>NC_044552.1:42330094-43571094 GCF_007565055.1 Rhinopithecus roxellana | reverse complement strand
TGCTTCCAAGCCTTCTGCAGATCAGATCAGGCAAAGTGTCAGACATTCTCTCAAAGACATTCTTATGAAGAGGTAACATATTATTATTATAGAAGTTTGAATAATTATGCTTTATATATTTGAAAAATAATTGAATTGTTCTAATTTTAAGACTTACAGACTCAAATTTGAAGGTACCAGAGGAAAAGGCAGCAAAAGTTGCCACAAAAATTGAGAAAGAACTTTTCTCTTTTTTTCGGGACACAGATGCTAAATATAAGAACAAATACAGAAGTTTGATGTTTAATTTGAAAGATCCTAAAAACAATGTAAGTATGCTTTGTTCATATGTTTATGCTTCCAACTTTCCTGAATACGTAGGTATCTCAGATTGTAATACAGTAGATCTATAATTTGTTAATTGGAGTGAGATTAGATTTCCTTTTGATGTAGAACATGTAATTTTAATGGTCTTTTTGCTACTGAAGAATTCTGCATACTAATGGATAGCATTAACCATTCAGTCTACTGAAATGCTAACCATGTCTTAACCTGATTTATATTATTTTTTTCTTTACTCTCCTTTATATAATCCAATTTACTAAAAAATTCATTCATATGTATTCTTAAAAAACTTTTAAGCTAAAATTTGTAACACTTTTTTTCTTAAATCTGAAAATAGCTATTTTGTACTTAAATCTGAAGATAGGGTAGAAATGCTTTTAAATTGTTTTTATTGAAATGTAATTTATTTTCTTAAGAAAATACATAACTTTAGTTCTAAAGATAGTCTTAAATATAACTTTAGTTCCAAGTATCTTTTAGCAGTAGAGTAAATATTAATAATTTTTTTCTTGGGATTTTGTGTTTTGGACAGAGGAAATCTGAAGGCTGTGCATGTGTGTGCGTGTATGTCAGTGTTAGCTCTCAACACCAAAAGTTGGTCCCTGATAAGTACAATAAGCAAAAGTCACGCCAGTGAACATTTTAAAAGTTCGGAACATGAGTGATCTCTTGTGTCTGACATTTACTTAGGTCCACCAGCAGTTTTTTACTATAGATGACTCTAGGTAACAGAATGTAATTAGATGCAACCTTTTTGCATGAAAGGTTTTCACACAACTGATACAAATTTGTTTCAGGATGTTTGCTACATTATGTGATTTAAGGTATTTTCTTGAAGTATACTAACAGAGACTTAAAAATATACATTGTATATTCTGCCATCATGGTCCCAGGGATCAGATGCTTCTGGAATTACATGATCTGGAAGCTTAACTTCAGCAATTAAATAAAGATTTATTTCCCTCAGGTTTTTTTCTCTTTTTTTTGGAGACAGAGTCTTGCCCTGTCGCCCAGGCTGGAGTGCAATGGCGCCATCTCAGCTCACTGCAGCCTTGGCTCCTGGGTTCAAATGACTGTCCTGCCTCAGCCTCCCGAGTAGCTGGGATTACAGGCACGCACCACCATGCCCAGCTAATTTTTGTATTTTTAGTAGAGACGGGGTTTCACCATTTTGGCCAGGCTGGTCCCAAACTTCTGACCTTGTGATCTGCCTGACTTGCCCTCCTAACGTGCTGGGATTACAGGCGTGAGCCACGGCACCCGGCCTCCCTCCAGTTTCTTTCAGGTTTCTTTCTTGCAGGTGGTTCTTTGCTCTGCAGTTTCCTCCAAGCTTGTCAGGATTTAAATATATAAAATCTTAAAACTATGAAGACCGGCCGGGCGCGGTGGCTCAAGCCTGTAATCCCAGCACTTTGGGAGGCCGAGACGGGCGGATCACGAGGTCAGGAGATCGAGACCATCCTGGCTAACACTGTGAAACCCCGTCTCTACTAAAAAATACAAAAAAAAAAACTAGCCGGGCGAGGTGGCGGGCACCTGTAGTCCCAGCTACTCGGGAGGCTGAGGCGAGATCCAGTCACTGCACTCCAGCCTGGGCGACAGAGCGAGACTCCGTCTCAAAAAAAAAAAAAAAAAAAAAAAAAAACTATGAAGACCATTACATTGAGTAAAGCTGTTAGATGCAGTACCTTCCTATACTATAGATTGCTTATTGGTATGGTTAGATTGTGTCCCTGGGTAGACTTAATACAATTTTCGGGTAGGTATTGTAATGATTCTACTGTACATGCTTCTCCATATGTGTTGATTTTTACATGAAATGTTTGTTTTGCTGCCTTAGATAAATTCCTAGAACACAAAGCTGTCATTTAATCTCTGTGTAGTAGGTAATATATAAATAATTAAAAATTTGTAAATCAGTCTTCAAAAATTGTATCTTTAATTACAAGTTTCTGTATAGTAACCACTCTTTTACGTTAAAAGATTAACCACTCTTTTGAATGTTTGTCTCCCCTTCTATTCCTGTTTTAAAATCCTTCCAGATATTATTTAAAAAAGTACTGAAAGGAGAAGTAACTCCTGATCATCTTATCAGAATGAGTCCAGAAGAACTAGCTTCTAAAGAGTTAGCTGCTTGGAGACGAAGAGAAAACAGACATGTAAGATTATCTATAAATAGGCATTTGATTATCAAAATTATTTTTTTTCAGCCATTGGGTAAAAATTATACAGAGGTAAATTCACAGACTGCACAGTAACACAGACTTTCTGTTACATGCTGCTGCCCTTTTTTTTTTTTTTTTTTTGAAATGGAGTCTAGCTCTATTGCTAGGTTGGAGTGCAGTGGTGCGATCTCAGCACACTGCAACCTCCACTTCCTGGGTTCAGGTGATTCTCCTGCCTCAGCCTCCCGAGTAGCTGGGATTACAGGCACGTGCTGCCATGCCCAACTAATTTTTGTATTTTTAGTCGAGACGGAGTTTCACCATGTTGGCCAGGATGTTCTCGATATCCTGACCTCATGATCCGCCGACCTTGGCCTCCCAAAGTGCTGGGATTACAGGCATGAACCACTGTGCCCGGCCTACATGCTGCTTTTGGTTACGTGTTCTCCATTCCTCTAGTTCTTAAATTCTGTTGGTTTCCCTGATCTTGTCAGTTTTTTTTCTCATTTTCTCCAGTTACTAGGTTACAGAATTACCTTGTGTTTTATTATAATTTGTAAATGAGAAGGATGGGAAAAGAATTAACACTTTTCATAATTACATCTATTTTTCAGCAGCGCAGTTTGAAGGTATTATGAATATTGGTAATTTGTAGAGCCAGATGAATTAAGTCAGAATAAAAATGTGTACAGGTTTATCTCTTATCCAAAGTTTCAAATGCCAGAAGCTCTGAAAAATAAAGTTATTTTCGCATAACTAATTTATTGATAAAGCTTGACCTGAATTGCCATGTATGAATGTTCATATTCACAGAAATATTGTATATTATATGGTGCTGTCTCAGACCTAACTGGAATGTTATGTAATACAGAGTGTGTGCACCATATTTCGTGTTCAAATTTAAAAATTCTGAAACTCACAGCAAGAGTTTTTGTTTGGAGATTGTGAACTTAAAGGTACTTAGAGTACCTTTAAAAATTGAGTATGTTACTTAGAGCTATTGTGACAGTGAGATAGCCATGTTATCCAATTTTTGTATTACAATGGCATCAGAATGTTAGCCACTTATTCTAGAAAATACTAGTTATAGTTCATATTAACTCCACATGATTTACCTGATTCTTTTGTTCATAATATTTAGTTACATCTGAGGCACTAAACCTCCATATAGACCTATGCCAGATCTAGTTTGAAGCTCATCTAGAAGCCTTGATTTGACATATCATACTTCTTCATACATTCCTTTACCTTCCCCATATGTAATTTCTCCTCCTCTTATATTTTGAAAATAATATCACCTCCTCTTCTTTCCCTCCATATCCCAAATATGCACATGCCACTCTTCTGCTTTGAAACTGGCTGCGAGTATCATCTGCATCAGAAAATGGCAGCTTGTTCTTTCTTAAGGCCATGTACCTGATTTTTCTTTAAAGGATAATTTGTACTTAACAAAGGGAGTCCCATCTATGCCCTCCTTACCTGTTCTATTCCTGGCTACCTTTTTTTTTTTTTTTTTTTTTTTTTTTTGAGGCGGAGTCTCGCTCTGTCGCCCGGGCTGGAGTGCAGTGGCCGGATCTCAGCTCACTGCAAGCTCCGCCTCCTGGGTTTACGCCATTCTCCTGCCTCAGCCTCCCGAGTAGCTGGGACTACAGGCGCCCGCCACCTCGCCCGGCTAGTTTTTTTTTTTTGTATTTTTTTAGTAGAGACGGGGTTTCACCGTGTTCGCCAGGATGGTCTCGATCTCCTGACCTTGTGATCCGCCCGTCTCGGCCTCCCAAAGTGCTGGGATTACAGGCTTGAGCCACCGCGCCCGGCCCCTGGCTACCTTTTTACTACTTCTCGTTATACTTGCTTCATTTTGATGTTTTGTTGCTAAGCTTGTTCAACTGAATTTTCAAGGTCACTAAGCAGGTTTAGTTAGGAGATAACTAATAAAGGACTACCAGATCAGTCGTTGGATTAAACTGCTATTGTGGGGTATGTTAGAACATTGAATTAGGAATTTAAGAGCGAGATAGTCCTATTTCCCTGTGGCAGCTGCTAAAAAGTACTAAATCAGCAAACAGATTTCAAAAATAAATACTGTGTTTCACCACTTTGCAAATTACTTTGGACTTCATTTGCCTCCTGATATAAATGTACATGTCAACTTCTCATAGTTGAGGTATGGGGTCTAATTCTTACAACCCCAGTACTCAAAACTGTCTCTGGCATATAACAGTACTCAGAATATGTTTGTTATATGAGACATTACCTTAAGATTAAAAGTCATCTGTGATGATGCATTTATTTTTAGGTGAGCTCTTATTATTTAAGGTGTACATTTGGAAATACATATTTTAAGTTTAATATTTTTTAAAAAGTATTTTCTGTTAGACCATAGAAATGATTGAGAAAGAGCAGAGAGAAGTGGAACGACGGCCAATCACCAAAATAACTCATAAAGGTGAAATAGAAATTGAGAGTGATGCCCCAATGAAAGAACAGGAAGCAGCCATGGAGATTCAGGTAAGGATAGATATACCATGTTTTATAGCTCCAAACATGAAGATTCAGAAAAAAGATTGTCTAATGTTTTTAAAGTGGAGAAAAGAATTTTAAAATATGCATCAATTTCAAAGTGGCCTATTTTATTGGTTTAGTGGTTTTTTGAGTGTTGAGTAATGTTTCTCTTAGTGTGCAAATTGTATTATAGGTACCTGTTAAATAGTTATTACAATGTAGATTCCTGGAGTGCTCTGACTTAGTCAATTTCTTTTTATTTTTTTGTGGGATGGAGTCTTGCTTTGTTGCCCAGGCTTGAGTGCAGTGGAGCAATCTCGGCTCACTGCAACCTCCACCTCCCAGGTTCAAGCGATGCTGCCACCTCAGCCTCCCAAGTAGTTGGGATTACAGGCATGCGCCAACACACCCAGCTAATTTTTGTATTTTTAGTAGAGATAGAGTTTCACCATGTTGGCCAGGCTGGTCTCAAACTCTTGACCTCAAGTGATCTGCCCACCTTGGCCTCCCGAAGTGCGGGGATCACAGGTGTGAGCCACTGTGCCTGGCTTGACTTACTGAATTTTTTAGTAGGCTTTAGAAATCTGTAAGTGCTTCTTAGGCAGATTGTCGTTTGATAGGTGGCATAGCTTTTCTTATTTTCAAAAATCAGTGAAGAAATAATTTGAAGTCTTATTAAAAGCCTTGAAGAATGGGGAATGTTTAAATTTTTGCTCTTTTAAGTTACAGTTAAAAGTTAGCATTCATTTTCTTAAGAAATAGTAAAAAACAAAAAAAAAAAACCTATCTATGGAACAATTTCATTTTGGAAAAATATAAATGGGAAATATAAATTGATTTTGATAATTGAGGCCAAATTTTATCAGCTAAAACTAATTTTTACTTTCACTTACGTTAGGAACCAGCTGCCAATAAGTCACTGGAGAAGCCAGAAGGATCTGAAAAACAAAAAGAGGAGATTGACTCTATGTCTAAAGATACCACTAGTCAACACAGACAGCATCTTTTTGATCTCAATTGCAAAATTTGCATAGGTAATTGGAAGTTTTTTCTTCCTAAAATTTTGCATTCATTATGAAAGAAGGACACTTGTATACTAGTATATGTAATTTAAGTAGGTTTTGTTTTCCCAGTATTGGTGGTGAAGCACTCACTCACAGTTTAAGCTTTCATGTGACTAGTTTTCTGGGTTGAGTTATAGTTTGATACTGTAGTATAGTCTACTATCTAGACCTAATTATACCATACATGATTTGATCTTAAAAATTCTTCTTGCCAGAGTCAGATGACAAGGATTTAACCATTAGAACGAACATCAAAAATTGTGGGCAGTTGTGATGATACTGTCATTTACTAAAGTAAAGGAGTAAAATAGTATTTATATTTTATTATTATATATAACGGACAAATCGGAAACTGAAATTACTTTTTTATGAAAAAGCTTTTTATTTTTAAGAGCAGTTTTAGGTTCATAGCAAAATTGAAAGGAAGTTACAGAGATTTCCCATATACCTGCTGCCTCCCTATGTGCATAGTCTCCGCTGTTACCAACATCCCACACCAGAGTGGTACAGTTATTACAGTTGACGAACCTACACTGAAAAATAATGACCCCAAATCCATAGTTTACATTGGCGTTCACTCTTTAGAGTTGTACGTTCTGTGGGTATGGACAAATGTGTAGAGACATGAATCTAGCATTATAGTATTATACAGAGTATTTTCACTGCCCTAAAAATCCTCTTTTCTCTGTCTTTTCATCCCTTCCCCCAACACCCCCACCAACGCCTGGAAACCACTGATCTTTTCACTGTCTGTAGTTTTGCCTTTTTCAGAATATTGTGTAATTGGAATCATCTAGTATGTAACATTTTCAGATTGGCTACTTTCACTTAGTAATATGCATTTAAGTTTCCCCTATGTTTTTTCATGGGTGGATAACTCATTTCTTTGTAGCATTGAATAATATTCCATTGTCTGGATATATAGTTTATATAGTTTATCCATTCACTTAATGTAGGAGATCTTGTTTTATTACAAGTTTTGGCAATTACGAATAAAACTAGTGTAAACATCTGTATGCAGCTTTTTGTGTGGATGTGTTTTCAGCTCCTTTGGGTAAATACATGTAGCACAATTGCTGGATCGTATAGTAAGAGTGTGTTTATCTTTTAAGAAACCTCCAAACTATTTTTCACAGAGGCTGTGCCATTTTGCCTTCCTGCCAGCAATGAATGAGAGTTCATTTTGCCTTCCTGCCAGCAATGAATGAGAGTTCCTGTTGCTCTACATCCTTGCTAGCATTTGGTGTTTTCAGTATTCTGGATTTTGGCCATTCTAATAGGTGTATAGTGGTATCTCTCTGTTGTTTTACTTTGCATTTTCCTGATGTAGCATCTTTTCATGCTTATATGCCACCTGTATAACTTCTCTGGTGAGGTGTCTCTTCAGGCATGTAGAGTCATGAGCTGTTGCTGTATAATCCAAATCTGGATACAGATATACAGGTTTGTCTTAGTTCTTCATGTTACATCTCGAGACTATTGGAATTTGGTGTGGTTTAGTTAAAAAAAAAATTATCAAGAATTAAGAAAACTGTTTCAGGTTCTAGTAATCATATTTTCATTTTAGCTTGTCTGAGTTGTTTAACATTCTCTTCTTCTAATTTTTCACATCACTAAGAGAGGAACACTGTCTACTCTAGGGGTCCTCAACCGCCGGGCCACAAACCTGTATGGTCCGTGGCTTGTTAGGAACTGGGCCTCACAGCAGGAGGTGAGCAGTGGACGAGTGAGCATTACTGCCTGAGCTCCGCCTCCTGTCAGATCAACAGTGGTATTAGGTTCCCATAGGGGTACAAACCCTATTGTGAACTGCACATGTGAAGGATCTAGGTTGGGTGCTCCTTATGAGAATCTAACTGTTAATGCTTGATGATCTGAGGTGTAATGGTTTCATCCTGAAACCATCTCTCTCCCCCCATCCCAGCTGTCCATGGGAAAATTGTCTTCTATAAAACTGGTTCCTGGTGATAAAAAGGTTGGGGACTGCTAATCTTGTCCATATTTACTCATTATATGTTTTATATGTAGGAAATAATTATAAAGTGATTTTAAGGGGAAATTAACTTTTATTATAGGTAGAACCATGCACGATTTGCTTTGAATTGCATTTCAGATAAGCTTAGGTCCCTGTATATAGAAGAGGACTGGCAGTGGAGAGAACACTGGTGAATTTTCTGCTGATTCTTAAATGTGGTTGTAACATAACTAAATGATGACAATTAGATATAACCCCAGGAGATGTATGGTTACTCAACAATCGAATCATAGAACCTGAATAACTTTAGAAAGTGAAAATGGGTCAAGTTATAAAAGTTGTGGTTAATAACAATTGTTTTTTTTTTGTGTGTGTTCTGGGCTTAGGTCGAATGGCACCACCTGTAGATGATCTTTCTCCAAAAAAAGTAAAAGTTGTTGTAGGAGTAACTCGTAAACATTCAGACAATGAAGCAGAAAGTATAGCAGATGCGTTGTCTTCAACCTCAAATATTTTGGCTTCTGAATTCTTTGAGGAGGAGAAACAAGAGTCTCCAAAGTCAACATTCTCTCCTGCTCCGCGGTAATTTTCTCTGTTGTAAATTCTGCACTCATCATAGATCTTTGCCAGATTGTACTTGCAAGTCTTCGAAAACAGAGAAGTGACATTTTGGGAACTTTCATTTGAGAAAGTAACTGTACTTTCCTGTACTTTGAGATAAAACAAGACTTTGAAAGTACATTTATTTTGAATGGTTTGAGTGAGAGATTTGAGTGTGTGGGGAAACAGCTTTAAATTCTCTTTAATTGTGCTGGTCCCAAAAGTCAGGGATAGATTATTAAAGAAGAAATGCTTGCACTTTTCTCCATCTTAGTTCTCCCAAAAGGGAGAATTTTGTAAAACATAACTATGTAAATATGAATGTAATTTTATAAAATAAAAGTGTGAACTCTTTGTCAATAGCCTCATATTTTGGCTAAAATATGAGTAACTGATAACTAAGTAGGACATTGATTTATTCATCAGCTTGTCTTTAGGCTTTTTAATGTCATTTTCTAGTCCAGAGATGCCTGGAACTGTTGAGGTTGAGTCTACCTTTCTGGCTCGATTGAACTTCATCTGGAAAGGTTTTATCAACATGCCTTCTGTGGCAAAATTTGTTACCAAAGCCTATCCAGTATCTGGCTCCCCTGAATACCTGACAGAGGTACTGTGAACTTTTCTGCTCTTCTGTGCATGAATTGATATGTGTGTTTCTGAAAGTAATTGACAGGAAAATAAGACAGAGTTAGAAATAGAAATATTTATTAACAATGATTCTTAAACAGTTCAAGTAATATAATTATGAATTAACAAATGGATCTTTAGAATTGTGAAATAAACTATACTCTGAAAGTTTTAAACTCCCATATCCTGTACTTTTCCCAAGATGTACTGCCTCACTGTGTCAGATAATTAAAAATCAATGAGGGTCTACATGGCTATCCAAGTTTTTCTTTGAATACACACTTAAATAAAAGATTTACATATTTTTGGCCTTTAATGTTAACCCATTGAGATTTTTTTGTTGAACAAGTCTTCTAATTTCCCTACTGCTTATGTTTCCCCATCTTCATGACTACTGTTCTTACCTGCCTATTTCTGTGAATGTGGTTTATGTAGACTGGGAGTTGAAGCTTTACAGCTAGTTGAAAACCAGTGAAACTAGTGACTATAGTTGCTGCCAGTGACACCCTTGGTTGGTTTTACACCTGAGGGAAATAGGAAGAAATTATGTGGTATTTATGGAAAATAAGCAGCAGTAACATTATAATATTGTGATAAATGAGACTGACATTTTTGAACTATTTTGAAGGAAATGTATTTTTTTTTGTATGTGTATAGAAGGAAAATAAGTCAGTGCATATATACTGTATTTATATTGAGATCATATTTTGCTATCTTGCTCTTATCTTTTTCATTTATTCTCCATCGCTGATTTTAAAGAATTAAAAGATTGTAAAAAGTTCCTTTTAGTATTTGGAAAAGCCTAAATCATTTGCCTGTTTTTTTTTTTTTTAAGGCTAACATAAATTTTACTTTTCTTTGGATTAGGCTGCAATTAGTTTAATTCAGTATAATATTGTTTATGTAATGTTTATATCAGTTTATTTGGTTAGCAGTTGTGGGGTGTTTTTTTTTTTTTTTTTTTTTTTGAGACAGAGTCTTGCCCTGTTGCCCTGGCTGGAGTGCAGTGTGATCTCGGCTTACTGCAACCTCTGCCTCCCGCGTTCAAGCCATTCTTCTGTCTCAGCCTCCCATGTAACTAGGGTTAACAGACATGTGCTACCACACCTGGCTAATTTGTGTATTATTAGTAGAAACGGGGCTTCACCATGTTGGCCAGGCTGGTCCCGAACCCCTGACCTCAAGTGATCTGCCCGCCTCTGCCTCCCAGAGTACTGGGATTACAGATGTGAGCCACTTTGCCCAGCCTAGCAGTGTGTTTTCGATTAATAAACAGACTAATCAATTTTATATACAGTTTGCTTGATAAATATTTTAAAAATGTGGGCTTTATAAGAGAAAAATGAATTAGACCCATGATGTTCTTCTTGAACAAATCTGTTTAGAAATTTATTGTTTGGTCAGTCCATGGTGAAGATAATTTTTTAAATGGAGAGGTAAGCCCTTAACTACAAAATCCTTTTGATTTTAAACAAAATTATTATTTTCCTCTCCGAGACACAGTTTTTATGTGGTTGCTGTCCAGATTTTTCACTTCCATTTTGTGCTTGTTTTTAGTTTGGGACTAAACTCCCAAATCAAATATTTTAAAGTAGTTAATAATTTAAATAAACTAAATTGAATTTAATATCATGTATGTTTTTATGATTTTCCTCAGTCTTCATGGAAAAAATAGGAATGTACTGAATAAAGTTAAATATTCTTAATTGCTTTTATGTGTAATCATCTGTTTTCAGAAGGATTATGCCTTTAAAAAAAAACTTTGAATTATTACAGTATTATTCTCCTTTTTGCAAAAATGCACTCTGTAATTAGATTTGGTAACCTTTGAAATTCAGCTGTTAATTATTAAGGAATTTTCCTGCCTACTACTACCAAAAGGGGAGGTTACAATCTCTGCTGATATTCTGAAATGTGTTGTGTTCTTTCTGAATTGTTAATGTGGTATGCTTGCCATTGCTTCCCTTTTCCGTCTTTCATAGTGAGATTGGGCATGAACTCAGACTCTTTCTTAGTAGCTGTATTTTAGGCATCAGTCATTTTTAGTGGGCATTTTAAGTAAAGCCTAATTACTCTCTCTATATTATCTTGTTTTCTGATGCATTTTTCATAATCTTTTTATTTACTTGTTTTTATTACTGTTTCAAATTAGTCTTAGAACCAAATTTGTATGAATTGCTAGTGTCATAATAAAGATAATCTCTATATATTGATTTTTTTTTAACCACAGGATCTACCAGATAGTATTCAAGTAGGTGGCAGGATATCACCTCAGACAGTTTGGGATTATGTGGAAAAAATAAAAGCATCAGGAACCAAGGTGAGGAAAACTTTTTCACTATACCAGCATGGGAAAATGTTTAGAAGGTAAACAGTTCAGAATTCTTTTGCAAGGGGGCAAGGTCTCCTGGGGAAAGGAGGCAATACACATTTTAAGTCTACATAATACACCTCACAAAACTGAACAAAAGCCATTTGCTGAGGCTGTAAACAGTACAGCATTTTTTTTTCCTCTCCTCTTCTGGGATGCTCTCTTTGTGGCTTCTGTTAATGTTTTAGAAGAAATGTTTTAGAGTGAATACTGAAGTTCACCCTGGAATTTTGCCTTGCTTCTATTATAGACATGTATGTGTTTGAGTGAGGGCACAGCTAAGCTATTGTAAAAGAAAGAATCTAAAATATAGTGACTGAAAGAATATGGAAGTTGATTGGAGTGTTGTCCTCAGCAGTCCAACATACCAAATAGGAATAAATGAGGAATACCTGTCTATTTGTTTCAAAGGCAAATTGCAGTCATCAGCTTCCATTGGAAAGAACCTAGTCACATAGCCATACATAGGTGCTAGGGAGGCTGGGAAATGTAATCTTTATTAGATGGCCATGTGCCCAGCTGAAAGTTAAGGGCTTCTCATTAGTAATAGGAGGAAAGGAGAAAAGATACTGTGAAATGGCTCTATTACAATAATATTTCTCCTTTTCCTTTTTCTCTCTACATTTTCTTTTTCTTTTTTTTTTTTTTTAACTTATAGAATATTATTACTACAGAGGAAAATTTAATCATTAGAAGAAATTGTTTTTCCTTACAGGGGATGTGATAGTGCCTAGTATATTACAGTCATTCAATAAATAAATCTTGAATGAATAAATGTTACTTTTTTCCTTCTTTTTCTAGAAGTCTCTAGTTTTCCTTTGGAATGAACCAAAATGGGTAATCTTAAGCTGAAAAGAATATTTTGTTCCAATATAGATTTTAGAATTTAAATTGATACAGTGTTAAAATACAAATTAAAGCACTAATAAAAATGAGAAGTATTACTCTTGGGCATTTTGAGAATCAGTCTTGAATCCACACATATATTACTGCCCAACACTTTATAGTATGTTCCAATTCAACAGATTTAAACACGCTGTAATAGTTGTTACTAACCTACATATGGTGATTTTTACTCTAAAAGAGGGCAGTTTAGATGACACACATTTTATAAGAGATAGAGTCATATTTCAGCTCATTCACATGTTTTCCTTAGGAGCTTGCATCAGTTTTAGGCTTTGCAGCAAATCTGGCTCTCCCATTTCGGCCATATACCATCATGAAAAAAACATTGTTTTTGAACACTACCAAATTAGTAACAAATTAGGACTGTCTTTTCTATCTGAAACAAAGCCGGGAACCTAGAGACAAGCAAGAAAATTCCTGAGTAAGCCAAATTACTTTACAAAATTTATGGTCTATATGTGTTTAAGGTCTCTTAATGCAGCCCTTTTGTTTCTAAATTTAGTGCCTAGTAACTGGATTATTAGTAGATTTCTCTGTTGTGTATATAAATGTATGGTAGAGTGGAAGTGTTGGGTGCTTTTAGTTCCCAGTGGGTCAAGAACATAGGCAGCCCTTTGTGGAGGTTACAGCATTGGAAATCACGACATAGTGTAGATATTAGAAGACTTAGGTTTCAGTATCATTTCTGCCACTGACACAGTTGTATTTGTCACCTTAATAAAAGTCGTTAATCACCTTGGGACTCCATTTCTTTACGTTTCCCTAAGAAGTGTAAGCCATCAGATAAATCCATCAGTGGATCAGTAAAGATCTTTTCTTAAGAGTTACTTCCTTTTAATATTCTCTTCTGTATTCAAGTTGGTAAACCATGTTATTTGGTACTATCATTATAAAGTTCAGTAGATTATTACTAATTGAGAAATAGTTTTAAAACCAAGCTACTCTTTAGCTTATTATCTTAAACAATCGTTTATTCTTTTCTTGAACAGGAAATTTGTGTGGTTCGCTTCACACCAGTAACTGAAGAAGATCAAATTTCTTACTACTTTGCTCTTTGCATACTTCAGTAGCAGAAAGCGCTATGGAGTAGCTGCTAACAACATGAAGCAGGTTAAAGATATGTACCTTATTCCTTTGGGTGCCACAGATAAAATTCCACACCCTCTTGTGCCTTTTGATGGACCTGGTAGGTATACGTTTTAATAATAGGATAAGATTGAAATAACGTGGGAGGTGGGACCAGAGTGAAAAGACTGATTCTGCCTTCTTTCTCAGGATCCAGCCATCTAGAGATGGCTTTACAGGGCCAGGCACCATTTAATATCCTGTAATAAGTTAGAGGCAGAATTTTACCCTTTTTTGTAATGATTGAAAATAATGAATTAATTAATGTTTTTGGTTTTATACAGGGCTTGAACTGCATAGACCTAATCTATTGTTGGGCTTAATTATTCGTCAGAAACTGAAGCGGCAGCACAGTGCCTGTGCTAGTACGAGTCATATAGCTGAGACTCCTGAAAGTGCACCAATAGCATTGCCACCTGATAAAAAAAATAAAATAGAAGTTTCTACGGAAGAAGCACCAGAGGAAGAAAATGACTTTTTTAATTCCTTTACAACTGTATTACACAAGCAGAGAAATAAACCTCAGCAGAATCTTCAGGAAGACCTTCCAACAGCAGTTGAACCTTTAATGGAAGTCACCAAACATGAGCCACCAAAACCTTTAAGATTTCTTCCTGGCGTACTGATTGGCTGGGAAAATCAACCTACTACTCTGGAATTAGCAAATAAACCTCTTCCTGTGGATGATATACTTCAAAGCCTTTTGGGCACCGCTGGTCAAGTATATGACCAGGCTCAGTCAGTGATGGAACAAAACGCTCTTAAAGAAATTCCATTTTTAAATGAGCAGACCAACTCAAAAATAGAAAAAATAGATAATGTGGAAGTCACTGATGGTGAAAACAAGGAGGTAAAAGTTAAAGTAGATAATCTTTCAGAATCCACAGATAAGTCAGCAGTAATAGGAGAAGAAACATCAATAGTAGGATCCTCTTCCATTTCTGCAGGTCCTTTGACAAGTCTTAGTCTCAGAGGTAAACCACCAGATGTTTCTACAGAAGCATTTTTAACAAATTTATCGATTCAGTCAAAACAAGAGGAAACTGTGGAGAGTAAAGAGAAAACATTAAAAAGACAGCTTCAGGAAGATCAAGAGAATAGTTTGCAAGATAACCAGACTTCAGATAGTTCTCCATGCAGATCTAATGTAGGAAAAGGAAACATAGATGGTAATGTGAGCTGTAGTGAAAACCTTGTTGCTAATACAAGGTCTCCACAGTTTATCAACCTAAAAAGGGATCCTAGGCAAGCAGCAGGACGAAGTCAGCCTGTAACTAGTTCAGAAAGCAAAGATGGAGATAGTTGCAGGAATGGAGAAAAACACATCCTTCCTGGTCTGTCACACAACAAGGAGCACTTAACAGAACAAATGAATGTAGAGGAAAAGTTGTGTTCTGTAGAGAAAAACTCGTGTGTTCAGCAGAGTGACAATTTAAAAGTTGCACAAAACTCGCCATCGGTAGAAAACATACAGACTTCTCAGGCAGAACAAGCAAAACCCTTACAGGACGATATTTTAATGCAAAATATTGAAACTGTGCACCCATTTCGAAGAGGATCAGCAGTAGCGACATCTCATTTTGAAGTTGGAAACACATGTCCATCAGAATTTCCTTCTAAAAGCATCACCTTTACTTCCAGAAGCACCAGCCCCAGAACAAGTACAAACTTTTCACCCGTGAGGCCACAGCAGCCCAACCTTCAGCATCTCAAGTCTAGCCCACCTGGATTTCCATTTCCAGGGCCTCCTAATTTTCCCCCACAAAGCATGTTTGGATTTCCTCCACATTTGCCACCTCCATTACTTCCCCCTCCAAGCTTTGGCTTTGCTCAAAATCCCATGGTTCCCTGGCCACCTGTTGTTCATCTCCCAGGTCAGCCACAGCGTATGATGGGTCCTCTCTCACAAGCATCAAGGTATATAGGCCCACAGAGTTTTTACCAGGTTAAAGACGTTCGGAGACCAGAAAGGCGCCATAGTGACCCTTGGGGTAGGCAAGACCAACAGCAACTGGATAGGTCATTTAATAGGGGTAAAGGGGACCGCCAGAGATTTTATAGTGATTCACACCACTTGAAAAGAGAGCGACATGAAAAGGAATGGGAGCAAGAATCTGAAAGGCATAGACGCAGAGACAGAAGCCAAGACAAGGACAGAGACAGAAAAAGCAGGGAGGAAGGGCACAAAGATAAAGAGAGGGCACGGTTATCACATGGTGATCGAGGAACAGATGGAAAAGCAAGCAGAGATAGTAGGAGTGTAGACAAGAAGCCAGATAAACCTAAAAGTGAAGACTATGAGAAGGACAAAGATCGAGAGAAAAGTAAACATAGAGAAGGAGAAAAGGACAGGGATAGGTACCACAAAGATAGGGACCACACTGACAGAACTAAAAGCAAAAGGTAAAATTTGCAGGCTGCTTCAGGATTACATTTAAGTAACTGTTAAATGTTGTATCTTGTAAACAAGAAAGATTGCCTGCTAGGATTGTGCCATCTTTAAAATTTTTACTGTCAGTCATTTGCAGAACAGTAAATTCTGTGTGTTGGTGCAGAGTGCCCTGTACCAGTGCTCATCATCCCTTCTTCATACCAACTGTCCCTAGTTATAGGAATTTAATATTTTTAAAAGTTTTACATTGCTGTATATTCAAAGATTTGTTTTATTAATATGCAATAAAGGCTTAGAAATTTTAGTTTTATTCCTTAATTGGTAAATATGGTTAACTATGGAATATATTTACTGCCTCTAGTGAATGTCCTTTATATAATGACTAATTTGGGAGTAATGTGTGCTCTGTAAGTTTGTTTTAAATTGCACTGTTTTTAAAGAAACTGTAGAGGAGCAACAAAAATCCAAGCAACTTCATAATCAGATTATGCTAATCATTTAGTTGAGCAGTTTTTGACCAAGAATCAGAAGCCCAAGGGGTACATTTATTGCTTTAATCTGCACTCATTGAAGTCATTTATTACCATGTACTACAGCTTTGTGGTAGGCCATTGTTTTCATTTTCATTTTTGGCTCTTCAGAAACTTGAATACTTAAGCTTGTACATGATCTTGTGTTTTGCTATCCTTTTTACTGTAAAATGTAAATATTTTAAGGGATATTTTGATTCTAAATATGATAAAAGAATTTCTCACCTATTTTGTGTGTGTGACTTGAAATTCAGTAGTAAAAGAATTTCTTCTTTAAAGCTTTAATTACCTTCAAACATTGATTTTTCATTATTCAGTCAAGAACATATAGACATGGCTATCTATGTCAGGCATTATTAGATGAGGGGAAAAACAATTTTTTAAAATCTTAAATTATAGGCTGAGATGAATTGTGTAGTTCTAAAGAGACTAGAATTTACTTGTGAAACACTGTGCAGCTATAGCCCCCTTTTAGGTAAGTTTCTGAAAACTTTCACACCATCACAATTTGGTACTCTGACTCACTAATCATTAAAATTAAAGACCACAGAACTTGAAGAGAAATGTTTTGAATCTTTTTATAAAATGTGATTTAGCCTAATTTGTAAAGTAACTGTACAGTTTCGTATACTAGTTTTACTTGGAAAAAAAAAAAACATGAAAACTATTAATTCAAATCTAAATTTATTTAAACCCTAAAACACATGGTTTTGATGGCTGTAATGTAAAGCAAGAGCTATCAAATGATGCTGACAAAAAAAAAAAAAAAAAAAACTCCCAAAAAACAAAGAGAACTCAGTATATTTACTTACCTATATTAATGAAGAAAAATATAAATAATTGCACAAAATTAAGATTGTTTTCCTAAAGAACTTAGAGTTAAAAATTGGTTTTGAAACAGAATTGTCTTTGTTATTTTTGCTGGAGAGAAGGGAGGAAATTCAGAACCAAACATTCTATCTAATTTGCAATGACTTGCAGTACTTTTTTCCCTACCTTATCCTCTGAAATTTGTCGTCATAAAGTTCTAAAACAGAGGACTTGTGTTTAAATAAAGCCCGTTTAACTTTGGTCCACTTTTCTTTTGGAAATTAACCTGTTAGAAAACAAATTCCCAAACAAAACAAAATCTAAGTCATAATTTGCACCATTACAAAGAAATTGCTGTCAGGGTTTTACACATTAAAAACAAAAACATTAGTTTTTCAATTTCATATGTATATGTCATCAATACATCTCCCTTTACTGATATATCTGGTTGAGGGATTATCAGACTCCAGATTTCTTTTGCAAGATAAAAGTAAAAAATAATGGGTTAATGAATGAAAACAAGCTTTTAGGTAAGTTTTTGATCACCTCTTAGCTAATAGTTTCTTCTACATATCTAAAATTCTTTAATCAGATCTGATTGAATCTTGATACATGTTTTTAAAATAGCAAGGCCCATATAGCCTCCTATTAGGGAGGAGCATCTCCTGGGGTTAGAGGCAGATCTTGTAACCGCTGATTGACTGAAACATTGTGTGGAGAGTAGGGAAAGTATGGTCATGTAAACTATTTGAGGTTTTCCTTTTGAGGAAAAAAAGGGAAAATAAGCAGAGTTTTCAACGAGTAGTAGATCCAAAGCCATTCTCAGTCCCAGGTACAACTAGCCTTATGCAAACTAGTGAATTACATGAATTTCACCTTTCAGTGTGTCCTGTTTCAAGAAAAACCTGCTCCTTAAAAAAAGTTGTACACTTAAAAAAACTTAGAGTCATCTTAAGACAGCGAATGCATACCTCTATTAGGTAAAAGTACCAGGGCATCTCAGTACCTGTAAAGTTTACCCCATGTGATCTTTGTGGCAATCAGAAAGCCTCCATGAGCCCTCTGTAAGGCATCCCTGGTTTTGAGCACTTAGTATAAACATTGGTCAACTCAAAGGTGAAGGCTTACAGCTGAGGAATCTGGAACTTAAAGAAGTTGGGAAACTTGGCCAGGTTATCCTGCTGTTGTCAGAGCAGGAATCCTAGCTGAGTTGTCCTTTTCTCTACAGTCCATGTGCTTAGTAATTGTGCTGTGAGAATTGAGAATGAGGAAAAGAAGCAAAAGCCTGGATCGTATATACCTTTCATAGCCCTCTTGCTTTGCATTCCACCCAACTGTCAGAAACCCTTCACTGAGCAACCCAACTCCTCAGCGTGAGCCAGAAGACATAACCAAAAACCTGTAAGTTATTTTGTACAGATTTGCAAAATTTAATCACAAATCCTAATTCTCTATTCCTGTTTTCTGTTGCTGTGATGAATCACTACAAGTGTAGTAGCTTAAAACCACAGAAATTTATGATCTTACGGTTCTGTGGATCAGAAGTCTATGCAGATCTCACTGGGTAAGATCAAGGTGTCAGCAAGATGCATTCATTTTCTGGAGGCTTTTGAGGAGATTCCCTCTTTTTATTTTGGCCTTGGTTTCTAGCTTCTAGAGGGCACCCAATTTCCTTGGCTCATGATCCCTTTCTCCATATTTAAAGACAGCAATATGGGACCCAGTCGTTCTTTACTATCTCTGACCTTCCCTTCTGATTCCCTCTTCTACAAAGGACCCTTGTGGTTACATTGTTGACCCCACCCAGATAATCCAGGGGTAATCTTCCTATTTTAAAGTCAGCTGATTAGCAACTTATATTCCATCTGTGACCTTAATTCCCTATTCCCATGTAACCTAACATATTTACAGGTGTTCCAAGGATTGGGGTGTAGACATCTTTTGGGGGGCCATCATCTTCCACAGCCCTTGACTCACTAATTGTAGCTTATTGTGGGTGAATTAATCTTAAATCTTTATAGAATAGTTAAGGCTATAGTAAATACATGTTAAAAATTTAAGAACAATAACACCAGCAATAGAGAAGAAATTGGAGTGAAAAGCCCCTCCATATTAACGTGTGTGTTAAAACTACCCCTTAACAGGTACTTTGTTCCTAAGTTTTTAATAGTAGCTGTGTTTTTAAAGTTTATGAACCACTTAAATACATTATGAGAGCTTGATAGTGAACCAGATCTTAGTAAATCAGTATTTTAACATTTGGATATACTAGTTGTACTCTACTCATCTCAGATCCCTCTAACACTGGTCAGGCTACAACTTACTAATGACTACAAAGAACTGTATACATAATCAGGTTTATTTCTGTCTCTTAAAGCAAATTGCAAATGAAATTGGTTACTGCTTTTAAAAAGGTGCCAAACACCCTAATTTGAATTCTGTTTCACAAAGAATTATAATAGTTAATATGTAGAACAAGAAAGTAGTTGAGTTGAAAACAAATATTAGATCAGTAGCTAGAAGTCCTTTGAAAGCTTGAGTTCATCCTGTCAAGTTTCATCTTATAGATAGATGCAGAGCAGAGTCATTGAGGGAAATAGCCTAAGCACTTAAAGAAAGGGCAATGAATCCAATATAACTCCAAATACCCCCAAAATACTTTTTCTATGAAATAATTGTGTGCATGTCCATGTGTGTATATATATGTATATGTTAGCCCAAGCTGTCTTTTAAAAATACTTATTTTAAGATAATTTTGTCCTCAAAGTAATTTTTTTTCAGGAACTTTAAAAGGAGACTTAAAAGGTAAATATTACTGCACTTTATTTTTTAAAAATGTTCCATTTACATTCAACACTTTGAGAAACCTCGTGACATTTATAGTAAAATTATCTTAAAGGTCTTTCTGTAGCAGTCATTTTTATTTCATACTGGAAAAGCATTTCACATAGGAGATCATCAACACCATCATCACCAGGGTAGCAAAATTGGAAGCAGGAATAGTGTTAATTTGTTACATGAAGTTTGCAGGGTTTTAAGGTGAAAAATATATTTTCAAGTCATTTTGATTTATGGGAGAATAGGCAGCAGTTTTCAGTTCCTAAATATTGTGTGCCTCTTCTGCAAGCAGTTTTCTGCATTTGGAATCCAATGATGAGCAAAATGGGAAAGTTTCAATTTTGTGGAGATTACAGGTAGAAGACAAGTTATAAAATCTGAACGTAAAATTGCAACTGTGAAAAGCTTTAAGGCAGCAATTCTCAAACTTTTGGTTTCAAGATCCCTTACACTCTTAGAAATTGAAAATGCCAAAGCTTTTGTTTATATGGCTTACATCATTAGCATCCTAAGAAAGTCAAATGATAAACATTAAAAATATTTATTAATGATAATCTCATCTGTTAATATAACATTTATATAAATGTTAGCTTCCAAACTAGTAAGAAGAGTGTCATTGTCTTCATTTTTGCATATTTCCAATTTCTGACTTAGGGCTGGATTCTCTTACGTGCTCTGCATTCAGTGTTTTCTAGTATGTCATTTTAATTGAAATATATGAAGAAAATCTGTTAATATGTTCATTCGTTTTTGGGAAAGGGAGGACTCTGGATTCCTTGAAAATATCTCAGGGGTTCTTGGACCATACTTTGGGAAGTGCTATTTTAAAGAAAAGGCACACTTTATCATGAGAGAACAAGTGACCGAATGTGATGGGAGTGTGGTTCAGGCAGTTTCTTTGAAGATTTTGTAAGCTTTTGTAAAACAACCTTCTTGGTTTATACATGACGTGGATTTTCTGAAAGGTTAGATTTGATTACCAGCTGCCAAAAGGAATTTCTTTAGAGCATTTATCCTTATGAGGTAAGTATCTCCAAAGTTAAATGCAGTAATGTGGATCAATACCAGTTTAGGTAACAGTTTTTCAGCAAAATTTGATGGAGTTGTCTTGAGTGGTTTCTGTTAAAAAACAAACCTTTGAATCAATGTGTAAACATTCTGCAATTCTACCTTATATTCTACCCTCACACTTCCTAGTGTTAATAAGAACTGTATGTTTGGAAACATTTGTGCCCTGTCAAATGGTGTCGACATTCTTAACTCTGGTCCTAGGTCCTTTTAGGAATGTCTTTAGCCTTTTGATTGGAATGAATGGAGTGGCTAAAATAAGACAAAAATCTGTAATATTTTTTGAATGATAAATTACTACCTAGTTACTTTGTATAGATTGGAATCTGCACAGAAGTTAAATGTGTATTCATCAGCTCTCATTTTTTGTAAATTCTTTTCTCGAATTACTTGATGATTAATTACAGTTTTCTTTTTGAACATTACATGCTGTTTATTATTAAGATTTTTTTTTTTTTCTCCAGATGACCTATTCTACCTGGTAGTTCACCAAGTCAGTCATCTGTTGCTGGTTGTCAAGTGGCAAAATTGTCACAGATATCAAACTCAGAAAATGTCAGGTAACAACAGCAATAACTGCTTTCCAATCTGCAGTGGTGGACTGGGAGTGGGAAGCGAAAATTCTGTTCACAATTGTATCAATAACTGTTTTGGGAAAAATAATACTTTTTCAAGTTATGCTATCACAGTACTAAATTGTTAGGACAGTAATTTTCCATGGCATTGTTTAGAACCTATTTTATGCCCAATTTTGAGATCTATAGACTTGAAAGCAGTTCAACACAAATTAAGGTTAATTTTTTAATTTGATCAGTTAATATGAGTACATAGTTTTAAAAGTCAAGTAGTTCTACAAGGTATATAAATAAAAAGCAACAGGCCTCTGCACTACTCTTCTCTCCAGAGGCAACCATTTTTAATTCTTTTAGATATTTAGGATATTTGCCTTCATGTTTGTGATATGCATATGCTATTTTTTAAGTTGCACATACTGTAATATCTATTAATGTCTTACTATAAAAGATAAGGATTTAGCTCTTACCAGCCTGTTCTTCTTTCTTCTCACCGTCTCTTTCTCCATTCATGCAATAATTTTTGGTTTAAATCTATGTTCAAGTTTTACATCGTTGAATCATACAAATAGTTGTAGCTAAGCCATGTAATACAATATGGTTACATTGCTTTGTATAAATTTTATTTTTCCTTTGATTAATAACTTGACTTTTTCCTATTTGTACCTATCCCTAATTCATTCCCAACATTTTAAAGTTCAGTTTACACATTGATTTTTAAAATTGTGTTTACACATTCATTTTAAAATTTAAGCATTAGGGATAGGTAAGAAGTGAATAAGCAAAGTGAATAAGCACATTCCGTGAATAAGCATTGAATGAACTAATGGAGTTAAAACATGAGTCAAAATATATACAGATAAATTAGATGTAGGAAAAACAATCAGAACCTTCAGTGACATTTTACAATCCTACCAAAAAGATATGTTAGCATTTAGACTATTTCAGGTAATAGTAAACAGTTGATTCCCCGTGAGCAATGTACCAAAGAAATAGCTATCAACATAACTGCATTTATGTATAGTGTGTACTTAAATCTCTAGTGTTAAGTTTTATGTAGCTTCATTTTGTTCATCTCCATCATAAACATTGTATCCTTCTAATTTAATTAGTTCAATTTTTTTTGGATCCTGAAAAAATACAACATCTTTAATTTTGCCAACAAAATTGGTTTTAAAAATCTCTTGAGTAACGATATTTACCTTTCGACCATATTCAAAACCCCCTAGATAACAAATGCCTTCATAATTTAGAGCAACAAAGTTTTTATGTGGATCAATATCCTCGGAAAGAATTAGACTGTTATTTACATAGGCCTTGATAAGAGTCTGATTTTGAATTACAATTACATGGTGCCATTTATTACAACAGAATGTGCCATTGTTATAGCTCATAGGCACAGAGATTCTTTCTCCTAAGTTAACTGCTATTTTCAAGGTCTGATTATGGAGACCAATTGCCAGAAAATCATTTTCTTCATTTTGAGCTATTCCCATCCATACAATTAGACCTTCTGTTTTAGTGGTACTGAAATTTAAGGATATAGTAGTGAACTGGAGGTTTCTCATTCTGTAATTTGGATCAATGTATTTAATGTAAGAATTGCCCATAAATTTTGCAGTTGAAAATGAAGTTTTGTTTTCACAATACCTTCCCACCCAACCCAAAGTACACAGGCAACTGTAAGAAAATGATTGATCAGGTATACATAAAGACTGGTGGAGGCAAAGATTATTCAAACAGTACACAGACTGGTTACATGTATTTCCAGCCCAATCTGGCAAACATCTGCAAGAAAAAGTTGTGCCATTTACTGTACATTCACCTCCGTTTCTGCATGTATTGTACCCACAGGCTGTCCCATCACAGTCACCTACATTTGAACCACCTTTTGCTCCGAATTCAGTTAGTTGTAATTCTTGATTATTTATGATAACTTGTCGGATACAGCCGTGAAAACCTACAGGTTCATTTTCTATTGCCGTGGGATTTACAAGATTTAAAGAAGATACTCCTCCAATATAGAAGTCTGTATTTGTGTCCAGAGAACTCATTTTAGTGGAGGCTTTTTCTGTTACATTTATCCCATCTAGATCCAGGTAACCTTCTGCACCAACTCTTCCTGCTTTTATTATGTGCCAAGTACTTCCGTTTATAGTTACTTTTTGGAGAGTTTCTAGAATGATAGTTCTGTCACCAAGGTTGTAGCGAAGTTGAACGAAACCATTTACTAAAGAGATACATAAAAAATCACCTGCAAGAAAGCAAACAGTAAGTTTGATTAGCAACAGTAAAAGTTTCCATTGAAAACTTTTGCTCTTTTTTGGTTATGGGGAAAAAAGTAACAGATCTTGAGCACAATTGTGTTAGTTTTACTTCCACTCACAGAACAAAATGCATATATCCTGTATTCTTTCATGTTGTTCAGCAATTGGCTACATAAATTTTCAGTAGTTGTGGACAGTTCTCATTGAATGAATGTATTGTGGTAGTAAATTAAAGTGAGGTTTTTCTTCAAATGAAAGCCTGATCCTTATGATACCGTTTAATGGCGTTCACTATTTTCAGGTTAGGTACCTATAAATTCTCTGCACATTCCTGGCTCCTTTCCTCTCTCTCCAACCTTACCTGGAATGTTCTCTTTCCCCATCCTCACACTCTCTTTGCTCCAACAGCATTGACCTTGTCAAGGATTTCGTTTGCCTGTTTTCTAGGAACACTCTGCCGCCCTATTCCATCTCAACTAGATAACTCCTACCCATCCTTCAGGTTTCAGATCAAGTGTCAACTTCCTCAGAGAAATTTTCCTTGATTTCCCAGAGTTAGTCAGGCATTTTTTTTTTTTCTGTCAGTGCTTTAATATCACTAGGTTTCCCTCCATTACAATATATCTCATTTCATAATTATGTAGTTGTGTGAAGAAAATGGAACAAATACCATCCAGCATCTGAAGTTGCAATGAGGCATTCAGAAGAAAATTAAAGGCAATTCTACAAGCTTGGAAAAAGAATGTTCTTCAATGTTAAGACTGCTTCAAGAGGATAGCAGAATGACATTAATAATGAACCATGCAGAAGGCTCCATGAAACATTTTCGTCTCCCTCTGAAATTTCCCAACCTTTCTCTTTTCTCATACAGGGATATTCGCCATTATGCTACACTACTTCCTCCAGAGGGCCACATTTGCACGCCTCCCTCCTGCAAATGGTGTTCTTTCCTTCTCTTCTCCATTGTGGTCTATACCAAGCCATTCTAAAGTGGTTGGAGTACTTGGCAGCTGTATAGTTCTTCACCTATCAAACTATGGTTCTGGTGCTTTATTTTCCTCATAGGGAATTTTTAGTGAGTACACTATGTCATTACATATGTGGTTATTTGATTAACAGCTGCTTTATCCACTAGGTTGTAAGCTTTATGAGAACAGGGTCTGTGTTAGGTTTGGTCCAACAGTTTATTCACAGCACCCAAAACGGTATCTGGCACATAAATAGATGCTAAATAATTATTGAATGAAGAAATATGTTTGTAGGGTTGTGGGTTGAGATGACTCAGGACATTTCTGAAAAAATGGTTTTAGCTTGAAAGCAAAAACTTTTTTCCTATGACATGAAAATTGTTTTAAAAAATTCATAACAAAGGAAGAAACTCAGTTTATTTGCATAATTTCTAACATGTACAGCATTTTTAGCTATAAGGAAAGAGAAGCAGCATTATAAACTTTCAGATTAGGAAAGAAAAATATACAGTGGGTTATACCACAAAAAACTAGAACAAGTAAACATAATTGATATTAAGTTCAAAAAATTTATAGCAACCTAAATATACTTTATGGCCTGCAAGTGAACACAAACCAGTTATCTTTCGCAAGATTATGGAGGAAGCTTTTCTTGCTCTTTGTGTTGTAGAGTGTTCCTGTAGTAAACAATTTCATAGTGAAGAGCTACGTTAGAATAAAAAGTATCTAAGAAATGATTAGGAAAGCTGAAGCTGTGATCTATACTATCACTGGTCATGTTGCCAACCAGAAGAAAGAGCAAGGATAGCTTATGTGAAGAAAGGGTTATTTTAACTCAGCTAGTATGTTCTTACGAAAAACTGACAAAAAGTTTTCTTTCTGTGGCTATGGAAGCTAAAAGCTGTATTAGCTTAAAAAATCATAGACTTAAATTTCATTGCATTAGGATATGATTCTCTAGTTACAGGTCATAAGTACAGATTGGCATTATTATTATTTTGAGACGGACTCCTGCTCTGTCGCGCAAGCTGGAGTGCAATGATGCAGTCTCGGTTCACTGCAACCTCCACCTCCCGGGCTCCCTCAGTCTCCCGAGTAGCTGGGACTGCAGGCGCTGGCCATCACGCCTGGCTAATTTTTGTATTTTGGGTAGAGACGAGGTTTTGCCATGTTGGCCAGGCTGGTCTTGACCTCCTGACTTCAGGTGATCTGCCCACCTCAGCCTCCCAAAGTGGTGGGATTACAGGCATAAGCCACTGCACCCGGCCTCGGATTGGCATTAGAGTAAGAACATGTAATGAGCAGTCCTTACAAGAAACAGCTCAAATAGGATAAAGATCATAAATGAATTCACTTTGGCTATTTAATGCCCACTCAACCATGACTGAGTCTTCTCCCACCTTTGTTCTGCTATTGTTTCTACCTCATTATCTGCTATCCCACCGTGCTTTATTATAGATCAGAGAAATCTTATAGGACCTAATATTTGTGAAGAGACTACAGAATCAGTGTTATCAGGGGAATTGTATATACGTTCTTTTCTCTAGAAAAGGAAAGCAATGGTAATTTAAAGATTTAAAATATCTTATAGCTTAATTATTTGAATATGTTTTAACTTCACATTGCAATGACTAGGCCTTTTTATACAAATTGGGAGGATTATAACTATGTCAGATGAATTCAGGCTTTGATTAATTTGTGCTTAACAAAATATTGATCATTTTTATATGTCAAAAATCTTTTAAAGGTGTTAAATTTTTAGCAGAAATAGACGAAAAGGGACCAGAGTCTTATTTCTTTAAAATATCTTTCAAAAATCAGAGATCTAAAATCATCTAGTATAATGTTCAAGTTATTTTTTTTTTAATTTTACACTACTTGAGAGTACTCAAATTATTAACCTCTAAAGAGATACAGAAACCATGTTAATTTAGAATTTGGTTTTCAATATGTGAAAACCACATTGGCTTCTTATATTTAAATTTTTGGATTTTAACTTTGTGTAAGTGTTTGGTTAGTTTTTACTAATAGGTCCTCTTAGAGGATCAGCTGTGAAGATTTGGTTAATGTTTACATCAGGCACAGCTCTTAGAGAAGGTACAAAGTACAGGACTGTCAGCTGTATTTTCTGCAACCTTAAATGAGAGGCTTCAAATAAACTTGTTACATCACTTGATTACTAAAAGATAAGTTTATGCCTTTCATCTGATAAATGTTTTTGGTTAATCTAGGTTTAAGCATGTAGAACTTATATTTTTAATATTTTAAAATGTTCATGATTTTCTTATATAAGTGTCAAATGCATCAATTGTGTGAAACTAATGAATCTCTGTAAGTAGTGTCTGATGGCATAAAAAGGAAACTCTTGATCGTCTTTAACTGCATGCATTGAATAACAGATGTAAGAAGATGTGCTCTTACCCTCCTATGTATTAGTGTGTATGAGCTTTATATTTCATATACATAAACACAAATATGTATCTGTTGTACTGATTATAAAACTATAGTACATTATTCCCAGCCAGTCACAATCCTGAATATACCTTGATTTTCTGCCCTTTTACATAGGTCCCACTTACGTTAATTTTGAGTTTTATTAGCAATATAACTGAAGTTGATTGTCTTTTAATGGCTCTTGAGTTATAAATAGAAAATTTCTCTTTGTGTGTGGTTCTCCTATTTGACATTTTCACAGGGAGATTTAATCATGAATTTAAAACCAAATATCAAATCTCAGGAGAACAAATTTCTTCTGAGCTGTATTTTGTAGCTCAATTGTACTTTTTCTCTTTGAAATTATTTTCAGGGTATCTCAGAAGTACACTGAGATGGAACCACTTTAGTCGAATTCCCTGATATTCTTATCATTTAGAAGCCAGTCAAGACACTTCTGTAAGAACTACTTAGATTATGATAATTAAGAGCACCATTTTTGTTAATGATGTGAAACAAAATAAGCAATTGTAATTATTTCTCAATACCAAAATTGTTTCTCATTTTCTGAGAAGCAAGACCAAAAACAGGCAGATGTAAGATTTTAAAAATACTCAGCAATGGAGATGTAACTATGTGTGCAAATGTCTGTCAGAATTTTGGAGAAACGTATGAAAATGGAAATCAAGGGTAAAATAGTAAAACCTAAAAAATTATTTTTTAAAACACTAATTGGATACTTTATTTCATATTTTATGATAAATAAGTACCTTTTAAAATTCCAATATGTTTTTATAAGTATTTCAGAACACAAATCCTGGGTTTACTATTTGGATGGCAGAACCACTTAAAGAGAATTTTTGGCGCTATAAATGTGGTTGAATCTACATGAAATATATCAGCCATGCCTTCCTTTTAAAAAATCTTTTATATGCATATTTTGTCTCCTTTGACACAGTACTATCATGCATGGCTTTAATGTCTTTTTTGAGGTATTGTTTTAAAGTTGAGCATATACTATATTTAGATTTTGCAAACTTTAATTCCCACAAATCTGTTGCTATTTTATTAGAATATGTAGGACCTCTAAATTCATACGCATACACTTGCAGTGACAATAGAACATAAAAGCATCAAATGTTTACATATTTAAAGACTAGGTGACACAAACACTATCATACATTGTTTAATAGACTATTAGGAATTCATTAGGGTTTTTTTCTTTTTTCATTCTGCAAACAAACAGCCTGCCAATCTTACCTGATTGGTCTTTTAAGTGTTGTGCAGCATAAAATAGGATACCATCTGCAGCGAGAGGCTGAAACTGCAATTGAATATGTGTCTGTTTTCGAACGTGAAAGGAAGCAAAAGACATCCAGGATAACTCACTGCTTCTGAAAGATGGATCACTTATGGATAAAGCTGGGGGGAGGAGAGAAAGAGAACTCTGTGAGTTACCTGCTGGATTAAAAAACATTGCTCATGAATACAATAAACTGCTTATGTAAGTTTGTAATTTAAGGATTTATTGCCCAAGAGTTGCTCGTAGGTGAGTACATTGAACCTTGGTAAATTTGTGAGTCTGTTCTAATTCCACTAACTTTAGGCTTTTGTAACGAAGCCACTTACTGAAAAGCCTTCTCTAGCTTCTGGTAACTATGCCTTTTTTGACTAATACTATGTGACACAAATCTTCTGCTCTAGATTGTATTATATAGAGGGATCAGATGCATAGCTGAAATTCTTGGAAATGTCTTACATTTATAATGCTTTCAGAAAGATAGTTCAAATGTTGGAAGATAGAGAACAACACTATATAAGTTATTCTTCAGCCTCTATATTTCTGATTCGAATATAGAGTATAATCAAGTCAGGGTATATTTTAAGGCATAATATATTGATATTATTTTTTTGCTTCTGTGTATAACTGACCCAATGGGAATTATGAGAGGGAGATGGAAAGTTCTGCGCATTTGGCCAGTTTTTATCCCTATGGAATCTATATGCCTTCTTCTTTTCTTAAAATGTTACGGTGCTTCTTAGAGTGCGCCCTGGTTCAGGAAATAGCTTAGCCATTAATCTAGTTATTTAGTTTTCTCCCTGCTCTTTGGACCAGGCATATGCTAACGGCTCTTTTTACTTTAGATTGAATAATTGGTAGATGTTTATCCAAGAGGTGTTGGCGTTTGCTGTTTTATTTTTGTTTTTGTTTTTAACTGTACTCATTCATTTTGACTTATTGCGATTCAGAAGGGTAGAGGTTAGAATCACCTGATGGTGTTGCCAAGAATGCAAAGTGCTGTACCTCATTCCTAGAGGGCCTGATTTATTAAAGCCAGGATGGGGGCCTGGTGCAATGGTTCACCCCTGTAATCCCAGCACTTTGGGAGGCTGAGGCTGGAGGATTGCTTGAGCTCAGGAGTTTGAGACCAGCCTGAGCAACATGGTGAAACCCCATCTCCAAAAAAAAAAAAAAAGTTAGCTGGGCATGGTGGCAAATGCCTGTGGTCCCAGCTGCTGGGGAGGCTGAAGTGGAAGGATCAGTTGAACTTGGGAAGTGGGTGGAGGTTGCAGTGAGCTGAGATGGCACCACTGTACTCCAGCTTGGGCGACAGAGTTAGACCCTGTCTTAAAAAAAAAAAGCTGGGATGGGATTCAGAAAGCACCCCCATTTTTAATAAACCCTCCTGGTGTCTCTGACATAGAGATTCCTTGGACCACATTTTCATAAAACCTGGTTAAAAATTTTAAGAACACAAGGGTGATTTAAAATGTGAGTGTCCTTTTGAAACTGTTTTGTAAATATTTTTAAATTAATACATGTTTATTATAAGACAAACAATATAAAAGTGTGTAACATTTTTTAAGTGAAATTTCATTGTTCTTTCTCCTCTCTTAATCCCAGGAATTACTGTTAAGTTTATTGTACATGTAGCCAGACTTAAAAAAAATACACATACAATTAACATATGCATATATCTAATACTTGATTTATTTTAAATAAAACCACATTTTATATAAACTATGCATAAGTAATTGCTTTTTTTCCATCTATCTTTCTGAAACTGATATTAGCATATTTTGCCTATCACTTCTTTTAAATACATGGAAGGTATTTTTAAAAATACACTTTATTTTTTCAGAGCCACTTTAGGTTCACAGCAAAACTGAGTGGAAAGTATTAGGGTTCCCATATACCCCTTGCCTCAACACATGCGCAGCCTTCTCCACTGTCAGTATCGCCCACTAGAGTACATTTGTTCAATCGATGAATCTGTACTGACACATCATTATCACGTAAGTTCATCATTTACATAGGATTCACTCGATGTACATTCTATGGTTTTTGACAAATGCATTGTGAAATTTATTTACCATTACAGTATCATACATAAAATCATACATCATTTTATTGCCTTAAAAATCCTCTTTGCTTGCCTTTTTGAACCTCCCTCCACCCTGGCAATCACTGATCTTTTTTTACTGACTTAATAGTTTTGCCTTTTCCAGAATATGATATAGTTGGAATCATATAGTATGAATACAAGTTTTAAGCTCCTTTGGACAAATACCAAGGAACACAATTGTTTGACCATATGGTAAGAGTATTTTTAGTTTTGTAAGAAACTGCCCAATTGTCTTCCAAAATTGTTGTACAATTTTGCATTACCAGTAATGAGAGTTCCTGTTGTTCCATATCCTTGCCGCCTTTGGGTGATAAGTGTTTGGGTTTTAGCTATTCTAAAAAGTATCTGGTGTTATCCAGTTATTATAATTTGTAATTTCCTAATGACATACGATGTTGAACATCTTCACATGCTTATTTGCCATCTGGGTATCTTCTTTGGTGAGGTTTATGTTTATTTTGCAATTTTAAAAATTGAGTTAATTTTTGTGTGGAATTTTACGAATTCTTTGTTTACTTTGGATAACAGTTCTCTATCAGATATATATTTTGCAAATATTTTCTGCCACTCTGTGGCTTGTATTCCCACTCCATTTCAAGTGTCTTTGGCAGATTAGTTTTTTAATTTTAATGAAATCTAATTTATCAGTTTTTTTCTTTCATGGATTCTGCCTTTGGTTGGCATCTAGAAACTCATCATCAAACTCAAAGTCATCTAGATTTTCTCTTATATTTTCTTCTAGGAGTTTTATAGTTTTTTAATTTTACATTTAGTTCTTGGATCCATTTTGAGTTAAATTTTGTGAAAGATGTCATGTCTGTGTTTAGATTCTTTTTTTTCTTTTTGCATGTGGATGTCCATTTCTTCTAGCATCATTTGTCAAAAAGATTATCCTTACCCCATTTTCTTCTTCTTCCTCTTTTGTCAAAGATCAGTTGATTTTATTTTGTGGCATAATATTTCACAAAATGGGTATAGGATGATTTCCTGAGCAGTTCCCTCATTGAAGGGTAACTAGGCTATTTTCAGTTGTATTCCATTTCTCCTGGTTTCCCACCCTATCTCTCTAGCTTCATATGCCCCTGTCTTATAAATTTTATAATTCCTCAGGGCTTTCCATAGCCCGTCTCTCTTCTTTTCTTTCCATTAGTGACCTCTCATCTAATTCCGTGACTTTAAGAAATACCTGTACATATGATAACTCCTTCAAAATTTACGTCTCTCTAAACCTCTTCTCTTAGCTTCAGTTTTATATGGTCATCTCTCTTATTGATTATTTGTTTTGGCCATCTCAGTTATATCAAACTTAACATGTTTGAAGTTGTACTGCTGAAAGATACTCTTCCCTCAGCCTTCCTCAGATCAGCAAATGGTCTCACCACCCATTCAAAGCCCCATATAGTAGCTTGGCAATCAATTTGATTGTGCTCTTTCCAAAATTTCCTTTACTTTTCCCAATATAATGCATTAATAGATTATAGCTGCATGATATATTTCTTATTTGCCCCATCTTTCCATTACCACTGCCACCATCCAAGTTGACATCAGTATCAACTCTTGATTAGATCATTGCAATATACTCCTTAGTGATCTTTTACTTTTTGTCTTAATCTCTTCACATCCATTTTATATATCTGCCAGAGAAACCTTTTGAAAACATCAATTAATTGCCCTCTTTAAGCCCTTCAGGGATTTTACTTAGAATAAAATGCAGATTCTTTACCATAACCTCTGAAGCTTTGCATGATTTGGCTTCCTGTTAAATTCCCAACATTATCCCACCTTCATGCACCATTGTGCATATGGTGCACTGCATAACCCCAAGGGGAAGTCGTCACATTGTAATTTATGTGGATAGTGTTCCCTGGAGATGTTCAATGAACAACCTACATGGAAATATGCTGCTGTCTGCACACTTTCCTCCTATTCTTTAAACTTTAGATGCACTGGCTTTTACTACCGGATTTGTCATAGTTTGATTATCTTAGATTAACTATACCACAGTTTACTTAACCACTGCCATGTTGCCATGTTTTGAGTTGCTTAATATTATTTTGTTATCGTCTGGGCATGGTGGCTCACGCCTGTAATCTCAGCACTTTGGGAGGGCAAGGTGGGTGGATCACGAGGTCAAGAGATCGAGACCAACCTGGCCAACATAATGAAATGCTGTCTCTACTAACAATACAAAAAACTAGTTGGGCATGGTGGTGCGCACCTGTAGCCCCAGCTACTTGGGAGGCTGAGGCAGGAGGATCACTTGAACTCAGGAGGCAGAGGTTGCAGTGAGTTGAGATTGTGCCACTGCACTCCAGCCTGGTGACAGAGCAAGACTCCGTTTCAAAAAAAAAAAAAATTATTTTGTTATTACTAATACTGATAAAATAAACATACTTGATTATATTTCCTTGTAAACGAGAGAAAGTGTCTCACGTGCAAACGTGAGAAATGGAATCGCAGTGTGATGGTCTGTGTTCATTTTTAGAGTTAATAGATGCCACCAAACTACCCTCTAAAGTGTCCACATTAATTTATACGCCAACCAGCAGAAGATAACAGAATATCCTTATGTATATCCTCAGTCACACTTGAGATTATTAAAATTTTAAGTTTTTAGCAATCATAATGATTCCATTTTATTTTAATTTGCATTTTGCTGATTACAAGTGAAGTTGAGTTTCTTATGTGAGTATTGGCCATTTGTGTTTTCCTGTGACTTTTTTGTTTATGTCTGTTGTATGTTTTTAAATTTGATTTGCAATTTTTAAAATGTCTTCTGAGTCCTAACCCTTTCTTATATCTATTGCAAGTATATCTTCATATCTGTCATTTTTTTTTTTGACTTACGGTATGCTTTTCAAAATTTTTAATTTTGTATTTACCAATATTCTTGGTCTTTTACAATTTACTTGTTTTGTCTTATTTAAAAACATTACTCAACACATAGTTGTATATAATCTATATTTTTTCCCTCAGAGATTCTAGTTCTGCATTCTATATTTTTTACCATAAGTTTGTGTGTTTTTTAATGTATAGGCCTTTAACTTATGTGGCTCATATTATTGTGAATAGTTTGAGCTGGAAATCAAGCTTTATGTTATAAGCAGATAGCTAATTTTTTCAAGAATTAATAGTTTGTCCTCTTTGTTTATATTCGATATACACTTTTAACATCTTACAAGTAATTTTTTCTCTACCCTATTCCTCTTGAGGAAGAGTTTGTAGGAAATATTGAACAGAATGAAGAATGCAGATAAAAAACACCTATAAGGCTAGGTTTTGTGGTAGTACCTATTTGGCTTTGCTGCTTTCCTTTGGCTGGACTGAACATCTGAGAGGGGAGTCTCAAGAATGGAAGAGGTCAGTCAACAACAGCATGATGAGAGGGTTCCCTGTTACCCAGTGGGGAGGAGCTCGAATTGTATTTCAAGAGGAAGTTTTTGCTGAAACTATTGTTGCTACTGGGTCAGTGCAGGATTTGAGAATTATCTGTGCACATGTGAGCATATCATAAAACAGCTGACCTAACTCGTGCTTTTCCAAAGAAGTGACACGTACTGAAATTACATGTAAATGTCACTAAACTAAAACTCAAAATAAATGGATTTTATTAATATCTCTGACATTGTATGTTTTGAGAAGATGCTCAATACATATTTTTTATATAATGAGAAAGGCTTCAGCTCTAATAGCTTATTATTTGATTAAGTATTCTGTAACAAAGTACTCGGAGGATTGCATTTTCTAATAATACACATTCAAAATATTGGTGCAAGATGTCATTTCAAAAAGAGATACATTTTTACTTAGCAGACTTCAAGGATAAACTAAAACAGGAAAAATGACTATGCTTAATATGACTTAAATGTTTATTTTATAGATTAAAGTCAAGAGAAAAATTGAGGTGGACATAGCAGTGATTAGTCATTGAGCTATGCCCAATTATTTCTTTTATGTCCATCAACTCCTAAAAATGATCACTTTGTGGTGAAAATATTTCACATGTGTTTTGAAACCATAAATTAATGTTTCCTGATTGGCTATCCATTTTCTAAATTTAGTGGCCATTGGCAACCCTCCCTATTTCACCATAGGCAGAGGTTTGTGCCAACATGTTCACTAGGTTCACAGAAGTTGAATTAAAGTATTTTGGCTGCCTGTCTGGTACATAACAGTAAAACAAAAATTCTTTGTGCTGTCATCCTTGTGGGTGGAAATAGTAAACTAAATAAACATATGTTGGTAAACTAAATATATGATACATGTTTAAATAGTGAATATATGTTGATACATCTCAGAAAAACAAGGAAAGGAGAAAGGCATGTGTGCTTGTGGGGGCAGGAAAAGCATTATGAGGAAGGTGGTTTTGAATAAACACCTCAAGGAGGTAAAGAATTGAGCCAAGTGGGTCTTTGAGGAGAGAGGGAATACTGAACCCTAGGGTGATAGGATTGCTACCATGATTAAAGAACAGGAAGGAGGGCAGTGTGACTGGATGAATGTTAAGGAAGGGGAGAGTTTTAATAGACAAGGTCAGAGAGGTTATGGGGGCCAGATCACATTATCAAAGACTGGGAAGGTTCTGAGACTTTTACCTACTGGCTATCTAACTTATTAGCCTGCAACTTCTCTTCTTTTCTTTTTAATTTCAACTTGTATTTTAGGTCCAGGGGTACATATGCAAGTTTGTTACATGGGTAAAGGGCATGATGCTGAGGTTTGGGGTACAATTGATCCCATCACCCAAGTAGTGAGCATAGTACCCAATAGGTAGTTTTTCAGCCCTTGTCCCCCTCCCTCCCTACCTGCTCTAGTAGACCCCAGTGCCTATTGTTCCCATCTTTATATCTATTTGTACTCAGTGTTTAGTGCCTACTTATGAGAACAGGTGGTACTTAGTTTTCTGCTGCTATGTTAATTTGCTTAGGATAATGGCCTCTAGCTGTATCCATGTCCTTGCAGCATTTTCAATGATGATAGTAAGAGATGTGAAACTCCAGAGACAAAGGACAGTTTATTACAGCATTAGCAGTAGCCAAGATGTCAGCATTTTTGAGTCAATTCTAGGAATCTCAGTTCTCTCACAGACCATGTTATAAACATGGAGTGGGTTGCTTGGGGAGGAAGTCTGAGGTTAGAGATCCAAATATTTTTATAATGGGTAGTGAGCATCCTTGCTTTTTGCTCCAAATGAAGACAGTATCTGCATCTTATAAGGCAGTAAGCAAACTGGCTTATTACTCCAAAGGAAGACATTATCCCTGTCTTCCAAGAATATTTTCTACACAAACATACTTGATAACCGATAACAAAAACAGCCAGTACCTTTAATCAGCAGATGGAGGCCATATCCTAAGTATCCTAATTAACACAGAAACAGAAAACCAAATACTGTGTGTTCTCATAAGTGGGAGCTAAACATTGGATACACATGGACATAAAGATGGGAACAATTGACAATGGGGACTACAAAATTGGGGAGAGGCAGATGGGAGTAAGGGTTGAAAAGCTATATTGAGTACTATGCTCACTACCTGGGTGACTGGTTCAGTTGTGCCTCAAACCTTAGAATCATGCAGCACACTCTTGTAACAAACCTGCATGTGTACCTCCTGAATCTAAAATAAAAGTTGAAAAAAAAAAGTGTAGAAACATGACAGGTCAATAGAAAATTGTCTCTCTACACATGGCTATTATATCCATCGAGACTGTCTTATAAAAATGAGATGGGAAGTCACTGGAAAGCTTTGAGCAGAGGAGTGTCATCATCAGATGGAAGTTAAACTAATATCTCTTTGATTGCTGCACTGAGAACAGAGTGATGAATGCAAATGTGGGAACAGGGCACTCCCTATCAAGAGGTTATTACTGTAATACTGGTAAGAGGTGATGGTGGCTTGTATCAGAGAAGTAGCAGTGGAGGTAGTGAAAAGTGGTCATATTTCAAATATATTTTGAAAAATTGAAAGATCATATGTGGGTAAGAAAGAAGGAGAAGAATAAAGGGTAACTATGGGGGTTTTGTCCTGAGAAACTGGGCGGATAATGTCACTAACTGAAATAGGGAAGACTGTGGGAGAAGTCAGATATTTTGGAGAAGATGGGGAGCTCAGGTAGGATACGTTTGAGATGGTTTTAAAATGTTCAAGGTGGTGGTTTAGTAGGCTGATGTATGATCTGGAATTTAGTAACTAATAGATCAAGCAACAGAGATTGGTAAGGAATTTAGGAGATTTAAACAACACAATCAGCAAGTTTGATATCATGGACATATAGGAGATAGTATTTGACCTTCCCAATATACATTCTTGTCAAAAACATAAAATATGTACAAATATTTCCTAAATGCTGGGCCATAAAACAAGTCTCAAAAATACAAAAGAATTGATATTATGTATACATTTACAGACTTGCTCAAAGCTATGATTCAGAGGAAAAACATGCTCACTCTGCCTGTGCATCAGTAGCAGGTAGTATGCCTTACATTGCTCAGTTTAAACTGTATCTTTGAGTCTTATTTTGGTTTGGTTTCTCAATCTACATCTACACCACGTTTGCTGTATCTGAGTTTACTTTTGAGTTGCTTTAAAAAATTATTTTGTGCAATAGAAATAATGGTGGTTTGAGTGTTGAAGGTCCTTGTAAGAGGTAATAACGGAAATATAATTTTAATAACTCACTTTGAAACAATTTTGAACTTACAGAAAAGTTGTCATAACAAAAAGAACTCCCTTATCTCTTTCACTGAGACTCTCCAATTGTTCCTATTTTATTGCATTTTCTCATCTTTTTCTTTGTTTTTCTTTTTCTCAGTTCTCGTCTCTGTCTTTCTATGTCTGTGTCTCTGTCTCTCACTCACACACACACACACACCCTATTTATTATTAGACCTTTTTCCCAACCTACAAAAACAAGCTAAAGATGCAGTGTCCTACAACTTCTAACCATTCTAGTCAATGTTTCCTGTAAACAATGATATTTTCCTATATAATTAGCACTCAAACCTCCAAATCAGGAAGTCAACATTGATATATCACTACAATCCAACAATCCAATCCATAGGCATGATTCACGTTTCAACTGTTCCATCAAGGACTCTTTTTCCTTTCTCATCCAGGATGCCTTTCAGGAATGTGTTACGTTTAGTTGTCATGTCTCTTCATATTTCTTCAGTCTGGAACAGTTCCTCTTACTGCTTTTCCATATTCTTGACAGTTTTTAAAAGGCTTTACATCCTGTAGAATGACCCTCAACTTAGCTCTATCTGGTGTGTCTGCATGATCGATTCAAACCATGTAATCTTTGTAGAAATCATGTGCACATCAAGAGCTACATAATGTAGACCCATATCACTAAGGTTAGTATTAAACTTGATCATCAAACAGATGATCAAATATACAAATAGGAGCAATATTTGGATTTGCCAGGTTTCTTCACTTTAAATTCTCCATTTTCCCTTGTAATTCATTTCTATGTCAGGCAAAATTATTCAAAAATTACATCAATATCCTGATCCTCAACTAATCTCCACCCACTAGCAGCATTAACGTTCATCAATGACTCCAGGAATTAAGTACCTTTTTGAGATGGTTGCTACATACTGATTATCTAGTTACAACATTCGTTTTATGTTTATTAGCTGGAATTCCGCTAATAAATAAATGTATAGAAGATCTTTCCTTTTTCTCATCCTCCTTCATTTACATTTTTCCCTGCCTCCCTCCTTCCTCCCCTCCTTTCTATCAGTATGGCAGCATTATTTTTATTCATGGATTGTAATCTGTTATTATCATAATTGTTTTGTTTATCAAATTCTCCCTGATTTGGCCAGCTAGAGCCCCTTCAAGCTGGTTCCTGTGTCCTTCTGTCTCAGGTTATTTTTCTAGAAGCAGACTCTGGGATGGAACTTAGTGTATGGGAGGTTTATTGGAGAGTGTGCTTGGAAGCAACATGTGTGTGAGGGAGAAGACAGCAAGAGGGAGAAGTTGGCAGCTGATTTCACAGGGAGCTCTGGAGCTCCCTGGAGCTCTTTAGAGTCAAACTGAAGCAAAGGGCCAGGCCTTTGGGGCACCCCTCTGTTCCTGTCATCTTCTCTTTAAACAGTTATTGGATTCAAGCTGTCACTGGTGAGGTGGTGTAACCTGGGACAAGGCAGCTCTCTTCAGTCCTGGTGAGGGACTTATGTTTGAACTCTCTGTTGGCAATATTCCCAATAGTTGAGGAAGTGAGTACCTCCATTTAGAAAGGGATGGGGTGCAGATCTGCATTATGTACTGTAACATCCACTTCAAGGAAAATTCAACATTGACCTTGGTACTATTTTACTTTATGAATTAGAAAGTAAACTTATTCCTCCCACCCCCAGCCCCCCAGATGGAGTCTTGCTCTGTTGTCCAGGCTGGAGTGTAGTAGTGCAATCTTGGCTCACTGCAACCTCTACACCTTGGGTTCAAGCAATTCTCCCGCTTCAGCCTCCTGAGTAGCTCAGATTACAGGTGCATGCCACCACACCCAGCTATTTATTTTTATTTTTATTTTTTAGTAGAGACGGGGTTTTGCCATGTTAGCCAGGCTGGTCTCGAACTCCTGACCTCGTAATCCACCTGCCTCAGCCTCCCAAAGTGCTGGGATTACAGGTGTGAGCCACAATGCCTGGCAGAAACTATTGATTTTCTTATTTATAACACTTAAGATTACATGAAAATTTTCAGCACTTTTGGAACCACAAAAATTCCAGAAAGATAATGTGTGTAACCAAGTGTAGTCCTAATTAGATTAAAATGCTATATTCTAGATGTTAATTAAGACCCTGATATGGCTTGGCTGTGTCCCTACCCAAATCTCATCTTGAATTCCACATGTTATAGGAGGAACCCAGTGGGAGGTGATTGAGTCCTGGGGGCAGGTCTTTCCTGTGCTGTTCTGATAGTGAATAAGTCTCACGAGATCTGATGGTTTTACAATGGGAGTTTCCCTGCACAAGCTCTCTTCCCTTTGCCTTCCACCATCCACGTAAGATGTGACTTGCTTCTCCTTGCCTTCTGCCATGAGTGTGAGACCTCTCCAGCCATGTGGAACTGTAAGTCCATTAAACCTCTTTTTCCTTCCAGTTTCAGGTATGTCTTGATCAGCAGCACGAAAATGGACTAATACAGATCCTGACTTTTGTTTTCAAAACACTTTGCTTGAAGAGCTGAATATAAGTTGGCACCTCCCATTTCTCTCATCTGCTTTGAAATTCTTACAATAAAGCTATGTGTTCAAAAATTTCAGTGTCCCATGTTCCTAGATAAGGGATGGATCTATTTTAAAGATGAGATAGGCGAAGAACTATTTACAATGGATTGTACGTTTTGAAACAATGCATAGATAGTTGATACTTTTATTGTTGAGTTATGTGCATTAGGGTTTTACAGCTTGAATACTGAAAATTCTGATGCCTTTTGGGTGTGAATGGGTCTGCCTCTAGAAACAGAAGCCACAAATAGGACTTCACAGAAGCCACAAATAGGATTCAGAGGACTCTGATTAAGTAAGTAGCATCTATCATCATTAAATTAGCTTCTCAACGTATCCTCTGTTGTTCATTTTGAGGTAGAATTTGGGAAAGGTCCAGGGTTTTCAGTGACTCATACCAAGTTTTTCTGGCAGTGAATCATCTTTGGGAGACTTTAGAAATCCATATAGGTTAACTAAGAAGAAAATGCCACAATGTTCTTGGATAACTGATCTACTGAGTTCTGGCCAATAGCTTCAGGGATGGTCAGTGTAAGGGACTGTTTCAGAAGGGTTAGTAATTAGTTTCCTGAGAGGAATAATAACTAATAATTCAAGTTACTTCTAAATTACACAAACTTCACTCATGATCACCACTTTTATGGTCTTTATTATAAATAGAATCCCTCAGAGAAATTAATAATATTTATATTTACTCCTGTTTAACAACTGCAGCATTAACTGGCCAATACCATCTAGTAGAAAAGAAAATAGAACAGGCTTTTTAGTGAAGTGGAAACACTTGGATTGCAATGAAATACCATCTGATTTATGAAATCCATAGATTTCTAAAACAATATTTTTAGTAAAGATATTATGTCTTCTCAAAACACTTAAGGATAAATGATACGGAATATCAAAGGAAGGTGTTTTTAATATGAGTGAAAGATTGCTTCAGGGAGAGCACAGACTGGCATAATATCAAAGATCAAGAAAAGGATTCAAGGATTTGTCACAATTTATTGAAAAGGCTGAACTTGGTAGGAGTCACCCAGGAAGTAGCTTGATTTTCCCCTGTGATTCCCCTTTGGATATGTCTGTGAGATCTTCCATTCTCATCCTTGATGATACCTTGGGTGAATATGTTAGATCTTTTGTCATTTTCAGATTTCAGTGAAATGTTCCCATTTTCACGTACTAAGAGACCCTATTCAATCTGAATCAAACTGCCAACATTTCACCTAATTGTAAGCTTCAATCCTTTCTCCACAGCTCATCTGACAAATTTGGAAAGCTGTACTAGCGTAGTCCGGGTAGTTGTATGTTTTTGTTTTGCTGTTTGTACTGGTCCTTATCCTCCTTCTTCACTTTCCATTCTGCTGGTTTTGGCTTTTCCAAGATCACAGTGAGGATAAGTGCTAAGAAGACAAGAGAAGGGTATTTTTTGTTTGCTGCTATCTGTAGCTCTTTATCAGCTGTCTAATATCTTCTGTCATGGCAGACACTCTTGGATCTTTGAAATCTCTTTAACTCTTCACTTGTACATCTGTCCTGCAGTTCTTGACAAGGCTGATGCTTCTTGCCAGATCCTTTATGAATCCAAATCAGCTTTTGCTCTTGTGGGAGGCCTCCAACACATTTCCTCTTGAGACAACTTACCTTTCTGGTCAAGGTCCTTTTAAGGTGACTCATGCCTGCTTATCTTGGCCATGGTTCTTGCCCTGTCTTCTGTGGAATGGCACCTCTGCTCCCCAGCTGCTATGCCTCTGGCCTTGCTATTAGGAAAAGCTACAGCCGGCCTCTTGGCTTTAAGCTACTTTGGATGTGGGTCAGGAACTGGTCTTAAGTTTTCTGTCACTCCAGGGACATAGGTCTGACTCTGAGATCTTGTTCTCTCATGCTGCACTCCTGTTTCACAGCCAAAGTCAACTCAGCAGAAATTGACAACCCCAGGAAGGAAATCTTAGGCTTTCCTTGTGGCAAGAGCCTTTACTTTCTTTGAGTACATTTTGATTCCTTTGTCACTCATTTTTTGGGTACATCCTAACCCCTCTTCCTATGCCAATAATGCTCTTCAAGAAAACCCAAAAAACAACCGTTTTTTCAGAACCAATTCTCTTAGATCCTACCCCTACCCCACAATATAGACTGGGAGCAAATGATGGACCAATAGTACCATCTCTTGGCATACTCTATATGGATCATCTATCAGCTTTTTTCACTCAGCATAATGCCCTTGAGATCCTGATTCAATACATGCTTGATTCAATAGTTTGTGTTTTTTTTTATTTCTGAGCAGTATTCCATGGGATAATTCTATAAGATTTGTTTAACTATTCACCCATTGAAGGACATTTGGGTAGTTTTTAGGATTTGGCTATTATAATAACTCTGCTGAGACCATTTGTGCATGTGATTTTGTGTGGACATAAGTTTTCTTTCTTTTTTTCTTTTTTCTTTTTGGTATAAATGTCCAGCAGTGTGATTGCAGGGTTGTATGGTTAATGTATGTTTTGTTTTATAAGAAACTGCCATACTTTTTTCTATAGTGGCTATACCATCTTACATTCTCACCAACAATGTGTGAGGGATCTAGTTTCTCTATATCCCTGCCAGTATTGGCATTGTCATTATTTTTTAATTTTCGTTGTTCCAGTAGATGCATAGTGATATCTCATCATTCATAAACTGTTTTTAGACTTGTGGGTATACATTATACTTATTATTAGCTTTGAGGCCTCAGCCTGAACTTTTAGACAAGAAAAATTTAATATCTCATTGCGCAGTGATTCAGACAACCTCTGACTTAGGCTAAGATTTTCCAGGAAGGAATTAGAATTCTAATTAGAATTCAAATAATAGTTTGGCAGGCGTATCAGCTTGCACCTAAGTTATATCTTCTGATGTGTTTTATATTTGTTGGGCATGTCTGGTAGAATGGTGATGTCTGCCAGAAATCTATTTACATTTAAGACTTAGAAGTTTCCTAGGAGATTACTTATATCAAAGAAAGAGTTTTGCAGACAGGTTTGCCTAGTAACCAAGCATCCAAGTTGTCAGATAGAAGGGCAGGGCAATTTTTGTGAGCTGCATGATATTTGCCAGTTGGACTGGTTTGCTGATTTTATGCACAGTTTTTCTCCCAAGTTATTCCCAGATTCAGCATAGGAAAGTAGAGGAGACTACAATTAAAGATACTAGAAAAGTTATTCTTACTAAGATTCTGGGAGACATTGAGTTTAAAGAAGAACTGTTTGAGTATTCTTCAAACCAAGCACAATATAAAAAGGAAGAGAAATCTCCACACTTCTGCCAAAAGCAGACAAACATACAAACAAACAGTTGAACTCTGGTACTTTGATGTCTCTAGCAGTAATGGGTGAGGTCCCTGACAGGAGGGTTGTCGGGAGCCACCAGGTTGCAATTTGAGGCAGCAGTAGTGAGGGAAATGGTATGTGCAGATTTGTAGATGTTATGAGGCAGCATCTTTTGTGACATATTTTCTCATTTTAGATTTTGAAAATAGTGAAGTATTCCCCCAAAATACACACCAAATAACTATAAAAATACTTGGATTGTAAATATATTTTAGTGGCTTCTCTTTTCATTATAATGTATTTTTTCTCATGCATACTCCATATCTTGCTTATGTTCAAGCATACTTTAATTTTTAATTCATCAGTTAAGCTGTCTTTGAGTTACCATGATACAGGGCATAAATCATTATTTTTTACACCAAGTGCATTTTAAAAACGAAAAGGATACTGTTTTATCTTCTTTCTTGCTGCTTTAATGAGGATGGAGGGATAAGTAACAGGCTGGTACATTAAATGTACTACTACAGAAGGACCTTTTTCTTTATCAGTGTCCCTTCCCCACCTTTAAAATCACCGATCAGGGTCTAGCAGTATCTGCTCTTCAAAACTTGGGACCAAATGATGGTGTTCCCACTTGCAATGTCCTCTCATAGCACTTTTAACTTTCTTCTGTAGTTTTTAATGCTTTATGTAATACCTATCAGAAGGCCTTCTTTTTTTTTTTTTTTTTTTTTTTGAGACAAAGTTCTACTCTGTCACCCAGGCTGTAGTTCAGTGGCGCGATCTTGGCTCACAGCAACCTCTGCCTCCTGGGTTCAAGCGATTCTCCTGCCTCAGCCTCCCGAGTAGCTGGGATTACAGGTGCCCATCACCACACCTGGCTAATTTTTGTAGTTTTAGTAGAGACAGGGTTTCCCCATGTTGGCTAAGCTGGTCTTCAACTCCTGACCTCAAGTGATTCGCTCGCCTTGGCCTCCCAAAGTGCTGGGATTACAGGCATGAGCCACTGCGCCTGGCCAGATGGGCTTCTTTTAAAATAAATCCAATAGTTGACTTTTGTTTCCAGCAGTGTAGTAGATTAGATAACATGATTTACCCTTTTCCCCATCATGAAAACTACCAAAAATATTGGATAAATTATTCGAAAACATCTTTTCCAATAAATTGATGACCTGGCAGGGAAAAAGAATATTCAGATGCCAAAAAAGATGAGAGAAAAAAATAGAAGCTAAATAGATAAGTAGAATGATAAAGCCAGGTTTTTCCTCGAGCATATTTGCCAAATCTGCTAAATCCAAAGTTTAATCTTCAACTGTTCAAGGACATGTGGATAAGAGAGAAGCCTAGAAATTGCTTAATGTGTAAAAGGAGGCCCTCCACCAAAAAACTGGGACCCTAAAGATACACTCAGTGAAAGGGTGAATTAGAAGGAAATCACCATTATTGCCACAGACACACAGGCAGAATGCTATGTTAATATGAAGGCAGAGATTAGAGTGATGCACTTATAGGCAAGGAAAAGTCTGGAGTTACCAAAAGTGGAAAGAAGCAAGGAAGAAACTGCCTCTAGAGGCTTCTAAGGAACATGGCCCTGCCAGCACCTTGAATTCAGACTTCTGGCCTCCAGAAACTGTGAGGCAGTACTTTTTTGTTGTTTTAAGCTACATGTTTGTTATGTCCACCCCTAGGAAACTAACAAGATCTAACCAGAGTTCCAGAGAAGAGAAAAGTAAGAAAAAGAGAGAGAAAGGATGAACGAGAAAGATAAAATTGAAGAAATAAAGCTTCAGAATTGAGAATTTCCCAGAATAGCTGAAACACAGTAATCCAATAAATTCAATAAATTCCAACAGGACTTTAAAAAAAATGTCTATGTATAGACATATCTTAATGATTGTGGAATACCAAAAAGTGAGGATTTTAAAAATAGCCAGAAGCCGGGTATGGCAGCTCACGCCTGTAATCCCAGCACTTTGGGAGGCTGAGGCTGATGGATCACCTGAGGTCAGGAGTTCAAGACCTGCCTGGCCAACATGGTGAAACCCTATCTCTACTAAAAATACAAAAAATAGGCAGGCATGGTGGTGGGCACCTGTCATCCCAGCTACTTGGGAGGCTGAGGCAGGAGAATCACTTGAACGTGGGAGGTGAATGTTGCAGTGAGCCAAGATCGCACCATTGCACTCCAGCCTGGGCAACAAGAGCGAAACTCTGTCTCAAAAAGGAAAAAAAAATTAACCAGAGAAAGGACACAATAATTAGACAGACAGTTGCAACAACTGAAATCGGGGACAATGAGATCTTCGTGTGCTGTGAGAAAACTGTCAACACACTTTCACGATCAAAAACAATCTTTCAAGTAAAAGAGCAAAATGCATATTCATATAAAGAGTAATAGATAATATGTCTCTAACAAACACTAAGGAAATTTTAAAGAATGTACTTCCTACAGAAAGAAAGTGATTTAGATGGATGGTCTTATTATATTTTTGAAGAAACAAAGACCAAGATAGTTTAAAAATGTATATTATGGACTAAATATTTCTGTCTCCCCAAATATATATGTTGAAGCCCTAATCCCCAGTGTGACAATATTTGGAGATAAGACTTTAACTGAAATAATTAAGGTTAAATGAGGTTGTGATGTTGGAGTTGTAATCCAATAGAATTAGCATCCTTATAAGAAGAAACACCACAGAGCATGCTCTCTCTCTGTGTGTACTATGGGAGGACACAGCTAGAGGCAGCTGTCTATGCGCCAGGAACAGAGCCCTTGCTGGAACCTAACCATTCTGGCACACCACTCTTAGACTTTCAGCCTCCAGACTGTGAGAAATACATTTTTGTTGTTTGAGCCACCCAGTCTGTGGTATTTTGTTATGGCACCCCGAGTGACAAATACAATGTAGTTGAATCTAAGCAAATAATAGTGATTTGTAGGGTTGAGAAAGAAAACAAGACAGAAAGGAAACACACAGCACAGTTGGGACAGGGCCTATTAGAATTAACGGGATCTGTAGGTTGTCTGTTCACTCTGATGATACTTTCTTTTGCCATGCAGAAGCTCTTTAGTTTAATTAGATCCCATTTGTCTATTTTGGCTTTTGTTACCATTGCTTTTGGTGTTTTAGTCATAAAGTCGTTGTCCATGCCTATGTCCTGAATGGTATTGCTTAGGTTTTCCTCTAGGTTTTTATGGTTTCAGGTTTCATATTTAAGTCTTTAATCCATCTTGAGTTAATTTTTGTATAATGTGTAAGGAATGAGTCTAGTTTCAGTTTTCTGCATATGGCTGCCCAGTTTTCTCAACACCATTTGTTAAATAGGAAATCCTTTCCCCATTTCCTGTTTTTGCCAGGTTTGTCAAAGATCAGATGGTTGTAGATGTGTGGCATTATTTCTGAGGCCTCTGTTCTGTTCCGTTGGTCTATATATCTGTTTTGGTACCAGTATCATGCTGTTTTTGTTACTGTAACCTTGTAGTATAGTAGTCTAGTTTGAAGTCAGATAACATGATGTCTCCAGTTTTGTTCTTTTTGCTTAGGATTGTCTTGGCTATACGAGCTCTTTTTTTGGTTCCATATGAAATTTAAAGTAGGTTTTTCCAATTCTGTGAAAAAAGTCAATGGTAGCTTGATGGGGATAGCATTGAATCTATAAATTACTTTGGGCAGTATGGCCATTTTCATGATATTGATTCTTCCTATCCATGAACATAGAATGTTTTTCCATTTGTTTGTGTCCTCTCTTATTTCCTTGAGCAGTGGTTTGTAGTTCTCCTTGAAGAGGTCCTTCATATCCCTTGTAAATTGTATTCCTAGGTACTTTATTTTCTTTGCAGCAATTGTGAATAGGAGTTCACTCATGATTTGGCTGTTTGTCTGTTATTGGTGTGTAGGAATGCTTGTGAATTTTGCACATTGATTTTGTATTCTGAGACTTTGCTGAAGTTGCTTATGAGCTTAAGGAGATTTTGGGCTGAGACGATGGGGTTTTCTAAATATAGAATCATATCATCTGCAAATAGAGACAATTTGACTTTATCTCTTCCTGTTTGAATACCCTTTATTTCTTTCTCTTGCCTGATTCCCCTGGGCCAGAACTTCCAATACTATGTTGAATGGGAGTGGTGAGAGAGGGCATTCTTGTCTTGTGCCAGTTTTCAAAGGGAATGCTTCCAGCTTTTGCCTTTTCAGTATGATATTGGCTGTGGGTTTGTCATAAATAGCTCTCATTATTTTGAGGTACGTTCTATCAGTACCTAGTTTATTGAGAATGTTTAGCATGAAGCGTTGTTGAATATTGTCGAAGGCCTTTTCTGCATCTATTGAGATAATCATGTGGTTTTTGTTATTGGTTCTGTTTATGTGATGGGTTACGTTTATTGATTTGCATATGTTGAACCAGCCTTGCATTCCAGGGATGAAGCTGACTTGATCATGGTGGATATGTTTTTGATGTGCTGCTAGATTCAATTTGCCAGTATTTTATTGAGGATTTTTGCATCAATGTTCATCAGGGATATTGGCCTAAAATTCTCTTTTTTGTGTGTGTCTATGCCAGGCTTTGGTATCAGTATGATGCTGGCCTCATAAAATGAGTTATGAAGGAGGCCCTCTTTTTCTATTGATTGGAATAGTTTCAGAAGGAATGGTACCAGCTCCTCTTTGTCCCTGTGATAGAATTTGGCTGTGAATCTGTCTGGTCCTAGGCTGTTTTTGGTTGGCAGGCTATTAATTGCTGCCTCAATTTTAGAACTCATTATTGGTCTATTCATGGACTCAACTTCTTCCTGGTTTAGTCTTGGGAGGGTATATGTGTCCAGGAATTCATCCATTTCTTCTAGATTTTCTAGTTTATTTGTGTAGAGGTGCTTATAGTATTCTCTGATGGTAGTTTGTATTTCTGTGGGATCAGTGGTGATATCTCCTTTATCATTTTTTTACTGTGTTTATTTGATTCTTCTCTTTTTTATTCTTAGCTGGCTAGCAGTTTATCTGTTTTGTTAATCTTTTTAAAAAGCCAGCTCCTGGACTTGTTGATTTGTTGAAAGGTTTTTTGTGTCTCTATCTCCTTCAGTTCTGCTCTGATCTTAGTTATTTCTTGTCTTCTGCTAGCTTTTGAATTTGTTTTCTCTTGCTTCTCTAGTTCTTTTAATTGTGATGTTTGGGTGTTGATTTCACATCTTTCCCACTTTCTCCTGTGGGCATTTAGTACTATAAACTTCCATCTAAACACTGCTTTAGCTGTGTCCTAAAGATTCTAGTACACAAAGACAAAAAGACTGTGTCTTTGTTCTCATTGGTTTCAAAGAACTTATTTATTTCTGCCTTAATTTCATTAATTACCGAGTAGTCAGTCAGGAGCAGGTTGTTGAGTTTCCATGTAGTTGTGTGGTTTTGAGTGAGTTTCTGAACCCTGAGTTCTAATTTGATTGCACTGTGGTCTGAGAGACTGTTTGTTATGATTTCCATTCTTTTGCATTTGCTAAGGAGTGTTTTACTTCGAATTATGTGGTCAATTTTAGAATAAGTGTGATGTGGTGCTGAGAAGAATGTATATTCTGTTGATTTGGGGTGAAGAGTTCTGTAGATGTCTATTAGGTCTGCTTGCTCCAGAGGTAAGTTCAAGTCCTGAATGTCCTTGTTTATTTTCTGTCTCATTGATCTGTCTAATACTGACAATGGGGTGTTAAAGTTTGCCATTATTATTGTGTAGGAGTCTGAGTGTCTTTGTAGGTCTCTAAGAAACTTGCTTTATGAATCTGAGTAGTCCTGTATTGGGTGCATAAATACTTAGGATAGTTAGCTCTTCTTGTTGGATTGATCCATTTACCATTATGTAATGTCCTTTTTTTTTTGGTCTTTTTTGATCTTTGTTGGCTTCAAGTCTGTTTTATCAGAGACGAGGATTGCAACCTCTGCTTATTTTTGCTTTCCATTTGCTTGGTAAATATTCCTCCATCCCTTTATTTTGAGCCTATGTGTGTCTTTGCATGTGAGATGGGTCTCCTGAACACAGCACACCGAGGGGTCTTGACTGTTTATCCAATTTGCCAGTTTGTGTCTTTTAATTGTGGCATTTAGCCCATTTACATTTAAGGTTAATATTGTTATTTGTGAATTTGATACTGTCATTATGATGCTATCTGGTTATTTTGCCTGTTAGTTGATGCAGTTTCTTTATAGTGTCAGTGATCTTAATTTGGTATGTTTTTGCAGTGAGTGGTAGCTGTTTTTCTTTTCCACATTTAGTGCTTCCTTTAGGAGCTCTGGTAAGGCAGGCCTGGTGGTGACAACATCTCTCAGCATGGTATTTGACAAAAGTCATCTGTGGATGGACATTTAGGTTGATTATACTACCAGACTACAGTAACTGAAACAGCATGGTACTAGTACAAAAGTATCTGTTGATGGACACTTAGGTTGGTTCCATATCTTTGCTATTTTTGAACCAACTTTGCATCCTGGGGATAAAGCCTACTTGACCTTGATGGACAAATTTTTTTGGTGTACTGCTGGACTTGGTTTGCCAGTGCTATGTTGAGGATTTTTGCATCAGTGTTTTTCAAGGATATTGGCCTAAAATTTTCTTTTTTGTTGTGTCTCTGCCAGGTTTTGGTATTAGGATAATGGTGGTCTCATAGAATGAGTTAAGGAGGAGTCCCTCCTCATCAATTTTTGGGAATAGTTTTAGTAGGAATGGTACCAGCTCTTCTTTGTACATCTGGTAGAATTCGGCTGTGAATCTGTCTGGTCCTGGGCTTTTTTTGGTTGGTAAGCTAGTTATTATTGATTTAATTTTGGAGGTCATTATTGGTCTTCTCAGGGATTCAGGTTCTATCTGGTTCAGTCTTGGGAGGGTGTATGTATCCAGGAATTTATCTATTTCTCCTAGATTTTCAAGTTTGTGTGCATAGAAGTGTTTAAAATATTCTCTGATTATTTGTATTTCTGTGGAGTCAGTGATAATATCCCTTTTGTTTCTAATTGTGTTTATTTGGATCTTCTCTCTTTTCTTCTTTATTGGTCTAGCTAGTAGTCTCTCTATTTTATTAATTTTTTTTTCAAAAACACAACTCCTGGATTTGTTGATCTTTTGAATGATTTTTTGTGTCTCAATCACCTTCAGTTCAGCTCTGATTTTGGTTATTTCTTTCTTCTGCTAGTTTTGGGCTTGATTTGCTCTTGGTTCTCTAGTTCTTTAATTGTGATGTTAGGTTGTTAAATTGCTATCTTTCTAACTTTTTGATATGGGTGTTCAGTGCTGTAAATTATCCTCTTGACACTGTCTTAGCTGTGTCCCAGAGATTCTGGTATGTTGCATCTTTGTTCTCATTAGTTTTTTATTTCTGTGTTAATTTCATTATTTACCCCAGAGTCATTCAGAAACAGGATATTCAATTTCCATGTAATTGAATGATTTTGAGCTATTTCCTTAGTCTTGATTTCTAACTTTATTGCACTGTGATCTGACAGAGTGGTTGTTATGATTTCAGTTCTTTTGCATTTGCTGAGGAGTATTTTATGTCTGATTATGTGGTCAGTTTTAGAGTATGTGCCTTGTGGCAATGAGAAGAATGTATATTTTGTTGTTTTTGGGTGGAGAGTTCTGTAGATGTCTGTCACATACATTTGATCCAGTACTGAGTTTAGTTCATAAATATCTTTGTGAATTTTCTGCCTTGATGATCTGTCTATAGATGCTCCCATTCCTAACCCTCTAGGCTCTGTATCGGCTAGTATGCTTCCCTATCACTTCTCTAAGCAGGTTTCCCTGCCAACTCAAGTGTCTGTGGTGGTTGAGGGATCTCCTGCTGCCAGGATTCCAGAGGCCTGTGGTGAGAGTGGGTTACTCCTTACCAGTTCAACTCACCCATTCCCCCAGAGTCACTGGGGGTCAGGAACAAGTACTGGTGCATAGTAGCCCCCCCCAGGGGTCCCAACTTCCTCCCTCTTCAGCTCAGCTTCTGTGTCTTCCCTCAGTCTGCTCTCAGTGCCTTCCCTCTGAAGATCTGCTAGGACTGTGTGCCACTTGTCCTAGTCCCTTGGTGGTAGCTGTTCCACCTGGCTGTGTCTGGTTGCCCACTTTGTCCAATTCTCTCAATAATTTTAAATGACCCTATTTCAAGTTTGCCAATTCCTTCTCATGTCAGATCAAGTTTGCTATTAAACCCCTATAATGAATTGTTCAGTTCAGTTTTTATATTTTTCTGCTATAGAACTTCTCTTTTTTATATAGTTTATTTATCTTTGTTGACAATCTTATTTTGTTCATGCATAATTTTCCTGATTTCTTTAGTTGCCTATGTTATCTTTTTTAACATATTGAGATCCTTATGACAGTTATTTCAAATCCTTGTTAAGCAGCTCATATATCTGCATTAGGGTTGGTTTCTGGAGTTTTATTTTGTCCCTTTGATTTAGCCATGTTCCCATTTCTTTGTATGCCTTGTAATTTTTTGCTGGGGTTTGGGCATTTGAAAAATGCCCATCTATCCCAGTTTGTATATACTGACTCTGTACAAGAGAAGACCTTCTTTAATCAGCCCAGCTGGAAGACCTCTCAAACCCTTCTAATCTCTTACTCTCCCTGGAATCTGCCTGCTGAACTGCATTTCCAACATTCCGCTCACCTTTGTTTCCAGTGGCTTCTGAATTCTGGTGTCAATACTGTCAGCACTCTGAGTCAGATGATACAGAAATTAGTCTTTTGGGCAGCCCTCAGACAAGTCAGAACATTGGACTCATGGTCTATTGTTTATTTTCTGTCCCAAGGGAGGAGAACTCATATAGAGGATTACTTCCAGTTGCTCTGTGTTATGCTGCGTAGAGGAAGGGGAACAAATGTGTGTGACAAATGCCACAGATTTTCCTACATCTTTCACTGGAATTCTGTCTTTGTCTTACAATAGCCTTACTGCTATAGATTCTCAACTGGTCTCCAGCATTATCACAGAGGTATTGTGGTCCACATACTATTGTTAATTTGGTGTCTTTGTTGGGAGAGGAGAGCCTGTAGCTTCCTAGTCCATCATTTGCTGACCTGCACCTCTGCTTTTAAAGTGTAACTTTTTCCTCCAAATCTAAAGCTCTGCAAGTTTCCCCTATGCTTTGTGAATTTCACCACTCTTACCTTGGATGCAGTAATTTTGATGATTTCAGCACATCTATTTAATCACTTTAAGTTGAACAATCCCTACTGATGGTTATTTGCTACCAAATCATCCTGTTCTTGGTGGTACACCTCAAGAGTTATTTCTAAAATAGATTAATTCCCAGAGCATTATTCTTTAAGATGGACTCAAAGCTTAGTCTATGTCATAAACAGATAGGTCTTTATCTCTACATACAATAAGCCTATGAGTTTAAATGGATAATCTTTGCAGATAAAATTAGCTTTGTTCTTACCAAATTTCAGGATTCTTAATTAAAATGCTCTCAATTTCATTTTGTTTAATAAAAAACATTTTGACTTTAGCCATAGCTCTTCTACTGTACCATAGCCATTTTCTGTTCAGTTAGTAGAGAAAAAGAAGTAAGAATAATTTAAGACTTTTTGTAGCATGTATTAATCTATTATTTGCCTTTTGGTCTATGGGTAAGTGCATATGATTTTATGTTGGCTTGTAAGTTCTTCTTTAAAGCCTTATCACAATAAGAATCTAACAGATTAAAAAGAACTTTTCTTCCATCCTTAACTATTTGAAGTCTTAGGACTTTACCTCTCCATTTCAATTTAAGCAGTCTGACAAATTTTAAATTAACTAGGTACACACCTAGTTACTGTAGCAAAAATGAAAGTTAAGCATCTTTCTTTGCTGGAGGAATGGATTATTGTCAGAGTCCACTGGGAGTTGTGTGAATGAGCAATTAAACATGTTGTCTAATTGCTAACAGAAGGAATGGTTAAGTATCAATTATAGAAAAAATAAAATCATCCCTTTAGGCACACTTTCCTCAGAACCCAGATGGATAATGCTGAACAACTCTATTTAACAATCATTTAGTTATTTGGGTGGCTATTTTGTTCTGAATGATCTTTGGGGACCTATCAGGATGATGTGTGGCTTAAAAATTAAACATTTTACAAAATCACACGATTGTTTTGTGATAGGCAAAGACATCTGGTGATTCCTGCTACCAAAGTCTTCTAGGATGAACTGTTCTATTCCATGTTTTATGAATTGCAATTTGGGGGTTGAACAGATGCCAAGGTAAACTGTAAAATTTTCATAATAAAACATCGAGTTTGTCAACTATAAATCTGGAAAATAAAGCATATAGCGATCCTTTCAGTCAATAACTAGGATACCTGGACTTCTACAGGGACTTTAAGTTTTAATTTTTTGACTATTTTCTGGCTGACACAATTGATATCCAAGAGAAACCATCTAATGAGTGTTAAATAATTGCTCCCCTAGATAATTCATTATTATTCTAGTAACATGCCAGATAATTAGCAGGTTCCTATATTAATTTACCTTATGACAATATATTTGCATTATAATATATGATAATATTATTATGCCTATAATAATATAACCTTTATGGTGTGTCAATATATGAAATGGCCATCTATATAGAGTCTCTTCATTTTCTAGAAAATTGTCCTCCAAGATAACATACATTGTTTAATTTCTTTTTTTTAAATTGAAGTTTGCTCAATACATTTTTATTAGAGTTCAGTACCAGGACATAGTGTTCTGTTCTTGGTGTGATGACTGGAATGTTTTCTTTTATTGAGTAGCAACCTGTTGTGTGTTATATTTTGCTTAGACTTCCCAAAAACCCAAAGCTAGTTTTATATGCAGTTGTTTGTCATGTTTTAGACTAGCCTTGTTTGGTCTTTTTTGATTTTTCCTTCCTGTCCCTTAATTTTTCCATTTTCTTTTCTCTTTTTTCTTTCCTTTTCTTGATAAGAGGGCATATTTTCTTTTTCTGTCGTATCTTGGTTACTTTAAAAAAGTGTGTGTGTATGTGTGTGTATATATATGTATATATATATATACATATATATATATATATATGTTTTACAGTGAGCTGTCTTTTATGCTATTCTTATGCTATTTGAAAGTGTCCTAGTAATATTAAGCCAGGTAAATTGTATGGGAAGATTTACGGATGTTTTAGGAGTCTCAAAGGCTTATTTACAGAAGGTTTTGGCAGATTCCATGGATTATGTGCATGTGTCATCTAGGTTTTTAAACTTTGAAGAATCATCATCCAATTCAGAAATGCTGAAATCCATCTATTTGGAGGGCATACCTTTTAGCTCAGTAAGCAAGTCCTGGAGATTTTTAAATCTTCTGTATTAGTCTATTTTCACACTGCTATATGGGAAGCAAGGAACTTCTTCACATAGTGGCAGGAGAGAGAAGCACAAAGGAGGAACTTCCAAACACATATTAATAAAACCATCACATCTCATGAGAACTCACTTATTATCATGAGAATAGCATGGTGGAAACTACCCCCCATGATCCAATCCCCTCCCTCCCTCTACATGTTGGGATTACAGTCCCTCCCTTGATACATGGGGGTTACAGTTTGAGATGAGATTTGAGTGGAGACAGAGAGCTAAACCATATCATCTTCTTTTGTTCTCACTGGTATTTTAATAATTCAGACTTTATCTGCTAGAAATGTTTTTTTCAGATGAAGGGGTTTACTTATATATGCAAGTCCACCCTTCCATTCCTCTTCATGCTTTTCTGAAGTGGTTCTCACCTTAGGAAAGCTATGTCCATCTCTCATGAGTCTACTCAAGTCTTACCCATCCTTTGAAACCTAATTTAATTCTATCCCTTTCTAATACCTATTTAGGTCTAACTAGCAAGAAATAATGCATTTATCTTGTCGTTGATCTGGCAATTAAAGCATTCAGTATACTAGGATATTTCTTACTCTTTTCCCCTGAACTTTTATCTAAATTATTTATTTGTATTTAATTTGTACAGATTTTTGCCTGGACTTAACCTAAATACTTAGCTCTTTGAATGGAGGGACACTATTTTATTTATTTATTTTTATCATACTTTAAGTTCTAGGGTACATGTGCACAACATGCAGGTTTGTTACATAGGTATACATGTGCCATATTGGTTTGCTGTACCCATCAACTTGTCATTTACATTAGGTATTTCTCCTAAGGCTATCCCTCCCCAGCTCCCCACCCTCCAACAGGCCCCAGTGTGTGATGTTCCCCAACCTGTGTCCATGTGTTCTCATTGTTCAACTCCCACTTATGAGTGAGAACATGTGGTGATTGGTTTTCTGTCCTTGTGATATTTTGCTGAGAATGATGGTTTCCAGATTCATCCATGTCCCTGCAAAGGACATGAACTCATCCTTTTTATGGCTGCATAGTTTTCCATGGTGTATATGTGCCACATTTTCTTTATCCAGTCTATCATTGATGGGCACTTGGGTTTGTTCCAAGTCTTTGCTATTGTGAATAGTGCCACAATAAACATACGTGTGCATGTGTCTTTATAGTATTTTATGATTTATAATCCTTTGGGTATATACCCAGTAATGGGATTGTTGGGTCAAATGGTATTGCTAGTTCTAGATCCTTGAGGAATGGCCACACTGTCTTCCACAATGGTTGAACTAATTTACATTCCTACCAACAGTGTAAAAGCGTTCCTATTTCTCCATCCTCTCCAGCATCTGTTGTTTCCTGACGTTTTAATGATCACCATTCTAACTGGTATGAGATGGTATCTCATTGTGATTTTGATTTGCATTCCTCTGATGACCAGTGATGATGAGCAAGTTTTTATATGTCTGTTGGCTGCATAAATGTCTTCTTTTGTGAAGTGTCTTTTTATATTCTTTCCCCACTTTTTGATGGGTTTTTTTTTTTTTTTTTTTTGTAAATTTGTTTAAGTTCTTTGTAGATTCTGGATATTAGCCCTTTTTCAGATGGATAGATTGCAAAAATTTTCTCCCATTCTGTAGGTTGCCTGTTCACTCTGATGATAGTTTCTTTTGCCGTGCAGAAGCTCTTTAGTTTAATTAGATCTCATTGGTTTACTTTGGCTTTTGTTGCCATTGGTTTTGGTGTTTTAGTCGTGAAGTCTTTGCCCATGCCTATATCCTGTTTAATCCATTTTGAAATAATTTTTGTATAGGTGTAATGAAGGGATCCAGTTTCAGCTTTCTACATATGGCTAGCCAGTTTTCTCAGCACCATTTATTAAATAGGGAATCCTTTTCCCATTGCTTGTTTTTGTCAGGTTTGTCAAAAATCAGATGGTTGTAGATGTGTGGTGTTATTTCTGAGGCCTCTGTTCTGTTCCATTGCTCTATCTCTCTGTTTTGTTACCAGTACCATGCTGTTTTGGTTACTGTAGCCTTGTGGTCTATTTGAAGTGAGGTAGTGTGATGCCTCCAGCTTTGTTCTTTTTGCTTAGGATTGTCTTGGCTATACAGGCTCTTTTTTGGTTCCATATGAAATTTAAAGTAGTTTTTCCAATTCCATGAAGAAAGTATTTGGTAGCTTGATGGGGATAGCATTGAGTCTATGAATTACCTTGGGCAGTATGGCCATTTTCATGATATTGATTCTTCCTATCCATGAACATGGACTGTTCTTCCATCTGATTGTGTCCTCTCTTATTTCCTTGATCAGTGGTCTGTAGTTCTCCTTGAAGAGGTCCTTCACATCCCTTGTAAATTGGATTCCTAGGTATTTTGTTCTCTTTGAAGCAATTGTGAATGGGAATTCACTCATGATTTGGCTCTCTGTTTGTCTGTTATTGGTGTATAGGAATGCTTGTGAGTTTTGCACATTGATTTTGTATCCTGAGACTTTGCTGAAGTTGCTTATCAGCTTAAGGAGATTTTGAGCTGAGATGATGGGGTTTTCTAAATATATAATCATGTCATCTGCAAATGGAGACAACTTGATTTCCCCTTTTCCTAATTGAATACCTTTATTTCTTTCTCTTGCCTAATTTCCCAGGCCAAAACTTCCAATATTGTTTTTAATAGGGGTGGTGAGAGAGGGCATCTTATCTTGTGCCAGTTTTCAAAGGGAATGCTTGCAGTTTTGCCCATTCAGTATGATACTGACTGTGGGTTTGTCATAAATAGCTCTTATTATATTGAGATATGTTCCATCAATACCTAGTTTATTAAGAGTCTTTAGCATGAAAGACTGTTGAATTTTGTCAAAGGCATTTTCTGCATCTTTTGGGGTAATTGCGTGGTTTTGGTTGTTGGTTCTGTTTATGTGATGGATTACATTTATTGATTTGCATATGTTGAACCAGCCTTGCATTCCAGGGATGAAACTGACTTGATCATGGTGGATAAGCTTTTTGATATGCTGCTGGATTCAGTTTGCCAGTATTTTATTGAGGATTTTTGTTATCAATGTTCATCAGGGATATTGGCCTAAAATTCTCTTTTTGTGTGTGTGTCTCTGCCAGGCTTTGGTATCAGGATGATGCTGGCCTCATAAAATGAGTTAGGGAGTGTTGCAGGAAGTCGCAGCAGAGGAACATAAATTGTGAAGGTTTCATTTTAATATGGACATACATCAGTTCTCAAAATTAATACTTTTATAATTTCTTATGCCTGTCTTTACTGCAATCTCTATCATAAAGTGTGAAGATTTCATGGACATTTATCAGTTCCCAAAATTAATACTTTTATAATTTCTTATGCCTATCTTTACTTTAATCTCTTAATCCTGTTATCTTAATAAGCTGAGAATGTTCATCACCTCAGGACCACTATTGTGTTAAACTGTACAAATTGATCATAAAACATGTGTGTTTGAACAATATGAAATCAGTGCACCTTGAAAAAGAACAGAATAGCAGTGATTTCAGGGAACAAGGGAAGACAGCCATAAGGTCTGACTGCATGCAGTGTCGGGCAGAATAGAGCCACATTTTTCTTCTTGCAGAGAGTCTATAAACGGATGTGCAAGTAGGGAAGATATCGCTGAATTCTTTTCCTAGCAGGGAATATTAATAATGAAGACCATTCCCAGAGCAAGATGGCCAAATAGGAGCAGCTCCAGCCTCCGGCTCCCAGCGTGAGTGACACAGAGAACGGGTGATTTCTGCGTTTTCAACTGAGGTACTGGGTTCATCTCACTGGGGAGTGCCAGACAATCAGTGCTGGACAGCTGGTGCAGCCTGACAGTGAGAGCTGAAGCAGGGTGAGCCATCGCTTCACCTGGGAAGCGCAAGGGGGAAGGGAATCCCTTTTCCTAGTGAAGGGAAACTGAGACACACAACTCCTGGAAAATCGGGTAACTCCCACCCTAATACTGTGCTTTACCAAGGGTCTTAGCAAACAGCACACCAGGAGATTATAGCCCGCACCTGGATGGGAGGGTCCCACGCCCACAGAGCCTCCCTCATGGCTAGCACAGCAGTCTGAGATCTAACTGCAAGGCAGCAGCGAGGCTGGGGGAGGGGAACCCGTCATTGCTGAGGCTTAAGTAGGTAAACAAAGCCACGGGGAAGCTCGAACTGAGTGAAGCCCACTGCAGCTCAAGGGGGCCGGCCTGTCTCTGTAGACTCCATCTCTGGGGACAGGGCATAGCTAAACAAAAAGCAGCAGAAACCTCGGCAGAGGTAAATGCCCCTGTCTGACAGCTTTGAAGACAGCAGTGGATCTCCCAGCATGGAGGTTGAGATCTGAGAATGGACAGATTGCCCGCTCAAGTGGGTCCCTGACCCCTGAGTAGCCTAACTGGGAGACATCCCCCACTAGATGCAGTCTGACACCTCACACCTCACACGGCAGGGTACACCCCTGAGACAAAGCTTCCAGAGCAAGAATCAGACAGGTACACTCGCTGTTCAGCAATATTCTATCTTCTGCAGCCTAAGCTGCTGATACCCAGGCAAACAGGGTCTGGAGTGGACCTCAAGCAAACTCCAACAGACCTACAGCTGAGGGTCCTGACTGTTAGAAGGAAAACTAACAAACAGAAAGGACAACCTCACCAAAACCCCATCAGTTTATCACCATCATCAAAGACCAAAGGCAGATAAAACCACAAAGATGGGAAAAAAGCAGGGCAGAAAAGCTGGAAATTCAAAAAATCAGACTGCATCTCCCCTTCCAAAGGAATGCAGTTCATCGCCAGCAACGGATCAAAGCTGCACAGAGAATGATGAGTTGAGAGAAGAAGGCTTCAGTCAATCAAACTTCTCAGAGCTAAAGGAGGAACTACGTAACCAGCGCAAAGAAACTAAAAATCTTGAAAAAAGAATGGAAGAATGGATAACTAGAATAATCAATGCAGAGAAGGCCATAAATGAACTGACAGAGATAAAAACCATGACACGAGAACTACGTGACAAATGCACAAGCTTCAGTAACTGACTCAATCAACTGGAAGAAAGAGTATCAATGATTGAAGATCAAATGAATGAAACAAAGCAAGAAGAGAAGTCTAGAGAAAAAAGAGGAAAAAGAAATGAACAAAGCCTCCAGGAAATATGGGATTATGTGAAAAGACCAAATCTATGTCTGACTGGTGTGCCTGAAAGTCAGGGGGAAAATGGAACCAAGTTGTAAAATACTTTTCAGGATATCATCCAGGAGAACTTCCCCAACCTAGTAAGGCAGACCAACATTCAACTTCGGGAAATACAGAGAATTCCACAAAGATACTCCTCTAGAAGAGCAACTCCAAGACACATAATTATCAGATTCACAAAAGTTGATATGAAAGAAAAAATGTTAAGGGCAACCAGAGAGAAAGGTCGGGTTACCCACAAAGGGAAGCCCATCAGACTAACAGCAGATCTCTCGGCAGAAACTCTACAGCCAGAAGAGAGTGGGGGCCAATATTCAACTTTCTTAAAGAAAAGAATTTTAAACCCAGAATTTCATATCCAGCCAAACTAAGTTTCATCAGTGAAGAAGAAATAAAATCCTTTACAGACAAGCAAATGCATAGAGATTTTGTCACCACCAGGCCTGCCCTACAAGAGACACTGAAGGAAGCCCTAAACATGGAAAGGAACAACTGGTACCAGCCATTGCAAAAACATGCCAAAATGTAAAGACCATTGATGCTAGGAAACAACTGCATCAACTAACCAGCAAAATAACCAGCTAATATCACAATGACAGGATCAAGTTCACATATAACAATATTAACCTTAAATGTAAATTGACTAAATGATCCAATTAGAAGACACACACTGGCAAATTGGATAAAGAGTCAAGACCCATCAGTTTGCTGTATTCAGGAGACCCATCTCACGTGCAGAGACACACATAGGCTCAAAATAAAGGGATGGAGGAAGATCTACCAAGCAAATGGAGAACAAAAAAAAAGAAGGGGTTGCAATCCTAGTCTCTGATAAAACAGACTTTAAACCATCAAAGATCAAAAGAGACAAAGAAGGCCATTACATAATGGTAAAGGGATCATTTCAACAGGGAGAGCTAACTATCCTAAATATATATGTACCTAATACAGGAGCACCCAGATTCATAAAGCAAGTCCTTAGAGACTTACAAAGAGACTTAGACTCCCATACAATAATAATGGGAGACTTTAACACCCCACTATCAACATTAGACAGATCAACAAGACAGAAAGTTAACAAAGAAATCCATGAATTGAACTCAACTCTGCACCAAGTGGACCTCATAGACATCTACAGAACTCTGTACCCCAAATCAACAGAATATACATTCTTCTCAGCATCACATCACACTTGTTCCAAAATTGACCATATAGTTGGAAGTAAAGCACTCTGCAGCAAATGTAAAAGAACAGAAATTATAACAAACTGTCTCGCAGACCACAGTGCAATCACATTAGAAATCAGGACTAAGAAACTCAATCAAAACCACTCAACTACATGGAAATTGAACAACCTGCTCCTAAATGACTATTGGGTGCATAACAAAATGAAGGCAGAAATAAAGATGTTCTTTGAAACCAATGAGAACAAAGAGACAACATACCAGAATCTCTGGGACACATTTAAAGCAGTGTGTAGAGGGAAATTTATAGCGCTAAATGCCCACAAAAGAAAGCTCGAAAGATCTAAAATTGACACCCTAACATCACAATTAAAAGAACTAGACAAGCAAGAGCAAACACATTCAAAAGCTAACAGAAGGCAAGAAATAACTAAGATCAGAGCAGAACTGAAGGAGATAGAGACACAAAAAACCCTCCAAAAAATCAATGAATCCAGGAGATGGTTTTTTGAAAAGATCAATAAAATTGATAGACCGCTAGCAAGACTAATAAGAAAACAGAGAAGAATCAATTAGACGCAATAAAAAATGATAAAGGGGATATCACCACCGACCCCACAGAAATACAAATTACCATCAGAGAATACTGTAAACACCTCTATGCAAATAAACTAGAAAACCTAGATTAAATGGATAATTTCTGGACAATTACACTCTTCCAAGACTAAACCAGGAAGAAGTTGAATCCCTGAATAGACCAATAGTAGGCTCTGAAATTGAGGCAATAATTAATAGCCTACCAACCAAAAAAAGTCCAGGACCAGACAGATTCACAGCCAAATTCTACCAGAGGTACAAGGAGGAGCTGTTACCATTCCTTCTGAAACTATTCCAATCAATAGAAAAAGAGGGAATCCTCCCTAACTCATTTTATGAGGCCAACATCATCCTGATACCAAAGCCTGGCAGAGACACAACAAAAAAAGAGAATTTTAGACCAATATCCCTGATAAACATTGATGTCAAAATCCTCAATAAAATACTGGCAAACCAAATCCAGCAGCACATCAAAAAGCTTATCCACCATGATGAAGTGGGCTTCATCCCTGGGATGCAAGGCTGGTTCAGCATACACAAATCAATAAACGTAATCCTCAGCAATGTAATCCAGCATATAAACAGAACCAAAGACAAAAACCACATGATTATCTCAATAGATGCAGAAAAGGCCTTTGACAAAGTTCAACAACGCTCATGCTAAAAACTCTCCATAAACTCGGTATTGATGGAACGTATCTCAAAATAATAAGAGCTATTTATGACAAACCCACAGCCAATATCATACTGAATGGGCAAAACCTAGAAGCATTCCCTTTGAAAACTGGCACAAGACAGGGATGCCCTCTCTCACCACTCCTATTCAACATAGTGTTGGAAGATCTGGCTAGGGCAATCAGGCAAGAGAAAGACATAAAGTGTATTCAGTTAGGAAAAGAAGAAGTCAAATTGTCCCTGTTTGCAGATGACATGATTGTATATTTAGAAAACTCCGTCATCTCAGCCCAAAATCTCCTTGAGCTGATAAACAACTTCAGCAAAGTTTTAGGATACAAAATTAATGTGCAAAAATCACAAGCATTCTTATACACCAGTAACAGACAAACAGAGAGCCAAATCATGAATGAACTTCCATTCACAATTGCTTCAAACAGAATAAAACACCTAGGAATCCAACTTACAAGGGATGTGAAGCACCTCATCAAGAAGAACTACAGACCACTGCTCAGTGAAATAAAAGAGGATACAAACAAATGGAAGAACATACCATGCTCATGGATAGGAAGAATCAATATCGTGAAAATGACCATACTGCCCAAGGTAATTTATAGATTCAATGCCATCCCCATCAAGCTACTAATGACTTTCTTCACAGAATTTGAAAAAACTGCTTTAAAGTTCATGTGGAACCAAAAAAGACCCCGCATTGCCAAGACAATCCTAAGTCAAAAGAACAAAGCTGGAGGCATCATGCTACCTGACTTCAAACTGAACTACAAGGCTACAGTAACCAAAACAGCATGGTACTGGTACCAAAACAGAGATATAGACCAATGGAACAGAACAGAGCCCTCAGAAATAATACCACACATCTACAGCCATCTGGTCTTTGACAAACCTGACAAAAACAAGAAATGGGGAAAGGATTCCCTATTTAATAAATGGTGCTGGGAAAATTGGCTAGCCATAAGTAGAAAGCTGAAACTGGATCCTTTCCTTACTCCTTATATGAAAATTAATTTAAGATGGATTAGAGACTTAAATATTAGACCTAATACCATAAAAACCCTAGAAGAAACCTAGGTAATACCATTCAGGACATAGGCATGGGTAAGGACTTCATGTCTAAAACACCAAAAGCAACGTCAACAAAAGCCAGAATTGACAAATGGGATCTAATTAAACTAAAGAGCTTCTGCACAGCAAAAGAAACTACTATCAGAGTGAACAGGCCACCTACAGAATGGGAGAAAATTTTTGCAATCTACTCATCTGACAAAGGGCTAATATCCAGAACGTATAAAGAACTCAAACAAATTTACAAGAAAAAAACAAACAACCCCATCAAAAAGTGGGCAAAGTATATGAACAAACATTTCTCAAAAGAAGACATTCATACAGCCAACAGACACATTAAGAAATGCTCGTCATCACTGGCCATCAGAGAAATGCAAATCAAAACCACAATGAGATACCATCTCACACCAGTTAGAATGGCAATCATTAAAAAGTCAGGAAACAGAAGGTGCTGGAGAGGATGTGGAGAAATAGGAACACTTTTACACTGTTGGTGGGATTGTAAACTAGTTCAACCATTGTGGAAAACAGTGTGGCGATTCCTCAAGGATCTAGTACTAGAAATACTATATGACCCAGCCATCCCATTACTGGGGATATACCCAAAGGATTGTAAATCATGCTGCTATAAAGACACATGCACACGTATGTTTATTGCGGCACTATTCACAATAGCAAAGACTTGGAATCAACCGAAGTGTTCATCAGTGACAGACTGGATTAAGAAAATGTGGCACATATACACCATGGAATACTATGCAGCCATAAAAATGGATGAGTTTGTGTCCTTTGTAGGGATATGGGTGCAGCTGGAAACCATCATTCTCAGCAAACTCTCGCCAGAACAGAAAACCAAACACCGCATGTTCTCACTCATAGGTGGAAATTGAACAATGAGATCACTTGGACATGGGAAGAGGAACATCACACACTGGGGCCTGTTGTGGGGATGGGGGTGGGGGGAGGGATGGCATTGGGAGTTGTAACTGATGTAAATGACGAGTTGATGGGTGCTGACGAGTTGATGGGTGCAGCACACCAACATGGCACATGTATACATATGTAACAAATCTGCACATTGTGCACATGTACCCTAGAACTTAAAGTATAATAGAAAAAAATAAGAATAAAAAATAATTAAGACCTTGGGAAAGGAATGCATGAGGTCTATAAATGGCCGCTCTGGGAGTGTCTGTCTTATGCAGTTGAGATAAGGACTGAACTATTCCCTGGTCTTCTGCAGTACCCTCAGGCTTATTAGGGTGGGGAAGAAACCCCACCCTGGTAAATTTGAGGCCAGATGGGTTCTCTGCTCTCAAACCCTGTTTTCTGTTGTTGAAGATATTTATCAAGACAATACATGCACAGCTGAACATAGACCCTTATCAGGAGTTTTTGACTTTGCCCCTTGCCTTTTGGTCTTGCTTTGCCCTTTGCCTTGTGATCTTTATTGGCCTCAGAGCATGTGATCTTTTTGACCTACTCCCTATCCATACACCTCCTACCCTTTTGAAATCCTTAATAAAAACTTGTTGCTTTTGCGGCTTAGGTGGGCTTCACGGACCTACCAATATGTGATGTCACCCCTAGCAGCCCAGCTGTAAAATTCCTCTCCTCATACTCTTTCTCTTTATTTCTCAGACCAGCTGACATTTAGGGAAAATAGAAAGAACCTACATTGAGTTGGGGGTAGGTTCCCCTGATAAGGGAGGATTCCAGAAGGACACTATTTTATACTGCTTTGGATCTCTTCATATTGCCTGAGTGGGTTCTCCACAAATATTATTTAAAATTTAAAAATTTGCTATTACTCGATTGAGAATGAGTTTTTTTGTTCATTTGCTTTATATTTAGATACAGGGTCTCATTCTGTCATCCAAGCTGGAGTGCAGTGGCATGATCACAGCTCACTGTGACCTTGAATTGTGAACCCAAGCAATCCTCCTGCTTCAGCCTCCTGAGTAGCTAGGACTACAGGCAGGCACCACCACAACTGGCTAATTATTCTATTTTTTTTTTTTTTTTTTTTGTAGAGATGAGGGTTTTGCTATGTTGCCCAGGCTGGTCTAGAACTCCTAGCCTCAAGCAGTCCTCCTCCCTCGACCTCCCGAAGTGCTAGGATCACAGACATGAGCTACTGCACCTGACTATTGTTGTTGTTATTTTAAACATTTTATTTGGTCATTTTGGAAACTTAATGTCTACTGCATTTATCATAATAATTTGAAAATCTTTACATCTTTTATATAGAAAACATTATCTTCTTAAAGTAGGAGGTTTAAAATATTTAAACTTAAGAATCTATAAAAACTAATCCATATTATTAAATGAAAATGATAAAAATATCTATGTGAGCATGGCCTGCATTTTACCCAAGTGTAATCTGACACTTTTTTTCTTGCTCTGTAGGAGGCGACTAATACTAATGGAGTTCTAGTTATATGCTAGGCACTGTGGACGCCTCCTTATTTTATTGATTCCTTATCATACTCTTTTTGGAGGTTTGCTAGATTAGTCTTTGACAATTCTAGCTCTCAGACTATAGGGCTTTCTTTACCATTTGCCTTGTGATATTCCTTGGCTGCTGTGCTGTAAGAACATGACACTAGAAGGCTTGCTTTCCTATTTTTCTTAATGTAAAGTTTATAGATTTTATCAAGTGGAGGAAATGAAATCATGACCTATTTTCTGATCTTTGTATCTTCCCCTATGGTCATGATAATTTCGACTTGCTTGTCCCCAGTAATATTTTGATTAAAAACTAAGGGAGCCTTCCTCTTATTGCCCGAAATTAGAAAGTAAAGTTTGTGGCTGGATCTCATCATTGTCAATCATCTCAGTTTAAAAGAAGGTGGGCAGACCTGCCTAAGGGGAAGTAGCAACTAAGTCCTATTTGTAGAAATTGTTTGTAAACACTGTTTTTGTCTGCCTTCCTAGAATGGGGCAGGGTATTTATGACTCAGTACATAAAACATTTTGAGGGAGGAAACTTCAGTTATCAGGAGCTAAAAATTCAATGTATGTAATTTTTGTGCTTATTAATGCTATCTTGAATGGAAATGAAAAAAGAACTTCATTGAAAAAATAACCTCATAGATATGTCTCTTAAAGTTCTTAACTTTTCACTCACTGCTTTGTAAAAACTAATAATGATTTCAGACTTGACAAAAGTAGAATGAAATCTCCCCAGACTTTGGCCAAAACTTCCCCACGAACAGAGATTCTTAAATATCTCCTTTTCACACATGAGAAACCTGATGTTCAGGGGAGTTAAGTTACTTGCCCAATGTCTAAGGTTAGAAATAGAAGTTGTGTCTGTTTCTTTCTACTAAGGCTTAGTTGCCACATCTATTCGTTTAAATGCTCAAAAAGCCTGATGTTTATATAAACTTCAGAATTATTATGTATACTTCACTTTCTCTCCGGGTTTCACTTATAATTTAGCAGGTTGTGTTGAAGAGCATAGAAGACTAAACAAGTAAAATGTGTGTTCCTAGGAATCATAGCTAGTGCCTACTTATCTTTTACTTTTTATGACTATTACAAGTTCACAGAGATAGAGAATCTAATACACATGTAACTATATCTCTATTAATGATCACGATGGGATTGAAAGTAGCGAAATAAAGACTAAAGCTTATTTTTTTTCCTATGAAGAAAGCATGTGCATTGCTTGCTGTGTTCCACATGGCCACCTTCACCTGAAAAATGAGTATTTGAAAACAGGAAAACACAGTAATAATTCCTGAAACTGCCATCTACTGTGTGTTGGACCAATTTCTCTATTATTAGGAAAACCAAGGACTTGGCTGGAAACCATCCCATGTGTTGGAAGGGCTTGAAGAATTGAACTTCTCCATTAGCAAGAATCAGTTTCAGTGGAAATCAGGGACTGGTTGGATCATAAAGAATTGTTGGCATGAGAAAAATGTTTAAGTAGTTTGAACATTTGTCTGTTTCATGCAAAATGTCTGCATGTGTGGGTTTCTTTACCTTATGGAATGAGAAGTGAGTGAAAAGAAAATTATACTATGAATGGAAAAAATGTGAAAACAAAAAAGGAAACATTTTCAATATTTGCTGGGATAAAAGTCAAAAACTTACACATTATGGAATCTGACTTGGCTATATGTCATTGATGCACAATAGCTAGAATTTAGTAGTATTAAAACTAGTCATGAAAAAAGCAATTTACCAATATTATGAGGAAAAAGTAAACTGAGAGGCAATTTTATGATTTAGGAGAGGTTACATGTATAGTTGTAAATCATAAGTTATAACAGGAAGGACAGCTATAACATAAAAGAAGTCAGCAAATAAGCAAGACTTGAGTATATGAGAAAAGTAACTGGACATACTGTCTATCTTGCAAAATGTGTGCACCAGAATTCTTGGTATAATATTTTAATGAGTACTCTGGATTCTAAAGTATTCTAATCAAATTGTTATTTTATAGAATATCAAGGTATATCTTTGGTTAATTTTGTGTTAGAATTCTATGTGGATGTCACCCATTTTCTGGCACCTTTAATCAAATCTTCTAGACTTTCTTTCTGTAAAAGTAATTTCATTACTCTGACTATTCCAATATTATGTATGTATGTATGTATCGATCTATCATCTATCTATCTATCTATCTTCTATCTATACATCCATTCATCTATCTTCATCTGCCCTCTGTCTATATCATCCGTTCATATACATCCATACATCCACACAAATTTTGGGTTAATCTATCTTTCAAACTTTCACTGTCTGAGCCTTTAAGCATCAAAACTGTGACTTGCCCTATTGTTACATTCACTAGCCCTTATGTTACTTGTCGTATTATTTCTTTCCATTTCTAAAAGCTATTCCTTTGGGAGTTATAAAGGTACTCCTCTTGGTTAATTTTTGAGTACTTTGCCTTTCACTAAGGAACTATCCTATGAAAACCGTCACAATTAGTTTTTATTATTGCTATTAAGTTTAAATATTTAACTGACTTTTTTTTTTTTTCTTTGCACTATATGATGGGTGCTAGACACTCAACAGACATGGTCACTGCCCTCAGTTCTATGAAAGACAATCAGGAAAGGCTTCCCTAAATTAGCAAGGTGAAGTGTTAGCACCTGTTATGGAGGGGCAGATGAAAGCATTTCAGGCAGAGGGAAACAATACAAAATCTGTACTCCAGGAAAGAGTGTGGCATATTCTAGGAATTAAGAAACACAATTTCTTAAAGATCAAGATTGATCCCTAGTGTCATTATGAGAGGCTGATTTGTGTAAGCCAGATACAAAACTTCATCTCATTATTTCATAGTTACACTCTTAAGACATGATTAAACATTTTTTCCTGTAAACTTATTCTAACCCTCAAATGTCTTCCATTTATTAACAATTCTAACTTTTGGAGAGTTAAACACAAGTAGAATATCAAGGAATATAAGAATAATGTGTTTGCATTAATATATTTGATAAAGTGATCTAGAAGTATTAATTTTTTTCTTATCACACATATGAATATGATGTTGCAATAAAACATCCAAATAATGCAAAGGTGGATATAGCACAATTGGTGATTGACTCCTGTACTCTTTTTATCCCAGCCTCTGTTTCTAAAATAGGGAAGAGAGAGCTAAAGCTTCATCTTCTGGGTGGTGGGTGAGGCAGGATAGAGAAATAGTAGATAGTCCAGTCTCAGAAAGCTAGGATATGGCAGGTAGGTCCTTATGTCCCTTTATTTTCCTGGCTTAATCTCTCCAGCTTCACTAACTGGGAGTTTCCTGGATTCTCTAATGCTGTTCTGGAAGTCCCAGCCAGGGATTAAAGAGAAGATAGATCAGATCTAGAAATACTGTTACAGCCCAGCTTGTGAGCGCCCAGAGATTGCTGAGCTCTTTTAGAGGCACTACCATAAATTGTCCTAGTAGTTAGGACATTGTTGCTTCTGACTGTTACTACTGGACTTGGGACCATTTCTCCTCTCTAATTTCCCTCTGAAGCTGATGGTCTTGTGATATTGCTGAGAGTTTTGAGTGAGATGGAAAGCACAGATAGGAGAGGCTCACAGAGATGAAGTCTTGATCTGGAACTGAGTTATGAACTTAAGCTCACTTGACTTAACTGCATTTAGCACAAAACATCTAGAACATCCACACAAGTAGGAAGTTTAGAGTTAATAAAGCAATACTAAAAGCCATATTTTTTGTACTACTGAATTTTAAGTACTAGTCTATCTGTGAATTATAATGTCAAATATACTCGAAAAAGAGGAGAGTAGATTCGAATTTTATTATACGTACTTTTTTACTTTTCAAAAAGAAAACTGACTTTGAAATTCCTAATTTTAGTTATATTTGTGAACAGCAAAATGACTTGAAATTCTGCCTCACCTTGTTCACAGTAGATTCCAGTGGTTCCTAGAGGACAGAAACAGGTGTATCCATGAGGTAATGAAATGCAGGTTGCTCCTCTGCTACAGTGGTGTGGAGGGTCATGTTCAGGATCACAGATGGAAACTGTCTCTGTGCAGAATGCTCCTTTCCACCTAGTGGTACAGTTGCAGCTGTGGGTTGAGAGAAAGTCACATAGTTTGAGCACTTGTGTAGAGATGGATACATACTATGTATCCATTGCCTTGATGCTAACTTGTCAATTTTAACTGAAGTTCCAAGAGATCAAAATGAATTGTGATTCAAACTCTAAGACCTAAATTGTCAAAGGAGAGAGTTAATAACTGGTTATAGGATTACTGGACTCCACATCAAAGACTTTAAAAGATTCAGAGTGTATAAATAGATAATTTTTTGAGAATCGTTTCTTTGGACAAAATTGCATTGTAAGTCTCTCTCCCAACTCCCACACCACCACCAAGAGAAAAAGCTGTGCATGGTGTTGCTGTCTCCTAACTTCAAGCCTAGTGAAAAGAGATTTAGCAGGACCACTTGGAGAGCTTGGTATGTGTTCCCTGGCATTGGCAAACTCACAGGCTCAGCTCCTGGGGTTGCAGAAAGAGCTGCAAACATGCTGAAGACAAGTCAAATGTGAGTGAATCCCAGGAAAGGGATGTTCATAGTCAGGAACAACAGCTTGAGGATATATAAAAATGAATCTTGACTAAGAGGTGTCCTTCTCGCTAAGATACCTGGGCAGTAAGAGGTTTCTGGCTGCAGCAGAAGCTGAGGGGTAATAGGGAATACTCAGCTGAAAGAGAGACCTTGTCTGGGTTTAGAGAGTGATAATGGGAGGAGCCCAGAAGAAAACTTTCCGATAGACCCATCAAAGGCAGAGTTGTCAGATAAAACGTAGAGCATCTAGTTAAATTTAAACATGAGTTAAACAATGAATAACTTTTCTTAGTAGAAGTATGTCCTGATATGGTTTGGCTGTGTCCACACCCAAATCTCATCTTGAATTGTAGTTCCCATAATCCCCATGTGTTATGAGAGGGACCAGGTGGAGAAAATTGAATCATGGGGGAGGTTCCCCCATCCTGTTCTCATGATAATGAGTTAGTACTCATGAGATCCGATGGTTTTATAAGGGGCTTCCTTCTTCACTGGGCGCTCATTCTTCTCCTTCCTGCCACCACATGAAGAAGGACATGTTTGCTTCCCCTTCCACCATGATGTAAGTTTTCTGAGGCCTCCCCAGCCATGCTGAACTGTGAGTCAATTAAACCTCTTTCCTTTATAAATTACCCATTTTCAAGTATGTCTTTATTAGCAGCATGAGAACGGACTAATACGTGTCTCATGCAATATTTGAACTTTAAATAATATTTGAGATTTTATTCTTATATATCTTGATATATAGATACATACACACACACACACACACACACACACACATACACATATATATAGTTGATACATTGTTGTTTGTCTGAAATTCAAATGTATCTGGGCACCGTGTGTTTATTTTGCCCCTCCCTGCCTCCCTCCCTCCCTGCCTTTTTCCCTTTCTTCCTTCCCTTTCTCTCCCCACCATACCCCTTCCTTTCTTCTTCTTCTGAAAACACTGCACTAAAGAGTACATGAGAGAAAGGGTTAACTTAAAATTCCTGTTACAGTCAGAGAGCAATAAACTACCGTGCCAGCCTAAAGAGCACATTCTAGAATTGGCTGTGAGATATAGGGGTCAGAAACTGTTAAACTGGAAAAGGACAGCAGTTGATCACACCTTCCCAGACCTTTTAGTTATGTCATATACTTTTATATGCTTGTTGCATCTAAATTAAGAGTTGTGCAAAAAAAGTTCGGAAAATTGTATAGGATTCTCCAAAATGGAGACAAACAAAATACAGAATCTGCTGCAAAATTACATTTTTTTGAAGATTATTTTTGAAGATCAAAAAGAGTATAGAATGCATAAAAACTTCTTATACAAAAAAGAGAATGAGTAATTTCGCAAAAGAAAACTATAGTAAAAATTCTTATTAAATAATTTTTAAACACGATGCTGTCATTACTTTTAAAAGTGACGATTGCACGCCATCTAGTGGTTCATTTTTATCTACTTGAAAAAAGCTTAGAAACAAAATTGTTCTCACTGCCTTATAGATAGAACTCACAATGGTAAAATACTTAAATTATTTAATTCACTTACACTTTATTGTATATATTTAAGATATATAACATAGTGTTATGGGAATAAAATACTTGCTTGGATATTAAAGTAGATAAATCACATTAAGCATAATATAGATGCTAAAATCTTATTTGAAAAAAATAACAAATCAGAGCATTATATAGTTTGTCTCAGAATTTTTAGGTCTGAAACAATTAGCTATATGTTTAATATATAATTAGTTATATAATTCTAATGAGAATGATTTTGTGCAAGGTCAAATTTTTCTTTTTGTTCCTTGGTTTCTATAGCACCCTGTGAAATATAGATAATAAAAAATTTCAAGCCTTCATTAGTTATTCTCTACTTTGGGTGATATTTTTCTAACCCTTGATGTTAATTAATTAATATTTCTTCCCTTAACCACATATACTACTCTGCCCTGAGGAAAAGTCGATTTTGTAGAAGTGTGTGTGTGAGGTGAGGTGTCTATATAGTGGGCAATGTAAAAACAAAACAAAGGTTGGTATCTATTTAAAGAATATTTATTATTTTTTACGGGCTAGCTGTCTGTGCTTATCTTAGGATTGAGGATAGTACTGTGCTTGGTAATGAGATTCTACAACACAGGAAAGTCCATTTTTGACCTCATGGACTTCTGTATTTTGGAGAAATCAGATTAGTAAGGAGATAATTTTAATAAGATGGGACAAGTTCTAAAATGGGTATTATGGTATCCTGTGAATGGACATCTAAGTAATTTTAGTGGATTACTTAGGGAAGGGTAAGGGAAGGCTTAGGAAAGGCCGCCAAAGTGAAATTTGCCCTGCATAAATGCATGCACTGAGAGGAGGTGTCAAAGGACTTTGAACAACAGGCTGAGACAGTTCAACTTCAAAAAAAAAAAAAAAAAAACTATTAATTTTTGTGGGTACAGAGTAGGTGTACATATTTATGGGGTACATGACATGTTTTGGTATAGGCATGCAATGTGTGACAATCACATCATGGAAAATAGGGTATCCATCACCTCAAGCATTTATCCTTTGTGTTACAAACAATCCAATTATACTCTCTTAGTTATTTTAAAATGTACAATTAAATTATTATTGACTATAGTCACCCTGTTGTGCTATCCAATACTAGTCCTTGCTCATTCATTCTACTTTTTTATACCCGTTAACCGTCCCTACCTCCCTGTTACCCACCACCCTTCTCAGCCTCTAGTGACCATCCTTCTACTCTCTATCTCCATGAGTTCAACTGTTTTGATTTTTAGAACCCACAAATAAGTGAGAATATGTGATGTTTGCCTTTCTGTGCCTGGCTTCAGTTCAACTTTTAAGTGACAGGTGTATAGAAAATGACATGAATGATGAGGCACACTTTAAGAATATTGATCTGTTATGTGTAGGATGATTGCATAGTTTAACAATAAGCTCTCTGGTGATGTAATTTTAATCTTAGTGAGATCTTAGCATATTTTTGCTACTAGAAAAGGGGCCGGCAACCTTTTTTTTGTAAAGGGCAAGGCAGTTTACAGTTTTGCTTTGTGGGCCATATAGACACTGTTGCAATAACTAAACTCTGCCATTGTTGAAAGCAGCTACAGAAAACACACAAATGGGTGTGGCTGTATCCCAATAAACTTTAGTTACACAAATAGGTGGTAGGCCAGATTTGGCCCATATGCCATAGTTTTCTGACCCCCGCACTCTAGACCATTAGTTCTAGAGATAGGCTCTGTTTTGTTTTTTATTATTGTCTCAAGGCCCCAAACAGTTCTTGGTTTATTGTAAGTTTTAATTGACTATTCAAGGAATAAACACATAAATGAATAAATATAATAGGTCATGGCTGGGATAAGAAAGCAGATGGAGACAAAAGTCCTGAATAGGAAAATTGCTGTGGGGATGCCGAGGTTGAAGTGTAGATATGAGAGGCATTTTCAAGGCTTTGGTAAGTGTGTTGGTATGAGAAGAAAAATTATAGTAATGACAAACATTATTTGATGCTTACCATGTGTCAGGCACTCTTCTAACCTTTTTAGTTTCTCTATTACCTTATAAGAAGGGTACTATCATCATCCTCATTTTGAAGAGGAGGAATCTGAGGAACAGAGAGGTTAAGTCTGCTAATAAGTGAGGAAGTCCACCCTTTAGTTACCATTTTATGTCTCTCAATCCTGTGGAAGTGTTGGGACCATGAAAGAGTATGGTGTTGTTAGTGAAATAGGGACAACTGGATAGCAATATAGTAAAGGGAAAACAGAGAATCTACTTTTATAGGTTTTATTCCCGGGATGCAAGACTGGTTCAACATACACAAATTGATAAATGTGATTCACCACATAAATAGAATTAAAAGCAAAAACCATATCATGTTCTCAATAGATGCAGAAAAGACTTTGATAAAATTCAACTTTCTTTTGTGTTAAAAACCTTCAACAAACTAGACATTGAAGGACCATACTTCAAAATAATAAGAGCAGTCTATGACAAATCCATAGCCAAACATCATCCTGAACAGGCAAAAGATCGAACCATTCCCCTTGAGAACTGCAACAAGACAAGGGTGCCCATTCTCACCACTGCTATTCAATACAGTAATGGAAGTGCTAGCCAGAGCAATCATGCAAGAGAAAGAAAGAAAAGATATCCAAACAGAAAGAGAGGAATTCAAGTCATCTCTCTTTGCAGATGATATTATTCTATACTGAGAAAATCCCATGGACTCTGCCAAAAGGCTCCTAGAACTTATAAATAACTTCAATAAGATTTCAGAATACAAAATTGCTGTACAAAAATCAGTAGCATGGCTATATACCAATTATGTCCAAGCTGAGAACATAAGCAAGAATGAAATCCCATTTACAATAGCAACAAAAAGAATGAAGTACCTAGGAACATGGAACCAAGGAGGTGAAAGATCTTTAAAATGATAATCACCAAACACTGATGAAGGAAATCAGAGATAACACAAACTAAAAAAGATTTCATGCTCATAAAAAGGAAGAATCAATATTGTTAAAATGGATATACTGACCAAAGCAATTTACAGATTCAATGTTATTCCTATCAAACTACCAACATAATTTTTCACAGAATTAAAAAAATTATTCTAAAATTCATATGGAAACAAAAAAGAGGCTAAACAGCTGAAACAATCCTAAGCAAAAAGCACAAGGCCAGAGGCATCACTCTGCCTAACTTCAAACTATACTACAAGCCTACAGTAACCAAAATAGCATGGCACTGGTACAGAAACAGACACACAGACCAATAGACAGAACAGAGAACCTAGAAGTAAAGTCATACACCTAAAAGCACCTAATCTTCAACAAAGTCAATGATAAGCAATGGGGAAAGGGCTTCCTATTCAATAAATGGTGCTGGCTAGCCATATGCAGAAGATTGAAACTAGACCCCTTTCCTTCACTACATATGTTATGAAAATTAACTCAAGATGGACTAAAGACTTAAATGTAAGACCTAAACCTATAAAAACCCTAGAAGAAAATCTAGGAAATACCATTCTAGACATCAGGCTTGGTAAAGAATTTACGACTAAGTCCCCAGAAGCAATTTCCATAAAAACAAAAATTGACAAGTGGTTTAATTGACAAATTAAACCAAAGAGCTTCTGCACAGCAAAAGAAACTATCAATAGAGTAAACAGACAACCTACCGAATGGGAGAAAATATTCACACACTACACAATAACAAAGGTCTAATGTCTAGAATATATAAGGAACTTAAACAATTCAACAAGCAGAAAACAGACAACCCCATTAAAGAAATAGACAAATGACATGAACAGACACTTCTCAAAAGAAGACATACATGAAACTAACAAATAGATTAAGTAATGCTCAACATCACTAATCGTTAGAGAAATGCAAACCAAAACCACAATGAGATACCAACTCACACCAATCAGAATGGCTATTATAAAAAAGTAAAAAAAAAAAAATGACAGCCATTGGTGAGGTTGCAATGAAAAGGGCACACTTAAACATTGCTAGTGGGAATGTAAATTACTTCAGCCACTGTGAAAAGCAGTGTGGATATTTCTTAAAACTTAAAACAGAACTACCATTCAACCCAGCAATCCCATTACTGGCTATACACCCAAAGGAATATAAATCATTCTATGAAAAAGACATATGCATTTGTATGTTAACCGCAGCACTATTCACAATAGCAAAGACATGGAATCAACCTATTTGCCCATCAACAGGGTTCTGGATAAAGAGAATGTGGTACCTATTCACCATGGAATACTACACAGCCATTGAAAAAATGAAATCATGTCCTTTGTAGAAACATGAATGCAGCTGGAGGCCATTATCTTATGCAAACTAACATAGGAACAGAAAACTAAATACTGCATATTCTCATTTATAAGTAGGAGCTAAGCAGTGAGTACATATGGACACAAACAAATGGGAATGATAGGCACTGGGGACTACTTGATGTAGGAAGGTGGGAGGGAATGTGGAGTGAAAAACTACCTATTGGGTACTATGCTCACTATCTGGGTGATGGAATTATTTGTACACCAAACCTCAGGAACACACACACTTATGTAACCTGCACATGTACATTCTGAACCTAAAATAAAAGTTGAAAAAAAGCCACTTTTAGCTAGTCTGCATTGGAGGTAAGAGTAGGTGATAAAATAGCTTTTTTTTTTCCTTTTTCTATAAGCATCTAGCAACATGGCTTGTAAATTTGATGATAGTTCAGGACATAAGGCAGATTTAATTAAATAGACTAGCAGGCAAAGAGCTGGGAAACATGCACCCGGCATACAATAGCTAAGACTACTTAAATTATACTGAGGAATCTTTGACACTATACAGAGCACTGCTTTCTTATTTCAAGACCATTCAAAAAATGTCACATATCCTTAATTGTCAGTACAAGGAAAAAGTTGTGGGTTCTTCTGTCTCCAAACATAAACAGATGATAGCAGAGAATAAAATATTAAACACTTTGGAAATGTAACAGCTCATCATGATAGTAAATCTAGAGATGAATATTAGAGTGTGTTCTTACTAATATAGTTAATTATTTTACTTCTGTGCATTTAGAATGAAACTGATTTGAATTCCTAAATTGCAGATACATTGTTTAGTTCTGACTGTCAATTTTATAGCTTAGAAACTCTATGGGTTAATTTTTCCTCATTACTATAGAAATTCAATACAAAGAATTTAATTTTCTTGTAATTAGGCAAGTCTAAGACTGTAAGAGTTTAGTATCAACATGGATATAAAAAATTAACTGAAAATGAGATAATAGAAGATTTAATATTTTTTGTTAAATATCATTCACTTACTAAATATTACCAAAGAGGGAATATAAAGCAGCATTGTACTTCATTACCAAGGTGAGTACAAAATAGAAAACATGGTCTTGTTCCCCACCCTGAGGACTTGCTACTTTATTTAGAATAATGTATTTGTATGAAATATATAATATATAAAATATAATATTCAAAGTTTCTTAGGGCTTTACCTTAGTGCCAGGCACCATTTTAAGTACTTTAGATGTAGTAATTTGTTTAATCACCATATAAAACCTACAAAGTAATACTATTATTCACCCTCAGATTGCAGATGAGAAGCTAATACAGAAAAATATAACCTCTGCTTAGCCTACTTTTTCAGGTTACCTATCAAATATGGATTTTGATGTTTTGGATAACAGAGATTCTTCTTTATATGTTGAGGCTGAGATAAGAACAGAAAAACAAAGTTCTTGGAGAAAATTTACCTTGAGCTGGATCTGTAAAAAGGTTCTGGTTATAGATTTGTGGGTTTTCTATGCATAAGCAAAAGCACAGACACAAAATCTATGTGGTGTGATGATAAAGTCATATGAATAATAGAATAAATGCATGTAATTTAGCAATGGGCGATCACATGACCTAAAGGAATCTAGTTCTGCATATATAACTCATTTCTCTGCTATTTAAATAAAAAGGGAAACATAGCTGAATTATCTTCTCAGGTCATCTCCTGTGTGGATGACTTAATTCATATAAAATTGCTTTCCTTTATGGCTTATTTCCATTTGAGTAACAAGTTAGGAGAATAAGGTAAGTGTGATATGATGTATAACATTTTACCTGCCAAAATTTGCTGGATTTTAAATGACATGCTCAAAATTTGAGCCTTTGAAGAATATACAATCAAGTGCTAAAACAAATGAACCTCATCATACACTGGAATGTGATGGCATATTGAAACTCAACATGCTTACTAGGACAGGTTGCTATAATAATCACTCCACCTGCTGACATTCCCCCATGGCCTTCCTTTCTTTGCTGGTGAGACACTCACCTAGGTCCTTGGTGATACCTCACAGAGTTTAAGAAGGATGAGATGAAATGACTCTTTATATACTATTGAAAATACTGGCAGTTGTCTGTGGGCTTTATTTTGTAGTTCTCCAGGTGTAAGAGCTTGAACATTGTAGTATGTTAACAGTTGGAATCAGAATTCCTATTAAGGAGAGAACTGTCTTTGGGAAACTACATGAGCTGCTTGGAGTAGACAGTGGAACCTGGTTGCATTGGGATGAACATGAGCCTGGACTACAAAATAAGATCATAAATTATACTGCCTGAGACCAGGAGGGAATTGTGGTTTGTTTTAACCTACAGACTCGGTTGGAAAAAAGCAAAGCAAAGGACAGAAGATGGGTGTCTTCTGTCACCCATTGCCATGTATTTACTGCAGTGGTGCGGTGACCAAAAGACAAGTTGGGAGTTGTTTAGGTGGCCATGATATAAACTTTTTTCCTTCAACTTTGTCACCTCTCTCCAACCCCCTGCACCAATCTAAACAAGTGGAAATGGCTTTGTTAATTTGATAGAAATTAAAGAAGTTGATTATAGCTTTTAGGCATCTGTGATATGGAATAGTCAGTATGGGTGAAAGACTGTGGAGCTAGAGATGACTTGAGAACATAAACCTTCCTTTTGGAATCTTCACAATTTATGTAGATGTCAAGGGTCTGGTAGAAAGTAACTGACATCTGAGCTATAAAAAAACCATGAGAGAAAAGAGTTTACTCTTAAGCCACAGTGTAGGGAGGCTTGATGAAAATCCACAGTGAATTCTTACCTCGGACTCTTATTTTCCAGCTGCTTAAATAATAAAGAAACAAAAAAATGCGAGCTTATTTTAGGATCTACACTCTTCAAATAAGTTTTTCATATTTTCTGACTATGGAAAGATAATTTTCTGAAAATGTCTCATCTTTGTCCAGTGGGAGTCTCTTTAAGTTGGCTCCTGTTGTCTTTTAATATAACCATAGTTGTCTTTGTTAACATTCTTGCTTTCAGGCATAAAAAGATATCTAGGCTTATATTATATATTTTCTCTCCTAGAGCTGAGTGTACAAGTCTCCAAGAAGTCTTGGTTCATTTTAGTGGAAAATGGTATTTGGAGATGACAATTTTGGCACTAGAGGTGTTCATTGATACTGAATTATTGTTTCTAAATCTTTTTAGCAGATATAGCTGGGAAATTTTTTTTAAAAAGAAAGATCTTTTTTTTTTTTTGAGATGGAGTCTTGCTCTGTCGCCCAGGCTGGAGTGCAATGGTGCAATCTCAGGTCACTGCAGCCTCTTCCTCCCGGGTTCAAGTGATTCTCCGTCTTCAGCCTCCTGAATAGAAAGTTAAGTAATGTGTTCATACATTAATTCCAATTCATATTAAGGATTAGAATGATTTTTACTTCTTCGGTTTTATGCCTAGATCTCTTTCATGCTGAAAATTCTAGTTCCTAATGATTAATATTAATTGTTAATTTGGTTTATATATAATTATCTGTTATATAAATATAATGTTATTTGTGTATTTTTATATATAGTTTTAAAATAACAATATCAATGTTACCACTAACATCAAGACTACAGAATGCAATGGAATATCTTTATGTTCTTTTTGTTTTAGGCCATAATCCACTGTATAGTAAACATATTGTGTTTCAAGATCAATTGAACTAAATCTTTTCTGCTTGTTTATGCTACCAACTTGAAGTACAGTTGAATTTATTCATTTCTTTATTTTCCTTCAGTATTCAAAGAGTGGTCTTTTTCTTTTTTGATTTACCATGTGAAACATTTTACCTGGTTCCAAATAAAAACTATAAAGCAAATTATAGTTAGAAAGTCTAGCTTTTATCCTTTTACTACTTCTTGTTTTCTCCCTCACCCTATAGATAACCATTTATAAATTGTGTGTGTGTAATCTTGCATTTTTTTCTTAGAAAAATATAAGCCTATTTGTATGTGTATCTATGTTTATGTATTTATATCTGTTTATATCTATTATCCCCTTTTCTTACATGTTTCTTTACCCTGATTTTTTTCACTTAATAAGTCCTGAGGATCACTCCATAGCAACATATAAAAGGTGTATATATATATATATATGTACACCATATATATATATATGAAGTCCTCCATTACATAAACATTCCTTAGCTTTTTCAACCAGATACCTAGTGATGAACATTTGAGCAGTTTCCAGTCTTTGTTTTAACAAGTAGAGAAATTAGGTTGCTCTAATACATAATAGTGTCTACTTCTCTATAGCCTCACTACTAGATTAGTCATATTTTTAGCTTTTTGCCAACCTCATAGGTGAGAAAAATTATCTATCTAAAATTGGAATCTCTGGAAGACAGAGTTAAGGGCAATTCCAAGGAAGTAAGGAATACTCTTTCAAGGAAGTAACAGTGAGAGAGAAGCAAAGGGAGGAGGAAAAAAGGAGAACTAGTACAAGGTAATGAGTTACCAAGCTGGCCATAGCTTCATAAGAAACACAGCTGATTGCTTGGTAAGGAGAGAGTGTTTCTTGGAAGGCGGGATAGAGTAGTACAATTAATTTGTTTGCTCTGCAGAGAGAAAAAGAATAGCAGGAAGAGGCGGGTTGATAACAGTCAGGCATAGCTTGACAACAGATTAAAAATTTACATTTTGCTGCATTGGCAATGGAAAACCAGGAAACATTTTGAGCAGCAAAATGATTAAGAGCAAAGAGGATTTTAGGAAGATCTGGATTAAGATTAGGAGTGTTTAGGGAACAGGTCACCAGTTGGAAAACAATTACGTGTCCAGTTGAGGAGTAATAGAAGACTGAATTAAGCATTGTTGGACAAAATATATAAAAGAAGACAGTCTGGGGAAAGGATGCTTAATTTGGGAACTTTGGCAGACCTTAGAGAACCTATTTTTGGGTTCTAGGGGTTTGTAAACCTCTAAAATAATAAGCACATTTTTGTGTTCCAAGTATGTTCAGTTTTTAGGAGAAAGGGTTTTTAGCTTTAACCTGATGCTCAAAGGCAGTTCTAAGACCAAAAATAATTAGAAAATCCTGAATCAATGAGATTTTGTGATCACTAATAGATTTATGTTGTAAATAAGCCTCATTTATGAACTTAATATTAATCCTTGGTGCATTTTACATTTTTACAACCACATTCTTCTAACTACTATTGTACTTATTGTCTGAGCCACTCATTTTAACATCTAACTTGTTTTTGTAACTTTGTTTTCCCTACACTGCTTTTCTTTTTTTTTTTAGATGGCCTTTCCCTCTTGTCGTCCAGGCTGGAGTACAGTGTTGCGACCTCAGTTCTCTGCACCCTCTGCCTCCCAGGTTCAAGTGATTCTCCTGCCTCAGCCCCTCAAGTAGCTGGGATTATAGCTCACCCACCACCATACTGGCTAATTTTTGTATTTTTAGTAGAGATGGGGTTTTGCCATGTCAGTCAGGCTGGACCTGAACTCCTGACCTCAGGTGATCCACGCATCTTGGCCTCCCAAAGTGCTGGAATTACAGGTGTGAGCCATGGTGCCAGGGCTACACTGTGTTTTCCTTAAAGGGACACATCTGTATATTGTCCTCAGTCACAGGTTACTGTACAACATTGTGACTATGGTTAGTAGCAACGTCTTGTATTTTGAAAATTGCTGAGAGTAGATTTTAAATATTCCAATCAGAAAAAATTATAAATATGTGAGGTAATGCATATGTTAATTAGCTCATTTGAGCCATTCCATGATGTATACATATTTTGAAACATCATGTTCTACATGATAAATATATCCAATTTTTATTTGTCAATTAAGAAAATAAAGGAAAAAAGTACAACTTAAATAAAATAAAACTTGCTTAAAAACACCTATTAAGCTAGACATGGTGGAAGAGATTGGCAAAAATGTAAAATAATATCTTTCTTCTCACTAAACATTTTTGGTTTGGAATCAGCCATTTCATTAAAGCATTTTATTTATGTCAAAAACAAACAAAAAGACACTTACCAAGCACATACACACATAGGACTAAGAACTAAACCCATTTTTTTTTTTTTTTTTTTTTTACTTAAAACTTTCGTTTTGATGTAACCTTTTTTCTTTTTTATCCTTGGCTACTAAGAACAGAAATAGTTTTCCATTTATTTGTTGTACCAGAACTCATCCCAGGAGCATAAAGGCCTGAAATGAACTCTGCCTTATGATACTCACATTTGAGAAATTCCATTAGAACACAGATGGATCTGTGTGTGATGATGAACTCGGAGCAGGAGAGAAGGGTTTTCATCACTTTACCAGGGCCCTGAACATACTGGAAACCTTATCGGACCCCACCTCACTCTTTACTTGGAATAAGACTTTCCCTTATGTACCCAAACAATGCCTCCTATGCCAGCTAAGAGGAAGGGAGCTAACGGGAGCATTTTGAGTTGTTTTAAATTTATAACATTAAACTGTTCATTGTTAAGACACTTTGATCAGCTTTGAGGTTTTGCTTTTACAATTGATTCTAAGCACCATAAAATTGGTGCTTCTGTGTTGGTACTTGCCTCTTGAGCATTTAAGAAATATTTCATAAGGTGTGTTAGTTATTTTTCAGGAAAAGATTAAACTTTAGCTTTAAGCTGTCTATAAGGTTACCTAGAAATTCAATTTAATATTACCCTGCTTCAGTTGAAAAATAAAGTGTAGAGTCATATAAAATTAAGAATCTGTAACTAGGATAAGGACAGAAATAAACTTCTTAAACACTTTTGAAAAGTATATTACAAAGCACAATATTTTCTTTCTTTAAAGGAGGTATTCTTATACTGAGATTAGAAAAGAATTGTTTAAAACTGTCAAAAGGAATAAAATTCTTTAAACTGCTGCTGCCACTGGATCTGAATGTCTATGAATGGGAGACTTAATATTTTTGAACAGTTTATTGAGGTATAATTTACTTACCATAAAATTCACCTGTTTTAAGTTTGGGGATCTGTAAATTTAATGTTATTAAATGATGGTCACAAGAACTACTTCTGGCTCTGCAGTAAATCTTTATAGTTAGTAATTATTTTGTAATTAGGTCAATAAGAGGATCCCAAAACTGGTCACAATTTTGATAAGAAAAATTTTTAGAATCCTGTAAGGAAATTTGTCAGATGTATCATTCCCCCTGTACATTATCGCTTAAGTCTATTTATTATTCAAATTTAGGCCCTCGTGTTTGAGATACTGCTTTCCACCCACACGGCAATCTATGAAATCCCCAGGATATGTGTTATGAAGAAAGGTATTTTCAATTTGGAGAAAATACAAAGTACCAATTGAAGATAATTTCAATGTCATTTTAAAAAATTAAGGTGAACAGGTTACAATCAGTAAATAGCTACTTAACACTTTTGTTACCTCATTAAAATTATTCGCTGCTTTTAAGTTCATTTCTTGCTATTTAGATTCTGTAGAGAATCTTGACCCAGGAAATGGAAGATCTGATTTTGAGTCCTGCTGTACTACTCACAGGGTGTGCATACATCCTCTCGAATTACTCACAGTCTCTGGGGCTTATTTTCCCTGTATAAAATTGGAATTAGGATACTGGCCTTGAGTAATTTAGAGGGTTTTGGTGAGGACCAATGGAAATAATATATAAAAAATGCTTTGTTACCCACAAAGTCCTGTGCAATTGTAAGGTATTATGTTTAATATCAGAACTCAGTAAAATTTCTATATTAATCAAAATAATCTGCAAATGGTTCTAAGTACCTATCTATACTTGGTACTATATATTCCAAGATAAATATATATGGTTCTTAGGTTCAAACTGTTAGGCTGTTTGGTCCACATGGAATAACATAGGGTGGGGATGGATTTCCCACCTTCACCTTCAACTTCATATGCTTTCCTACTGCTACTTTCTAGATCCCTGTTTATTATCACGTCAAAAAATAACAAAAATACTTAGTAGTAACATCTGAAGAATGACTACAACTCTTTAGGTAAAGTGAAGTAAACGTGTACTCCTAATTAAATTTAGCTGTAGAGCAAATTAGAGTGCATACTTCGTAAAGCAAGCTAAAGGTTTCATTAAAAATTGTAGAGAAGTAATGATAAAATTATAGTGGTAAAGCTAATGCCAAAAATTATTGCTCTGTGATGGTGGCATCCCAAGCCTTAGATTTTGTCCTCAGTAATTCCATGGGCTGAGTCAAACTATACATTTTTTTTTCTCCAAAAATTTTACTGTGACTATCAGTCATTTGAGCTTTGCTTTTCATCATTTTCTAGCGAGGAGGTGGAAGGAATTTGTTTAGAGTGAATAAGAGATTCACTCATGTCTTTTAAAACTACACTTTCTTCATGGTAGATAGACTCTGTCCTTCAGGAGAAACTCTGACACTCCACTTTCCCAGCTGCTTTGCAGGGAGCCAGTGTTCCTGGTGAAGTGCATTAAGTCTTCTCATGCGTCCTGTGGGGAGCATTTTGACAAATCTCTCTTTAGCTGTCTTATACGTGTATGAGACATAAGAAATTTATGAGTAGCTAGAGTGTAAGAAATTGAATGACAGAGTGCTTACTTCCACTTTCTTTAGCATATTCCCAGAACCCCTCATATACTACTTTTGCATAGATGAGATGCTCAGCAAAAGGAGTAATTAATATAAAAACATTCTCCTTTCTTTTTTCCTCCTCACTCAATGGGTCCATGTTGGTTTCATACTAAAGTAGTTCAGAAGTCAAATTGTGTAGCTTTACTATTGCCCTTTATAAAGGGGCTCAAACCTACATATGAAAGCAAATCCTAGTGTGTAAGCCTTTGTGTGGTTAACATTTCTCTCTACTCTCTCAATAGTATGGATTTAAGAGATATTTTTCATGGTGTCTGGAATGAGATGTAGTGATTCATTGTCATTGTTTAACAGAACTAAGATGGCATAAATGCTGTGCTGATCCTATTTGTAGTTGCTTTCACCTGTCCTCCCATCATGTAACAAGTCTACATAAGAACATTTTAAATACGTGCATCTGTTTGTGTTCCTAGTTTGTACAAGTGGATTGCCAGTTAGAGTGGAGTACCATTTAGAGCACAACCTGCTACTTTCATTCCTAATAATGTTATACTTACTAAACACTAGTTCCACTCTCTATGCATGTCCCACCGTTGCCACATTTCATTAAACTGCAGGGAGAAGCATGACACTGGCCAACACTGCGTCCAGCATTTGGGTGGCCCTCGGGATTTCCTAGTCCTCTGAAATGGCCATCCTTCTCAGTGCGAACTTGAAGAGTGAAAATACAACCTTGAAGAAATGCAAAAACACTTCATGTTAACAAACAGAAGAAATAGATAAAACAAGAAGAAAGTTATTTTTCATTTTTAAAGTAAAAGTTTTTCAAAATAAAGTAATACATGTAAACTTTAAAAGAAATATAAGAATACAGAAATGCACAGAGAAAAATGTTTTTTAAAAAGTCATTCATGGTATCACCCCACAGCAGACAACTATTAACATTTTGGGGTGTATGTGTGTGTGTGTGTGTGGTATTTTTTCTATGCTTAGTCATATTTTCTTTTAAACAAAAATGCAATCTGCACTAAGCTGTAGAAAATATAATATTATACCAAACAGTTGAATATCATAAATAATATTAACATTTTTCTTGTAGCATTAACTATTTTTAAGTGATGGCATATTTCCTTATATCAAAATATATTTAATAAACCTATAATTATTATATTATCAACTCATTTATATGTTTGCTATTAGAAATAAAGTTGTAATGAATATCTTATGTGTATATCTTTGTCCAGTTTAAAATTATTTTCTAGTACATATTTCTAGAAGGAGAATTACTAGGGGAAAAGATATAGATGCTTTGAAGTATGCCTAAGTGTCTCCCCATAGATATTTTTCACAACTGGACTCAGGAGACTGGGATATCCCCTTCTTCACAGGCACTACCATGCATGGGATGACCATTCCATTTCATTTTTACATGCAATAGCTAATAAAATACTATTTTCCTGTTTTTAGTTGGGTATCAAAAATCTTTTAACAAATGTATTGGTCTTTCATAATTATATTATAATTTGTATTTATAATATATAAAGAGAGTCTCCTTATATAATGAGGACATTAGCTATTTGTGATATTTGGTACATAAACTTTCTCCAGTTTAATATTTACCACCCAATTTTGCTATTTTTCTCTTTTTTCTTTCAGAGATTTTGCCTTTGTACACATCTTTAGAAAGAACTTTTCGGTCGGGCGCGATGGCTCACACCTGTAATCCCAGCACTTTGGGAGGCTGAGGCAGGCGGATCAGGAGGTCAGGAGATTGAGACCACCCTGGCTAACACGGTGAAACCACATTTCTATTAAAAATACAAACAATTAGCCGGGTGTGGTGGCGGGCGCCTATAGTCCCAGCTACTCGGGACTCTCAGGCAGGGGAATGGCGTGAAGCCCAGAGGAGGAGCTTGCAGTGAGCCGAGATAGCGCCACTACACTCCAGCCTGGGTGACACAGCGAGACTCAATTTCAAAAATGAAACAAAACAAAAAAGAAAGAACTTTTCTACCCCGAGATTAGATAAGTACATATAAATAAAACGGGCAATTCAGTGAAGAATTTGAAATGAAAGTGTTTGAAATCCTGAAATGTAATTTACTCATCTCCTTTACCAGTTATTTAGAGTTTATTTGCAAAGTTCTTTCAAATAAATAGGAACATCAACTAGAAATAAGGTCTTTAAAATGATTAAAGAAAGGCAAGATTAAATTTTATTTTCAAAACTTTTTTGGGGGGCATAAAAGGCTTTATTTTTTGTCGTTGTTATACTTCAGTTCTAGGGTACATGTGCACAACGTGCAGGTTTGTTACATATGTATACATGTGCCATGTTGGTGTGCTGCACCCATCAACTCGTCATTTACATTAGGTATTCCTCCTGATGCTATCCCTTCCCCCTCCCCCAACCCCATGACAGGTCCCAGTGTGTGATGCTCCCCACCCTGTGTCCAAGTTTTCTCATTGTTCAATTCCCACCTATGAGTGAGAACATGCAGTGTTTGGTTTTCTGTCCTTGCAGTAGTATGCTCAGAATGATGGTTTCCAGCTTCATCCATGTCCCTACAAAGGACCATGAACTCATTCTTTTTTATGGCTGCATAGTATTCCATGGTGTATATGTGCCAGATTTTCTTAATCCAGCCTATCATTGTTGGACATTTGGATTGGTTCCAAGCTTTGCTATTGTGAATAGTGCCAATAAACATAGATGTGCCTGTGTCTTTATAGTATTTTATGATTTATAATCCTTTGGGTATATACCCAGTAATGGGATCACTGGGTCAAATAGTATTTCTAGTTCTAGATCCTTGAGGAATCCCCCACTGTCTTCCACAATGGTTGAACAAGTTTACACTCCCACCAACAGTGTAAAAGTGTTCCTATTTCTCCACATCCTCTCCAGAACCTGTTGTTTCCTGACTTTTTAATGATCACCATTCTAACTGGTGTGAGATGGTATCTCACTGTGGTTTTGATTTGCATTTCTCTGATGGCCAGTGATGATGAGCATTTTTCATGTATCTGTTGGCTGCATAAATGTCTTCTTTTGAGAAATGTCTGTTCATATCCTTTGACAACTTTTTGATGGGGTTGTTTGATTTTTTCTTGTAAATTTGTTTAAGTTCTTTGTAGAGTCTGGATATTAGCCCTTTGTCAGATGGGTAGATTGTAAAAATTTTCTCCCATTCTGTAGGTTGCCTGTTCACTCTGATGGTAGTTTCTTTTGTCATGCAGAAGCTCTTTAATTGAATTAGATCCCATTTGTCTATTTTGGCTTTTGTTGCAATTGCTTTTGGTGTTTTAGTCATGAAATCTTTGCCCATGCCTATGTCCTGAATGGTATTGCCTAGATTTTCTTCTAGGGTTTTTATGGTTTTAGGTCTAGCATTTAAGTCTTTAATCCATCTTGAATTATTTTTTGTATAAGGTGTTAGGAAGGGATCCAGTTTCAGCTTTCTACATGTGGCTAGCCAGTTTTCCCAGCACCATTTATTAAATAGGGAATCCTTTCCCCATTTCTTGTTTTTGTCAGATTTGTCAAAGATCAGATGGTTATAGAGATGTGCTATCATTTTCAAGGGCTCTATTCTATTCATTGGTCTATATCTCTGTTTTGGTACCAGTACCATGCTGTCTTGGTTACTGTAGCCTTGTAGTATAGTTTGAAGTCAGGTAGCATGATGCCTCCAGCTTTGTTCTTTTGACTTAGGATTGTTTTGGCAATGCGGGCTCTTTTTTGGTTCCATATGAACTTTAAAGTAGTTTTTTCAAATTCTTTGAAGAAAGTCATTGGTAACTTGACGGGGATGACACAGAATCTATAAATTACCTTGGGCAGTATGGTCATTTTCACGATATTGATTCTTCCTGTCCATGAGCATGGAACGTTCTTCCATTTGATTGTGTCCTCTCTTATTTCCTTGATCAGTGGTTTGTAGTTCTCCTTGAAGAGGTCCTTCACATCCCTTGTAAGTTGGATTTCTAGGTATTTTGTTCTCTTTGAAGCAATTGTGAATGGGAATTCAATCATGATTTGGCTCTCTGTGTGTTATTGGTGTATAGGAATGCTTGTGACTTTTGCACATTAATTTTGTATCTTGAGAGTTTGCTGGAGTTGCTTATCAGCTTAAGGAGATTTTGGGCTGAGATGATGGGGTTTTCTAAATCATGTCATCTGCAAACAGGGACAATCTGATGTCCTCTTTTCCTAATTGAATACCCTTTATTTCTTTCTCCTACCTGATTGCCCTGGCCAGAACTTCCAACACTATGTTGAATAGGAGTGGTGAGAGAGGGCATCCCTGTCTTGTGCCAGTTTTCAAAGGGAATGCTTCCAGTTTTTGCCCATTCAGTATGATATTGGCTGTGGGTTTGTCATAAATAGCTCTTATTATTTTGAGATACATCCCATCAATACCTAGCTTATTGAGAGTTTTTAGCATGAAGGGGTGTTGAACATTGTCGAAGGCCTTTTCTGCATCTATTGAGATAATCATGTGGGTTTTGTCTGTGGTTCTGTTTATATGATGGATTACATTTACTGGTTTGCATATGTTTAACCAGCCTTACATTCCAGGGATGAAGCTGACTTGATCATCGTGGATAAGCTTTCTGATATGCTGCTGGATTTGGTTTGCCAGTATTTTATTGAGGATTTTTGCATCAATGTTCGTCAGGGATATTGGTCTAAAATTCTTTTTGTTGTGTCTCCACCAGGCTTTGGTATCAGAATGATGCTGTCCTCATAAAATGAGTTAGGGAGGATTCCCTCTTTTTCTATTGATTGGAATAGTTTCAGAAGGAATAGTACCAGCTCCTCTTTTTACCTATGGTAGAATTCAGCTGTGATTTCATCTGGTCCTGGACTTTTTTGGTTGGTAGGCTATTAATTATTGCCTCAATTTCAGAGCCTGCTATCGGTCTATTCAGTGATTCAAATTCTTCCTGGTTTAGTCTTGGGAGGGTTTTTATGTCCAGGAATTTATCCATTTCTTCTAGATTTTCTAGTTTATTTGTGGAGAGGTGTTTATAGTATTCTCTGATTGTAGTTTGTATTTCTGTGGTGATATCCCCTTTAAAATTTTTATTGTGTCTATTTGATTCTTCTCTCTTTTATTCTGTATTAGGCTTGCTAGTGGTCTATCCATTTTGTTGATCTTTTCAAAAAACCAGCTCCTGGATTCATTGATTTTTTGAAGGGGTTTTTGTGTCTCTATCTCCTTCAGTTCTGCTCTGATCTTAGTTATTTCTTTTGCTAGAGTTTGAATGTGTTTGCTCTTGCTTCTCTAGTTCTTTTAATTGTGTTGTTAGGGTGTCTATTTTAGATCTTTCCTGCTTTCTCTTGTGGACATTTAGTGCTATAAATTTCCCTCTACACGCTGCTTTAAATGTGTCAGAGAGATTCTGGAATGTTGTGTCTTTGTTCTCATTGATTTCAAAGAGCATCTTTATTTTTGCCTTCATTTCGTTACATACCCAGTAGTCATTCAGGAGCAGGCTGTTCAGTTTCTATGTAGTTGTGCAGTTCTGAGTGGGTTTCTTAATCCTGAGTTCTAATTTGATTTCACTGTGGTCTGAGAGACAGTTTGTTTTAATTTCTGTTCTTTTACATTTGCTGAGGAGTGCTTTACTTCCAACTGTGTGGTCAATTTTGGAATAAGGGCGATGTGGTGCTGAGAAGAATGTACATTCTGTTGATTTGGGATAGAGAGCTCTGTAGAAGTCTGTTAGGTCCTCTTGGTGCAGAGCTGAGTTCAAGTCCTTGATATCCTTGTTAACCTTCTGTCTCATTGATCTGTCTAATGTTGACAGTGGGGTGTTAAAGTCTTCCATTGTTATTGTGTGGGAGTCTAAGTCTCTTTGTATGTCTCTAAGGACTTGCTTTATGAATCTGGGTGCTCCTGTATTGGGTGCATATATATTTAAGATAGTTAGCTCTTCTTGTTGAATTGATCCCTTTACTACTTTGTTGGTTTAAAGTCTGTTTTATCAGAGATTAGGATTACAACCTCTGCTTTTTTGTTGTTTTCCATTTGTGTGGTAGATCTTCCTCCATCCTTTTATTTTGGGCCTATGTGTGTCTCTGCACATGAGATGGGTCTCCTGAATACAGCACACTGATGGGTCTTGACTCTATTCAATTTGCCAGTCTGTGTCTTTTAATTGGGGCATTTAGCCCATTTACATTTAAGGTTAATATTGTTATGTGTGAATTTGATCCTGTCATTATGATGTCAGCTGGTTATTTTGCCTGTTCATTGATGCAGTTTCTTCATAGCATCGATGGTCTTTACAATTTGGCATATTTTTGCAGTGACTGGTACCAGTTGTTCCTTTCCACGTTTAGTGCTTCCTTCAGGAGCTCTTGTAGGGCAGGCCTGGTGATGACAAAATCTTTCAGCATTTGATTGTCTGTAAAGGATTTTATTTCTCCATTGCTTATGAAGCTTAGTTTGGCTGGATATGAAATTCTGGGTTGAAAATTCTTTCCTTTAAGAATGTTGAATATTGGCCCCCACTGTCTTCTGGCTTGTAGAGTTTCTGCTGAGAGATCTGCTGTTAGTCTAATGGGCCTCCCTTTGTGGGTAACCCAACCTTTCTGACTGCCCTTAACATTTCTTCCGTCATTTCAACCTTAGAGAATCTGACAGTTATGTGTTTTGGGGTTGCTCTTCTCGAGGAGTATCTTTGTGGCGTGTCTGTATTTCCTGAATTTGAATGTTGGCCCGCCTTGCTATGTTGGGGATGTTCTCCTAAAAAATATCCTGAAGAGTGTTTTCCAGCTTGGTTCCATTCTCCCCGTCACTTTCAGGTACACAAAACAGACGTAGATTTGGTCTTTTCACATAGTCCCATATTTCTTGGAGGCTTTGTTCATTTCTTTTTAGTCTTTTTTGTCTAAACTTCTCTTCTTGCTTCATTTCATTCATTTGATCTTCAATCACTGATAACCTTTCTTCCACTTGATCGAATCAGCTACTGAAGGTTGTGCATGCATCACGTAGTTCTCGTGCCATGGTTTTCAGCTCCATCAAGTCATTTAAGGTCTTCTCTATGCTGTTTATTCTAGTTAGCCATTTGTCTAATCTTTTTTCAAGGTTTTTAGCTTCTCTGTGATGAGTTCGAACATCCTTCTTTAGCTTGGAGAAGTTTATTATTACCGATCTTCTGAAGCATACTTCTGTCAACTCGTCAAAATCATTCTCTGTCCAGCTTTGTTCCGTTGCTGGCGAGGAGCTGCTCTCCTTTGGAGGAGAAGAGGCACTCTGATTTTTAGAATTTTCAGTTTTTCTGCTCTGGTTTCTCCCTATCTTTGTGGTTTTACCTACCTTTGGTCTTTGATGATGGTGACCTACAGATGGGGTTTTGGTGTGGATGTTCTTTTTGTTGGTGTTGATGCTATTTCTTTCTGTTTGTTTTCCTTCTAACAGGACCCTCAGCTGCAGGTCTGTTGGAGTTTGCTGGAGGTCCACTCCAGACCCTATTTGCCTGTGTATCACCAGTGGAGACTGCAGAACAGCAAATATTGCAGAACAGTAAATGTTGATGCCTAATCCTTCATCTGGAAGCTTTGTCTCAGAGGGGCACCCAGCTGTATGAGGTGTCAGTTCACCTCTACTGGGAGGTCTCTCCCAGTTAGGCTGCTCGGTGGTCAGGGACTCAGTTGAGGAGGCAGTCTGTCTATTCTCAGATATCAAACTCCGTGCTGGGAGAACCACTCTCTCTTCAAAGCTGTCAGATAGAGATGTTTAAGTCTGCAGAAGTTTCTGCTGCCTTTTTTTCAGCTATGCCCTGCCCCAAGAGGTGGAGTCTACAGAGGCAGGCAGACTTCCTTGAGCTGCGGTGGGCTCCACCCAGTTCAAGCTTCCTGGCAGCTTTGTTTACCTAGTCAAGCCTTAGCAATAGCGGACGCCCCTCCTCCAGCCTTGCTGCCGCCTTGCAGTTCCATCTCAGACTGCTGTACTAGCAGTGAGCAAGGATCCGTGGGCGTGGGACCCTCTGAGCCAGGCACCGGATATAATCTCCTGGTTTGCCATTTGCTAAGACTGTTGGAAAAGCGCAGTATTAGGGCAGAAGTGTCCCGAGTTTCTAGATACCATCTATCACGGTGTCCCTTGGCTAGGAAAGGTAATTCCCCCACCCCTTGCACTTCCCGGGTGAGGCGATGCCCTGCCCTGCTTCGACTCACACTCTGTGGGCTGCACCCACTGTTCAACAAGTCCCAGTGAGATGAACCTGGTACCTCAGTTGGAAATGCAGAAATCACCCGTATTCTGCATCACTCACACTAGGAGCTGTTGACTGGAGCTATTCCTATTCTGCCATTTTGGAATGATCTCTCAAAACGTTTTCAGAAACTAAAAGCATGAGGTACTTTCTCATGGTGGAAAAAAAAAATGGGTTCAGTTATGGAAGGTAGAGAATATACTTTCCAACTTAGTTTTCACTGGCATTTTTACTGACAAGCACCATTCTCTGCATGCATCAATATTTTCTCCTTATGAGAGAGCAGTGATTATTTTTCCTCAGGCTTAATCTTTGTTCTCCTCCAAGTGTTGCCATTTACTATTACACACACACATAGGCCATGACCAAAATACTGTACTGACTGAAGAAATGAATGAATGCTAGATGCTTTACAAATGAATAACCAACTAGCTCAATTAACAAAGCATGACTTCCCATGCCTTTTACAGAGTGAAATGCACTTTGCAGAAAGCAAAAGTATAAGTAGATGACAGAGTCAGGTAAGTCTGAGTTCAGATATGATCTCTCCCACACAATGGCTACATAATGCAAAGTCTAACTGAAGCTAATCTTTTTACCATTAAAATAGGGACAAAAGTAGCTATTTCATGAGTTAGGAGAAATAAATAATATAAATAAACTATCTGTACAATGCCTATAAATTAGTAGGTCCTGGGTTCCATGCTACCATTCCACCCTCTATCACACTGTCTCAGGTATCTTCTATTTCTACGTCATAAAATTGCAGATTTCTTCTTAGCAAAAATTATTGGATGCTAATACTGGATTTTTAATTTTTTTATAATCATACACAAGAATACTTTGTTAAATTACTATAACTTAATGTCTGGAAGTGTTCATTTTAAACGGTTTCTTTTTATATGGGTAAATAAAATGTTTTTGTTATAAGGAACTATTGAAATATGTTTTTCGCTAAAAATGTGTCAATGCTATATTTAGAGAAACATTTAGCCAATACAAATAGCGAAATGCATTTATTTTACAGAGAAATGCTTCATGTCAGTTAACATATCATGTTTTTTAAGCAATTGGAGTGATTAAACTGGAAGACATTTGTGGAATATATATTATTTTATTATTAATATAGTAGATAAAATATAATCTGCTTGGTGTAGTACTGTGAGACAAACATTCAGTACATAATACATATATCCTGTATGTGATATGGACCCATGAGCCATGTGTATATTGAAAATTAGACTGATTAGGTACCAAATAAGTGATAGCTTTTTTTTTTTTTTTTTTTTTTTTTTTAACAGCAGTAAACTAACTACATTTTCCCGTATGGGCTCTTGTTTGAAGAATCTCATATGGTTAAAAAAAGGAGAGAGAAAAAAATTGAACTCGCAAGAAACTGAAAGTACTGACAGTGTTGGCTATTTTTAGATGAGAATAACTCTCCTTTACAGGTTGTTAATGAATCTCATGTCCACTCTATTCAGTTGAGTAGTAAATATTTAATAACCTTCATATCAATAAGCACTAGTTGCTGTAACACTAGAAGCTTATTTCCTGTTCATGTAAAGTCCAAAGGATGGTTAGGGTTGGCATCGAGGTGGGTTGGCAAACAGTACAGGACTATTCAGAAGATTTTCATAGGTAAGGCCTGGAAGTAGCAACTATTACACCTGCTGACATCTCACTGGCCAGAACTCAGGCACATGGTCATGCATAGCTGTAAGAGGGTCTGAGAAAGATCTGGTGGTAACAACATGTCACAAGCATGTACTGTGTGAAAGCACCATTCTAGGTGCTGGAGATCTGTTATCAGTCCATATCTTCTTTTCTTCCTTCATTCTGTGCCCAGTCTGAGACCACCATTCATGAGCCTCACTCTGAGAACTCTGCAGCTTTGTCGCAGATGCAACTTTGGAAAGCAGAGAAGAGGAGAACTGCTCTTATTAGGGCAGATAAAACAGTAAGGCACAGTGTATTTGGCAGATGTAGATTATTTAAGGTGGTTAATACCTTTATGAGCATTAAAGGTCATAGAAAAAATAATGGTTCATTATAAGCCATTTTTTAGAACACAAACAAATGGGCTTTATTATCAGTAAGGATTTGTATTTCAGATCACGAACTTTGGATTAGAGTTATTTATCAAGAGTTTATAGGAATCGGCTGTGTGCAGTGGCTCAAGCCTGCAATTCCAGCAGTTTGGGAGGCCGAGGCAGGTGGATGGCTTGAACCCAGGATTTCGAGACCATCCTGGGCAATCTGGAAAAACCCTGTCTCTACTAAAAATGCAAAAATTAGCTGGTGTGATGATGCAGTTCTCAAGTTCATGGAGAGTAGGCCAGACCTGGTTGAATGGCTGAGAACACCATAAAAACAGACCTTTGACCAAGTACCCTGACACTAGGATCTACTGAAAAGTTATTTTCACCAAATGAATTGTTATAACAATTTAAAGCATGTATTTTATAACTCTACTACAAGATAAATCAGCTTTGTAAGGATATGTTAGCTGGGTTTGGTGGCTCAGCTACATGGGAGGCTAAGGTGGGAGGACTGATTGAGCCCTGGAGATGGAGGTTGCAGTGAGCTGATATGGCACCACTGTACTCCAGCCTTGATGACAGAGCGAGACTCTGTCTAAAAAAAAAAAAAAAAGTAAGAGTTTATAAAAATGTTAAAGCCTAGATCAGATAATATTTTATTGCATGATTTAATTGTAATTCTAAGGACAAATGTGATATCTTTACTCTAATTATTAAATTCAGAAAATTCCATTTGCTTTGCATCATTATGATTAATTAATGTGGTGGCTTCCACATCATTCTCAGCAAACTAACACAGGAACAGAAAATAAAACACCTCATGTTCTCGCTCATAAGTGGGAGCTGAACAATGAGAACACATGGACACAGGGAGGGGAACATCACACACCAGGGCCTGTCGAGGGGTGGGGGGCAAGGGGAGGGAGAGCTTTAGGACAAATACCTAATGCATGCAGGGCTTAAAACCTAGATGATAGGTTGATGAGTGTAGCAAACCACCATGACACATGTATACCTATGTAACAAACCTGTACATTCTGTACCTGTATCCTAGAACTTAAAGTAAAAAAAAAAAGAGTGAGATAATTTAAAAAATATGTGGTGGCTTCCAAATCTGGGAGGCTTGTTAAAATGCAAATTTTTAGAACCCACTGTAAAGATTTCAATTCAATAGTTCTTGGGTAGGCTTCAGAAATCTGTATTTTTAAGAAGTTATATTATTCTTCAGAACCAGTAGAGATCAGCTTTGGGAACCATGGATTTATGGTACAGTTGCAATTTGGTTGTCATGGTAGAATGGTAACAATATGGCATGATTTATAATAAATAGTAAATGCTAGTTTAGAGTGGAGGGAAGGCAGACATTAAGAGAGGATCCAAGAGATGAATGATAAAATTAGGGGATCTCAAGGTCCTGAATTTTCTATAAGACTGTGGCATAAGTGGCAATTCCCAAGAAGACTCGCCCAAGATTCCCATCCTCACTAAGGACTGTGGCAGTTGACATACTTCCAGGAGTGTGCAATCTTAGTGTTTCTGTCAGAGAAAGGGCCAGCTATGTGTGTGCTATCTCAGGCTCATTGGCACACTTAAGGAGAAAATGACAGGTCTTGATGAAAACCTCTTTTTGTTCTCATCCTTAAGATACGAAGAAAAATTCCTAATAGAATGGAGAAAACAACATCAAAGGAAACCAGGAAGCATTAGACTTCAACAAATGTGCAAATATTGAAACCTATGATAGCAGGATAGAGTAATGAGTTAACATTTATTTAGTCCTTATTGAATGCTGGTTTCTGGGCTAAGCACTTAACACAATTATTTTACTTACTTGATCAATCCATAAAAACTCTATGGAGTAGGTATTTCTATTTTGCAGAGGAGAAAATGGAGGTGCAGAAAATCTAAATAACAGGCTAAAAGTTATGTAGCTAATAGGTGACAATGTCTGCATCTGAAGACAAGCTGATTTCAGAGTCTGTGCTGTTAACCTCTGTTTGTGTTGCAGGGAAAGGGGAGCAACACGTGACTGGAGCTGTGCCTCTCTCACCTTTAGCACCATCATCAGTGCTAACACATAAGACTTGCTCTAAGCCAGGCACTAATCTGTGTTCTGTCTCCATTAACTCACTCTCAGATCTACATAGCAAAAGAAGTGCTGTTATTATCCCATTTTACAGATAAGGCAGGGGGAGGTTAGGTGACTGGCCAGGTCATGAACCATATAGGTGGCAGAGGTTTAGCATGTATCTTGCAAGTTGGGATCTCGAAGCCACACTCTTATCTTTGATGCTATACTAGCCTCTCATACAGAAGAATAATCCATTTTAAAGTACTTATATAAGGATTGTGTCTATTAATAAAAGACAACAGGTTTTGATTACCCCCCTCCAGTGTCTCTGCTTCATTTAGTGGAAGATATACTTCTTTCACATTCATAGGTTTACCCATCCCTTTCATTGAATATAATGTTTCAAAAAACTCATTGATTTGTTATGCCTTTACAATCCTTTTCATACTGTTTCCTGCTGTGAAAAAAATCATTGAACTCTCTATTACAGTTAGTACAATAATATGCTCTAAACTATTCTTTAAGACACCCTTCTGAGAATCCCACTGATGACAAGTTCAAAGAAAAAGTTTCTTTGAGAGCCTTGACAAAATAATTTTATTAGAACCTGACCTTGTATTATGCTGGATTAGCTGTGTTGCTTTTATATGTTTCAAGTACATGGCCTCCTGCATTTGTGTTTAGGCAGAAGTCAGTCAAGGTTGGGAAAAGAATGCAATGAAGTAGGTAGATAACTCAAATGCCTGAAATGGTGCTTGATGACAGCTCTTGTCTCTCAGGGATCCTTATCTTTGATCCTTTACTTTTCATGGAGAGTAGGCTGGACCTGGTTGAGTGGCTGAGGACACCATAAGAACAGACCTTTGACCAAATACCCTGGGACCAGGATCTACCAAAAAGTCTATTTTCACCAAATAAATTATTATAACAATTCAAAGCATGTCTTTATTTTAGAATGCTATTACAGTATGAATCAGCTTTATAAGGAAGATCCAAGCCTGTATTCCTATTTGAACACAGGAAGACAGACTGTGGCAATAAGACTGTGACTCACCCAAACACAATGTTCCCCTTAATCCCCTTGGCTTGCTCTGGCCTCTGTGGGCTACCCCTTGGTGGTATGGATGGGTTAACTGCTGTCTGTCTCTTGCCTTTTAAACTCCAAAGTTAGATGGAGTTTCAATTTTTACTGTGACTCTTTGAAGTCTACCCTGCTCAGCCTATTTTAAAAAGCACCCTGTATAAACAATTACCCATAATCCTGGTTGCTTAATATCATGCTCTCGATTTCCATTTTCCCACTGAACTTATTGCATTATATGACTACATAATTAATTACATTTAGTGTTCCTCTCTCCAACTAGAATAAGTGCAGAAATCTTTGATTTGTCCATTAAAACATCCTAAACATCTATTGCATATGCAGTAAGTGGTCAATAAACAGTAAATGAGGCCAGGTGCAGTGGCTCACACCTGTAATCCCAGCACTTTGGGAGGCCCAGGCAGGTGGATCACCTGAGGTCGGGAGTTTGAGACCAGCCTGATCAACATGAGAAACCCTGTCTTCTGAAAATACAAAATTAGGTGGGCATGGTGGTGCATGCCTGTAATCCCAGCTACCTGGGAGGCTGAGGCAGGAGACTCGCTTGAACCTGGGAGGTGGAGGTCGTGGTGAGCCAAGATTGCATCATTGAACTCCAGCCTGGGCAATAAGAGCGAAATTCCGTCTCAAAAAAAAAAAGTAGTAAATGAATGTTTCTGATTAAAATCAAACTTTGTTCAAGTCTGAAAGCAATCTATGTAGCTGGTTTGGGAAATAGAAGTATACTCTTTAAAATATTTTTTCCCTCAACATTTGAAATAAGTAGGTATAGTATAAAAAATGTCCATGCCTTACCTTGAAAACCATTTTTAAAATCTGCTCCATTTGGTAAGAGATCTGGAGTATATTCACTGTAGCCACCTACATAAAACTGACTGAAGACATTGAGACCAACCAGTCTTCCTGGGGCGATAATGGATTTATTTTTATGATCATCTACCTTCAAAAGGAGAAAAAAATCAAAACCTATTTAAAAAGGAATTAATTCCCCAGGGTGAACTGTTAAGATACTCTTTTGTTATTTCCCATTAACTTGGCATGAAAAATTTACAAAGACAGGGATTTTGAAGAAATATAAAACACAATACCACTCAATTTTCTGCTTCTCTGCTGGTGTCTGTTACCACGGATATATTAATATAGCAATCATGGTTTTGCATTTCAATCAAAATCAAAGTTCTTCAAAGATTAGGTGCTGGCATCCTGCTGATTCCCCTCCATTTAGCCTTCCTCCTCTTCTATCAATTCTCCATAGAACCACCAGAGTCATTTATCAAAAATTAGAAATCAACATGGTACCCACCTTCCTATTTTAAGTAAGCCCTTTGATAATATAGACCTTATCTGTCTCTAACCACTTCTCTTGCTCCCCCATCTCCTGACCTGAAAACCATGCTGAACTACTTGCATTCCTTAAGCTAATACTGACCATTCCTTAAGTTAATACTGACCATTGCGTTCTTTCCTAACTCCTATTTGAAGTTATGCTCAAGCATCACCTTCTCTGGGAAGCACTTTCTGACTCCTCTCTCTCACCCTTATCTATGTTAATAATCCCTCTTATCTGTTCTCACACCACTTAATTGTAATCATCTCTCTATTTCCCTAGTTGGTACAATAGTCTGTGAACTTCGTGGATGTAGGCATCATGGGCTATTCACCTCTGTACCTTAGCACAGATCCGACAATATACTAGTGCTCACTTTGTGGAAGAGACAAAGGAATGATTCTTTACCTTCAGCCAGCCCTCTTGGAAGAACTTCCCCAGATGAACAGTGTGGACTCCAAGGCTCAGATTGAGGGGATCGCTCCTGATGCTTGCTATGCCAGACCCCAGGTTATAACTATAAACCACACTGCCATTGAGCAGGCCCACAGCCAGGAAGTCATCGCCATTCAACCCTGGAATGAGAAGATACATGGGGAAAGCTCATTGAGAGGAAATTCAGGAGTTCCGTCAGCTTTATTTTACTGACTGGTTCTGAATTACAGATCAGTATGGTAAGTTATAATACACATTTAGTCTCTTGTCAGCATTTAGGTATATGTGCAACTGGCTGTTGTTATTCCCAGCCCCAGAAACAGAACACCAAGAATTTATGTCTTTGAAGCCATGAGGGTTCTGGTCAACCTGGGGAATGATCAATGATCACCTAAAAAGTTGAATGGGATGAAAATCTCCTTTTGTCAGATTGAAATTCAGTGTGCACTTTACAATAAGGAGAACTTCACAATGGAGTAGAACTGCTCTGGTAGCTAACAAGATTCAAAAGGCTGAGATGACGTAGCATCAGCTTTGAAGTTCTTTCTATGATTTGAGAATAGTATAAAGATCAATTTATTCCTATCATTGCTCAGAATATGTTATCATTATTCTATTACAAAAGCTCTTAACCATGCCCCATGACCATTTAAAGGTGGGTTGTTTCTGTGTTCCCTCTTCTCTCTCTCCTTCCATTAGTTCAGAGCCATTCATGCAATACAGTGAGTTCCAGGACCCAGAGCACTCAGGAGACAGTTCTTAAAGACCCATGAGACAAGGGAAGTGGTTGGGAGAGACCCAGCATTAATCACTTAGGGGAAGATGCTAGCAGTATCCTTGGTGGTATTAAGAAGCCTATATGATCAGTCGGTATATAGCAAGAGATCTGTTTACAGGAAGCAGGGACCCAAATATGTCACTGAGCTTCTGAAAGGTATGTTAGTGGGTGGGGCAAAAGAAGAATTCAATACTGAGGCTAGCAGTCAGGAAACTGAGGCAAAGACTTCTGCTTAGAGGAAGGACATAAGAACCCCCTAGAAGTAAAAGGTTTAAGCATGGGGGAAAAAGCTGAACTGAGTCCTTGACATAGAAAAAATTTATTATGAGTATGCACAGACTCCTCCATCTGCATTTATAGGAATGATGCTTTGTCTGTTGACTGGGCTTCTATTGTTACTTTGATCAGGGTAAAGGAGAGAAAGAGCTGCAGAGATGTAGGTTTCCAGATAGGGTGGAGAGGTGGGCTTCCTGAGGCAATGGAAAGTGGAAGACAGAAATATTATTTAGAGATACTTGAACGCTGCCTCTGCTTTTCTAAAGGTTCTGCCATGGGCCCTGAGCGGGGTTACTTTTGAAAACTCTCTAGGTGAGTCTAATATACAGTCATGGTTAAGAGCAACTGTATTAAGTGGGCTACCATTGACCAAGTACATTGGGAACTTAAGGCAAGTCTCTTTCTTACTTCCTGTCATTCTGGTGATTTCTTCCCACCTGCAATGCTGCATCAGGTTAGCTGGGTTGTATATTTAAAATGGAAAGCTCAATGTTTCCGGAGAAAACATAGATTCAGGAAGGCAGTTAGAAAGGCAGAAAGGAGAAAAACCATTACTAGAGATTGGAGACAGTCTTTCAGGCAGCTGTTGGGATATAGAAGAAATTGGGAGGGGTGGAGGAGGAAACATGAGATTTTTCTGTGGGTTGCGGATGGAAATTTTTCTGAGAGCTTCTGGAGGGGATCTGAATTGTCTTTCAAATTGTCCAGGTTATTGCAATGGCGCCAGTATTGTGCCAGTTGAACTGTAAGGTAGTGGGAGGGCGTATTCGTTTCAGCTATATCCTTCTTTCCTTTCTGTCTTGTGCTCTCCTTGAGAGCCCATTTCATGCCAGGAGCATCATTATTATCCTTAGGTCCTTGATGGCCTGGTGAGGAGGAGATAGGAGTTCCATATTCCACTGAAGAGCAGAGTAGAAACAAATGGGGGCAGTCATTAAGACAAGGTGAGGAGGAGGGTTAGGAAAGCAAAAAGGTGATTTTTGAGTTTGTTTCTGAGCTCACCTAGAAAAGGACAACCAAGAGCTTGTTAGATGAAAAAAGAGGATACAGTGAAGAGTGCTGTTTAAATCAGAAGGGAGAACTTTGCAGCAACCCAGAAGGAACAGAGAAGAACAGGGTATGTTTAAGAACTGCTGGGGTCGGGTGCGGTGGCTCACGCCTGTAATCCCAGCACTTTGGGAGGCTGAGGTGGGCAGATCACGAGGTGAGGAGATCGAGACCATCTTGGCCATCCTGGCTAACACGGTTATATCCCGTCTCTACTAAAAATACAAAAACAAAATTAACCGGGCGTGGTGGCACATGCCTGTAGTCCCAGCTACTCAGGAGGCCGAGGCAGGAAAATGGCGTGAACCCGCGAGGCGGAGCTTGCAGTGGGCCGAGTTCGTGCCACTGCACTCCAGCCTGAGCGACAGAGAGAGATACCGTCAAAAAAAAAAAAAAAAAAAAAAAAAAAAAAAAAAAAAAAAATGAAGAAGAAGAACTGCTGGGACGTGGGCTTGACTTGCATTTACTGCCTGTGGCAGGAAAGGAAACTGAAAAAGGAGAAAGGGCTATATCTTTAAGGACCTAATATGCTACAATGAATTATTTAAGTATTTTACCAGAGACTCTTAGGAATCATGAAAGGATTTTGAATAAGAGAAGTATATTAGATCTGGATGTTAGAAGAATCTCCTAGTAATGTTGAGGATAGAAATATAGAGATAAGGAGGCTCACTGGAATGTCATTCAAGTGATTCAGAAGAGGAAATGATACTGAAATACATTAAACACCTAAATAAATTAAAGTAGTGGCAGAGGGGACAGAAAAAGGAGGAGGAAATTTGCTTGTGATTTGGAAGGAAAATTTGAAAGGACAGATCAATTTGGGTGAAGAGTTGAGGAAGAGAGAAGAGTTGAGGGTGGTTCTGCAGAATCTGGCTTAAAGAACAGGTGCAGTGGCAGGGTCAGTCATGGAGTTAGGAGCCTAGGAAAGGAACAGTCAGGGGGAAAAGGCTGAATTTAGTTTACAGGTGCTCCTGCCTACAGACCTGTCCCAGGGCAAAGGACTGGGGATGCACCAAGAGGAGGGGATAAGGAGAGCCAGGGAACTAATCACCCACCAAGCAGATGATAGCATCCTATTCCCATGCCATGAGTCCATCAGGTTGCTTTCCTTTCCTCTGCTACTCCTTGCACTCTAGACTTGCCCTGAGTATCAACTCTAGTAGTGAATGATGGAGTAGATAAGAGGAAGAAAAGTAGCTTACCACCACGGCCAGTACCTAGAAAGTGACTTGGAATTGCTCTAGAGTGTTTCCAAACCGAGAAGTTCTTTACAATCATTTAGGGAATGTTTCAAAAATACACTTTCTAGAACCTGTCTTATACCACTTGCATGAGAATCTTTGAAGCTAGATCCTAGAAATATTTTATTAACAGGACAGGATCCCCAACTGTGTGTGTTTTTTTTTTTTTTTAATAAGGCCAGATTGGTATTAGTAACTGTAAGAGGGCCAAGGCATGAAACTTGTGCAGTTGCATGGGGCTTTAAGTTCCAAAGCACCCTGTTGCTTGGTTTAATGCTCTGTGTCACTGTCTTGAAATTCTTAATACTTTTATCTTTGAACTGTGTTTTGAAAGTGAAGTCCATGAAGCAACAAACATGAGTGGTAACAGAGGAGACCCATAAATACAATATGCATGTTTGCTCTTTCACATGTAAGGCTTGTGATATCCCACAAGAACAGCGTTCTCACAGTACTGGGAGTTCAGTGATACGCAAAATGAGTACATTCTAAATATATTATGTTTAATGGCTAAGTGGGGGATCTGACAGTCCCAAGAGGCCATGCTCCATTTGGGCCAGAACTTCAAATGCAGGAAGAAGGGAGTGGTGGTCCAAGAAACATAAACCATCAAGGAACCCTATTATTTCATCATTATTCCTGCTAGTTTTCTGTATTAGCTAATTATATACACTGAAAATGATGACAGAGAAGAAAAGAGAAAGAGAAGAAAGTCCACAATTCCTTTTCCTCTCACTCCTACCTTACTCATCAGTAGCCAAAGGTCGAGAGTGTTGATAGAATGTGTGCATATCAGCAACTGAAATAAAGACAGTTAACTTAAATTTGTGTAATGTCTCTGGTGTTCTGTTAATAAGGAAGTACATATGTATGCATGAGCTTTGAAAGATAAATTGTGTAATTTTGGTGATTTTGCATGTGTGTTAAATACTTTTCTATTTTAAACTGGCATTGCAGAATAAAAAGGCAAACTCCCTTGTCCAAAAAGCAGGGAGAAATGCGAGAAATGAGAACCACCTTCAACTCCTCTCTCTTCCTCAACTCTTCACCCAAATTGATCTGTCCTTTCAAATTTTCCTTCCAAATCACAATATTTCCTATTTTAAAGTGGCATTGAACAATATAAAAAGAATGTTAAAATTTAATATTTTAATTATTTAACTTAGAATGGCATAAATGCAAATAAAAGACATTATGATGTCTTTGTAAGTTAAGGTTAGTCATTCTAAGCTTATTCTTACTCATTCTAAGTCACTATAATGTTGAGAGATCAGTGAAGAAAGAAAAATGCTTTATAGTTTAGTATCTTTAATGGCATTTCTCCCTGCTTTTTGAACAAGGGAGTTTGCCTTTTTATTCCACAATGGGTCCTACAAATTATGTACCTGTCTCTCCTTGGCGTCATCATAAAACAAATCAGGAAATAACAAAATGAAAATGAGACCTTCCTGAACATTTGAGGCCGCTTAGAGCCTTTGTGTGTAGATGAGACACTGAAACCTGTCAGGGCAGTATGTGTGGGGTGATGCTGATGCACACATGGATGTCTGAACGTGACGTGGCTGCTAGGTGGTGGAGTCTGAATCTGAAGACATCCTGGTTCCAGAGCCTGTGCTCTTAAATACTGTCCATGCAGCAGAGAAGGAGAAACAAGTCTGAATGGGGTTGTGCCCCTCTCTCGCACCTTCAGCACCCCCTTCCCAAATGCTTCTTTCTGGGAAACAAGAAGGGATAATAATATCTCTTCAGATTATTCTAAGGATTGAGTGAGATTTAATGTGTAAGCATTAGTCCACTGCCAACCTAGCACATAGTAGGTACTCAATAAATGCATATTTCTTTCCTCTTCTCGGCAACTCTGGCCTGACCTTAACTGTGTGTGCCTGATTTCATCCCCCCATTTTATAAAGTCTGGAAAGCAGGCATTCCTGGCTCCTAGTTAACCTCTTGGGTCAGGAACAGGAGTCAGGAGTAGTATAATTTTTCTTTCTTTCTTTCTTTTGTTTGTTTGGTTGTTTGTTTTTGGCTATAGCCCAAATTGCTTCAGGGCATTGCTTTGATCCAAATAAAAATTTTTCGAGGATCAAACATGGAAATGAAATGAAATGACTTGAAGGCATCATTTTTAAACATTGATTTATATGTCTTATGTCACTTTCCTGGAATTTCTTGTAATGGTAATTTCTTGACTTAACAGCCCATAATAACATAAGCAATGGCATATTCAAACAACCACCAGTGCTATAGAATTATTTCATTCTCAAATTCAGCTTTCTATTAAACATTATTCTATGAGTAGCTTTGGGAAATATATGAGCAATTTATGTTTTTATATTTGTCAAGTTACAAAGAAACAGGTGATAATCCACATTTGTATTGTCATGTAGAAATGTTTAGCAATTGACATAGTGAGAGTTTTTTTCATGAAAAGAATTGGAACCAAGCTCACTTGGTATGCAGAACACAAACCCACAGTGAATCTTAATGAAATCAGGCTTAGCAAGATTTTTAGACAAGGCGAGAGATACTTGTTGGATATTACTTCAGAGCTGGTGCTAAGAAGGAAGGATTTTGAGAGATTATGTTGTGCAAGTAGTAAAAAGAGGAGGAAGGAAACAATAGGAAGTGACTCTACATGAATAGTAGTTAAGAGTAACAAGATCTTGGAAGTGAATAAAAATCCTTTAAAAATGCACAGGAAAAAAAAAAAACTGGATCTCTCTTTGGCTAGAAAGAAAAGTCATACATACAGTGAAGAGTGCTGTTTAAATCAGAAGGGAGAACTTTGCCGCAACCCAGAAGGAGCAGAGAACAGGGTATGTTTAAGAACTGCTGGGGTCGGGCGCAGTGGCTCACACCTGTAATCCCAGCACTCTGGGAGGCCGACATGGGCAGATCATTAGGTCAGGAGATCGAGACCACCCTGGCTAACACGGTGAAACCCCATCTCTACTAAAAATATAAAAAAATTAGCCAGGTGTAGTGGCAGGTGCCTGTATTCCCAGCTACTAAGGAGACTGAGGCAGGAGAAGGGTGTGAACCCAGGAGGCGGAGCTTGCAGTGAGCTGAGATCCATCTCAAAAAAAAAAAAAAAAAAGGAAAGTCATAACTCCATCAACACCATCAAGCAGTGAGTTTCGAAGTGGGTATGTTGTGGCATGGCATTATAATGGCAACTCATAAGATTGGTTAGAGTACATCTCCTGGGGGAACAAGATGAGATGCTGTGGTCAGAATACCATCTGGCCTCATAATGCACCAAGAATAGTGATTTGTTAATGGAAGCAAGGACTTAGTCTAGGTGAAGAAGTGGATGGTGGCATTGTTAGGGATGGGAATGATGATGAAACATGGAAACAAGGTAAAGGATGCCGCTATGAATATTCTGAAAGAAAAGTGCAAAGTAGTTGAGATGAGAATGTCAGGACATTCTAAGATGTCTCAGATGGGTTTTAAAACTTTGATGCAGGAGGTATGAGTGGTGGTGATAGTAACAGATCTTAAATATATACAACTTTGGGAGCAAATATGAAAAAATGTTTTTGTCACAAGCATATAATTATAGTTAAGTTTATGGTATTTTTTCCCTAAATTACTTAGGTTTGCTTGCAGGATTTTTCCGCAGTTGGTTTGATGTTAAACCTAAAGGTTTTACTGTGTATATTGGTAGTTCTTCAACTTGGCTGAACCTTGTCAGCATAGCCTCTGATTTAATTCACACGTATGAACAAGAAGGGGAAATCTATTATATAGGAAGGAGGAAAAGAATCAAAGGTTTCAGAGAGTAAGCCCAGGAGAAATTGTGCAAGTCAGCTTGACCTGAAGGCAAAAGAGAGAGACATAACAAGGAGAGAAAATTGTCAGAACTCTGTGGCAACCCTGAGTGCCTTATGGTAATCATTATGAAATTCTCATGAGAAAAAAACATGCCTATGAAGTAACTGTAATTAGAAGTGGTCTAATTAGTTCCACCTTGAAGGACTGCCTGGACAAGAGTAGCTAGTGGTTCAAGCCATGGATTCATTAATGAAACCCTCAAAGGAAGCATAAAACTCATTTATAAAAGATGTAATTCAAGTCTGTGCTTTGGAGAGACTTTAGAGGCACACCTGTCCTGCTGTTTCTCTTACCAATTCTCACTAATCATTGTGTGTTGTAAGTTACGAAGCTGTACGTGCTTGTGTTCTCACTTGGTGTGCTTAGGGCATACCCCAGAAATTAGAACTACTTATCTGGAAGTGGCAGGAGCTCATTCTCAAGTTCTTTACATAAGGGTTCGGAATGATTTAGAAGGTTGTTCCTCGGATTGTTCTAAAGGGGCATATTGGAACTCTAAAACATTTATATAGACAGTGCTGTGAAATTCATGTGTATTTCAGCACACTCCAGTTAACGCAGAGATTAATATTGTGACTTTTAACATCATGGAAACATGGTAATCCTCAGATGATCTGACAGTCTTTTAATTCCAATAGATTAAATTTCCTAAAGTATTTCATTTAGAAGGAAAGATTTAATAGTAAAGGAATAATAGATGTAATTTGTTATTTCTTCAAACTATTATTCTAATACGGTAAAATAGTATCATTTATTAAATCTAATTTATTCCTCTAAATATGATAATGTACTTTGCAGAGTTCAGCAAAGTCCCAAGTAGTACAAGGACATGAGTGCTTAATCTTGGACATTTCGCTAATTTAAGTTCTGGCTGCTCACTTCCAGTTATCTCACTCTTTTGAAAAAAACTGGTAAAGATAACACCTCATAGAATTGTCTCTAGGAATAACTTCAAGTGTTTTAAAAGATATGTCCAAGTGGATTAAGAAATTCTAAGTGACAAGTTAATTTTTCTTCTCCCTTCTTCCTTTCCTGTCAAGGCTGAAAGAGAAAATGTAAGAGGAGGCACAATGATGGTACTGTGGTTCTCCCACCAAAGGAATATTGCTTACAGAATGGCGCTTGATTACTGGTGGGAGTTCCCATCTGGAGGAACCTTTTGTGAAGATACTTTTGCAGCCATATTTGATTATAGTTCAAGGGCTTGTAATGCCTTTGATTTGTGAAAGAAGGAAACGATCTTTTGATTAAATATTCTTAATATAACGAAACAATGATTCTGAGACAGAGCCACCAAGATGAACCTAATTCAGTTTCAGTTGTTTTTTTCAACTGACTATGAGAGGGTATATTCAGTTTTTAGGAAGAAAGTGAAATTAGATATGAATGAAAAGTTAGATAAGTGTGAAAGGTCTTAGGAAAATTATAGAAGTTTATGCAATTTGAATCAAAACTAAAGTAAAACAAATATATATATATCTAGGTTGATGTGTGAGAAACAAGACCCAAACGAGTGAAAGTCCTTACTACCAGAACAAGATGTATTGAATGGTATAGGATTTTAGACATTTGAGCCATTTTTATCCCATATTCAGTTACAGTCTCTACTTTAGGGGATGCTAAACTAAAATTAAGATGACTAAAGGTTTTGGATTAACTCTTAAAGAGAATATAGTCTCTGTTTATCTTAGATCTGTATAGCTCCTGTTCATAGTGACAAACTTTTGGCTTCCTGTTCCATTCATATGATTATTCAGTTATGGATATTCTAGGGTTTTGAGAGCATTAGAACCATGTATAGCCATGACCATGATGTTTCATCATTAGCCATTGAGCACAATGGATACCATATAGTGTCTACCTCATGGGACTAAAACCATTAAAATGTAGGCAATGTAGACTGGCACTTGTTGTGGCCACATTAATATGGTGTCCTGACTTGCATCTGTGCTACTGAACAGACAGTGTGGAAGGGTTGATAGGAACAACAAATCCAGTGCTGTGCTCCGAGCATACAAAAATGTGATAAAATGCATTTCTTGGGGATACATATGGCCCACATTTTTATATCTCTTGAGCAAAAGGAGGTGAGACTAGAAAAAATGGCAAATCTGTATCTCTCTTGCTGTCAGAAATGAGACTGTGAAAATAAAGGATGTAAGCACCAGTTTGTGGGTAAACTTAAATTCCCACAAGATGAAACCACATGGGCTTACTGCAAGTATAGAAGAAACTTGAAAACGTGGGCTTGTTGTTGATTGATTTGCACTTGGCCCCTTCTCTTTTTGTTCTCTGGATGTTCGCCTGTGAAATCAAGGTTACCCACTTTGAATCATCCTTAAATGTATATTCCCTCTTCAGAAATACATTTGAAAAAAGATGGGGGAAGATTTGCAGGTATCTATATATCTTTGTCATTTCTAACCCTGTATGAGTACTAGTCACATGTGACAATTTTTATGTGTTTCTCAGTCAGTTGGGAAAGTGAATAGCTTAACTTCTTTTTCAACTATTTTAAAAGACTCAAACAATTTAAAACAGACAATTTTGATATTATAATACAGGATATTTAATTCCATGAAAACCAAAATTTGATAATTGGAGGTTCTCAGGAAGAAAATTCTCACGATTTCTAGTCTTCCTGATGGCTCAGAAGGTGGAAGAGCCTGCACAGAAGTGGAGGACGCTGTCACATGACACAGGATGTACACATGTGCTAATATTGCCAAGTGTGGGGACAGAAGAAAATAATGAGAATTTTTCTGTTATAAAAAATTGAATATGGGCATACACTGTCAGTTTTGTTTATAAAATACCTCAGTGCTGTGCAATTGAACTATGTGTTACATTAGAGAATTGGCCACAGCCTGCTCTCATTCATCAGGCATCTTCCTTCTGCCTGCTCCCTACCAGGGCTCTCTGAAGAATAGTCTGAGCCCATTGCTTCTGTGACACTCCCAGCTTCAATTTTCTTTTTCTGTTCTATAGGGTTACATTCATTCCACTTTTTTTCACAGAAAAATCATCAAGCTATACTTATGCACTCTTATTTCTGTTACAGTTTATAACTAAGGGCTTGAAGCAAACAAGAAATTACTTGGCAGAAAATATGAGGCAACCTTTCATAATTACCACAGCATAGAAGACCTATATGCTGGTGACTGACAGAAAGCTATGTGCATAAAGTGCTTAGATGCATAGATCAAATTTCCAGGAAGTCAAATACATTTCTTCTAATTTTTTTTTCCTTTTGAGACAGTGTTTTGCTCTTGTCACCCAGGCTGCTGTGCAACGGCACGATCTTGGCTCACTGCAACCTCCGCCTCTTGGGTTCAAGTGATTCTCCTGCCTCAGCCTCCCAAGTAGCTGGGATTACAGGTACCTGCCACCATGCCCAGCTAATTTTTGTATTTTTAGTAGAGACAGGGTCTCACCATGTTGGCCAGGCTGGTCTTGAACTCCTGATCTCGGGTGATCCACCTGCCTTGGCCTCCCAAAATGCTGGGATTACAGGCGTGAGCCACTGTGCCCAACTCCTAAAATTTTTTTATCACTGTATTATACAATTTTAACACAAGCTACAGTTGAGATTTTAACTTATATTTCAAAGATGCAAACAGTGCTACAGATTTCCCCTCCCCCTTCATTTAGATCCTAACTTCTTCACTACAATCCAAATCAATCAATGCCTACACAGCATTATTAGCTAACTAGGATAGTCTCCCTGTCCATAGAGAGACTTTCAGTTAGTGAAATAATCAATAAACATGTAATTATTGATTTTTCACCAGCTATCCAGCACAGGAATGATGCAGTCGGGAATTCAAAAGAAATTGAAAGAATTTATGATTAATCTTGTTGAGGGACAAAATTAAGATTATGAAATGCTGCTATTCTAGTGCTTTATGAAAATGGTACCTTCACATAATTCAAAGCAGTGATTATAAATGACCAAACAGTATTTAATTAGATACCAAATTACGGATAAAACCACAAGTGCTATGTAGGCTTTGTGTAGGTAGAATATAAGAGATCCAAATTTGTCAGAGAACATTACATGAATGAGTAGGTACTGGGAGAGGTAAAGAGGACTAGGACAGGCATTCCAGGCAAGAGGAAGCTTGATGGTGGACTGAACGAGAGTGATGGATCTCAGGTAGCGCGAACTTGTTGTTTACGCACTGTTGGAGTCAAGCAGCTGGGCCCGGGCAGGGGAGAATGGAACAGCAAATACCAGCTGGGCTGCTGTAGCACTAATTGTGGAGGATTGCTCAAAGTGAAAGGGAAGGATGAGAAGCACATTGGAGGACATGTTCTGTTCTCTGACGATTCTCGCTGGATGAGATTTCTACTTTCTGATTTCCACGTTTTCTATCACTTATGTACATCTTTGCATCCAGTGCTATTTATATTCCAGATATGTATTAGACATTGTGATAGAGGTTGTATGTGCCAGACATGGTTCCTGGTTTACTGCTGTTAATTAACAAAACTTTAAGTACATGTTTTGCTTTTCTAAATTGATTGTAGGTTTCCTGCATCAAGGATCATGCATTTTTATATTCATTCTTTAAAAAACTGTTGAGTATTTATATATGACAGCCACTATTGATATAAAAGGAAAGTAGTGATTCTGGTTTGCAAAGATATCCAGATAGTTTAAAAAAGATATGAGAATTGTTACCAATGAACTGCAGTGAGATTAATTGTTAAATTTTTCTGGAAGAGGCCGGGTGCGGAGTGGCTCAGGCCTGTAATCCCAGCTTCTTGGAAGGCTGAGGCAGGAGAATCACTTAAACCCGGCAGGTGGAGGTTGCAGTAAGCTAAGATCGAGCCACTGAACTCCAGACTGGGTGACAGAGTGAGATTCTGTCTCAAAAAACAAACAAAAATTTCTGGAAGAGTTAAAGACTCTAAAGAAGAATGATCTTTTGAGTTGAGGCTTAAAGGACAGTGTTTTGGAGGCACGCCTATGAAGCATGGGTGGCTCAGGAAGGTGGAACAGCCTGCACAGAAGTGGAGGACGCAGTCACATGACACAGGATGTACACATGTGCTAATATTGCCAAGTGTGGGGCTGAATGAAGCAAAAGGAGATTGTGCAAATGGGCAGGGGCTGGATAAGTGTCTTTGTATATTATGCAGAGGAGCTTAGGTGGTATGCTATGATGAAACATGTTGATTAGCTAAGAAATGTTTGGACTTGTATGTTAGAACCATCCCCTGTAACAAAGAGGAGAATAGAGGGGAAGAAGGACATAACTGAGCAGAGAGACTGGAAAGGAGGTTATTGCTATTGCAATAGTTTGTGACAGAGAAGCCAGGAGCAATGAGGATAGAAAGAAGGAGAAAAAAACAAAAAGTAACTGGGAGGGAAAATGGACAGACCTCAGTGTTTCATAGAACATGGGGGATGAAATGGAGAGAGACCAGGACCTCATCTGTCTTGTTAATAACTGCTTCCCCAGCACCTAAAAGAAGGCCTCATCTAGGTGTCCAACCAATATTTGTCCAAATGAATGAAAGGGAAAAATCAAGATGATTCCTGGGTTTCTGGCTGAAGCAGAATGTTTATACCTGTTACCAACAGAAGGTATACAGGAGGGGAAGCCAAGTATTCATCTATGGACTACTGTGGGATATATAGGGTGACTTCTAGAAGAGTCGGTCTCTAAGATGTACCTTACAAGAGAGTGGAGGGCAGGAAAGGAAGAGAAGCTAATGAAGGAAATGCCAAATATGACTGCAGAAGCAGAGGAAGAGGATTAGGTTAGGTAAAAATCATAAGTCAAAGGGACGTTTTCAAGATGAAGTATTTGGCAGGATATTTCCAGAGAGTTCAATGAGAATGAAGTTTTGCAAAATGAGTGTTCGGCTTTGAAAGACTCAGAGAAGACTATCATCAGTGTTGTCCCCTTGCCTTTTATATGGACATATCAGAAATTAGAGGTTGGCTTACTCAAGTTATTTTATAAACTCTGTGACTTTGTGAATCTCTTCACCTGAGGAAGATAAAGGCAGCATATGGTATGGTGATTTTTGTAGTAACAACCAATATGTAGGTTAGAGATGAATGTTACCTAAGCAATAACATCTAAATGTATATGTACTACTATTAAAAACATTGACTTGGGTCATTTCTTCTATAGAATAGATAATTGTAAATTGTACAGTTAATAATTATGATATGTTTTAAGAGATTCATTTCTTTAATTCATAGCTTTATGCTATATACATTGATGAATCATCCCTATGTATGACATTATGGCCAATAATTACATACCTTAGTTCATACTTGCATGTGGTCTAATTTAGCTGACTACTGGAGGTTTTCAGTAGTTGCCTTCAAATATTACTTGCATAAGGCGGGGAAGAGGAGGGAGAGCATTAGCACAAATACTTAATGCATGTGGGGCTTAAAACCTAGATGATGCTAAGAATGATGGTTTCCAGCTGCATCCATGTCCCTACAAAGGACGCAAACTCATCCTTTTTTATGGCTGCATAGTATTCCATGGTGTATATGTGCCACATTTTCTTAATCCAGTCTGTCACAGATGGACATTTGGGTTGATTCCAAGTCTTTGCTATTGTGAATAGTGCCGCGATAAACATGCTTGTGCATGTGTCTTTGTAGTAGAATAATTTATAATCCTTTGGGTATATACCCAGTAGTGGGATGGCTGGGTCATATGGTACATCTAGTTCCAGATCCTTGAGGAATTGCCATACTGTTTCCCATAATGGTTGAACTAGTGTACAATCCCACCAACAGTGTAAAAGTGTTCCTATTTCTCCACATCCTCTCCAACACCTGTTGTTTCCTGACTTCTTAATGATTGCCATTCTAACTGGTGTGAGATGGTATCTCATTGTGGTTTTGATTTGCATTTCTCTAGAGAAAACCAAACACCGCATGTTCTCACTCATAGGTGGGAACTGAACAATGAGATCACTTGGACTCGGGAAGGGGAACATCACACACTGGGGCCTATCATGGGGAGGGGGGAGGAGGGAGGGATTGCATTGGGGAGTTATACATGATATAAATGATGAATTGATGGGTGCTGACGAGTTGATGGGTGCAGCACACCAACATGGCATAAGTATACATATGTAACAAACCTGCACGTTATGCACATGTACCCTAGAACTTAAAGTATAATAAAAAAAAAAAGAAAATTAGGAAAATATATACAAAATAATTATATTTGGCATTTAAAAGGAAAGAAATCTTGTCATTTGCCAACAATATGGATGAAAGTGGAGAACATTATGTTAAGTGAAATAAGCCAGGCACAGAAAGACAAATACCACATAATTTCACTTATATGTGGAATCTAAAAAAATTAAACTCACAGAAGCAGAGTAGAATGGTGGTTACCAGGAAGTGGTTGGGGGATGAGGAGTTGAGGATATTATGGTGAAAGGGTTCAAAATTTCAATTAGAAAGGAGGACTAAATTCAAGAGATCTGTTGTACAACATGGTGACTATAGTTAATAACAATGTATTGTATTCTTGAAAATCACTGAGAGTATATTTTAAGTGTTCTCACCACAAAATATGTTAAGTATGTGATGTAACACATATGTTAATTAGCTCAATTTAGTTATTCCACAATTTATGCATATTTCAAAACATCATGTCATTAAATATATACAACTTTTATTTGTTAATTAAAAATAAAATATTTAAAAAAATAAAATAAAACCTAGATGATGGATTGATAGGTGCAGCAAACTACCACGGCACATATATACCTATGTAACAAACCTGCACGTTCTGCACATGCATCCCAGAACTTAAAGTAAAACTTAAAAAAATAAAACAAATATTAGTTGCATAAAAAACACCTAAGGTTCTTGATAAAATTTTATTTTATTTTATTCTAATTTTTGATTCAAGAAGGCCTGGGAACTAGAGTTTTAACAAGCACATTCTTGTGATTTAAATATATGTGTGAAGAGCTCTTATTTGGAGAAACTCTGTCTTAAGTCATTACACAATATATACATGTATTGAAACATCACATTATACCCCATAAATATGTACAATTATTGTATCCATTTAAAGAGAAAGCTTTTCAGTGCGATTTGTATTTTTTTAGCTGGTGTTCTTGCTCCCTCATGTGGTGCAATGTGGAACTGTATGTTTTAGAGCTCTCATTTTCAGGTTTTAGAAAATGAACTTCACAGTTTATCAATCTGTTCCTTAGCCTTTATTTAACCATGCTATAAACCTATAAATGCAAGTGTAGAATTAGCATCAATTCCTTTGCATACAAAGCAGAATACTAGAGAAGACTAGAAAACATCACATGTAAGATTCCACAATTTAGAAATGAGGTGGCTAAAACATTGCTTTATATGTTTTATGTGTGTGTTAAAGATTTTGAAGGAGAATTTGGTAGATGAGTACTAAAGGGTTTTGGTGTCAGTATTTTGGTATCATGGTCCAGGTGTTTGTCTTTTGCTTAGGTTCTCCCTATTTGACTCTTTCAGGATTTAGAATACCAGTTTTGAAACGAGACAGACCTAGGGTCTGCAATACTCATTTGAAGTTTTCATTTGCCAGGCTTTTTTTTTTTTTTTTCCCCAAATGAGAAGGATTTAATTGATAAATATATGATAAGCAGTGTGCAGAGTAAAAGGTTAGGAGTAGGAATTCTTTATTTCCCTTCCTGCCCTATAGTGGGCGCATTCACAGATATTTACTAAAACCATTGGAGAGAGGCTTTGTGGGTGATACAGTGATAACTCACTATTTCTACAAGTGAGAAGAGAAATTTAGAACTTTGCAGCTAGCCAAAGCCTGTAACAAAGGCTCCATATCCTAATGCAGAACAGGCTGTCCATGCTCAGACGAAGAGGAATTGATGGAAGAGTTGAGGGGAGGGGAACCACTGGGGAAATACTAATAGAGGACATAGCATTTGAACTGAGAATCCCTAAGAATGACCACTCTTTAGGAATCTTTGTGAAGCTCTGTTGCTGACTTATATCTCATGCAATTATTTGTTATTATTGGGGTTGTTTTATTCATTCATTAAATAGTGATTATGGTCAGGCACTGGGTTAAGCATGGGTGTAAAAAGTCGAACAGGGCTGACTTAATCTCTTTCTGTATAAAGCTCCCATTCTGTTAGTGAAAACAGACAAGCAACAACTATTTTAAAAATAAAAGATTTCTAGATTAAAGTAATGGCAATGAAGGAAATAAATAAGAAGCTGAGGTAGAGAATAACTCGGATGGGGTGGGATAAGATTTACTTTGGTGAAGGTGGCTACAGAATGCCCTTCTGAGAAAAGACACACTACCGTGTTTATTGAGTACAATGATATTTTCTTTTCTTTTCTTTTTTTTTTTTTTTTGAGATGGAGTTTTGCTCTTGTTGCCCAGGCTGGAGTGCAATGGTGCGATCTTGGCTCACTGGAACCTCCGCCTCCTGGGTTCAAGCGATTCTCCTGCCTCAGCCTCCCAAGTAGCTAGAATTACAGGCATGCACCACCATGCCCGGCTAATTTTGTATTTTTAGTAGAGATGGGCTCTTCTCCATGTTGGTCAGGCTGGTCTCAAACTCCTGACTTCAGGTGATCTGCCCACCTTGGCCTCCCGAAGTGCTGGGCTTACAGGCATGAGCCACCACGCCTGGCCGAGTCCAACGATATTTTAAGAACTTCCATGTATTAAGTTCGTTATTCCTCACAACGCTGTAAGGAAATGTACTTTTACTATACTCATTTGATAGGTTAGAAAATAGAGGCGCAAATACATTAAGTAACTAGACACATAATTTGCACATGGTGGAGACTGATTCATGTCTACATCACCAGTCTCTAGAGCCTGCTCCCTTGACCACTATGATAGCTATTTCCTGTCAAGGCCAAGGAAAAAGCATGCACAAAACCTCTGAGACAGGAAAGCACTTGGTGGTTAAGGCACTGGAAGAAGAGCTTAGGAGAAGAGCACAGAGATAGTGAGAGTGGCCTGGTTGTGTTCAGAGATACAGACTGGGATCTGATCCTGAAGGCCCTTTGAGAATATGATAAGAAGGTTTGGATTGCATTGTAAGTGCAGTAAAAAGCCACAGATGGGTTTTAAACAAGGTTCAGACATGATCTAATAAACCTTTTAAGAGGCTAACTCTTATTACAATGTGGAGAATTAATTGAAGGCAGGAAATCAGTAGGGAGACCAGTCAGGAGGAGGTCATGAGGTTTCAGCATAGAGATGGGGAAGAGATTCAAACAAATTTTGGAGGTAGAATGAATTACACTTTATATGATAGAGTACCCATCCTAGCAGACATGGTGGGAGGCTGAAATACCACATTTCATTTGGGGTGTAGGCTCCTTTCAGACATGAGCTAATACAGAAAAGAGTGTTTGGTGTTAAGAGACAGTCACTGATTGAGTTGAAAAACACAGAATATGTTATTTACCCTAGCACAGTAGAAGCACTGACAGCTGAGAGAAAGATCTTTTTCTGTTACAATATGTTGATCTCACAGATGAAAACACTGAACTCAGATAAGTTAGGTGATTAATTGCTTAACTATTGATTGCAGACTTAAAAGTAAAACGTAGGTAATTTCCCTTGACTTAACACATGCATAACTAGTTTCTACTTAAGAGAGACAAACTTAAGTTATAAGTTGATTTCCCACCAATTCCAGGGCACTGGAGTACTTTGTTACAGGCTGAGTACTTTCTTACTTCTTGCTCCTTTAATTTAGAATGGTTTTCTCTGAGGGCAACAACTGTTTCCATTTTATAACACACAGAAGAATGAGAATTTCCCTTCTCTCTTCACATAGGGAAACAGAAAGAAACAGAGGAAAGGACAAATCAATAAACTTACTTCCCATGTGACTTGGTCACCTTGCCTGTCCTCATGTTTGCCTGTAGGAATTTTTTCTTTTGATTATAAAAGATAGCTGATATGGTTAGGTTTTGTGTTCCCATGCAAACCTCATCTTGAATTGTAATCCCCATAATCCCCAGGTGTCAAGGAAGAGACCAGGTGGAGGTAATTAAATCATGGGGGTGGTTTTCCTCATGCGTTCTCCTGATAGTGAGTGAGTTCTCAGGAGATCTGATGGTTTTATAAGGAGCTATTCTCCCCTTTGCTAGGCACTTCTTCCTGCTGCCTCGTGAAGAAGGTGCTCTGCTTCCTCTTCACCTTCCACCGCGATTATAAGTTTCCTGAGGCCTCCCCATTCATGCTGAACAGTGAGTCAATTAAACCACTTTCCTTTGTAAATTACCCAGTCACTGGCAGTTCTTATAGCAACATGAAAACTGACTAATACAGTAGCCCTGATGTAAAGTAGAGCATCAGAAAGGGTCAGGGAACTGCTAAATACTTGGGACTACAAGGAACATGCTCAAGGTAGAAAACAGGAGGATGCTGCATCTAGGCAAATGCCTTTTTTTTTTTTTTTTTTACCACAGCCAATTAGAATCTCCCTGAGGAATCTCTAAAGTATTCTTAAAGGATCAAGACAAGTCCTAGAGGGTTCAATTAATCTTACCATGGCCTTTCTGTCCAGTAAAAAATATCAAGTTATTTTGCAGTGCTGAGTGGTTGTTTGCCAGCTGAAACTTCAGGTGGAATTCATAATGGAAGCTGATGTCTGATATCCGTGAATAAGCCAGGAATGAGGTGTATCCAAAGGCATCTGTGCCACTGAACCTTGGCTGAGTGATATTAATAGCTGTGGAAAAACCCAAACCAAACAGTTAAAATAAACCTGTACATGTATTTGTAAAGTGAGGGTTACGTTTTGCTGATTTATCTGGCCAAATAGTCTGTTTACTATCACATTAATTATACTTTAGTGCCCTTTAGCATTGAGCAACTAAGTGACTCAATAGGAAATTTCAAAACAAGAACAAAGCAAGTGCAATGTTTTGAGATCTTATATAAAACCTTTCACTAGCATACTCTTTCTACATAATGGATAATTTACTTAAAAAGCAAACCCCTATATTTTGAAGCTTAATTTTAGAAATAGAAAAGATTACTGGCAGCCAAAGTATTTGCTCAGGTGCCTCGTAAACATGATTTGGCATCCAAAACCTGGATATGACTTAGAGAGGAGCTCACAGCTTTGAAAAAAACTGTGCTTTTCTAATCCTGCACCTTTATATGAACCAAAGCCCCAGGTCAGGGCTAGGAAAGTCAAGAAACAGGAAGGAAATTGGTCAGTTTTCCATCACCATTGGTTAGTGACCAGAACTTTGCTTTAAGTAAAAATACTTGTTTAAAAGAAATGTTCATTCTTTCTTTGCTGGGATGCTTGTTAAGTAATAAAAGCATGGAATTCAATAGGTGTGAAAGTGTAGGGAGATTTATTAAAAACAGGAAATGGTAAAACAGAAGTTCAAGGGCCAGTGTGAAAAAAAAATGGAATTTAATTGAGAGGTGCTTCTTGTATCAAACTCTTCTCTTTCATTATACTGTTTCCTTCATAAGTCCCCACTGGCTTTTTACATTTCCTTACCCCAAGAGGACAACAGAAAATAGAAAGGGGGATTTTTGACACCCCATTCCTGTCTTTTATGGATGATGTCACCAGATTAAGGGATGTTCCTAGGATCTATTTTTATTGGTTGGGGACAGCTTGGTTGAGAACATAAGAGCTTATGTTGTTTCCTTCTCAAGAGATATTGGAACTCCAGGGAAGCTGTAAAACTAGAATTTTTACAAGCCTTAAGAAATATCCTCACTCTGGTATCTAACGCTTAAAAGAGCTTCTTACATCTGTTTATAATTGTGTAGCAAATAATTGTGCTGTCCTGGGAAAAATGATTCTTATTGTTAAATGTTTATATATCTTTGTTTCATATGACTATTAAACTAAGATTTTTGTGTGAATAAGCTGAATGCTTTGTTTTGATATTTTATTAAAATCTTATAAGTTTATTGTATGACTGTTAAACTAAGATATTTGTGTGAATAAGCTGAATACTTTGTTTTGATATTTTATTAAAATCTTAACAGTTTATTCCCTGGGATGTGTGGCATAGGTTAAGTATAATTTTCTCAAATTTCATCAGAATGTGAAGTAGGGACTTTTGAGACATTTTGCTTCTTATGCTTATTTTTTAATCTAATGAAAACTTTATAAATTGTGTCCCTGAGATAATAACACTCTTCCCATCAGGTATATCACTTTCAATAGTACTATGGGGAGGGTGACTGAGGGAAATGGAATGTACTGGAATTGAAACAGAATAAAAATACTGACCATCATTCAATGTTGGCATTAAAAACTATGAAAATAGAATTCAGTTAAATTTAACACTAAAATAGAAAAGGAATGACTATATTTTGCTTTTAATATTTCTTCCTGTTAATAATTTACAACTGAGTCTACCTAAAGGTTTCATTACATTTAGGCTAGATTGACAAATACATATCTCATATGTATAGTATTTTACTGTCAGACCCTGTGCTAGATGCTAGTGACACAAAGATAAAAAAGCACTAGTCCCTCAAGGAATTAGTGTGAGGTCAATAAATTTATTCAGCCGAACTGGATTGAAAATTGAAGCCTGGTATAAGAACTTTCAGGCAGAAGAAATAGCATGTTCTAGGGTGTGAAGACCAAAACAACACGTCATACTCAGGGAACTTATGAAGTCTGCAAATTTTAGAATGAAGAATAAAAAGGGTGGAAGGAAACGAAACAAGATAGTGGTCAAATCATGAAGAACTTTATATTTTCTTTATTATCCTAAAGTTGTTGGGCAATGATAAAAGTTGCTTTTTAGAAATATTACTCTGTTGATGAAGTGTGAATCAAAGATTAGACAGAGAGCCAGAGGACCATACTTTGGTCAAGGATGAAAATGAGAACTTTGATATCAAGAAATCTAATAATTAAGCTTATGCAGAAGTGTAAATGTAAGGCAATTTATGGGTAACTCATTAAAGAAGTCAATGGTGTGATATTTAAACAGTTAATAGAAATATGTTATCAGTGCAATCAGTTTCATGATATAATTTTATACTATCAAAAATAAGTACTTTTGAAGTTTGAGAATAATAACGAAGACTGATAATAACCATGACCCATAGGAATGGATCTGTCACATGCTCAGCATGTCTTAGTCTAGTGGTACCTGCAGCTGTTGAGCATTTGAACTGTGGCTAGGCCTGTGTGGGAAGGGCTTAGTATGAAACAATTAAAATATATTATTAATAACATTCCCATATCCATTAAACATTGGGTTAAATGTATTACTAAAATAAATTTCATCTGTTTCTTTTTACTTTGAAAATGTCACTACTAGAAAAAAATTTACATATGCAGCTCACATTATATTTCTATTGAATGGTAACACAGAGAGATCCAAGCATATTTTGATAGGTAAGTTCTTCCTCTAAACCATTAGTTGTGACTTACTTCAAGGGGCTTTTTCTTTTGATAACTTTGAACCTATAAAAAGATAGGGCCTCTATGGGGAGCAATAGAAATCAGGAGAAGGGGCCAAAGATAATATAATCCATCACTAAGAGGCTTCTATGTCTTCACTCACACTGTCTCTATCACTCTGGATTAGGCAGGAGAACGCGAGGGACTCAGATTAGGAGAAGACTTTCAACCTTACAAATGATTCTTTTCAATATTTTTTTTTTTTTTTTTTTTTTTTTTAGCAACAACAACAAAATTTATTTTTTAAAGCAGTTTTAGGTTCATAGCAAAGGTGAGCAGAAAGTACAGAGTTCCCATACAGCTCCTGTCCCCAAACAGGCACAGCCTCCCCCCATGAACATCCTGCACCAGAGTGGTCCATTGTGACCATCAATGACCCAACGCTGACACATCATTATCCCCTAAAGTCCATAGTTTACAACAGGGCTCACTCTTGGCCCTGTACATTCTACGGGCTTTGACAGATGTCTAATGACATGCTCACTATGATGGTGTCACACAGAGGAGTTTCCTGCCGCACCTACTCATCCCTCCCCGACTCCAAATTCAGAGCGGGGGTTGCCTCCGCCACAGCAACCACTGATCTTATTCCGTCTCCATACTTCTGCCTTTTGCGGGATGTCATATAGTATGTAACCTTTTCAGGCTGATTTCTTTCACTCAGCAATACATATGTAAGTCTCTTCTATGTGTGTCATGACTGGATAGCTCATTTCTTTTTTAGTACTGAATACTACTCCATTGTCTGGACGTTTCACTGCTTATTTATCCATTCACCTACTGAAACACATCTTGGCTGCTTCCGAGTTTGGGCAATATGAATAAAGCTGCTATAAACATCTGTGTGCAGGTTTTCGTGTGAACATAAGTTTTCAACTCAGGAAAATTCCAAGGAGTGCAGTTGCTGGAGCATATGGGAAGAGGAGGTGTCGTTTTGTAAGAAACTGCCAAACTGTCTTCCAAAGTGGCTGTTGCATTTTGCATTCCCAATAGCAATGAACAAGAGTGTCTGTTTCTCCAGGTCCTGGCCCGCTTTGTGTATTCTCAGGGTTGTGGATTTTGGCCATTCTAAATGGTGTGTAGTGGTTTCTCCTCCTTTTCATTTGCATTTCCCTAATGACATATGATGTTGAGTTTCTCTTCAAATGCCATCTTTGCATCTTTGGTGAGGTGTCTTTTCAAAACTTTTGCTCATCTTTAATAGGATTTTGTTTTTTTTTTTTTTTTTTTTTTTATTATACTTTAAGTTCTAGGGTACATGTGCATAACGTGCAGGTTTGTTACATATGTATACTTATGCCATGTTGGTGTGCTGCACCCATCAACTCGTCAGCACCCATCAATTCATCATTTATATCATGTATAACTCCCCAATGCAATCCCTCCCTCCTCCCCCCTCCCCCCTCCCCATGATAGACCCCAGTGTGTGATGTTCCCCTTCCCGAGTCCAAGTGATCTCATTGTTCAGTTCCCACCTATGAGTGAGAACATGCGGTGTTTGGTTTTCTCTTCTTGTGATAGTTTGCTAAGAATGATGGTTTCCAGCTGCATCCATGTCCCTACAAAGGACGCAAACTCATCCTTTTTTATGGCTGCATAGTATTCCATGGTGTATATGTGCCACATTTTCTTAATCCAGTCTGTCACAGATGGACATTTGGGTTGATTCCAAGTCTTTGCTATTGTGAATAGTGCCGCAATAAACATACGTGTACATGTGTCTTTGTAGTAGACTAATTTATAATCCTTTGGGTATATACCCAGTAGTGGGATGGCTGGGTCATATGGTACATCTAGTTCTAGATCCTTGAGGAATTGCCATACTGTTTTCCATAATGGTTGAACTAGTTTACAATCCCACCAACAGTGTAAAAGTGTTCCTATTTCTCCACATCCTCTCCAACACCTGTTGTTTCCTGACTTCTTAATGATTGCCATTCTAACTGGTGTGAGATGGTATCTCATTGTGGTTTTGATTTGCATTTCTCTGATGGCCAGTGATGATGAGCATTTTTTCATGTGTCTGTTGGCTGTATGAATATCTTCTTTTGAGAAATGTCTGTTCATATCCTTTCCCCACTTTTTGATGGGGTTGTTTGTTTTTTTCTCGTATATTTGTTTGAGTTCTTTGTAGATTCTGGATATTAGCCCTTTGTCAGATGAGTAGGTTGCAAAAATTTTCTCCCATTCTGTAGGTTGCCTGTTCACTCTGATGGTAGTTTCTTTTGCTGTGCAAAAGCTCTTTAGTTTAATTAGATCCCATTTGTCAATTATGGCTTTTGCTGCCGTTGCTTTTGGTGTTTTAGACATGAAGTCCTTGCCCATGCCTATGTCCTGAATGGTACTACCTAGATTTTCTTCTAGGGTTTTTATGGTATTAGGTCTAACATTTAAGTCTCTAATCCATCTTGAATTAATCTTCGTATAAGGGGTAAGGAAAGGATCCAGTTTCAGCTTTCTACTTATGGCTAGCCAATTTTCCCAGCACCATTTATTAAATAGGGAATCCTTTCCCCATTTCTTGTTTCTCTCAGGTTTGTCAAAGATCAGATGGCTGTAGATGTGCGGTATTATTTCTGAGGACTCTGTTCTGTTCCATTGGTCTATATCTCTGTTTTGGTACCAGTACCATGCTGTTTTGGTTACTGTAGCCTTGTAGTATAGTTTGAAGTCAGGTAGCGTGACGCCTCCAGCTTTGTCCTTTTGACTTAGGATTGTCTTGGCAATGCGGGCTCTTTTTTGGTTCCATATGAACTTTAAAGCAGTTTTTTCCAATTCCGTGAAGAAAGTCATTGGTAGCTTGATGGGGATGGCATTGAATCTATAAATAACCTTGGGGAGTATGGCCATTTTCACGATATTGATTCTTCCTATCCATGAGCATGGTATGTTCTTCCATTTGTTTGTGTCCTCTTTGATTTCACTGAGCAGTGGTTTGTAGTTCTCCTTGAAGAGGTCCTTTACATCCCTTGTAAGCTGGATTCCTAGGTATTTTATTCTCTTTGAAGCAATTGTGAATGGAAGTTCATTCCTGATTTGGCTCTCTGCTTGTCTGTTGCTGGTGTATAAGAATGCTTGTGATTTTTGCACATTAATTTTGTATCCTGAGACTTTGCTGAAGTTGCTTATCAGCTTAAGGAGATTTTGGGCTGAGACGATGGGGTTTTCTAAATATACAATCATGTCATCTGCAAACAGGGACAATTTGACTTCTTCTTTTCCTAACTGGATACCCTTGATTTCTTTCTCTTGCCTGATTGCCCTAGCCAGAACTTCCAACACTATGTTGAATAGGAGTGGTGAGAGAGGGCATCCCTGTCTTGTGCCAGTTTTCAAAGGGAATTTTTCCAGTTTTTGCCCATTCAGTATGATATTAGCTGTGGGTTTGTCATAAATAGCTCTTATTATTTTGAGGTACGTTCCATCAATACCGAATTTATTGAGCGTTTTTAGCATGAAGGGCTGTTGAATTTTGTCAAAAGCCTTTTCTGCATCTATTGAGACAATCATGTGGTTCTTGTCTTTGGTTCTGTTTATATGCTGGATTACGTTTATTGATTTGCGAATGTTGAACCAGCCTTGCATCCCAGGGATGAAGCCCACTTGATCATGGTGGATAAGCTTTTTGATGTGCTGCTGAATCCGGTTTGCCAGTATTTTATTGAGGATTTTTGCATCGATGTTCATCAGGGATATTGGTCTAAAATTCTCTTTTTTTGTTGTGTCTCTGCCAGGCTTTGGTATCAGGATGATGTTGGCCTCATAAAATGAGTTAGGGAGGATTCCCTCTTTTTCTATTGATTGGAATAGTTTCAGAAGGAATGGTACCAGCTCCTCCTTGTACCTCTGGTAGAATTCAGCTGTGAATCCATCTGGTCCTGGACTTTTTTTGGTGGGTAGGCTATTAATTGTTGCCTCAATTTCAGAGCCTGCTATTGGTCTATTCAGGGATTCAACTTCTTCCTGGTTTAGCCTTGGGAGAGTGTAAGTGTCCAGGAAATTATCCATTTCTTCTAGATTTTCTAGTTGATTTGCGTAGAGGCGTTTATAGTATTCTCTGATGGTAGTTTGTATTTCTGTGGGGTCAGTGGTGATATCCCCTTTATCATTTTTTATTGCATCTATTTGATTCCTCTCTCTTTTTTTCTTTATTAGCCTTGCTAGCAGGTCTGTCAATTTTGTTGATCTTTTCAAAAAACCAACTCCTGGATTCATTGATTTTTTGGAGGGTTTTTTGTGTCTCTATCTCCTTCAGTTCTGCTCTGATCTTAGTTATTTCTTGCCTTCTGCTAGCTTTTGAATGTGATTGCTCTTGCCTCTCTAGTTCTTTTAATTGTGATGTTAGAGTGTCAATTTTAGATCTTTCCTGCTTTCTCTTGTGGGCATTTAGTGCTATAAATTTCCCTCTACACACTGCTTTAAATGTGTCCCAGAGATTCTGGTATGTTGTATCTTTGTTCTCATTGGTTTCAAAGAACATCTTTATTTCCGCTTTCATTTCGTTATGTACCCAGTAGTCATTCAGGAGCAGGTTGTTCAGTTTCCATGTAGTTGAGCGGTTTTGATTGAGTTTCTTAGTCCTGAGTTCTAGTTTGATTGCACTGTGGTCTGAGAGACAGTTTGTTATAATTTCTGTTCTTTTACATTTGCTGAGGAGTACTTTACTTCCAATTATGTGGTCAATTTTGGAATAAGTGCGATGTGGTGCTGAGAAGAATGTATATTCTGTTGATTTGGGGTGGAGAGTTCTATAGATGTCTATTAGGTCCGCTTGGTGCAGAGATGAGTTCAATTCCTGGATATCCTTGTTAACTTTCTGTCTCGTTGATCTGTCTAATGTTGACAGCGGAGTGTTGAAGTCCCCCATTATTATTGTATGGGAGTCTAAGTCTCTTTGTAAGTCTCTAAGGACTTGCTTTATGAATCTGGGTGCTCCTGTATTGGGTGCATATATATTTAGGAGAGTTAGCTCTTCCTGTTGAATTGATCCCTTTACCATTATGTAATGGCCTTCTTTGTCTCTTTTGATCTTTGATGGTTTAAAGTCTGTTTTATCAGAGACTAGGATTGCAACCCCTGCTTTTTTTTGTTCTCCATTTGCTTGGTAGATCTTCCTCCATCCCTTTATTTTGAGCCTATGTATGTCTCTGCATGTGAGATGGGTCTCCTGAATACAGCAGACTGATGGGTCTTGACTCTTTATCCAGTTTGCCAGTCTGTGTCTTTTAATTGGAGCATTTAGTCCATTAACATTTAAGGTTAATATTGTTATGTGTGAACTTGATCCTGCCATTATGATATTAACTGGTTATTTTGCTCGTTAGTTGATGCAGTTTCTTCCTAGCCTCGATGGTCTTTACATTTTGCCAAGTTTTTGCGATGGCTGGTACCGGTTGTTCCTTTCCATGTTTAGGGCTTCCTTCAGGGTCTCTTGTAAGGCAGGCCTGGTGGTGACAAAATCTCTAAGCATTTGCTTATCTGTAAAGGATTTTATTTCTCCTTCACTTATGAAACTTAGTTTGGCTGGATATGAAATTCTGGGTTTAAAATTCTTTTCTTTAAGAACGTTGAATATTGGCCCCCACTCTCTTCTGGCTTGTAGAGTTTCTGCCGAGAGATCTGCTGTTAGTCTGATGGGCTTCCCTTTGTGGGTGACCCGACCTTTCTCTCTGGCTGCCCTTAAGATTTTTTCCTTCATTTCAACTTTGGTGAATCTGGCAATTATGTGTCTTGGAGTTGCTCTTCTGGAGGAGTATCTTTGTGGCGTTCTCTGTATTTCCTGAATTTGAATGTTGGCCTGCCCTACTAGGTTGGGGAAGTTCTCCTGGATGATATCCTGAAGAGTGTTTTCCAACTTGGTTCCATTTTCCCCCTCACTTTCAGGCACCCCAATCAGACGTAGATTTGGTCTTTTTACGTAATCCCATACTTCTTGCAGGCTTTGCTCATTTCTTTTTCTTCTTTTTTCTTTTGGTTTCTCTTCTCGCTTCATTTCATTCATTTGATCTTCAATCGCTGATACTCTTTCTTCCAGTTGATCGAGTCGGTTACTGAAGCTTGTGCATTTGTCACGTATTTCTCGTGTCATGGTTTTCATCTCTGTCATTTCGTTTATGATCTTCTCTGCATTAATGAGTCTAGCTGTCAATTCTTCCACTCTTTTTTCAAGATTTTTAGTTTCTTTGCGCTGGGTACGTAATTCCTCCTTTAGCTCTGATAAGTTTGATGGACTGAAGCCTTCTTCTCTCCTCTCGTCCAAGTCATTCTCTGACCAGCTTTGATCCGTTGCTGGTGATGGGCTGCGCTCCTTTGCATGGGGAGATGCGCTCTTATTTTTTGAATTTCCAGCTTTTCTGCCCTGCTTCTTCCCCATCTTTGTGGTTTTATCTGTCTCTGGTCTTTGATGGTGGTGACGAACTGATGGGGTTTTGGTATAGGTGTCCTTCCTGTTTGATAGTTTTCCTTCTGACAGTCAGAAGGACTGTCTGTTGGTCTGTTGGAGATTGCTTGAGGTCCACTCCAGACCCTGTTTGCCTGGGTATCAGCAGCAGAGGTTGCCGAAGATAGAATATTGCTGAACAGCGAGTGTACCTGTCTGATTCTTCCTTTGGAAGTGTCCTCTCAGGGGTGTACTCCACCCTGTGAGGTGTGGGGTGTCAGACTGCCCCTAGTGGGGGATTTCTCCCAGCTAGGCTACTCAGGGGTCAGGGACACACCTGAGCAGGCAGTCTGTCCGTTCTCAGATCTCAACCTCCGCGTTGGGAGATCCGCGGCTCTCCCCAAAGCTGTCAGACAGAGTCGTTCGCGTCTGCACCGGCTCCCGCTACTTCCCCTGTTGGTCTTCAGCTGTGCGCTGTCCCCAGAGGTGGAGACTACAGAGACAGGCAGGCTTCCTTGAGCTGCTGTGAGCTCCACCCAGTTCGAGCTTCCCAGCGGCTTTGTTTACCTACTTAAGCCTCAGCAATGGCGGGCGCCCCTCCCCCAGCCTCGCTGCTGCCTTGCGGATAGATCGCGGCAGACTGCTGTGTTAGCAGTGAGGGAGGCTTCGTGGGCGTGGGACCCTCCCGGCCAGGTGTGGGATATATTCTCCTGGAATGCCTGTATGCTTACAGCGCAGTATTGGGGTGGGAGTTACCCGATTTTCCAGGTGTTGTGTGTCTCAGTTCCCCTGGCTAGGAAAACGGATCCCCTTCCCCCTTGCGCTTCCAGGTGAGGCGATGCCTCGCCCTGCTTCAGCTCTCGCTGGTCAGGCTGCAGCAGCTGACCAGCACCGATTGTCCGGCACTCCCTAGTGAGATGACCCCAGTACCTCAGTTGAAAATGCAGAAATCACCGGTCTTCTGTGTCGCTCGCGCTGGGAGTTGGAGACTGGAGTTGTTCCTATTCGGCCATCTTGCTCCGCCCCTTTCTTTTCAATATTTTAAGCCCTTTTCCATCTTCCACCAGGTAACATTTGGTTAATTTGGTTACTCTACTGCACAAATTCCCAGATTAACCTTCTGGGAGGATCAGTCATCATCTAGTCAGAAAATTGAACAGATTGTAATGGGAATATTTTTGGGCTATTAAATGCATTTTTAAAAATGTTTGCAATCCCTAGTTGCCTCACAGATACCATGTGTAAAGTCATGCATTTTTTGTCAGTTCTTCTAAAGTTACATGAATGAATTGGGAACATGAGGAAAAAAGGGAGATACTGGAATTTAAACTAAAATAAATTGCTTAATGTGTAGAAGAAAGCAAAATCACTAATAATGCTCTGGGACCATTTCAGGCACAGTCAAAAGGTATCCAGACATCATCTAGGAGCATTAAAAATTCTAAGAGCCTTGAGTAAAGAGAGAATATTGTGATATTTTCTATTATATTACAGTGCTATATTATAGGCTCAATGTATAATCTTTTTAGAATGTTATATTATGCTTATAAAACACTTTTTAGCAAAAGTTATCATAGACAGGGTATAAGATTCTATTTTCTAATCATTTACTAAAGCAATTTTTTCTCATTCCCAATATGGCAGAGAAATAAGGCATTATTGTTTTTTAATGTAACTATATTTTCCTTTTAAAAATATTTTACTGTGGCCAGGCACAGTGGCTCAAACCTGTAATCCCAGAACTTTGAGAGGCTGAGGCGGGCAGATCATGAGGTCAGGAGATCCAGACCATACTAGCCAACATGGTGAAACCCCGTCTCTACTTAAAAATAAATAAATTAGCTGGGTGTGGTGGCACATGCCTGTAGTCCCAGCTACTCGGGAGGCTGAGGCAGGAGAATCACTTGAATCCGGGAGGCAGAGGTTGCAGTGAGCCGAGATCGGGCCACTGCACTCCAGGCTGGGGGAGTTGGAGTGAGATTCCATCTCAAAAAAAAAAAAAAAAAAAAAAAAAAAGAAAAAAAAATCTGGTGGTTAGTCTTTTTTTTAATCTGAATTATTAAAATTTTATGCATAATGCACAGAAGTGGCAAAGATGAGCTATTGGGATGTAGGAAAAAGACATGTAAATAGCTCAGATTTCAGAACATCTTTCCTCAACTCTGCAGGGATGCATCCTAAAGCTCACTGGCTGGTAGTAAAACATAAGCTACTCTATGGCATAGTGATGGAGGGAGGCAGCTGGGGCTGGCCAGTTCAGGCTCGATTCTGGATGTCCTCACTTTCTGTGTAAACTTGGGCAAGTGATTTCACTTTTCTGTTTTAGTTTCCTTGTTCATAAAATGAGAACGTAAGAATACCTAACATTTGTGAAGAATGAGAAAAGCCTATGGCTGAAGGAAACACTCGAGCTAACCGTACAATTCAAGTGGGCAAACCTCTCCCACCAGACCTGCAATCCTACTACGTATTTCCAGTCAAGTCACTTTCCCAGACTCTAAAATGGCTATTTAATGCTTCCTCTCTCCTCAAACATCTAATATTTATTGTCTCTCATCAGTTAATAATTTTGCTTTTTATTTTGCTGAGAAAAATAAACCCATCAACAGAGAACTACCAGATGCTTTCACTGTCAAATTCTCCCACCCTCAAATCTTTCATTTTTATCCCTATGCTTTGCCTTCCCTCTGCTGACAAGGCTGACTCTGCCCGGGTATTTCATCCACCCCTTCTCATCTGCTCAAGGGCATCACTTCAGAAATTCTGTCCTGCTTCCCAGGGGTGACCAAATTCTTCTTCTCTACTGCAACATTCCCTTTAACATGAAATATGCTAGAATGTCCCCATTATAAATAAAAAGCTTCCCTCTACTCCACATTCCTCTCTAGCTACTGCATGTTTCTCTGCTCACCATACTAGCAAGGGACTTCTAAAGAGCTGTCTGTATTGACTCTTTCAAAATTTTATTGCCCATTCATGCTTGATTTTATTCCAGTCAGGCTATCTTCTCTATCTTTTCTTTGAACTTTTGTATGTTAAGATCACTAGTGACCACAGTCTTTCTAAACTAAATGTCAGTTCTGTTTTTATCTTAGTCAGTGTCTCAGAAGCAACTGACAAGGTTGATTATTTCTTTTCTCTTGAAATGCTTTCTTTACTTGGTCTCCATGACCACTGCACTCTCCTGGTATTTTTCCTATCTTAATGACTGCTGCTCCTCATTCTCCTATTTTTCCAGTTATCTCCATCTACCATCATTCTGTATTTGATCATGAGTACCACTTACAGGTGGATGACTCCTGAGTAAACAGTCTCTATCCCTGGCTTTTTTCCAGAGCTCCAGATTCACATATCCAACCAACTGCTAGATAATGAACATACATTTGCATGTCTGATAAGAATTGCAAGCTGATCATACACAAAGCAAAACTCTTTATTCCAATATTTGTAATCTTTCCCCCAACCCAAATCCCTTCCCTTCCTTTGCAATCAAATCTGTTCCCCAGTCTTCCCTCTCTTTGCTCAGAGCAAAACTAGGCATCATCCTTAAATTGTATCTTTCTCTGCTACCTCAACTGACAAACTGAAGATGTTAGCTTCATCTTCAAAATATATCCCAAATTACACTGCTGCTTTTCACTGCCTCTGTTAATGCCATCAAAGTTCAATGCACTGTTCTTTCTAGCCCAAACTATAATATTTGCTTTTTAACTGGTCTCCCTGTTGTTACCTTTGTCACTTTACAATCTCTTTTCCATATGGTAGCCAAAGTGGTCTTTTAAATATAAATTGCATATCAAAGGTCCTCCAGTATTTCCCTTGAAGTTTGAAATAAAATAAAAACTCTTGAACATGGACAAATCTCCTAATCTCCAGATTTATTTTATACTCATTTCTTCTTGCGCATTCTGCTGCAACCATGCGAACTTCTTCGTGTTTCTTAAGCAAACCTAACACATTCCCAGTTCAAGGCTTCTGCTCCTGTTCCCAGTGCCTGAACCACATTTTCCCCAAAAGCTACATGGCCTGCTCCTTCACTTCCTTCAAGACTTGCTCAGGTGTTCTCTCCTCACAGGGCCTTTCCTGACCACCCTATTAAAGTATTAATCTCCTTGTGCCCGCCCCCACCACAGCCCTTACTCTCTAGTCTCTTAACCTGCTTTATTTACATGGCCCAATTCCATTATATGTTATTTCTTTGTTTACTTTTTATTATTTTTTCTCCCCACTCAGATTGCAGATTCCACTAGGGCAGAGAGCTTGCCTGTCCTTCATGGTCTAATTGGGTATAAGATGCATATTTATCAAATGGTTGAATGAATACATGTAAAAGGTTAAAGTAGTGTTAAGGACATAGTAAGATATATTATGATAGTATATCTCTGCTGTTACTGTTTATCTAGTATCTTCACTACTCTGTTCTTAGGTGACTAACTATTCTGCACTTACGGAGCTGTTGGATGAAGTTGTGAAGTAGATTTTTACACCATCACCAATGCTAATCGTTGCTTGTTTGAAATTTTTTGTACTAAGTCCTTTCCTCTGAAAAATGTTAGTAAATTTTTGCAATAACATGGAATCTTAATTCTTCTAGTGTGGGTAAAAATTCAGGTAATGGAACACATACTGAAAATCAAGGCATAGGGACTCCTAACCTGACAAATCCGTTTATTTTTTATTTTTATTTTTTTTATTTTGAAGCAGGGTCTCATTCTGTCACTCAGACTGGAGTGCAGTGGTACAATCTTGGCTCACCGCAACCTCCGCCTCCTGGGCTCAAACAATCCTCTCACCTCAGCCTCCCAAGTAGCTGGTACTACAGGCATCCACCACCATGTCCGGCTAACTTTTGTACTTTCTGTAGATATGGGGTTTCACCATATTGCCCCGGCTGGTCTTGAACTCTTGAGCTCAAGCGATCTGCCTGCCTCAGCCTCCCAAAGTGCTGAGATTACAGGCATGAGCCACTGGGCCTGGCCCAAATCGTTGTTTTTAATAATTAAGTTGTATAACTATGTAATTTTATAATTTATCTTATAAACATTAGTTTCCATTTAATATTTGAAAATAATGTATTTTTTAATTTGTGAGCTAAAAATACTGACTCGGTTTCTTGGGGCAATTGATAGTTTTTGACAGACTATTTTGCCTTTTACCTGACAAAATATCCGTATGATACCTTTATGATCATGTTTAAAATTATACATGTGGTGTTGAAAAAATTTTCTTAAGTGTATCAAAAATTACTTGAAACCTTTAAGTGTTTTCAAGATAGATTGTTTAGTCTAAATATATAATTTTTTTGGAGTTCATTGCTCTGTTTTTTAAACAGATACAAAAGACAAACCTGTGGTTGATTTTTACTTGGATTCTGTTTTCTACATAGGCTGCTGTGTATAACCTCAGCAGAGTGGACACCAGGGAGCGCTGAGCTAGGGAAAATCTAATTCAGTTCTTCCTTCTCTATTATGTATTTTAACGAAGCAAGCAGATGGTAGATAGATTTTCCCTTGGAAACTGCGGATTTTGAAAGACTCCAGAATGCCAGTTTTCCAAGCATGGTGTTCAGCAGTGTAGCGTATCTTGAAATATACATTTAACTTTGCCAGGAAAATTAATCTACCCTTAGGCAGATGGATAAATTTGCAAAAATACAAGACCATTACTTGCCTCTCCAGTTTTCCTTCCTAGCTTTGAGTATACACATCTTTCCTCTCTCTTTGTTCTTAACTTCTTAGTAATATAGCACTAGATTTAGCTTAATATCCTGCCAAAATGCAATTAGGTTATCAAACTGTGTACGTGATCATTGTCTTTGTTTGTTTTTTGTTGTTGAACAAATTCCTTGTGGAATACACTTTCACACTCTTCAGCATTATCATTTAGAAGTAAAAATGGCAACCTACAAATGTGATTATCTTTTAAAGGGAATAGAAATAAGTATGTCCTGAGATATCACCAAGAGTTATAGGTGATGGTAGCCTGTACAGAAAACATGCATTTAGGTTTTCCTTCTGAACCAAGACAGAGATAGCCAATACATGAATAAAATTAAGCTCTCTATTCAAATGGATATATAATATTCAATTCACCCACAGGTAAAAACATGAAATAAATATGATTAGTTGGTTGCCAATTCCTGCTCATAATAAATTATTCACGCATTCTATATAGATATTTAATTCCTACCATTCTAACTTCTTTAATCATCAGGAAAAAGCTAAGAACAAACAGAATTTTACATTAAGATAGAAAAACTGTTGAAAATGTAGAGCATTATAATTTCCACCAGCAAAAGAAATAATACATGCTAGAATCTGAAGCATTCTTTTTAGATGCATAATTCTTAGAAATTAGTGCCATCTTCTGGCTTTCCAAAGTAACTAAATTAGGTATAGGTAGGATGTTTTACAGTATCACAAAATGTCAAAAAAGGGGAAAAATCCCTGAAACATATAGGTTCAAATCATAATCATAGTATCTGCATTACATTACAGTTTATGGCATAAGCTTTGCGAATGGTAAAATTTTCACATCCTCTATAATTCATATTACATAAGCTGTTCAGGTTTATATTGGATTACATTCCCTTTGTTAGTAGTTTATTGTTATAAAATAAGACTCCTAGCTATTACACACACAAGATATTCTGAAACTGATGTGTTTTGAATAATTTTCTCATTTCTAACTCATGAATTTCTTCATGCCCATGAATATTTAGTTAAGAAATTAAGAAACATTGAGGTTGGAGTTGGTTATCATTCAAGTTCAGTGGATACATTATTTTAGTTTGTTACTATATCATTTTTCAAGATATGGTTGTTTAGATGCACTATTGTATATTCTAAAATATTAAAAATAGCAATTACAGTATCTATTATGTCCCAGCTGCTAGATGCCCTATCTAAATTACTTTATTTCTCACAGAACACCAGTGAGATGTTCTTCTACCTCTATTCCTATCTTATAGATGAAGAAATTGAGGCCCAGAGATGTTAAGTCACAGAGTTAAGAAATGACAGAGTCCGGTTTTGAACCCCTGTTCAGTTGACTCCAAAGCCTGTGCTCTTTCTAACATGTTATGTTACCTACCTCACTATGATGGCTGGGATATTCATGACATTGGCCGATTAAAGGCCACTGGCAGGTATTTTATGTAATTATTAAAATATTACATTATTAAAGTTGGCACTCCTCACAGATTGACATTCTACCGCTTTACTTTCCTCCCAAGTCCTGGCCATGGATGCATAAAATTCTGTAGAACTCTTATACTCCTCCTTCTATATCTAATAGAAATGTAAACACATATTAACTGCTTTGCAGTATCAAGCATTTAATTGATACTCAGTATATACCAATGAATTTATCAGCAAATAGGTTTTAATAGAAGCTCAATTGTTTTCTAATATGCATGGATAATAAATAAATAAACAATGGTTAAAAAGATCAATATGTCCTTAAAGATTTCTAAGTGCTTGAACGTTTGGAGACACAGGCACACACATGCATACACAAATATACAGATTGACTGTAATTGACACAAACATACAAAATGACTATAATTTTCATTTTTGTTTTTGATATTGTATAAAAGCAGATTAGAAAAAGCAAAAATCTAATAAGGATAGTTTATCAAAAATCAGTATGTACTCTAATCAGTGAGAGAAAAAAGAAAAAAATCTTAACCAGGGATACTAAAGGGAAAACTATAATTTTAAGACAACTGTGGTTTAGCTGTTGAAGTGCTAGAAAAAGGCAGTGGCATCTTACAAAATACTAACTCACTTCTGGGGACCACAACACATAATGTTTCAAAAGCATATAAAAAGATTTCATATTAATATGGCATAAGAAATTATTCTAAGTAATAACAAAATAAAAATACCATACGTGATTCACAAGATATAACATTTATATTGAGTATTTTTAATTGGAAAGGATCTTGTTATATCTAATAGCCCCAAGACTTTGTGTACTAATAGTGAGCAGGTGCCTATCTCAAACTATAATGGAATATTATAGCACTACACAAAAATGACTGGAATAATTAAGAGTTAAAGTATGCAAACAACAATCAGAAAACAAAATGAAATAAAGTATTTTATTTGGTATAGCATGCAATACTTGGAATAAAACTGTACCAATTAGGTTTCTTGGTTACTGGCAATATAAACTAACCCTGATCATCTTAAGCAGGAAAGGAGACAGATTACTTCATAGTCAATGGGAGGGCTGGAGAACTAGCAGGGAAAGTAGGCAAAAACAAAGGAACATAGGTAGCTCAAATATAGCCAAGTTCACCAGCCAAGTTCACACTGTATGAACAGCTATTTCAGGATGCAGCCGCTGGTATTTCTATGACTGGGGACAGCTGTGCAACTACCTCAGCTACAAATAATTTCTAAATATTACTCTCTCTTTGGACCACTTCTTCCGGGTACAAATCCTGGGGAGAGTATCCCATTGGCCTGTCCTGAGGCATGTATATGTACACAAGGAAGATGGAAGTTCAGGTGCTACGTGGCCAAAATCCAAAACTGGAACAAAACGTAATACCCAATAAATGCTTCCCACAGACCTTTGGTTGCTGAGTGCCAATGTGCATCCTTCTTATACTTGCATTTTCAAATCATAACTTCCTTTTAACATAATGCAATAATCCGACATAAAATCATAAAAGTGTCACCCTTCTTTCCCAATTGGAGTTGCCTTAAAGTTTTTTCTTTTATTGCATTTTGTTCCAAGTACAGAAGGGATCTCTGAATAATGGCCATTTGTTCTCATGTTTTTGTTGTGATCCTGTCCTGATACAGACTAAGTTTCAGTTACTAAACCCAAATACTTTACAGAAACCAGAGAGCATATGACAGCTGTAATGTGATATTGAAGTTTCTGTGATTTTTCTTGGTGGCAGACTCAAAGGTACTGCTCCTATCGTGCTTTTTTGCTTATCAGCATCCACAAGAGACAGCCAAAAGGAAAGACTTGATACAGGGAGCTAATTATGAAGGGAGAGCAAACAGGGGATGGTGAGGCCACCTATAGGATAGCAACAACTGAACAGCTGAAAGCAGCTGCCACCTCTGTAGCTGAAAGAACAAAGGGAAGACACAGTGTTGTGCACATGTACCCTAGAACATAAAGTATAATGATAATAAAAAAGCCCAAGAGCTGCAACCTCCTGGCAGGACATGGGTTCGGTAATGGGGGCTGCTCATCAGGACACGGGACCATGGGTAGCTTGGAGACCTGTTAAGTGGGAGCTGGAACCAATAGCAGATACAGCTATTAGTAGAGGGGAGAGGGGAGAAATTCTCTAGCTTCTCTCTTCCCCCCACTCGCCTGTCTCCTGACAGGACCTTCCATTGGCAGGAGAAAATGTAGCTTGTACAGGGTGAGAAATGGATCTCAGAGCAAACCTGCAAATGACACATTCACCAGGAAACCCTGGGGCTAAACTCCAGATTCCTGGAACTGGTCAGAAGGCCACTTCTCATAACATAACTTTCTTCCTTGGATGCTCTCCTTTCATGTAGGGGAAGCAAATTTAAATTCTTTCTCCTATGTCCTCCTTGCTTTCTGCCTTCCCTGCAGCTGGCTGGATTCTTTATCTGGTGTAGTCTTCATTCCTCAGAGGCCAGGCCATGGTGGGCCTGTGGTCAAGAGCTTCAATAGGCTTCTATTAACTCTTACCACTGGATGTGCGAGGCACTACCCTAAGGCAGGCTTCTCACTCTGTGTGTGTGTCTGTGTGTGTGTGTGTGTGTGTGTGCACGCGCCTGTGCATGAATGCGTGTCATGGGCCTCTATAGCAGACTGGGGAAGCTAGTGGGAACCCTCCTCAGAATAATGTTTTTAAATTCATACCGTAAAATACATAAGATTATAAAACAAATCTACCTTTTTGAAATACAATTAATAAATTATAACAAATGTTTTGTCATGAAGGAAACAGTATAGTTCTTTTGTAATGTATTTAAATAGCAAGATCTAGCAGCAGGTAGGCATAATAACTAGGCATAAAAACTATAGGAGTTTCACATTGAGAGGGGCACCAGCATATTTTAATACAGTATATAACAACTGTCATGTCATAAAAACGGATCTGATTTCTCTTGGTGACAAAGTCGCAGGTGCTGATAATACAACTGTGATTTTTATGCTGATTTTCACAGTTAAGAATACATTAAGTTTCCGTTGGAGTTCACAGAAAGATGTAATTTTTTTTCCTCATCCATATTCTTCTTTGACTGAGAGGGTTACCTGGGTTTCACCAGAACACTTTTTCAACTGCTGGCTAATTCTCTCACCTTCAGTGCTTTTTTCAATCCCACCCTTCTCCTTCTCCCTGAGGCCTACCTTGTCATACCCTGTACACTCTATTTACTTCCAACCTTCCTCTGTGTGATAAGGTTTTTTAAGAAATGCTGTCTTAACCCAGTCTGGGGCCCTGGTTGGAGGCTAATCATTTCTCTGGACTCTCACATTCCAGGCTACCACACACCTGTCCTAACTGCCCTGGGCCAGGCATCAGACGACTAGGGTCACACCTTGGAGCCCTCAGAATTATTCAAATTAGTCAATCTACAGAGAGCCCTCAAAACCTAACTAAGCCCACCCGACTTGCCACACAAAAGCCCTCTCCAAGCAAAACCTCCATGTGGCCCTATGGCAGTCTTCTCCCATTTGAAGCTGTAAGTAACAAAAGTTCCGCCATTCATCTATCCAAATGAGTTGTCTCCTTGCATCCAAAAATATCTTGAAATCTTATGAAAACACCCTGATCCCCCCCCACCCCGCCCAGGGGTTTCTTCTCTTTTTCTTCTCAGCATTTTTGTTTGTTTTTGTTTTTCCACAGCGCTTATAATCTGCCTTCTCACAAATCACTAGAATGCCTCGCTCCTCACTGAAATGTAAGGTCCATGAAGGGAGGATTTTGTCATTTTTGTTTTCTGCTGTGTCCTAAGCACTTGGAACAGAGCCTGCTCATAGCAGGCTCTCTTTGTTGAATAAATAAATGAATGCGTAACCCTCCTTTCTGTGCATACTGTGATCGGTCACTCGGGGCAACACCTTCAAGCCCCTTCGTACCTGTTTGTGTGGTTTCATGGAAGCCTGAAAGGGAGGTGGATGATGTAAATTGATTCAACAGGGCTATGGCTACATCTCTTGAGAGCTTTTCCCTTTTGGGTGCCAAAAGCCTCTGAATGAGTGGAGCTCAGAGTCACAGAGAGAGGAAAATTGTGAGCGGGGTCTTTAGGGATGATCACGAGACAAACTGCTCTGCTGCTCCCCCTTGGTTTCCGAATCTGTGTCATATGATTATGGAAGATACCGCACCATGTGTCAGTTTCACAGCATACATGATATCTTTCAGAATGGCGCCATGACCCTGAAAGGTGGCCCAGGTGATGCTGCCACAGAGTCTTTAATATACTATATTGCCATTTTATAAGGCCAACAACTTTTGGGTGACAAATTTTGTAAGTTCAGTATCTCTCCTTGCCTTATTTCTTTCACTGTGAAGCCTGTTGCTTAGAAGTAATATTGTGCAGGATACCATAATGACATATGTTGATGAAGTTCCTCAAAAGAAATGGTGGAAGAACCATGACTAGTAGGGAAAGAAAATCCAAATCCAGAATAAATAATCAGGAGAATTAAGGACAAATTCCTGCCTCTCCCATAATGTAATCAACCTGCCACTTGGCTGACTAGTGCCCCTTTCATCCTTGGGATTATATCAGGGGTTCGGGTTGTTCGCAGCCATGGGGAAATGAGGATTCAACAGTGACACTTCTGAAGTAATACTTCTTAAGGGAAAATCCACGTTGAGGCCTTGCATGGCCTCTAATTCTTGCATCACAGCCATTTCCACATGCTGTCAGATTGCATTCTAAAATTACAATTCATGTTTCCATAAAAAAGTGTGTATAAACTTCTTGAGTTCCCTCCAGGAATATATATCATTGCTCTCTCTAATTTTTGACAATCTGATGAGGGTGGTTTGTCTAGTTATTACTTTAATGGTATTTCCCTGATTACTAGTGAGTTTGAGCACCTTGTACTTGTTGGCCATCTGTATACTCTTCAGTGAGATGTCTGTTCATATGCTTTATTATTTTTCTTTGAACTTACCTTTGTTTTGACAATACTAAAGAGCTCTTTGAATATTATGTTAATCTGTTGTCACCTCAGAAATAGTTTCTTCAAATCTATTGTTTTTCTACTGACTTTAGATGTGAAATCCCAGGTAATTCAAAAGTTTTTTTTTTTTAACAATTGTCCTAATATTTTCTTTTACAGCTCCAGAATTTTCTGTCTTGGTTAAGAATTATTCCTACATCTCTAGGCTATTCCATAATCTTAGATTTTGTCCTGAGATATTCACTGATTCATATTTTAAGTCTCTAATAAATCCAGGTTTTATTTTAATACCTAGTATAAAAGAAGTTTAATTTTGTTTTCTTCCTGTGGAGAATAAGTTGTGCCAGTTTCATCTATTAACTAAAACCTTATCTCACAACTGAATAAAACAGCAGTTTGGTCATCAATTGTATTATCATATATGCTGGGGTCTTTTGCTTAATTTTCTCTTCTTCTTGTTGATCTATTTGTATCTTACTATGCCAGTACCACACTGATAATGCTGATAGTAGTTTAACGTATGTTCTGATACCTAGCAAGGCAAGGACAGGCAAGGACAGTTCCCTCTCACATTTATTTATTTTTTATATTTCACTAGGTATTGATGGGTTGTTATTATACATATTATTCTAGATCAGACTCAAAAGCTTTAAAATGTTATGTAATTATGCATCAAAATAGCAATTTTCTCACATGTAATTTATACATACAATTTCAAAAATTATTATGAATGATATCTTGTTATCTAACAGCATGGCAAAGTTTTGTAAGCCATTCATATATAATGCTTTTAAGGTTTTATAATTTTCTACATAGAAGTCTTGCACCTTTCTCATTAAATGTATTCAAAGTATTTTGTAGGTTTTTTTGTTGTTGTTGTTACAATTGTGACTGGACAATTCTTATTTCTAATTCTAGTTTGGGCTTGAAAGTGTAACAAGAGGTTAAAATAGAAGTTCTAGTTGAAGCACAAAGAAAGTAGAAAAAACACATCAAAGTGAGGGATTTATAAAGCAGGAGGCTGAAAACCAGCTGGTGACTCTTGAATTCCTCACTCTTATTGAGAGGATAAAAGGCTTATAGCCCTCACCTTGCACCTCAAATCAAGAGGGAAGGGTTTTAGAAACACAACTTGGAGAGCTTAATATGTATCCCTGAAGTTTGAGGTAAGGGGACATAGTGTGCTGACTTCTGCCTGGAAAGTCTAACAGGTGGAAGATTAATTGGCTGCAATGAAGGAGAAAGCCAATGACAGGCTGCTTCTTGGCTGGAATTGTTCAGCACTCCAGAGACTGTCAGGGAAAGGATGTGAGCATGTTGCCTGGAATCTGACGTGGCTCAGCTATAGGAAAAAGATACTGTGTTTTCTTAAGTTCTGACCAAATGAACCACCTTAAGAGACAAAGATCACTCAACAGGGAAAGCTGAAGATGTTATGAGATGCCAGAGGTTGGGGAAGGAGCAAACAACCAGCTGGAATAGATATGCCCTTTCCCAAAGTAAAGAAAATTACAAGTGGAAGAATTCCAGCCATGGGGTCCCCAAAGCATCCGTAAATCTGTTCCACAAGACAAGGATGGATGACTGAATGCCAAACTCAGAGAGCAGTGAAGCTAAATCAACTCAATCATTTCAGTGAAGAAAGAAATCTCCCGTCCTCCTTTCCTGTCCCTGAACTCCATGCTGAAGGGCCATGTGCTGTAGGGAGCAAAACAGGGGAGAAAGAATTTCAGTTTCCCTTTGCCCTTGAAATTTTCTAGCTAAGTCAGTCCCAAATGCGGAAGGAAAAAGCATGATTTTTTTTTTTTTTTTTTTTTTTTTTTTTTTTTTTTTTTTTTTTTTTTTTTTGAGACTGAGCTTGCTCTGTCGCCCAGGCTGGAATGCAATGGTACAATCTTGGCTCACTGCAACCTCCTCTTCTCGGGTTCAAATGATTCTCCTGCCTCTGCCTCCTGAGTAGCTGGAATTACAGCTACTGGGCATGGTGGTTTTGAGATGGAGTCTTGCTCTGTCGCCCAGGCTGGAGTGCAGTGGCGCAGTCTCGGCTCACTGCAAGCTCTGCCTCCCAGGTTCACGCCATTCTCCTGCCTCAGTCTTTGGAGTAGCTGGGACTACAGGCGCCTGCCACCATGCCGAGGTAATTTTTATATTTTTAGTAGAGACAGGTTTCACCATGTTGGTCAGGCTGGTATCGAACTCCTGACTTCAGGTGTCTGCCTACCTTGGCCTCCCAAAGTGCAGGAATTACAGGTATGAGCCACCACACCTGGCCACATGAAAGCATGAAATTTAATGTGGATAGATTTGCCTGTTGTATAAAAATGGACAACCGAATTACTAAGTGGAACTGATATTTTGTGATCCAGGAATGACCATGTCTGAACTTTTATTTGAGGGGAAAAAGGATAATTAACACCATTGAGCAAATTTAAAGGGAGAATAGAAGACAAAGTGAAGTTGTTTTATATTTACATACAGCTGTGCTATTAGGAAGAAAAGCTACTGATTTTTATTTTTTGTCTTGTACAAATTTTTCTCATTAAAATTATACTGCCAACAAAAATAGATTTGTATCTTCTTTTCTAGTATGAGTATTGATTATGTTTATCTCATTGTATTTGCTTGGACCTTCTCAAGACTATGGCAAATAATAATAGTTATACTAGCCATCCTTGCCAAGTTCTGATTTTAATTGAAGAGGTTTTAGTGTTTTACCAATAGGAATAATATGTGCTTTTGGTCTCAAACTAAGGTTTATTAAATTTTAGTATTTTATTCCATTTTTTAGTTTCTATTTTCTAATTTTCTTAATAAAACAAGTATGTCTGTTGAATTTTATTGAATGTCTTATTTGTATCTATCTGATGACATTTTAGTATTGATTAATCAAAAAATATTTTCCTTTAGATTATTTTTTGATTTTGCATTATGTTGATAAATTTCCTGGTATTGAATAACCTTGGTATTCTTAGAACATTTCTAGTAGTAATATATTTTTTGGTACATTGTTTGATTATATTTGCTAATATGTACCTTTTTCTCCCCCTCCTACAGGCATTTAGTGAAATTGGTCTATAGTTTTATTTTCTTGTGCTAATACTATGCTGGGTTAATAAAATGAATTGAGAAGCACTCACCTTTTGCTATTGTCTGGAATAAGTAACACTGAAATAATCTATCCTTAATAGATAAGATGAAATACTTACAAATGTGTATTATTGTAGTGACTTTTAAAATAGTACATATTTAATTACCTTTGAAGATGCTAATGTAGCAATTAAAAATGTTTTTTTCATTTATGAGTCAACTTGAATAATTATGGTTTTCTAGAAGAAGATTCATTTTCTCCAAGTTTTAAAGTTTGTTTGCAATGGACATACATATTTTATTCTCTAAGAAAAACGTTTCTCCTTTACCTATGATTATGACACATTCTCATTCCTAATCATATTTTTCATCTTTTTACTCTAATCATACCTTGAAGAACTTATTTTCTTTAGCTTTACTAATAACCAAGGTCCTTTATACTTTATTTCTATTTTATTTATTTTGGTTTCATCAATAATTGCCTTTTTGTAATTTATTTTGGTTTATTTCTATACTTTATATCTTAAAATGAGTACTTAATTCTTATATTTTTATCTTTTGTCTTTATTTCTATTTCATTTGTTTCAGCTTCATTTTCAATGATTCCCCTTTCCTAAGTTACTTTTGTTTGCATTATTGTTCTTTTTTTCTAATTTGTTAATATTAGCCCCAAGTCCTTAAATTTTTCTTCTGGATTCGCTTCGCTCCAATTTTGTCTAGGCTAATCTCCAGTCTCTTGCCCAATGCAAAGGAAAGCAGAATAGATACTCCAATTTCTATAATTCAGGAACCTACTTCCACCAAGCTGCCCACTGGCTTAGAATACACATCTCACAAGTGACAACTATATTGGAGTTGGAAGTAAAGGAAGATAGCATCCCACAGTCCCTTCTCTCTTTCATTTATAAGATAACTGTAATACATCACAGGCAACTTCTAAATAAAGAAAACCTTAAATCATTGAGGGACATAACGTAAATTATTAGTAGAAATACTTTCAAATAGGAAATTTGAGTATAATAGACATGCCAATTCTCACTAAATGATTTTATCAATTCAATGTGATCTTAATGGAAACATGAAGGTATGGAGTGAGTCCAGCGTAAGACACAAATATACCTGGAAGATTTTTATTTTGAGTGGCTTTTCAAATTAATGAGAATAAGGAAGATCATTCAATAAATATTACTGATAAATGGATCATTACCACATATTACAAAATAACCTTAGCTTCATAAAAAAGTAAACGTTACTGCAAGAACAAACCAGCAATCCCCAGAGATCCACAGACCCTCTGAAGGAAGTAGACTGCTGCTGCAGGACCCGGAGACACCCCAAATACTGTGAGCACCGCAACTGCGGAAGTGGGAAAAGGAGAGCCTCCTCTCCGGAGCACACACCTCCACTGGAGAAGCTGAAGGTCCAGGTCTGTTTGCAGGAGAAGTTCCTACCTAATCTGGAGCCAAGTCAAGTGAGAGAGCTGAGTCAAGTGAAATACAGGTGTAGAGGAAGCAGCAGAAAGGCCCTGGGAGCTTGCTGGGTCCCCAAGCAGCCCATTCCTGCCTGGCACCACAGGGATCCATCAGGAGGGCGACCACAGGAACAGGGGGCAAAACTCAACAGGGAGAACGAATTCTGTAGCTGAACTTTGTAACAGCTTGAACCAGGCGAGAAGTCTCCTGGCCAGAGCTTGGGGGAGGGCACCAATCCCGCTTGTAGACTTCACAAGCAGGGGAAGAACTAAAGCCCTTTTCTTTTGCAGCTGGGAGGCGGAAAGCCTCTGGTGAGTTTTCAAGGCCCTCTCACCTGCTGCCTGGAAATAGACTTGGGACTGTTGTTGGGGGCATAGTGGGAGTGAGACTGGCCCTTCAGTTTGCATGGGAGCTGGGTGAGGCCCGTGACTGCTGGCTTTCCCCTACTTCCCTGACAATCTGCATGATCCAGCAGAGGCAGCCATAATCCTCCTAGGTACACAACTCCAGTGACCTAGGAATCTCGCCCCCACCCCTCACAGCAGCCACAGCAAAACCTACCCAAGGAGACTCTGAGCTCAGACATGCCTAGCCCTGCCCCTACCTGATGGTCCTTCCCTACCCACCCTGGTAGTGGAAGACAAAGAGCATATAATCTTGGGAGTTCTAGGGCCCCTCCCACTGCCCATCCCTCTCCACACTACAGCTGTTCTGGAAAGCACCACCTCTGGGCAAGAGGCCAAGCAGCCCAAAAATAGATCATTAAACCACCAAAGCTAAGGACCCTCATGAAGTCCATTGTGCCCTTCACCACCCCAACCAGAACAGGTGCTGGTATCCATGGCTGAGAGACCTAAAGATGGTTCACATCACAGGAATCCATGCCGACAATGGACAGCATCAGCCCAGAGCCATGTAGATTCGCTGGATGGTTAGAACCAGAAGAGAGACAACAATCACTGCAGTTCGGTTCACAGGAAGCCACATTCACACAAAAAGAGGGAGAGTACTATATCAAGGGAACACCCCATGGGACAAAATGATCTGAACAACAGCCTTCAGCCTTAAACCTTCCTTCTAACAGAGTCCATCTAAATGAGAAGGAACCAGAAAACCAACCCTGGTAATATGACAAAACAAGGCTCATCAACACCCCCCCAAAATCACACTAGTTCACCAGCACTAGATTCAAACCAAGAAGAAATTCCTGAGATACTTGAAAAAGAAATCAGGAGGTTAGTTATTAAGCAAATCAGGGAGGGAACAGAGAAAGACGAAGCTCAATGCAAGGAAATTCAAAAAATGATACAAGTAGTGAAGGGAGAAATATTTAAAGAAATAGGTAGCTGAAATCAAAAACAATAGGAAAAATTCAGTAAACTTTGGACACACATTTAGAAATGTAAAATGTTCTGGAAAGTCTTAACCATAGAATTGAACAAGTAGAAGAAAGAAATTCAGAGCTCAAAGACAAGGTCTTCAGATTAACCCAATCCAACAAAGACAAAAATGAATAAGAAAATAGGAACAAAGGCTCCCAGAAGTCTGGTATTATGTTAAACAACTAAACCTAAGAATAATCTTTGTTCCTGAGGAATACAAGAATTCTAAAAGCCTGGAAAATATTTGGGGGGATAATCAAGGAAAACTTCCCCAGCATTGCTAGAGACCTAAACATCCAAATACAAGAAGCGCAAAGAGCACCTGGAAATTCATTGCAAAAAGATCATCATTGCCTAGGCACATTGTCATCATGTTAGCCAAAGTTAAGACAAAGGAAAGAGTCTTGAGAGCTGTGAGACAGAAGTGCCAGGTAATATATAAAGAAAAACCTATCAGATTAACAGCAGGTTTCTCTGCAGAAACTCTACAAGCTAGAAGGGATTTGGGACCCATCTTCACCCTTCTCAAACAAAACAATTATCAGCAAAGAATTTTATATTCAGTGAAACTAAGCATCATATATGAAGAAAAGATACAGTCGTTTTCAGACAAACAATTGCTGAGAGAATTCGCTATTACCAAGCCACCACTACACGAACTGCTAAAAGGAGCTCTAAATCTTGGAAAACAATCCTGGAAACACATCAAAACAGAACCTCTTTAAAGTGTAAAGCACACAGGATCTATAAAACATACATACAAATTAAAAAGCAAAAACAAAACAAGACAAAAACCAAAAAAAAAAAAAAAAAAAAACAAAGTACACAGGCAACAAAGGGCACAATGAAAGCAAGGCTACCTCACATTTCAATACTAGCATTGAATGTAAGTGACCTAAATTCTCCACTTAAAAGATATAGAACCACAGAATGGATAAGAACTCACCAACCATCTGCTGCCTTCAGGAGACTCACCTAACACATAAGGACTCACATAAGGTAAAGGGGTGGAAAAAGGCATTTCATGCAAATGGACACCAAAAGTGAGCAGGGGTAGCTATTCTTATATCATAAAAATGAACTTTCAAGCAATGGCGGTTAAAAGAGACAAGGACAGTACATAATGGTAAAAAGGCCTTGTCCAACAGGAAAATATCACAAACCTAAACATATATGCACCTAACACTGGAGCTCCCAAATTTATAAAACAATTACTAATAAACCTAGGAAATGAGACAGTCAGCAACACAGTAATAGTGGGGGATTTCAATATTCCACTGACAGCACTAAATACTTCATCAAGGCAGAAAGTCAACAAACAATGGATTTAAACCACACCTTGAAACAAATGGACTTAGCAGATATATACAGAACTTTTCATCCAACAACCAGAGAATACACATTCTATTCAACAGCACATGGAACTTTCTCCAGGAAAGACCATATGATAGACCATAAAATGAGCCTCAATAAATTTCAGAAAATTGAAATTACATCAAGCACTTTCTTAGACCATGGTTGAGTAAAATTTGAAATCAACTCCAAAAGGAACCTTCAAAACTGTGCAAATACTTGGAAATTAAATAACCTGCACCAGAATGAGTATTTGATAAAAAAATCAAGATGGGAATTTTAAAAAATTGTTTGAACTGAATGACAGTAATGATACAACCTATCAAAACCTCTGGGATACAGCACAGACAGTGCTACGAGGAAAGTTCATAGCCCTAAACACCTACATCAAAAAGTCTGAAAGCACACAGACAGTCTAAGGTTACACCTCAAGGAACTAGAGAAAACAAGAACAAACCAAACCCAAACCCAGCAGAAGAAAGGAAATAATCAATATCAGATCAGAACTAAATGAAATTGAAACAAACAAACAAACAAAAAAATGAAAAGCTGGTTCTTTGAAAAGATAAATAAAATTGATAGACCATTAGCAAGATTAACCAAGAAAAGAAGAGAGAAAATCCAAATAACCTTACTAAGAAATGAAACAGATGTTACAACTGACACCACTGAAATACAAAAGATCATTCAAGGCAACTATGAACACCTTTATGCACATAAACTAGAAAACCTAGAAGAGATGGCTAAATTCCTGGAAAAATAAAACTCTTCCAGCTTAAAACAAGAAGAATTGCATACCCTGAACAGAACAATAACAAGCAGCGAGAATGGAGAAAATCTTCATAATCTATACATCTGACAAAGGACTAATATCCAGAAGCTATAATGAACTCAAATCAGTAAGAAAAAAAAAAATCGCATCAAAAAATGGGCTAAAGACATGAATAGGTGATTCTCAAAAGAAGATATACAAATGGCCAACAAACATCTGAAAAAATGCTCAACCTTACTAATGATCAGGTAAATGCAAAACAAAACCACAATGTGATACCACTTTACTCCTGCAAGAATGGCCATAATAAAAAAAAAATAAAAAGCAGTAGATGTTTGTGTGGATGTGGTGAACAGGGAACACTTCTACACTGCTGGTGGGAATGTAAACTACTATAGCCACTATGGAAAACCGTGTGGAGATTCCTTAAAGAACTAAAAGTAGAACTACCATTTGATCCAGCAGTTCCACTATTGGGTATCTATCAAGAGGAAAATAAGTCATTATTCAGAAAAGATGCTTATGCTTGCATGTTTATAGCAGCACAATTCACAATTGCAAAATCGTGGACCAACCCAAATGCCCATCAATTAACAAGGAGTGGCAGAGGTTCCAAGATGGCCAAATAGGAACAGCTCCAGTCAGCAGCTCCCAGCGTGAGCAACACATAAGATGGGTGATTTCTGCATTTCCAACTGAGATACCAGGTTCATCTCGCTGGAGCTTGTCAGACTGTGGGTGCAGCCCAAAGAGCAGGATGGGGGATCACCTCACCCAGGAAGCACAAGGGGTTGGGGAATTTCCTTTCCTAGCCAAAGGAAGCTGTGACAAGTGGTACCTGGAAAATTGGGACACTCCCACCCTAATACTGCGCTTTTCCAATGGCCTTAGCAAATGGCACACCAGGAGATTATATCCTGTACCTGGCTTGGAGGGTCCCATGCCCCTGGAGCCTCACTCACTGCTAGCACAGCAGTCTGAGATCGAACTGCAAGGAAACAGTAAGGCTGGGGGAGAGGCATCCACCATTGCTGAGACTTGAGTAGGTAAATGAAGAGGCTGGGAAGCTCGAACTGGGTAGAGCACACCACAACTCAAGGAGGTCTGCCTGCCTCTGTAGACTCCACCTCTGGGGGCAGGGCATAACTGAACAAAAGGCAACAGAAACTTCTGCAGACTTAAATGTCCCTGTCTGACAGCTTTGGAGAGAGTAGTGGTTCTCCCAGCATGGAGTTTAAGATCCGAGAATGGACAGACTGCCTCCTCAAGTGGGTCCCTGATCCCTGAGTAGCTTAACTGGGATACATCTACCACTAGGGGCCAACTGACACCTCATACAGCTGGGTGCCCCTCTGAGAGGAAGCTTTCAGAGAAGGAGCAGGCAGCAACATCTACCGTTCTGTAATATTCGCCCTTCTGCAGCCTCCACTGGTGATACCCAGGCAAACAGGGTCTGGAGTGGACCTCCACCAAATTCCAGCAGACCTGCAGCTGAAGATACTGACTGTTAGAAGGAAAACTAACAAACAGAAAGGGTATCCACACCAAAACCCCATTTGTACGTCACTGTCATCAAAGACCAAAGGTAGATAAAACCACAAGGATGGAGAGAAACCAGAGCACAAAAGCTGAGAATTCTAAAAATCATATCACCTCTTCTCCTTCAAAGGAAGGAGGCTCCTCACCAGCAATGGAACAAAGCTGGAAGGAGAATGACTTTGATGAGTTGAGAGAAGAAGGCTTCAGACGATCGGTAATAACAAACTTATCTGAGCTAAAGGAGGATGTTCAAACCCATTGCAAGGAGCTAAAAACTTTGAAAAAAGATTAGAAGAATGGCTAACTAGAATAAACAGTGTAGAGAAGTACTTAAATGACCTGTTGGAGCTGAAAACCATGGCATGAGAACTACGTGAAGCATGCACAAGCTTCAGTAGCCCATTTGATCAAGTGGAAGAAAAGGTATCAGTGATTGAAGATCAAATCAATGAAATGAAGCAAGAAGAGAAGTTTAGAGAAAAAAAAGTAAAAAGAAATGAACAAAGCCTCCAAGAAATATGGGATTATGTGAAAAGACCAAATCTACACCTGATTGGTGTACCTGAAAGTGATGGGGAGAATGGAACCAAGTTGGAAAACACTCTCCAGGATATTATCCAGGAGGACTTCTCCAACCTAGCAAGGCAGGCCAATATTCAAATTCAGGAAATACAGAGAACACCACAAAGATACTCCTCGAGAAGACCAACTCCAAGATACATAATTCTCAGATTCACCAAAGTTGAAATGAAGGAAAAAATGTTAAGGGCAGCCAGAGAGAAAGGTCGGGTTACCCACAAATGGAAGCCCATCAGACTAAGAACAGATCTCTTGGCAGAAACTCTACAAGCCAGAAGAGAGTGGAGGTCAATATTCAACATTTTTAAAGAAAAGAATTTTCAACCCAGAATTTCATATCCAGTGAAACTAAGCTTCATAGGTGAAGGTGAAATAAAATACTTTACAGACAATCAAATGCTGAGAGATTTTGTCACCACCAAGCCTGCCTTACAAGAGCTCCTGAAGGAAACACTAAATATGGAAAGGAACAACTGGTACCAGCCATTGTAAAAACATGCCAAATTGTGAAGACCATTGATGCTAGGAAGAAACTGCATCAACTAACGAGGAAAATAACCAGCTAATATCGTAATGACAGGATCAAGTTCTCACATAACAATATTAACCTTAAATGTAAATGGGCTAAATGCTCCAATTAAAAGACACAGACTGGTAAATTGGATAAGGAGTCAAGACCCATCAGTGTGCTGTATTCAGGAGACCCATCTCATGTGTAGAGACACACATAGGCTCAAAATAAAGGGATGGAGAAAGATCTACCAAGCAAATGGAAAACAAATAAAAAGCAGGGGTTGCAATCCTGGTCTCTGATAAAACAGATTTTAACCCAACAAAGATCAAAAGAGACAAAGAAGGCCATTACATAATGGTAAAGGGATCAATTCAACAAGAAGAGCTAACTGTCCTAAATATATATGCACCCAATACAGGAGCACCCAGATTCATAAAGCAAGTCCTTAGAGGCATACAAAGAGACTTAGACTCCCACACAATAATACTGGGAGACTTTAAGACCCCAGTGTCAACATTAGAAAGATCAACGAGACAGAAAGTTAACAAGGATATCCAGGAATTGAACTCGGCTCTGCACCAAGTGGACCTAATAGATATCTACAGAACTCTTCAACCCAAATCAACAGAATTTACATTCTTCTCAGCACCACAGAGCACTTATTCCAAAATTGACCACACAGTTGGAAGTAAAGCACTCCTCAGCAAATGTAAAAGAACAGAAATTATAACAAACTGTCTCTCAGACCACAGTGCAATCAAATTAGAACTCAGAATTAAGAAATTCACTCAAAACCGCTCAACTACATGGAAACTGAACAACCTGCTCCTGAATGACTACTGGGTACATAACGAAATGAAGGCAGAAATAAAGACATTCTTTGAAACCAATGAGAACAAAGAGACAACATACCAGAATCTCTGGGACACATTTAAAGCAGTGTATACAGGGAAATTTATAACACTAAATGCCCACAAGAGAAAGCATGAAAGATCTAAAATGGACACCCTAAGATCATAATTAAAAGAACGAGAGAAGCAAGAGCAAACACATTCAAAAGCTAACAGAAGGCAAGAAATAACTAAGATCAGACCAGAACTGAAGGAAATAGAGACACAAAAAATCCTTTAAAAAACCAGTGAATCCAGGTGCTAGTTTTTTTGAAAAGATAAAAAAAAAAAAAAAATGATAGACTGCTAGCAAGACTAATACAGAAGAAAAGAGAGAAGAGTCAAATAGACGCAATAAAAAATGATAAAGGGGATATCACCACTGATCCCACAGAAATACAAACTACCACCAGAGAATACTATAAATACCTCTACGCAAATAAACTAGAAAATCTAGAAGAAATGAATAGATTCCTGGACACATATACCCTCCCAAGACTAAACCAGGAAGAAGTTGAATCCCTGAATAGACCAATAACAGGCTCTAAAATTGCGGCAATAATAGTATACCAACCAAAAAAAGTACAGGACGAGATGGATTCACAGCTGAATTCCAGAGGTGCAAAGAGGAGCTGCTACCATTCCTTCTGAAACGATTCCAATTAATAGAAAAAGAGGGAATCCTCCCTAGCTCATTGTATGAGGCTAGCATCATCCTGATACCAAAGCCTGGCAGAGACACACAAAAAACTGGAATTTTAGACCAACATCCCTGATGAACATCAATGCAAAAATCCTCAGTAAAATACTGACAAACTGAATCTAGCAGTACATCAAAAAGCTTATCCACCATGATCAAGTTGGCTTCATCCCTGGGATGCAAGGCTGGTGCAACATACGCAAATCAATAAATGTAATACATCATATAAACAGAACCAAAGACAAAAACCACATGATTATCTCAATAGATGCAGAAAAGTCCTTCGTTAAAATTCAACACCCCTTCATGCTAAAAACTCTCAATAAACTAGGTATTGATGGAATGTATCTCAAAATAATAAGAGCTATTTATGACCAACCCACAGTCAATATCACACTGATTGTGCAAAAACTGAGTATGCATTCCCTTTGAAAACTGGCAGAAGACAAGATGCCCTCTCTCACCACTGCTATTCAACATAGTGTTCGAAGTTCTAGCCAGGGCAATCAGGCAAGAGAAAGAAATAAAGGGTATTCAATTAGGAAAAGAGGAAGTCAAATTGTCCATGTTTGCAGATGACATGATTGTATATTTAGAAAACCCCATTGTCTCAACCCAAAATCTCCTTATGCTGATAAGCAACTTCAGCAAAGTCTCAGGATAGAAAATTAATGTGCAAAATTTACAAGCATTCTTATACACCAATAACAGACACAGCCAAATCATGAATGAGCTCCCATTCACAATTGCTTCAAAGAGAATAAAATACCTAGGAATCCAACTTACAAGAGATGTGAAGGACCTCTTCAAGGAGAACTACAAACCACTGCTCAACAAAATAAAAGAGGACACAAACAAATGGAAGAACATTCCATGCTCATGGAGAGGAAGGATCAATATTGTGAAAATGTCCATACTGCCCAAGGTAATTTATAGATTCAATGCCATCCCCATCAAACTACCAATGACTTTCTTCACAGAACTTGAAAAAACTACTTTAAAGTTCATATGGAACCAAAAAAGAGCCCGCATTGCCAAAAAAATCCTAAGTCAAAAGAACAAAGCTGGAGGCATCATGCTAGCTGACTTCAAACTATACTACAAGGCTACAAGTAACCAAAACAGCATGTAACTGGTACCAAAACAGAGATATAGACCAATGGAATAGAATAGAGCCCTTGGAAATGACAGCACACATCTATAACCATCTGATCTTTGACAAATCTGACAAAAACAAGAAATGGGGAAAGGATTCCCTATTTAATTAATGGTGTTGGGAAAACTGGCTAGCCATATGTAGAAAGCTGAAACTGGATCCCTTATTTACACCTTATACAAAAATTAATTCAAGATGGATTAAAGACTTAAATGTTAAACGTAAAACCATAAAAACCCTAAAAGAAAACCTAGGCAATACCATTCAGGACATAGGCATGGGTAAGGACTTCATGAGTAAAACACCAAAAGCAACAGCAACAAAAGCCAAAATAGACAAATGGGATCTAATTCAACTAAAGAGCTTCTGCACAGCAAAAGAAACTACCATCAGAGTGAAAAGGTAACCTACAGAATGGGAGAAAATTTTTACAATCTACCCATCTGACAAAGGACTAATATTCAGAATCTACAAAGAACTTAAATAGGAGAAATATCGCTGAACTCTTTTTCTCAGCAAGGAACAACCCTGAGAAAGAGAATGCATTCCTAGGGGGAGGTCTCTAAAATGGCCTGTCTGGGAACGTCTGTCTTTTACAGTTGCAGATAAGGGATGAAATACACCCCGGTCTCCCGTAGCACTCCCAGGCCCATTAGGATGAGGAAATTCCCACCTAATAAATTTTGGTCAGACCGGTTGTCTGCTCTCAAGGTAAGATGTTATCAATGACAATACGTGCCTAAAACTTCATTACCAATTTTAATTTCACCCCAGTCCTTTGATCTCACCCTCCTTCCATTTGCCTTGTAATATTTTATTACCTTGTGAAGCAGGTGATCTCTGTAACCCACACCCTATTCATACAATCCCTCCCCTTTTGAAAATCGCTAATAAAAAGTTGCTGGTTTTGTGGCTTGGGGGGCATCATGGAACCTGCCGACATGTGATGTCTCCCTGGACACTCAACTTTAAAATTTCTCTTCTGTACTCTTTCCCTTTATTTCTCAGACTGGCCAACACTTAGGGAAAACAGAAAAAGAAAAGGACTCATGTTGAATTATTGGGGGTGGGTTCCCCCAATAGGACTGGAGGTTCATTAAGATCTCTGTTGCTTTGGGAATGATGACATAGTCCTCATTTGACCACAACACACTCATTAATGCAATTTCATTAATGCAATTTATTCAGTAATTATTTAGTAGTCTGCTAACACAGATGTAAAAATCATAGCACCTAATAACACTGAAGAACATAAAGATAACTAAGACACAGTCCTTGGCTACTACTTGGCCTTGTATCATTCTCTGCCTTTTTTTGAAATGAAAATATTTTTTCTCCTTTCAAAACAGTTAATTTGAGGTTTGGTACTATTTTTGTTTTGTATTTCCCACACTGTCTGATACGATGATGTTCCATCAATTCACATGTGACATTCAGTCAATATTTTTTGACAGTATTGTCTCATATTAACACTGATTTGATTTCAAAAAAATAGAAACATTTTATAAAAAAGAACATTACATTTTGAGTGATTCCTAGATGATGATTTTGTTTTCTACATGCTACTCATAGGCTATCCTTCTTGAGCACCCCGGTTAAAATTAAAAATAGTTTGCAAGTTGTTGGGGATTTTTCACATCTGAGTAGAGAATTTTGTTACTGATTTTTTTTCTTGCTACATGGATAAAATCTTAATCATCTAAAATAAGGCAGCTTATCTCTGTTTATGTCATTTTCAGTTAGCATTCTCAGGTTGAGGTGGCAAATATATGTCCAGAGAGTGTCCTGAACAAGACATCAGAAAGGGATAAAAATATATTAATTCATAAGTGATTGCAATTTAACCAAATGGTACTCTAACTTTCTAATTAGGCAAAGGGATAAAATGAAGGTTGATAATTTAGATAATTTTTTTGTTTTTAGCTTTCTATTGAAGTATAACACATATCAAGGTAAGTTTATAAATCGTAAGTGTACATTTTAAAGTATCAACCAAGTGAATTTATTTTGGTTTCAGTGTAACTATCTTCTAAATTAACTTTTGGACTCTGTTATTATTTTATGATTTTGTGTCAATATTTATGACTGGCTTGTGATGTGTTTCCTTGTCAACATCAATATCAAGATTATATTCCCCTCACAAAAGAGGTTGAGAAATTTTGTCTTTTGTTTTATTCCCTTGAAGAGTTTATGTAAGATTGGAACTATTTCTTCCTAAATAGTCAGAAGAGTTTATCAGTGAAGGCAGATGAATTTTGAGTTTTCTTGTTTGAAGATTTTGGATGATGAATTTAATTACAGGACTGCTCATTTTGGTATTTCTTCTTGTAACAGTTTTAATTAATTTTGTTTTACTCTGATTTTATGCACTTCATCTAATTTTTTAAATAGATTGATAGGAAGTGGTTCATCATATCCTCTTAATGTCTGCATGATTTCAAGTAATGTTTATATCTTATGTATTTTAGAAAAAATGCCCAGATAACAAAATGTCTGTCATAAATGAGTCTGCTGCTGATACTTGCTTTCGACTGTGTTTCTTTTCTTTTTTCCTTTTTTTTTTTTGTCTTTTAGCATGCTTTGTAATTTTTCAAATGTGTTAAAACCTGGAAGTGATGTGTAATAGGAACTAACATAAATGACCTTTAGTATAAAGATTTATGTAAATCTGATTAGGAGTTGGGTTTTGTTAAATTTTTGCTGAAGCCAAAGATGCTAAAGGCTTCAAATTCCTCTAGGGTCCTTGACTTTGCCTTCCCCTTTGACCTGGGCTTCCCTAAGGGCTTCTTCAGAGAGAGTCTGCATCTTGAAGCTCTTTCAGTTGTGATCCACTGTTATTATACTGGGGCCCTGTATATGTGGTGATAAGGTGTGGAGGAGTGCAAATGTTCTATAATCTTATGATTTAAAAACTGTCTTTTAGTAGGCTGTGTTCCTTCACAAAAGTTTCTTAGCATTTTTCCCCTGTAGGTGAGACAGGAAGGCCAGCGGGGGCTAAAGTGGGAAATATGTCCATCTCCCACACAGGATAAGGCCTTTTCTCCTAAAGAGTAGGCTTCTCTTGGTTTCTGTGACAACTTGCCCTCCAGGTTTTTCTGCTCCCTCCACGACCACATCTTCTCAGTCTCCCTTTCTCCTCTATCTAAACGCTAGACGTTATAGCTCTCTCTGCAGTCTCTTCATAAATGATCTCATATATTTCCATGAGTTTAAATACTATTTATATGCTGACAATTCCCAATGTTTTCTTTTATTATTTTACATTGATATATGATAATTGCACACTTATGGGGCACGGTGTGATATTTTAATACATATATGCAATATGTGATGATCAAATTGGGAATTAGCATGTTCATCATGTTTTAACATTTATCATTTCTTTTTGTTGGGAAGAGTCAAAATCTCCTCCAGCTTTTTGAAAATATGCAAAAATTATTGTTAATTATAGTCACTCGGTAGTGTTGTAGAATGCTAAAACATTTTTCTGCTACCTATCTTTACTTTTGTATCCATTAACTAACCTTTGGCTATCCCCCTCTCTCTAAAACCTTTTCAGCTTTTAGTAATCACTATTCTACTTTGTACTTTTATGAGATCAGCTATTTTAGCTTCCATATATGAGTGAGAACATGCAATATTTATCTTTCTGTTCCTGGCTTATTTCACTTAACATAATGTTCTCCAAGTTTATCTATGTTGTTGCATATGGCAGAATTAATTTCTCTTTCAAAGATGAATAGTATTCCATTGTGTGTATATATGACATTTTCTTTATCCATTCATCTGTCAATGGACAATTAGGTTGATTTTATATTTTGGCTTTATTTATTTAAAAATTAAAATATAGAATAGAAACAGGGTCTCACTATGTTTCCCAGGCTGGTTTTGAACTCCTGGGCTCAAGTGATTCTCTTGCCTCTGCCTCCAAAAGTGCTGACATTACAGGTATGAGTCACAGTGCCCAGCCTTGGCTATTGTAAGTAGTGCTCTAGTAAACTTGAGAAGTGCAGAAATCTCTTTGACATACTGATTTCCTTTTCTTTGGATACATACCCAGCAGTGGAACTGTTGGATCATATGGCAGTTCTATTTTTAGTTTTTTGAGGAAACTCCATACTGTTTTCCACAATGGCTGGACTAGTTTACATTCCCACAAACAGTAATGTAAGTGTATCCCTTTCTCTATATCCTTGCCTGGATTTGTTGTTTTTCCTATTTTTATAATAACCATTTTAACTTGGGGTAAGATGATATCTCATTGTGGTTTTGGTTTGTGTTTCCTTGCTGACAAATGATTTTGAGCATTTTTTTCATACATCAGTTGGCCATTTTTATATCTTCTTTTGAGAGATGTCTATTCAGCTAATTTGTCCATTTCTTAATTGGATTGTTTGTTTGTTTTGCTATTGAGTTGCTTGAGTTCCTTGTATATTCTGTATATTAATCCCTTGTTTGCAAATATTTTCTTTCATTCTCTAGGTTGTCGTTTCACTCTGGTGATTTTTTCCCTTTGCAGTGCAGAAATCTTTCGCTTGATCGAATCCTATTTGTCTATTTTTGCTTTTGTTGTCTGTGATTTTGAGGTCTTCTCTATAAAATCTTTGCCTAGACTAATGTCCTCAAGAATTTATCCTATGTTTTCTTCTAGTAGTTTTAGTTTGAGGTCTTAAATTGAAGTCTTTAATCCATTGTTAGTTGGCTTTTGTATATGGTAAGAGAGAGGGGTCTATTTTCATTTTTCTACATGTGGATATCCAGTTTTCCCAGCACCATTTATTGAAGACACTGTCTCTTCCCCAGTGAATGTCCTTCCTTCTTTGTCAAAAATCAGTTGGCTTTAAACATATGAATTTACTTCTGGGGTTCTCTATTCCGTTCCATTAGTCAATGTGTCTATTTGTATGTCAGTACCTTGCTGTTTTGATTACTCTAGCTTTGATTATATTTTGAAGTCAGCTTTGTTCTATTTCCCAAGATTGCCTTGACTATTCAAGGTGTTTGTAGTTTAACTTAAACAGATAATTTCTAGTACTAAGAAATATAAAGTATGTTAATGTCAAATTTAATACATATCTGTGCTAATGGCCCAAATTATAATTGATGATTAATGTAGCTCCCCAAGTGCTTAGGTTTGTTTAAATATAATTTTAGTCACATGGTAAGACTAGATTAATAATTCATAATTCTATATTTGAGTTATTATCTTTAAAAAGATAGTTATTATTTCAGTTTTTGCTAAAATAATCAGTAATCATTTCTGTATTAGGTTTTCCTTTAAATACAATATAACAGAATCATTGTATTTGAAACATATTCATGGTATTCAGAGTAATATAAAAGTTAAAACCACAGGTTTTAAGAGTTCTAATTCCAACTTTGCCACTAATTAGCCAGTTCTTGTATTAGTTACATATCTTCTCTAATTTTTGGTGTTCTCATCTACAAAATGGGGATAATAGTAATAGCTAACTCTTGTGAACTTTGGGATTAAATGAGATAAACTATTAAAGCACTTAGAACAGTGTCCGTATTGCAAGCATTCAAGACCTGCTAACTCTTATTATCTATTTTATAATGAACTGTAGTGACATCTTTGTTTCTTCACCTTTCATTTTTATTTTTTATATTATATATTTATATAATATATATTACATGTATATATATATATAATGTATTATACTTTACATTCTGGGATACATGTGCAGAACGTGTAGGCTTGTTACATAGGTGTACATGTGCCATGGTGCTTTGCCGCACCCATCAACCCGTCATCTATATTAGGTATTTCTCCTAATGCTATCCCTCCCTTTGCCTCCCACCCCCCGTCAGGCCCGTATGTTCCCCTCCCTGTGCCCGTATGTTATCATTGTTCAACTCCCACTTATGAGTGAGAACATGTGGTGTTTGGTTTTCTGTTTCTGTGTGAGTTTGCTGAGAATGATGGCTTCCAGCTTCATCCATGTCCTTGCAAAGGACATGAACTTCTTCTTTTTTTACGATTGCATAGTATTCCATGGTGTATATGTGCCAGTATTTTCTTTATCCAGTCTATCACTGATGAGCATTCAGGGTGGTTCCATGTCTTTGCTATTGTGAATAGTGCTGCAACAGTAAGCATACATGTGCATGTGTCTTTATAGTAGAATGACTTATAATCCTTTGGGTATATACCCAGTAATAGGATTGCTGGGTCCAATGATATATCAAGTTCTATGTCCTTGAGGAATCCCCACACTGTCTTCCACAGTGATTGAAGTAATTTTCACTCCCACCAACAGCGTAAAAATATTCCTTTTTATTTCTACATCCTCTCCAGCATCTGTTGTTTCCTGACTTGTTAATGATTGGCATTCTAACTGGCGTGAGATGATATCTCATTGTGGTTTTGATTTGCATTCCTTATATGACCAGTGATGATGAGCTTTTTTCCATATGTTCGTTGGCTACATAAATGTCTTCTTTCAAAAAGGGTCTGTTCCTATCCTTTGCCCACTTTTTGATGGGGTTGTTTTTTTCTTGTAAACTTGTTAATGTTCCTTGTAGATTCTGAATATTAGCCCTTGATCAGATGGATAGTTTTTAAAAATTTTCTCCCATTCTGTAGGTTGCCTGTTCACTCTGTTGATAGTTTCTTTTGCTGTGGAGAAGCTCTTTAGTTTAATTAGATCCCGTTTGTCTATTTTTGCTTTTGTTGCCATTGCTTTTGGTGTTTTGGTCATGAAGTCTTTGCCCATGCCTATGTCCTGAATGGTATGCCTAGGTTTTCTTCTACAGTTTTTATGGTTTTAGGTCTTACATTTAAATACTTAATTCATCTTGGGTTAATGTTTGTATAAGTTGTAAGGAAGGGGTTCAGTTTCAGTTTTCTGCATATGGCTAGCCATTTATTAAATAGGGAATCCTTTCCCCATTGCTTGTTTGTGTCAGATTTGTCAAAGATCAGATGGTTGTAGATGTGTGGTGTTATTTCTGAGTCTTCTGTTCTGTTCCATTGGTCTGTATATCTGTTTTGGTACCAGTACCATGCTGTTTTGGTTATTGTAGCCTTGTAGTGTAGTTTGAAGTCAGGTAGTGTGATGCTTCCAGTTTTGTTCTTTTTGCTTAGGATGGTCTCGGCTATACAAGCTCATTTTTGGTTTCATATGAAATTTAAAGTAGGTTTTTCTAATTCTGTGAAGAAAGTCAATGGTAGTTTGATAGGAATAGCATTTAATTTATGAATTACTTTGGGCAGTATGGACATTTTCATGATATTGATTCTTCCTATCTATGAGCATGAAATGTTTTTCCTTTTGTTTGTGTCCTCTCTTATTTTCTTGAGCAGTAGTTTGTAGTTCCTTTTGAAGAGGTCTTTCACATCCCTTGTAAATTGTATTTGTAGGTGTTTTATTCTCTTTGTAGCAATTGTAAATGGGACTTCACTCATGATTTGCCTCTCTATTATTGGTGTATAGGAATGTTTGTAATTTGTGCACATTGATTTTGCATCCTGAGACTGCTGAAGTTGCTTATCAGCTTATGGAGGTTTGGGACTTATTATAAACACTCAATAAACTAGGTATTGATGGAATGTATCTCAAAATAATAAGAGCTATTTATGACAAACCCACAGTCAATATCATACTGAATGGGAAAAAGCTGGAAACATTCCCTTTGAAAACCAGCACAAGACAAGGATGCCTGTCCTGTCTATTCTTATTCAACATAGTATTGGAAGTTCTGGCCAGGGCAATCAGGTAAGATAAAGAAATAAAGCATATTCAAATAGGAAGAGAAAAAGTCAAATTATCTCTGTTTGCAGATGACATGATTCTATATTTAGAAAACCTCTTCAGCTTTTATTTTTAAGTTCTGGGGTACATGTTCAGGGTATGCAGGTTTGTTACATAGGTAAGCACGTGCCATGGTGGTTTGCTGCACAGTTCAACCCATCACCTGGGTATTAAACCCAGTATCCATTGCAATTTTTCCTGATGCTTTCCCTCAGCCCACACCCCGTGACAGGCCCCAGTGTGTGTTGTTCCCCTCCCTGTGTCCATGTGTTCTCATCATTTAGCTCCCACTTGTAAGTGAGAACATGAGGTATTTGATTTTCTGTTCCTGTGTTAGTTTGCTGAGGATAATGGCAAACTCCATCCACGTCCCTGAAAAGGACATGAGTTCATTCCTTTTTATGGCTGAATAGTAGCCCATAGTGTATATGTACCACATTTTCTCTATGCAGTCTATCATTGATGGGCATTTGGGTTGATTCAATGTTTTTGCTATTGTGAATAGTGTTGCAATGAACATACATATGCTTGCATCTTTATAATAGAATCATTTATATTCCTTTTGGTAATAGTAATTGGATTGATGGGTCAAACTGGTATTTCTGCCTCTAGGTCTTTGAGGAATGGCCCCACTGTCTTCCACAATGCTTGAACTAGTTTACATTCACACCCACAGTGTAAAAGCATTCCTGTTTCTCCACAACCTCTCCAGCATCTGTTGTTTCTTGATATTTTAATAATCACCATTTGGACTGATGTGAGAGGATATCTTGTTGTGGTTTTGATTTGCATTTCTCTAATGATTAGTAATGTTGAGCTTTTTTCATATTTTTGTTGGCTGCATAAATGTCATCTTTTGAGAAGTGTCTGTTCATGTTCTTTGCCCACTTTTTAATGGGGCTGTTTACTTTTTTTCTTGTAAATTTGTTTAAGTTCCTTGTGGATTCTGGATAATAGCCCTTTGTCAGATGGATACATGGCAAAAATTTTCTCCCATTCTGTAGGTTGCCTGTTCACTCTGTTGGTAGTTTCTTTTGCTGTGCAGAAGCTGTTAATTAATGTAATTAGGTCCCATTTGTCAATTTTTGCTTTTGTTGCAATTGCTTTTGATGTTTTTGTGATGAAATATTTGGTAATGCCTATGTTCTGAATGGTATTGCCTAGATTTTCTTCTAGGGCTTTTATAGTTTTGGGTTTTACATTTAAGTCTTCAATGTATCTTGTGTTAATTTTTGTGTATGGTGTAAGGAAGGGGTCCAGTTTCATTCTTCTGCATTTAGGTGGCCATGAACTGTAATGACTTCTAAGGAAGGAGACACAAAATACAGCTGCATTTAAAATGAGTAGGTTTAACTCATAATTTATTTTCCCTATTATAAACCTAAAGGTACTGACTAAAATTTAAAAAAAATTGAAGATGGGGGAGCATTTATTCCAATTCTTTCATTAGTTATGAAGAAAGTGAGATGCAAGGAGTCAAAGTGACTTGTGCAAGGCCACACAGCTGGTTATTTCACATCTTTGTTCTCAAAGTATAGAGTCTTCCCATTACACAACACTAACAGTTTAAACTGCCAACTTCAATTTAATCACTATAAAGTGGTGCAAGTATATTTTTAGTTAATAAAACTGTATCTCTTTGAGTTTGTTTAAAGAGTGATGTTCATTAATTGTCAGCATGCAGATGTTAAAGGAATAAACTGCAGCACCACACTATCCTTTACTCTAGAGAATGGAGGGTGAAAAAAAGAGGTGTTCTTTTGCTTTCTAGATCTAAGTCTTTGAGTAACACTTCTTTTCAATTTTATCTAGCAGCACATTTGGGATGTAATCATTTCTAAGTTTGTTCTTACAAAAGCTGCTTCTTTGGAAATGGGTTTTTGTCTGGGGATTTTTTTTATCAAGTTATAATTAGACTTCACTTAATACACCCATAAATTTGCAGCCTTTTGCGTATTGCACAGGTGTTCTGATATTCTCCTGTTCCAACAGGGCAAGTCTGAATAACCAAAACAGCTTTTAGATATTGGCAGAAAGGCATCTTAAGTCCTTTAATTTGCAGGATGGGAAATTGTATAATTCCCTAGCTATCATAACATGTGGGAGAAATAGCTGTTGAGGCTTTCAATTTTGCTTCTGCTCTACTGGTGTAAACTAAAATTCAGAAACTCAGAAATCAGGATCCTAAAGATGCACTTTTCTCAGAAGTGTTTATTATAACAAGTCGTAAAGGAGAGAGGTTTAATGGCAGTAAGAAACTGACAACATTGTAAAGGGATTTTACAATGCACAAACATACAACAAACCTCTGAAATATGTATTTCCTAAACAGTGTATTTTTAAAGCTTAGACATCAAAATTAAAATGCAATAGATACAGCTATCTCAGGAAAAATCAACTCTCCATGGTTAAGAAAGAAAGCAACCCTGACGTGTATTTAGGGGACTCACTCAGCAGGGCAGCCACTGTGATATCCCTCCGGGAAGCCTCCTTTGGTGTTTGTTGTCAACAAGGTGCATGTTAAGCCATCCACCTGGAGAGCGACAGGGATACACTCCAACAAGCAGAGTTATTAGCTACTCACCCTGATGACAGCTCTTCTTTCTCCAGAGCTTAAAGACTTGGGACAGACAGAGTCTCACTTTAACAATTTCAAGTTGGTTTAATACACAAGAACAAAAAGAGATGAGATTCAAAAATACCCTTGGCCACTTTAGAATGACAAAAAGAATTACAAAACATCATTGTTGAAACTGAATCATTAGGTGAAATATTCAGATTTACCCTCTGGAAAAGATTGGATGTTCCCTGCCAGGTGTTTAATCATCAATGCAAATCAAAATGGGCAGTAAAATGCTTACTTTCAAAAAGCTGTGTTAACTTTATAAGCTACTCACATACCAGTTATGCTCTGAAGTGACTGACTGATGGCAGAGACAGAAAAGAGTTAATTTACTTCTGGCAAAAACCTTACTCAGGACCCACACACTATCTTATTAGAGCAAGGGAACCAAAAATATGCCTACATTTGTCTGTCTTTGGGGTCAATAAAAAACATTTAAAATATGTTAATATGTGAGCTTTTGCAAGCTATTCTTGTTTGCTTTTCAAACTTTTAAAAAATTTAAATTCTAAAATTTATATTCTAAAATTGTAGAAATGAATATGAAGCCCAGTTTTTAGGAATACCTGTAACAGTCTTTCCCTAGGAAAATAAAGACTTACATAGCCTTTCCAGAATCATGGATAACAGTACATAATTCGTATGTTTTGAGACATGAGTTATAGTTCTGATATTAGGTATTTATAACTCCCTTTCGAAGTTCATGTTCAGATTCAGAGTTTTCAATATTACCATTACAGCAAAATTGGGATTGTGACTTCATTATGTAAGACCGCTTATCCTTACCTTTGGACTTATATTTTATTTTCAGTTAAACAAAGGAAGGCGTATGGAACACTCAACATTGTGGGAAAACATGTAGATTTTGAATACAATGAATAATCTTAATGCAATGTAGGTACACATGAAGTCAGAATTTGGTGACAAGCTATAATTAATTTTCAGAAATACTTTTCCTCTCTCCCACTCTTCTTCGTTCATCTCCCTTTTTCTCTTTTCTCTCCTCCTCCCCATCCCCTCTCTTTGCTCTCCCTCTTTGTCTCTCATTTTCCAATTTAATTTTTGTCTTAGAAATGCATAAGGATAGAAATATGAGAAGCCAGTGGTCAGGTCATTAATAATATACATAAACCAAGAGATTATTGGAGTTACTCAGTTAAATTATTTTGACTGGGCACTTCTACAATAACTGGGAGTCTTTCTAAAAATACTCTGTTGCCAGACTAACATTTTTCTTTAAGAAATTGTTTTTTGCCTGAGTTGACAAAATCAATGAAGCTCTCCATTTTGGAATGTTCCAATTAAGTGATGATGCCTCTAAAAGTGTCAATCTATTCAAGTTTAGTTGATCTTATCAAAATATATGAGAAATAACTTAGTGTCTATATTTGTATCAACCCAATTTCATGAGTGAAGATTCATATTAAATGATTTTGTTGCTCTTTATCAAATGTTGAGTACTTTTCAATATACTTAAAATGTTGAAGAGCCATCATTTGGTAAAAGGAGAAATAATAAAGCAAGGATCAAGTCATTTGGCTCATTGGGAAAATAAAAAAAAAATGAGTGATACATGCATAATACAATTTCAAGTTTTTTGATTTTTATTAAATTACAGTACAGAGAAGGGAGTAAAAGGGCTTCTGCTTGGTTTAGGCCTAAATGACCTTATTTTGTTCTTATTGTTTGAAAATGCCTAACATAAATGAATACATTTCCATAAAATGGCCATAAAACTTATATGCACGTTTGATCCTTGACGTTTTATGGTGAGACTGCTGCGTGAGCTGAAGTTGTAGTCACTCTCCTACATCCTTAGTCTTAAACATTGTATTTTCACAATGTTTAATCTCTTCCACATCTCCGTTAGTATGAGCTTAGAGAATTTAAATAAACTTAATTGTATGGGGCATGAGGATAGTTTTAAAAACCAATAATAAGCAGGTTTTAAATATGACACTTTGGGGACTGGCACGATGGCCAAATTGGAACAGCTCTCGTCTGCAGTTCCCAGCAAGACCAATGCAGAAGGCAGGTGATATTTCTGCATTTCCAACTGAGGTACCCAGTTCATCTCATTGCGACTGCTTAAACAGTGAGTACAGTCCACGGAGGGTAAGCAGAAGCAGGGTGGGGTGCCCCTCACCCATGAAGTGCAAGGGGCTGGGAACTCCATCACCTAGCCAAGGGAAGCTGTGAGGGACTGTGCCATGAGGGATGGTGCTATCCAGCCCAGATACTATGCTTTTCCCACGATCTTCGCAACCTGCAGACCAGGCGATTCCCCGGGTGCCTATATCACCAGGGCCCTGGGTTTCAAGCACAAAAGTGGGCAGCTGTTGGGCAGACACTGGGCTAGATGCAGGAGTTAGTTTTCATACCCCAGTGGCACCTGGAACCCCAGCGAGACAGAACTGTTAACTCCTCTGGAAAGGGGGCTGAAGCCAGGCAGCCAAGTGGTCTTGCTCAGCGGATCCCACCCCCATGGAGCCCAGCAAGCTAAGATCCACTGGCTTGAAATTCTTGCTGCCAGCACAGCAGTCTGAAGTCAACTTGAGATGCTTGAGCTTGGTTGGGGGAGGGTCGTTCGCCATTACTAAAGCTTGACTAGGCAGTTTTTCGCTCACAGTGTAAACAAAGCCACTGAGAAGTTCGGACTGGGTGGAGACCACGACAGCACTGCAAAGCCACTGCAGTCAGACTGTGTCTCTAGATTCCTCCTCTCTGGGCAGGGCATCTCTGAAAGAAAGGCAGCAACCCCAGTCAGAGGCCTATAGATAAAACTCCATCTCCCTGGGACAGAGCACCTGGGGAGAGGGGTGGCTGTTGGATCAGCTTCAGCACACTTAAAGGTTCCTGCCTGCTGGCTCTGAAGAGAGCAGCAGATCTCACAGAACAGCAGTCAAGCTTTGAGGACCCTGCCCCCTCAAATGGGTCCCTGAATCTTGTGGGTCCTGACAGGGAGAATTCCCAGCAGTGGTTGAAAGACACCTCATACAGGAGAGCGCTGGCTGGCATCTGTCTGGTTCCCCTCTGGGATGAAGCTTCCAGAAGAAGCTTTGCTATTCTGCAGCCTCCACTGGTGATACCCATGCAAACAGTGTCTGGAATGAATCTCCAGCAAACTGCAGCAGACCTGCAGCAGAAGAGGGGCCTGTTAGAAGGAAAATTAACAAACAGAAAGCACAAACATCAACATCAACAAAAGGGACACCCACACAGAAACCCCATCCAAAGGTCATCAGCATCAAAGATCAAAGGTAGATAAACCCACGAAGATGAGGAAAAAACAGTGCAAAAATGCTGAAAATTCCAAACACCAGAATGCCTCTTATTCTCCAAAGGATCATGACCACTTGTCCGCAAGGAAACAAAACTGGATGGAGAATGAGTTTGATGAATGGACAGAAGTAGGCTTCAGAAGGTGAGTAATAACAAACTCCTCTGAGCTAAAGGAGCATGTTCTAACCCAATACAAGGAAGCTAAGAACCTTGATTAAAGGTTAGAGGAATTGCTAGCTAGAATAACCAATTTAGAGAAGAACATAAATGACCTGATGGAGCTAAAAACACAGCACAATAACTTCATGAAGCATACACAAGTGTCAATAGCTGAATTGATCAAGTGGAAAAAAAGATACCAGAGATTGAAGATTAACTTAATGAAATAAAGTGTGAAAACGAGATTAGAGAAAAAAGAATGAAAAGGAAAAAACAGAGCCTCCAAGAAATATGGGACAATGGGAAAAGACCAAGCCTATAATTGATTGGTATATTTGAAAGTGACAGGAAGAATGGAACCAAGTTGGAAAACACACTTGAGGATATTATTCAGGAGAACTTACCCAACCTAGGAAGACAGGCCAACATTCAAATTCAGGAAATATAGAGAACACCAATAAGATGTCATTGAGAAGAGCAACACCAAGGTATATAATCATCAGATTCACCAAGATTGAAATGAAGGAAAAAAAAATGTTAAGGGCAGCCAGAGAGAAAGGTTGGGTTACCCACAAAGGGAAGCTCATCAGACTAACAGTGGATGTCTCTGTAGAAACCATACAAGCCAGAAGAGAGTGGGGGCCAATATTCAACATTCTTAAATGAATTTTCAACCCAGAATTTCATATCCAGTCAAACTAAGTTTCATAAGTGAAGGAGAAATAAATTCCTTGACAGATAAGCAAATGATGAGGGACTTTGTCACCACCAGGTTAGCCTTACAAGAGCTCCTAAAAGAAGCACTAAATATGGAAAAGAAAAACTGGTACCAGCCACTACATGAGCATACAAACATATAAAGACCAAGGACACTATGAAGAAACTGACCAAACAATGTGCAAAATAACCAGCTATCATGATGATGACAAGATCAAATTCACACATAACAATATTAACCTTAAATGTAAATGGGCTAAATGCCCCAATTAAAAGACACAGACTGGCAAATTGGATAAAGAGTCAAGACCCCTCAGTGTGCTGTATTCAGGAGACTCATCTCACATGCAAAGACACATAGAGACTCAAAATAAAGGGATGGAGGAATATTTACCAAGCACATAGAAAGCAAAAAGAAGCAGAGGTTGCAATCCTAGTCTTATTGATAAAACAGATTTTAAACCAACAAAGATCAAAGAGACAAAGAAGGCCATAACCTAATGGTAAAGGGATCAATGCAACAAGAGGAGATAATTATTCTAAATATATATGCACCCAATACAGGAGCACCCAGATTTGGAAAGCAAGTTCTTAGAGACCTACAAAGAGACTTAGATTCCCACACAACAATAGTGGGAGACTTTAACACCCCACTGTCAATATTAGACAAGTCAATGAGAGAGAAAATTAACAAGGATATTAAAGACTTGAATTCAGCTCTGGATCAAGTGGACCTAATAGACATCTACAGAACTCTCCACCCCAAATCAACAGAATATATATTCTTCTCAGCACCACATCAAACTTATTCTAAAATTGACCACATAATTGGAAATAAAACACTCCTCAGCAAATACAAAACAATGGAAATAATAACAAACAGTCTCTCAGACCACAGTGCATTCAAATTAGAACTCAGGATTAAGAAACTCACTCAAAACTCCACAACTATATGTAAAATGAACAACCTGCTCCTGAATGACTACTGGGTACATAACGAAATTAAGGCAGAAATAAATAAGTTATTTGAAACCAATGACAACAAAGACACAATATATCTGAATCTTTTGGACACAGCCAAAGCAGTGTGTAGAGGGAAATTTATAGCACTAAGTGCCCACATCAGAAACTGGGAAAGCTCTAAAACTGACACCCAACATCACAATTAAAAGAACTAGAGAAGCAAGAGCAAACAAATTCAAAACCCAGCAGAAGACAAGAAATAACTAAGATCAGAGCAGAACTGAAGGAGATAGAGACCTCAAAAATCCTTCAAAAAATCACTGAATCAAGGATCTGGTTTTTTGAAAAGATTAACAAAATAGACCACTAGCCAGACTAATACAGAATAAAAGAGAGAAGAATCAAATAGACATAACAAAAAATGATAAAGGGGAGATCACCACTGATTCCACAGAAATACAAACTACCATCAGAGAATACCATGAACACCTCTATGCAAATAAACTAGATTTTCTAGAAGAAATCGATAAATTCCTGGACACACACACACACACACACACACACACACACACACACTGCCAAGACTAAACCAGGAATAAATCAAATCTCTGAATATACCAATAACAAGTTCAGAAATTGAGACCGTAATTAATAGCCTGTCAACCAAAAAAAGCCCAGGACCAGATGAATTCACAGCCAAATTCTACCAGAGATACAAAGATGAGCTGGTACCATTCCTTCTGAAACTATTCTAAACAATAGGAGAAGAGGGTCTCCTCCCTAACTCATTTTATGAGGCAAGCATCATCCTGATACCAAAACCTGGCAGAGACACAGCAAAAAAAAAAATTTCAGGCCAATATCCCTGATGAACCTCGATGCAAAAATTCTCAATAAAATACTAGCAAACTGAATCCAGCCGCACATCAAAAAGCTTATTCACCATGATCAAGTTGGCTTCATCCCTGGGATGCAAGACTGGTTCTACATATGCAAATCAATAAATGTAATCCACCACATAAACAGAACCAATGACAAAAAACATATGATTATCCCTACAGATGCAGAAAAGGCCTTTGATAAAATTCAACACCCTTTCATGCTAAAAACCCTCAATAAACTAGGTATTGATGGAACATATCTCAAAATAATAAGCGCTATTTAGGACAAACCCATATCCAATATCATACTGAATGGGCAAAAGCTGGAAGAATTCCCTTTGAAAACTGGCATAAGACAAGGATGCCCTCTCTCACCACACCAGTTCTACATACTATTGGAAGTTCTGGCCTAGGCAATAAGGCAAGAGAAAGAAACAAAGGGTGTTCAAATAAGAAGAGAGGAGTCAAATTGTCTCTGTTTGCAGATGACATGATTCTATATTTAGAAAACCCCATGGTGTCAGTCCAAAAATCTCCTTAGGATGATAAGCAAATTCAGCAAAGTCTCAGAACACAAAATCAACGTGAAAAATCACAAGCATTGCTATACACCAATAAGACACACACACAGCCAAATCGTGAGTGAACTCCCACTCACAATTGCTACAAAGAGAATGAAATGCCTAAGAATACAACTTACAAAGGATGTGAAAGACGACTTCAAGGAGAACTACAAACCAAGTTTGTACAAATCAAGGAAATAAAAGAGGACACAGACAAATGGAAAAACATTCCATGCTCATAGATAGGAAGAATCAATATCGTGAAAATGGCCATACTGCCCAAAGTAATTTATAAATTTGATGCTATTCCCATCAAGCTACCATTGACTTTCTTCACAGAATTAGAAAAACTTACTTTAAATTTCATATGGAACCAAAAAAGAGCTCATATACCCAAGACAATCCTAAGCAAAAAGAACAAAGCTGGAGGCATCGCACTATCTGACTTCAAACTATACTACAAGTCTACAGTAACCAAAACAGCATGGTACTGGTACCAAAACAGATATATAGACCAATGGAACAGAACAGAGACCTCAGATACAACACTACAGATGTATAACCATCTGATCTTTGATAAACCTGACAAAAATAAGCAATGGGGAAAGGTTTCCCTACTTAATCAATGGTGTTGGGAAAACTGGCTAGTCATATGCAGAAAACTGAAACTGAACCCCTTCCTTAAACCTTATACAAAAATTAACTCAAGATGGATTAAAGATTTAAACATAAGGCCTAAAACCATAAAAACTGTAGAAGAAAACCTAGGAAATACCATTCAGGACATAGGCATGGGCAAAGACTTCATGACCAAAACACCAAAAGCAATGGCAACAAAAGCAAAAATGGACAAATGGGGTCCAGTTAAACTAAAGAGCTTCTGCACAGCAAAATAAACTAGCATCAGAGTGAACAGACAACCTACAGAATGGGAGAAAATTTTTAAAATCTATCCATCTGATCAAGGGCTAATATCCAGAATCTGCAAGGAAGTTAAACACATTTACAAAAACAAACAAACAAAAAACATCAAAAAGTGGCTGAAGGATATGAATAGACACTTTTCAAAAGAAGATATTTATGCAGCCAACAAACATATGAAAAAAAGCTCATCACTGGTCATTAGAGAAATGCAAATCAAAACCACAATGAGATACCATCTCACGTCAGTTAGACCGGGCGCAGTGGCTCAAGCCTGTAATCCTAGCACTTTGGGAGGCCGAGACGGGTGGATCCCAAGGTCAGGAGATCGAGACCATCCTGGCTAACATGGTGAAACCCCGTCTCTACATAAAAAAAAAAAAAAAAAAAAAAAAAAAAAAACTAGCCGGGCTGCCGTGGCGGGCGCCTGTAGTCCCAGCTACTCAGGAGGCTGAGACAGGAGAATGGCGTAAACCCGGGAGGCGGAGCTTGCAGTGAGCTGAGATCTGGCCACTGGGCTTTGTTGCCCAGCCTGGGCGACAAAGTGAGACTCCGTCTCAAAATTAAAAAAAAATAATAATAATAATAAAAAAAAGAATGGCAATCATGAAAAAGTCAGGAAACAGCAGATGGTGGAGAGGATTTAGAGAAATAGGAATGCTTTTACACTGTTGATGGGAGTGTAAATTAGTTTAACCTTATGGAAGACAGTGTGGCGATTCCTCAAGGATCTAGAAGTAGAAATGCCAATTGACCCAGCAATCCCATTACTGGGTATATGCCCAAAGGATTGTAAATCATTCTACTAGAAAGACACATGCACACCTATGTTCATTGCAGCATTATTCACAATAGCAAAGACTTGGAACCAACCCAAATGCCCATCAATGTTAGACTGGATAAAGAAAATGTGGCACACATATACCATGGAATACTATTTAACCATAAAAAAGAATTCGTTCATGTCCTTTGCAGAGACATGGATGAAGCTGGAAACCATCATTCTCAGCAAACTAACACAGGAACAGAAAACCAAACACCACATGTTCTCACTTATAAGTGGGAGGTAACAAAGAGAACACATGGACACAGGGAGGGGAGCATTATACACCGAGGCCTATTGGACCTATGCAAGGGGAGGCATAGGATTACCACAAGTATTTAATGCATGCGGGGCTTAAAACCTAGATGACAGATTAATGGGTGCAGCAAACCACCATGGCAAATGTATACCTATGTAACAAACCTACATGTTCTGCACATGTATCCCAGAACTTAAAATACAATAATAGGGGCGGAGCAAGATGGCCGAATAGGAACAGCTCCAGTCTCCAACTCCCAGCACGAGCGACACAGAAGACCGGTGATTTCTGCATTTTCAACAGAGGTACTGGGGTCATCTCACTAGGGAGTGCCGGACAATCGGTGCTGGTCAGCTGCTGCAGCCTGACCAGCGAGAGCTGAAGCAGGGCGAGGCATCGCCTCACCTGGAAGCGCAAGGGGGAAGGGGATCCGTTTTCCTAGCCAGGGGAACTGAGACACACAACACCTGGAAAATTGGGTAACTCCCACCCCAATACTGCGCTGTAAGCATACAGGCACACCAGGAGAATATATCCCAATCCTGGCCGGGAGGGTCCCACGCCCACGAAGCCTCCCTCACCGCTAACACAGCAGTCTGCCGCGATCTATCCGCAAGGCAGCAGCGAGGCTGGGGGAGGGGCGCCCGCCATTGCTGAGGCTTAAGTAGGTAAACAAAGCCGCTGGGAAGCTCGAACTGGGTGGAGCTCACAGCAGCTCAAGGAAGCCTGCCTGTCTCTGTAGTCTCCACCTCTGGGGACAGCGCACAGCTGAAGACCAACAGGGGAAGTAGCGGGAGCCGGTGCAGACGCGAACGACTCTGACAGCTTTGGGGAGAGCCGTGGATCTCCCAACGCGGAGGTTGAGATCTGAGAACAGACAGACTGCCTGCTCAGGTGTGTCTCTGACCCCTGAGTAGCCTAGCTGGGAGAAATCCCCCACTAGGGGCAGTCTGACACCCCACACCTCACAGGGTGGAGTACACCCCTGAGAGGAATCTTCCAAAGGAAGAATCAGACAGGTACACTCGCTGTTCAGCAATATTCTATCTTCGGCAACCTCTGCTGCTGATACCCAGGCAAACAGGGTCTGAAGTGGACCTCAAGCAATCTCCAACAGACCAACAGACAGTCCTTCTGACTGTCAGAAGGAAAACTATCAAACAGGAAGGACACCTATACCAAAACCCCATCAGTACGTCACCACCATCAAAGACCAGAGACAGATAAAACCACAAAGATGGGGAAGAAGCAGGGCAGAAAAGCTGGAAATTCAAAAAATAAGAGCGCATCTCCCCCTGCGAAGGAGCGCAGCCCATCGCCAGCAACGGATCAAAGCTGGTCAGAGAATGACTTGGACGAGAGGAGAGAAGAAGGCTTCAGTCCATCAAACTTATCAGAGCTAAAGGAGGAATTACGTACCCAGCGCAAAGAAACTAAAAATCTTGAGAAAAGAGTGGAAGAATTGACAGCTAGACTAATTAATGCAGAGAAGATCATAAACGAAATGACAGAGATGAAAACCATGACACGAGAAATACGTGACAAATGCACAAGCTTCAGTAACCGACTCGATCAACTGGAAGAAAGAGTATCAGCGATTGAAGATCAAATGAATGAAATGAAGCGAGAAGAGAAACCAAAAGAAAAAAGAAGAAAAAGAAATGAGCAAAGCCTGCAAGAAGTATGGGATTACGTAAAAAGACCAAATCTACATCTGATTGGGGTGCCTGAAAGTGAGGGGGAAAATGGAACCAAGTTGGAAAACACTCTTCAGGATATCATCCAGGAGAACTTCCCCAACCTAGTAGGGCAGGACAACATTCAAATTCAGGAAATACAGAGAACGCCACAAAGATACTCCTCCAGAAGAGCAACTCCAAGACACATAATTGCCAGATTCACCAAAGTTGAAATGAAGGAAAAAATCTTAAGGGCAGCCAGAGAGAAAGGTCGGGTTACCCACAAAGGGAAGCCCATCAGACTAACAGCAGATCTCTCGGCAGAAACTCTACAAGCCAGAAGAGAGTGGGGGCCAATATTCAACGTTCTTAAAGAAAAGAATTTTAAACCCAGAATTTCATATCCAGCCAAACTAAGTTTCATAAGTGAAGGAGAAATAAAATCCTTTACAGATAAGCAAATGCTTAGAGATTTTGTCACCGACCAGGCCTGCCTTACAAGAGACCCTGAAGGAAGCCCTAAACATGGAAAGGAACAACCGGTACCAGCCATCACAAAAACATGCCAAAATGTAAAGACCATCGAGGCTAGGAAGAAACTGCATCGACTAACGAGCAAAATAACCAGTTAATATCATAATGGCAGGATCAAGTTCACACATAACAATATTAACCTTAAATGTTAATGGACTAAATGCTCCAATTAAAAGACACAGACTGGCAAACTGGATAAAGAGTCAAGACCCATCAGTCTGCTGTATTCAGGAGACCCATCTCACATGCAGAGACATACATAGGCTCAAAATAAAGGGATGGAGGAAGATCTACCAAGCAAATGAAGAACAAAAAAAAAGCAGGGGTTGCAATCCTTGTCTCTGATAAAACAGACTTTAAACCATCAAAGATCAAAAGAGACAAAGAAGGCCATTACATAATGGTAAAGGGATCAATTCAACAGGAAGAGCTAACTCTCCTAAATATATATGCACCCAATACAGGAGCACCCAGATTCATAAAGCAAGTCCTTAGAGACTTACAAAGAGACTTAGACTCCCATACAATAATAATGGGAGACTTCAACACTCCGCTGTCAACATTAGACAGATCAACGAGACAGAAAGTTAACAAGGATATCCAGGAATTGAACTCATCTCTGCACCAAGCAGACCTAATAGACATCTATAGAACTCTCCACCCCAAATCAACAGAATATACATTCTTCTCAGCACCACATCGCACTTATTCCAAAATTGACCACATAATTGGAAGTAAAGCACTCCTCAGCAAATGTACAAGAACAGAAATTATAACAAACTGTCTCTCAGACCACAGTGCAATCAAACTAGAACTCAGGACTAAGAAACTCAATCAAAACCGCTCAACTACATGGAAACTGAACAACCTGCTCCTGAATGACTACTGGGTACATAACGAAATGAAAGCAGAAATAAAGATGTTCTTTGAAACCAATGAGAACAAAGATACAACATACCAGAATCTCTGGGACACATTTAAAGCAGTGTGTAGAGGGAAATTTATAGCACTAAATGCCCACAAGAGAAAGCAGGAAAGATCTAAAATTGACACTCTAACATCACAATTAAAAGAACTAGAGAGGCAAGAGCAAACACATTCAAAAGCTAGCAGAAGGCAAGAAATAACTAAGATCAGAGCCGAACTGAAGGAGATAGAGGCACAAAAAACCCTCCAAAAAATCAATGAATCCAGGAGTTGGTTTTTTGAAAAGATCAACAAAATTGACAGACTGCTAGCAAGGCTAATAAAGAAGAAAAGAGAGAGGAATCAAATAGATGCAATAAAAAATGATAAAGGGGATATCACCACTGACCCCACAGAAATACAAACTACCATCAGAGAATACTATAAATGCCTCTACGCAAATCAACTAAAAAATCTAGAAGAAATGGATACATTCCTGGACACTTACACTCTCCTAAGGCTAAACCAGGAAGAAGTTGAATCCCTGAATAGACCAATAGTAGGCTCTGAAATTGAGGCAACAATTAATAGCCTACCCACCAAAAAAAGTCCAGGACCAGATGGATTCACAGCTGAATTCTATGAGTTACAAGGAGGAGCTGGTACCATTCCTTCTGAAACTATTCCAATCAGTAGAAAAAGAGGGAATCATCCCGAACTCATTTTATGAGGCCAACATCATCCTGATACCAAAGCCTGGCAGAGACACATCAAAAAAAGAGAATTTTAGACCAATATCCCTGATGAACATTGATGCAAAAAATCTCAATAAAATACTGGCAAACTGGATTCAGCAGCACATCAAAAAGCTTATCCACCATGATCAAGTGGGCTTCATCCCTGGGATGCAAGGCTGGTTCAACATTCGCAAATCAATAAACGTAATCCAGCATATAAACAGAACCAAAGACAAGAACCACATGATTGTCTCAATAGATGCAGAAAAGGCTTTTGACAAAATTCAACAGCCCTTCATGCTAAAAAGGCTCAATAAATTCGGTATTGATGGAACGTACCTCAAAATAATAAGAGCTATTTATGACAAACCCACAGCTAATATCATACTGAATGGGCAAAAACTGGAAAAATTCCCTTTGAAAACTGGCACAAGACAGGGATGCCCTCTCTCACCACTCCTATTCAACATAGTGTTGGAAGTTCTGGCTAGGGCAATCAGGCAAGAGAAAGAAATCAAGGGTATCCAGTTAGGAAAAGAAGAAGTCAAATTGTCCCTGTTTGCAGATGACATGATTGTATATTTAGAAAACCCCATCGTCTCAGCCCAAAATCTCCTTAAGCTGATAAGCAACTTCAGCAAAGTCTCAGGATACAAAATTAATGTGCAAAAATCACAAGCATTCTTATACACCAGTAACAGACAAGCAGAGAGCCAAATCAGGAATGAACTTCCATTCACAATTGCTTCAAAGAGAATAAAATACCTAGGAATCCAGCTTACAAGGGATGTAAAGGACCTCTTCAAGGAGAACTACAAACCACTGCTCAGCGAAATAAAAGAGGACACAAACAAATGGAAGAACATACCATGCTCATGGATAGGAAGAATCAATATCGTGAAAATGGCCATACTGCCCAAGGTTATTTATAGATTCAATGCCATCCCCATCAAGCTACCAATGAGTTTCTTCACAGAATTGGAAAAAACTGCTTTAAAGTTCATATGGAACCAAAAAAGGGCCCGCATTGCCAAGACAATCCTAAGTCAAAAGGACAAAGCTGGAGGCGTCACGCTACCTGACTTCAAACTATACTACAAGGCTACAGTCACCAAAACAGCATGGGACTGGTACCAAAACAGAGATATAGATCAATGGAACAGAACAGAGTCCTCAGAAATAATACCACACATCTACAGCCATCTGATCTTTGACAAACCTGAGAGAAACAAGAAATGGGGAAAGGATTCCCTATTTAATAAATGGTGCTGGGAAAATTGGCTAGCCATAAGTAGAAAGCTGAAACTGGATCCTTTCCTTACCCCTTATACGAAGATTAATTCAAGATGGATTAGAGACTTAAATGTTAGACCTAATACCATAAAAACCCTAGAAGAAAATCTAGGTAGTACCATTCAGGACATAGGCATGGGCAAGGACTTCATGTCTAAAACACCAAAAGCAACGGCAGCAAAAGCAAAAATTGACAAATGGGATCTAATTAAACTAAAGAGCTTTTGCACAGCAAAAGAAACTACCATCAGAGTGAACAGGCAACCTACAGAATGGGAGAAAATTTTTGCAACCTACTCATCTGACAAAGGGCTAATATCCAGAATCTACAAAGAACTCAAACAAATATACGAGAAAAAAACAAACAACCCCATCAAAAAGTGGGGAAAGGATATGAACAGACATTTCTCAAAAGGAGATATTCATACAGCCAACAGACACATGAAAAAATGCTCATCATCACTCGCCATCAGAGAAATGCAAATCAAAACCACAATGAGATACCATCCCACACCAGTTAGAATGGCAATCATTAAGAAGTCAGGAAACAACAGGTGTTGGAGAGGATGTGGAGAAATAGGAACACTTTTACACTGTTGGTGGGATTGTAAACTAGTTCAACCATTATGGAAAACAGTATGGCAATTCCTCAAGGATCTAGAACTAGATGTACCATATGACCCAGCCATCCCACTACTGGGTATATACCCAAAGGATTATAAATTATTCTACTACAAAGACACATGTACACGTATGTTTATTGCGGCACTATTCACAATAGCAAAGACTTGGAATCAACCCAAATGTCCATCTGTGACAGACTGGATTAAGAAAATGTGGCACATATACACCATGGAATACTATGCAGCCATAAAAAGGATGAGTTTGCATCCTTTGTAGGGACATGGATGCAGCTGGAAACCATCATTCTTAGCAAACTATCACAAGAACAGAAAACCAAACACCGCATGTTCTCACTCATAGGTGGGAACTGAACAATGAGATCACTTGGACTCGGGAAGGGGAACATCACACACTGGGGCCTATCATGGGGAGGGGGGAGGGGGGAGGAGGGAGGGCTTGCATTGGGGAGTTATACAAGATAGAAATGATGAATTGATGGGTGCTGACGAGTTGATGGGTGCAGCACACCAACATGGCATAAGTATACATATGTAACAAACCTGCACGTTATGCACATGTACCCTGGAACTTAAAGTATAATAAAAAAAAAAAATAAAAAAATAAAATACAATAATAATTACAATAAAAAGGCCACTTCATTGTTTCCTCCATCAATCGCAACCAGATGAGTTGAAATTATATAATAAATTATATATAATATATGGTATATCCCAAGCAGTTTAAGCATAATTTAAGCATAATTTGAAATCAGTCCCATGAAATCAATAGAAAGGAATAAAAATCTCAAATTATGTTTGGAAGGGAGTTGTCTAGATTAGTGCTAAGCTTGTTTAATCTTGCTTCACAGACATTATTTACTTAAAATTCCATATATCTACTCATATAATGTAGACTTCATGAAACACAAAAAAAATAGAAATTAAAAGATCGAGATAAAAAAAGAGAATTAATATTTTCTTCCAATGTCACAATGGAGTCTATATATTCCACTCTGGGAACCATTAGACTGGTATGAAAGCCTTGGCATGTGAGAAAGAAGAATTCCTTGGTTTAATGCTGTTATTGCAAGACTTGTTAGAGTTTTTACTGTGCTACTGCACATGGTGAATTCCTGAAGGGGCAATAGAATACTGTATAGTGATCTAAAGAAAGACAAGTCAGAGATCCCAGATCTGTCTGCCACTCATGAACAATATCACTTTAGACTGGTTATTCAAACTCACTGAACTTCAGTTTTGCCATCTGTACAAGGCAATAATGACATATCTCCTTGGGTTATTACACAGATTATGTAAGAAGATGAATGTAAAGTACTTAGTCCAATGCCTAGCATAAAGTAGATGTGAGTTCATTTCATCACAGACTCTTTTTTTTATGGGTAACTTATTGCACTAGTGTACTGTGAAAAATACTTTTGGAAATGTTCCAGATTAGACTATTCTTTCACTTATTATATTATTGTTACTTTTTTTTTTTTTTTTTTTTTTGAGACGGAGTCTCGCTCTGTCGCCCGGGCTGGAGTGCAGTGGCCCGATCTCCGCTCACTGCAAACTCCGCCTCCCGGGTTCACGCCATTCTCCTGCCTCAGCCTCCCGAGTAGCTGGGACTACAGGCGCCCGCCACCTCGCCCGGCTAGCTTTTTGTATTTTTTAGTAGAGATGGGGTTTCACCGTGTTAGCCAGAATGGTCTCGATCTCCTGGCCTCGTCGTGATCCGCCCGTCTCGGCCTCCCAAAGTGCTGGTTATTGTTACTTTTTAAAATTTGACAAATACTTATTGATTATCTCCTAAGTATAGATGTAGTAGTAGGCTTAGGGCAACAGCATACATAGCTGAATATTCTGAAGGACTTTTAAATTATTTTTAACTCAGCAAAAAAATTCAGAGCCTACCATATGTCAGACACAATGTACTGGTTTGCAGATATGGTGATGGCCAAGGCACATATGGTGTCTACCTTCATGAAACTTAGAGTGTGAGGAAAGGACTGGCATGATGTATGGCCAGTATTTACAAGGTAAATGCAAAATAGTATAAAGAGTGTTCTGATAAGGGGTGAATAAGATGGGGGGTATTGGGTTTGCTGAGATCTGCCCATGCTAGACTTGCACATCATTTTAAAGAGTTCTTACTTTATCCTAAGGAAAATAGAAGACTATTTTCAAGGTCAACAGGATGAAAGGACAAAATATCAGAGAACACACAAAATGAGCATGTCACTGAATATAAACAAAGAAAAGCTTGAACAGAATAGCTGCTATCATTGTATAGAATGGTAGGCAATATACATCACACACAGCTATCTCTGTCTACTGTCTATTTCATTCCTATCAATAAATTTCATTGCCTCTTTATAAAACATCAACTTCACAGTTTTTCTTGTGGCATAAATTTACTCAGACTCTAATCAGTTTTTTGTTTCGGTGAAGACTTTTTTTTTTTTTACATATCGCAAATGTGTTTGTGCCTTCCATTGCTTGCTAACTGGCAGGTGCATCACATTAACATAGCTCTTAAACCAACCAAGCAGAGCCTGATAGGTGTGGTGGGATCTGACAGTATTCATTTGATATGAAACAATGACTCTTTGCTAAAGGGCCTGGACTGACAGACCTGCAAAGTTAAAGTCTCTGGTGAGCTTGAGAATAAACTACAGAGGTTTGCATTTCCACACATGGTCTGCAAGACCAATTTGCCATAAGTATATTCAGGAGAGACCACTCTGCCTTTTGTGAATACATAGTCTATCCATTTTAGACATTTTTAACAAGCAGGAAATACTTCTGTCAGAAGGGAGAATTCTGTGAGGTTGCTAAATAATGGCAAAGTGCTGGAATAAACAGAAAGGAGAACATTTGGCCTTGAGAGTTTAGTGTTCTACTGACAGTGTTCTGACAGAGGCACACAGTCAGAGTTTGATAGTGAATAGTCTGTTCTCTGTGTAAAAGTGGACAATAACAGATGTGTATCTCCCTAGCAATTGAGATGTAAAAATCTTCAAGCTAATTTGGTTTTCGTTTAGTGTGAAGAGAAATTGCCTCATGAAAATAGTTTTAAGATGAGAGGTAATGTTTCAAAAGAAATATATAAAATATCCTTTCTTGTTATTTTGCTAATTTAGAAAAATATAGTTGTATATTTTTCTGCTTCCCATGATATTTCTTTGGATTAAAAGTTTTTACCACAGTTTCATTGGATTGCAAACACATATTTTATGAACTTATAATTTATCAAATCTATTAGATTGAAATAAGATAAATATAATACAAGAAATCCTGTTTTTTTGAGAAGGAGTCCAAGAGTTTATGAACAAAATCAGATATATTTAAGAAAACATATTGGAATATGTAGTTCAGGGAAATCTTGACACTTACATCAGGTTTAGATTGAGCTCCATATAACAGATAACTTGTTAAAAAGCAGAAGTTTAAGCAAAATAAATTATTTCTGTCATTAACAGAAAGTTTCTTAGTGAACATTTCCAGGCTAGTATGGTGGTTTTATAGTTAAGGATTTAAACTTCTTTCATCATTTTGCTTCACCATCTTAGCATGTATCTTTCATTCTTAAGGTGGCTTTGTAGTCAGAGATGGACTTCTGGAATTCAAGACGTCTCATGCACATTCTAGACTTCAGAAAGAAGGAAGATTTGGAGGTCATGCTACTCTTCAAGAGATTTTCCGGAGGTCAATATAATACTCTAACACTTCTGCTTATATCTGATTGTCCAGAGTTTAGTCCCATGGCCACACTTTAAGGCTCTAAGGGAGGATAGGAAACTTAGCTGGGTACATTAGTGACCCACATAAAATCAAGAGTGCACTAATACTGTATCTGTATCTGTATGAGATGAGTATATCTGGGCCACTATCCAGAGGATTCCTGGAAGTCCCTGGCTCACTCTCCACAAGCCCTAAGTACTATTTCTCCGACATGCATGCAATTGCTAGCTCTGTCAAGTGGTAGTACTTTGAGTATGATGTTTCCTAGGGTTCTCCATGACCATCCTCTGATGGAGTCCACGTGTGCTCAATGTGCGTTTTCCTGAGCTGGAGAGTTGAACTGGATGCTGCTCAAGCACCACTTGTTTGCCAATAAGTTTGATGTGTATGTTGACCTTTTCTCCATCCAGTGTTTGGATAAGCATCTGAGACATAAAACTTTGAAGACATTAAAATACTGACCATTACAGGCAATTTTATGAATAGTAAGAAGGATACACAAAAAATACTCTTATCTGATTCCTCTTCCTTGTCAACAAGCATCGGGAAAATGGTATGAGGTCCTCTTTGGGGTGGGGACTCAGTCTTCTTGTCAGAGAAGCTGCATGTTTTCTGCAGAACGCCATTGACTAGAAATGTGATAGCATTAAATGTTCACCTAAATTTAACGTGAGGGGGAGTAAAAGTAGCCTTGAGGCCAGAGCAGGTAGCAAGGCATTCTGGAAAGAAGGGACCAGGGTGCCTGGGGAAGAGGCCAATGCATAAGGTCAGCCTGTTCAAAGAGCTCAGGGACTTAGCAAAATGAGAAGATTTCACCTGTGCCAAAACTATTAAGAATTTTAAATGTGACAATTTTCCTGGTATGAATAAACTTATAACAACAACCATAAAGATATAATTGATCTGATACATTGTATTGAAATAGAAATTTGATTTTACTCTAAATTATTTGGCCAGGCTGGTCTTGAACTCCTGACCTCAGGTGATCCACCCACCTCGGCTTCCCAAAGTGCTAGAATTATAGGTGTGAGCCACCACGCCTGCCCCAATGAGGCTGTTTTTTTTTTTTTAAAGAACACCTCAGTGTACACTGAAATACATATTTATAAGTGCTTCTTTTTTTTTTTTTTTTTTTTGAGACGGAGTCTTGCTCTGTCGCCCAGGCTGTAGTGCAGTGGCCGGATCTCAGCTCACTGCAAGCTCCGCCTCCCGGGTTCACGCCATTTTCCTGCCTCAGCCTCCCGAGTAGCTGGGACTACAGGCACCCGCCAGGTGGCCCGGCTAGTTTTTTGTATTTTTAGTAGAGACGGGGTTTCACCATGTTAGCCAGGATGGTCTTGATCTCCTGACCTCGTGATCCGCCCGTCTCGGCCTCCCAAAGTGCTGGGATTACAGGCTTGAGCCACCGCGCCCGGCCAAGTGCTTCTTTTTAAATATGTGCCAACCTAACGTTTTCTCATTGCAGATGCTGAAGTGGAGGGAAAAAGTGAAAGGCAGGAGGTGCTCACCTTTTCCCTGAGCAAGAGGAAAGGCAACTTCCCTCAGTTCTTAAGAAAAAGTACAGGCCATTCACAGTCTGCCTTCAACCCAGAGAAAGAGGAATCACTTTCTCGAGCACTTTTTTTTCTCATCCCTGTCTCCTTGCTCCTGTCTGGGGTTAGGCTTGACCTTTTAGTACTTTTTTGTAACCAGGAGCTGAAAAATACAGATTTAAACATGGTGGGAAATGAGGGATACTAAGATGTGTTGAACAGCAGGGCAATCAAACAGCTCTTGAGTTGGAGAGAGAAAGCTGGATCATATCAGAGTGGATGCTATCAAAAGAGTTATGAGCTTAACATGACAGAAAATTGCATGTACTTGAAATATGCCATTACAAAATGCCAGCCTGACATTAAGCTGCTTTATAGAGGTATCATGTCCTTAAATAGCCTGGTGATTATTCGTGTCCCTGGAGCTCTGCTTTCCTCCCTGATTTTGTAATGCCCTGGCTTGCCTTTAATCACTGCAAAGAGTGTCACCATCTTAGAAAAATTCTTAAAAGAAAATTAATATTGATTTCCACTGATGTTCTAGAGAGTTTTTTTTTTAATAGCTGGGATAGGGATGCAGCCTTCTGTCCCACAATGACAGGAGGTAGCAGTTTCCGGTAGGGGTAAGGATCCTACTTTGACCACCCTTAAAAAACAAAAGCATTTTCTATATGCCCATTATGTGTTAAGCACTTTACATGCACTATCTCATTTAATTCTCATAAAACCTATAAGGTAAGTTCTATTATTAAACACATTCAAATTAAAGTACGGAGAGACCAAATGACTTGCCCAAGGTCACTCAGTCGGCTAGTCAGTAGTAAAATGGGGATTTTAACCCAGGCAGATTGATTCTGGAGCCTATTCTCAGGTAGTTACACTGCTTTCCTCAAGGACCATGTTCTACTGAGAGGCCTAAGTTGGGAAGATAAGGTAAATTATTAAGAAATATTTATAGAAAGGACAAAAGAGAACAAGAGATAAGATAACGCATTCCACCTTTGTCTTTAGAATGGTATGGTTAAGAAAACAAAAAATCCTGTGCTGGGCTTTATACATTAAGAAACATTCTAATAAATCCTACTGCCACCAGAAAAAAAAAAAAAAAAAAAAAGAGAGATTATTCTTGCATAAGGAGAGGCAACAGGAAGTGTGAATGAGAAGCACAAATGTGGAAAGTAAAGCTCTTTAAAAAGGAAAGCAGCTGCGAACTTCCCATCTGCAGTGTTTGTCTCGGCTCCAGTCATCACTGCCACGATTACTCCTGGATGAATTCCCCAGTGGAAATATCAACAAGGTAGGAAATGTGATAATTATATTTTCTATTATCCCCAGAAGAATATATTAAGATGGTAGATATGGACATAATTTGGAAGAAAAGTGCTAGGTAGTAGACACAATTGCTGATGAAACAAAACTAGCTGATTTTTCATCCTCTGGTATTAGCAAAAAGGCAAAGTCCCAGATGTTATTCTGCACCTCTTCCAAAGTGTAGTTGTATTTGAACAACAGCTAGGCTTATTGGATTGCTTTCTGCCTTTCTCTATAAAATAAATATATATTCAGTACATTCTAGACAATCTTCTAGAGGTCATAATAGTAACAGTGAATGATCCAATAGATGACTTGGGATATCACCTCATACTAGTTGGTGAAGTAGAGAAAGTATTGATGCCTGTTGATGTAAAAAAGGTTTCTGGAGGGAGTGAACATTCGAGGGGTAATTTTTGTGACTCAAAAATATGGAATATTGATATATTATGGAATGTTGATCTGTTAAGCTCTCTTTCTATAACCTCCAGATTTTCTGAGGCTGTCACCTAAGATGCCTGCTAAAACTTGTACTCTCATCATTCTTGCATGGCAATCTGGAAGTGTGGAAATATTAATGTCTTGTAGGGAACCCTTCAATCGAAAAGAACCATGAGACAATGGTCAAACATTTCTCTCTTTTGCCCGTTGGGTAGTCAATTTTAGACTTTTTGTATAGCTCCTCATAAGATCTGAGTGAAATCACACACAGTTGGCCACGGTTATGTTCAACGCCCTGTGCACCTTTGCACTGACTTTCTCTCCTACCCCATTTTATTCTCACTAGATCTTCTCTCCTATTTCCTGGAATCATTTCCAAATAAACCACCTGAATGCAGTTCTTATGCAGGTTCTGTTTTTGTGGAGGTCCCAGACTAAGACAATGCCACATCATAAAAGGAGCAATATCTATGGGCTGAGAGATGAGGGGGTGTGTTTGTCAGGGTGTGGTACTGGCATTTAATACAGCTTTCTCTCCCTCTACCAGATATCTAAATATTGACAGTGTGGAAGGTTTCTCTAGGATTCATCTGCTCTTTTTAAATCTTCTTTTCTTTATCTATACTTTCTCTTCTTTATCTATATTTCTCTTCTATATTTTCTCCTTAGACAATCTACAGTTCTATGGTTTTAAACACCACCTTTATTTTAATGACTCCCCCAAATTATATCTTTAGTCCTGATCTTGCTTCAGAGTACCAGCATCATATATCCAATTGTCTACTTTTCATGTCCATTCGGATGTCTAACTGGCATCTTTTTCTTCATTTGCACAAAATAAAACTCTTGTTTACCTCCCAATAAAATAAACTGTTTCCTACAAAATAAGCTGTTATGCCCCTATTCTTTTTCATGGCACCACCATCTACACTATAGCTCAGACAAAGAAAACTTGATGTTCTTGGGTCTATCCTTTTCACACTCTTCCCAGCAAGTTATGAATATTATATCTCCAGAATAGATTTCAAATTTATCCACTTATCTACATCCCCACTGTAATTGCCCTTGTCCTAGGCATAATTATCTTTTGTCAGGACCACTCCAATAGCCTTATAAAATCTATTAGAGATAATACCATCAGAATAGTTTAAACAAATACACACAAGTCACTAGCCCTTTTCAAGCCTTCCAGTGATTTCCTAAGGCATCAGGAAATAAAAGTTAAAAATCTTTCCATGTTCCCAAGGTCCTATATGATCTAGGCCCTGCTAACATTAGATTTTTTTTTTCTTGTTCGCTATTTCTATAGACTGTGTTTATGTGCCCCCCTAGGTTCACATGTTAAAACCTAACTGCCAGTGTGATGGTATTTGGAAGTGAGGTCTTTGGGAGATGATCAGATCATGGGGCAAAGGTTTCATGGATGGGATTAGTGCCCTTATAAAAGAAACTCCAGAGAGTTAGTCCCTTTCATGTGAGGACACAGTGAAACTGCTGTCTATGAGCCAGGAAGTAGTCCTCATCAGAACCAAGTCCACTGGTGCTTTGATCTTGAACTTTCCAGCCTCCGGAACAGTGAGAAGTATATATCTGTTGTTTATAAGTCACCCAGTCTATGGTATTCCGTTATAGCAGCTGGAGTGAATGAAGACACTTACGCACCAGTCACAGTAGTATCTTTTCATTCTCTGAAAAGCCCTGCTTCTATCTTTCCTCAGGGTCTTCCATTTCTGAACCTTCTGCCTGGATAGCTCCCTTTCCGGCTTTTCATGGGCCATACTCCTTATTCTTTAGGCCTCAGTACAAATATCTCCTCATCTGAGAGTGGTTCTTGCCTTGGTGACCTGTGAAAATGCCCTCCAGCCCAGTTACTGTCTATCACTACTTGTTTATTTTCTTCATAATTCTTCTCAGAATTTTCGTATTGTGTTTTAAGCCATTTTTATTTTCCATTCATCTTTTCAGTTAGAAGGTAAACTCCACAAGGTCAGAAGTCCTATCTTTCTTGGCAAGTTTTACATTTCTAGACTAGATCTGGCAACTTTGTGGAATACAAATGGATAGGATAATTATTTTGAGAAATTCTTCTGGATGGGTCCATGTAGGAATCTTTTTTTTTTTTTTTTTAACTTACACTGAGGCAAAGAACCTAATAATGTCTAATTTTTCCTGTCTCAATTATCTATACATCCTTGCATCTTTGAAACTCTAATGAGACCAGGAGATGGGAGTAAACAATCATTTTGTGTGTGTGAGTACATAAAGACATTCTGCTAAATCTTCACTTCTTATTTTTTATGGTCAGTATTATTTTCAAGTAGGAAGCAAAACTGATGATTCATCTCTTAGTAATCAAATTTATTATAACTAATTATATTGTTTTCAATAGCTTTTATCTAAATAGAATGATTACATCTGAGAAGCGTGAGATTTTATGAGAAAGGACATGACTTAAATTCTATTCATTCTATAATGTTTTCTCTTTTTATAAAAATGACTTGGCTAACTTCTTCTAATATAACCCTGCCACACACAGAATGAAATTCTTAGTACTTCTTAACTCTTCCCCTCTTAAGTCATTCTGTCTTTCAGATACACACAAATTCATTATTTCAGTTCCTTTCAAAGACCTATATATCCAAAACTTCAATATCTTTTAGTCACAGATACTTCTTTTACTCTCGTTTCCGTTTTCATACCTGCCACCTCAGGATGTGGTACCCAGCTTTTTCACGTCATCACAGGCTGGATCTGTTTGCTTTATTTTGTGATTCTGGGCCAGAGGGCCCTGAGTTCACTTTGGTAGCCTTATTCTAAAATTTAGTGCCAAATATCACAAGTGCCAAAGGAATAATTTTTTTTATTTTTATGGTGAAAATAATGATAAAGCAAGTCCAGTCCTGTGTTGATTAACTATTAATATGAATTTTTATTATTTCTGAACATATCTACACACATTTATGCATATCAAAGCTAACATTAAATTCTTAGGCAATTTTTTTTCCTTAAAATCTTATATTACAGCATCTTGCAGCTTTTTGTAATTTAGGATTTCTCATACTGAATTTTCCTAAAGAGAGACACATTTCTATTGATTGTGATTTAATTTCTTGATATGTAATAATTGCATCATGGGTTTTGTTACATTTAAATGTAAAGCAACTGGGCTGTGATACATAGATTTGTTAATATTGTACTCTGTTTGCCAAAATGACATGAAGTAATTTGATTTTATGTATTGCTCTTGATGCCCCTTGTTACTCTCTTATACTTAGCTAGACTTTGGGATTTTACAGTACAGAGATTTTCTGTACTCTAACCTCAGGAAAAGCTTATTACCACTTTTTTTTTTTTTTTTTTTTTTTTTTTGAGATGGAGTCTCTCTCTGCTGCCCAGGCAGGAGTGCAGTGGCATCATCTCGGCTTACTGCCACTTCTGCCTACCGGGTTCAAACGATTCTCCTGCCCCAGCCTCCTGAGTAGCTGGGATTATAGGTGCATGCCACCATGCCTGCCTAATTTTTGTATTTTTAGTAGAGATAGGGTTTCACCATGCTGGTCAAGCATGTCTTAAATTTCTGATCTCGTGATCCACCCACCTTGGCATCCCAAAGTGCTGGGATTACAGGCATGAGCCACTGTGCCCAGCCACCACTTTTGTAATTACTTGATGGGTATGAGAAATACCTGCTTGGTGATCAGTCTCACTAATGGGTCTTGTCTCAACTGACTTGAAAAGAACCCAGAAGAAGATTTGATGTATTTGATCAGTCAAATGCTGTCCTTGATTCATCTGAGTGATTTCTGTCCTCTTCACCTCTTTCTGTCTGTGCTTCATGTTTAATAATGAAATGCTCTTACCATCAGTGCAGAGGGGTCCAGACCTCCCATATGGGCAGAGGCAGACAATATCTGTTCTGGATTTTGGAACACAGGTGGCACCATTTCCACATGGGTTATTTTCACAACTTGCAAATTGGCACAGCTTGCCCGAATACAGCCTTGGACACTCACAAAACAGATTTTCACTATCACTGAGAAGGGAAAAAAATTTAAAAATTCATTAGAAAACGACTGATATTTTCTACACACAATGCACATATATACACATGCATGAACACATATGCAAATAAAATTATAATTGCATCTTTTCTAATAAGTGACTTTTCTCCCTTTTTTTCTGTTTCAACTTTTGAATATTTGTAGCTGTGTACTTCCCATTGAAAGCAGATTAACAGCTTTATAGATTATCCGAAGCCATGAATTCTATTTTAAGCCATCTATTTTTATTTTTGATTTGTCTCCTCTTTTTATTTCACACTGGGTGCCTTTTCAGGGCTTCATTGAATATGTGTGGTGCTGCCTCAATAAAGTGCATCAAATGTCTATTAGCAAAAAACATCTTAGACTCAAAGCTCAGAGGAGAATTTTAAGCTGGTGATAAGCTTCCCCACACTGAGGACAAAGTCCTCCAAGAGCTGCGCTTGTAGTAATTCTGAAAATAAGCCACAGTGGGGAGCTATAATGACTATATAACTCTTCAGCTTAAAATATGGTTTGGTGGCCCCAGGCTGCGAGTGCCCATGAAAGCAGAGTTCAAGAAAAATACTCCTCTTACCTGTCAGGGAAACATTCTCAAGATGGAGAAGTGACTTGGAGTTTGTTATTTCTGCCTTCTCTGTATCCATTGCCCCATTTAAAGTAACAGATGCGTTTGTTTTCCTTTTCAAGAGCCACCCCTCCACCATTCTCAGTCCATGTTTGAGAGAGACTGTCTCCACTCTTGGTGCCAATCATAGTGTGTAGTGCAGGATGGATACAAAACACACTAGGCCAACTGGCCAACCTCTGCTAGAACTCTTCGGAGAGTACTCTTTATCTGCTGGTGTTGCTACACTGGTAATTGATAGTGGCATGTGCCTGTCCAGAGGGAAGAGCCTAGCTGAGAATAAATAGCTAATACTTAGCAATGTAGATATAAGTGACAGAGAAATATAGATTATTGATTATTTGGGTACCAGATCTCACCAGTACTCTGTAGTTATGTGAGCCAATATATTCCACTGCTTTTACATTTTTAAAGCCAGTTTGATTTGGGATTTTGTCACTTGAAGTTAAATAATTCCATTTAATCTTTTCTTTTTTTTTCTCTCTCTCTCTCTTCTTATTATCTTAGTTCATACACCTTGCTATATACAGATCTTAGGAGTTTACATCTTATCTTTTCTTTTTTTTTTTTTATTATACTTTAAGTTCTAGGGTACATGTGCATAACGTGCAGGTTTGTTACATATGTACACTTGTGCCATGTTGGTGTGCTGCACCCATCAACTCGTCAGCACCCATTAATTCATCATTTATATCATGTATAACTCCCAATGCAATTCCTCCCCCCTCCCCCCTCCCCCCTCCCCATGATAGGCCCCAGTGTGTGATGTTCCCCTTCCCGAGTCCAAGTGATCTCATTGTTCAGTTCCCACCTATGAGTGAGAACATGCGGTGTTTGGTTTTCTGTTCTTGTGATAGTTTGCTAAGAATGATGGCTTCCAGCTGCATCCATGTCCCTACAAAGGACGCAAACTCATCCTTTTTTATGGCTGCATAGTATTCCATGGTGTAAATGTGCCACATTTTCTTAATCCAGTCTGTCACAGATGGACATTTGGGTTGATTCCAAGTCTTTGCTATTGTGAATAGTGCTGCAATAAACATACGTGTGCATGTGTCTTTGTAGTAGAATAATTTATAATCCTTTGGGTATATACCCAGTAGTGGGATAGCTGGGTCATATGGTACATCTAGTTCTAGATCCTTGAGGAATTGCCATACTGTTTTCCATAATGGTTGAACTAGTTTATAATCCCACCAACAGTGTAAAAGTGTTCCTATTTCTCCACATCCTCTCCAACACCTGTTGTTTCCTGACTTCTTAATGATTGCCATTCTAACTGGTGTGAGATGGTATCTCATTGTGGTTTTGATTTGCATTTCTCTGATGGCCAGTGATGATGAGCATTTTTTCATGTGTCTGTTGGCTATATGAATGTCTTCTTTTGAGAAATGTCTGTTCATATCCTTTGCCCACTTTTTGATGGGGTTGTTTGTTTTTTTCTTGTATATTTGTTTGAGTTCTTTGTAGATTCTGGATATCAGCCCTTTGTCAGATGAGTAGATTGCAAAAATTTTCTCCCATTCTGTAGGTTGCCTGTTCACTCTTGGTAGTTTCTTTTACTGTGCAGAAGCTCTTTAGTTTAATTAGATCCCATTTGTCAATTTTGGCTTTTGCTGCCGTTGCTTTTGGTGTTTTAGACATGAAGTCCTTGCCCATGCCTATGTCCTGAATGGTACTACCTAGATTTTCTTCTAGGATTTTTATGGTATTAGGTCTAACATTTAAGTCTCTAATCCACCTTGAATTAATCTTCGTATAAGGAGTAAGGAAAGGATCCAGTTTCAGCTTTCTACTTACGGCTAGCCAATTTTCCCAGCACCATTTATTAAATAGGGAATCCTTTCCCCATTTCTTGTTTCTCTCAGGTTTGTCAAAGATCAGATGGCTGTAGATGTGTGGTATTATTTCTGAGAACTCTGTTCTGTTCCATTGGTCTATATCTCTGTTTTGGTACCAGTCCCATGCTGTTTTGGTTACTGTAGCCTTGTAGTATAGTTTGAAGTCAGGTAGCGTGACGCCTCCAGCTTTGTCCTTTTGACTTAGGATTGTCTTGGCAATGAGGGCTCTTTTTTGGTTCCATATGAACTTTAAAGCAGTTTTTTCCAACTCTGTGAAGAAACTCATTGGTAGCTTGATGGGGATGGCATTGAATCTATAAATAACCTTGGGCAGTATGGCCATTTTCACGATATTGATTCTTCCTATCCATGAGCATGGTATGTTCTTCCATTTGTTTGTGTCCTCTTTGATTTCACTGAGCAGTGGTTTGTAGTTCTCCTTGAAGAGGTCCTTGACATCCCTTGTAAGTTGGATTCCTAGGTATTTTATTCTCTTTGAAGCAATTGTGAATGGAAGTTCACTCCTGATTTGGCTCTCTGTTTGTCTGTTACTGGTGTATAAGAATGCTTGTGATTTTTGCACATTAATTTTGTATCCTGAAACTTTGCTGAAGTTGCTTATCAGCTTAAGGAGATTCTGGGCTGAGACAATGGGGTTTTCTAAATATACAATCATGTCATCTGCAAACAGGGACAATTTGACTTCTTCTTTTCCTAACTGAATAGCCTTGATTTCTTTCTCTTGCCTGATTGCCCTAGCCAGAACTTCCAACACTATGTTGAATAGGAGTGGTGAGAGAGGGCATCCCTGTCTTCTGCCAGTTTTCAAAGGGATTTTTTCCAGTTTTTGCCCATTCAGTATGATATTAGCTGTGGGTTTGTCATAAATAGCTCTTATTATTTTGAGGTACGTTCCACCAATACCGAATTTATTGAGCCTTTTTAGCATGAAGGGCTGTTGAATTTTGTCAAAAGCCTTTTCTGCATCTATTGAGATAATCATGTGGTTCTTGTCTTTGGTTCTGTTCATATGCTGGATTACGTTTATTGATTTGCGAATGTTGAACCAGCCTTGCATCCCAGGGATGAAGCCCACTTGATCATGGTGGATAAGCTTTTTGATGTGCTGCTGAATCCGTTTTGCCAGTATTTTATTGAGGATTTTTGCATCGATATTCATCAGGGATATTGGTCTAAAATTTTCTTTTTTTGTTGTGTCTCTGCCAGGTTTTGGTATCAGGATGATGTTGGCCTCATAAAATGAGTTCGGGAGGATTCCCTCTTTTTCTATTGATTGGAATAGTTTCAGAAGGAATGGTACCAGCTCCTCCTTGTACCTCTGGTAGAATTCAGCTGTGAATCCATCTGGTCCTGGACTTTTTTTGGTGGGTAGGCTATTGATTGTTGCCTCAATTTCAGAGCCTGCTATTGGTCTATTCAGGGATTCAACTTCTTCCTGGTTTAGTCTTGGGAGAGTGTAAGTGTCCAGGAAATTATCCATTTCTTCTAGATTTTCTAGTTGATTTGTGTAGAGGTGTTTATAGTATTCTCTGATGGTAGTTTGTATTTCTGTGGGGTCGGTGGTGATATCCCCTTTATCATTTTTTATTGCATCTATTTGATTCCTCTCTCTTTTCTTCTTTATTAGTGTTGCTAGCGGTCTGCCAATTTTGTTGATCTTTTCAAAAAACCAGCTCCTGGATTCATTGATTTTTTGGAGGGTTTTTTGTGTCTCTATCTCCTTCAGTTCTGCTCTGATCTTAGTTATTTCTTGCCTTCTGCTAGCTTTTGAATGTGTTTGCTCTTGCCTCTCTAGTTCTTTTAATTGTGATGTTAGAGTGTCAATTTTAGATCTTTCCTGCTTTCTCTTGTGGGCATTTAGTGCTATAAATTTCCCTCTACACACTGCTTTAAATGTGTCCCAGAGATTCTGGTATGTTGTATCTTTGTTCTCATTGATTTCAAAGAACATCTTTATTTCTGCTTTCATTTCGTTATGTACCCAGTAGTCATTCAGGAGCAGGTTGTTCAGTTTCCATGTAGTTGAGCGGTTTTGATTGAGTTTCTTAGTCCTGAGTTCTAGTTTGATTGCACTGTGGTCTGAGAGACAGTTTGTTATAATTTCTGTTCTTGTACATTTGCTGAGGAGTGCTTTACTTCCAATTATGTGGTCAATTTTGGAATAAGTGCGATGTGGTGCTGAGAAGAATGTATATTCTGTTGATTTGGGGTGGAGAGTTCTATAGATGTCTATTAGGTCTGCTTGGTGCAGAGATGAGTTCAATTCCTGGATATCCTTGTTAACTTTCTGTCTCGTTGATCTGTCTAATGTTGACAGCGGAGTGTTGAAGTCTCCCATTATTATTGTATGGGAGTCTAAGTCTCTTTGTAAGTCTCTAAGGACTTGCTTTATGAATCTGGGTGCTCCTGTATTGGGTGCATATATATTTAGGAGAGTTAGCTCTTCCTGTTGAATTGATCCCTTTACCATTATGTAATGGCCTTCTTTGTCTCTTTTGATCTTTGATGGTTTAAAGTCTGTTTTATCAGAGACTAGGATTGCAACCCCTGCTTTTTTTTGTTCTCCATTTGCTTGGTAGATCTTCCTCCATCCCTTTATTTTGAGCCTATGTATGTCTCTGCATGTGAGATGGGTCTCCTGAATACAGCATACTGATGGGTCTTGACTCTTTATTCAGTTTGCCAGTCTGTGTCTTTTAATTGGAGCATTTAGTCTATTTACATTGAAGGTTAATATTGTTATGTGTGAACTTGATCCTGCCATTGTGATATTAACTGGTTATTTTGCTCGTTAGTTGATGCAGTTTCTTCCTAGCCTCGACTGGTCTTTACATTTTGGCATGTTTTTGCAATGGCTGGTACCGGTTGTTCCTTTCCATGTTTAGGGCTTCCTTCAGGGTCTCTTGTAAGGCAGGCCTGGTGGTGACAAAATCTCTAAGCATTTGCTTATCTGTAAAGGATTTTATTTCTCCTTCACTTATGAAACTTAGTTTGGCTGGATGTGAAATTCTGGGTTTAAAATTCTTTTCTTTAAGAACGTTGAATATTGGCCCCCACTCTCTTCTGGCTTGGAGAGTTTCTGCTGAGAGATCTGCTGTTAGTCTGATGGGCTTCCCTTTGTGGGTAACCCGACCTTTCTCTCTGGCTGCCCTTAAGATTTTTTCCTTCATTTCAACTTTGGTGAATCTGGCAATTATGTGTCTTGGAGTTGCTCTTCTGGAGGAGTATCTTTGTGGCGTTCTCTGTATTTCCTGAATTTGAATGTTGTCCTGCCCTACTAGGTTGGGGAAGTTCTCCTGGATGATATCCTGAAGAGTGTTTTCCAACTTGGTTCCATTTTCCCCCTCACTTTCAGGCACCTCAATCAGACGTAGATTTGGTCTTTTTACATAATCCCATACTTCTTGCAGGCTTTGTTCATTTCTTTTTCTTCTTTTTTCTTTTGGTTTCTCTTCTCGCTTCATTTCATTCATTTGATCCTCAATCGCTGATACTCTTTCTTCCAGTTGATCGAGTCGGTTACTGAAGCTTGTGCATTTGTCACGTATTTCTCGTGTCATGGTTTTCATCTCTGTCATTTCGTTTATGACCTTCTCTGCATTAATTAGTCTAGCTGTCAATTCTTCCACTCTTTTTTCAAGATTTTTAGTTTCTCTGTGCTGGGTACGTAATTCCTCCTTTGGCTCTGAGAAGTTTGATGGACTGAAGCCTTCTTCTCTCATCTTGTCAAAGTCATTCTCTGACCAGCTTCGATCCGTTGCTGGTGATGGGCTGTGCTCCTTTGCAGGGGGAGATGCGCTCTTATTTTTCGAATTTCCAGCTTTTCTGCCCTGCTTTTTCCCCATCTTTGTGGTTTTATCTGTCTCTGGTCTTTGATGATGGTGACGTACTGATGGGGTTTTGGTATAGGTGTCCTTCCTGTTTGATAGTTTTCCTTCTAACAGTCAGAAGGACTGTCTGTTGGTCTGTTGGAGATTGCTTGAGGTCCACTCCCGACTCTGTTTGCCTGGGTATCAGCAGCAGAGGTTGCAGAAGATAGAATATTGCTGAACAGTGAGTGTACCTGTCTGATTCTTACTTTGGAAGCTTCCTCTCAGGGGTGTACTCCACCCTGTGAGGTGTGGGGTGTCAGACTGCCCCTAGTGGGGGATGTCTCCCAGTTAGGCTACTCAGGGGTCAGAGACCCACTTGAGCAGGCAGTCTGTCCATTCTCAGATCTCAACCTCCATGTTGGGAGATCCACTGCTCTCTTCAAAGCTGTCAGACAGTGTCGTTCGCGTCTGCACAGGCCTCTGCTGCTTCCCCTGTTGTTTTTTTTATCTGTGTCCTGTCCCCAGAGGTGGAGTCTACAGAGACAGGCAGGTTTCCTTGAGCTGCTGTGAGCTCCACCCAGTTCGAGCTTCCCAGCGGGTTTGTTTACCTACTTAAGCCTCAGCAATGGCGGGCTCCCCTCCCCCAGCCTCGCTGCTGCCTTGCGGTTAGATCGTCACAGACTGCTGTGTTAGCAATGAGGTAGGCTCCGTGGGCGTGGGACCCTCCTGGCCAGGTGTGGGATATATTCTCCTGGTGTGCCAGTTTGCTTAAAGCGCAGTATTGGGGTGGGAGTTACCCGATTTTCCAGGTGTTGTGTGTCTCAGTTCCCCTGGCTAGGAAAAGGGATTCCCTTCCCCCTTGCGCTTCCCAGGTGAGGCGATGCCTCGCCCTGCTTCAGCTCTGGCTGGTCCGGCTGCAGCAGCTGACCAGCACTGATTGTCCGGCACTCCCCAGTGAGATTACCCCAGTACCTCAGTTGAAAATGCAGAAATCACCGGTCTTCTGTGTCGCTTGCGCTGGGACGTTGGAGACTGGAGCTGTTCCTATTCGGCCATCTTGCTCCGCCCTCTACATCTTATCTTTTCAATGTGACTGTTAGCTGTTAAGCATAGGTGCCAGGATCAGCCCTGATAATTGGGAAACTACCATATTTTTATGTTTTTATGACACAGCCTCCCAGTCTAGTTGTAGATCTTACCCATGTCATGAATTTTTTCCCAACTATCTGTATGGTTTCTCAATACCTTCCTCATGTCTTTGAGTCCCCTTACTCCAAAATTTGTGTGTAGGAAAGAACCATTTCTTTCATAATAATGAGTACCTGACTTAGAAAATGAAGGTTTTTCCTTTCTAAAAATATTCATATTTTAATATTAATTCTCCATGATAATGTTATGAAACACTATGAAGAAAGTTTATGTATCAGATAGCAGGTAACACTGGCTTTGGTAGGGTTGTAAGGCGTTGAAACCTTCAGTTTTGCCAACACATAATGCTTATCCTGTAAGTAATCAGTAATTTATGCATTTTATAACCTTCATGGCAACTTGCATAGCATTGTACACATTGCAGACAGATATGGAATCTCATAAGTTTTCAGGATTGGGAAAAATTTATAGATCGATGCCCCTAAGATGGTTATAAAGTATCCTGAGCAAGCTTTTCTGTTTCTGTGAAATAAAATTTTGAGGACTGCTTAGCCAATGCTGTTCCTTTTTTCCTGAGAATAGTGGTAAAAGCACAGCTGGACCACCTAGCAGGTACAGAAATATTTCTGGTATGACCTAAAGTGTAAGTTAGAAACTTAATGTTGTTTGGGGGTAATGGATAAAACTTTGCTTCCACCGATCTTACTTGGAGTTAAAAGGTCAGTATTAAGCATTTGTATTCTGGGATAAAGTCTAGGAAAGTAGCATTCTTGAGAGCTGCATTCTGGAAGGACCAAATTAGTCTTTTTCAGATCAAGGAGAATTCCTCATATGTGAAAGTCAAACTAATCTAAGCATTGATTGATTTAAATGCTTTAATCATATAAACCTAAACAGATTTGGCATGTAGGAAAGATGATTTTATGGTGAAAACCAACGAAAGCACTATTTTTAATCAGGTCCTATTGATAAATCAAGCCTCATTTCCTCTTTCTGCTTTCATCAGGTGTTGTGAGAAGTTGGTTGTGTAAATTCATGCAGAGATGACTAACTGTGTGCATCTGTATATCAGCAGGCAACTAGAGTAGAGAGAGAAATGGAAATTCTATAGAAAACTCTTCAAGAAAAGGGAGACTCACCATATCTAACCAAGGGCAAGTGTTCAGAGTCTTCTGGCCTCTCTTGATATCCCATTAGCACCTCATTAGCAAGAGTCAGCTTTATTCAACTGAGATGTTGCCAGATGGTGGCACTTCAAATTGTACCTCAAAGTTCCAAAATACTTCCTGGAGCATCAGACATTTCACCTATAGATTTTGTTTTCTAAATCTATCTTTGCTATCTTCTGTGTTACACCTGGACACAAAGGTTTCTCCTATCCAGATCTTGTCAGATCCTGTTATTAAATCGCAACTTCTTCAAAAGCTACCAAGTCTGCTGTTTTCTCTGCCACTTGACCTACTTTGATGTCTCTCTACATCTTGTAGCAAAAGGCGGTGTTGACCCAGAAAGAGAATGCTCTAAGACTGATGGATCTTATATAAGACAGCTGACTTTTGGAAATGGTTTTCAAAACAGTGTCACCCTCGTTTGCTCAGTTTACTTTAAATATTGCATCATTGCTGTGAATTTGTCACTGCTTATTATAATTAACTTTGAGAGAATATATTTACATGAAATACATTTTTTTCATGGAATATATCTTGTCATCCCTAAAGTTTTAAAAATTTTATCCTTCACAAGACCTGTAAGCCACATAGAAACCTTTTTTGGAAATTTTCCTTTGAGCAAGTCAGGAGATTTTTCTGAATTAAAAGTAGGTCTGTAAAATAATCCAGATTATGGCGAAGTTTTCACCTATACACCAGAGGACCATATATTTTTTGCAATTGCTGCCATCCAGTTTGTTGTGCACCTACATTATGGATGGAGTCACGTGCCAAGCGGTTAATAAGACTCGCTTTCGCATTCTTTGTAGGAGACATCATAAATGCATGAACAAATCTCTGTAAGATACAGTGTATGTGACAAAGGAATAGAGAAAGTATCAAGTATTTTAAGGTCTTAGCTCTGTAATATGTGGATTCAGATGACAGTAGTTTCTAAAAGCTGGTCTGTGAACTGACACCAAAGGATTTACCAGGGACTCTCCTGGATGCGTTTGATAAATGCAGATTCCCATGCTCCTCTTGCTCTCTGAGATTCTGATTTAGAAGATCTAAAGTAAGGCTGAAGAGTCTGCATTTAACAAATTTCATTAGGAGACTCTTTTGCATAGCCTACTTTGACTTAAACCCGTCCCTCTGAGACAAATATTCTCTGCAGAGTAAAAGCTTGATGGGCATTAGTTATTACCGTGTCCTTACAGGATGTTATAATTTTATTTCTGTTGTTGGGCTATGTTTTGACTTTTGACCAACATATATCTGAAAGTACAAAGTACAAATATATATCCATCAAAGTACAAAGATGAGAAAGTTTTCATTTTAGGAGTGCCATATGCAGTCTACTGCATGTGCATTATGTTTAACTTCAACATAAAGGAGGAAAAAATTCACTTGGTCATTTTAAAGCTTAGTTAAAAAAATACCACCTATCTAAGCATATGCAAACATCTATACATTTTGGCATTGTAACTGCTACAGGATATTTGATTACAAGTCTACAATACGGTAAGAATATTAACTGACCGTCATTTCTGTAAGTATTAAAAGTTACCTTTAGAAAAATTTAGCTGATTAAAAAAAATAAAAGTAGCTGGCTTGAAAAGGATGCCCACTATTTATATAACACAGCCAGATGCCAAAAATCTTCTAGAACTAAAAGGACTCCTGCATGTATTAACTTAAAAAAAAAAAAATAACTCTTCTTGCTCTTTGTATCTAACGGATCATTAGGCGATTTCAAAGTTGGCCACCCACAGTGTCAAGAGAGTGAGGTTCTCAGCAGGAAAGAGTGCAGAAATGAATCCTTATGAATAATGTCTCCAGATATTTCTAAAAAATAAAATTGCTACTGGCGGAAATAACCCATCTCTATGTATCGGCTCTGATAGCACCACAATGCAGGCTTTAGGAGGTATGCAAATGAGATCCCAAGTAGCTGTGGTTTAAGTAGAACTTTTATTCTGTTTTCATGAATTTCACAACACCATGATAAGAGCCTGCTAATTACAAAGAATACTTCCCCTCCCCTGCAAGAATCTTCCTTAAAAAATTGGGATTTCTGTCAAATGAGTTGTTAGCTGTGTGTGGAGACTCTGGCTCTAGTACTGTAGATAGATTTTCTTTGTCTGTTTCTAGGACAGAACTGCCTAAATGGATGTTATTTTGTGCTGTAAAGGCACACCACTATGTGTGACATTTTTCATTTTTAACTTTTTCTTTTTAAAAGTAGCCATGCATGAAAATAATGGGAAAAAAATGCAAAACCAAAATTACTTTGTGGTGACCTAGAAAGTGAACTTGGAGAAACATAGTCTATATAATATACCCAAGAACAGAGAACTCAGGGAAAATGTCCTCTGCTATAGAAACTTTTTTCTTTATATAAAAGGGTTTTACTAAAGGCAGAAAGAAGATGGGAAAGGATAAGAGCAATAATGAAAGTCATAGAATAACATAGGAATAAATACATAAAATGGAAACTCCATAAACAAAAACATTTTTTCTTGTTCTAGTATCTGTCCAATTTAATCTTGTAGGCATTTTGCAAAGAAAAATTGAATACATGGTATAGTTTCTCTCCGTCTCTCTTTCCTCTTCCTTCTTTCTTTCTCTCTTTGACAGGCATGGTTCACTTTACAAAAAATAAACTTCATTAGTAAAGAAAAATGACAAAAATGTCTTCCCCAGCAAGTGCATCAGGATCTCCTTTCCAGAAAGAGGTATCTTTTCCATATCTCTGGCCCTATGACCCTCTAGTTCTTATGAAACGGAATTCAAGTTTTGCTTCCAAGGGAGCAGACAGAGAAGAACATGAAACCCAAAAGGGGAGCTAACATAGTAAACGTGGCCATTATCTGAATACATTATATGAGATATGTATGAGAATGTGCCCAGCACAGTACTTGGCATTGATCAGCTGCTCGTTATATATTAGGAAAAGGAGGTAAGAATAAATGAAACATATAATTAGTTGTGTCTGAATCAGTTAATGGTGAAATAAGAGCAATATGATGAAATCTGGTACAAAGAGAAGTGGGTTGGGAAAGAAGGATAAAGTGGACAGTATTACGGGTGAAAATATACACATTAATAATTGTTTGTTGAATGAATGTATCATTTCAGTGTCTAGAATTACCACCCCCCCATAAAAAAATCTCAAGATCTTACAATTATACTCTGTGCCTAAACTAAAATTTCATAATGGATTTTCTCACTCTGTGCTCACTGCAAAATTAGCCGATCTCCAGCCCCCTGCATGGTAAGGGCAATTTGGGCAGGATTCAATATAACAGAATCTGTGAATGCAGTGCTTATGAAGCTCTGGAGCCCTCAGGTAATTTCCTGTAAAGATAATGTGCCTATTTGGAAGCTATTTAAGGCTAGAAGAGTTGGTATAAGCTTTTAAAATGTTATTTTAACTTCTACTAAAAAGACATAAAAATTCTCTTAAAATATTTAAGCCAACAAAGTGCCATTTCACCCATTCCCTTGACCTCAGTAATGTTCACATACACCCAGTTTCTACTCAGCTGTTACCATGGTGAATTCACCAGTTATCAGGAAGGTAGAAACACAGCACACAATGTCAATGGTTGTTCTTTTCTGATATTAAGAACTATTTACAAAATTGCTGTGGGTGGAAAATTTATTCCTTAAAAATATAAGGAATAATAGATAACAACTCTCTAGAAAGGTATACATTTATGAACCCAAAACATCCTTTATGGGTATTCCTATGAATTTGCAATGAGAATTTAATTTTTTTTTTTTTTTTTTTTTTTTTTTTCAGTTTCTCACTTATTCCACAGCCTTTTGTCAAATCTTTACACTCCAATTTTGGGTTGGAAAAAAAGCAAGAAATTTAGAGGAGTTCTTGCCTCTAAATATGTTGATTTGGCAGGCTTGCTCTAAATGTACAGTTTGTGTCTGTCACTTAGAGCAAGCAGGTAACTTTTGGAATTGTCCCAAATCTCTTTATATAGAGTCAGTGTACTGAACAAAGTAAACCAGAGGTTGCTAACTGGCAAGATGTTTAATGCCTACCTCTTGAACCCTGTGGTATACTTAGATTATAATCTGAAGCCTAGACATGACGTTAAGTGCACAATTATAAGGGACAATATCAAAATCACCACTTCATCAAAATTCATCAAATTTGATTAAATATCAAATTCTCCTTCTACCCAATTGTTGTTGGGATCTTTCCCAGTCCTGTGATCCCTGCTCAGAGAAGGTGACTTCACTTCCTACTCCATAGATAAAATTTTAGTCATCAGCACCTCTGTTGACTTCCACATTATCTCTTCCAGCACTTATTCTCCATCCTTTTTTCCTTTTACCCCAATTCCCAATAACAAGTATTTCTTTCCAATGCTAGACTTTCACTTAATTTAATCTTATCAATATATTTGAAGCGTAGAGTATAAGTAGACCTGAGCTGAGATACGAGAAGTGGCCTTGGTCCTTTTAAGAATTTTCACTTTAACTTATTGGCAATAAACAGACATTGAAAGGTTTTTTGAGGAGGGAATGAATTATATTATGTTTTAGAATTATTCTGGGGCTACAGTGTGGGAAATGTATAGAGAACAGTAAACCTAGGGACAGATTGTACTGGTTATTAATTTATTGTCTGCTGGGCGTGGTGACTTATGCCTATAATCTCAGCATTTTGGGAGGCCAAGGCTGACGGATCACTTGAGGTCAGGAGTTCAAAGCCCTCCTGGCTAACATGGTGAAACCCCGTCTCTACTAAAAATGCAAACAATTAGCTGGGTGTGGTGGTGCGTGCCTGTAATTCCATCTACTCAGGAGGCTGAGGTGGGAGAATCACTGGAACCTGGGAGGTGGAGATTGTAGTGAGCCGAGATCACACCACTGTACTCCAGCCTGGGCAACAGAGTGAGACTCTGTCTCAAAAAGAAAAAAAAAAAGAATTTATTGTTTGTTAGTTCCAAACCCACCCTTTATAGTCCTTCCTTGTGATGCTGGAGCTAGACCCTATAAACATGTTCCCTTTGCCAATTGGGGGATGTTAAGCTTTGTCAGTAGAGGGCACTTGGGACACTGAAGGAAGAAGAGGTTCTCTCCCCAGCTCTGCCATTCTTTCCTGTCTTATTAGCTCTGCTGGAGGCACACACGGGAAACTCAGTGCTACTCACCCCCAGCAAGTTTCCACAGCACCTCCACTGGAGAGTTACCCCTAGGAGAGAGCCTATGACCCACCCAGCTTTCTGGCTTCTAGGTGTTCCAGTGGGCAAATTCTTAGCAAGTTCAGCAGCACCTTCAAGTGTGGCTTTCTGGTAAGTTCTCCTGGACCTCATAGTGAGTAGTTTGAAACAGTTTCACAGGTGCCCCAGTGAGCAGGAATTCTTGCAAGTTCAGCAGCACCTTTGTGGTGGCTTCTCAGTGAGCTCCCTAGAGCCCCAGAGGGTAGCTTCCCAGTGCGTTTCAGCAGCGCCCCAGTACATAGTTTCCTCTTTCCCAGTCTTGGTCTGGGGTATCACAGTGAACTTTTCTATCATTCAACCGCCACACTCTCCATCGTGCTCTGCATACCAGGTGGTGTGTGTGTGTGAGCGTGCACATGTGTGTATGTGTGTGTGCATGTGTGTGTGCACTTGTGTATGTGTGCACATATGCATTTGTGTGTGTGTATGTGTGTGAGTGTATATATGTGTCTTCTGATTTGTTGCTTGGAGTACTCTTCCTCAGCCCTAGAGGTAGGAATGGCTCCCTTCATCCGCTATACCTAAATATGGTGTGTTTTTTTTTTTTTTTTAGACCGAGTCTTGCTCTTGTCACCTAGGCTGGAGTGCAGTGGCGTGAATTTGGTTCACTGCAGCCACCACCTTCTGGGTTCAAGCAATTCTCCTATTCAGCCTCTCAAGTAGCTGGAATTACAGGCACACGCCACCATGCCTGGCTAATTTTTGTATTTTTAGTAGGGATGGGGTTTCACCATGTTGGCCAGGCTGGTCTCTAATTCCTGACCTCAGGTGATCCGCCTGCCTTGGCCTCCCAAAGTGCTGGGATTACAGGTGTGGGCCACCATGCCTGGCCCACCTAAAATATTTAATGTACTCTTTGCATCTTAGAAATTAATTCCATGTCACTGGATAATAAATCTTCATATTAAACTTTCCTAAATTATTGTGTGGCTCTGCCTCTTGACCAAACCCTGAGTTATACACAGAAATCCAAGCAGAAGTGCAGATAAGCTCAGTGGAAGTGAGCATAGAGAGAAATAATGTGAGAGATGCTTAGGGAGAAAAACATCTAACTTGATGATTGGTTTCTGGTTTGTCCAGCTGAGTAGATTTTGGTGCCATTCTTGAAACTGAAGAATATATAAATTTAGAGAGTAGAGGGAGAATATGCATATATTATTTGATGTATCCATGGACATGCTAGTGACTATTTTCAGTAGTGTAAGAATAAGTTATCAATATAACTTATTTAAAAAATAACATAAATATAATTCGACTTTGATTAAAATTAAGAACACCTCTGGATTACAATGCTGGTTGGTGGAGATGGAGAGGCAACCGAAGAAAAGTAAACTTTGACTCAAACACCTTACCAATTCAAAGTACTAGAGCAGCTACTTACATATTAACAAAATAGGAAAGTTTGCAGTAAAAGCTTTTATCCATTGTGCTTTTCTTATCACTAAATAGTGATGTGTGTGGCCTGATGTGGCAGAATTCTTTTTAGGCTTTAATGCATATATACTCTTTCTCTTATAAATGCAATTACCATGCATGAAATAGCATGAAATATCTGTTCATCCTGGGGACAGTTGGTTAGCTTCTTGGGGATAGTTGTGAAGATGAAAACTATGTCCATGAAGGAGAGCTGACTGAGTAGAAAGTATTTTAGCTCGTTTTCATACAACTGTTGTTGATGATGATGATGATGATGATTCATTATAAAATGAAGCATCTGGGGTGAGTGCCTAACTGGACAGGATGCCAGGATAACAGGAGTAAACAGGGACTATCCCAGCCAAACCAGGGGTATGGTCACCTTCTGTTTGGGGTCATAACATTTTTTCCTGAGGTTATTGTTGTACCGAATGTATTAAATATAGAGTTTCCATCTTAAACTAATTCTGAAGTAGAAATGCTGTGATTTTATTTTAACTGTTGTATTATCTGGAAACTCATTCTATTGGGGTTCAAATTTACATATATTTAGAGCATGAGCATTGTGACGGTTAATATTGGGTGTTAACTGGGTTGGGTTGAAGGATGCAAGGTATTGATCCTGCGTGTGTCTGTGAGGGTGCTGCCAAAGGAGGTTAATATTTGAGTCAGTGGGCTGGGGAAGACAGACCCACCCTTAATCTGGTGGACACAATCTAATCAGCTGCCAGCCAAAATAAAGCAGGCAGCAAAAATGTGAAGAGGCAACATTGGCCTAGTCTTCCAGCCTACACCTTTCTCTCGTGCTGGATGCTTCCTGCCCTCAAACATTAGACTCCAGGTTCTTCAGTTTTGAGACTCGGACTGCCTCTCCTTGCACCTCAAGATTGCAGACAGCCTATTGTGGGACCTTGTGATCATATAAGTTAAAACTTAATAAACTGCCCTTTATATCTCTCTCTATCTATCACTCTATCTATCTATCACTCTATCTATCTATCACTCTATCACTCTATCTATCTATCTATCTATCTATCTATCTATCTATCTATCTATCTATCTATCTATCTATCTATCCATCCATCCATTCATCCATCCTGTCCCTCTGTGGAAACCTAATTCAGACTTGGAGCAATATTTTATGTTAAGTTGATGAAACTGAGACACAAAGATCAGAGAACTGAAAACAGTTTTCCTGAAGAAGGAACTACTAATAAGAAATCACTGCTTTGCTGCCTTTGAAATAATGTGCTTCTTCCTACCCTTTTTTTCTTTCTTTTTCTTTTTTAATTCTGAAAGGGGTAATTTCAGTTTTATACAAGAGGCTGAAAGTGGCTTCAGGCTTTTTCAATTAAAAGATTTAGTTTGCAACTTCTTTGTACTGGAAAAGACTAAATCTCTTGGAATCAGTTGACATGATGTTAAAATGGACTGTGCTATTTCTTTAAAAGCCATGTACAATAGCCAGTTCTCATCAAAAGGTGTTTTGGCTGCAGGCAAGCTTCTTAGTTCCATAACCTTATGGATGGTAAAGGACAGTTTCAAAAGGCATTTATACCTAGTTAACACTTTTTTTTTGACACACTATTAGATGTGACAATTTTCTTTTACATTAAATGGATAAAAGAAAAAAAGGAACAGCCAACTTTCCCTGCTGTTTCAATAGTTCCAATTAGTTTCTTTCCCCTTCAATTGCTCCATCAGATGGGCTAGATAAGATTTCACTATTTGGGGGGATCGTTTTAAGCTTCTTTTCCAGCAGTTTGTTATTTTTAAAGCTCCAATGATTCACTATAAAATGCATCTCCATCTGCAGGAAGCAATTCCTAAATTGCTTCACTCAACAAATCCAAAACTGCTAGGCTCGCTATAGCACAGAAATAGAACTGGTTTGGAAAGGGATTACCTATTGGGTTCAGAAAAACCTCTTCTGAGACAGGTTATGCCATGGAGCAGATCTCTGAATGCCAGAGGGAACTTTTATTTTATTGTATTTAATAAGAATCATTTAAAGTTTTGTTTCATTGGTCTGAACTATTTCCTGGTAAATATATATATATATATATATATATATATATATGTTAGTTACTTAAGTGTGTAAATATATATACACACTTATATATATATACACACTTAAGTAACTAATACATATAAATTATGAGTTATTGAAAACTCTCCAGTTCAGAATTACAATTTTTTAAGCAACTTAAAATTATGTCTGAATATATATACTTAAGTACTTTTTTTTCCAGAACTTATTAAATCTTAAGTTAAATTTATCTCTGCATTTATTTCACTTAAGGTTAATTCTTTTCCCCACCTCCTTGGTACATATATGCAAAATATTAATCTTTAGCCTGAAAGTGTTATTTCCATTACTTATAGAATTAGGGTCAAATATTTGGCATAGATTTTATATATATTAAAGTGTAACATGTGTTAGAAAATGTTAGTTTATATTAGTTGTTTTCAATCTAATTAAAGTAAAACAGAAATAAGAAAACAATACAGGTCAAGCGACAAGGAATTGTTTGCTAGTTTAATCACATATAGGAAGCTATTGTTATCCTTGAGACTTAGAGAAGGTTGACTATTCTATAGGGTTTTTAAAGACGGGACACGATTTATCTTAATATTGTGTCAGCATTTTCCTGAAACCGATTTAGCCTTTTGCATTAAAAAGAAGAGACACACTAGAACTTTTAATCGAAAAAACCTGCATTTACTTTCAACCTCTGGTATCTAAAATCAAGTCATCTCTTTCTGAAAAGAACAAAAAGGAAGTATCTAATCTTGAAGTTGTTCAAGAGTCATTTATTACCAAAAGTATTTTTACTGACTATCCCAATTCCTTCAGGAAACTTCAAGGTATGAAGATCATAATATATAAAACAGACTGTTTAAGGGATACTTAGTCTTGTTACAAAGGTTATCACTCAAGTCTCCAATAAATAGCTTCATACAAATATTTTTTCAGGGATACACCATTTGCCACAGGCAAAACTGTCACATTGCATTTGGTTTTACACTGGAGTTCCTTGATGTTGTTCCATAAGCCTCCATGAGGGGCGGAGGAGCAGGCCTTCCATCCACTCTGCCATGCCTCAACCAGAGTTAGTTTGCTTCATTCATTCATTCATTCATTCACCCACTCAGAGTTTACTGAACTTTTCCCCTATGCCAGGCACTGCTAGGCACTGTGCCACTGTGTTGAATGGAATAGATATCATCCTGTATTGAATTGAATTTACAATCTAGATGGTGAGACAAGAATTAAGTAACTAAATAGAAAATGACAAATTATATTAAGTCCTAAACGAGAATATCACATGGTGCTATGGGAGAGCACAGCAGGTGGCCTATTTTAGATAAATGGTTGGGGGAGAGTTTTCAGTGGAATTAATAATTAATCCGAAACATAAAAAGTGCAAAATTGGGTTAGGTGAGGAATAGGAAATGTTTAAATAGTGAACAACACATATGAATGGTAAGATATGAGAGAAAGTCTGACATAGTTCAGAACTGGAAAGTAGCCAGTTTTGTCCAGAGTTCAGCAAAAAGGAGGAGATTTGAAAAACCATACAGAGGCTAGATCACACAGGATGTCTTTGATAACAAAATGTGCTCAACATTTAACTTAACCATAATTAGTGTGATTTTACTCCCCAGCAGCTGATGAAGGAATACTCTATGAAAAATTCCAAATATATATTATAACAGTATTCACCTTTGTTCAAAGAATTGATTCAGCCAGTAATCAGTCACAATGCCTCCTAGCATTTAAAGCAATGGCTTCCTTTACATTTGGAACCAAATTTTGGAAGCTGAAGTTGGAGCTTTCTGACTAAGACCTCCAGGGCTGGATATGATCTGGCCCTTATTTCGCCCTGTGACTGGCCTCTTTCCACTCTCTCACTGTGCTCTTGCTCCACATGCCCTTGGTGTGCCATACCACATCACCTTGACTCCAACTGACTTCTGATGTAACTATACTGGACAGTTCCTGGGAACTCAGACGCACTGCACTCTGACAACTTCTCACCAAAACAGAGAGCAAACCATTTCTTCTACCTTTGTGAAAACACAGTCTGAAGGAGCAGAGTTAATGCCCCAAGGGGGAACTCTCAATCAATGTGGCTGAAAGTCAGCAGATAATTGCTTCTGCCTTTAGGTGAACATTTCTTGCAGATATTCTGTAGGCTTCTCAGGATGTCCCAACACAACAGAATCCTCACAGCAGGGACTCTACAACTCTGCTTAACTTTTAGCTTTTTCGTCTGCTCTGTCTTCCTGTCCCAAGTCTTTCTCTTGCTCCTTGGGACTGCCTCCAATAAATTGCTTGTAACTAAGCCTGTGCTATAACCTCTGCTTTTGGGGAAATTCCAAGCTATGGTTCTGGTCTTTTTATTTTGCATACATTCTGTGTTTGCTCCCCATTTAGTTCCTTTGTGCTTGGCCTAGAACCTTCTTTCTCTTTTGTATGATATTCACATGGCTGAGGCCTTCTCTTCATTCAGTTTCATCCTAAATGTTTTCTCCTGAGAGGAACCTTTCCTCTAATCCAGCGTTGTCCTCAACTGCTTGTCACTACTTCATTACATAACTCTTTAGTATGTTTATTATAACTGATCACTTTTGAGATGTGCCTATTTTCTTATTAATTTATTTTATTACACATTTACTTGTATTTCACCTAGAACCGTAAGCTCTAGGAGAGCACAACCCTTACTATGCTGTGAAGGATTGTGCCTGCAAAGTCCAGAACAATGGCTGTCATATAATGGTCATGCAGTAAATACGTGTTGAAGGAATTAACAAATGAAATTCAATGTGTTTTCAAGGTGAGATAATAGAATATAGAACAATGCTTTTCTTTTAAGAGCCTGCATTTGGAACAGTCTCTTATGGTGTTTCCATTACTAATGAAGGTACATGTGAAGCTTCCATCAAGTAAACAAAAAGAGTAAAAAAAAAAAAAAAAAAAAAAAAAAAAAAATCAAATTTTTAGATGAGCTGTCCTTTACTGGTACCTTTTCACTTCTTTTTAGTTTCACTAAAATGTCCTAACTGGTTCGTAATTACCCTTGTGAGAGAGGGTATGTACTGTCAGGGGACATAAGAGAGCCTCCTGGGGTGCTGAAAAATATTATCTATCTTGATTTGGGTTGTGGTTACATGGTTTTGTACATACGTAAGAATTCATTGAGATTTGTGTGCTTTACTAGATGTATGTTACCTTTCATTTAAAAAATCTTGACCAAGTTTGGTGTTGTTAGGGGAGCAAAAATATTATCAATTTTGTAAGTTTTAAAAATATAAAGACCTCCTTAACGTCAAATTTGTTTTTCAGATAGTTCATCACATCCTGATTTTTGAGATCTTAGGCTGGTTGATAAGGAATATCTTGATCACATTTTTACATTGAAGTTATCAAATACTTTACATTAACACAGAGAAAAATCAATCTATGCTATGTAAATTCTTGGAGAGGTGGAGTCTTTCTTCTTCGATACACTTTTTTTTTTTTGAAAATGTAACTTTTGTTAATGAAAGTTGTGTATTAATTAGAAATACTTTATCAGCTGTCATAGAACTAATATGCTATCTTAATCTTTCTTTGCATTGGTCCTGTGAAGAAATATTATATTGACTAGGTGGAACATTTCCGTTTTTATTAAATTTGTATTTGCCTGTTCTTTCCATTTGCATCTCATGCTAAATTACATGGCAAAATTAACACCAACTGAAGTGCAGTTTCTAAATGGAAATCTATTATATCCTCCAATATTTTAATCAGGACTTACCTGTTTTATAAATACCAATTAAGCTTTTTTGGGAGTGTGCCAGTAATGCTCATATGCCATGACGCACCAAACATACAGGAGTAATCTCATAGCATTAGAGTAGATCCCAATTACTGGCCAAGTAGGCTACATCTTTTGTCATCTGGGTTGAGATGCTGGATGTTCTCCATTCTGAAAATATCTGCTCATTGTCCTATAGCTGCTCCATGAAAATCCATTTTTGGTATTTGCTTCTTTTTAGGAAGAGAACTAAACATTCTTCTCATGATTTAAGGACTCTTTCAGTGCCAACATGTCAATGATACTCATGGCCAATGAGTATCTCAATGATACTCTTTTTTTCTTTGACACAGTGATGCCATTCACTTATTGATTCAGGCATTCAATAAATATTTATGAAGTTCTGACGTGTGTTAGGCACAGGTTTGTTAAGCTAGAAAGACACATAAGGTATGACCATATCAATATTTTAGTCTAAATTAGTAGTTCTTAAAGTTAGTTTTGCATCTGAATTACTATGGGAGCTTGTCAGAAATACAGATCCATAGTTCTCACCAAGGAGCTACTTACTAGAAGCAGAATTTGGGGGCATGGGAACTGAGTGAGTTCCTAGATGAGAGATACACAGCTTTGATGGCCAGATTTTTAGCCCTCCATAATATTCCCTTTGCAAGAACTTGACCCAATTCAGGACTAAAAAGAAAATCTTTATATTGATCTGAGTCTCCCAACTGTTGTAGATGTAATCATTGGCTATAGTTGTACTCTTTTGATCTATATTCTTCTTCCAATGTGAATGGCATATAGTTAATATCAAATAAGTATTTGCTGAACAATAAATGACTGTCTTTCAACCATTCAAACTCAGTTGTCTTCAGGCAAAACATTTCTTATGGTATGCCTTCATGACCTATACAGAAACTTAAATGTTGGCATCTGAGATTTCCTGGTAGTTAGGGTAAGAATGGTAACTTGATGCTCAATGCTTTTAGTCATGCTTTGATTTTACAATGTCTAAATAATTCGTAAGTTTTATGCTGAAAAAAAGGAAACAACTCTTTATCTACTGGCTTGGGCCATACAAGAATCATCTTAAATCTATTTTATTTCAAGGAACATTGAATATTCTTTTGAGTACATTTTACAGGGTTAAAAATGGATATATTTTAAGTTTGTATTTTAAGATATATTGTCTACAGAACAAGGCCTATGGTCAGTTTTCTAGGTTAGATAATATAAAAATCAAGTTATAATTAGAAGTCCCATAATTTGTACAGACTAAACAAAAAGAAAAAGTTGTATATGTGTGGTTGCATTCCAAAAAAAAAAAAAAAAAAAAAAAAAAAGTGATGTTATTACTTTAGATCATTTTGTTAAATGTTTGAAACATTTCGAGAAGAAGTAATGTTATGCAAGTTTCAACATAGCACATTCTCAAAATGAAAAACACTTCAGGGAATTTGGTAATAAGATGATAACAAGATGATGAGGTGCTAAAGAAGTTAGTTTCTGCTTTGAATTTTTTAAAGTCCATTATCCTTATTGATGTCTTATAACACTTCAATCTATATACTGACCTTTTATTCTGACTGCTACCTTAACTGTGCCTATCACACATTTTTGGGAGATTGCTATAAATTATGAAAGGTTGAAAGTGCCCCCAAAAGTGTTAAATCAAATGCTATAAAATTGAGTGCTGACATTTTTCAAAAGTGCAAAAAGTGCAATACTGAGCGTTTCAGAGTGCCGAATATTATCATGGAAGGAAACTGGTCCTGGGAGAATTAAATCTGAGTATAGAAAATGAGGCAACTTTTATATTTGACACAAAAGGTTGTTTTCTTACTTTCTGCTAATGGAATGTAATTAAGCACTTAATTGCTCTTATTCTCCTTCGAATCAGACATTCAAAGGGCAGGTAGGTCAGGACACTGTCTGGCTCATTTATTAGAAAAGCATGCAAACAGTTGACCTAGAAACAAATTGACAGAACAAGGGCTCACCAGTGGGTCAGCATCTGCAGGCATAAGCACCAGTTAGATATTAATATAAGCCCCAAATATGTAAGTACACTACCTTTCTCCAAGGACATGCTATAGTTTCACTTCTTTATGTTGAGAATGGAATGTAATGAGAATATATCCAGACCATTAAGTGACTAAAACTGAGAAGGCCTTAACTAAAAGGCGAAAGAGGACTAAAAGGCATTTTTTGGTGGTTTTTTTTTTTTTTTTTTTTTTTTTTGTCTTTGAAAATAGAAAGGAGGGACTTCTGCGCAAGATAGCCAAACAGGAAAAGCTCTAGTCTGCAGCTCCCAGTGAGACCAAAGCAGAAGGCCAGTGATTTCTGCAATTCCAACTGAGGTGCCCAGTTCATCTCATTGGAGCTGGTTAGACTTTGGATATAGCCCACAGAGGGTGAGCAGAAGCAGGGTAAGTCGTCCCCTCATTCTGGAAGTATAAGAGGTCGGGGAACTCCATCCCCTAGTGAAGGGAAGCCCTGAGGGACTGTGCCATAAGGGATGGTGCACGCTGGCCCAAATACTACACTTTGCCCATGGTCTTTGCAACCTGAAGACCGGGAGATTCCCTCGGGTGCCTACATCACCACGGCCCTAGGTTTCAAGCACAAAACTGGGCGGCCATTTGGGCAGCCACTGAGCTAGCTGCAGGAGATTTTTTTTTTTTTCATACCCCAGTGGTACCTGGAACCCCAGTGAGACAGAACAGTTCACTCCCCTGGAAAGGGGGCTGAAGCCAGGAAGCCAAGAGGTCTTGTTCAGCAGATCTCACTCCCATGGAGCCCAGCACTGGCTTGAAATTCTTGCTGCCATCACAGCAGTCTGAAGTTGACCTCAGGATGTTAGAGCTTGGTGGTGGGGAGAGGCATTTGCCATTACTGAGGCTTGAGTAGGCGGTTTTCCCCTCACAGTGTAAACAAAGCCGCCTGGAAGTTCAAACTGGGTAGAGCCCACCACAGCACCTCAAAGAAACTGTAATCAGACTGTCTGTCTAGATACCTCCTCTCTGGGCAGTGCATCTCTGAAAGGCAGCAGCCCCAGTCAGGGGCTTACAAACCTGAGAGAAACAAGAAATGGGGAAAGGATTCCCTATTTAATAAATGGTGCTGGGAAAATTGGCTAGCCATAAGTAGAAAGCTGAAACTGGATCCTTTCCTTACCCCTTATACGAAAATTAATTCAAGATGGATTAGAGACTTAAATGTTAGACCTAATACCATAAAAACCCTAGAAGAAAACCTAGGTAATACCATTCAGGACATAGGCATGGGCAAGGACAAGGACTTCATGTCTAAAACACCGAAAGCAACAGCAGCAAAAGCCAAAATTGACAAATAGGATCTAATTAAACTAAAGAGCTTCTGCACAGCAAAAGAAACTACCATCAGAGTGAACAGGCAACCTACAGAATGGGAGAAAATTTTTGCAATCTACTCATCTGACAAAGGGCTGATATCCAGAATCTACAAAGAACTCAATCAAATTTACAAGAAAAAAACAACCCCATCAAAAAGTGGGCAAAGGATATGAACAGACATTTCTCAAAAGAAGACATTCATACAGCCAACAGACACATGAAAAAATGCTCATCATCACTGGCCATCAGAGAGATGCAAATCAAAACCACAATGAGATACCATCTCACACCAGTTAGAATGGCGATCATTAAAAAATCAGTAAACAACAGGTGCTGGAGAGGATGTGGAGAAATAGGAACACTTTTACACTGTTGGTGGGATTGTACACTAGTTCAACCATTATGGAAAACAGTATGGCAATTCCTCAGGGATCTAGAACTAGATGTACCATATGACCCAGCCATCCCACTACTGGGTATATACCCAAAGGATTATAAATCATGCTGCTATAAAGACACATGCACATGTATGTTTATTGCGGCACTATTCACAATAGCAAAGACTTGGAATCAACCCAAATGTCCATCAGTGACAGACTGGATTAAGCAAATGTGGCACATATACACCATGGAATACTATGCAGCCATAAAAAAGGATGAGTTTAAGTTCTTTGTAGGGACATGGATGCAGCTGGAAACCATCATTCTTTATTTTTTTATTTTTTATTTTTTTATTTTATTTATTTATTTTTTTTGAGACGGAGTCTCGCTCTGTCACCCAGGCTGGAGTGCAGTGGCCGGATCTCAGCTCACTGCAAGCTCCGCCTCCCGGGTTTACGCCATTCTCCTGCCTCAGCCTCCCGAGTAGCTGGGACTACAAGCGCCCGCCACTTCGCCCGGCTGGTTTTTTATATTTTTTAGTAGAGACGGGGTTTCACCGGGTTAGCCAGGATGGTCTCGATCTCCTGACCTTGTGATCCGCCCGTCTCGGCCTCCCAAAGTGCTGGGATTACAGGCTTGAGCCACCGCGCCCGGCCTGAAACCATCATTCTTAGCAAACTATCACAGGAACAGAAAACCAAACACCGCATGTTCTCACTCATAGTTGGGAACTGAACAATGAGATCACTTGGACTTGGGAAGGGGAACATCACACACCGGGGCCTATCATGGGGAGGGGGGAGGGAGGAGGGATTGGACTGGGAGTTATACCTGATATAAATGACGAATTGATGGGTGCTGACGAGTTGATGGGTGCAGCACACCAACATGGCACAAGTATACATATGTAACAAACCTGTACGTTATGCACATGTACCCTAGAACTTAAAGTATAATAATAATAATAAAAAAACACAAAACAAAACAAAACAAAACAAAAACTCCCATCTCCCTGGGACAGAGCACTGGGGGAAGGGGCAGCTGTGGGCACAGCTTCAGCAGACTTAAACTTTCCTGCCTGCCAGCTCTGAAGAAAGCAGTGGACCTCCCAGCACAGTGCTCAAGCTCTGCTAAGGGAAAGATTGCTTCCTCAAATGGGTCATGTGCCTCCTGTACCTCCTGAAGGGGAGACACCTCCCAGCAGGGTTTGACACACACCTCATACAGGAGAGCTTTGACTGGCATCTGGCAGGTGCCCCTCTGGGGCAAAGTTTCCAGAGGAAGGAACAGGCAGCAATCTTTGCTGTTCTGCAACCTCCACTGGTGATACACAGGAAAACAAGGTCTGGAGTGGACCCCCAGCAAACTCCAGCAGACCTGCTGTAGAGAGGCCAGACTGGTAGAAGGAAAACTAACAAACAGAAAGCAATAGCATCAATATCAACAAAAAGGGTGACCATGCAAAAACTCCATCCAGAGTTCACCAACAGCAAAGACCAAAGGTAGATAAATCCACAAAGATGTGGAAAACCAGTGTTAAAAGGCTAAAAATTCCAAAAACCAGAATGCCCCTTTTCCTCCAAAGGATCAGAACTTCGTGTAAGCAAGGGAACAAAACTGGAGAGAGAATGAGTTTGATAAATTGACAGAAGGAGGCTTCAGAAGGTGGGTAATAAACTCCTCTGAGCTAAAGAAGCATGTTCTAATCCAATGCAAAAAAGCTAAGAACCTTGATAAAAGGTTAGAGAAGTTTCAAGCTAGAGTAACCAGTTTAGAGAAGAACATAAGTGACCTGATAGAGCTGAAAAACATAGTACTCAAACTTCATGAAGCATACACAAGTATGAATAGTTGAATTGATCAAGTAGAAGAAGGATATCAGAGATTGAAGATCAACTTAATGAAATAAAGTATAAAGAAAAGATTAGAGAAAAAAGAATAGAAAGGAATAAACAAGGCCTCCAAGAAATATGAGACTATGTGAAAAGACCAAACCTACATTTGATTGGTATACCTGAAAGTGATGGGGAGAAGGGAATCAAGTTGGAAAACACACTTCAGAATATTATCCAGGAGAACTTCCCCAACCTAGCAAGACAGGCCAACATTCAAATTCAGGAAATACAGAGAACACCACAAAGATACTCCTCTAGAAGAGCAACCCCAAGACACATAATCATCAGATTTACCAAAGTAGAAATAAAGGAAAATATGTTAAGGGCAGCTAGAGAGAGAGGTTGGGGAAGCCACAAAGGAGAGCCTGTTAGATTAACAGCTGATCTCAGCAGAAACCCTAGAAACCAGAGGAGAGTGGGGACTGATATTCAACATTCTTAAAGAAAAGAATTTTCAACCCAGAATTTCATATCCGGCCAAACTACACTTCATAAGTGAAGGAGAAATAGAATCCTTTACAGAGAAGCAAATGCTGAAGGATTTTGTCACCACTAGGCCTGCCTTACAAGAACTCCTGAAGGAAGCATTAAATATAGAAAGGAAAAACTGGTACCAGCCACAGCAAAAACAAATCAAAATGTAAAGACCATTAACACTGTGAAGAAACTGCATCAACTAATGGGCAAAATAACTAACTGGCATCATAATGACAGGATCAAATTAATACATAACAATATTAACCTTAAATGTAAATGGGCTAAATGCCCCCAATAAAAGGTGCAGACTTGCAAATTGGATAAAGAATCAAGACCTCTTGGTCTGCAGTATTCAGGAGACCCATCTCATGTACAAAGTCACACATAGACTCAAAATAAAAGGATGGAGGAAGATTTACCAAGAAGATGGAAAGCAAAAAAAAAAAAAAAAAAAAAAAAAAGCAGGGGTTGCAATCCTAGTCTCTAATAAAACAAACTTTAAACCAACAAAGATCAAAAAAGACAAAGGGCATTACATAATGGTAAAGGAAACAATGAAACAAGAAGAGCTAACTATCCTAAATATATATGCATCCAATACAGGAGCACCCAGATTCATAAAGCAATTTCCTAGAGATCGACAAAGGGACTTAGTTTCCCACACAATAATAGTCCTCTGTCAATATTAGACAGATCAATGAGACAGAAAATTAACAAGGATATTCAGGACTTGAACTCAGCTCTGGAACAAGCAGACCTAATAGACATCTACAGAACTCTCCACCCCAAATCAACACAATATACCTTCTTCTCAGCACCACATAGCACTTATTCTAAAATTGACCACATAATTGGAAGTAAAATACTCCTCAGTAAATGCAAAAGAATGGAAATCATAACAGTCTCTCAGACCACAGTGCAATCGAATTAGAACTCAGGATTAAGAAACTCGCTCAAAATCACACAACCACATGGAAACTGGACAACCTGCTCCTGAATGACTACTGGGTAAATAACAAAATTAAGGCAGAAATAAATAAGTTATTTGAAACCAATGAGAGAACAAAGGCACACTGTACCAGAATCTCTGGGACACAGTTAAATAAGTGTTAAGAGGGAAATTTATAGCACTAAATGCCCACAGGAGAAAGCAGGAAAGATCTAAAATCAACACCCTAACATCACAATTAAAAGAACTAGAGAAGCAAGAGCAAACAAATTCAAAAGCTAACAGAAGACAAGAAATAACTAAAATCAGAGCAGAACTTGAAGGAGATAGAGATACGAAAAACCCTTCGTGTCTTCGAAAAACTGATTTAAAAAATCAATGAATCCAAGAGCTGATTTTTTGAAAACATTAACAAAATAGACCACAAGCCATACTAATAAGAAGAGAGAGAAGAATCAAATAGACACAATAAAAAATAATAGAGGGGAAATCACCACTGATCGCACAGAAATTCAAGCTATCATCAGAGAATACTATGAACACCTCTACACAAATAAACTAGAAAACTTAGAAGAAGTGGATAAATTCCTGGACACATGCAACCTCCCAAGACTAAACCAGGAAGAAGTCAAATCCCTGAATAGACCAATAACAAGTTCTGAAACGAGACAGTAAATAATAGCCTACTGACAAAAAAGTACCCAGGACCAGACGAATTCACAGCCAAATTCTACCAGAGGTACAAAGAGGATCTGGTACCATTCCTTCTGAATCTATTCTAAACAATAGAAGGAGAGGATCTACACCCTAACTCATTTTATGAGGACGGCATCATCCTGATACCAAAGACTGGCAAAGAAACAGCAAAAAAAGAACATTTCAGGCCAATATCCCTGATGAACCTCAATGAAAAAAATCCTCAATAAAATACTAGAAAACTAAATCTAGCAGCACGTTAAAAAGCTTATCCTGGAACAGCTCCAGCCTCAGCTCCCAGATTGAGCGACACAGAAGATGGGTGATTTCTGCATTTTCAACTGAGGTACTGGGTTCAACTCACTGGGGCATGTTGGAATGTTGGCATCGCCTCACCTGGGAAGTGCAAGGGGGAAGGGAATTCCTTTTCCTTGCCAAGGGAAATTGAGACACACAACACCTGGAAAATTGGGTAACTCCCACCCTAATACTGTGCTTTACCAAGGGTCTTAGCAAATGGCACACCAGGAGATTATATCCCATACATGGCCCAGAGGTTCCCACACCCACAGAGCCTCCTTCATTGCTAGCATAGCAGTCTAAGATCTAACAAGAAGGCAGCAGCGAGGCTGGGGGTGGGGGGGCGCCCGCCATTGCTGAGGCTTAAGTGGGTAAACAAAGCCTCTGGGAAGCTCGAATTGGGTGGAGCGCACCACACCTCAAGGAGACTGGCCTGCCTCTGTAGACTCCTCCTCTGGGGACAGGGCATAGCTAAACAAAAAGCAGCAGAAACCTCGGCAGAGGTAAATGCCCCTGTCGGACAGCTTTGAAGAGAGCAGTGGATCTCCCAGCATGGAGGGTGAGATCTGAGAATGGACAGACTGCCTGCTCAAGTGGGTCCCTGACCCCTGAGTAGCCTAACTGGGAGACATCCCCCACCAGGTGCAGACCGACACCTCACACCTCACACGGCGGGGTACACCCCTGAAACGAAGCTTTCAGAGCAGGAATTACACAGCAACACCCGCTGTTCAGCAGTATTCTGTCTTCTGCAGCCTCCGCTGCTGATACCCAGGCAAACAGGGTCTGGAGTGGACCTCAAGCAAACTCCAACAGACCTACAGCTGAGGGTCCTGACTTCTAGAAGGAAACCTAACAAACAGAAAGGACACCCACACCAAAACCCCATCAGTATGTCACCATCATCAAAGACCAAAGGCAGATAAAACCACAAAAATGGGGGAAAAGCAGTGCAGAAAAGCTGGAAATTCAAAAAATCAGAGTGTATCTCCCTCTCCAAAGGAACGCAGCTCATCACCAGCAATGGAACAAAGCTGGATAGAGAATGACTTTAACAAGTGGAGAGAAGAAGGCTTCAGTCGATCAAACTTCTTAGAGCTAAAGGAGAAACTACGTAGCCAGTGCAAAGAAACTAAAAACCTTGTAAAAAGAATGGATGAATGGATAACCAGAATAATCAATGCAGAGAAGACCTTAAAAGAACTGATAGAGATAAAAACCATAACACGAGAAATACGTGACAAATGCACAAGCTTCAGTAACTGACTCGATCAACTGGAAGAAAGAGTATCAGTGATTGAAGATCAAATGAATGAAGTGAAGTGAGAAGAGAAGTATAGAGAATAAAGAGTAAAAAGAAATGAACAAAGCCTCCAAGAAATATGGGATTATGTGAAAAGACCAAATCTACGTCTGATTGGTGTGCCTGAAAGTGACAGGGAAAATGGAACCAAGTTGGAAAACACTCTTCAGGATATCATCCGGGAGAACTTCCCCAACCTAGTAAGGCAGGCCAACATTCAAATTCAGGAAATACAGAGAATGTCACAAAGATACTTGTTGAGAAGAGCAACTCCAAGACACATAATTGTCAGATTGACCAAAGTTGAAATGAAGGAAAAAATGTTAAGGGCAGCCAGAGAGAAAGGTCGAGTTACACGCAAAGGGAAGCCCATCAGACTAACAGCAGATCTCTCAGCAGAAACTCTCCAAGCCAGAAGAGAGTGGGGGCTAATATTCAACATTCTTAAAGAAAAGAATTTTAAACCCAGAATTTCATATCCAGCCAAACTAAGTTTCATCAGTGAAGGAGAAATAAAATCCTTTACAGACAAGCAAATGCTTAGAGATTTTGTCACCACCAGGCCTGCCCTACAAGAGATCCTGAAGGAAGCACTAAACATGGAAAGGAACAACAGGTACCAGCCATTTCAAAAACATGTCAAAATGTAAAGTCCATTGATGCTAGGAAGAAACTGCATCAACTAGCCAGCAAAATAACCAGCTAATATCATAATGATAGGATCAAGTTTACACATAACAACCTTAAATGTAAATGGACTAAATGGTCCAATTAAAAGACACAGACTGGCAAACTGGATAAAGAGTCAAGACCCATCAGTCTGCTGTATTCAGGAGATCCATCTCACGTTCAGAGACACACATAGGCTCAAAATAAAGGGATGGAGGAAGATCAACCAAGCAAATGGAAAACAAAAAAAAGCAGGGGTTGCAATCCTAGTCTCTGATAAAACAAACTTTAAACCATCAAAGATCAAAAGAGACAAAGAAGGCCATTACATAAAGGTAAAGGCATCAATTCATCAGGAAGATCTAACTGTCGTAAATATATATGCACCCAATACTGGAGCACCCAGATTCGTAAAACAAGTCCTTAGAGACTTACAAAGAGACTTAGACTCCCATACAATAATAATGGGAGACTTTAACACCCCACTGTCAACATTAGACAGATCAATGAGACCGAAAGTTAACAAGGATATCCAGGAATTGAACTCAACTCTGCACCAAGCAGACCTCATAGAAATTGACAGAACTCTGCACCCCAAATCAACAGAATATACATTCTTCTCAGCACCACATTGCACTTATTCAAAAATTGACCACATAGTTGGAAGTAAAGCACTCCTCAGCAAATGTACAAGAACAGAAATTATAACAAACTGTCTCTCAGACCACAGTGCAATCAAACTAGAACTCAGGACTAAGAAACTCAATCAAAACCACTCAACTACATGGAAACTGAACAACCTGCTCCTGAGTGACTATTTCATAACGAAATGAAGGCAGAAATAAAGATGTTCTTTGAAACCAATGAGAACAAAGAGACAACATACCAGAATCTCTGGGACACATTTAAAGCAGTGTGTAGAGGGAAATTTATAGCAATAAATGCCCACAAGAGAAAGCTGGGAAGATCTAAAATTGACACCCTAACATCACAATTAAAAGAACTAGAGAAGCAAGAGCAAACACATTCAAAAGCTAGCAGAAGGCAAGAAATAACTAAGATCAGAACAGAACTGAAGGAGATAGAGACACAAAAACCCTTCAAAAAATCAATGAATCCAGGAGCTGGTTTTTCGAAAAGATCAACAAAATTGATAGACCGCTAGCAAGACTAATACAGAAGAAAAGAGAAGAATCAAATAGATGCAATAAAAAATGATAAAGGGGATATCACCACCGACCCCACAGAAATACAAACTACCATCAGAGAATACTGCAAACACCTCTATGCAAATAAACTAGGAAACCTAGAAGAAATGGATAATTTCCTGGACACTTACACTCTCCCAAGACTAAACCAGGAATAAGTTGAATCCTTGAATAGACCAATAGCAGGCTCTGAAATTGAGGCAATAATTAATAGCCTACCAACCAACAAAAGTCCAGGACCAGATGGATTCACAGCTGAATTCTACCAGAGGTACAAGGAGGAGTTGGTACCATTGCTTCTGAAACTATTCTAATCAATAGAAAAAGAGGGAATCATCCCTAACTCATTTTACAAGGCCAACATCACCCTGATACCAAAGCCTGACAGAGATACAACAAACAAAGAGAATTTTAGACCAATATCCCCGATGAACATCAATGCAAAAATCCTCAATAAAATACTGGCAAAAAATGACAAATGGGATCTAATTAAACTAAAGAACTTCTGCACAGCAAAAGAAACTACCATCAGAGTGAACAGGCAACCTACAGAATGGGAGAAAATTTTGCAATCTACTCATCTGACAAAGGGCTAATATCCAGAACCTACAAGGAACTCAATCAAATTTACAAGAAAAAAAAACCCCATCAAAAAGTGGGCAAATGATATGCACAGACGTTTCTCAAAAGAAGACATTCATACAGCCCACAGACACATGAAAAAATACCCATCATCACTGGCCATCAGAGAAATACAAATCAAAACCACAATGAGATACCATCTCACACCAGTTAGAATGGCAATCATTAAAAAGTCAGTAAACAACAGGTGTTGGAGAGGATGTGGAGAAATATGAACACTTTTACACTGTTGGTGGCACTGTAAACTAGTTCAACCATTGTGGAAAACAGTGTGGCGATTCCTCAAGGATCTAGAACTAGAAATACCATTTGACACAGCTATCCCATTACTGGGGATATACCTAAAGGATTATGAGTCATGCTGCCATAAAGACACATGCACATGTATGTTTATTGCAGCACTATTCATAATAGCAAAGACTTGGAATCAACCCAAATGTCCATCAGTGACAGACTGGATTAAGAAATGTGGCACATATATACCACGGAACACTATGCAGCCATAAAAAAGGATGAGTTCGTGTCCTTTGTAGGGACATGGATGCAGCTGGAAACCGTCATTCCCAGCAAACTATCGCAAGAACAGAAAACTAAATACCGTATGTTCTCACTCATAGGTAGGAATTGAACAATGAGATCACTTGGGAACAGGAAGGGGATCATCACACACCGGTTCCTATTGTGGGGAGGGGGGAGGGTTAGCATTAGGAGATATATCTAATGTAAATGACGAGTTAATGGGTGCAGCACACCAACATGGCACATGTATACATATGTAACAATTCTGCACATTGTACATATGTACCCTAGAATGTAAAGTATAAAAAAAAAAAATCTTATCCACCATGATCAAGTCAACTTCATCCCTGGGGGACAAAGGGGCAAGGCTGGTTCAATAAATATGCAAATCAATAAATGTAATCCATCACATAAACAGAACCAATGATAAAATCCACATGATTATCTCAATAGATGCAGAAAAGACCTTCTTTAAAATTCAACACCCCTTCATACTAAAAACATTCAATGAACTGGTATTGATGGAACATATCTCAAAATAATAAGAGCTATTTATGACAAACCCATGGTCAATCATACTGAGTGGGCAAAAGCTGGAATAATTCCCTTTGAAAACCAGCACAGGACAAGGATGCCCGCTCTCACCACACCAATTCTACATACTATTGGAAGTTCTGGCCAGGGGAATCAGGAAAGAGAATGAAATAAAGGGTATTCAAATAGGAAGAGAGAATTCAAATTGCCTGTGTTTGCAGATGACATGATTATATATTTAGAAAACCCCATTGTCTCAGCCCAAAATCTTCTTAAGCTGATAAGCAGCTTCAGCAAAATCTCAGGATACAAAATCAATGTGCAAAAATCATAAGCATTCCTATACACCAATAATAGACTGAGCCAAATCATGAGCAAACTCATGTTTACAATTGGTACAGAATAAAATTCCTAGCAGTACAACTTACAAGGGATGTGAAGGACTTCTTCAAGGAGAACTACAAACCACTGCTCAAGGAAATAAGAGAGGACACAAACAAATGGAAAAACATTCCATGCTCATGGATAGGAAGAATCAATATTGTGAAAATGGGCATACTGCCCAAATTAATTTATAAATTCGATGCTATTCCCATCAAGCTACCATTGACTTTCTTCACAGAATTAGAAAAACCTACTTTAAAATTTCATATGGAACCAAAGAACAGCCCATACAGCTAAGACAATCCTAAGCAAAAAGAACAAAACTGGAGGCATCACACTACCTGACTTCAAATTATACTACGAGGCTACAGTAACCAAAACAGCATGGTACTGGTACCAAAACAGATATATAGACCAATGGAACAGAACAGAGGATTCAGAAATAACACTACACGTCTACAACCATCTGATCTTTGACAAACCTGACACAAACAAGGAATGGGGAAAGGATTCCCTATTTAATAAATGGTGTTGGGAAAACTGGCTAGCCATATGAAGAAAACTGAAACTGGACCCCTTCCTTACATCTTATAAAAAATCAACTCAAAATGAATTAAACATTTAAGCATAAGACCTAAAACCATGAAAATTCCAGGAGAAAACCTAGGCATTACCATTCAGGACATAGGCATGGGCAAAGACTTCATGACTAAAACATCAAAAGCAATTGCAACAAAAGCCAAAATGGACAAATGGGGTCTAATTAAACTAAAGAGCTTCTGCACAGCAAAAGAAACTATCATCAGAGTGAACAGGCAACCTACAGAATTAGAGAAAAATTTTGCAATCTATTCATCTGACAAAGGGCTAATATCTGGAATCCATAAGGAACTTAAACAAATTTAAAAGAAAAAAACAACAACTCCGTCAAAAAGTAGGCAAAGGATATGAACACTTTTCAAAAGCAGACATTTATGCAGCCAACAAACATATGGAAAAAAGCTCATCACTGGTCATTAGAGAAATAAAAATCAAAACCACAATGAGATACCACCTCACGCCAGTTAGAATGATGATCATTCAAAAGTCAGGAAACAACAGATGCTGGAGAGGATGTGGAGAAATAGCAATGTTTTTACACTGTTGGTGGGAGGGTAAATTAGTTTAACTTTGTGGAAGACAGGGTGACGATTCCTGCAGGATCTAGAACTAGAAATGCCATTTGACCCAGCAATCCTATTATTTGGTATATACCCAAAGGATTATAAATTATTTTACTATAAAGACACATGTAAACATATGTTCCTTGCAGCACTAATCACAATGGCAAAGACTTGAAACCAACCCAAATGCCCACAAATGTTAGATTGGATAAAGAAAATATGGTACATATACACCATGGAATACTATGCAGCCATAAAAACGGATGAGTTCATGTCCTGTGCAGGCACAAGGATGAGTCTGGAAACCATCATTCTCAGCAAACTAACACAGGAACAGAAAACCAAACACTGTGTGTTCTCACTTGTAAGTGGGAGTTGAACAATGAGAACATATGGGCACGGGGAGGGGAACATCATGCACCAGGGCCTGTTGGTGGTTGGGGGGTAAGGGGAGGGATAGCATTAAGAAAAATACCTAATGTAGATGATGGGTTGATGGGTGCAGCAAACCACCATGGCACATGTGTACCTGTGTAACCTGCACGTTCCGCACATGTATCCCAGAACTTAAAGTACAATAATAATAATAGTAATAAGAACGTGAAAAAGGGGAGTCATCAGTCCAAGCTTTAAAGTTATCTTCAGAGCTACAATTCAGAGTAGATGTATGTTTTTATGCCCTACTCAGCTGACACAGCTCAGACAGGGCTTTGATTTGATCAATCCTATTTGAAATTTGGAACTTCTGTCCACTAAGAATACAAGTTGTGTATCCCCTTTCCTGGAGATATTTAAAAAGTTATGAGACCTCTAGTTTCCTGGGTTGAGAGGGGGCTTAAGTATTTGAACTTCTGAGAGACCTGACTGTGTGAGGTGCCTGAGGGGAGACTGCAAGACCATCACCCTTCCCATCTGCCTAGAGCCCTTGCTAAATTGGGGAAGAGATGTAATATTCTAAGTTTAAGAAAGCAAACTTTCTTTTAAAAAAAGCCCCCACTTTTCCCTGGCACAGGGTGTGTTTAGGGTCTAGACCAGATTGAATATTATCCCCCAAGATGTATATCCACCCAGAACCTGTAACTGTGACCTTCTGGGGAAACAGGGTTTTTATAGATGTAATCAATCAGGATGACACCATACTGTATTAGGCTGGGCGTTAAATCCAATATGACTGGTATCCTTATAAGAAGAGGGACCTTCAGACAGACAGACGCAGATACACAGAGACATCCATGTGAAGACTGAGGCAGAAACTGGAATGATGCAGCTATGAGTCAAGGAACACTGAGGATGCCAGCAGCCACAAGAAGCGGAAGAGATGAGGAAGGACTGGGAGGGCATAAAATCTGTTTTTTTTTCCTTTTTTTTTTTTTTTCTAGATGGATTCTTGCTCTGTCACCCAGGCTGGAGTGCAGTGGCCTGATCTTGGCTCACTGCAACCTCCACCTCTTGGGTTCAAGCGCTTCCCCTGCCTCAGCCTCCCATGTAGCTGGCACTACAAGCCCCCACCACCACACCCAACTAATTTTTTTTAAATTATTATTTTTATAGAGAGGGGTTTCACTGTGTTAGCCAGTATGGTCTCGATCTCCTGACCTTGTGATGTGCTCGCCTCGGCCTCCCAAAATGCTAGGATTACAGGTGTGAGCCACTGAACCTGGCCAAATCCTGTTGTTTTAAGCCACTCAGTTTGTGGTACTTTGTTATGGCAGCCCCAGAAAACTAAAGTAGCATCTGATAAGTCCATATTGGCTGTACTAAGACAGGGCCGTTGAGACTTGCCTGGCTGTCCTCTGTGGACAGCTTTCTAGCTGCACTTAAGTCAAGGTCCCTGAGGCCCACCGAGCCTTTATTCTGCTCTGGGTCACCCCCCACGGCCTCACCCCCACTGTCTTGCCTTTCAATAAACATACACTTGTGAGCGATAAAAAAAAGAATGGAGGCATTGTACATAAATATTTGATGATATAGCCTATTTAAAATTTAGATAGCATCTTTTCCCACAATCTCAATGATTTCATTTTTTTCAGTTGTTAAATCAACTAAAATTGCATCCAACTACTATAATATAGTATTAATTAGTGTACAATATAAGAGAAAATGGAGGCATAATCATTGAATTGGCATTTTGGATTTCAGGAGACATAAAAATCATTTAACACCTGTTTTATTTTAGAGATAAAAGAACTGAGAACTATGAAATTATCACAGCTAGTTAGCAGAGTTGGAATCAGAAACTAAATTCTCTGTTAAAAATCAATAACTTTAGAACATAAGTGGTCAACCTGTGATAGTCATTCTATGAATTTGTGTACTTGGTGGATAATTTTAAGATTAATGTTGGGTTTTACGTATTCTGGTCATAATCCTATTCTGCTTTTGGTCTACATGGCATCTTTCAGTAAGATAGATCTACCAAGCACCTCATCACATACACAGTAAAATGTGGTCTCCCTTGCTTGCCCTTACACACTATTTAACCTCATATTTTGCTACCTGAAACCAAGCACTTCATTCTTCCTTCAGTGAAATACTAAGCCATGTGTCGTGCTAGTTCCCACCCACATGTCTGTCCTTTTTTGCTGAACTCTTCCTCCGCTTAATACACTCTTACTCCAAATCTTTCTCTAATTTACATGGACAATTCTTGTTTAATCATTGAGATTGTGATTTGTTGTTATTTTTTTTCAGAAAGCTTTTTATAAGCCTGACAGAACGTCCATGAACTTGGGCTAAATGTTTCTATTACTGAAAAAATACTTTGTGAATATTCTAATATTAGAGTTTACCACATTATTGGAATATGGTATCTGTCTGTCCGACTATGTTGTAAATTACTTCAAAGACCAGAAACACTTAGGCTGAAACATTAGTCTCCAATGATTTTTTAAATTATTCTTATGATTTTCATAACTCCAAGCATCTCCTATTGCTTATGAGTTCCAAATCTCTTGTCCTTTCTGGATCTATCTCTTGAGTATCAAGGTTTAATTACACTGTATTGTGTAAGCAGTTTCCTCATTACATATATTACAATGCACTGAATCATTTGTTTTTAGGTTGGACTTATTTATGTGCCCCTCAGATTAGCTTGTATACCTAATTTTTATGTTTTCAAGGCATGTACCTGTTTGCTTAGTTATTTTTAGTAGATTTTATTTTTCAGAGCAATTTTATGTTCATAACAAAATAGAGTGGGAAGTACGGAGTTCCCATATACTTCCTGTCCCCACACATGTACAGCCTTCCTCACTATCAACATCCCACCCCAGAGTGGTACATGGGTTACAACTGATGAAGCTACACTGACACATCATTATAACCCCCAAAGGCATAGCTTTACATCCACACTTACTCTTGGTGTTGTACATTCTATGTGTTTTGACAGATATAGAATGACATATATGCTCCATTCATGCAGAATATTTTCTCTGCCCTCAAAATTCTCTGTGCTCTGCCTATTCATCCATTCCTGTCTACTCTCCTCTGGCAATTACTGATCTTTTCATCATCTCCATAGTTTTGCCTTCTTCCAAAAGTCATATCGTTGAAGTCATACAGTATGTAGCCTTTTCAAATGGACTTGTTTCATTTAGTAGCATGTATTTATGGTTCCTCTATGTTTTTTCATGTCTCAATAGGTCATTTCCTTTTGCATTCTATTGTCTGGATGTACCACAGTTTATTCACCTACTGAAGTATATCTTACTGATTCCAAGTTTTGGAAATTATGAATAAAGCTGCTATTGCTTAGTTATTTTTCACAATGTGAAAACACATTATAAATGATTACAATATACAGAAGTATATATAAAGCAGTAAGTACTGATGTTGTGATCGCTCCTTTCCTCCTCATCTGTATTCCACTCACCACAGTGATCTGTTAAGAGTTAAGTGTATATCCTTCCAATTACCTTCAATGACAAGTTTATTGAATATGTGAACCAGCTTAAGACCAAAGATGTTACTGAGTTTATCCAAAACATGCACTGAGGTGTATAGTAGGCTGAACAATAGTCTTCAAAGATATCAGCTCCTAAACCTTGAAACTTGTCAATGTTATCTGTGTTTGCAGTTGTGATTACATTAAAAATTTTGAGATGGGGAGACTATATTTTGGATTATCTGGGTGTCTTCTGAATGCTATTACAAGGATTCTTGTAAGGGAGAGACAGAGAGATTACCCAGACTGAAGAAAAGATAGCAATGTGACCACAGAGATAGAGTTTGGAGTGATGCATCCACAAGTAAGGAATGTTGGCAGCCACCAGAAACTGAAGAGGCAAGAGATGGATTGTCATCTACAGCCTCTGGAATGAGTGTGCAATGAGCCATCTTTGGTTTTACCACAGTGAAACTAATTTTGGACTTCTGGTGTCAGAACTGTGAGTGAAGACATATCTGTTGTTTTAAGTCACTAAGTTTGTGGTAATTTGTTATAGCCATGACAGGAAACTAATATAAGGTTTTACTGTGTTTCTGCACTGGGCCATCTGGTTCAGGTAAAAAGACAAATAGGAAACTGGCCTTGACTTTGAAAACTTGGGAGTAGAGTTTATATGACAGGTTGGTTATGGCTTGCAGGTCTGTACACCAGGGTATGGTGTTTTTGTGTTTCCCAGTGATGAATAAGGAGCTGGAGGAGATTGTAAAGCAGGGAAGCAGAATCATCACCTTTGTTTCTGAGGGAGATGAGGCAACTGGAAGCAGAGACATTAATAAGATTATCACTCATGAGACCTGACAAGAGTTTACACTGTGACCGTGGCAGCAGCACCAAGAAGCAGCTTGAGTTTAAGAGGGTTTTCTGAAGTAGACTTAAAAATATTTGGCAATTACATCATTTCCAAGTCATGTTACCATGCTGGGCCAAACATCTTGTCCCTAATAACGCTTTCTGCACAGAAGTTTGGGTTTTCCTAAATAAATCATAGCAGTTCTGCATAAAAATATTTTGGGTATTGGCCAGGTGTGATGGCTTACACCTGCAATCCCAGCACTTTGGGAGGCTGAGGCGGGTGGGTCACGAGTTCAGGAGTTCGCGATCAGCCTGACCAACATGGTGAAACCCCATCTCTATGAAAAAAAAAAAAAAAAAAAAAAAAAAAAAAAAGTAGCAGGGCGTGGTGGCGCATGTCTGTAATCCCAGCTACTCAGAAGGCTGAGGCAGGAGAACCTTTTGAACCTGGGAGGTGGAGGTTGCAGTGAGCCAAGAACGTGCCACTGCACTCCAGCCTGAGCAAAAGAGTGAGACTCTGTCTCAAAATAACAAACAAACAAACAAACAAATGAGTATTATTTTGAAATTTTAAAAATCAGGGATAATATTCTTTTAAAGATGTAATTTTTAAACAATCTTTTTCCAAATTTTTGATAGTGTTTATTAATGAATCTATAAAAAAAGAACACAGAAATTTATATCACACACAACTTCCATCAAAGAAAGATTACTAATATGGTGATTTTATTTTAGCTGAACTCATATATCACTCGAATGATGAATCAAATTATTGTGAAGAGTCATAGCTATCTTAATATTAAACCTCAGAGAAAAAATGTAAGGTTAAATTAATAACATTTTAAGTATATATTGATGAAATCATTTTTCTAATAAATAGACTAGTCAGATTAAGAAGCAATGAGTTTTTAGGGCATCATTATGAAGAATAAGTGCAAATTTTGTTCAAATGAAATGAATAAACATGGAGTAACAACCAGGCTGCTCTGTATTCCTAGTAATAATTATTTTATAAAAGGTTAATAAATGTCAAGTAAAAGCAGCTATGACCTGCCTAAAGGTTAAACTGAAAACAGCTAAAATGGAAACAAAGAGAGTTCAGATTATTATGTTTATTGACTGACACTGGTTCTTACAGAGTAGACAATTCTGGAATGATTAATTGATAATTAAATTTCAAACAAGCACCTTTAACCTCTAAACATGAAGATAATGCAAGGTCCCTACCGGACTCATACTGCCTATTAATGTACTTCCCTTCACCTTGTTTTCTGAGAATTAGCAAAATCTGCAGCTAGTTTTTTTTTTTTTTTTTTTTTTTTTTTTTTTTGAGTATCTTCATAACATGTTGAGTTAGTGAAGAAGATATCCCCAACTAGATCCTCAAAGCACAGAGTTGGGGCAGGCAGGGCACCAAATGTCACTCTCCTTTCTAAAATCTAGCAGAGATTTCCAATCAGTAGAAATGATGCCAAACATTTGGCTTGGGATATAAGGTACTTTATGATATGAATCTGCCTTCATTTTTAACTGTCTTTTTCACAACTCATTCCAAATCCCATACTGCAGCCAGTAAACTACTTACTGAACCCCACTAATGCCACAATTTTGCCTATACCCAGAACACTCTATCCCTTCTTCAAAGGTTGGGCCAATTCCTGTTTATGCCTCAGGATTCATTCAGGCTGCCTCTTCTGGAAAGCATTCCTTGATCCTTCCAGGTGACATTTCTTTCTCATAGCACTGAGCATAGTACACCCTCATTTTAGGTTTACTCATGCCTCTTCCTTGCTCAACTGTAAGGTCTGTTAGGACAGAGGCTGACTCATATGCTCTATATATCAAGAATATTTATAGCAGAGTGTCTTGCCTCTGCCAGGTGCCTGATGAATGTTTGTTGAATAAATAGATTCCTTAAGAAGTAAAGAGAAGATATTCAGTAACAAAGGAAAAAGGAGTAGCCTTTTGTTAATTTTGGCTGAAACCTACATTTACAGCATAAGACCATGAGAATATTTTTCAGTGAAAGAACACCTACTTATTTACCTATTGTCAATTGATGACCTTTTTTTTCCTTAGTGCAGTAATTGGAAAATAATCACATATAGCTAAATAGTTTGCTTTGTACCTTCCTATGAAGTCAAACCTGGTTAGATTTTTTTTACTTGCTACTTCTTTCTAGTATGGCTATTAAAAAACACAATCTTTTTTAATGACATTGAACAGCCTGCAGGTATTATTTGCTTATTTATCCTTAGCACAGAATAATAACAATAAAAATGCAATAACAAATGCATTAGTAGAAGTTCATGTTAGCTATATTAAAATATATACTGTTTTGGTGGTGCCCTGTTGGGAAATGCCCTCACTTTATAATAACCCTCATTATCTACCAGAAAATAAGTACAATGGGGAGGGGGCATGAAGTCTAAGAGAAATCAAATTACACTTAATTTATCTTAATAACGAACAAGAAAATTTTGCTTTTTAAAAATCTCACACAACTTTCCCACATATTTAGAACTCAAACAGATCTTAAGGATTGAGGCTATGCATATGCACAGCAGAGCTTACAGAAGTCCCAGGCCACCTACCTCTCCCCAGCTGACAGAACCTGCACACAGGTATAGAGGAGGTATCAGAGAACTTGGTGGGGAGTTAAAAGCAGGGAAAGAGTGAAAAATTATGTAAAGTTTTAATGTGCTTCACAGTTCATACACAGATCCATCAGCAGAAAATGGAAGGCTTACTGGCTTGAGGTATTGGAGTGAAAGCTCTGATTTACTTATTTTTCTTTGATGAGTGATAAGCTATACAAATACAGGAATGACCTACAGGAAGGCAAGCTTAAAAATAACATCTGAACAAAGATATTGGTAGCTGCACATTTTGGAGGAGACAGACTTCATAAATTTAGTCTAGGCAAGTTTACTAAACAAATGGAAGAAAACAACAACCCTGAGGCAGAAAATAGAATCCAGAGTTGCTACAATATATTATATAAAAAGGCCAGTACTCAAGAAAAAAGGGTATGAGACTTGCAGAGAAACAACCTGGGATACATATTTAGACTATAGAAGTCATCAGTAGAAATTATCTCTGAGTGTCTTCAGATAGTAGATATAGCATACAAAGAGTCAAAAGCAGCTATTATAAGTATGTTCAAATAACTAAAGAAAATTGTGATGGCAACCACTTAGTGAATATAAAATCCCAATGAAGAGTTGGAAATTATTTTAAAAATAGAGAATCAAATGAAAATTCTGTAGTGGAAATGTACAAAGACAAATAAAAAATGCACCAGTGGACTTCACCAGAAACTGAAATGTTAGAAGAAATAGTCAACAAATGTGAAGCTAGACAGAGATTATCTAAACTGAAGAATAGAATGAAAAAAGATTGAAGTGAAATAAACATACTGTCAGAGATGTATAGGATAATATGAACTATACAGACATATGTGTAAAGTGCCAAGGAGAGCAAACAAAGGCATCTAGAACTTTCTGAAGAAAAAGTGGCTAAAACTTTTCAAATTGTATGAAGAATATTACTTTTCAAATCCAAGAAGTTTAATGAACCCCAGTTAGAATAAACACAAAATTATCTACAACTAGACACACAGTAGTCACCTGTTGAAAACTAAATCCAAAGAGAAAACCTTGAAAGCAGCAAGAGAAAGCGAACTCTTCAAATACAGGGAACACAATATTACTAATAACTTCTCATTAGAGATAATGGAAGCCAGTCAGCTCTGGAATAAGATACAGGTTGAGTATCCCTTATCTGACATGCCTAGGACCTGAACTATTTCGGATGTTGGATTTTTTGAACTTTGGAATATTTTCATTAGACTTACAGTTCAGCATCCTTAATCCAAAAAACCAGAGTCCAAAATAAATTTCAGATTTTGAAACATTTCAGATTTTGGATTTTTATTTATTTATTTATTATTTAATTGAGACAGAGTTTCACTCTGTTGCCCAGGTTGGAGTGCAGTGGCACAATCTCGGCTCACTGCAACTTCTGCCTTCCTAGTTCAAGTGATCCTTCTGCCTCACCCTTCCAAGCAGCTGGGATTACAGACACCCACCACCACATTTGGCTAATTTTTATATTGTTTAGTAGAGATGGGGTTTCACCTGTCTGGTCATGAACTCCTGGCCTCAAGTGATCTTCCTGCCTTGGCCTCCCAAAGTGCTGAGATTACAAGCATGAGCCGCCACGCCTGGCCCTTGGATTTTTAGATTAGCAATAGTCAACTTGTATTCACATTGCTGAAAATCCAAACCAAAAAATACCTTGTCAATCAGAATTTTATGCCCAGCAAAACTATTTTTCAAAATGAAAGTGAAATAAAGGTATTATAGATATATAAAGACTGAGAATTTCTTGATAGCAGAAATACTAAAGGAATTCTTTCAGGCTGGTAACTTAAGTCCACAGGAAGAAACAAGTGTACTGGAAATTGTAAATGTGCAGCAAACAAAGGGATGTATATTTTTTCTCATTTCATCTTTAAAGTTCTTTAAGAGAAAATAAAATTGTATAAAGCAGAAATTATAACATTATATTTTTGGGGTTACAACATATAAATGTATATTATGTATGATAATAGTGCAAAGGTTGGGAGGAGAGGAAAAAAGCTTTAAAAGAGAAAAGTTTATAATTTTTATTGGAATTACATTAGTATTCTGAAATAGATTATGGTAAATTAAGATGCATATTGTAATCCCTAAAAAATACTAAGAATGTAATACAAAATAATATAAAAAAATCCAAAAAGGAATTAAAATAGTTTGCTAAAAATATTTACTGTAGAATAAGGCATAAAAATGGCAACAGAGCAAGAGTTTACTGAAGCAGGGGCACGGGCGGTAACAGTGTATGAATAAAGATGCAGGTTGCTTATGGAGGTTTGGTGGAAATTCTCTTCTGATTAAGTATACCAGGGTAATTGGCTAAGCATGAAGTAGGGGAGGAGGTGCTAGGTGTTAGAGAAGAGAGGAGAAATACTAAATGTCACCTAGGAGAAGGAAAGAGTGAACAGCTTTGGGAAATTTAAGATTTTGGAGGTGCACTAAGGATCCATCAGAAGCTGGGGATTATGAATTTAATGTGCAACCAGTTATCACAGTCATATGTTTTTTTGCCAGACTAGGTCAGCTTTACAGGTGTAGGTGCAGTGGAGGAGAAAGAAATGCAGATTTGAGGTTATATGGAAGAATTAATATATTGATCAAAGATGGAATCTAAGCTGGGAGTGGAATCTGAGCTCATGAGGAAGAAAAAATATCCTTCACACTAATACATGTGAGGTGTAAGAGGGTCATCAAGCCGGAGATTCAGGGACTTGAGAAACAATGTGAGCAAAAGCATAGAGTAGAAATAACACAATATGTAAAGGAAAGGAAGGAGTTAGACCTGACTGATGTGACAGATATGGAAAGGGAAATTGGTAAGAAGAAAATTGGTTAGGAAATATAGACTGAAATGGCACTTAGGTACTTTCTTAACTTCATTGTTTTTCTAGTTTATCTATCTAATAATCTTCAGTGGCTGTGAGGCCTAACCTGATTCTATGTCCAATGGAATACTCTTCCCTTGCTACTCTGCCTTGTGAAATCACTTCTCCTTCCCTTTACACCAGTCCCTCTACCCTGCTATACTTATAACCTTCTCGTAACTTACTAATTTATGGTTTCTTTCCTACTGCTAGAATGTAAGCTCCATGAAAGCAGGGATGTTTTGTCTGTTTTATTCAGTACATAGAACAGGACTCTGGATGTAATCTTCCTCAATAGATATTGAAGGAATGCAGACAGGATGTATCCTCCTGTTCAGAAATAGCTATCAGGTGAGGCAGATTAGAAAATGGACGTGGTCAGTGCCTCCAATTTAGTCTCACTGTGTGAGAAGGACACACAAAAGACAATGTAGGTAGAATCTAAGATGTTCTGAAAAGGTGAAATTATACAAACATCTTTATTTATAACCCTCAATTTTGTCCTTTTCTACATATAGCCCTCCTCCTGCCAAAAGCTTACTTTAAGGCAAAGATAACTAGACTAGCGTTGCTCCACTCTTATCTATTGTTTATTTTTCTATAGCTTTTCTCATGCGGTGTCTTAAATATATGAGGAGTTCCATTTGTAATCGTGGCAGGCAGAAGCGGGCCTGTGAGGCTCAGCTCCTTTCTCTGCTTGGCTGGGGCTCTGTTTCTCAGTTGTCCTTGCTTCATGGTCTTGGAGCTGTAAAGGATGTGCAGCTTGTGTTTCCTCTGAATGACTCCTTGACCTGAGTTATTTCCAGTAACTCAGTCTGGTACATTTATTTCTCATATTCATTTTAATAGATTCTTACTTTGACTTACCCAACCTTTTTTTCCCTATCTTCACACTATGATGACCCTTGTTATGACTTAGCAACTGATGATATAGCAATGTATTCATGCCCACCAACTCCCAAGTTGAGCAATTTAAACATAGGTTAGGGTTCAATATAGCTGGAAGTATGCACACTCAGCCTGGGAAAACAATGTCAGGCCTTCGGCTTCTCATCCTGGATAATAGGGGAAATTTTTGAAAATTGATCCAATGCTGTAGAAAATGGTGACCTTTCAAATCACCTTGGGGAAGGTGAGCAAGTATTAACTGAACTGGGAACTTAGGCCAGAGAATGGGAGTCTCCTCTCTGCAGTTCTTGGGGAAGGAACTGAGAGGTGTCTGTCATAAAGCCAGGGAAGGACGAGCCTTAGGGCCCTTCACTTGCATAGGTTTTGCCTGGAGAAGTCACAGGTGTTTTATATTTGCTATTCTGAATTATTTTTCTTAGCAGCCTCTCCAAATTCAAAGCTTCAGGGGCTCACAAAATCTAGATCTGGAAGAAAGTTTTGTATGAGTCAAACCAGACAAATTAGAAAGGTCTCTTTTGCATCTGTGATAAAATACACATACCGTAAAATTCGCTGTTTAAACCATTCTAAAGTGTATAGTTCAGTGGCATTTAGTACATTCACAATGTTGTGCAACAGTCACCACTGTCTAGTTCTGGAATATTTTTATCATCCCAAAGGAAATACCATGCCCATTAAGCAGTCACTCCTCATTTCCCGCTGGCTCCTGTCCTCAGCGGTCACTAATCGGCTTTCTGTTTCTATGGATTTACCTAGTACGGATATTTCATATAAATGGAATACAACATGCGGCCTTTTGTGTCCGTGTCTGTCTTTTTTTCACTTAGCATAATGTTTTCAAGGCTCATCCATGTTGTAGCATGTATCAGTACTTTGTTCCCTTTTATGTGCAAAGGCCTTTTAAATGAAAGATCATTTTAGAGAGGATGTAGCCAGTTAAATAAGGGGATTTCTTTCTCTCTCTCTCTCTTTTTTTTTTTGAGACGGAGTCTCGCTCTGTCGCCCAGGCTGGAGTGCAGTGGCGCGATCTCGGCTCACTGCAAGCTCCGCCTCCCGGGTTCCAACCATTCTCTGCCTCAGCCTCCCGAGTAGCTGGGACTACAGGCGCCCGACACCTCGCCCAGCTAATTTTTTGTGTTTTTAGTAGAGACGGGGTTTCACCGTGTTAGCCAGGATGGTCTCGATTTCCTGACCTCGTGATCCGCCCGCCTCGGCCTCCCAAAGTGCTGGGATTACAGGCTTGAGCTACCGCGCCCGGCCAAATAAGTGGATTTCAGGAGTAAAATTTAATAGAATGACCCAAATACTATCAGTGGAACATTTTATGATACTGTATTGTGTTAAATTCTCTAACCTAGTAAATTAGAATTTGCCTGTCTTTTTAGTATTTACACTGATTCCAACCAAACGATCATGGCTAACCTGTAAGCTTTTCTTGACATATACATATTCTGCACAGAAATAATCTTTGTGTCAGTTGTCTCTCCTACTCCTATCCCCGTTATGGCCTTTCTTGTCTGGGTCAGCATCCAGACTAAACTGGATAATTGAAATTCCAGGAAAAAAATTTCTCCTGGTTTTAGCGAGGACATTTGAAAATAACCTATGTGTTGCTCAACTTCTGAAGCTCATTTGAATGTCTGCTCTTATATTTAAAAAGCAATGTATGCCACCTTGAAGCAAAAAATAACGGTAGTTTGCTAATGTTGTCACTATGCTGCGTCAATCTCTAATTTGTTATAAAATGTAGGAAGATATTTCGAGTAAGAGGGCGTCTACCTCAATTCTTCAAAATTATATCCAGTTTTCCTTGCTATGAAGCATAATTACTTTACAAAGCTATAAAATGCCATAAAGTTTTAGTAATTCATTTAGCATTTCGTTCACTGTATTTTTAGTCTACTGTACTGCAAAGGTTGAAAGACATTTTATGTTTTATCTGAGGTGCCATCCACAAATTACGGCACCTGTTATGCAAATAATGCCTGCAAAAGAAGTCTGCTGCATTTATAATAGGGCAGCTTATTAGCATTTGGCTTGCTTTTCTTTATAACTTGTTCTCATTTCTTGCCATAACTGTGTCCATTTTCAGTGAGATGCTAGTATAATCTTCATGTTTATTCAAACCAAGGCCTCTAAATACATACATTTTAGATTTTGGATTCAAATGGTGGCCTAGTTTAGCTTCTGTGTTAGAACTTAAGTCTTCTGTATTTGCGACTTACTGAATGCTTTTGAAAAGCTTTTAGTTCTAATGTTACATTTTAGCATTATTTAAAATTTCATAACATTTTACTTATATTAACTTTGCAAATCTCCTGTCTTGCTTGGGTAACAAAGGTATGATAGTAAAATCAGCCTCTGTTTAGCTCATTGAGAATGATGAGGGTAAAACTGTTCCCAAGGCGTGAAAACTGTTTCTTGCTTTTATACATATATATAAAAACACAGATATACATATACTATGTAAACATATATTCAGTATATTGATAGTATTGAAGTATCTTGGATGGGTCAGTTAGGAAAAAAAAAAATACCTAAAAAAAAAAAAAGACCTGGAGGGGGGCAATAATGAAAAAACAGTAGGCTGAGGAACACTGGTCTAGCTCTTTAAAGTTTCATAGTGTGTTTATCTTTACGACTTCTTTTGACAGGAAAGCCGAGATTGCATGGTGTGTATACAGCAGATCCATGCCTGGACTTTGGTGTTCTATTTCCACATCTGTGCTTCTCCTACTATGGCATGTGGACTTAGACTACGGCTTGATGGGCTCTTGCAAGGAAGAAATATCTTCCTTGTTACCTTTTCTTCCAGTCCTAGTTTATAAATTAAGAATATTGGGTCCTCAAACTTATCAAGTTCATTCATTTTCTTCTTTCTGTCTAATATATGTGAAGCCTATACCTCTCCTTTGGCTTAAGTGAGGCACGTATCTCTCTAGATTTACATAGGCCATGGATAAAGACAAGTGTAGACACATGGCTGTGGGAGTGAGGGGATTGCTTCTGTCCCCCATGATCCAAACCACTTTGGATCTTTCAGGATCAAGGATTCCTAAAGCTTTGAGGTACTCAATTTTTGTCTCCTTTTCCTCTTTCTCACCCTCAAGATCTCCTAAGGCAGCTTCTGATTCTAGTAATAATATGGTCTCTAAGAACCCACAGATGCAGCCCTTTTCTGTGTTCCCCTTTACGACACTCCAAATATTTTAAACTATCTCCTCTTAGCATAACTTGAATATATAAGTACTAGGGCATTCTTTTTTTAATCTGTATAAATGTAAGGGATAAAAGTGCAGTTTTGTTACATGAATAGTGGTGAAGTCTGGGCTTTTAGTGTATCTACCACCCAAATAATGTATGTTGTTCCCATTAAGTAATTTCTCATTTCTTACTCCCCTCTTACCTTCCGCCCTTCTGCAGCTCCAACGCCTATCATTCCATACTCTATGTTCATGTGTATACATTATTTAGCTCCCACTTATAAGTGAGAACATGTAATATTTGCCTTTTTGTTTGAGTTGTTTCACTTATGATAATGGCCTTCAGTGCTATACATGCTGCTGAGAAAGACATGATTTCATTCTTTTTTATGCCTGAATAGTATTGACTGTATAAATGTATACACACACACACACACACACACACACACACACACATAAGTACATGGAGATATATATATATATATATATATGTAAATGTATCTATCTCAGTCTCTATCAATCAAAGACATTGGCCAGTCATCACATGATAGACACTTAGGTTGATTCCACATCTTTGCTATTGTGGATAGTGCTGTGATAAACATACAAGTGCAGATATCAAATGGTTAACAAGCCATATGAAAAAATGCTCAATATTACTAATCATCAGGAATGCAAATTAAAACCACATGAGATACCATCTTATACAGTTAGAATGGCTATTATTAAAAAGACAAAAATTTTAAAATGTTGATGAGGATGCAGAGAAAAGGCAATATTTATTCACTTTTGGTGAATGTAAATTAGCACAACCTCTATGGGAAACAGTATAAAGACTTCTCAAAGAACTACTTGTTATCTTGGAAAAGTCATTCCTTTTTTTTTTTTTTTTTTTTTTGAGACGGAGTTTTGCTCTGTCACCCAGGCTGGAGTGCAGTGGCCGGATCTCAGCTCACTGCAAACTCCGCCTCCCGGGTTCATGCCATTCTCCTGCCTCAGCCTCCCAAGTAGCTGGGACTACAGGCGCCTGCCACCTCGCCCAGTTAGTTTTTTTTTTTTTTTTTTTTTTTGGATTTTTTTAGTAGAGATGGGGTTTCACTGTGTTAGCCAGGATGGTCTCGATCTCCTGACCTCGTGATCCGCCCGTCTCGGCCTCCCAAAGTGCTGGGATTACAGGCTTGAGCCACCGCGTCCGGCCTGTTTTATTATGCTTTTTTGAGATGGGGTCTCCTTCTATTGCCCAGGCTGGAGTACAGTCGTGCGATCTCGCTTCACTGCAACCTCCACATCCCGGGTTTAAGCGATTCTCCTGCCTTAGCCTCCTGAGTAGCTTGGATTACAGACACCTACTGCCACTGTCAGCTAATTTTGGTAATTTTAGTAGAGATGAGGTTTCACCATGTTGGCCAGGCTGGTCTCGAACTCCTGACCTCAGGTGATCTTCCCTCCTCTGCCTCCCTCAGTGCTGGGATAACAGATGTGAACCGCCGCACCGGCTAGAAAAGACATTCATCTTTAATAAACCATTATTTTCTATCTCAATGGCCATAGCATCAGCCCCGACCTCACTTCTTCACTAAGGGGGAAAAGGGAGTGGAAAAAGATGTTTCTGGGACTGCAAGAAATTTCTGCTTCATATAATTTGCTACAAAACCTAAGACTGTTTTAGGGGAATGGTGAGATCATTGAAGGCTATTTTTTTTTTTTTTTAAGGGGAGGCAGAATACAAGATGTGAACATTAGGATATTGGCTGTGCTTATAATGTTAAATGTGAGGTGAGATATGGAGGAAATGAGGCTGAAAAGGCCATAGAGCCAGACCATGAAGGGGATGCATATGCAAAGATGAGAAATGTGGGTTTTATTCTGCAGGGCAGTGGTTCTGAAAATGCCCTCTACCTGGCCTTCTGATTTTTATGGAAATCCTTAATGTATCACCACAGGGGACAAAAAGGAATAGCAAGTGAATGAGACTCTTGGTTTCCTAGCTCATTTTATCAGCACAATCCATTCCTGTCTGTGTTTTCTTCCTATTGATCAATCCATCATTTATCTATCATCTATTTCACACTCTATTGCTCTCTCTCTATATTTTTAATTTACGAGGCCCACATATAGGAATGTATTTGGAAATAAAATCTACCGACATATATTTCTGACTGGATAATTTGGCTAATACATTCATCAGGAAACTGAATACGCTGGTACCCCAGTCCTGGTGGTATGCTGGAGTTGGTGTGTATCAACCTACTAGAGCCAATTGTTCAATTTCAGGAATTTTGAGAGCTGGTTGACATCAAGTTGGTATCTTGAATTTGATTGTGGTTGGGGTATTAAACCAGTGAAATCAGTAAATGCTACAAATCAGATACTTCTTCCCCACATCTTCCTTGCAGAGAGCTGCTTGTTAAACCTTTACTAACATGCCACTTCCGGTTCTCAAACTTTTAGTGCGCATTAGAATTAATTGGGGAGGTGTAAGAAATTCTGGTGCCTGAGCCACCCCCAGAAATTCCTATTAAGCTGGTAGAAGGTGTCATTTGGGCATCAGGACTATTAAAATCTTCCCCAGGTAATTCTAATAAGCACCAAAGTTTGAGAACCATGACACTACATACAGCTCAAGATAGGTGTCAATGTTGTATATTGATTTGGAAGTCAAGGTCATGAAGTGATATTTTTAAAAATGAGGGAGGATGACACCTCTAAAACAAAACATGTCAAGAGAAAAGTGCAGTGAGCCAAGGATGGAACCCCAAGGAATATCGTTCTTTAAGGGGTGGACCAAGGAGGAAGACGAGGAGCTTAAAAGAAGACTGAAAAATAGGAGAAATGGAAGAAAATAATATTACAGAAATCAATGATTTAGAATTTCCAGCCCCATAAGATAGAATTAGGCAATAGCAGGAATATTTTGCTCCTCACAAGTACTTTCTAACTATTAGGACTTTCTCAAATGGAATAGGCCACTGTAAGAAGGAACCCAGAAGCCAAACGACTAAATGTCAGTGGTGGTGTTAAAAGCATCCCTCACTGAAGGGGAGGTTGGGGCTACTGATAAAGAACCTTCAGACAGAAGGGATGCTAAAATTTAATGACTCTGTAATCAGATACAGGAGATTCTGATTTAATTTGGGATAGAATTCTGTGTACAGAAAGGTCATGGTAAAAATAAATAGAGAAAAAGTCATTCAAAGTCTTTAGAATTGCATACTTTAACTCTTTATAAACAAACATGTCTGCCAAATGGCCAGTAGTTGTCTTTTCCTTTGGTTCAATGCTGTAATGCTAGTTTTCATGGCTTCTGTGCTGTATTATGGTTTTACCACCATTGGTATTGTGTTACTAATTGTACTTACCATACAGAAGAAACTTCACATTAATATCAGGGCTAAAACTCTTTTAAATCATGTTGATATTTTAGATAGTTTTGAATGGCAATTACTTTTAAATTTTGCCAGGGGATAATAAATCTATTTCAAGTGTACCTTTTTTCCCCCTAAAACAAGAAAATGAGATAGTTAAAATATTTATATTCTTATCATTTTAAAAGAAGTTTTCCATGACTATTTTCTGTATTTGCCTGATTTATTGGCTTGAAGTTATGGCAAAATTATTTTAGATAGCAGTTGTTAATTACTCAGCATTAATTAAATAAAGTGAAAAAAGAAAGAAAAGGTATTTCTCAGAATGATTTCTATTCATGGCAAGTTACTTGATTCTGGTTTCCCAAAACAATATGCTTTATCAGTAAGAGAGAAACAAACATATTTGGTTTGAACTTGACTGTTCACAGATTATGATATTGCTTAGCAAAGCAGAAAATTATGAAATCTAGGTTGAAGTCATTGGTTAAAAAAAAAAAAAGCCCCTGATGTAAATGCATTTGCACACATTTCAATTGCAGTTGCTTTTCCCACAAATCAGCTTTATCAGCTCCATTAGCAGTTGACGCCAATAAAAATCTGAGGCCAACTTCCTGCTGTTTGGTTCTTAAGTGTCAGAAATAATATATTCTGTGTTACAAATGTCCCAGAGGTACACATGTCTGCTGCTTTCAACACTGCTATCACTTATTCTCCAGGATAAACATCTGTCCTTATGCTCATTAAAAATTGCGTTTAAAAATAGGAAATTGAGTAAAAGCAAACTAATAAGTGAACAGCCTGACACAGGCTAACTGCCAAGAACAGATTGGTTCTGTATTCAGAACTCCCACTGACATCAGACTTGGCTTGGGTTTTATTCATATTATTTTCCATTCATTTATTTATTTAATATTTTACATCATAGTTGATAATCCTTGAACAATAAAACTAAAAATTATCAAAACTTTGGACAGTATGACCTAGGTCATTCCTTGTTAGATATTAAGACCTCCTTTTTTCTTTCTTCATCTAAAGATACAGTCTAGCATAGATTCAATTTTTTTAGGTTAAATACAAATATTTTTCCTTTGACAATTTTAAAAATTAATTATTATATTAATTGGAGATACCATGAGGTTTTATAACTCCAGATTTAGAAATCTGAGAAAAACACAAAACAAATAGTATTTGGCCAAATATATTCCTTCTTATGTATCTCAACTTTAACAAGTATTTATTGAGCATCTATGTGTTGGGTGTGTGCAAAGATGAGTAAAACATATACACTATCCTTAAGGAGCTAATAATTTAAAGGACAAGATAGATGTAAACTAGTAATTATGATAAGTGCAATCATTAAGATATTCAGAAAGGCCGTTTTATCTATTGGTATTTTTATTATTTTTTGCTGATATAGTTCATGCAGATCCTTGAAGCCCTAGATTTAGATCTGTCTCTTGGGATTTGCAAAGTTGTAGAGAGGAAGGGAGAGAGGAACAGTGCATAAGTAGGAGCTTTGCATTTTCTATTTCTTACTATTTTATACCTCTGTTTCAATATCTTTATAGTGAAACATCCTTTTTGTCCTAAGTCTCTCCATGTTGCTAGGATTTTTCACTGGCTACTCTGGTGGCTTTGTTTAGTACTCAAATTTCTAGGCCAGGGCTATTCAGTATGAATATAATGTGAACCACATATAAAATTTTAAATATTCTAATAGCCACATTATAAAAAATAAAAAACAAGTGAAATTAATTTTAATAATATATTATATTTAACCCGATATACCCCAAACATTATTATTGCAACATCTAACCAATATTTAAAAGCCTGTTAATGATATATTTTACTTTTAAAAAATGTCCACTGTGTTTTTACACTTAGAGCACAACTCAACTTAGACTAGCCAAAATTCAAATGCTTAATAGTTACATCAGTGTTATGGTTTAGATGTTTGTCCCTGCCGAAATCTCTTATGTTGAAATGTAATCCCCAGTGTTGGAGGGGGTCCTGGTGGAGGTGGTTGGCTCATGGGTGTGGATTTCTCATGAATGGTTTACCACCATCCCCTGGGTGCTGTTCTGGTGTTACTGAGAGAGTGCTCGTGAGATCTGGTCGTTTAAAAGTGTGCGGCACTCCCCATCGTTCCCCAACTTGCTCCTGCTCCCCCTTTGCCTTCCACCATGTTTGGAAGCTTCCTGAGGCCTCCCCAGAAGCAGAAGCCATGATGCTTTCTGTGTAGCCCGCAGAACCATGAGCCAATTAAACAAACATCTTTTCTTTATAAATTACCCAGTGTCAGGTATTTACAGCCGTGCAAAAATGGACTAATACAGTGAGGTTGGTAGATACTGTGTTAGACGACACAATTCTAGATATTTAACTCTTTAGGGTTTCTTTTATATCTATTTATTCCTTTGTGTGTAAATGAACTTTGACAACTTGCCAGATAGCTTTTTCTCAGGCTGAACTGGGGAAAGTCATTTTTTCATATCCCCTAAAGGGAGCCAGAAAGCAACTCTATGAGAGTTATAAATGTCTCAGTTGTTTTAGCTCTCAATTCTCACAAACACTGGAGAGTTTTCATATTTCCTTTCCCCATCCATAAGATTACTCCAGTGACTTGGATGTAAGAGAAAGAAGAAAACTGACACGTGAACTGTTCATTTGGTATATATATATGTGCTAACAATTATTGAGATATAATTTATATACAGTAAAGTTCACTCCTTTAAGGCCTACCAATTCAATGGTTTTTAGTGCACAGAGTTGTGCAAATACCATCATTCAATTTCACAACATTTTTGTCATTTTTAAACAGAAGTTCCATGCCCATTATCATGCACTATACATACTTCCCAAGTCCCCAGTTCTAAGCAACTACTCATCTATTTTCTATCTCTATAGATTTGTCTAATTTGAACATGTCATATAAATTATATCATTAAAAATGTTTGGCATATTTCACTTAGTATTATTTTTAAAGGTTCATTCATGCTGTAGCATGTGTCAGTACTTTTATTACAATAGTTTTCTTCTGTATGTATATACCACATTTTGTTTATCCATTCATCAGATGATGGACCTTTAGGTTTACCCCTTTTAGTTATGAACAATGCTTCTATGAGTATTCATGTACAGACATACTTTGTTTTATTGCATCTTGCTTTATTGTACATTGCAGATAATTTTTTTTTTTAAGGTTTGTGGCAACCCTACATCAAGTCTATCAATGCCATTTTTCCAGCAGCATATGCTTCTTTCTGTCTCTTTGTGACATTTTGGTAATTCTGGTAATATTTCAAACTTTTTCATTATTATATATTTTATGATAGTCCATGATTAGTGATCCCTGATGTTACTATTGTAATTGTTTTTGGGTGCCACAAACCACTCCTATATAAGATGGTGAACTTAATTGAAACATGTTGTATGTATTCTGACTGCTCCACCGACTGACTTCTCCCCACATCTCTCTCTCTAGGACTCCCTATACCCCAAGACACAACAATATTGAAATTAGGCCAATTAATAACCCTACAATGACCTCTAAGTGTTAAAATAAAAGAGTCTCACTTAAACTGTCCAAATCACTTTAAATATAAAGCTAAAAATGATGAAGTTTAGTGAGGAAGTCATGTAGAAAACTAAGATAGGTGGAAAGCTAGGCCTCTTGCACCAAACAGCCAAGTTGTAAATCCAAAGGAAAAATTCTTGAAGGGAATTTAAAAAATCCGTTGTGGTCACACAAATGATAAGAAGGCAAAACAGCTGGGAACAGTGGCTCATGCCTGTAATCCCAGGACTTTGGGAGGTCGAGGTGGGCAGATCACCCGAAGTCAGGAGTTTGAGATAAACCTGGCCAACATGGTGGAATCCCATCTCTACTAAAATACAAAAATTAGTTGGGCATGGTGGCAGGAGCCTGTAATCCCAGCTACTCAGGAGACTGAGGCAGGAGAATCACTTGAACCTGGGAGGCGGAGGCTGCAGTGAGCCAAGATTGTGCCACTGCACTCTAGCCTGGGTGACAGAGCAAGACTCCAACTCAACCATCTCAAAAAAAAAAAATAAATAAAAAAAATAAAAAAAAAGGCAAAAGAACTCTATTGTCGATATGGAGCAAGTTTTAGTGTTCTGGATAGAAAAACCAGACAACATTCCTTTAAGCCAAAAGCTAATCCAGAGCAGGGCCTTAACTCTTTTTGATTCTATGAAACTTGAGAGAGGTGAGAAAGCTGCAGAAGAAAAGTTTGAAGCTAGCAGAGGTTGGTTCATGAGGTTTAAAGAAAGAGCCATCTCTGTAATGTTAAAGTGTAAGGTGAAGTAGCAAGTGCTGGTAGAAGCTACAGCATGTTATTCAGAAAATCTAGCTAATATTGATGAAGGTGGCTACACTAAAAAATAGATTTTTAAATGTTGATAAAATAGCCTTATATTGAAGGAAGGTGCCCATCTAGGACTTTCTTAGCTAGATAGAAGTCAATGCCTGACTTCAAAACTTCAAAGGACAAGCTAACTCTCTTGTTAGGGGCTAACGCAGCTGGTGACTTTAAGTTGAAGTCAATGCTCATTTATCATCCTGAAAATCCTAGGGCCTTTAAGAATTATGCTAAAGCCATTCTGCCTGTGCTCTACAAACGGAACAGTGAGGACCGATGATAGCATTTCTGTTTACAGCATGGTTTACTGAATGTTTTACGCCTACTGTTGCTCAGAAAAAAGATTCCTTTCAAAATATTGCTACTCATTGACAATGCACCTGATTACCCAAAAGCTCTGGTGGAGATGCACAAGGAGATTAATGTTTTCATGCCTGCTGATAAAACATACATTCTGTAGCCCATGAATTAAGGAGTATTTTGACATTCAAGTCTTATTATTTAACAAATGTATTTTTGTAAGGCTGTAGCTGCCATAGATAGTGATTCCTGTGATGGATCTAGGCAAAGTCAATTGAAACCTTTCTGGAAAGAATTCACCATTCTATATGCCATTAGGAACACCTATGATTCGTGGGAGGTGGTCAAAATAGCAACATTAACAGCAGTTTGGAAGAAGTTGATTCCAATACTCATGAATGACTTTGAGGGGTTCAGAACTTCAGTGGAGGAAGTAATTGCAGATGTGGTGAAAATAGGAAGAGAACTAGAATTAGAATTGGAGCCTGAAGATGTGAATGAATTGCTGCAATCTCATGATAACACTTTAATGAATGTGAAGTTGCTTCTTATGAATGAGCAAAGATATTGGTCCCTTGAGATGGAATCTACTCCTAGTGAAGATGATTAAACATTGCTGAAATGACAACAAAGGATTTAGAGTATACAGAAACTTAGTTGATAAAGCAGTGGCAGGATTTGAAACAAGTTCTGGTATGGGTAAAATGCTATCAAACAGCGTCACATGCTACAGATAAATACTTCTTAAAAGGAAGAGTTAATTGATTTCGCAAACTTCACTGTTGTCTTCTTTTAAGAAATTGTCACAGCCATCTCAGCGTTCGGCAACCACCATCCTGCTCAATCAGCAGCCATCAACATCCAGACAAGACCCTCTAACCAGCAGAAAGATGACAACACACTGAAGGCTCAGATGATTGTTGGCATATATTTTCATTTCATGTTGGTATAAACGTAGTAGTGGAAACTTCTCTCTGAAGTGGCTGCACCATTTCACCAGCAATGTATGAAAATCCAATTTTCTCCATATCCTTGCCATAACTGTTATTGTCTGTAATTTTGATTACAGCTATCCTAGTGGATGTTAAATTGTATCTCATTGTGGTTTTGGTCTTTGTTTCCCTAAGGCTAATGATGTTAAGCACTTTTCTTGTGCTTTTTGGCCATTTGTGTGTCTCTTTGGAAAAATGTCTATTCAAATTTTTTACCCATTTGAAATCTGATGATTTGTCTTTTCACTGTTGTGTTGTGAGAGTTTTTTTTAAACATATATATTCTGGATACAAGTTCTTCATCAGATATATAATTTGTACATACTTTCTCCCATTCTGTGGGTTGTCTTTTCATTGTCTTTTCATTTTCTTGATGGCATCCTTGAAACACAAAATTTTTAAATTTTGATGAAATGCAATTATCTTTTTTCTCTTGTTATATCTGCTTTTGCTGTTGCAGCATGCATTATATTTACACCATCTTTGTGCATGACCAAAACACAGCCATAGCCTCTGTTTGCTGGAGTTGATGGAGAAAAGCAGCAATGAAACAAGCAGTGACAGTAAAGCAAGAAGGGCAAGTTCCCGGTGCTGTGTCTTTACCTCACAGGAACAATTCATCTTCTCTTACGTTAGTGAGAGGACACAGAGTGTTTCAGAAGGGACAATTTAGAAGCTGACAGGTCTGGAAGTGTTATTTAAGAGTGAGGAAAGGAAATAATTTAGTTATGTGTACTGTTCATGATGGTAATATAAAAATTTTTCAAAGATACTTTGTGTTATGAAATTCCTTGGTTTCTGATACAAGCAGAGTGTCATGTAACTGTGTGTGTGTGTGTGTGTGCGTGCGCATGTGCACGTATGTAAATACATGTATGTATTTAGAGAATGTACTTTAGGATCTTGCAACCCAGCTCAGGGCCATCTTTCTGAAGGTCAGTTATTGGTCTGGCTAAGCACAGAAATACTGGTTGATAGAGGTGGCTGATAGAATAGTAGAAAAAGTCATATAAGGACAAAGCTACATAATCAGCTCTCACTGTAGTTAAGACCTTAATATTTATACTAAAGCTAACCTCAAACAACCTCTGTATATTTGGAAAAATACACTGTGTCCAGGAGTCTTCTAAAGGCTTTGGCATTTTCTTCTGTTCATGCCAAAAGACATAGCAACAGGATAAGGAACAGTCTTACCTTCAACTTTTGCACTTGACCAACCCCAGTTCTTACCTTTCCTTTTGTATTTTAAAGCCTGTTTAGATGAATGCGTAACTTATGAACACTGGGAAAAATTGTGGATAAAATGTTCTTAAAATTATTGTTTGTACCAAATGTCAAATGGCAGGAATTGAAATTAAAACAGACATGAAATTGGCAATAAAGGTAAAATCAATAAAGTAGATTTCACAAAAGGCTGAGTTACACAGCTATTATGATGAGTCCAATTTTTAGAGTAGACAGAACCCTGGGGATGTATGCTCCCACTGGTGTGTATGCTTCACTCCTATTTACTTTAATGAGCCTTATCAGTGGGAAACAAGGGAAAATAGATTCTTCAGCTCTCCTTTCCTATGGCTGGCTCCAAAGCCCTTAACAAAGCACACACTATGCATTAGTTTGGCGTACTATTCAGATAAGAGTCACTCAGCAAACACAGTATTCAAAATTCTGCATAGCCTTCTTTTGCATATTGTTCAGGAGATCCAGTTAGTACATAAACAATTATTCTCTATACTAGAGTGTCTTTATCCCAGACTGTGCAGATTTAAGAATTACCTCAATCTGTAATGCAGATGATATTGGCAACTAAGTGCAAATGCAGATAAAATATTGCACAAATAATAATCATGATGGGAATTACCACATAACATTTATAGTAGGATTCATGCCATCCTTTGTAATCTGATGCTATATAATGCCGTGAGATTACATGATTTATTTAGATAAGCAGCATTACCGAAATACTTTATACTTAGTTACTACATTAAAAGAAAATAGTGGGGGGCGGAGCAAGATGGCCGAATAGGAACAACTCCAGTCTCCAACTCCCAGCGCGAGCGACACAGAAGACCGGTGATTTCTGCATTTTCAACTGAGGTACTGGGGTCATCTCACTAGGGAGTGCCGGACAATCGGTGCTGGTCAGCTGCTGCAGCCTGACCAGCGAGAGCTGAAGCAGGGCGAGGCATCGCCTCACCTGGAAGCGCAAGGGGGAAGGGGATCCGTTTTCCTAGCCAGGGGAACTGAGACACACAACACCTGGAAAATCGGGTAACTCCCACCCCAATACTGCGCTGTAAGCATACAGGCATTCCAGGAGAATATATCCCACACCTGGCCGGGAGGGTCCCACGCCCACGAAGCCTCCCTCACTGCTAACACAGCAGTCTGCCGCGATCTATCCGCAAGGCAGCAGCGAGGCTGGGGGAGGGGCGCCCGCCATTGCTGAGGCTTAAGTAGGTAAACAAAGCCGCTGGGAAGCTCGAACTGGGTGGAGCTCACAGCAGCTCAAGGAAGCCTGCCTGTCTCTGTAGTCTCCACCTCTGGGGACAGCGCACAGCTGAAGACCAACAGGGGAAGTAGCGGAGCCGGTGCAGACGCGAACGACTCTGTCTGACAGCTTTGGGGAGAGCCGCGGATCTCCCAACGCGGAGGTTGAGATCTGAGAACGGACAGACTGCCTGCTCAGGTGTGTCCCTGACCCCTGAGTAGCCTAGCTGGGAGAAATCCCCCACTAGGGGCAGTCTGACACCCCACACCTCACAGGGTGGAGTACACCCCTGAGAGGACACTTCCAAAGGAAGAATCAGACAGGTACACTCGCTGTTCAGCAATATTCTATCTTCGGCAACCTCTGCTGCTGATACCCAGGCAAACAGGGTCTGGAGTGGACCTCAAGCAATCTCCAACAGACCAACAGAGAGTCCTTCTGACTGTCAGAAGGAAAACTATCAAACAGGAAGGACACCTATACCAAAACCCCATCAGTTCGTCACCACCATCAAAGACCAGAGACAGATAAAACCACAAAGATGGGGAAGAAGCAGGGCAGAAAAGCTGGAAATTCAAAAAATAAGAGCGCATCTCCCCCTGCAAAGGAGCGCAGCCCATCACCAGCAACGGATCAAAGCTGGTCAGAGAATGACTTGGACGAGAGGAGAGAAGACGGCTTCAGTCCATCAAACTTATCAGAGCTAAAGGAGGAATTACGTACCCAGCGCAAAGAAACTAAAAATCTTGAAAAAAGAGTGGAAGAATTGACAGCTAGACTAATTAATGCAGAGAAGATCATAAACGAAATGACAGAGATGAAAACCATGACACGAGAAATACGTGACAAATGCACAAGCTTCAGTAACCGACTCGATCAACTGGAAGAAAGAGTATCAGCGATTGAAGATCAAATGAATGAAATGAAGCGAGAAGAGAAACCAAAAGAAAAAAGAAGAAAAAGAAATGAGCAAAGCCTGCAAGAAGTATGGGATTACGTAAAAAGACCAAATCTACGTCTGATTGGGGTGCCTGAAAGTGAGGGGGAAAATGGAACCAAGTTGGAAAACACTCTTCAGGATATCATCCAGGAGAACTTCCCCAACCTAGTAGGGCAGGCCAACATTCAAATTCAGGAAATACAGAGAACGCCACAAAGATACTCCTCCAGAAGAGCAACTCCAAGACACATAATTGCCAGATTCACCAAAGTTGAAATGAAGGAAAAAATCTTAAGGGCAGCCAGAGAGAAAGGTCGGGTCACCCACAAAGGGAAGCCCATCAGACTAACAGCAGATCTCTCGGCAGAAACTCTACAAGCCAGAAGAGAGTGGGGGCCAATATTCAACGTTCTTAAAGAAAATAATTTTAAACCCAGAATTTCATATCCAGCCAAACTAAGTTTCATAAGTGAAGGAGAAATAAAATCCTTTACAGATAAGCAAATGCTTAGAGATTTTGTCACCACCAGGCCTGCCTTACAAGAGACCCTGAAGGAAGCCCTAAACATGGAAAGGAACAACAGGTACCAGCCATCGCAAAAACTTGGCAAAATGTAAAGACCATCGAGGCTAGGAAGAAACTGCATCAACTAACGAGCAAAATAACCAGTTAATATCATAATGGCAGGATCAAGTTCACACATAACAATATTAACCTTAAATGTTAATGGACTAAATGCTCCAATTAAAAGACACAGACTGGCAAACTGGATAAAGAGTCAAGACCCATCAGTCTGCTGTATTCAGGAGACCCATCTCACATGCAGAGACATACATAGGCTCAAAATAAAGGGATGGAGGAAGATCTACCAAGCAAATGGAGAACAAAAAAAAGCAGGGGTTGCAATCCTAGTCTCTGATAAAACAGACTTTAAACCATCAAAGATCAAAAGAGACAAAGAAGGCCATTACATAATGGTAAAGGGATCAATTCAACAGGAAGAGCTAACTCTCCTAAATATATATGCACCCAATACAGGAGCACCCAGATTCATAAAGCAAGTCCTTAGAGACTTACAAAGAGACTTAGACTCCCATACAATAATAATGGGAGACTTCAACACTCCACTGTCAACATTAGACAGATCAACGAGACAGAAAGTTAACAAGGATATCCAGGAATTGAACTCATCTCTGCACCAAGCGGACCTAATAGACATCTATAGAACTCTCCACCCCAAATCAACAGAATATACATTCTTCTCAGCACCACATCGCACTTATTCCAAAATTGACCACATAATTGGAAGTAAAGTACTCCTCAGCAAATGTAAAAGAACAGAAATTATAACAAACTGTCTCTCAGACCACAGTGCAATCAAACTAGAACTCAGGACTAAGAAACTCAATCAAAACCGCTCAACTACATGGAAACTGAACAACCTGCTCCTGAATGACTACTGGGTACATAACGAAATGAAAGCGGAAATAAAGATGTTCTTTGAAACCAATGAGAACAAAGATACAACATACCAGAATCTCTGGGACACATTTAAAGCAGTGTGTAGAGGGAAATTTATAGCACTAAATGCCCACAAGAGAAAGCAGGAAAGATCTAAAATTGACACTCTAACATCACAATTAAAAGAACTAGAGAGGCAAGAGCAATCACATTCAAAAGCTAGCAGAAGGCAAGAAATAACTAAGATCAGAGCAGAACTGAAGGAGATAGAGACACAAAAAACCCTCCAAAAAATCAATGAATCCAGGAGTTGGTTTTTTGAAAAGATCAACAAAATTGACAGACCGCTAGCAAGGCTAATAAAGAAAAAAAGAGAGAGGAATCAAATAGATGCAATAAAAAATGATAAAGGGGATATCACCACTGACCCCACAGAAATACAAACTACCATCAGAGAATACTATAAACGCCTCTACGCAAATCAACTAGAAAATCTAGAAGAAATGGATAATTTCCTGGACACTTACACTCTCCCAAGGCTAAACCAGGAAGAAGTTGAATCCCTGAATAGACCAATAGCAGGCTCTGAAATTGAGGCAACAATTAATAGCCTACCCACCAAAAAAAGTCCAGGACCAGATGGATTCACAGCTGAATTCTACCAGAGGTACAAGGAGGAGCTGGTACCATTCCTTCTGAAACTATTCCAATCAATAGAAAAAGAGGGAATCCTCCCTAACTCATTTTATGAGGCCAACATCATCCTGATACCAAAGCCTGGCAGAGACACAACAAAAAAAGAGAATTTTAGACCAATATCCCTGATGAACATTGATGCAAAAATCCTCAATAAAATACTGGCAAACCGGATTCAGCAGCACATCAAAAAGCTTATCCACCATGATCAAGTGGGCTTCATCCCTGGGATGCAAGGCTGGTTCAACATTCGCAAATCAATAAACGTAATCCAGCATATAAACAGAACCAAAGACAAGAACCACATGATTGTCTCAATAGATGCAGAAAAGGCTTTTGACAAAATTCAACAGCCCTTCATGCTAAAAACGCTCAATAAATTCGGTATTGATGGAACGTACCTCAAAATAATAAGAGCTATTTATGACAAACCCACAGCTAATATCATACTGAATGGGCAAAAACTGGAAAAATTCCCTTTGAAAACTGGCACAAGACAGGGATGCCCTCTCTCACCCCTCCTATTCAACATAGTGTTGGAAGTTCTGGCTAGGGCAATCAGGCAAGAGAAAGAAATCAAGGGTATCCAGTTAGGAAAAGAAGAAGTCAAATTGTCCCTGTTTGCAGATGACATGATTGTATATTTAGAAAACCCCATCGTCTCAGCCCAAAATCTCCTTAAGCTGATAAGCAACTTCAGCAAAGTCTCAGGATACAAAATTAATGTGCAAAAATCACAAGCATTCTTATACACCAGCAACAGACAAGCAGAGAGCCAAATCAGGAATGAACTTCCATTCACAATTGCTTCAAAGAGAATAAAATACCTAGGAATCCAGCTTACAAGGGATGTAAAGGACCTCTTCAAGGAGAACTACAAAGCACTGCTCAGTGAAATCAAAGAGGACACAAACAAATGGAAGAACATACCATGCTCATGGATAGGAAGAATCAATATCGTGTAAATGGCCATACTCCCCAAGGTTATTTATAGATTCAATGCCATCCCCATCAAGCTACCAATGACTTTCTTCACAGAATTGGAAAAAACTGCTTTAAAGTTCATATGGAACCAAAAAAGAGCCCGCATTGCCAAGACAATCCTAAGTCAAAAGGACAAAGCTGGAGGCGTCACGCTACCTGACTTCAAACTATACTACAAGGCTACAGTAACCAAAACAGCATGGTACTGGTACCAAAACAGAGATATAGACCAATGGAACAGAACAGAGTCCTCAGAAATAATACCGCACATCTACAGCCATCTGATCTTTGACAAACCTGAGAGAAACAAGAAATGGGGAAATGATTCCCTATTTAATAAATGGTGCTGGGAAAATTGGCTAGCCATAAGTAGAAAGCTGAAACTGGATCCTTTCCTTACCCCTTATACGAAGATTAATTCAAGATGGATTAGAGACTTAAATGTTAGACCTAATACCATAAAAACCCTAGAAGAAAATCTAGGTAGTACCATTCAGGACATAGGCATGGGCAAGGACTTCATGTCTAAAACACCAAAAGCAACGGCAGCAAAAGCCAAAATTGACAAATGGGATCTAATTAAACTAAAGAGCTTTTGCACAGCAAAAGAAACTACCATCAGAGTGAACAGGCAACCTACAGAATGGGAGAAAATTTTTGCAACCTACTCATCTGACAAAGGGCTAATATCCAGAATCTACAAAGAACTCAAACAAATATACGAGAAAAAAACAAACAACCCCATCAAAAAGTGGGGAAAGGATATGAACAGACATTTCTCAAAAGAAGATATTCATACAGCCAACAGACACATGAAAAAATGCTCATCATCACTGGCCATCAGAGAAATGCAAATCAAAACCACAATGAGATACCATCTCACACCAGTTAGAATGGCAATCATTAAGAAGTCAGGAAACAACAGGTGTTGGAGAGGATGTGGAGAAATAGGAACACTTTTACACTGTTGGTGGGATTGTAATCTAGTTCAACCATTATGGAAAACAGTATGGCAATTCCTCAAGGATCTAGAACTAGATGTACCATATGACCCAGCCATCCCACTACTGGGTATATACCCAAAGGATTATAAATTAGTCTACTACAAAGACACATGTACACGTATGTTTATTGCGGCACTATTCACAATAGCAAAGACTTGGAATCAACCCAAATGTCCATCTGTGACAGACTGGATTAAGAAAATGTGGCACATATACACCATGGAATACTATGCAGCCATAAAAAAGGATGAGTTTGCATCCTTTGTAGGGACATGGATGCAGCTGGAAACCATCATTCTTAGCAAACTATCACAAGAAGAGAAAACCAAACACCGCATGTTCTCACTCATAGGTGGGAACTGAGCAATGAGATCACTTGGACTCGGGAAGGGGAACATCACACACTGGGGTCTATCATGGGGAGGGGGGAGGGGGGAGGAGGGAGGGATTGCATTGGGGAGTTATACAAGATATAAATGATGAATTGATGGGTGCTGACGAGTTGATGGGTGCAGCACACCAACATGGCATAAGTATACATATGTAACAAACCTGCACGTTATGCACATGTACCCTAGAACTTAAAGTATAATAAAAAAAAAAAAAAAAAAAAAAAAAAAACCACTGAATTGTATAAAAAAAAAAAAAAAAAAGAAAATAGTATTCTAAAATCTAGGGAGATTTATTAACATGAATGCATTGATTATAATTTTGAATACTAGGTAGCATGCCTACTTAATATGGTAATTCTTCTTGCTTCTTTGACCATTAGTTCAATTCATGATGAAATTTGCATTTCCACCCTGTAACGCAGACATTGTGTTACATGTTAAGATGCAAAATGAACAATATCCTGGAGCTATTTCATTGGCAATAGGTGCTCATCCTAAGGAGCTCATCCACAGATCTGCCTGTGAGTAAAGAAAGGAACTCAGCCTGGTCATGCAGTACCAGTAAAGAGTCCAAGAAGATGAAACAGATTCAAATCTTCAAGCGGAGGGAGAATTAGCCAGGTGGCAGCAGGGATCTTCAAAGCCAGCAGCACTCACCTCAGTTATTATAAATGCTGTATATCATTTCCATCTAAACAAGGACATTTCCATTTAAAAACTAATTATAACTAATTAAAGAGGCAGAGAAATGCTACACTAAGCAAGTGCTAAACAAGTGTAGCATTTTTCTGCCTTTTTAATTAGTTACAAGCACCTTTGGAAGAAAGAAGCAAAGTACACATTCCTTATTTTATTAAGTCATGTAAAAGCTTTCAGGAGTGGCTGCTCCAGTCCAATACATTTGCAAGAATTTATAGAGAATCCTTTGCAAGCCCGGCATTAGGCTTACATTCAGAGCAATTGGGTACCGAGGGCTATAATACACTTAACTTTGAGCAGCGACTTTCTTTGAAGCTGTGCTCTGAGGTCATTTTTCTAGTCTAAGAAAACTAGAAGAAGGAAAGGAAGTAAATTTGGAGGAGAAAGGAGCAGGGCATCGCTGAAGAATGCAGGGTAGCAACCACGGTCCCAAAGGAAGGTAGCAGTGAGTTTGGGGCAGGTAGTGAGAGGCTGGATGGGAAGACCACAGGAGTAGTGGGCAACAGAAGTTGAGAGAAGTGTGTGTGTGAGGGGAGCTCACAGGTGGGGGAAGAAGGAAGAGGGAGAGGGAACAGAGGTATTGTTTTTTTTTTTTTTTTTGGTACAGCCTGGGAGGTTTAGTCCAACTTCATAAGACCGAAATATTTTGCTTCAGATTCTATTGAAATAACAAAACAAAACAAAAAACCCAACCCACACATCCTTCTTCAAACTGGATAAAGGTATAATTTCTAGTCCCCTTTGTATCTAATTCAAATTGTAATTTTATTTCCTATCTATCTTCCTTGATGGCAAAATGTAGACAAGAGAGTTTGGAAAGCAGGCATAAAATGATATTAAACTGTGACATAGACTTAATTTAATCTCCCAGGCCAGCTCTTCTGGGGGACTGGGGGAAGGTTTGACAATCCTTCTCATGACCTGGTCAGCACTCTGCATCCTGGGATGATTTCCCTAGGTGAAAGGAAAGTGGTGAAGCCACAGTTACTGCTAGTACTTGCCAGCAAAACTTCCTCTGCTTGCTACACACGTCCAGTCTGTTTTCTTTACATTCACCCCAGGAGCTTTTAGATCTAGCAGTATGTTTCCCATAAATTTTTGTGTGCTACAGCAGCAGTTCCATCTTTATTTAGCAAGACTGTACAGTCCGACTACCACATTCCCATGAAACATGCGGTTAATTATCCACCTTTCCACATATTGGGATGTGTGGCTCTATGTAAATTGGGTAAATCAAGTTGTTATTTGTTTTCTGACTCCTCTGGAAAACAATAACTTGTATCTGTTTTATTTTTGGTTACCAATGATTTGAAGAAAGTCTGTCTATCATCTATCTAGTTTATGTGTATCTGTGTGTAGTTTTAGTAAATCACTTACAGTTTTAGTAAAACACGGAATTATTAAAGGTTTGATTACTAGCATTCCAAAGCATTTTTTTTTTTAATAGAAAGCACTTTTAAAGATAAAGGATATGCAGCTTATTGCCCTTTTCCACCTGCTCCACAGGTCTGTTATTTTCCTCCTGTCCTTCTCTCGGTCCAGGGAGCTGACCCTTCTCCATTCCTCCCCTAAGATCTCCTATGGTGGATTCTGATAAAGTTTAGTTAGTGACAGGCACCAGCAAGAGACCAGAGGGTGGGAGGAAAGAGAAGCCAGTGTACTTTCCTCCCTGCCCTGGGTCATGTTTTCTGGAAGGTGCTGTCTCCTTTAGACAACAACTCCTGTTTTCACAGCTTCACAGTTTCAGTTCGCACTGGGCTCTCACAAACAGTATTTCCTTCCCTTTGGCTCTAGGAGTGCAAAAACCTCTCCTTCCTGATGACCTCCAGGAGTCTATTTTACTTCTTGCTTCCCTTAACACTGCAACACATCTGAAAATAAAATTCAGGGAAGTCTCTTGAACCACCTGAGTTGGTTTCAGCTTCCTGACAGGATCCTGACTGCTATAAGGGGAGTATTTTTCAAAAAAACCAACCTTTTGAGTTTTCAGAAAACAATAATCTTCCCGGCCCTTAAACATGGGGAATGTCTGATTTCATACTTGGTCCAGCTAGGACAGGCCGTGTGGCTGTGTGATAAGCACTAGAAAGGGAGTGGAGAAACTCTTTGTGACCTCGGATTAGGCCCTCACACCATCCTATGGCGCATCCCCCTCCCCCTCCTCTCCCTCCCCCTCCCCAATCCCCTCCTCCTCCCCCTCCCTCCCTCTCTCCTCCTCCTCCTCCTCCTCCTCTCTTCTTCGATGGAGTCTCCCTCTGTGGCCCAGGCTGGAGTGCAGTGGTGCGATCTCCACTCGCTGCAAGCTCGGCCTCCCGGGTTCACGCCATTCTCCTGCCTCAGCCTCCCGAGTAGCTGGGACTACAGGTGCCTGACACTACTCCTGGCTAATTTTGTTTTTGTATTTTTAGTAGAGATGGGGTTTCACCGTGTTAGCCAGGATGGTCTTGATCTCCTGACCTCGTGATCTGCCCACCTCTGACTCCCAAAGTGCTGGGATTACAGGCTGAGCCACCGCACCCAGCCATGGGCTGTCTTCTTATCTGCAGTTGAGAACTGGTTACTTGTTGCACTGTGTGATTGTGGAGGGCACAAGAGGCATCATGTGCCAAAGCCCTTGGAAAAATATGAAGAGTTAAGCCATGAAACCTGTGTGGTGTTTCTGTGGCTCTGTCCATGTTGTGCTGTTGGTCCTCATTCCTTTCTACTCCCCATTCTACTAGCTGCTCTTTATGATTTTGCATTTCTGCATGGCATTAATTAAAGTTTAGATTTCCATTTTAGTTTGAATTAATTACAGATATCCTGGTAGTATAGTTTTGTGGTTGGTTGACTGGGTTCGGACATATGCAGTGGCAATTCTTGTTGGTTCACACTTCCGCTTACATATATGTGACTCGACCTTTGGGACTTTGGGCCCCGGAGTGTGCTGCATAGCTTCTGGTGTGCTTTGTTTCCTTATGGATAAAATCATAATAGTAACACACTTACCAAGTATTCCTCACAGAAATGATGTAAAGAGATAATGAAAAAGTGTGACAGCATTTTTGAAATCAAGAGGAACAATATCATTATTAGGGGGTTTCAGTTTCCTCTTCTATAAAATTTGAAATGTAGAATGGAAAGTGTTGAGAGGTCCACTCACATATCAACATTCTTAAGATTTGTGTCCCACAGTTTTGAGATTTTACCAAAGACAAAAAAATGGCATTATTAACACACATCTTTCATGAGCAATGCATGGAAAAGGTAGGTATTTGTAAGGAGATAAAGTTAAAAGAGGTCATATAAATGGGGACCTAATCTAATAAGACTGTGGCCTTATAAGAAAAGAAAGAGAGATTTACACACACACCCTTCGAGGAAAGGCCGTGTGGAGCAAGAAGGTGGCCCTCTGTAAAACAAGAAGAGAGTCTCCAGAACCCAGCCATTCTGGCAACCTGATCTTGAAATTCCAGCTTCCAAAACTGTGAGAAAACAAATATTCATTGTTTAAACCACTCCATCTGTGGCATTTTTGTTAGGCAACTCAAGCTGGCTAATACATTTAGATTTGTTATTATAGATTATTAGCAACTTTAAAAATTTTTTAGGTCTTGCCAGGCACAGTGTCTCATGCCTGTAATCCCAGAACTTTGGGAGGCCGAGGTGAGCAGATCTCTTGAAGTCAGGAGTTCAAGATGAGCCTGGCCAGCATGGTGAAACCCTGTCTCTACTAAAAATACAAAAATTAGCTGGGCATGGTGGCAGATGTCTATAATCCCAACTACTTGGGAGGCTGAGGCAGGAGAATCATGTGAACCTGGGAGGCAGAGGTTGCAGTGAGCCAAGATCACACCACTGCACTTCAGCCTGGGTGACAGAGTGAGACTCTGTCTCAAAAAAAAAATTCAGGTCTAGGGAGAGAAGATAATTAGATATGTCTCAAAAGAAAAAAAAAATGCTATAATGAGTTTAAATAAAAATAAAAATGTAACTTCTCATACCTCACTATTAATTTTCCTTTTACAAGATAAGATGCACCATTGTTTGTCCTCAATGTAGAAAGATTGGTTCTTGTGGGAGCTAGCCTAATTTTGAGAGAGTGATTTTATAAAGCTATTTAAAGGTAATTTTCTATTAATCTAACATGATTCATTTTAGAACACTAAATCTGACATCTAATCCAAAAAGCAGGGTATATGGTAAAAGGCACCCAGGATTGGGAGCCAGCTGACCTCATTTCTAGTCCTGCCTTTACTAATACTGATGTTGTGACTTTGAAGAAGTCATTGTATCCCTCAGGCCTCAATGTCCTCATCGGAAAAATAAAAGAGTAGTACTCGAATGGTGTCTGTGGTTCCTTTGAGTTGTCACACTTTATAAATGTGTACATCAATGCATTGTAAGTTTGCTAAAGTAATGTTTCGTTCTGAAAGATGCCATAGGCTGTTAGAGGATGCTGTAAAAATAATGCTTATAGGTCTTCTAAGAATAGGAACATATATTAATTGTAGTCTTATTTTTTCAATGTGTTAATTTCATTCCCCTGGAATAGAAAAAAAAAATACTATACTTTTTAAATTACAAGACAAAAAGAACAAAATCCACGTGTTCTTTTTCAAGAACATTTTATGCAAATATGCAATTTAAAAAAATGTTGCTATACTACCCACCATACACTAGGTGGAAGCAAAGAGTAAGCTAACGTGTAAAAAGTTAGAAAGTAATACGGTAAACGAACCACAATTTTCTGGATGGCAAAGGTCATTAAAATTATAGATTATATTTCCTTTTTAAAGATGCGAATTAGAAAAGAAAATAGAAAATAACACTGCCTACTTAAGCCTTTGATACTAAGATGGACCACTGTTTAAGCCAAATCTTTAAAAAATTTTATAAGAAAAAAATTTTATTTAATACTTTCAACATTTATTTTAGACTCAGACGGTACATGTGCAGATATGTTACCTGGGTATGTTGCATGATGCTGATGTTGGGAGTAAGCTTGGTCCTTTCACTGGGGTACTGAGCATAGTACGCAATAGTTTTTCAACCTTTGTCCTCCTCCTCCTCTCCCCCCGTCTGTGGTCCCCAGTGTCTACTGATGCCATCTTTATGAGTACCCATTGTTTAGCTTCCACTCATAAGTGAGAACATGCGGTATTTGGCTTTCTGTTCCTGCATTAATTTGCTTAGAATAATGTAAGCCTAACCTTTACTTTCCTTATAGACTCTGGCTGGTACCTTAAAAAATTAAATACTAAATCCTTTATCTTAATTTCTAGAATCTGATTGGTCAATAAGCATAATGGAGTAACCAGTCAAATGGTTCTATTCATAGACCTCTTTTTTTCAAAAGCTTTCAGAGAAAATGCATAATAAATTCAAAAAGGAATTCTCTAAAGCTTATGCTATTTTGAATTCAGTGATGGGAAGGAAATTTATCTCATTGCATATGATTTTACATGTGACTTCTTTAAAAAGTTGCATATCTACTTTTTCCTCTCAGAATTAATTGGGTCTTATGCTGTAGTTTCTAAAATGTGAAATCATGGGGTGATTGCCATGTTACAAGCCTTAACATGACTTATGTTTTTAGGCTCATAGTGAATCAAAACTCAGTTTATTACCAGTTTCTATGTAAAGTGAATTGCTTAGAGCTACCCTTGAAATGCTTTGTGTGGAAAAAGAAGAGCCTCTTTATTGGAGAAAAGTATTTTGAAGTTGTTTGTGTAGGTGGCACACAAATGATACATTCTGTGCAAGGATAGCTTCTGCACAGTGTTTTAGAGAAATACATTGTTTAGGGCACAAAATGGCGTCATTGTTTGTGAAACACCTGCTAGTCAATGCAAGGTGTGTTAACAATTACTTAATGATGAAGCTGCAACTGACAAGGCACTAATTTTGACAGAACTCTTTTTGGGGGGTTTGTCATCAGTATAGGCTGCCCTTAACAATCTTCGTAACCTAGGGGCGATCATTTAGTTTCTATAGGGGCTCAGATTCCTGATGTGTAAAATATGAAGCCAAGGCCAGATCATCTTTAAGTTTCAGTGGTTACTTTCTAAGATTCTATAACAGTTTTCTGCTAAGGCCAAGATAGAATGAATAAACTAGATTTTCAAAATTAGAATTTATCTTCTCAGCTTGGCTTTTTTTCCTCTTTGGCGCGTAACAGAAAAGTAAAAATGGAAAATAAATAATATATGTGAAGAGGTTTGGGAACGTCACTATGTTTGTTGGTGAATGCTGCCACTGATTGCCTGGGGAACTAAGAAGTGAGATTTTCTTCTGTAACCCACTACTACCCGCAACATTGACACAGGACCTAAGCACATAAAACAAGGTTGTTCATATGTATAGTTTGGGTTTTGACAACAGCATTCGATGCTCACCGCATAAAAATTTATATGCTGGACATCTTTAGGCAGCTTAATCTTCTGAACCTCACATCTGTAAAAGGAAACTACCAATGACTTAAGAAAGCAGCCCTGAGGATTAAGCTAAAGACACAAATGCTCATTAAAATGCCCTAGTAAGGGGAGACGTTGTGGGCAATGCTGTCAAATATCCCTGAAAAATGTATCTTTCCAAACAAAATGGCAGGTCCTCTAATTTGTTGGTATTCTTCAGCTCTAAATTTTACCAGTCCTGTTCATCAGAAAGAATAACAAGAGAAATAGAAGGAAAGTACTAAAGAAAATGAGTATATTTTACCTATCCTAAGTAGTTGAAATTTTGAGCATTCTTACGTGAAAATTCAACAATTTGAACTCATTTTATTGGCCTGTATAAAATAAAAGTTGTGGTACCTTTTATTTGGTATTTAATTACTTTCACATATTTCGAGTTTCTTTGGCATTGTGCTTTTTTTGTTGTTGTTAATTTTACTTTAAGTTCTAGGATACATGTGCAGAGCATGCAGGTTTGGTACATAAGTATACGTGTGCCATGGTGATTTGCTGTACCTATCAACCCATCATCTAGATTTTTTGTTTGTTTTTTGAGACAGAGTCTCGCTCTGTAGCCCAGGCTGGAGTGCAGTGGTGCGATTTTGGCTCACTGTAACCTCTGCCTGCCAGATTCAAGCCATTCTCCTGCCTCAGCCTCCCGAGTAGTTGGGATTACAGGCATGTGACACCACACCTGGCTAATTTTTTTGTATTTTTAGTAGAGACGGGGTTTCACCGTGTTAGCCAGGATGGTCTAGATCTCCTGACCTCGTGATCTGCCCATCTCGGCCTCCCAAAGTGCTGGGGTTACAGACATGAGCACCACGCCCGGCCCCATCATCTAGGTTTTAAGCCCCACATGCATTAGCTATTTGTCCTAATGCTCTTCCACCCCTCGGCCCGCGCCAACCTCCCTCCCCCCGCCCGACTGGCCCCGGTATGTGATGTTCCCTTGCTTGTGTCCCTGTGTTCTCATTGTTCAGCTCCCACTTATAAGTGAACATGGCATTGTGCTTTATCCACAGGGATCATCCTATCATCATGGGCTTGTCAATAGTTGGATAATCTTTCAAAGTTCCCATTAACTGTCACTTTTAAAGATGTTTAGTTAAATTCTGTGGAAAGTGGAAATTAATCTAGTCAAGCATATTCTTAACTTTCAATCACTCCAGAAAAACATTACACAATGAAAGAATCCCTACCACATGCTATGATAAGCTATACAAAGGGAACAATTGGCTTTTTCTTCTTAGTTATAATGGCCTAGCAGGAAGGGCCCTTAGCATTGTTATTTTCTGTGTAGTTGTTTCTCCTGTAGCATACTGTATGTAAAAGTTAAGCATTAATACCACTTGGGACTTTTACAGTGCATTTAATGGGCTCAGCATGTCTTAGAGCCAGTCTCTGAGAGCTGCAGTATCTCAACAGCACTCCTAATGGCAGGTTACTCTTTTTCTATTATATTAAAGACAGAAGGTGAAGGGAGAGAGAGGGAAAGTGGTTTATAAATGATTATCAGTAGAGGAACTAGACTGAATACTTGGACCACATTTTGACAGTTAGTCCAGACGTTCAATCACAGCTTTTGGATCATTGTGGATGTCTATGATAGTAATAACTTCACAGTAATAGTCATGGATAATATAGAGAGTTTAATGGTACTTCTGCTTATAATGCTTCCAGAAGTTCTCAGTGCTTAAAACATAAGGAAAGTTACTTATTGCTGTCATTATTATTATGTACGCATTAACAATGATAATGACCTGCACTTGGGTAAAGTCTGTACTTTAGACTTTAGAATTCAACTATTATATTAATACTCAACTAAGTACTAAACAGAAATAAGATTTCAGTAAATATTTATGGATTTGTTTTCAAAGAGTTTCTAAAGTAAATATTAGCTCACTTGATTTCACAACGGCTTTGGGAGAAAGATTGGGTGGGTGTCATTATGCTCATTTTCTGTGAATTGGATGAAGACTAATCAAATGGGCATGGTCTTGGAGTCATAGGAAAACTTGGGTCCTTAGTCTGGTTCTGCTCTTAATAGCTATGTGATGTTGGGAAAATTACTTGACCTCTCATAGGAAAACTTGTGTCCTTAGTCTGGTTCTGCTGAGCCTCAGTTTGTTTCAGCAGAAAAATAGGGATATTACCATCAAACAGTTATTTTTAGGAATAAACGAGATTATCCATGCATGTCTCTAGCTCAATGTTACCAATCAGGATCCTGCACTTAATAAAAGACAAAAATGAGATAAGCGGTCATGTCGCTTGACTTTGGACCAGTTGCCCTTCGCATTAAGTCAGATTTAAGGCAATAATTTGCTAGTCATTGTATCATGAGCCATGGCCCAAACACTTGACAGACTTTGAAGATTTGTTATTACTTTGCCTTATGGAAGTCTAAAAAGTCATGATCATAAAATAATTAATATTTCTGCTGATCTGGAAAAAATGTCACTTGAATTGAGACGGATGTTCCTTTTTAAATTTTTTCCATTGTGGGTAGAGTGTGGTTGAGGTGAGTTTTTTAAGATGGTCCTTTTTAGATATCATTTCAGTTTAATTTTCCATATTCCTCCTGTGGCCAGAAATACTCAGAAACTCCTTAACTTTAACTCTGACGTATTATCAATGTGTCAAGATGGAAACCAGTTGCTGCTGAATCTCTGGCTCAAGAGGTCATTAAGTAGATGCTAGAAGCAGAAGCCAGGCTTCTGAGACAGATGCTGGGCAGGGGATCCTTAAACCACTGAATGAACATAGGATGGCTGTGTTAGGTAGCTTGGAGGTAGTGGTGAAGGAAGAGCTTTATATAGTCATTACGGTTGAGGTCACCTCCATCCCTGAAGTTGCATGAAAATTTATGAGCTTTCCTAGGTTTTTGTTCTTTTGATGCTTAGACAGGCTTCTCTACTGTAGATTGAAGTCTCGTGCATTTTCCACTAACTTAGAAAAACAGTATGGCATTGGTTTCTGATGAGCTGTGTAATGTTAGATAGATCACTTAGCCTCTCTGTGTCCTTTTCTCAATGGTATAATAGTATAATAGAAGTTGAGAAGATTAGTCGTGTTGACCTGTTTTGATGTTTTGAAAATTTAAAGTGCTAGACAACACTGGCTTGTAAAACAACTGATTACTAGCAGAAAGAGAAGGTTTATAGTGACTTATTTTTCAAATGCTCTATGACTCTTCTATAGTGCTTGGTAGACTGACTCTAGGCTCAGCTTTGTGCCTATCTGAAAAAAAAAGTATCTAATGCTATACTGATTCATTCTTCTCATTGCCTAGGATTACATTAGAAAATAAGCTCCATGAAGGCAAGTATTTTTGTATGTTTTATTCACAGATGTGTCTAAAGTGCTTATGACATTATCAGACATGCAATAGGCGCTCAGTGTATTTATCAAATGACCAAATAATTTGAAGGAAGGAGGCACAGGCATCTACTGTTGCTCACCTTTTGACTGAGTGTATGTGGGTGCGCACACGTGTGCGCGTGTGCACATGCATATGTGCTGAGGTGGGCATGATAATAATTATATATTGTTACATATATTCTATCTCACTTTAAATTGTAAAGTTTTCATCTCTTGATTTCCAGTATTGGGTCAGGTAGCATCTGCTTAAAGGACAATTTCTTCCTGACATTTTAATTCAAGTTACAATTTAAATCCCACTAGTTCTGGTTGTCCCTGGATCAACACATTAGTACACTCAGCGTAATGATACCCTACCCAGCTTCCTGAAAGTCTTACAGAGATATACAATTACCAAAACCCACCTAGGAGGCCTGCACATAGAAGGAATCACTAATGGGATTTGAGAGACAGTGTTGACAACACAGTCTTTAAACGAAGAGTCTCTGTTGGAGCTAAAATCCAGTCAGAGAAGCAGGAGGTGATTTTATGATTTACACAAATCCACAAGAGCATCAGTAATAATTTGAGGCTGACTGAAACATTCAATGTCCAGTTTCTATTGAGTCCTGGAAAGACATTGCCTGGATTTATCTAGGCAAGTAGACTGGGTCAAATGGGATCCATGAGTGTGTCATCAATAATGTTTACTTATCTGTTACATAAGGAATTTTAATGAAAACCAAGTCAGATGAAGTGAACTGTTTCTAATCTGATTTCTATGCATCAAGCTAAGCTCTCCTCTACTAAACGAAAGCCCAGGGAATCTAACAAAAACCAAATAAGTAGTGATCAGTAAAGTGTAAGAAAACTGCAGTCTGCAGGGTCTGTGGCAACTGCTAATTTCTTTGGCGCTCTTGATTCTCATTTGCCTCAAGACACAGAGAGCCGTTATGTCCACAGGAGAAAAAGCAACTGATGGAGTGTTCTCTCTCCTTCGGTTAGAAGGAATAACATCTCAAGACTGGACTTGTCCTTGAAAGGTTTGAGTATCCCTTTAATTTCGTAGCATCATTTTCTTCTCCACATTACTAAACCCAACATTTTGTACAAGTAAATCCGGAATCATTTTAGTATGGCTTGAAGTCTTAAAATCACAGACTGCACTACTGTGATGTTCTCTCAGCTGCTTGGAAAGGAAGGCTCTGTCAACTACTATTACTATTAATTTTTCTCTTTGTTTAATATTTTAGCAAAGTAATACATTCACATGGTAAAAATCCGAGTAGAATAGAAGGACTCGTAATGAAGCATAGCAGTTCCTCACTTATCCTTTGTCCAGTTAGTTTTCTGGAGACAGTAGGCTTTTCTGCCATTCTGTTCTTTCCTCTCACGGTATGATTTTACTTTTTCTTGATCAATCAAATTCTATTAATTCTATGCTAAGGAAGAGTTTAGTTCATTTAAGGTACTCTCTATCAATATTTATGCCTGATATTTGACTTATTAGTTATCATTGTACTATTAATATAATAAACTGAAACCTGTGTTTCTTCACGTCTTATTTATTCAATATCTCTTGCCTTCCTGCTCTGTGAGATTAAAATATTAACACCTTGCCTCATTTGCTGTCCCCTATCCCCATTGCCAGCTTCTGTCTTCCATCAGTTCCAAATTTACTTCAAAAGAGTGGCTTTTACAATTCTCACCATAAAGAAATAATAAGTATGTGAAGTGATGGATGTTTTAACTAGCCTGATGTACTCAGTTCACAGTGTATATATGTATTAAAACATTACATTGTACCCCTCAAATATATACAATTATTATTTGTCAATTAAAAATGTGAAAAACCCATCCCCCCACCCAAAAAACAAACAAAAAGTGTCAAGGTTGATCACATTTACATTCAGCTTTGTAACTTTGATTCAGTTTTATATGTTTTACTGATAGGTAACATCCAAAAATTGAAAACCATAAGTGTTTATTGCATTATTATTATTAGTTAAATGCATCCTATGTAGATTAGTAGTGTGCTATGATTACTGTTCTTTCCTGGCTTCACAATCACTCTTCAAATTAGCATACTGAAGGGGTCTTCATGACCTAAAACAACAAATAGATTGATTTTCAAATGATTTTTTTAAATTAATTACCAAAATAATGTTTATTTTAGATACAAAAATGTAAAGAAGAAACATCTAAAGAACAATTAAAAAACCCACAACACAACGGTATGTCAAAATTTCATCATGGGTTATTTCCAAATTTGATTCTCTTCTCCATTGAAATGGCAGGTTGAAGACTCAGATTGACCCCTCCAATACTGCAGGAAAGTGATGAGTGTTCTCGGTGACCACAGACATAAATTAATGAGGCCACATTTCCAAACCTTGCAACCCACCCATTTATCCTAGTCTATAATTTATTGGAAAGAATAAGAACATTTGATTGAACCCATAAACACCCTTGATCATCATATTAGCATTTTCTTGTATCTTTCTATAATTTCTTCCCCTTTCTTTTTGTTGGAGAGAAAGAGTGCAGCTCTTCCTTTGCCTTGCCAGGAATTACAAAGGGTATCTTCCTAACATTTTATATTTGAAGAGTGAAAGGGCACATATTTAGTCATTCACTTGGGACAACAGGCATAAACTGGGTTGTATGATCACCTGAGATTAGTTTTGTCTTTTGAAGAGGAAACACTTCCAATAGAGAACAGTTGCTCTTCAGTCTCACTCTTTTTTAAAGAAGAGTCTGTTATCCCAGGTGGCTTAATAAGCCACCCATATATCTGGTTTCCACCTTCCTGAATTTACTTCCTTGAGAGTCAAGAGCAGACTCTTAGGATGTAAGCACAACAGCTCTTCCCATTACTCACTCACTCACTCACTCACTCACTTCTCTGCATCATCTATCATTGTTACCTATAGCTTTTTCCTCAAAGTCCTTCCCTTTGTTTCTAACATTGTGCTCTTCTGGCTCTTCTATTTTGAATAGCCTCTTCTATCTTTTGTTCTTTTTCTAATTGCTCTACTACTCATTCTGCTCCCTTCTGACTCTGGGCAATGTAGTTTTGCTGTAAAATGCTCTCTTGCTCTGCCTTCCTCTGGTTTTGGTTTCCCTTCAGGAAGTACATGGTTCAATCCTGAGCTCTATATAGTTAACCCCAAATCTATGTGTCAGCCCTGACTATTGTTAACATGTTTTTCCTTTTTAGTTGGTACACATAATAACTGTACATATTTACAGGATACAGAGTGATATTTTGATACACAAATATGATGTATAAGGATCACATCAGGGTAATTAGCATACTCATCACCTCAAGCATTTATCATTCCTTTGTGTTGTGAACATTAAACAATTTCTTTTCTAGTTTTTTAAAGCATATAATAAATTATCATTAACCATGTTTACCCTACAGTGTTATAGAATGCTACAACTTATTCCTTCTATCTAACTGTAATTTTGTATTGTTACCCAGTCTCTCTCCATCCTCGTCTCCTCCTTACATTTCCCAGCCTCTAATAACTACAATTCTATTCTCTACTTCTATGAGCTCATATTTTTGTAGTTTCCACATATGAATGAGAACATGCAGTTTTATCTTTCTGTGTCTTGCTTATTTCACTCAACAAAATGTCCTCCAGACTCATCCATATTGCCACAAATGACAGGATTTCATTCTTTTTTATGGCTGAATAGTATTCTATTGTGTACATGTTCCACATTTTCCTTATCTATTCATTTACTGATGAACATTTAGGTTGATTTTTTTATATTCGCTATTGTGAATAATGCTGCAATAAATACTGAGGTGCAGGTATCTCTTTAATATACTGATTTCCTTTTCTGCTTCTACTGAATATTAGCAGCTATTTTTGGAGGTTCATCTGACGCCTGAGAAAAAAGTGGCCTAAATTAATTCTCTTTTATTTTCTTCCTAGAATTATTCTAGCATTTGTGTTACCTGGTTCAACACTCAATAACTGTTCTTTACACCTTCCCCTGGCACTCCTCCTTCAGTGAATTTTTTAGTCCTGTTCTATTTCCTAATATTTGATGTTCTTTCTTCTTCTCTCCATGTCCACTGCTGCTTTGCTTTCCTAGTTCTCATTCTAGTAAAAATTCTCCTATGAAAAGCTAATAAAGATACAGGAAAAAAACTAAACACGTGTTTTTCCATCCCTCACACTCCACTCAACAGAGCACTTCTGATACCAGATGTGTAGGGGTTTTTCCCCACACACCAACTAAGCAATTCTCCAGTAGACCCCAGTTGACATCCTCTACTAATTCAATTCAATTCTGACACTATATACCCGGAGATAGTATCAGATCCCATAGGCTGAGCACTCAGATCCATGACTTCTCCCCACTTCAGATGCCAGGCACAAGCACAGGCTGTGATCTGTTTCTGACCACTTGGCTATAAATCAGGAGTTCCCATGATACCTTCCTTGGGTTTGATCAGTCTGCTAGAGTGACTTACAGAACTTGGAAACATTTTGCTTATGTTTACTCATTTATTATAAAGGACATTACAAAGGATACAGATGAACAGCCAGATGGAAGAGCTGCATAGGGCAAGGCATGTGGAAAGGGGCATGGAGCTTCCCTGCCCTATCCAGGCATGCCAATCTCCAGGCACCTATACAAGTGAGCTCAACGATCTGGAAGCCCTCTGAATCCTGATCTTTTGGGGTTTTTTAACATTTGTTTTTATTTTATTTTATTTTTTGAGACAAAGTCTCACTCTGTCTCCCAGGCTGGAGTGCAGTGGTGTAATCTTAGCTCACTGCAACCTCCACCTCCTGAGTTCAAGCGATTCTCCTGCCTCAGCCCCCTGAGTAGCTGGGACGACAAGTACGCACCATCACATGCAGCTAATTTTTGTATTTTTAGTACAGACGGGGTTTCACCATGTTGGCCAGGATGGTCTCAAACTCCTGACCTCAGGTGATGTGCCCACCTTGGCCTCCCAAAGTGCTGGGATTACAGGTATGAGCCACCACGTCTGGTCTCTTTTGGGTTTTTAAGGAGGCTTCATTATGAAGGCATAATTGATTACATCATTGGCCATTGGTGATCAACTCTCCTTTAGCCCCTCTCCTCTTCCCAGAGGTCTGGGGTGGGGCTGAAAGTCCCAACCCTCTAATCATGAAGTTTTTCTAGTGATCAGCCTCCATCGTGAAGCTACCTAGTGACTCTGAGCCACCAGTCATCTCATGAGCCTAGAAAACACACTCATTGCTCCAGTGACAGAGCTGTGTGCCGGGAAGTGGGATCAAGACCAAATATACATTTCATGGTATCACAAGATGGAACTCTATATATGAAGGTTTGAGAGAGAGACACACACACATAATATCATCCAGGTAAAGGAGTAGACAGTCTCAATCATTTTAATTAACCATCTACCTGCTTTTATTCTGAGCTCTTACAGAAACACAGCCCCGCACCTCCTCCTTGCTAAAATACATACATTTCCCCATTATCAACTTAATAAAATCCAAACTCCTAGAAGTGTGCTTACATCTATATGTAAACCTTATATTGTACTACATGTCTTCATGGAGATTTTACCAGAGTGTAACACACATGATTTTTTAGTAGTTTTTCTGGCTTTCCCCTCCCAACTTCTTAGCTGGGATGGAAGCTGCCTAAAGCAGGAGCTTGTCTGCCTTGTTCATGCTGAATTTCCTGAGCTGAGAACATAGCCTGATACATAGCATGCTCTCAAGATTCATTAGACAAATGAATAAATGAGTGAAGAGTTATTGTCCTTACCTTCTGCTTTCTGGCCACATGCCCTCTTAGATAGTACTTATCTGTTATGAGCTGAATTGTGTTTTCCCCAAAATTCATATGCTGAAGCCCTAACACCTAGTATCTCACAGTTTGACTATATTTGGAGATAGGGCCTTACAGAGGTGATTAAGTTAAAAAGAAGTGGTTTGTTAGGATGGGCTTTCATCCAATTTGACTGGTTTCCTGTAAAAATATTTGAAAAGGAGGAAGAGGAAATTTGGGCACACAGAAAGATATAAGATGAATGTATACACATAGAGGAAACGCCATGTGAGGAAAGAGCACAGTGAGAAGGTCTGCATGCCAACAGACAGGCTTCAGAAGGAGCCAACTCTGCAAACAACTTGGTCTTGGACTTCTAACCTACAGAACTGAGGAAAGAAATTTCTGTTGTTTAAGTCATCCAGTCTGTGATATTATTTTTATTTATTTATTTATTTTTGAGACGGAGTCTGGCTCTGTTGCCCAGGCTGGAGTGCAGTGGCTGGATCTCAGCTCACTGCAAGCTCCGCCTCCCGGGTTTATGCCATTCTCCTGCCTCAGCCTCCTGAGTAGCTGGGACTACAGGCGCCCGCCACCTCGCCTGGCTAGTTTTTTGTATTTTTTTTTTTTTTGGTAGAGTCGGGGTTTCACTGTGTTAGCCAGGATGGTCTCGATCTCCTGACCTCGTGATCCACCCGTCTCGGCCTCTCGAAGTGCTGGGATTACAGGCTTGAGCCACCGCGCCCGGCCGATATTTTTATCATACATTTACTTTTGCAAGAGTACTCTGTTAAACCTTTTACATACAATCCTAATAAGAATCCTGTGATGTAGATATTTTTATGATCCCCATTTTACAGATAAAGAAATGGAAGAATTGAGATGTTAATTAACTTTTTATGGTCAAACAGCCAGGGTTTGGAATGCAGGCAACTTGATTCACACTGTTCCCTCTACCTGATATACCTTCTCCTTCACTTCTGAATGGTAAATTCTAATCATCTGTAAAGCCAGAGGATATGGCTTTTTTCACTAAATTTCCCCCCTTTGACTTCAAACTTATACTGTGATATTTGTTTTACTTTATGTTTAGTTCCAAATTTGTTGTAGTTGCCTGCTCAGGAATCTGCTTAGCTCTCCAGGATGGGGGCCTCACATTATTCACCATAGCCCTTTGACATTAAACCTAGACCCCTTCTGGAGTGAGAGCCTATTATGGGCTGAATTGGTACCTGGATCCTGATTGCTGGCTGATAGGTATCCTGGCTATACACATGCCAATTTATATGTATATAAAAATTCACTTGTTTCAGAATTCCATGTTCTATTCTCTGTTACATATGTAGGAATCTCTGCTAGCCTGATATTGATTACATCCCTGAATCATGATTGTTCCCTATAGCCTTTATATATAATGTTCTACTCTTTACATGCACTTTCCCCAGAATCAGAAGTTGAGTCTCCCCTAAAGCCCCCAGCTTACTGTGCATAGTCTGTTTCCATGGCTCTGCTTATCCTACACATGACTTCTGTTAAGCAGGCAATGTCCAGGCATGAGCTATGATAGTCAATCCTTACATTTCTGTTAATGATTCACTCATTCATTCACACATGCATTCACTCATTTATTTGTTCTTCTGTTTTTTCATCTAACTGGGAACTTTTTATATGCCAGGTATAACATAGATCAAGGTCAGTTTCCTGATTTGATACTAAACAGATCAACAAGTTTTAATGCTACTAACAGTCTACAAAAATGCAGCACACCAACATGGCACATGTATACATATGTAACAAACCTGCACGTTGTGCACATGTACCCTAGAACATAAAGTATAATAATAAAAACAAAAAATCCCAGATTAACCTACAATAAAATGTAACTTGAAAACATATCACTGATGAGATTCAGTATCTTTCTACATGTCAACAGGAAGCAATCTAAAAGAAAATCAGTAATAAATAAGTTGCAAACTAGGAAATTATAACATGTCATGAGGATATGTTAGATGAAGGCTAGCTGTGGTATGATGATAAGGGACATCTGAAGTTTTTGAGGATCTGGAATACTGAAAAAGGAATACTGTGGAAAAGGACAGATTAGTGCGGCTCTGGGACTGCCTATGAGAGAGAAACTCAATCCAGAACTAGGGTGTTAGTGATGGTGACAACTGAATTGAATAATGAGTCCAATTTAGCAAACATTTTTGAGCAACCCCTAAATACTAGACAATTGTAGGATGCAAACGGAAATCAGATATAGTCCTTCTCCTCAAGTAGTGGGGAAAACAGACACATAAAATCCTAGCTTTACTAGAGGTAGGAGTGAGGCAAGTGTGGCTGTCGGCAATATCAAGCAACACCTCAGATGGTGCTATTATCTGAAGTGATATCAGACACTGTCAAGATCCAAATTTTCTAGGCTTCCCTCTTAACGAAATGAACATAGTACAATTCTCAGACTTCTGTCTGATAGCAGAAAACAAGAAAGAAAAAAGTGGAGATCAGTGCATTTTGGTGGGTAATACAGGAACTATACTGGATATTTTATATATTTTAATATTTTCCTCTCCCAATCCATTTCATTCTTCTCCACTCTTCTCCCTGTATATAAGTTAGACAGTCTATGGTATTTTGTTACAGTAGTACCAACAGATGAAGACACTACATTCTGAATTTAAACAAGTTTCTGCTGTGTCAAAATTGAGACGAGCATGCACTGACTAGCTGATAAAATTGATTCCATTTAATTGGAATGATATTTCTCACTACAAAATAATAAGGTAGTAATATGACTGGTAAATCTTTCACACGCACTTAGATTTGTAAATCAACTGGTTAACCTAGAAAACCAATAAAATTAGATTTCTGAACTCTGCACAGATGAAGATGAGACTTCGAAGTAGAAGGGAAATAGGAAACTCAAGTAACTAGCCAACCTTACCCAGTCCTACAGGAATAATGCATATTTAGAGTTGCTGGTCTAGTATGGTGATACAGACCTAACCACAATCTAATTAAAAAGCTTAGAGTCGAGTCTGCTGCTGCCCATGAAATATAGTTAAAATAACTAGTCCATAGAGGATTTCAGGATTGTTAGTACTGTGCTAAGAAAGGGATGTCCCTCAGGTTCTAAGGAAACAGGGCTCTGCAGAATTGTAACTACTGGATGCAACCACAGGGTTTTAACATTTAAAGATAACATTGGTCAGTCTGATCTACCATCCAGGCAGCCCAGTTAGCCATGGGAAAACCAGAAGTGATTTTCTTAAATACATTTTCTAACAAAGCTTAAATATGATAGAAATATTGAAATGTGGTTTAATTCTCTTGGTTGGAAAAGAAAATGTGATCTGTAAATGATTCTATAAACTTTTGACTTAATTTCCCTTAATTTCTGCCCAGTGTGTCAAGTGTGATTTAGTTAGTCACATCTGCAGTATTTGCAAGTTAACACGTCTATTTTATCCAAAATCATAGCAAAATGAGTTGGATATGTAAAAATATTTGGCAAATGTCGCAAGTAGATTCAGTGAGGAAAAGCCTAATTTCTAAGTCACACATATGCACTCAAGGGTTCTGAGTTGGATGAGCACATATTCTACAAAGAGCTGGACAGTTCTGGTCCTTGTTTTATCATGGGTCAGGAGCACAAAAGTGAACTAAATAACAGAAGTCAAAAGGCAAACATTGACACCGGAAGCTCACAAGACTTAGCAAGAAACACATTCTTAAAAGTCATTAAACAATTTTGAAAAGAAATTCAAGCTGCGGGGACTGAGCTCTGAGATCAGAACAATAAGTTCCATGAATTGGAACAGAGGCTTTCTGAACGCAGTTTTGAAGAATGCTTTTCCCAGACAAGCTTCTTTGTGAGGGGATTTTTTTTTTTTTTTTTTTTAACAAACATGCCTATTTTTGACTCAGCTCAGAAATGAAATATTTCAAAAGTCCTTTCAAGCTCAGTATCTCTAAAATTACTCTTTCAAAGTTACACTTTAAGGGGTACCAGAGGATTGAGATTAAAAGGGATACCAAGTTTGTAAAATTTTCATAGGTATGATAAAGAGGCACAAAAATCCCCACCCACCCCCCAGTAATTTCTTTAGTGTTTTCGATAAAACAAGCAAAATACCAGTTGGAAAGCATGGCACTGTTAACGGGGTTGGGAAAGTGTTTCAAAATTCAGTTTTGACAAAAGAAAGTGTGAAACAAAATTGCTTTTATTATGGGTTTAGGAGTTTTACAAAGGGAATTTTAATGAGAAATATTTTCATAAGGTTTGTTTTCCATAATTAATGTCATTGAATATAAAAATATAGCAGACCCTTGAGCAACAAGGGTTTTAACTACATGGGTCCACTTATAAATGGATTTTCTTCAATAAATATATTGAAATATGTTTTGACGTTTGTGACAGTTTGAAAAAGCTCACAAACCATATAGCCCAGAAATACTGAAAAAAAGCTAAGGAAAGGTTATGTCATAAATGTATAATACATATGTAGATACATCTATTTTATTATCTATTACCATAAAATATACATAAATCTATTATAAATGTTGAAATTTATCAAAAGTTACACTCACACTTAAAGACTGTACATGGTGCTATTAATAGTAGAGAGAAATGTAAACCAATGTAAAGATGCAGTATTAAATCATAACTGCATTAAATTAACAGAACATACTGTACTACTGTAATAATTCTTTAGCCACCTCTTGTGGCTACTTAGGTGAGCTCAAGTGTTTTCAGTATCTATTTAAAATGCGATGGGATCTAACCATCGCCACATGAGCAGTTCATCTCTCCAGTAAATTGCATATTGCAGTAAAAAGTGATCCCCTGTGGTTCTTGCATATTTTTCATCTTGTTTAGTGCATCTTGAATAATGTTATGGGACCCATATGAAGTGCCACTAGTGATGCTGAAAGTGTTCCCAAGAAGCAGAGAAAAGTCATGACATTACAAGAAAAAGTCTAATTGCTTGCTATGTACCATAGATTGAAATCTGTAGTTGTGGTTGCTGCTATTTCAAGATAAATGAACACAGCATGAAACCATTGTTTAAAAAAAAAAAAAAAAAAAAACAGAAAAAGAAAAGGAAATTTGTGAAGCTGTTGCTGCAGCTAGGCCAACAGGCATAAAAACTTTGTAGTTTCTGCAAACTACCTTTTAATCTCATATTGAAAATTCAGCTTTTATGTGGATGTAGGATTGCTATGATTTGAGAAGTTTAGTCATTATATGACAACTTAAAGCAAAAGGAAGGTGATGATCTAAAGCTGGAGAATTCAATGCCAGCAAAGGATGGTTTGGTGATTTTAGAATGTAGTTTGGCTTAAAAAACAACATGATAACAGGAGAAGCAGCTTCTTCAGATGAGTTCACAGATGCCATTAAGAAAATCATTGAGGAGAAAGGATATCTGCCTGAATAGGTTTTTTTATTCCTCTTTTTTTTTTCTTATTATACTTTAAGTTCTAGCATACATGTGTACAATGTGTAGGTTTGTTACGTATGTACACATGTGCCATGTTGCTGTGCTTCACCCATTAACTCATCATTTACATTAGGTATTTCTCCTAATGCTATCCCTCCTCCCTCCCCATCCCCCATGACAGGTCCCCGTGTGTGATGTTTCCCGCCCGGTGTCCAAGTGATCTCATGGTTCAATTCCCACCTATGAGTGAGAACATGCGATGTTTGGTTTTCTGTCCTTGTGATAGTTTGCTCAGAATGATGGTTTCAGCTTCATCCAAGTCCCTACAAACGACATGAACTCATCATTTTTTGTGGCTGCATAGTATTCCATGGTGTGAATGTGCCACATTTTCTTAATCCAGACTATCATCGATGGACATTTGGGTTGGTTCCAGGTCTTTCCTATTGTGAATAGTGCCACAATAAACATACGTGTGCATGTGTCTTTATAGCAGCATGATTTATAATCCTTTGGGTATATACCCAGTAATGGGATGGCTGGGTCAAATGGTATTTCTAGTTCCAGATCCCTGAGGAATCCTCACACAGTCTTCCACAATGGTTGAACTAGTTTACAGTCCTACCAACAGTGTAACAGTGTTCCTATTTCTCCACATCCTCTCCAGCACCTGTTTCTTGACTTTTTAATGGTCGTCATTCTAACTGGTGTGAGATGGTATCTCATTGTGGTTTTGATTTGCATTTCTCTGATGGCCAGTGATGACGAGCGTTTTTTCATGTGTCTGTTGGCTGCATAAATGTCTTCTTTTGAGAAGTGTCTGTTCATATCCTTCACCTACTTTTTGATGTGGTTGATTAATTTTTTCTTGTAAATTTGTTTAAGTTCTTTGTAGATTCTGGATATTAGCCCCTGAATCAGTTTTTAATTCAGACAAGTGCCCTATTTTGGAAAAAAAAAATGCCACAAAGGACACTTATTAGTAAGGAATAGAAGCAAGCACTAGGATTTCAGGCAGAAAGGGATAAGCTAATGCTACTGTTTGTGCAAATGCAGTTGTGTTTATGATCGGGACTGCCCTTACCTATAAAGTTGCTAAGCTACTAGGCTAAAAGGGAAAAGATCAACACTAGCTACCAGTCTTTTGGTTGTGCAACAGGAAAGCCTGGATGATAACACTTGTTCTGAATTGGTTCCATCAATGCTTTGTCTCTGAAGTCAGGAAGTACCGTACCTGTAAGGGACTGTTTTTTAAAGTTCTTTTGATTTTGAATAATGCCATTAGCCACCCAGAATACCATGAGTTAAACACTAAAGGTGTTGCAGTAGTCTACTTGTGTTGAAGTAGTCTACGTAGTTTTTAGGAAAACATGATGTCTCTAATTCAGCCTCTAGATCAGGGGGTTATAAGGATCTTTAAGGCTGATTACACACAGCACTCTATAGACAGGATTGTCAACACTATGCAAGAGAATCCCAGTAGAGAGAATAACGTAAGAGTCTGGATGCATTAGACCACTAAAAATGTCATCATTGTTATAGAGAAGGCTGTGAAAGCCATTAAACCTAAAACAACAAATTTCTGCTGGAAACAACTATGTCCAGATAGGCACGACTTCACAAGATTTATGACAAAGCCAATTGAGGAAGTCATAAAAGAGATTATGGATATGGCAAAAAAAAAAGGACAGCAGGTGAAGGTTTCAATACAGGATCTTGGAGAAATTGAACAGCTCAGTAGACACCTCTATTAAGATGTCTCTAATTAATAGAAAATTAATGGAAGACGACTTGGTAGAGATGTGTGCTTCCAATCAGTGGAAGACAACAAGGAAGAACTTGTAGAAGATGCAGTGCCAGAAAACAAATTGACATGAAACAATCTGGCAGAAGGGTTCTGATTACTCAGGACTGTTTTTGAATTCTTTTCGGATATGGACCCTTCCATGATATGGGCATTGAAACTAAAGCAAACAGTGAAAGAACAATTGGTACCATATAGAAACGTTTTAGAGAAATAAAAAGCAAAAACATCAGACAGAAATTATGACATATTTCGGTAAAGTTAAACTGAATGTGTCTGTCTCTCGTGCCTCCCCTTCTATCTCTTCTACCTCTTCTGCCTCCCCTTCTATCTCTTCTACCTGTCCTGCCTCTGCTATCCCTGAGACAGCAACACTCTTCTTCTTTCTCCTCCTCCTCTTCCTCAGCCCACTGAATGTGAAGACAAGCAGGATGAAGGCCTTTATTCCGATCACTTCCACTTAATGGATGGTAAATACATTTTCTTATGATTTTCTTAATAATGTTTTCTTTTCTCTAGCATTATTGTAAGAATACAGTATATAGTGTATGTAACATATCAAATATGTGTTAATCAACTGTTTATGTTATTGGTGTGGTTTCTGGTCAACAGTAAGCTATTAGTAGTTATGCTTCTGAGAAGTCGAGAATTATGTGGATTTCTGACTGCATGGGGGTTGGCGCCCCTAACCCCTGTGTTGTTCAGGTGTCAACTGTAGAACCAAAAGTCCGGATGTATTTATTATTTGAACCATACAACAAAAACAATAGAAAGACAAGACTCTCCAAATAAAAAGGAGAAATCATATCAAATTCAGAGTTAACTTACTTAGGTGGCTACTAATGTTCTTATCCAAACATTTGGTATTGGATTATTTAATCACAGAGTTGATTGGTTTGATTTTTATCATGTACAAAAATGCTAAGTGAGGTGGTTTACATTAAAGAGTCAGACTCAGAAAATAATTTGCCTAGCTTGATTCTGCATGAAAATATGAAGATATTCATGAAGATACATATTTATTTGTATAAACATAAATATTACAAAAATGAATTAAAGCAAGTATTTTTCTTGATAAGAAGATATGTGCAAATTATTGGTTTTGAATAATTTAATTTCAAAGTTCAAATTTAATTAAAACTATGCATTAGACCAAAATGGTGTTTAGTTTTAAAGAAATAGATTTAAAGCAATTCAAACTTGTACTGTTTCTATTTTGGTAGAGTGCTTTTCCCTGCTAGTTATCAGAGGCATTGCCCTTGTTTCTCTGTAGCATTTTGTGTTCTCCAGATAGTAACCTGACAAAATTACTATTCTGTCCGTGGATGGACTACATACATTGCTTTTGCCTACCTAGTTTCCTTTGTTTGTGCAGCTACCAACCCAGGCTGACCAAACAGATATACCTGTCCATAATAATATTCAATAAGAGTCTTCCCTAACATTTGATAAGTGGATGCAGGGAGAGAGGCTTTTTCTTTGTCCTGGATCACATGCTGTGAAGACCATCTAGTTGGAATGCCAACAGCCTTCGTTTCTAGCTGCTGGGACAAAAAGCCAGAGAGAAAAGCAGAATAAAGACAGAGAGATGCAGAGCACAGGACCTGACCCTGCCTGAAGCCTTAGACTTTCTAATAAGAGACAATGACTCTTTTTCTGTTGTAAGCTAGTTTGTGTTGGGTTTCTGTCCCTCACAGCCAAAATAATCCTGGCTAATTCAACAAATAAGCAATAGAAAAAGCTGAAAGGGAAACAATTTACAGCAAAATATAAGGCAGTGCATCTAGTTCTTAGCCACATATGGCAAAAATGAGCTTTTTATGTGTTTTCAGGTATATTATAAGAGAGAAATAAGAATTTTTGCCTTAATGTATCTCAAACATAGAGACTGTTAGTACATTTTACAAAAGTGTACAATATGTTTTAGTCTGCTAATTTTAAAAATTGCATTTATTTAAATTTCTAAATTAAAAACTTTTAAAAAATTGACAGATAATTATAATGTATTTTCATGTACAACATGTTTCAAAGTCTATATATACTGTGAAATGACTAAATCTAGTTAACACATGCATTACCTAACATAGTTATCATTTTTGTGGTGAGAACACTTTACATCTACTCTTAGCATTTTTCGAGATTATAATAATGACTTTAAAAGAAATATACTGGCCAGGAGTCGTGGCTCATGCCTGTAATCCTAGCACTTTGGGAGGCTGAGGCGGGTGGATCACTTGAAGTCAGGAGTTCCAGACCAGCCTGGCCAACATGGCAAAACCCTGTTTCTACTAAAAAATCAAAAATAAGAAGATTAGCTGGGCATGGTGGCACACACCTATAATCCCAGCTACTAGGGAGGCTGAGGAAGGAGAATCGCTTGAACCCTGGAGGTGGAGGTTGCAGTGAGCCGAGATTGTGTCACTGCACTCCAGCCTGTGTGATGGGAGCATGACTCCATCTCAAAGAAAAGAAATACAAATCAAGATAAAAGAAGTATATTTACACGTCAAAAGCTTGATCACTTTAGTAAAAAAATATTGTCAATGACATATATTTGGTTATATAGAAATAAATCACTGTTTTGATAAATTATTTCATAAAAATATGATTTAGCCATTGTGTTAGTCCCTTCCCACACTGCTCTGAAGAAATACCCAAGACTGGGTAATTTAAGAAGGAAAGAGGTTTAATTGACTCACAGTTCAGCATGGCTGGGGAGGCCTCAAAAAACTTACATTCGTGGTGGAAGGGGAAATGAACACACCTTCTTCACATGGTGGCAGGAAGGAGAAGAATGAGAAACCAGCAAAGGGGAAAGCCCCTTATAAAACTATCAGATCTTGTGAGAAGTTCCTATCTCGAGAATAGCATGGGGGAAACTGCCTACATGATCCAATTACCTCCCATCGGGTCTCTCCCACGACACGTGGAGATTATGGGAACTACAATTCAAGATGAGATTTGGGTGGGGACACACCCAAACCATATCAGCCATATATACAGGTAGGTTTAGGTAAAGATTAAAAGTTTAGGGAGGTTAATGGCAAAATATTCAGAGTAATTCATCTGACCTTAAACCATCCTCTACCCCCTTACCACATATACACAAAAGTACATGCAAATATACTCAATTATTGCACATTACAAAACAACTATTACTGGGTTAAGTGCAAATTTATAGTCAATAAATCAAGGGAAATGAAATCGTATGAAGAAATTTGGATGTAATTGAACAGGCAGTGTAAGAAATCCTTATATCTCAGTCTGTTTACATGCCAGATTGGTTTGATTCTTTTGCTTGTTAGTTCTGTTTCATCAAAGTATGTACCCAAACTAATTTCTTGAATGAACACATCAAATAAGGTGAACTGGTTTATGAATAAACACCACCTCAATAACTCACACTATCATATCAGATCACTCTCGAATGGCTTCACAAGTATTTGTCCCAACAGCCCTTTCCTTATTCACTTTCCTGAACCTAGGAATAAAACCTGAATGCTTTGACTTTGAGTTCACTGCTCTACTTATAATTCAGGGTTCTCTTTATGATTACCGCCACTGAATGCTATAGATGTAGAATTCCACAGTTAGAAGAGATTCTAAAATGTCTATTTCACTTACTAGTTCTACAAATGAAAACTCAAGCTCAGGGCTCTGACATACCCATCCAAGGTTCAAGTGGCAGAGCTGGTCCTGGGCATTCATCCCAGAGGCCCAGCTCAATGCTTTTATTGGAAAGCTGTTATGCAGATGCTCTGCATACAACTTGGGACTTTTCACTGTATTGATTTGGTTTCATGCAAGTTATTGTGTCTCAGCATAACATCATAAATCCATGCTAGGTGTTCAAATTATCTGAATGGATTGTCATATTCAATAATTAAAAAGTTAATATTGAAGAATAATAGCTCTTTATAAATAAAAACTCTTTCTAGAGTTTTATTCCTGTTAAATATTAAGAGCATTTTATATGTATTAACTCATACAAATGATTCTTAGATTTTTTTAGTAGAAAGTCATACTAATTCTTTCTGGTAATCCTATTCACTTTTCATTAAGTTCTCTTTTAAATAGGAGGTCTTAGGCTACATTTTGTGTGGCTTGTTTGTTTTTAAGTTGACAGATCAAGTAAGGTGTACTGGTTTATACAACTGGTTTACACAAGGTGTAACTATGTTAGATCTCAGTTACATAGGAAACAGAGTAAAATATATTAAATTGAATAAATAGTTTTGTATTAAATCCTGAATCGAGTCTAGTTTTATGTATTATCATTTTTTTCTTGGTTACCTGAAAGAGTTCGAAGGAAGTCTCTGTTTTCCAGAATAAAATATCTTTTTAGAAACTTTGAAGCAACAGACCTTTAAGAATTCTGGATAAAAATGTCTGTGATGAAAAGATGGATGCTTGGGGTGATGAATATCTCATTTGCCCTTATGTGATTATTATTCATGGTATGCATGTATCAAAATATCTTATATACCCCATAAATATATACACCTATGTACCGACAAAAATTAAAAATAAAGAATTTAAAAAAAATATCTGTGGTAGAATACCAAATATGCCTCAAAGGTACTAATTTATTAAAATCATGAAATATTAATTCATGATTTTGGAAATTCTTATTTTGTAAAGAAAGTGAGGGTGATGGTGGTTAACAATATACTTTTTAAGAAAAGTATATTGAGTTTGAACAAAATGTTATAATAAAATTTGTATGTTTTGGTAGCTGAGAGTTTGCCTGTAGAGAGAAACTGTTCTTAAATCCCAGTTCTTAAATTTTCTAGCTTGTGTGACCTTGGCAAAAGCATTCAGTCTTTTTGTATCTCAGGTTTTTCATCCAAAAATATGAGGATAATGAGGAGTTTTTGTCTCAAAGAGTTGTTGGGATAATTAAATACATGTATTAAAAAGTACTAAGAGACAGAGCGAGACTCCGTCTCAAAAAAAAAAAAAAGTACTAAGACATAATAAATTAGTGATTTTTATTAAAAATAGAAAATTATTTTATATTATTGCTCCTTAAAAATTACAAATAATTACTGCTATTAGCCTACATTTTGGTGTATTTTGTTTGAATTATTTGAAGGAGAAGAAGTACTCTTTATAGAACAAATGATTGTTATAGTTAAAGGAAAAGATCTGTAATTTAGCTACTATTAGGAATTTACATATATAATTGGTTGTGAATCCCACCCCAACAGTTTCTGAGATTTGCTTGATATTTTTCAAAGCCCTTAGCTCTTGCCTTTTCTTACTATTATAATCAACTGTTTCCTGTATGCTAGCAAAGTCAGTGGTAAAGATGTTAAATGTTTACTGCAAGTAGGAATATTGTCATAATAGCATAATAAGCAATTAGGAAAAAACTGCCCCCTGACAGAAAGCAATCATTGGTTATGTTTTATGTGGAGTTCTTCTGTTTCATGATTGATTAAATGGTTCTTTTCTATTAAATTATTGTTGTGAAAGCAGAGCTGTTTCATACTCATGGTTATGACATACGCTATTCATTATTTAGGCCAATATAGCAAGGTTTTTAGTAACAGGTTTTAGGAATAAAGTTCATTTGAAAGTGCTTTCATTGCTCACATTACATTTTGCTGAGATTTTACTAAGATGGAGTATTAAACACAATACTAATGACTCATGAGTAAAAATACAGTGAACTAAATCATGCAAAAATGCGTCAAGTATTTGAACAAAACATGTTAAACACATATGCACATCTCAAAGACTAAAAGAAAATGAAAAATATTTTGTTTGTATATTGTTTTAGAGCTTCTAGGCTTCTCCTTTCATTATTAATCATACTTGGCTGCACAGAACACTTGCAATCTGTCCTTTCTTTGTAGAAGCTGCCATTGTGTGAAGATGGATATGCCTTTTTTCTCCCTCTTCTCCCAAAAGATGAATTCTCAATCTCAATTGCTTCCTCATAGCATGTGCACTTATCTTTGCCTTTTGTGCACTAGAGGAGAACATGCTTCTCCATTTCTTTGTCTCTCAGAAATATGAGACAAGTGCCTTTTGCTCTATCATGTAGCTGCTCTTTACAACGTCAGCTGTACTGACGCCTGCCTCCAGTAGCAAGCTGGTGACAAACACCACGAGGATGTATCTCCCCAACAAGGTGCTGATCAGACAGCTTGAAAGAAAGCAATGCCCTGTTTCTCCATTTTAGGAACAAACATTTTTCTCTCTCTCCCTGATTTCCCTTCTCCTTCCTTTCTCTCTTCCTTTCTCTCTCCTTCTCCTGAACCAGTTTTATTTTGTTTTCTAAAAAATACTAATATTTGAATCAAGTTTTCAATCAAGAATATTCTATTAACTTAGTTCCAAACCAGGGACAAAAGTGCATAATGTTCAAGTAATTAGGTTTAGGTTCTTTACCGGCCTAAAGAGGCAATGGGCATTGTGTATCTGGGCATTTAAGTATTGTTCCATAATTATTTACATACCATATATATAATATGCAATACATATATGTGCCATATATACAGTGTGCTATAGATATGTTCTCATATATATTATCTTCTACTTTGTGTGGTGCATTTATCTTCCCTGTGTTCTTATTATTTCTGTATTTTTAGAATTGTTCAATTACTATAGTGTACTACCTATAATATTTTGAGATTTTTTAATATGCAAAAATGAGCATTTTAAATTATACTTCTAGTGAAGATTCCATATAGCTCAAAGACTAACAGAAAATAAAATTGACACAGAAAATTAAAGACTCATCAATGGACACTTCAAAATCAGACACAGGTAGACATAATTCTGTTAGAAGAAAAGATAATGGTAGCAAATGTCTATGCTTTACATATTTTGTTATTCCCCACTCCCTTTGGCATAAATTTTAAACTCATTAGTCCAGCCCCAGACGCCTTGCCCATCTCAACACTTACACTAGCCTACAAGTGTCCTGTGTTCTAGCCATACTAATCTCCTTGGAATTTCTTTAACTTTCTAAGTTATCTTCCTTCCACACTTTTGTACATGCGGTTCCTCTCTTTGCCTGGGTAGCTTTTTTGTACATAAATATTCAATTCAATGTTCCTTTCTCTGGGAAGGTATTCTCAATTTCAGTTCTCAAGGCTGGGTTAGGTGCCTCCTAAAGCTCGTATCTTATACATATTTCTTTCATTGCCCTTTTTATCCATTCATTTTATTCATTCGTTCAATAAATATATATTGTGTGCATAACAGATGCCATTTGTATAACTACTGATATGCCTCTCATCCACTAGACTATGACCTCCTTAAGTTAAGAGACATACAGTTATTCTCATTGTTCAGGGAATTATGTTCTATAAAGTTAGCATAAATAGTAAATTAACAAATATAGAACTATTACTCCTAAAATAACAAGTTGGATTCCTAAGAACCTTTTGTCATAACATTGTCATCAACCAAAATGTCATTTGCATTATGTAGGTTCATTTGTCAACGTCCTTATAAAGCAAACCAGTCTCATCAGCATTAAAAAACTGCTTTTCAGCCAGGCACCGTGGCTCACACCTGTAATCCCAGCACTTTGAGAGGCCAAGGCGGGTGTATCACAAGGTCAGGAGTTCAAGACCAGTCTGACCAAGATGGTGAAACCCCATCTCTACTAAAAATACAAAAAATTAGCCGAGCATGGTGGCGGGTGCCTGTAATTCCAGCTACTCAGGAGGCTGAGGCAGAGAATTGCTTGAACCCAGGAGGTGGAGGTTGCAGTGAGCCAAGATTGCACCAGAATGAGACTCTGTCTCAAAACAAACAAAAAACAAACAAACAAAACAAAACAAAAATCCTGCTTCTCAGGCCTCTGAGCCCAAGCCCACACATATACATCCAGATGGCCTAAAGTAACTGAAGAATCACAAAAGAAGTGAAAATGGCTGGTTCCTGCCTTAACTGATGACATTACCTTGTGAAATTCCTTCTCCTGGATCAGAAGCTCCCCCACTGAGCACCTTGTGACCCCTGCCCCTGCCTGCCAGAGAACAACCCCCTTTGACTGTAATTTTCCACTACCTACCCAAATCCAATAAAATGGTCCCACCCCATCTCCCTTCGCTGACTCTCTTTTCAGACTCAACCTGCCTGCACCCAGGTGATTAAAAAGCTTTATTGCTCACACAAAACCTATTTGGTGGTCTCTTCACATGGGCACGCGTGACATTTGGTGCTGTGACTCGGATCAGGGAACCTCCCTTGGGAGATTAATCCCCTGTCCTCCTGCTCTTTGCTCTGTTAGAAAGATCCACCTGTGACCTCTGGTCCTCAGACCAACCAGCCCAAGGAACATCTCACTAATTTTAAGTTAGGTAAGCGGCCTCTTTTTACTCTTTTCTCCAACCTCTCTATCCCTCAACCTCTTTCTCCTTTCAATCTTGGTACCACCCTTCAGTCTCTCCCTTCTCTTAATTTCAGTTCCTTTCCTTTTCTGGTAGAGACAGAGGAGAAGCGTTTTATCTGTGAACCCAAAACTCCGGCACTGGTCACGGACTCGGGAAGACAGTCTTCCCTTGGTGTTTAATCATTGCGGGGATACCTGCTTGATTATTCACCCACGTTTCAGAGGTGTCTGATCACCATGGGGATGGCTGCCTTGATCCTTCACCCTTAGTGGCAAGCACCACTTTCCTGGGGGGCAAGCATCCCCCACCCCTTCTCTCCGTGTCTCTACCCTCTCTTTTCTCTGGGCTTGCTGCCTTCACTATAGGCAACTTTTCACCCTCCATTCCTTCTTCTTCTCACTTAGCCTGTGTTCTCAAGAAATTGAAACCTTTTCAACCCACACCTGACCTAAAACCTAAATGCTTTATTTTCTTCTGCAATGCCGCTTGACCCCAATACAAATGCGACAATTGTTCCAAATAGCAAAAAAAAGGCACTTTAAATTTCTCCATCCTACAAGATCTAGATAATTCTTGTCATAAATTGGACTAATGGTCTAAGATGCCTGACATTCAGGCTTTCTTTTACACATCAGTCATTCCCTAGTCTCTGTTCCCAATGCAACTCGTCCCAAATCCTCCTTCTTTCCCTCCCACCTGTCCCCTCAGTGCCAACCCCAAGCGTCACTGAGTCTTTTCAATCTTCTTTGTCTACCAACCCATCTGACCTCTCCCCTCATTTCCAGACTGCTCCTCCTCAGGTCACTTCTCACCAGGCTGAATCAGGCTGCAATTCTTCCTCAGCTTCTGCTCCTCCACCATATAATCCTTTTATCACCTCCCTCCTCACACCCAGTCCAGCTTACAGTTTTGTTCCATGACTAGCCCTCCCCCACCTGCCCAACAATTTCCTCTTAAAGAGGTGGCTGGAGCTAAAGGCATAGTCAAGGTTAATGCTCCTTTTTCTTTACCCAATCTCTCCTAAATCAGTCAGCGTTTAGACTCCTTTTCATGAAATATAAAAACCCAGCCCAGTTCGTGGCTCATTTGGCAGCAACCCTGAGACACTTTACAGCCCTAGACCCTGAAAGGTCAGAAGGCCATCTTATTCTCAATATGCATTTTATTACCCAATCCACTCCTAACATTAAATAAAGCTCCAAAATTTAGATTCCAGCCCTCAAACCCCACAACAGGACTTAATTAACCTCGCCTTCAAGGTGTACAATAATAGAGAAGAGTTGCAATTACTTGCCTCCGCTGTGAGACAAAACCCTGCCGCACCTCCAGTGCACAAGAACTTCAAAATTCCTAAACCACAACAGTCAAGCATTCCTACAGGACCTCCTCCATCAGGATGTTGCTTCAAGTGCCAGATATCTGGACACTGGGCCAAGGAATGCCCACAGCCTGGGATTCCTCCTAAGCAGTGTCCTATCTGTGTGGGAACCCACTGGAAATCGGACTGTCCAGCTCACCCAGCAGCCACTCCCAGAGCCCCTGGAACTCTGGCTCAAGGCTCTCTGACTGACTCCCAGATCTTCTTGGCTTAGCGACTGAAGACTGACGCTGCCCAATTGCCTTGGAAGTCTCCTGGACCATCACAGATGCTTTAGGTAACTCTTACAGTGGAGGGTAAGTCCATCCCCTTCTTAATCAATATGGGGGCTACCCACTCCACATTACCTTCTTTTCAAAGGCCTGTTTCCCTTGCCTCCATAACTGTTGTGGGTATTGACAGCCAGGCTTCTAAACCTCTTAAAAGTCCCCAACTCTGATGCCAGCTTGGACAACGTTCTTTTATACACTCCTTTTTAGATATCCCCACCTGCCCAGCTCCCTTATTAGGTTGAGACATTTTAACTAAATTATCTGTTTCCCTGACTATTCCTAGGCTACAGCCACACCTCATTGCCACCATTTTCCCTAGTTCAAAGCCTCCTTTGCATCCTCCTCTTGTATCTCCCCACCTTAATCCACAGGTATGGGACACCTCTACTCCCTCCTTGGTGACCGATCACATACCAATTACCATCCCATTAAAACCTACTCACCCTTACCACACTCAATGCCAAGATCCCATCCCACAGCACACTTTAGAAGGACTAAAGCCCATTATCACTCACCTGTTACAGCATGGCCTTTTAAAGCCTATAAATTCTACTTACAATTTTCCCATTTTACCTGTCCAAAAACCAGACAAGTCTTACAGGTTAGTTCAGGATCTGCACCTTATCAACCAAATTGTTTTGCCTATCCACCCTGTGGTGCCAAAGCCATACATTATTTCATCCTTAATACCTTTCTCTACAACTCACTATTCTGTTCTTGACCTTAAAGATGCTTTTTTCACTATTCCCCTGCACCCCTTGTCCCAGCCTGTCTTTGCTTTTACCTGGACTGACCCTGACACCCATCAGTCCCAGAAGTTTACCTGGGCTGTACTGCCTCAAGGCTTCAGGGACAGTCCTCATTACTTCAGTAAAGCCCTTTCTCATTATTTACTTTCTTTCCATCCATCTGCTTCTCACCTTATTAAATATTTTGACAACCTTCTACTTTATAGCCCCTCCTATAAATCCTTCCAACAGGACACCCTCCTGCTCCTCCAACATCTATTCTCAAAAGGATATCACGTATCCCCCTCCAAAGCCCAAATTTATTCCTTACCTGTTACCTATCTTGGTGTAATTCTTCATGAAAACGCATGTGCTCTCCCTGCTAATCATGACCAGCTAATCTCCAAAACCCTAACCCCTTCTACAAAACAACAATTCCTTTCCTTCTTTGGCATGGTTGGATACTTCCGCCTTTAAATACCTAGTTTTACTATCCTGGCTAAACCATTATGTAAACTCACAAAAGAAAACCTAGCCAACCCCATAAGTCCTAAATCCTTTCCCCATACCCCTTTCCATTCCTTAAAAATCAACCCTAAAAGCTGCTCCCACACTAGCTCTCCCTAACTCATCCCAACCCTTTTCATTACACACAACCGAAGTACAGGGCTGTGCAGTCAGAATTCTTACACAAGAGCCGGGACCGCACCCTGTAGCCTTTCTGTCCAAACAACTTGACCTTACTGTTTTAGCCTAGTCCTCCTGTCTGCATGTGGTGCCTGCTGCTGCTCTAATACTTTTAGAGGCCCTCAAAATCACAAACTATGCTCAACCCCGTCTCTACAGTTCTCATAACTTCAAAAATCTGTTTTCTTCCTCACACCTGATGCATATACTTTCTGCTCCCCAGCTCCTTCAGCTATGCTCACTCTTTGTTGAGTCTCCCACAATTACCACTGTTTCTGGTCCAGACTTCAATCTGGCCTCCCACATTATTCTGGATACCACACCTGACCCCCATAACTGTATCTCTCTGATCCACCTGACATTCACTCCATTTCCCCATATTTCCTTCTTTCCTCTTCCTCACCTTGGTCACATTTGGTTTATCAATGGCAATTCCACCAGGCCTAATTTCCACTCACCAGCAAAGGCAGGCTATGCTATAGTATCTTCCACATCTATCATTGAGCCTACTGCTCTACCCCCCTCCACTACCTTTCAGCAAACCCAACTCATTGCCTTAACTCAGGCCCTCACTCTTGCAAAGGGACTATGCATCAATATTTATACTGACTCAAAATATGCCTTCCATATCCTGCACCACCATGCTGTTATATAGGCTGAAAAAAGTTTCCTCCCTACAAAAAGGTCCCTTATCATTAAGGCCTCTTTAATAAAAACTCTTCTCAAGTCCACTTTACTGCCAAAGGAAGCTGGAGTCTTTCACTGCAAGGGCCATCAAAAGGCATCAGATTCCATCATTCAGGGTAATGCTCATGCTGATAAGGTAGCTAAAAAAGCATCTAGCATTCCAACTTCTATCCCTCACAGCAGTTTTTCTCCTTCTCATTGGTCACTCCCACCTACTCCTGCACTGAAACTTCCACCTATCTGTCTCTTTCCACACAAGGTAAATGGTTCTTAGACCAAGGAAAATATCTCCTTCCAGCCTTACAGGCCCATTCTATTCTGTGGTCATTTCATAACCTCTTCCATGTAGGTTACAAACCTCTAGCCCAACTCTTAGAACCTCTCATTTCCTTTCCATTGTGGAAATCTGTCCTCAAGAAAATCACTTCTCAGTGTTCCGTCTGCTATTCTACTACTCCCCTGGGATTGTTCAGGCTCCTTCCCTTCCATACACATCAAGCTCGGGGATTTGCCCCTGTGAAGGACTGGCAAATTGACTTTACTCACATGTCCTGAGTCAGAAAACTAAAATACCTCTTGGTCTGGGTAGATATTTTCACTGGATGGGTAGAGGCCTTTCCCACGGGATCTGAGAAGGCTGCTGTAGTCATTTCTTCCCTTCTGTCAAACATAATTCCTCAGTTTGGCCTTCCCACCTCTATACAGTCCAATAACAGACCGACCTTCATCCCTACTATCTTCTCTCTAGTCATACTCCTATTCACCGTTCTCACTACTCATAAATGCCCTGCCCTTATTTGTACTGCTGGCTTACACTTTCCCACCAAACCATCATAACTCACATCTCCTGGTTTTACCTCAAACTGCCACCCTTAAGTCTCTCTTAAAGTGGATAAAAGATCTTCAGTGGCAATGTACACTCCAATAATTTCACCCTGTTGAAGTCCTGTTCTTTACTTTTATATTCACTCTTATTCTCATTTCCATTCTTATGCCACCCTTTACCTCTCCCCAGCTATCTTCACCACACTATCAATCTCACTCACTCTCTCCTAGCTGTTTCTAATTCTTCTTTAACAAACAATTGCTGGCTTTCCATTTCTCTTTCCTCCAAAATCACTGAGGTCTCGACTTACTCACTGCTAAAAAAAGAGGACTCTGTATATATTTAAATGAAGAGTGTTGTTTTTACCTAAATCAATTTGGCCTGGTATATGACAACATAAAAAAACTCAAGGATAGAGCCCAAAAAAACTCACCAACCAAGCAAGTAATTATGCTGAACCCCCTTGGGCACTCTCTAATTGGATGTCCTGGGTCCTCCCAATTGTTAGTCCTTTAATACCTGTTTTTCTCCTTCCTTTATTCTCACCTCGTGTCTTCCATTTGATTTCTCAAGTCATACAAAACTGTATCCAGCCCATCATCAATATTTCTATATGACAAATGTTTCTTCTAACAACCCCACAATATTACCCCTTACCACAAAATCTTCCTTCAGCTTAATCTCTCCCACTCTAGGTTCCCACGATGACCTAATCTCACTCGAAGCAGCCTTGAGAAACATTGCCCATTATCTCTCCATACCTCCCCCCGAATTTTCACTGCTCAGACACTTCAACACTATTTTATTTTTCTTATTAATATAAGAAGACAGGAATGTCAGGCCTCTGAGCCCAAGCTTGTACATATACATCCAGATGGCCTGAAGCAACTAAAGAATCACAAAAGAAGTGAAAATGGCCCGTTCCTGCCTTAACTGATGACATTCCCTTGTGAAATTCCTTCTCCTGGCTCAGATGCTCCCCACTGAGCACCTTGTGACCCCTGCCCCTGCCTGCCAGGGAACAACCCCCTTTGACTGTAATTTTCCACTACCTACCCAAATCCTGTAAAACGGCCCCACCCCTATGGCCCTTCATGACTCTCTTTTTGGACTCAGCCCACCTGCACCCAGGTGATTAAAAAGCTTTATTGCTCACACAAAGCCTGTTTGGTGGTCTCTTCACGTGAAAGTGCGTGACACTGCTTTTCCACATAAACTTTTTCCCATAGAACATCTGGTGGGTATTTAAAAAATTATTTTCTATATGTATTTTGTTTTTAATTGACAAATAAAACTTGCATGTCTTTATAAGACAAAAGTACAATGTGATGTTTTGATATAGATATGAAATTAATCAAGCTGATTACCATATTCATCTTCCATAGCCTCCTTATTTGCAAAACTTGCCTTGTCTGCAAGTTTAACAAGTATTTCCCACACATACTGCCTTTTGAAATGTGCAAGTGCCAAAAATGTGCACTTGCCAAAAAAGTTTAACATTTTCCTGCCCCTGGATAGTGTGACTAAATTTTTTTTTGGCTTTTAACCTTACAACAGTGGTCTCCAATACACCTTTTAAATATTGGTTATCTCATGAAACTACAAATTTAACTACTTTTCCACTTTTTCTATAGCTTCATCACACATTACAGATGTTACTTTAGCATTTTCTGGAGTGTCCTTTTGCACAGATTGATACATTTGCCCTTCCTTTTTCTGGATGTACTATATTGATGATCAATTAACACTGAACTCATAGCCAATAGCATTATAACTCATGCCTGAATGAAGCTTATGTAACACAATATTTTTTTGAAAGACACATTACTGTCTTCTTAGGAACACTAAATAACATTTCTGCACTACATTTATGGGCTATTTTAAACAGTGAAATTACCAACAAAAAGCAGAAAATGTAAAAAAACATGTGGCTTCACTGAACAGACCTCAAAAAGGACACTTGTTTATGTGCAAGAGCGGGAACAACAAGGCAGAGTGTAACCTTGTTTGGCCTCAACACAGAGCTTGCTTCTCAAGTGACTCAAACTTTTTGCTCTGTGCTTATCTGTGAATGCCCGCAAATGATTGCAAAAATGCTACCAGTATTGATTTTGGGGTTACAAATAAATTTTAGTAGGTGAATTTTCAAATATGGAATTCACAAATGTAGAGTAATTGTATTCTTCTTCTATTAAATAATAAAAGCTCAATAACCATTTGTTGACAGAATGAAGCTTGCATGCTATGCTGAAAGCTGTTTCACATATTCAGTGAAGTAAATTCTTTATTCAAACTATAAATTTGAAAAGTCACTTATGCTACAATGCCTGAAAGTTAAAGAACAATCTTGTTTGGATACCATGTGTATTAGATTCTTACTTACAATATTCTTAAGTACTTTCTCCAAGGCATAATCTACCAATTATAATTCTATATGATATTAAATATTTTTTATGTTTGTAAAAATATAAGGTATATCTATACGTGGTGCTTATCTCTGGAAAAAAAGCAATTAGCAACTCCAGATTATTGCTCTCTCTGATGCCGAAATTCCTGAACTATCGACAAAATAAATGTATGAAAGCTAGAGTTGACACTGAAACATTCCATCAAAAAATTCTGTTTTTAGTAAAGAAACAAGGTCAGTTGAAGGCCATCATGTTGACAATGTACATTTTCTGTAAATCTGATTATGACAGACAAACAATTTAGTGCAACTTACTGAGAGGCATAACTTTGGGTTGATTTTTAATTATCAAAGACTTTGAATTGACCCATATTTACTCTCTAGTTTGTTCCTCCTTAATTCAAGAACAAGAATTTTCAAGATGTTTATAGATAGATGTTTACATAATCTATGACCATGGTTAATAGTCAAGCTAACGTGCTAATGTGGGGAGTCAAATCTATGGTCACAATCAACTAATATAATTCATTTTGAGTCAACAAATATTTATTGAGAGTGTTCCAGACCTATGTTAGGTGTTGGAAATAAATTATGAATGGAACAGCTATGGTTCCATACCAATAAAACTATCAGCCTATCTGAACAGATATACACTCTACAAGTGGAAAAAGAGAAAAAGTAATATACAGATTATGAAGTAAACTACAGAGGAAGAAAAGTCTGGCAATGGAAGAGTATAATGGCCATAGCGGAGGAGGAAAGATGCGTATGTTACATGAGGTTTTCTATGGTTTGAATGTTTGTGGCCCCCATAATGTTCATGTTGAAACTTAATCCTGTCTTCATAACATAAAAGTGCAAGGTGAAGCAGCAAGTGCTGATGTACAACCTACAGCAAATTATTCAGAAGATCTAGCTAAGATCATTGATGGAAGTGGCTACACTAAATAACAAATTGTCAATGTAGTGAAAGCAGCCTTATATTGGAAGAAGATGCCCTCTAGAATTTTCATAGGTAGGGAAGAGAAGTCAATGCCTGTTTTCAAAACTTCAAAGGACAGGCTGACCCTCTTGTTAGAAACTGATGCAGCTGATGACTTTAAGTCGAAGTCAGTGCTCACTTACTATTCCAAAAATTACTCTGTCTGTGCTCTATAAATGGAGCAAGAAAGCCTGGATTACCGAATCTCTACAGCATGGTTTACTGAATAAGTTCAGCCCACTATTGAGACCTATTGCTCAGAAAAAAGATTCCCTTTGAAATATTACTGCTCATTGACAATGCATCTGGACACTCAAGAGTTCTGATAGATATATACAAGGAGTCTAATTTTTTTTCATGGTTGCTGATACATCTTCCATTCTGAAGCCTATGGGTCAAGGTGTATTTTGACTTTCAAGTCTTATTATGTAAGAAATACTTTTTGTAGAAACGATCATCGTGGTGAACAGGCATCGTACAGAATGGGAGAAAATTTTTGCAATCTGCTTATCTGACAAACGTCTAATATCCAGGATCTACAAGGAACTTAAACAAATTTACAAGAATAAAACAACCACATGAAAAAGTGGACAAAGGATATGAATAGACAATTCTCAAAAGAAGACATCTATGCAGCCAACAAACATATGAAAAAAACTTCAATATCACTGATCATTAGGGAAATGCAAATCAAAACCATAATGAGATACCATCTCATGCCAGTCAGAATGGTGATTATTAAAAAGTCAAGAAACAATAGATGCTGGTGAGGCTATGGAAAAATAGGAATGCTTTTACACTGCTGGTGGGAACGTAAATTAGTTCAACCATTGGGGAAGACAGTGTGGCAATTATTCAAGCATTTAGAACCAGAATTACCATTTGACCCAGCAATCCCATTACTGGGTATATATCCAAAGGAATATAAATTATTCTACTATAAGGACACATCCACATGTATTTTTATTACAGCACTATTTACAATAGCAAAGACATGGAACCAACGCAAATGTCCATCAATAATATACTGGATAAAGGAAATGTGGTACATATACACCATGGAATACTATGCAGCCATTGAAAGGAATGTGGTCATGTCCTTTGCAGGGACATGGATGAAGCTGGAAACCATCATCCTCAGCAAAGTAACACAGGAACAGAAAACCAACACCGCATGTTCTCACTCATAGCTGGGAGTTGAACAATGAGAACACATGGACACAGAGGAACAACACACACCAGGGCCTGTCGGGGGGTGGTGGGGGTAAGGGAAGGGAAAGCATTAGGACAAATAGCTAATGCATGTGGGGCTTAAAACCTAGATGATGAGTTGATAGGTGCAGAAAACCACCATGGCACATGTATACCTGTGTAACAAACCTGCATGTTCTCCACATGTATCCTGGAACCTAAAGTAAAATAAAAAAAAAAAAAAAAAAAAAAGAAATACATTTTGTAAGGCCATAGATAGTGATTCCTTTGATGGATCTAGGAAAAGTTAATTAAAAACTGGAAAAGATTCGCCATTCTAGATGCCATTAAGAACATCCATGATTCATGGGAAAAGGTCAAAATATCAACATTAAGAGGAGTTTGGAAGAAGTTGATTACAGTCCTTGTGGATGACTTGGAGGGTTCGGGACTTCAGTGGATGACATAATTGCAGATGTGGCAGAAAAAGCAAGAGAACTAGAATTAGAAGTGGAGCCTGAAGAAATGAGTGAATTGCTATTATCTCATGATTAAACTTGAATTTGAGGAGTTGCTTCTTATAAATGAGCAAAAAAATTGGTTTCTTGAGATGGAATCTACTAGTGAAGATGCTGTGAATATCACTGAAATGATGGCAAAGGATTTAGAGTATACACAAACTTGGTTGATAAAGCAGTGGCAGGATTTGAAACAAGTTCTGCTATGGGTTAAATGCTATTAAACAGCCTTGGATACTAGAGAGAAATCTTTCATGACAAGAAGAGTCAATCAGTGTGACAAACTTTATCATTATCTTAGTGCCACAGCCACTCTAACCTTCAGTGACCACCACTCTCATTAGTCAACAGTGATCAATATCAAGGACGGACTCTCTACGAGCAAAAGATTAGGACTTGCTGAAGTCTTAAATGATCATTAGCATTTTTTAGTAATAAAGTATTTTTAAACTAAGGTATGTGCATTTTTTTTTCTTTTTTTGGTGTGTGTCTTTTTTTTTTTTAAATTATACTTTAAGTTCTAGGGTACATGTGCACAACGTGCAGGTTTGTTACATATGTATACATGTGCCATGTTGGTGTGCTGCACCCATTAACTTGTCATTTACATTAGGTATATCTCCTAATGATATCCCTCCCCCTCCCACCCCATGACGTGCCCTGGTGTGTGATGTTCCCCTTCCTGTGTCCCAGTGTTCTCATTGTTCAATTCCCACCTATGAGTGAAAACATGCGATGTTTGGTTTTCTGTCCTTGCGATTGTTGGCTGAGAATGGTGGTTTCCAGCTTCATGCATGTCCCTACAAAAGACACGAACTCATTCTTTTTTATGGCTGCATAGTATTCCAAGGTGTATATGTGCCACATTTTCTTAATCCAGTCTATCATTGATGGACATTTGGGTTGGTTCCAAGTCTTTCCTATTGTGAATAGTGCCGCAACAAACATATGTGTGCATGTGTCTTTATGGCAGCATGATTTATAATCCTTTGGGTATATACCCAGTAATGGGATTGCTGGATCAAATGGTATTTCTAGTTCTAGATCCTTGAGGAATCCCCACACTGTCTTCCACAATGGTTGAACTAGTTTACAGTCCCACCAACAGTGTAACAGTGTTCCTATTTCTCCACATCCTCTCCAGCACCTGTTGTTTCCTGACTTTTTAATGATTGCCATTCTAACTGGTGTGAGATGGTATCTTATTGTGGTTTTAATTTGTATTTCTCTGATGGCGAGTAATGATGAGCATTTTTTCATGTGTCTGTTGGCTGCATAAATGTCTTCTTTTGAGAAATGTCTGTGCATTTTGTTTTAGACATAATGTTCTTGCACACTTAATATACTATAGTTGAGTGTAAACATAATTTTATTGCACTGAGAAACCAAAAATTCCATCTTCTCACTTATTGTGATGCTGGATTTATTGTAGTGGTCTGAAACCAAATCCATAATGTTTCTAAGGTATGTCTGTAAATAACCTGGTCCAAATTCAACCACCTACCTACCTGTATGTGAATCTATTCTTAGTCATTACCTTTTACTGCATCTTAGATTATCTCTTAGTCTGCTCCTGCTGCTATAGTGAAATAGCACAGATTGGGTAATTTATAAACAAAATAAATTTATGGGTCACAGTTCTAGAAGCTGCAAAGTCGAAGATCAAGGTGACAGCAGATTATCTGGTTGGGGCTTGCTTCAAAGATGGTGGAAGGTGTCAGGCTTCTGAGCCCAAGCTAAGCCATCATATCCCCTGTGACCTGCACGTATACCTCTAGCTAGCCTGAAGCAAGTGAAGAATCACAAAAGAAGTGAAAATGGCCAGTTCCTGCCTTAACTGATGACATTCCATCTTTGTGATTTGTTCTTGCCCCAACTTGACTGAGGGATTAACTTTGTGAAATTCCTTCTCCTGGCTCAGAAGCTCCCCCACTGAGCACTGTGTGACCCCCGCCCCTGCCCGCAAGAGAACAACCCCCGTTGACTGTAATTTTCCACTACCCACCCAAATCCTATAAAATAGCCCACCCCTATCTCCCTTCGCTCACTCTTCGGACTCAGCCTGCCTGCACCCAGATGATTAAAAAGTTTCATTGCTCACACAAAGCCTGTTTGTTGTTCTCTTCACAGGGAGGTATGTGACAGAAAGCACAAACAGACCTCTCAAGTCTGTTTTACAAGGGAAGAGCACTAATCCCATCCATGAGGGTGGAGCCCTTATAACCTAATCACCCCCTAAAGGTCCTACTTCTAAGCATTATCACATTGGGTATTACATTCCAACATATACGTTTTGATGGGACACCAACACTCAGACCATAGCCAATCTTCAATGTTTCTTCGAGAATCTTCCTGTATATTCTGTTAATTTTTTCCCCGAATTTACATTATAAATTTAGAAAAATGTAAGAAATGCTAATTTGAAAAAGCAATAAAAACCCCAATCATGTAACAAAGTCATATGAACTCTTTATAAAAGAAAATAAAAATATGGACTAAAAAAAGTGCACAAATACTGTATACAGGGAGAAAAGAAATATTCATTTAATTGCACACTGAGAAATGTAAGAAGTAGATCTGAGATGCTTCAGACATGTGCCAAGAAAAGTTGCTGGTATGTGGTTTCAAGAAATAATAACACAAAGATGGCATTGCTTTCTGCTCCTGGTGTGGCTTGCTCAAGGGACCAAGAGGTGGCATTCCTAGGTCTGGGCGAGGGGACAGCTTATTGCAAATGTTGACTGGCACCAAGCTTGTCACAGACTATGAGTTTTCTTTTTCTTTTCCCCCTCCTTAAGACTTAGACTGTAGTAATTGACAACTCACTGCCATTAGGAAGAAATTTTATGAGAAGAAAATGACTTGAATATAGCATTGGAGAATATTTTTTCAGTAGTTTTAATTTCATTTAAATTTCAAACTACAAGCACAGTCTAATTACTGATGGTAGGGAAGTATTCATTTCTCACGTTGAACACCTATAAGATCTATGTTCTTTGACCTGTGGGTCTTTAGTGTGAACTCTAGGTTCATTTTTCTTGCTAGTAGCAGGCATTTTCAAAGACTTATCTTCCATCTGTAGGTGGCAGTAAGTTATTAATGTTTTTGTTACTCTGTCCAGTGGAAGGAAGATTAAATCTGGTTTAAGAGAAACAGAATATAAAGAGAATATTGTTCTACCTTTGGGCCAGTATAAAGAACAATAACAGTTTTTTTTCCCCCCACTGGAAGTTTGATTCCTTCCCCCATTTTAATTTGAAGTAAAATTGAAATACTTCTGTATTCTCAATAGACTCTCCACTAGCTGGGATGAACTTATGTTCACATCAGACTAAACAAACCTAGAACAACAAGGAAGAGTACTGTATAAGTCAGCAGCTGAAGAAATCCACTGTTTCTTGTGCTGCGTATCTAAGCAAGATTAATTCAGATCTTAAAGCCTGCTGTTATATTTATATTAAGCAATGGCATTTTGCTTTCAAGTATATGCATACAAGACATCAAATAATTATTCTTCCAATTCCACAACAAAAAAGATTTCTCCCAAAATCACTTGCTGATTTTCCTCCTGTGTTTAAAAGAAACAAAAAACAACCACAAACACAACAGGAAGAGGAATTGTTGATTTGTAATTCTTTTCTGCCTTGTCTTTTGCCTTGTGGTAGTTCATATGCAAAACATGCTTGCTTACAGATGGAATCCGCTAGTCCTTGCCATTAAGGGAAACACAGCAGGACCCGGAGAGGGTTTGCTGAAGCTCAAAACTGACTTTATAATTTAGCTCTGAGTCTTGAAGCAGCGTAAGTCACAGTATAAATCAGAACAATGGATCCAAAAATGTAAAGCAAATAGAGCGAAACATGAATTTCTCCCCTCATACTTCTCCTCTTGTTAGTACAATTAAAACAACAACCAGTTCCTTTATTGCTTATGATTTAACATTTAGAAAAGTTAAGTGACAATTTCAGGCTACAGTAGACAGAACCATAGAAAAAGAAAAACATAGCCAGTAAGATGAGGCAGTTACTGTCATATTATGCCAACAGATACTGCCAGGTTTCTAAAATAAAAACAGTCTTCACTATGGTGAAGACTTGGCACATTTGCTTAGTTTAGCTTCATGGACTCTTCCTATTGCAGTAAACCAGCTTATACTTATATCGTTCTTTGATTTCTCTAAAAAAATTTAACACAGGCTACAGAGATTAAGTTGGCTATTTAAAAAAATAACTTTGGGATACATGCTTAACATTTCTACCTTTCCTGTGCTTACAGAATGCTTTTGGCTCAAAAGGGCCTTTCTATTTATTTATTTACTCTTTATAGGGTAGAATTCTTAATGCTGTGTAAGATCGATAATTCTTACTTTGTGGAAGATACTATCAATAAGCTTTGTTCCTCCACAAGAGCCATGAAGGCAGGTATTCTGTTTTTTTCTAATCTTTGTGCAGCTGGCAGAAGAATAGGTCGTATGATGTTAATGTATACCAACCTAAGATTTTCTGCCCCTGTTTTCTCAACCTAATAGGTAACATTTATGCACCGTTGTAATTTTTATTTTTAGTGGTTTGTTTTCAATTTTAACAGAGGATTTCACAAGTGCAAAGTGCATTTCATTTTTGATGAGCAGGGAAAATATAACCCTTTGACAACCACCCAGGTATCAAATTGTCCTCCTTTCTCTTGTAAGAGTCATCTGGTAATGTAACAGGTCTGCATGGCAACGTATAAAAACTTATTCATGAGTAAAGAGCTTTTTCTATTTCAATTCTAACTTGCGTAAATCATTTTCTGTGGAACCAAAAAATGGTGGCTGTGTCAACTGGGTTGATTTGCCTGATTTTAACAAAAACATAAACAGCACCATGGTTTGGCTTTTGGACCTTCCTTGGTATTTGTAAGATCTGGGGTAACAGCTCATTATAACCAGTAGTTAGAAAGTACAAGTAAGTAAGACCCAGAAAACAGAGCCTGTAATAGTAAGTATCATGAGTACCAATGAAAAGAATCATGGGCATTTTACCATACAATTGTTGAAAGAATATGAACTGCAGAATTCAAACAGATTTGGGCTAAAATCTCAGCTAAGCTACTTATGCCACCTGAGGAGTGGAAAAATACTGAATATCAGAGGTCAGAAAAGTCAGGAAACTCCCCTTAATGCTAAAACAACAAGGTTATCTGGAAAGTCCCTAGCAGGGCAAGCGGCCGTTTGTGGTTTGGACAAAGGGTGGGAACCAATGAACAACTGACTAATGTTTAACTTTAAATGTCAGCCAATTGTAAACCTACAACTGTAAAATTACAGCCAATTGTAAACCTACAACTGTAAAAATCCCCAGTGACTCTGTAACTTGCTGTAACTTGTTTGTGTCTGACTATAAAAGATGGCTGAGCACCGAGCTCGGGGTCTCTCCCTAGGATCTGATGCCTAGCTGGGGGGAACCGAGTTCAAACTCGAAATAAAGTGATCCCTGCCGCTTGGCTTTGTCTCTGGACTCTGGTGGTTGCTTTTGGGTCATCGCGGGTCTGGGCATTACATCTTGGGGGCTTGTCCGGGATTGCCCCTAAGCCCACCAGACCCCAGGCCAACGGATCATCGCAAAAGTGAGTAAGCCAGCTCTGTTTATATGTTGTCTGTCTGCCTCTGAATAATCCCACGGAGTCTGTATATGAGACTGATCTAGTCCTGGTGGACACGCTATAGGACAGTCAGTGGAGGCCGGTGGGAGACGTCCTCCGGTACTCATCTGGGGCTCTGTATTCTGTGGCCCATCTGCTTCTGGTAGGGTCCTAAACCCGAGACGCGCTAGCGATCAATATATTTTGGTTGTTGGAAGTTATCTGTTGCACACCCCTTACTAATTTACCTTGATTTACAGGAGCTTCGGAGCCAGTCCTGTACCAGGCACTAATATCCCTTACCACCCATCTTCTATCAACAGGACTTCCTCGGAATGGTCAACTCCCAGACCACACCACTTTCTCTCCTTGTCAATAATTTTAAAGATGTGAGAGCAAGGGGACATGATCTCAGTATAGAACTTAAAAAGGGAAAATTAATAACCCTCTGCCGCTCTGAGTGGCCCACCTTTGGCGTAGGCTGGCCAGCCGAGGGAACTTTTTGCCTCCCCATTATCCTCCAGGTAAAATCAAGGGTTTTCCTGCCAGGTCGTTCAGGACACCCAGATCAGATCCCCTACATTTTAGTCTGGCAAGATCTGGTGGAAAATCCGCCCCCGTGGCTAGCTCCCTTTCTGCTGACCTCTGAACCCTGTAAAACCCTAGTTGCGCAACCAACTGGGACCACCAAAAGACCAAAAACTCCAACTGCCCCCTTGCTCCCTGTGTTGCCTGACAGCCAGGACCTTGCATCCTTGGAACCCCCACCTTATCCTCCCCCTCCTGGACCCCATGCCCAAGCCCAACCGGCCGCACTCCCAGGAAGCCATGAGGGCCAAGAAGCGGCCGCGGCGTCAGGAGAAACTGAAAGTGAACATGGCTCGGGAGGGCCGGCGGGACGAACGCGTGGGCGTGTCCAGCGTGAGGCAACTCCACGAGTTCCCGATTCCACTGTAGCACTCCCCTTAAGGGAAATAGGACCCCCCAATGACACAGGTAACCCTAGACTCCAGTATTGGCCATTCTCTACCAGTGACCTGTATAACTGGAAAACTCAGAATGCCCGGTTCTCTGATAACCCCAAGGACCTAACAGCCCTTCTAGACAGTGTCATGTTCACTCATCAGCCCACCTGGGATGACTGCCAACAGCTCCTCCACATTCTGTTCACAACGGAGGAACGGGAGAGAATCCAGGTAGAGGCTAGAAAGTTGGTTCCTGGAGATGACGGTCAACCGACTGCAAACCCCGACCTCATTAATGCAGCATTTCCCTTGACCAGGCTAACGTGGAACTGCAATACAGCAGAAGGTAGGGGAAAGCTACTCGTTTATCGCCAGACTCTAATGGCGGGTCTCCGGGCTGCAGCTCACAAGCCCACTAATTTGGCTAAGGTATATTCTGTTTTACAGGGAAAGACAGAAAGCCCCGCTGTTTATCTAGAAAGACTAATGGAAGCCTTTAGACAGTATACACTTATAGATCCAGAGGCACCTGAAAATCAGGCAGCAGTCGTTATGTCCTTTGTCAACCAGGCGGCCCCAGATATTAAGAAAAAGCTACAAAAATTAGAAGATTTGAAGGGAAAACAGGTCCAGGACCTCCTTCGCATAGCACAGATAATTTATAACAACAGAGATGCTCCAGAGGAAAGACAAATTAGGGCCACTGAGAAAATGACCAAAGTCCTGGCGGCGGTCGTCCAAAAAGAACAACCACCGCCAGGAAGCACCCAATCCACGCGTGCCCCTAGGCGCAATCTGAATAAAGACCAATGTGCATACTGTAAAGAAATTGGTCATTGGATAAAAGACTGCCCCAAAAAGAAACAGCGCCAGCCAGGCCAAGGGCAATGGCAGCCCAAATCTATGGTGATACTAGTTACTCAAGATGCAGACTAGGGGAGACGGGGTTCGGATCCCCTCCCCGAACCTAGGGTAACCTTACAAGTGGAGGGGTCCCCGGTCCAGTTCCTGGTCGATACTGGGGCACAACATTCGGTCTTAGTCAAGCCCTATGGAAAGTTATCTTCCAACTCCTCCTGGGTTCAAGGGGCCACAGGAACCAAAAAATATCCATGGACAACCCAGAGAGCAGTAAACTTGTGAACTGGGAAAGTGTCCCACAGCTTCCTGGTCATCCCTGACAGCCCTTGTCCCCTGTTGGGGAGAGATCTGTTGACAAAAATGGGGGCACAAATCCATTTTCAACCAGAAGGGCCCAAAGTGACTGACTCCCAAAACAGGCCACTATCTGTTCTTACCGTAACTCTAGAGGATGAGTACTGGCTTCACCAGGAGTTAACGCCTCCTAACCAAAATATAGACTCCTGGCTCCAGAGCTTCCTGGTGGCCTGGGCCTGGGCAGAAACAGGAGGGCTAGGGCTAGCAAAGCACCATCCCGCCATTTTTGTTGAGCTTAAGCCTGGGATGGACCCTGTTCACGTGCGCCAATACCCAATGGCCCTGGAAGCCAAAGAGGGAATTATACCACACATCCACCAACTCCTAGATCATGGAGTCCTACGCCCCTGCCACTCACCATGGAACACTCCGCTGCTACCAATACAAAAACCCAACAGTAAAGAATATAGGCCGGTACAAGACTTAAGGGAAGTCAATGAAAGGATAATGGACATACACCCGACGGTGCCAAATCCATACACCCTCCTGAGTACCTTGAGTCCTGAAAATCAATGGTATACTGTTCTAGACCTAAAAGATGCTTTTTTCAGCCTGCCTTTAGCCCCTAAAAGCCAGGAAATTTTTGCCTTTGAGTGGACAGACTCTGAGAAAGGCATAAGTGGCCAACTGACGTGGACCAGACTGCCACAAGGATTCAAAAACTCCCCAACTCTGTTTGATGAAGCCCTCCATGAAGACTTGGGTGAGTACCGATGCCAACACCCCAGTATAACTCTCTTGCAGTATGTTGATGATCTCTTAATAGTGGCAACGTCCCCAGAGGCCTGCATCCAAGGAACCAAAGACCTCCTGAAAACCTTGGGAAACCTGGGTTATCGAGCCTCAGCTAAAAAGGCCCAGGTCTGCAGGCCGGAGGTAACCTACTTGGGGTATCTCCTTAGAGGGGGACAGCGCTGGCTAACAAATGCTCGAAAAGAAACTGTCCTACAGATCCCCAGACCGCAGTCAACACGACAGGTAAGAGAGTTCCTGGGATCTTCAGGGTTCTGCAGACTCTGGATACCTGGCTTCGCTGAACTGGCAAAACCCCTCTATCAGGCTACCAAAGAGCAGCAGCCCTTCAATTGGACTGAAGAGGCTGAGCAAGCTTTCCAGCAAATCAAAACTGCACTGCTCTCGGCCCCCATGCTGGGTCTTCCGTATGTCTCTAAGCCTTTCCACTTATACGTGGACGAAAGCCGGGGCATAGCGAAAGCAGTATTAACTCAAAATTTAGGTCCATGGTGCAGACTGGTTGCATGCCTCTCAAAGAGACTGGACCCGGTAGCTGCAAGATGGCCTCCTTGCCTCTGGATGATTGCTGCAATGGCCCTGATGGTCAAAGACGCTAACAAACTGGCCATGGGCCAAGAATTACAAGTCACCACCCCCCATGCTGTCGAAGGCATCCTCCGACAACCCCCTGACCAATGGCTCAGCAATGCTCGGCTTACCCATTATCAAGGGCTGTTGCTAAACCCCCTCAGAATAACATTTAAGCCCCCGACAACCCTAAACCCAGCATCATTGCTGCCAGACCCAGACTTAAGTAAGCCGTTCCACAACTGTGCTGAAGTACTAGCCCAGGTACATGGAGTCAGAGAAGACCTCCAGGACCGACCGCTACCAGATGCAGACCTCACCTGGTTCACTGATGGAAACAGCTTCATTCACCAAGGACAGAGTTATGCGGAGGCGGCGGTAACCTCAGAGACTGAGATAATTTGGGCTGAGCCTTTACCTCCAGGAACATCGGCTCAAAAGGCTGAGTTAATAGCCTTGGCACAAGCCCTGAAACTAGGCAAAGACCGTAAACTGACAGTATATACTGACAGCCGGTATGCATTTGCCACCACCCACATACATGGGGCTATATACAGAGAGAGGGGGCTTCTCACAGCTGACGGGAAAGACATTAAAAACAAAGAAGAAATCTTAACTCTTCTGGCTGCCCTTTGGGAACCCAAAAAGCTGGCTATCGTCCATTGTCCGGGACATCAAAAGGCCACTAACCCAGTCACTCGAGGAAACAACCTGGCTGATCAGACTGCAAAAGATGTGGCTAAAACCACTCCTCAGCTGCTGGCCCTCCAGCTGCCTGATCCCGGGCCCAGAGAGTTGCCCTTTCACCCAGAATACTCAGAAGAAGACCTCCAGTGGATAAGTAAACTCCCCGGAACACAGATCAGTAATCAATGGTGGAAAGATTCTAACAGCAATACCATTCTCCCGGACAGGTTGGGGCAGCGAGTAATAGCACAGATCCACTGAAGCACTCATCTGGGCCCGTGGCGGATGTTAGATTTGATTCAACACACTGGACGAAAAATTAAAAACGCCCCTGAAAAAGTAGACGCCACGGTTAAAAACTGTGTAGTATGTCAACTCAATAACGCCAGTCATGGGGCCCAGACCACAGGAAAAAGACATAGGGGAGATAGACCTGGTATATATTGGGAAATTGACTTTACTGAAATAAAGCCAGGAAAATATGGATACAAATATTTACTAGTTTTTATAGATACATTCTCAGGATGGGCAGAAGCTTTTCCGACAAAGAAAGAAACTGCACAGATTGTGACCAAAAAGATCCTAGAAGAGATCCTACCCAGGTACGGCTTTCCAGTCATGATAGGGTCGGATAATGGGCTGGCCTTCACTGCAAAGGTAAGTCAGGAACTGGCTTCCATCCTTGGGGCTAATTGGAAACTACATTGTGCTTATCCACCCCAAAGCTCAGGTCAGGTAGAAAGAATGAATAGAACATTAAAAGAGACCCTAAGTAAATTGACCATGGAGACTGGCGCTAACTGGGTAGTCCTCCTCCCCTACGCTCTGTTCCAGGCACGTAACTCTCCTTATAAACTAGGACTTACCCCTTATGAAATAATGTATGGCAAACCACTCCCTATCATCCCTAACCTTAAAGACAATCTCCTCAAAGCTGACACAGATAATGGTCTTGAACTTTTGTTTTCCTTACAAGCCCTACAGAGAGTTCATGAGGAAGTCTGGCCCAAGCTAAAAGAACTATATGAAGCTGGGCCTCCACCCATTCCACATCAATACAAACCAGGAGACTGGGTCCTCGTCAAGCGCCACCAACAAGAAACCCTAGAACCCCGGTGGAAAGGACCATTCCAGGTGATCCTGACTATGCCTACGGCCCTCAAAGTGGAAGACGTCGCCGCCTGGATTCATCACACCCACGCCAAGCCTATAGACCCGCTCTCGGACCTTGTTACATCCTCGACGGGAGAGGCAGCAACCTGGACAGTTGACTGGACCAAAGAAAACCCTCTAAAACTTGTTCTACGCTGTCAGCAACCTAAACTGTAACTATGACACCTACCTCCTTCATAACTCTTCTACTCTTATGGATCCCTTGTGGGGAGACCCAGGCGAACCCGGCAACATCCCCTTTCGCTTGGCATTTCTTCCTGACTGAGAACTGGACCAATTATGCTCAGACAGAACAAAAGGGCTATGTATTAGGCACTGCTGACTGTCCCCCTGGGGGTTGTAGCACTCCCATCCATCTAAATTTCACTGATTTTAAACACCAGCCAGGAAAAGCAGCACCCGCAATTTGTTTCCTCTTTGACCAAACACTCTCTTATTGTAATAACTCATGGGTAGAACAAAGTGTCGGCTGTCCATATAGGTCCTGCAAAATCCACACTGTTAAAATCCTAAAAACTTCTGAGTCCCTATCCAGTCAAACGTGGCAGTCATACAATTTCTTTAAAACTACATCAGGCTACACCTGGGTTATCTGGGACCCCTGGGACCCCCGCTAGACTTCCCAGCAAAAAGGGGCTATGTACTTGACTTCAGGAACTACCTGGCCTAGTAGCCGTCTCTTTCTTTGGCATTCCCTTGTTCAGATCCAGACCACCCTACATGCAGCTATACAGAACCAGGAAAGGGAATTAAATGTCCAGCTTTCAACTTTAACTCCTACCTGCCCCTTTTCCTGGTTATCCCTATTAAGAGAAGGGTTAGAAATTGCAAACGCCTTGAGGAAGTAACATATGACCCAGCCATCCCACTACTGGGTATATACCCAAAGGATTATAAATTATTCTACTAAAAAGACACATGCACACGTATGTTTATTGCGGCACTATTCACAATAGCAAAGACTTGGAATCAACCCAAATGTCCATCTGTGACAGACTGGATTAAGAAAATGTGGCACATATACACCATGGAATACTATGCAGCCATAAAAAAGGATGAGTTTGCGTCCTTTGTAGGGACATGGATGCAGCTGGAAACCATCATTCTTAGCAAACTATCACAAGAAGAGAAAACCAAACACCGCATGTTCTCACTCATAGGTGGGAACTGAACAATGAGATCATTTGGACTCGGGAAGGGGATCATCACACACTGGGGCCTATCATGGGGAGGGGGGAGGAGGGAGGGATTGCACTGGGGAGTTATACATGATATAAATGATGAATTGATGGGTGCTGACGAGTTGGTGGGTGCAGCACACCAACATGGCATAAGTATACATATGTAACAAACCTGCACGTTATGCACATGTACCCTAGAACTTAAAGTATAATAATAAAAAAAAAAAAAAAAAAAGAAATTGCAAACGCCACTGGCCTAGGCAATCTCTCTGCATGCTTCTTCTGCGCGGTTCTAGGGCGACCACCGTTAACCGCAGTTCCACTTCCAGGCCCATCTAACGCTTCTCTCAGCCTAAACCCTAACAATAGCCACATACCACCCCCGATCCCTGACGTCCCCTTGTTCCTAAACCCTGGACAGACACAAGTTTCCTTCTGTTATTCAAATGCCAGCACTACCCTCTGTAATACAACTTCCACTCCCAACTCAACACTCTTTACCCCTCCTGGTTCTTTCTTCTGGTGCAACGGAACCCTATATAAGAACTTTTCCACTCAGGCCACTATAACCCTACTGTGTCTCCCTGTCACGCTAGTCCTCCAACTGACCTTGTGCACCCCTGCAGAATTTTCCAGGTAGGACTGCACCCCTTTCCCTAGACCAAAACAAGCTATATTCCTCCCCCTAGTAGCCGGAGTCTCACTCACCACGTCCTTAGTTGCTGCAGGACTAGCCGGGGGAGCTTTAGGTCACTCCCTTATCAGCACTGCAAAACTCTCTCATCAATTCTCCATAGCTATGGAAGCTTCTGCCGAATCCCTTGCCTCATTACAGAGACAATTGACTTCCCTTGCCCAAGTTACTTTACAAAACCGCTGTGCACTAGACCTGTTAATGGCCGAAAAAGGAGGGACCTGTATCTTCCTCAGAGAAGATTGTTGTTTCTACATAAATGAATCTGGACTCGTAGAAACGCGAGTTCAACAGCTACATAAACTCAGCCTAGAATTGCAGAAACAACAATTCACCTCTGCGGCCAACAGCTGGTGGAATTCCTCCATGTACTTCCTTCTAGTGCCCCTCATAGGACCATTCATAAGTATACTTCTCTTACTCACTATAAGACCATGTATAATAAACAGATTAACAAACTTTGTAAAAGAAAGACTCAACACTGTCCAGCTTATGGTCCTGAGAGCCCAGTACCAACCTGTACTCACCGAGACTTCCAAGTCAGACATATAAGACCCAAGATTGGCTCTCAAGGTACTAGAGAGAGGGGGAAATGAGGAGTGGAAAAATACTGAATATCAGAGGTCAGAAAAGTCAGGAAACTCCCCTTAATGCTAAAACAACAAGATTATCTGGAAAGTCCCTAGCAGGGCAAGCGGCCGTTTGTGGTTTGGACAAAGGGTGGGAACCAATGAACAACTGACTAATGTTTAACTTTAAATGTCAGCCAATTGTAAACCTACAACTGTAAAAATCCCCAGTGACTCTGTAACTTGCTGTAACTTGTTTGTGTCTGACTATAAAAGATGGCTGAGCACCGAGCTCGGGGTCTCTCCCCTAGGATCTGATGCCTAGCTGGGGGGAACCGAGTTCGAACTCGAAATAAAGCAATCCCTGCGGCTTGGCTTTGTCTCTGGACTCTGGTGGTTGCTTTTGGGTCATCGCGGGTCTGGGCATTACACCACCTATTCTGTGAACGTGAGCACACTGTTTAACTACAGTTTCATTATTTTATAACATAGGGGTTGCAATGTCTATTTTTAAAATGTGCACTAATGAGATAATTAAAGAAGTTATCCTTCATGAAGCATTGCAAAGCACTTAAAAACTGGTAGATGCCCATCAATCAATGAGTGCACAAAGAAACTGTAGTATGTATGTATTTGTGTGTGTATATATATATATATATACACACACACACACACACATGCACACAATGGAATACTACTCAGCCATAAAAATAAATGAATTAACAGCATTTGCAGCAACCTGGATGAGATTGGAGAAGTAACTCAGGACTAGAAAACCAAACATTGTATGTTCTCACCGATACATAGGAATTAAGCTATGAGGATGCAAAGGCTTAAGAATGATACAAAGGACTTTGGGGACTTGGGAAGAGTGGGAGGGGGCAAGGGATAAACGACTACAAATATGGTGCAGTGTATACTGCTCAGGTGATAAGTGCACCAATATCTCATGAATCATGGCTAAAGAACTTACTCATGTAACCAAACACCACCTGTACCCTAATAAGTTACGGAAAAAATTTAAAAACCTGATAGCTGTTCAAAGCAATAGCAACAGCATAAGAGCCATTTCAGTAGAACATGCCATAGGAAGCAATAAAGGGTGAGCGTATACAGCAGAGGCTAAGCTGACTGCCTGAAGTTTAACCTCTGCCCCTTTTACTATTGCTGTGACCTTGGATGGGTTGTTTAACCTCTCTGTACCTTAGCTTTGCCATTTATACAATGGAGATAACCGTAGCTTGAACTGCATAGCATTGTTACAAGGATTAACTGAGATAATACATATAGAGTAATTAATACATGTAAGCAATCAATGATGTTAGCTATTTTTTTATTATTACCTTTCCCCTGCAAGGGGTTTATCTGGCAAGAATACAGTGGTTTCCCCTTATCTGTGGGGGATACAATCCAGGACCCCCAGTGGATGCTTGAGACTGTAGACAGTACTAGGGCCTTTACATATATTTAAACACACACACACACACACACACACACACACACACACACACACACACACACACACATATATATATATTTTTCCCTTTTGGTACACACTTATGATAAAGTTTAATAAATTACGCAAGTAGGAGATGAACAACAATAACTAGCAATAAAATAGAACAATTACAACAATATGCCAGAATCACTATTCTTGTGTATGGGGCCATGATTAGGTAAAATAAGGGTCACTTGAACAAGAGTTCTTTGATATTGTGACAGTTGGTCTGATAACCAAGATATCTACTGACTAGCAGGTGGGTTGCATATACAGCATAAACATGCTAGACAAAGGGATAATTCATGTCCCATGGAGCAGAACAACAGAAACTTCATCATGTTATCCAGGAGTGTCCCCAGTTTAAAACTTATTGTTTACTTCTGGAATTTTTTATTTAATATGTTTGGACTACAATTGACTGCCAGTAACTGAAACCCCGAAAGTGAAACTGTGGATAAAGGTGGACTACTGTGTAGAAGTAGCCTGTGTGGCGTTAATGGACAATATAATATATTTTAAAAACTGTGGTATAGCCACATATTATGATGTTTCTGGAGGAGAGAGAGACAGTACTTAATGACACTGGCAATGCTACCCAATGGTAAGAGGAATTTACTTCTCTCTGAATATTCTCATCAAAAGCATGGATGTGATCCTGACACAAGTGACGATAAGGTTGGAAAAATTTTTGGACTTTTGATCAATTCACCACGTTTCATTCGGTTCTGAATCTCACTATTTAAACAAATTTGTGAATACTTTGGAAACATGGAAATCCATAATTAATCCCCATAAGCAAAACAGAGTCTGCTTGTTCAAATCAACCTTCACATTCTCTCTTTTCCAACATTCTGTGCAGATATAATAAAATGGCCTTGCATTTGTATGATGTTTTGCAGTTGAAAACATTTCCATACATGCAGTTTTATGTCAACTTCTTGCAGCCCTGGGGAGTAATCCTAGCTGGTATTGGTATCTCCTCCCTCACAAAGAAACAAGTTTTGAGAGGTGAAGTGATGTGCCTCAAATCACATAGCTTTTAAGCAGCAGAGTAAGTGAAAAATCACTCAACAGTGTTTGATAAGGTTGGCTTTTGCAGCTTAGTTTTAGGTTATGTGAGATTGTACTATCACAAGTACCATTAGAATTTCTGTCACATTATGATTTTTTTCTGCTTTCACTAATTATAATAAAGAAAGACCTTTGTAGCATGCTTTTTATATTTGTCTTCTATATTTACATGTGCTCTTTGGGGCTATTTTAGTTTGATATTTATCTGCTTTTTCTAGGAATATTCTCTGAAAAAGACTCAGATATCAGAGAAAATATTAGTGCAAATATTAGAAGAGAGCTTCAGACGAAAATAAAGATGTGGTAGCTTACATCATAATATTTTCCAGGGCAAACACAATTCTTTATTTTTGTAGTCTTGGTTATGGGCTTATATGTCTGCATCTGAGAGACAACAAAAGAATCACAGCTGGATTTGCAAGATGCATCTAACTGGGGAAAAATGCAGGGGTATGAGTGGAAACTGTTTTTTTTTTTTTTTTTCTTACTCTAAAAAGTGAACTCAAAAATAAAAGTACCTGTGAAATTGAGATTTGAATGAGAAAAGCAGTGTGGGAAGACGGATAACCTTTGATGTCAAGTTGATTTCTCATATCTATGTGGTCCAATTTCAGTTTGAATATTAGCTATGAGATCTGCAGTTCTCTGTTCTACAAGGCTCGAAAGGTGAAGGCAGAATATTTCAGAGGTTTCTCAAAACTCTAAGAAAAGACTCTCCTGCCAGATGACCCTTGATAAACTTCACTCTTCCTTTCAGTAAAAAGCTCCCCTAGACGAGCTCAAAAAGGATGATGTTCACCACTATTAAGTCTCCAGTCAGCCATGCTAGGCAGCTCAGAAATTTCATTGGAATTTTTCCTTACTAGGCAGTTTTAGATGTTTTAGTCAGTAATGCAAATCCAAAAGGAGAAGAACTTGGTAGGAATATGTGAAAAGTAGATCTATATTACACAAAGTGTACTTTTGGTTATACAGAAGTAATATGTAATTTTTACCTAACAGCATAATACATCAAAATTGAGCTTGTTGTGATGATGCACAATAATATATTCCACTTATACACTGTTTTTATTGTTCTTATTCTGAGTGTTTTCACAGTGATATATTTTTCAATACAGCATCAATATATTTTATCATTTATATGTCATATTGTGGTATCTTCATTCCCTCTTAAGCTTCTTAAGTATAAGGTTTGTGATTTATTATTTGCATTATTTTTATGCCTTGCAAAATGACTAGCATAGTAGGCTCTCTTTTGATGTGCTTGTAAAACTGACCTGAGTATGGATGTTTCTTTGTCTAAGGACACTTTCATAATACACAATCAATACAGATGTTAACATCAGTAAAAATCTTAGAAACCAGATTTAAAGTATTCCTAACCTGGCTTTTATGAGTTTGCATTTAAACAAGAGCATGAGGAATTTTTGTTTATTTCCAGTGTGTAAATCCTAAGCAGAGAGAATAGCCTAATGGATTTCCGTAGACTAGTTTAAAACTAACTAATAGGGAGTAAGTATTCTGTATAGTCCCTGTAATTATTATAGAATCCTTAAATAACCTCAAGCAGTACTATTAGGACTTACTTTGCTCTCTGAGTACATATCATTAGGATAAAATAAACAAATTTGAAGCTAAACAAAGATCTGAAGATCAATGATAAATTAACTTGATATATTTGCAGTGGCCAGTCCGTGGCTCTGGGGACTGGACACATCAATCAGTGCAACATTGAGAATCCCTATTCTTCATCCCCTACAGGACCAGCCACATAATCTGTGAGGACCAGTTCATGATGACAATGAGGAGTCCCTAATTCAAAAAGCAGTAGAACAGCTTTTGACTTTCTGTTGTAGTCTCTCTCTCTTGCAAGCTGTTTCCACGTTTTTTATTTGCTGTTTAATGCCACTCATTTCCTCAGTCATGAGGACACTTATGGGGTGAGAGCAGAACTTCACAGCACCTGAGATCCTGCCCTGAGTTGAGCACATGCGGTGTATGTACCCAACCCTGACTCTCCCTGTGTCCACACCCAGACCGTTGCTACGAGAGGAGATGGCAGTGGTTATTGGGTTGGTGAGGAAAATCAGGTAGCTGAGAACTTTTCCTGGAGACATGGTGAGGTGGTGAGAGTGAGACTAAATGTAATCTGTTCCTCCAGACATGCTCCAGGTCCCTGACACATGCTCCATTGTTCTAACTTACTTCACTTACAAAAGCTAACATTGAATATATTATGTTAAGAATTTTCAGATGACCACTTCACAGCATTACACTCCTAGTGAAGGCCCTTGTGAGCAAGGTGTCCTGTGCTGCTGCACTAGCCCCATGTCCATGAAACTGGCCGTGGTTCCCAAGATAGAAGATCTATGGGATGGGCTGGGTGTGGTAGCTCACACCTGTAATCCCAGCACTTTGGGAGTCCGAGGTGGGCAGATCACAAGATCAGGAGATTGAGACCATTCTGACTAACACGGTCAAACCCTGTCTCTACTGAAAATACAAAAAATTAGCTGGGTGGCGGGCGCCTGTAGTAGCAAGTACTCGGGAGGCTGAGGCAGAATGGTGTGAACACGGGAGGTGGAGCTTGCTGTTAACCGAGATCACACCACTGCACTCCAGTCTGGCAGACAGAGAGAGACTCTGTCTCAAAAAAAGAAAAAAAAAAAAAAAAAAAAAGAAAAAATCTGTGGGATGATGGAGCACATCTTGCTGACAGAGAAGTGGTATCCTCTCCCCAATCCTGAAGCAAGAGGGTTGACATTGTCTTTCTCCTTCTCCTCTATGACTGCTTTCTTACTTCAACGTGCATTTGTCTTCATTTTAATCCACTTGCTTTTATTTAAAAATGATGAGAGGAAGGAAACTGGAAGACAATTTTGATAAAGTATAATTTCATAATGGTAAAATCATGACTCATGCAAATACAATATGAATGCATGTCAAAATTTTATTTAACTCAATAATTAGGAAAATAGTAAGATTTCAACAGGAATTTAAAGAACATTTGAGAAGCAATATTAAGATTGCTTGGGTTGGATATAAAAATGGTTAATGTCCAACACGATCATAAATTGTACCATTTAGGGTACTTTTTGTTAGAAACAAGTTATTCTCATTTCTGCTGGACAAAAATCTACAAGTTAACCTCCAACCCTACAAAGTTGTAAAGTAGAACAGGCAATAGATAGTCAAGTCCAGCAATGGAAAGCTACACTGTGAGAGCTTCTAAGCAATCTCTTCTGTCTATTTCAATTTAAGGAGGATTTACCTGTCAGTGTGATTTGCTCCATCCTAGCATTATCTGGGTTTTTATTTAATCTTACTAACATGTTAAAAGATTTTCTCAGTAGCCCTCTATATGCATGGTAATAGATGTTTAATACATCCAATGACAGAGTATAAAACAGGAAAATAATCCTCAATATATTTAATTCAGCATGCATTCTCTTAATACTTCAATTAGATTATATACCTCTAGATTATAGAAAATAGCTCTAGAAGTAGTCTAAGATTCTTAAATATTTAGGATTAGACAGGTCTTGGTGATCTTCAGTTTTCTCTGTGGGAGAGGAAAATCTCATTCTGCAATCATGCATATAAATATTTATGGCTCACATTTAGGTCTAGAACATTTTTGAGGCTTTAATTGTGTTTCTAAGTGGATGGGTAGACTGGAGAAGGAAATAAAAAAGCCCAGAGAATTTGTGACAGATAAAAGGGGAAAGAAATTAGTCGGGTGGATATTCAGGCACAATCCCACCACATAGGTCTAACAGCCAGATGATGTCCTACCTCAAGACTGAACTCAAGTATTTTAGGCATGATTTTCTGCCAATTTTGTTGCAGTTCAAATGTATTTGTCAAAAGTTCTGTTAATTTCAGACTGAAAAGACAAAATAACATATCTTAAAGCACATGGCAAGTTAGGTGAGATATGAAGAAAGGGTTCTTGGTATCAAAACATACTGAACTCAAAGACTTTCCCAATTGTTGCTGTACAGTCTTCCACTATAGAAATCTTCTAAAAGTAGAAACAAATTTCACTTGTTGGGCCTTGTTTATATCATTTGTTACAGCATTTCTCCACTTTATTTCTCAGAAAGAGAATATTTTATGTAATGTTAATAGATATTCCTGGAAAAATACTTTATTTTTCTCGGTGAAATTAGTTTAGTTACTTCTAAGCAGAGTTGAATGGGTTCTTTTTTACAGGATTTCTTTTGAAACTCCAAGAAGGAGAAAAGAACATGTGACATTTTAGAAATTTGTCTTAGATAAATTTCTCCTTACCTACCTTTTTCTCCCCAAGGAATACTGATTACTATACTTGAAAAAATAGCTTTGAAAATCCCAGTCTAGTTTAATTCCCTCTCTACACAAATGATGAAAGTGAGGTTCAGAAGTGGTTAGTGGCATACTTAAGAGGAAGGGCAAAACAAAGACCTCTTGCCTGTTAGAGTAACCTAAAATGATGAAGCTATAAATTTTATGTGTAGCCTAGTCCTTATGTGTAATTCCCACTGCTAAAAGTAGTTACTAAATCATTTAGTTTAGAGAACTAACCTTTTTTTTATTATTGTATTTTAAGTTCTGGGATACCTGTGCAGAACGTGCAGGTTTGTTACATAGGTATACACGTGCCATGGTGGTTTGCTGGATCCATCAACCCGCCATCTACATTTGGTATTTCTCTTAATGTTATCCCTCCCCTAGCCCACCACCCCAACAGGCCCCAGTGTGTGCTGTTCCTCTCCCTGTGTTCATGTGTTCTCATTGTTCAACTTCCACTTATGAGTGAGAACACGTGGTCTTTGGTTTTCTGTTCTGTGTTAGTTTAGAGAATGATGGTTTCCAGCTTCATCCATGTCCCTGCCAAGGACACGAACTCATTCCTTTTTATGGGTGCATAGCATTCCATGGTGTATATGTGCCACATTTTCTTTATCCAGTCTATCATTGATGGGCATTTGGGTTGGTTCCAAGTCTTTCCTATTGTGAATAGTGCTGCTGCAATAAACATATCTGTGCATGTGTCTATGTAGTAGCAAGATTTATAATCATGCTACTATTTATAATCCTTTGGGTATATACCCAGAAATGGGATTGCTGGGTCAAATGATATTTCTAGTTCTAGATCCTTGAGGAATCTCTACACTGTTTTCCACAATGGTCGAAGTAATTTACACTCCCATCAACAGTGTAAAAGCATTCCTATTTCTCCACATCCTCTCCAGTATCTGTTGTTTCCTGACTTTTTAATGATCGACACTCTAACTGGCTTGAGATGGTATCTCATTGTGGTTTTGATTTGCATTTCTCTGATGACCAGTGATGATGAGCATTTTTTCACACGTTTGTTGGCTGCATAAATGTCTTCTTTTTGCCCAGAATCTACAAGGAATTTAAACAAATTTACAAGAAGAGAACTAACCTTTATTATTTGTGATGAAATAAATGCTTGATTTATATTTCAGATCCTAGGATAGAGAGCATTGAATTAAAGTCTAAAAAATTAGAATTTATCCTGTCTTTATTATTAGTGTCAATTTGAACCAATCTCTTAATTCATTTATACTCCATTTTATCATTTTTGAAACAAAAATTTAAAACTATGTTATAAAGATATTTTAAGTAGTAACATCATTTTAAGATAAATTCATATGAGAACAATGCAACTATGCATATCTCAGCACAGACAACACTTGCTAATTATTAGATCAATGTCAGTTAGTGGTGGTCGTATCTAGACAGTACTTACTTAAAGCCATGACTGCATTGTACTGTCAGTAAACAATACCCAGATTTATTTTCCAATGTTTTCCCATGTAGTGTATATATTCTCAAGTCTTTACCAAGTTTTGACTTTTGGCTTCAAATCACTGGAGGTTTAGGTAGGCAGGTGGGAACAATTTTTACTTTAGTTTTCTATAATAAAAGGTTAAGCAGTTTTCTTAAGCTACAATATCTACCAGCAAATGGACCAGGAAAAACATGTAAGGCTTGTGAAGTTTGTTTACTACTCAACCAGTAGGATTGGTTTGTTTTATTTCTAAATTAATCACTTAAACTTGTTTTTAAGCATTTTGTAAACTGAAAGCCAACGGATTCTGAGTATCTCACATTTTGTTCCACCTTTGACTTTGCTCTGTTTTCATTTTGTTTGTCAAGCTTTTCACACAATTTTAACAGTGGCATGTTTAATTATATGTAAAAATCATAGTGGTTAACACAATTTACCATCTTTATGCAGTTTTTTTTGGTGCATGAATTCAATCTGTAAGTGGTAAAACAAAAATAAGTGCTTCTACTTACAAAATAAACAGATTTTAACACATCTTTTCCTACTTAAAAAAGCCATAAATAAATAGTTTTTGAAGGAAAGCAAAACAGTCAAAAAAACATATTAGCAGGTCATATTTAGCATGCTTGTTCTTTGAAGAAGAGAGTGAAGGAGAGATACTATTAGCATTCCGTTAAGAAAGGAGAGAAAAGAGTTTTCAGATGGGATTTAAGCCAGAGAAGTCTCTTATGCCCAGGAAGATCAATCAGGGTAAATGAGTTCTCCATGTATTATTACCTAAGGGTAGAGAAAATTGAAGATGAGATTTTTTTCCCCCTACTTATTTGACCTTGATGCATAAATATGATATAAAAATATGTGTGCAATTTGATAGTGGTCTTTTCCATTGGTCAAACCTTGAAATTTTAACTCTTTGACGCTTTTCAAATTTGTTGTAAGGAACACAATTTCTTCATATTTAATATTTGTTCTTATTAAAATACAATTGTATTTGTAATCATGACTTTAATACAACTCTGATTTGCCGAGGATCTATTAATAAATGCTTTCTGCCCTGTGAAAACAAATGCCCAGCCCTTGTTGCTACACTCAAGGATGGCAGTAATAAAAGTGGTTAGAAAATCAATTTAAACTGCATTTGTACTTTACCAAGAGCTGGTGACACTTACATTGGTAAGAGTTATGCTTTCCAAATATGTGATCCACTTTTATAAGCAACTAAAAACCCTGCAGCTTCAGTCACACTCTCCAAGCAAGAATAAATGACCTCACATCAATCCATTTTCACAAGACCTGGCACTTGTAGAATGGGGGAAAGAAATGAGACAAAAAAAGATAAACAATAGAAATTGTGTAACCTAGGCTGTTTTAACCTAAGCTTGCACTTTATGTGTATAAATGGAAAAACACAATTTTTTCTGCATGCCTTAATGTTTTACAAACTTGAGATTATCATAAACAAAGTAATATGTGGAAAAGGTTTCCATGTCTTATTTATGTTTATGAATCGCATGATCATTACACTGCTTAACACAAAAGAGGCTCTACAGCACTCATAGTATAAAAGAAGGGACAGGTTGATGGTATGAAGGACACGTATCCTATTTTAATCAGACAGATTTAGATCAAAATAATTTCTAAACATGGATGTTCTAAAAAGAAAAACCAGAAAACAATTACCAATATTTTTTGTTGTGATGCATTGCTTTTTGTCTAAGTAACAGTGAGCTAAAACATGCCTGTTTCCCCTTTTCTTCTTTTCTAATAGCATGTGTATATTTGCATAGGTACTTTTTTGCTTATCACGACCTTTTCTTGTTAAACACTAAGGACAGCAGAGGGTTACACTGAAGCAGCTGGAACTCCTATCTTCTGATAATGCAAAAAGTGTCTGGTGTTCAGAAAAGATTCAAAACTTAGTAATAATACAAAAGCAGAGTTGCGTGTTCTTTTAATATCATACCAGAGCATTGTCTAATGGGCCTGCTTAAGGATTATGTAATTCTCTAGATGGTGAACTTCTATTTGGCTCACTATTTACAGTTATATGTCACTCAATAACACTTCTGAGAAATGCCTTACTAGGTGATTTCATCATTGTGCAAGCATCATAGAGTGTCCTTATACAAACCTAGATAGCACAACCTCCACCTAGGCTATACAGTATTGCCTATTGCTCCTAAGCTGTAATACAGCTCTGTACAGCATGTAGTACCAAAACATGTACTGAATACTGTAGGCAATTGTGACACAGTGGTATTTGTGTATCTAAACATATAAAAGATGTGTAAAAATACAGTATAAAAGAAAAGAAAAATGGTATACCTATATAGGGCACTTACCACGAAAGGAGCTTACAGGACTGGAGGTTGCCCTGGGTGAATCGGTGAGTGAGTGGTGAATGAACGTAAAGGGCTAAAATACTACTGTATATTACCACAGACTTTATAAATACCATGCACTTAGTCTACACTAAATTTATAAAAACAAAAGTAACTCTGCTATGATGCTACAATAGCCACAACATCACCAGAAAGTAGAAACTTTTCAGGTCCGTTACAATCCTACGAGACCACCATCATCTATTTGGTCTGTCATTGACTGAAACATTGCTATGAAGTGCATTAGCATTATTAATACTATTAATTAGACCAGGACTCTGTGAAGTTACATGCTAACTTGTAGGTTGTGGTTTGATGGAGACACAAATGAATACAAACTGTTAGAAAACATCACAAAATTACATTTTATTGCCCTGTGGAATATTAACTAGTTTTGTCTCTAAACCTTGCAATTTCATTTTAGCATCCTTTCAGTGCCTATAAAAGCTTTTCTTCTTGAACCAACTTTACCTTCATGCTGGTTGCTTTGTATAGGAGCTAAATGAATCTTTGGTATGTGGTTTATACAATTGTATAAAAGTCATGTTTACAACTTTTTGAAAATTAAGCTTTGACATTGGGCTTGAATTATCTTGCCGGAATCCTGTCTTAGAGAATTGTAGAGGGGAGTTTAGATTTTGTTGGGCCTGAAGCTCATATAATTTTATGATCTTTTACAACCAAAAACTTTTTACAGATTCAAATGAAAAATTATACATAAAAGTTATTATTTATTTAGAATAAGAAAATAGCAGCAAATTACATTAATATCTGGAGATTCAGTTCTCTTTCTCTGAACTCTCTTTTTAATTGTACTATAGTTTTTTTTTTTTTTTTTTTTTCAGGAGACCAGAGTTTTATTATTACTCAATTTAGCCTCCTATTGTACTACAGTTTTTTTTTTTTTTTTTTTTTGAGGTGGAGTCTCACTCTGTAGCCCAGGCTGGAGTGCAGTGGCCAGATCTCAGCTCACTGCAAGCTCCGCCTCCCGAGTTTACGCCATTCTCCTGCCTCAGCCTCCCAAGTAGCTGGGACTACAGGTGCCCGCCACTTCGCCCGGCTAGTTTTTGTATTTTTAGTAGAGACGGGGTTTCACCATGTTAGCCAGGATGGTCTCGATCTCCTGACCTCGTGATCCGCCCATCTCGGCCTCCCAAAGTGCTGGGATTACAGGCTTGAGCCACCGCGCCCGGCCAGTACTATAGTTTTAAAAATGGATACATAATTGTGTAAAGGGCTAAATATTACTATATATTACTGTACATATACAGTAATCTATATATAATACAGATTATGTACAATAATAATTTTACATATTTATGGGGTACATGTGATATTTTGACACAGGCATACAATGTGTGATTATCAAATTAGCATACTTGGAATAGCCATCACTTCAAACATTTATAATTTCTTTGTGTCGAGAACATTCCAAATCTTATATTTTAGCTATTTTGAAACATGCAATAAATTATTGGTAATGAATAATTTATCAATAACTAATATATTTACCCTCTTGTGCTATCAAATACTAGAACTTATATGGAGATGTTTCCCGATTGAACTAGCTTTCCCTTCCCAAAGGAAATTGTGAGAAATTGTTGCAATTCCTAGCAACTCCCAGTCTCAGAAAGACATGTGCAAGGTTGAGGGCCTCTTAAGCTTCATTAGCTTCGAGGTAAGCCAGCTCTGCTGCTGGGTGAGGGGATGTCAGCAGGCAAGGAGCTGTGAAGGACTGGGTAGAGAGAAACAAACCAGAGAACATTTTCCCCCTCAGGCAACCATGGAGTGGCCCTTGGAGCAAGGCTTGATGAGGACTCCCGTATGTATCTGACAAGAGATCCAGCACTGAGTTTGTGTGTCAGGGAGTAGAAAATCAATACAGAACCATAACGGCATCAGTTCATAAGAAAACCTTTCAATATTTTTCAGCCAAATCCCTCCTGCCCCAAGCCAGACCCAAACCTGGAGAAACTAGAAACAGAAGAGGGATAAAAAGAAATCAAGAATGCATTACATTCCTTCCCCACTCTAAATTCTTGAACTTGAGATTCGTCCAACCTGGCATGGGGCTGATGACCACTAAATTGGATATGAGATAGAAGTTTTAAATTGGTGCAGTCTGAACCAGATGATTTAATATGTGAACATATATAGAAGGCTCTGGAACCTGCATGATATTCCAGTAAGGGAAAATAAAGTGGAGACCTACAGAGTATGTACACCATCAATGAAAGAAGAAAACATTCTTTTGATACCGTAGAGACTGATTTTAGTGAATGAATTATGTAGAAAACACCTTAAATACTCAATTAGTTAACACGATGAGAAAGATAGGGAAAACTATGAAATCATGTATGCTTCTAAATTCTTACCCAAAACCTGGTTAGCATTTCCCCCCGTTGTTTCTCTAGCAACAATGGCTGCCTACAGTGGGAGATGTTTGGAGGTTCACTGGTAAACTTTTACAGTTGAGAATAACTAAATATAAAATAATCTTCTAGTACAAGGGACACTTAAATCCTATGTACAATTTCAAAGATATAGACTACAGACAGAAAGTGTAGCACTTAAGAAGAAGGGTTAAATATTTGAAAATATAATTCGTCTAAATGTGTGGTAAGAAATTGATCTGAAATAGGCTCTTTTTTCCTGTGGTATTTAGAAGAATAGGGTAGACTGCTGAGCTAGATTAGGGGTAATCTGGACTAGATACAGAGTAAAAACTAAAAGATCTCAGCAGGTTATTCCTAGCTACATGACATTGTGAAATGACAATGAAGACAAGCAAAAATTTTGTGAGGGGTTGCAACTTATTACAGAACAAATGGAAAAGCTAAGACCTGATATCCTGTCTTTAACAGGATATCAGTTCTTACTATTGCAATTTCAAATTCAATTTATGACTCCTACCTCATTTTGAAGTGCTAAATGAGTTGGAAACTAAAAACCCCAGTAATCACAAAAAAACTGCCTTCTTTCTACTAATGTTAAAAAAAAAGTCTACAGAATGAGATAATAGGGAAAGATGGATTAAAAGTAAAGAATAAAGGAAAGAAACTCACCTCAGTTCACATAGGATACTGAGAATAATAATTTCCGAATACTAAACAAATACATACCCTGTTTGAAACTTACTTAATATGAAAACATTATTCATTTGAATTGGGTTTGATTTCTTTAGTCTAGCTCAATTAGTTGAATAACACTAATTTATCCATTTGTTGCCCTAGTGCAGTGGTGTGCAAATGATGACCTTTTCCCCAAATCCTGCCAGTCACCTATTTTGGTAAATAAAGTTTTATTGGAACACAACACAGTCATATCCGTTTGTTTACATTTTGTCAGTGACTGCAGTCATATGCATTTGTTTACATTTGTTTACATTTTGTCACAACACAGTCATATCCATTTGTTTACATTTTGTCAGTGGCTGCTTTCCTGCTACAATAGGAGAGTTAAGTTATTGCAATACAAAGTCTGGTATTTGCTATCTGGCCCATTATAGAACATGTTTGCTAGCCTCTGCCTTGGAACATAGAGGATAGCATTGGTTAGTGATGAATAAAAACTGTGAGAACAGTTAGAAGCATAGAAAGCAGATTCATTGAGATATGGAAATTATTGACTTTCAATGCATGATAAAATACATTTATATGTGCTTAGGTCCTGGTAAAATTAAGAATAAATTTAAAATTAGTGTCTCAATAATGATTTACTGTAATGTCAGTGATGTAAGTTTCTAGTGTCTTGGTTGTATAGGGTATATTCCCAAACCTGATGCTCCTTTTAATTACCGTTTAACTTATTTAAAAACATATGGCTCAGAAAGGGGAAAGTGATTTAAATATTATCGTTTAATTTACTAACCTTCCTATACCCTTTTGGAAACAGCTTGTTTTAAGTCCATAGAGGTTTGGATACTCAGAATAGCCCTTCTGTATCACTTTCTAAACTGAATTTCACTACATGCAATTTGGACTTCTCTGAAATGAGCAACCACAGGGGTCTGAAAATTCTAGTACAGATTTATAACAAAATGAAAAAAGATTGGACACTGTCCAGAAACTTGTGATGGTACTCAAAGCAGAATGACATTTGCTCAGTAAAGCTGCTGAAGTGTTACTTTCTTTAATACTTTTCAACATGAAATTTGTCTTCTTCTAAGCAGATTACATTCATAGACAGGGTAGGAACAGCACTTTACAGCAGTAAATTAGATCAACCAAGGTACAAAAATTAGTGATGATTTTGCTTACAAATATCCATTGTAACAGCATTTCATTTTGTGAACCCTAAGGTCTAACTCTATGGCTCTGAAATTCTGTTCATTCACTACCCCACTCTTGCGTAGAGAGCTGGTTTCTTTAGGGGTTATCTCATATTGTAACACTATTATTCTTTACTTATCAGGGAAAATAGGCATGCGTTTTCAGGAGATACAGATTAGAATGCTCGTGTGTATGTGTGTGTGTGTGTTGAAAAATCTCTCTTTCTTAAGGTTCTCATATACCCCATTAGGAAGCATTCCCCAACCTTTCAATTAGAGTCCTGGCCCAGAACGATTAAACTGTGATGAGGAATTGTTATGTGCGTTTCAAAGTAAAAACTTTATGCATACATGCTACAGTATTAAAACATCAGTATCTGTGTATTTTGAGAGGAGCAAGCAGAGAGGTAAAAGGGTTTTCTTCCTGTCTCTGTAATAATCATTGTTTTATTCTGAACATAAACAGTCTATTACTTTGAATGTAAAGTAATATAATGTGTAAACCTATAAACAATTTCATCAGGCCATCTTGTCCATCCTCCCTGAATCCAGAAAGGCTGAATATTAACACATCTTATTGAAATTGGTCTGCTATTTTGAAAGCTATCTTGTATCCAATTTTCCCTTCTGAGAAAATAGGAGGAAAGACAAGGGAAGTTTAGAACTCTGCCTAGATGGGCTCAGGAGTGAGATCAGGTCACATGGCTTGGACTGAGGCAAAAAAACAAAGCCAAAGGGTGAGAAGGACTGGAAGAGAGTTTAGAAGATTTTGGAGAAATCCACTTTATGATGTGGCAGCAGAAAGAAAAAGAACCTTTGGCTTCGGCTAACAACATAGATAGGAAGTGAGTTACCAAAATCATGAAGTCAGTTCAGATCCATTTTGTCAAAATCAGAATGGGGCTCACTCAGTAGCACTGGGTTTCTCTAAATTTCTTTCTTGGAAGACTCTACACTGCTCTGTGTATGCCAAGTATGAGTATGCATCTGTTGAGGGAAAAAGTTAGTCATGGTGACGGCCCTCTGTGTCCTACCTCTTTGAAACGTGTTCTTCTTAATGAGCTGAAACTGCTTATGGTCTCATTGGGAGTCTATGTTCTCCTTCAGTACATTTTCTGGTTCTCCTTTTTGGATTACTGCACAGACTGCCGGAGTGCTAGGTGTAGGGTTGGGTATTGGTGGGAAGACAGTATTCTTACCCTGGACCTCCGTGGTCCTATAGCTGTCTGTTCTCTTGTATTAGACTTCTGATATACTACAGGTATCTCTTTTTGGATCCTTTCAAGAAGTAAAAAAAAAAAAAAAAAAAAAAAAATGTTCTGGAACTGGCCAACACTAGTGTGTCATGTGTTAGAGTACACAAGGGGATTGTGGGAATATAAGTCATAGCTGCTATGGAGCAGCATGTCCTGTATGCAACGGTGTAAGTAGTAGTTTACAGGAGTTGAGCACTGGCAATCAAGATAGAAAGCATGTTGTTCATAAGATGTGAATAAGTGTTATACTTAATGATACACAACTGCTACATCTCCATTTGGCCAGCAATATAAAGGGACATACAGATCTGGAAGTCTTTAAACAGTGCATGCCAAATCAGTTGACATTTCAGTAAATTTCTCTGGAGTTGTGGTTGAGAGGTTGAGAGATTTAGAAATGAGTATGGAAGGCGAGATAATGTACATGATGAAGACTGACAGATACATTTCTTTTTGTGGGAAAATTTACCTTAAGTCCTGAAGAGCTGATGGAGCTTCCACACTAGAATAAAAACTCTTTATGTTTTTTGAATATACATCATTGATTTACATATACCTTGGCTCTTAGTTGGCTCTCAGGCAGTGTTTATTGGAATAAGTCTAAGAGAATCAATATATAAAGTATAAATAAATCTAGGACTGCTTATATATATCCTGTTAGGATGATTATCTTTATTGTTATTTTCAAATACATATTACATAACTGAGATTGGAATTAATGTGATGTTCTTTAATTCATGCAGATAAGAGGTTTACTTTATTTAACATGTACTTGGCTTACAAAATATCAGAAATTTAATGTTCTAAAATAAACCTTATCCTTACCTATTTCTCTGAGTTGGTAATGTTAGACACTTTTCCAGGAAATGAGAGTGTATTAGTTTTCTATTCCTGAATAACAATATTAACACCAACTTAGCAGCTTAAAAGAACATACTAACAGTTAACTCACAGTTTCCAAGAGCCAAGTTTGGGCATGGATTCACGGATTCACTGGGTCTTCTGCATAAGAATCTCACATTGCAGTAAAGGTATTGGCTAGGTTGGGGGTCTTATCTCAAGTCTTGATTGGGGAAAGGGCCCATTTTCAAGCTCACGTGGTTGTTGGTAAAATTCAATTCTTTACAGTTGTAAGAATGAGGGATTCAATATTTGCTGGTTGTCAGCCAGGGGACACCCTCAACTCCTTGTTTCTTATTGGCTGGAGGCTGCCTCAGTGCCTTGTCATGTGGGCCTTCCCCAAACTGCTGTTTGCTTCCTCAAAGGCAGCAAAAGAGATAATCTCTTTGTAACTTACAGCTTACATTTCTATGTAGTCTAATTCTGGAAGTGACATCTCATCACCTAAGTTTATCGGATAGTCTGTTGGTTAAAAGCACGTCACAGGTCTCATCCACAGTCAAGGAGGGAAGATCACACAACGGCATGAACAACAGGAGGGGGACTGCAGGGCCATAGGAAAGTATGTTCACCACATATAGGGAGGGAGAAAACACAGTTCTTGTCAATTCTGTAATTTCATCAGTAATAAAGCCTCATGGAAAATATTTACTTAGGTTGAATGACACAAATATTTCAGACATTAGCAATGTCAGTAGAGAAGTTTTTTTCTTGTTTCTATTTTGCTTAATTCAACAGAATTGCAAGTCCTTTTGCAGGATTCTGAAGGTTGCCTTGCTAAATTATTTTTGCATTATTAGATTTTGAAAAACAATTGGGTATTAGTGGGTCCATTATAAAGCAAAATACTTGTTGAGTAAAGCCTTGAGGAAAGTGATGATAGTCAAGGAGATATCTTCACTCTCAGCCCCCAGATTTACTCTCTTTTAGTTCTTTAAATCTGTATCTGTTGCACTTATGTTCAGTAGGTCTATGTTGCTGTTATTGTACCAATGTATAAATCTGTATAAATTCACTTTATAAGTCACATACTTACACAGTGAATCAGAAGCCAAATTTCTAGACACTCTAAGAAACTCTCTCTTCCACTAACCATGCTTTTTTTTTTTTTTTTTTTTTTTTTTTCAAATTTATTACTGTCATTCTGCGATTGGTAAATACATCACCTTGATTTTATCATACCTGTCCAGTCCTCTGTTTCTTATCTTTGTGATTTGGTTCTTTCTCCCTCCCTCTTTTTTTTTTTTATTTTCTATTCTAGTGATCACTATCAGAGCTTATTTCTGTCTACCATTTTTTAATCCTGTTTTTTTTTTTGATAAAATTTCTCTCTTTTCTACACTATGTATAGAGATATTTACTTTTATGGAGTCATTATTGACTGCTTGATAACCTGCCCATTGAAAATACCGAGGTTAATTAATTAAAATATTTCCTGTGCGATTTGGTCAATTTTTCCTTGACTTGAATTATTGTAAGTTGTATCTGTTTCAGCTTCCAATCTGTAATTATTTGTAGCCCCAAAATAAAGAATTCTCAGATGACAGAAGAAAATTGGGAATATGTTTTACACTGTTCAAATGAGACTCCCTCAGGGTTGATTCAGTTAAGACATTTAAGTGGAGCAAAAATTAATTTTAATTAAAATCTTCTTAAGTTCATAAGCATGATAAATCTGCTTCAAGAAGCAAAAAGGATATAGGATTGCAAATAAAAAGAGAAAACAGATAAAATTTTTTCTTCACCTCTAATCTTAGCAATCTAAGCAGATTCTTTTTTGGCAGACGAATAAAAAACAAATATAAAAATTAATAAATATATCAAAACCATCACCAATGAATAATAGCCTCTCATTCATATTTACAAAAAGCTGGAACACCTAGATAAAAATGTGGATGCATTTGAAATTGCCAACACCAGGTCTAGTTACCTAGTTATTGTCAGAGTCTGAGAATCTCTTGTCACTTGAGCTACAATATGTACATTTCTTTGGACAAACAAGTATTTACCACATGTGTGCATAGTCTAGGTGATGCATAGAAAAGCTTGAGAATACTGGACTTGTCTTTTCCCTCTCTCAGAGGACAATGCTGCTGGTTCTTGTTGTTTTAAGAATTTGGAGTCATGTAATGTAGGTTGGGAATCAGGAGACTAGTACTGACCTGACGCAGGTGCCATTGTTGCGGCACAGATGATGAGCACACCAAGGGACGTGGCAGTTCTCAATATTCTTTCCACGTCGTGCTTCATCGATGATAAAGAATTCTTTGTTGTTTACTTGAAGATCTAGAATGCAGCCCCTGAATCCATAAACAGAACCTGCTTTCTTATGAATTTGAACATTTTCAGGAATATGACCAAGGAACATTGATTCAAAATATACCTGTAGAAAAAGTAACAACAAAAAATAGGGTGTTGTCAGATTATGTGGAAAAGATGTAGGATGTTTCGTTCTGTAATTAGATGTGTTTTAATGTGTTTTTCTGTGTAAAACAGGTTGCTGCTGTTGGTTAGTTTTGTCACTTCTACTAGGTGGGGAGATAGACTGTTTTAGAAAATGGTTCTTTTTTACATCTCTTTTTTATCTCTAACAATATCTAACAATATTTAGCAGAAAAATAGACACTCAGTGAAACTCGCTGATTGATTACTTTGAAATGTTTTTTCGAGCTGATGTGTTTGCATTTTAGTGTGAACATTCCCAAATAATAACTAAAAAAGAAAATAAAACCATGTTAACTAATTGTTGTTATGGGTTGAATTGTTTCCCCTCCAAATTCATATATTGACATTCTAATCCCTAGTACCTCGGAGTGTGACTTTAATTAAAAATAGTGTCATTGCAGATGTAATTCGTTAGTATGAGGTCAATACCAGCATAAGGCAAACCTATAATCCATAGGGCCTTTTGGACATTTATAAGGACTTTTATAAGGACAATAGTCTTTTTTAGGACTTTCATAAAGAAGGTTGGATACAGACCAACTGGCACACAGGGAGATTGCCATGTGAATAAAAAGGCAGAGATCAGGGTGATGCATCTATGGGCTAAGGACATCAAATATTGCCAACACCTTACCAAAAATGAGTTGAGAGGGATTAAACAGATCTTTCTCAAGTCATCATATGGAAAGAACCCTACAGTTCTTGAGTTTCTAATTTCCAGAGCCATAAGAACTGTAAGACATCGCTGTGGTTTAAGCCACCCAGTTTGTGGTACTTTGTTATGGCAACCCTGACAAACTAATGTAATCATAATATATTATAAATATCCTAAAATATGAGCAAAATGTATGGTGCTTGCAAATGGTGCTTGGAAAATTGAAAATGTTACCATTTCCTTTCTCCAAAATTTGAACATAAATATGCGTGAGAAGTAGAACTTTGCTTGAGTAATATTCACTTCCTTAATTCACCTTTTATTCCAAAATCAGATCAAGAAAAGACTCTTGCTTTGAGAAGACACAAAAACATCACATCATCTTATTGAGATTACTGGATAACCATATGCAGGAAACTGAAACTGGTCCCCTTCTTACACCATATACAAAAAGCAACACAAAATGGGTTAAATACCTAAATGTAAAACCCAAAACTATAAATACCTTGGAAGGTAATCTAGGCAATACCATCTTGGACATATGAACAGGTAAAGATTTCATGACAACGACACCAAAAGCAACTGCAACAAAAGCCAAAATTGACTAGTGGGATCTAATTAAACTTAAGAGCTTCTGCACAGCAAAAGAAATTGTCAGCAGAGTAAACAGACAACCTAAAGAATGGGAGAAAAATTTTGCAAACTATGCATCTTACAAAGGTCTAATATCTAGCATCTATAAGGAATGCATACAAATTTACAGGAGAAGAACAACCCCATTTAAAAGTGTGCAAAGGACATGAACAGATGCTTTTCAAAAGAAGATATACATGTGGCCAAGAAGTGTATGAAAAAAAGTTCAATACCACTGATCATTACAGAAATGCAAATCAAAACCACAATGAGATACCATCTCACACCAGTCAGAAGGGTTACTATTAAAAAGTCAAAAAATAACAGATGCTGGCTGGGTTGCAGAGAAAAAAGAACACTTACACACTGTTGGTGGGAGTGTAAATTGGTTTAGCCATTGTGGAAGCAGTATGGTGATTCCCCAAAGAGTTAAAAGCAAAACTACCATTTGGCCCAGTAATCCCATTATTGGATATATACCCAAAGGGATATAAATCATTCTACCATAAAGACACATGCACTTGAATGTTCATTTCAGCACTATTCGTAATAGCAAAGATATGGAATCAACCTAAATGCCCATCAATGACAGATTGGATAAAGAAAATGTGGTACATATACACCATGGATGGAATCATATGCAGCCATAAAAAAAGAGTGAGATCATGTCTTTTGTGGCAACATGGATGGAGCTGGAAGCCATTATCCTCAGCAAACTAATGCAGGAACAGAAAACCAAATACTGCATGATTCTCATTTAAAAGTGGGAGCTAAATGATGGGAAATTATGAACACAAAGAAGGAAACAATAGACACTGGAGTCTACTAGAGGGTAAAGGGTAGGAGGAGGGAGGGGAGCAGAAGAAATATCGATTGAGTGCTAGGTTTAATTCCTAGGTGATGAAATAATCTGTACAACAAAACGTCATGACATGGTTTACCCATGTAACAAAGCTTCACATGTACCCCCAAACCTAAAAGTTAAAAAACAAACAAAAAAAGAAGTCACACCATCTTAAAGGCAACCAAGCCATTTATAGAAAATTAGTAGAATAAAGAGACTCTGTAAAATTAGGCTGTTGATCTACCTTTATTTGATCAATACATCAGGGCCACATCTTACATGGGAGTTAGTTCTACAGATGGCAAATAATATGAATATTTCATAGAAGCTAAATTGTCTTTGGAAATCCTTTAGTCCCCACACTGGAGACTAACATGCTTTCTCCAGATAATTCCAACACAGCTACATATTTCCTCCAGCTTTGGAATAGCTTGCTGTTTTTTCAGTGCACCTGTAGATGAAGCTGGCATTTCATGTCATGTTGTTTAAAAACTCTAGAACCCCCCAGTGTGTGGTGAGATGTACCACTGTCAGACACAAGAGGGAACTGATACTGAGTACAATAAATTAACTTCTCACATCTGATGTTCATTGCAGAGCTTATGCGGATTGACCAGAATGATGTTAAAATCACCTTAAATGATTTAAGTTGCTACTTGATTTCTACTTTCCCACCCTCAGCAACATATATAATTGAATTCTCATAATTTAGATGTACATGAAATGCAGATCCTCTCTGTAAGAATTTATGAGCTACAATTGAAGTCTAAATAATCTGGAAATAAGACCCTACTCTTCAGGGCTGTTAGGCATATGGCAAGTAGATGCAGCAACATTTGTGTGGGAAACATCTCTGATATCCCAATTCCCAAAACACACATTCATACCTCAAGCTGACATCTGAAAAGTATTTAAATTGGTATTACAGATACAATAAAATGGAACACTGTCATTGCCAGAATTAAAAAAACTAAAGCCAAATAATTAAGTTAGGGGTCTGGCGGGAGGAGAGCGTGAGAGATGCCCAGCAATATTGCTTTACGTTTATACTAATATGTGCTGTTTTCATGTGGATGTACTTTTAGAGAGCAGAAGCATGTTTAATTCTAGGAACAGCAAAGCATCTCCATGACCCATAACAGGTCAAACTAACTCTGTCTTTGAGATCTGGTTATTTTTAAAAGACTGAGTCTCTGCTCCTAAGGGCGTCTTTACTTCTTTTTATTTTTTTCCTGAGTATTTCTTCTTATTTGGATCCCAGAGGGTGATTATCTTTGGGGATGTTATGGTGGAAGCTAAAACTTTCAAGGTATATCATTAGAACTGTCACATAGCATAGGTGTATTTCTGTTTGTTTTCACATTCTACAAACTATTAGCAGACCTGTCTATCAGCTAAGGTAAGTGATCCACTGTTAATACAACTGGGAATTATCATAAACTTTCAGACTCTGCATCCAAAGGATGACCTTCCTCTCACCGTGGATCTCTGACATCTTTGTGTATTGATCACACACCTGGAAAAGTGAAGCTTTCACTGTTTTGACAAGCGTGCTGTTTTAGCACAAACCTAGTAGAGAATGGAAGAATACTCTCCTTTTCTGTCAGTAGTAGGAAGGTATGAAGGAAAGTCTATAGAGCTATCAATGATTTATTAGACCATTAAACAACACCCAAACAATGGAAGTAGATGGCTCTTGCATTTTTTCTGATGTGAGACTCATGCTTAGTTGGAGTCCTGAAATGTCTAAAAAAGCAGATTCTGTTGGCTCCACACACATAACCATTAAAATGGTCGACTTCTTCTATTCCCAGGCTTTCAATTATCCAAGAGACGACTTGTGTGTATAATTATTCCTAAGGAGACAGGTCTTTAAAATAAGTCTTTTCTAATAATTTCTTGTGAATCAGACTATGAAGAATAAAGTCTGACATCAAGATATGATGTTACAAGATAAAAGCACAGAGAACAGACATGGACAATCAAGGAGGAATTATGAAAATAAGAAAAAATATCAATGATAACTGAGGGTAAAGGACTCTATATCTGACAGGAGTGAAATGAACACTCCCTTTCCTTTCAGAGTTTCTCTTTAAAGGAAGAATATAGTTATTCTTTAATAATACGTATGAATAAAATAAGAAAATAGGCAAAGGGGAAGTAAAATTCTAAAATCCAGCAGGCAGGGGAGAGGGTAGATAAGAAGCTGTCCTATTTATTTTTGTTTTGTTTTAGTTTAAATTTAGATGTTGGAGTACTGTATATCTTTCTGTATTGATATCCTGATTCAATGTTTACTTTTATTTTACATTCTCAATTCTGTGTCTGAAGTTAAATGACTTGTGTTAACAAAATGTGGAGAGGTGATTATAAAAATGCTTTTTGGTTAAGATTAATTATCACTTACACTTGTCTTTAAGAATATGATGACTTACAATTGAAACAAATTGTAACTCTTTTATTTAAGAGTCATTACCATTTTTGGTTTTTAACATTATCTGAATTGTATGGAAACAAATTTAAAATCAGAAACATTGAGTTTTGGAATAAAGATGGAAAAGAAATATTGGATAAAGTGTTTCAGAAGGATTTATTGAAGTAACTTTTCACATGTTAAAAAAGCTTAAATTCTTAAAAATTGTTTAAATGAAATAAGTGAAAAGGGATAAAAAATAACACAAGCAATATTTATCAAAATTCCCATTCTTTTGCAGTTAAAGGATCGCTCTCTCCCTCTCTTTCTCTTACTTTGCCCTAAAGTATAATAATCTGTGAGCATATGATATCTTCTATGTTAATTTATATTTATTTTTAGGACAGAGCCTTCGCCCTGATTATCTTGGGATTCTTGGAGTTCATAGAAGTGCCTTGAAAATAGGAAGTTTCATACACGTTTTTTACAAATGACCCTGTTTCATGAAATCCAGTCCTGCTTTTCCTCAGTCTCTTATTTGTCTTTAAGCCTCTTTCCCTGTGTTACGCTGCCTTAGAATCTCGATATTTTGCTAGATTCAGCACATGAGATGTCCTTATAAGATCCCACTCAGAATAAATGTTATATTATTATTCTAATATACCCTTCTATATCTAATATATATATGGCATAGTGCATAGGACAGTAGCTCACACAAGGTTATTTCTTTAAAAATTTGATAAATATGAGTGAAATTATTGATGTTATGATCAATAATTCACAGTCAATATTTGATTCTTAAGGCTTTCTAGGCTAGGAAATGTTGTCAAAATAGTATCTCCTCACCTTGTTGAAGGGACAACTAAACTTTAGAGAAGCAATTGATAAACTCAGTTGCTACTTTGTGAACACATTGATCTAGGGAAGTGTAAATAGAAGTATGTGGGATTACTCTTGTCTATAAAGAAATTAAATATAATTTGGGGAATGAAATAATAAAAAAAATTGTTGCAAAATAATAACATATAGGTCAGCAAGATGGCAGAATAGGAAGCCTCAGACCCTCCTTCCCCTGTGGAGACACAGATGCAACAAAAATACATGGACCGATTCCCTTTGTGAGGAATTAGGAAACAGTTAAGAGGGTCCCACATGTCAGGCGATTGTGAAGCCAGCTGTATCACAGCTGTAAGGAAAATTTATGGCATTCATTCATTACAAGTCCACTCCCCAACATCGCATGGCATAATGAAGAGAAAACTCCTTGCTCCCAGTCTTGCCTTGGGAAGTGAAACAGAAGACTAAAACATGTCCAGCATGCAGACTCTTTGGGGAGCTGTCTGAGTGACTGGCTTTTGCCTTTTCTGACTCAGGAAAGGGTACTACACTGGGGATCACTAAGAACAAAGGTGATGGTTTGGACTAATATACACTCATTCACCACAGTCTCTTGTCCCGGCTTGGCATGGGATCAGAGAAAATTCTCACCTTCCAGCTTCTCACCAGGGAGGTAAAGTAAAGAATTAGGGCATGCATCCAGTGTTATGGCTTTTGGGGGGCTTCTGCCTCACTAGTTTCTGTCTCACTTGTCTCAGAATGCTGATGGGACCTGGCTTACTCTCAATATCTGGGGACTACTGAGAAAAGAAGAGTGTTTGGAGGCTTATTCCTGCTTCAAAGGACCCAGGGTACAGAAGACAGAGGCTGCTATAGCTTGGTGACCTCTCCCTCAGGAGAGAGTGGGTAAAAGAGTGGATCATGTTGGCCGGGCGCGGTGGCTCAAGCCTGTAATCCCAGCACTTTGGGAGGCCGAGACGGGCGAATCACGAGGTCAGGAGTTCGAGACCATCCTGGCTAACACGGTGAAACCCCGTCTCTACTAAAAAATACAAAAAGCTAGCCGGGCGAGGTGGCTGGCGCCTGTAGTCCCAGCTACTCAGGAGGCTGAGGCAGGAGAATGGCGTAAACCCGGGAGGTGGAGCTTGCAGTGAGCTGAGATCTGGCCACTGCACTCCAGGCCGGGCGACAGAGCGAGACTCCGTCTCAAAAAAAAAAAAAAAAAAAAAAAAAAAAAAGAGTGGATCATGTACCCAATGTTCTGGTTTTCAGAAGGCTGCAAGAGACTAATTTCTATCTTGTTTGATTGAGAATGCTAATGGGACTTGGCATACTCTAGAAGTCTGAGGGCTTCTGAGACTAAGAGAGATGGGCAGCTTGTGGTGTATCCAGAGAACCTATAGTACCGTATACAGAAGGTAAAGGGAGCAAGAGATTATGAGCTCCTGAAAGAAGAAACTGGAAAATCACTTTAATTTGGAGTCTGCATGCACAAGTTCAGAGAAGACACATCCATAGGAAACATTTGAGAGGACCGCAGACTGATGGTTAAAGGTCTTTCCCTCTGCAAAATGCCAGTCCAAAAAGACTGGAAGAAGTGGCTGTTTTATCAAATGTGTGTATTCCACCACAAAGTTAGAAAGCAAAGGAAGACAGAGGAAAGCATAGCATAATCAAAGGAACAAAATAAGTCTCCAGGAGACAACCCTTTAAAAAGAGATCTATGTGAATTACCTGACAAAAAATTCAAAGTAACCATTTTGAAAATGTTCAATGAAAACAGAAAAGTGATGCTGAACAAAATGAAAATATCAAAAACGAGAGAAAATCTGAAAGAGAACCAACCAAAAATTTTGGAGCTGAAAACTGTAATGCCTGAATTTAAAAATTCATTACAGAAGTTCAACAGCAGTCTTGGTCAAGCAGAAGAAAGAATCATAAAATTCAAAGACAGATCACTTGGATGTCACAAAAGGAGAAGAGAGAAAGAAGAAAAGCTTATTCATAGAAATCATGAATGAAAACTTCATAAATGTGGGGAAGAAAATGGACACCCAGAATCAAGAAGTTGAAGTATTTCAACAGAAATGAATATAAAAAAGTCCACTCTGAGACATATTATAGCCCCAAACAGAGGATTTTAAAAGACGCACAAAAAAGGCGACTTTTCATGTAAATGGGAGCTCCCACAAGACTATCAGTAGATTTTTCTACAGAAACCTTGCACATCAGGAGGGAAAGGGGTGATATATTTAAAGAGCTAAACATTTTTTAAAGGAACCTACAAAGCAAGAATACTGTATCTGCCAAAACTGTCCTTCAAGAATGAAGAAGACATAAAGACTTTCCCCATAAACAAAAACTGAGGAATTTAATCATTAGATCTTCCTTATAAGAAATGCTAAAGGAAGTTTTTCAAGTTGAAATAGAAGGATACTAGACAACAACACAAAAACTTATGAAAGTATAAAGCTTACTAATAAAGGTAAATATGTATACAAATATAGAATACTATAATACTGTAATCATAGTGTGTAAATAAATTTTGGAATTATTTATTTTTAGTTTGCATTATTTTTTATTGTTATGTTGTTATTTTTATGGTTTTTATTCTGGAATATTTTCTTTTTAAAGATTTCAACTTATTTTAGATACAAGGGGTACATGTGCAGGTTTGTTACATGGGTATATTGCATGCTAACTTTAGGAATTTAGAAATTAAGGGCAAAAGTATAAAATAACTATAATTAGAAAATATGTTAACATGTACACAATATAAAATGAAGTTATTTTTATGATTAATAACATAAAGTGTGTGTGTGTGTAGGAGCAATAAAGGAATAGAGTTCTAGTATGTTATTGAAGTTATTATTAGGTTAAAATATACTGCTATAGCTGTAAAATATTTTGCGTAAGCTTCATGGTAACCATAAAAAATACTCATAGAAGATACGAAAAACAAAAAATAAAATCAAGTTATGTCACTAAAAAGCCAAAAAGGAAGAAAGCAAGAAAGGAAAGGAGGTTCAAGAAAACTTGTCCTGCAAGAGATTCACTTTAGATTTAAGGATACATACAATCAGAAAGTGGAATTATGGAAAAATATATTCCGTGCTCATATTGTTAGGCTTTGTGTCCCCACCCAAAATCTCATCTTTAATTGTAATCCCTTAAATCCCCATAATCCCCACATGTCAAGGGAAAGACCAGATCAAGGTAATTTAATCATGGGGATAGTTTCCCCATGCTGTTCTTGTGAAAGCGGCAGTTCTCTTGGGATCTGATCGTGTTATAAGTGTTTGGTAGTTCTTCTTGTGTTCATTCTCCTTCCTGCTGTCTTGTAAGGCAGGAAGGAGAATGTAATAATATGTTATAGTAACAAACTGGAAGATAATCACAGGATCATCTCAATAAATGCAAAATGTCATTTTACAAAATTTGAACTCTTTCATGAAAAAATACTCAGCAAATTAGTATTAGGAGGGAATTAATTCAACAGAATACACATCATACTCAATGGTGAACACCTAAAGCTTTTCCTTCAAGTTGAAGAACAAGATAAGAATGCCCACTCACTGCTTTTATTGAGCATAGTCCTAGAAGTCCTGGCTGGAGCAGTTAGGCAAAAGAAAAAAAAAAGGAAGAAAATGCATCCAAATAAGAAATAAAGAAGTAAAATTATCTTTGTTCACAGATGACATGATAATATAAACCTTAATGATAATAGAAAACCTTAATGATGTCTCTGACATATATGCCCACACACAAAACTGTTAGAGCTAACAAATTTAGCAAAATTTCAGGACACAAAAATCAGGAAAAAATTAATTACACTTCTATGGACTAACTATTAACTATCATAAATAAATTAAGAACACAATTTTATCTATATTACATGAAAAAGGATAAAATAGCATAAGAATAAACTTAAGAGGGCAAAACACATGCAACTTAAAACTACAAAACATTTTTGAAAGAGAAAAAAGGCAAAAATAAATAAGAAAGACATTTTACATTCATGGAACATCAATAAATTGTCCATACTATCCAAAGTAGTCTACAGATTCAATACAATCCCTACCAAATTTCCAAAGATATTTTCACAAAAATTGAAAAAACAATGCTGGAATTCATATGGCACCAAAGGATGCCAAATAGCCAAAACAATCTTGAGAAAGAATACATTGTTTATACATTGGTATAAACCAATGAAACATAATAGGCTATGAAAAATTGCATGCACACATGGTCAAATGATCTTTGAAAAGGGTGCATGTGGAACCCTTCAACAAATGGTCTTTGGAAAACGGTATTCACATGCAAAAGAGTGTCTTTTTTTTTTTTTTTTTTTTTTTTTTTTTTTTTTTTTTTTTTTTTTTTTTTTTTTTTTTTGAGACGGAGTCTGGCTCTGTCACCCAGGCTGGAGTGCTGTGGCCGGATCTCAGCTCACTTCAAGCTCCGCCTCCCGGCTTCACGCCATTCTCCTGTCTCAGCCTCCCGAGTAGCTGGGACTACAGGCGCCGCCACGTCGCCCGGCTAGTTTTTTGTAGTTTTTAGTAGAGATGGGGTTTCACCGTGTTAGCCAGGATGGTCTCGATCTCCTGACCTCGTGATCCGCCCGTCTCGGCCTCCCAAAGTGCTGGGATTACAGGCTTGAGCCACCGCGCCCGGCCAAGAGTGTCATTTTATAATGAGCAAGTGTTTGGCATATATCTGAAAGATGTCTTGAGGTAGTAGAAAATTCAGAACTTAGCTGAGGTACAGTCACTGAAGATATCATAAAATGTAAAATATTATATTCCCAACCAGTATGCTACGCTGCTTTAACTTACAATATATAATTATATGGCATTAAAATTCTGATACATTAGTCTCGTGGCAAACCTTAAGTAGGAACAGATAAATATGTTAAACCTGCGTATGCAACAATTACTCTAATGGGAGTAGGAAATAGTGCATGTTCTCAAGGATTCTCATTATTTTAAGAATGTCCCAAGAATTCCCTGTTAGTCATAAGTCAATTCTCTTCCACTAGTAACTGAGAGACCCTGAACCTTGAATTCCTTTAGTTTTCACTAAGGCAGTTCCTCACAAGAGAGCTTTAGCAACATCTTGGATTGTAAACATTCTACTGACCATTATATTGACTATAATAACAAAAGAATGAAGACAAGTTCACATTCTAAGGAAGACTCTAGATCACTTTCCACAATATTTTCCACACAGTAGGAAACTATTTTCAGGAAGGTAACCCCTACTCATCATCAGGAATCAATTTGTTCAGCTCTACGATAATGTTTTCAATGAATCAGTAAGACAATCAATAATATATTTTCCTTCGTTTCTTCTGAAATCCCTTCAGTGTATAAGAAAGTAATGGTATAATTTAAAAAGCAAGGATTTTGAAAACTGAAAAAATAAAATTGGATCTTTGTCTTACACTATACATAAAAATCTACTCAAAGTTGATTAAAGACTTAAACTTAACACCCAAACCATAAAACCCCTAGAGGAAAACATGGGGAAAATGCTTCATTAGTTTTGACAATGACTTCTTGGATATGACACCAAAAGCACACACAACAAAAGCAAAAATAGGCAAGTGGGACTATGTCAAACTAAAAAGCCTCTGTGCAGCAAAGAAAACAACAGAGTGAAAAGGAAAACTACAGAATGGGAGAAAATATTTGCAAACCATATGTTTGATAAGGAGTTAATATCCAAAACATACAAGGAATTTCTATAACTCAATAGCAATGAACAAACACACAAAACAGACAAACAAAACCCCAATACAACCTGATTAAAAAATAGGCAAAAGACTTGAATAGCCATTTTTCCAAATAAGACATACAAATGGCCAACAGGTATATGAAAAGATGCTCAACATCTCCAATCATCAGGGAAATGCAAATCAAAACCACAATGAGGTATCACATTATACTTGTTAGGACGGCTATTACCCAAACCAGAAAATAACAAGTCTTGGTGAGGATGTGGAGAAATGGAAATTTATGAGTACTGTTGGTCAGGATATAAGATGATACAGCCACTATAGAAAATAGTATGGGAGTTTCTCAAAAAATTAAAAATAGAACTACCATCTGATCTAGCAATACCACTTCTCGGTATTTATCCAAAAGAATTGGAAATAGGATATTGAAGAGATTATTTGCACTTGAATGTTTATTGTAGCATTATTTGCATTATTCACATCATTCAATAGATAAAAACAACATAAATGTCCTTTAATTGATGAATGAATAAAGAAAATATGGTATAGTATGAGCTCACTTATATGTAGAATCTAAAAATGTTGAATTCATAGAAATAGAAAGTACAATGGTGATTGCCAGAGGCTGGTCAGGAATGGGGATAGACAGAAAAAAGAAAAACATTGGTCAAAGGGTACAAACTTTCAATCTGATAAAAGGAATAAATTCTGGTGATCTATTGCATAGCATGATGACTATAGTTAATAATAACATATTTAAAAACAGCTAAATGAGAGGATTTTCAATTTCTTACCACAAAGAAATGATAAACATTTGAGGTAATGGGTAGGCTAATTTGCCTAATTTGATCATTCCACAATGTATACATGTATCAAAACACTACATTGTACCTGATAAATATATACTATTATTATCTGTAAATTAAAACTATAATAAAGGAAAATGGTATATATATATGTAGATATTATGGAATATTCAATTTTATAAAAGAAGGAAATCTTGTCATATGGTACAACACAGATAAACCTTGAGGACTTTATGATAAATGAAATAAGCCAGCCACAGAGTACAAATTCCACTTAAATAAGGTATAGAAAGTAAACTCATAGAAGCAGAAAGTAGTCAGAGGTTTCGGGGAGAGAGAAATGAAAAGTTGCTCTTCAATGAGTATAAAGTTTCAGATAAGATGAAAAAGTTCTAGAGATCTGTTCTATAATAATGCGTTTGTAATTAACAGTAATGTACTGTACACACAAAGTTTTGTTGCTTAGTAATAGTTGCAATAGAATAAAGGAAAACATCATACATCACATTCAGCACATGTATCCCAGAACTTAAAGTAAAAAAACAAAACAAAACAATAAATCAGATTAGAAATAAAAAAAGGAAACATCATATAAAATGTTGTGAGACCACATAGTTTTGGTTAAAAGCATGGACTATCTAGTGAGAATGTCTGGGTTTGAATCCTCAAATAGCTGTGTGATCTTGGGCAGGGAACTCATCCTCTTTGTGCTTTATTTTCCTTCTCTGTATTTGGAGATAATAATAGTATTTACTTCATATTTTTTATATAATTTAAATAATTAAAATAATTTAAAATATGAACAGTGCTTCGAACAGTGTCTGGAACATAGTATTATATATTTTAGCTATTATCAGAATTAAGAATAAATTTTTACTTTTTACTTTCAAAATTACCAAAAAACCCTCCAAATTATTATAGGTGTTTTTTCTTATCCAACCTAGAGTATCACATTTCAGATTTCAGACCCTTTGGTGTCAGTCTGGCTTTGTTTTGGGTTTATGTACTGCAAAATACTATCTTGTACATAACGATTCTTCGAATATACTTAACAATCCCTACTAAATTATAATGAGTAGAGGCAGTGCTGGAACCTATTTTGATATTTTGTGCCAAAGTCCATGACTCTTAAAATTAAATAGCTTCAGCTTGCAAAATTTGTAGTTCTTGTATCTTTATTCCACAAACCTCCATCATTCTCCCACTGTAATAATAGAGGAAAAGGCAGCAGAAAAGGTATAATTTACAGTTGGAAGCCATCTTTAGGTGTTCTTTCTCAGACAAGATCCTGCCAGAACTTGGAAAGAAAGAGCCTGTGCCATAGAGGTTGGCCCTTAGAGGCTGTAATATACCATAACTCTAGGACTGAAGTCTATCTGAGAGAACCTCACCACATATAGCCTCCATAAGAGTGACCAAATTGAGCTTTGAGGTTAACACAAGTTAGAAGGCAGCAGTGATTCACCCAGGCTTAGGAGCACTTGAGTTGGGCTGAACTTAAGGAGACAGAGATTTATAAAAGCATGTGACAGCTCCTGTAGTGGCAGCAGAGAACAATCATTGAGGCTTTAGAGTGCCTACATACATTCTCTCTTTACCACCCTAAAATTATCCGGATTATTTTCCATTGATATAGTAAATTCTACTCCCCTGTGTTAGTCTCTGCGTGTGCATAAGCATTACTTGCAGCATTCTGATCGGTATTTCATTTGGTCAGCCTAAAGGGCAAGGTAACTGATTTGTCAAAGAGGCTATAAATATGTCCTATTTAACATTTTCAACAATAAAAGGATATATATATTTATTTTATTTATTTTTTTTGAGACGGAGTCTCGCTCTGTCGCCCAGGCTGGAGTGCAGTGGCTGGATCTGGGTTCACTGCAAGCTCCGCCTCCCGGGTTTATGCCATTCCCCTGCCTCAGCCTCCTGAGTAACTGGGACTACAGGCTCCGGCCACCTCACCCGGCTAGGTTTTTTTTTTTTATTTTTGTATTAACAAAAAGATATTTATTGAGTATTTACTGGATTCTATTTGTTAAATATGTGATTCATTAATGTAGAAGTTAGTAGCATATTTTATGCTATTCATAAGAAAATACAGATCTTTCAATATAAAAAATGGGCAATTATAAGGAGTGAATAAAGATATAGTCATACTGAATGCTTTCCATTTTTCACTACAAGCGACTCATATATTTTCCACTGCTTGAATATTCCATGTCTTACATCTAAATGTGTGGCCCTCTCGGCATCTAGAATGACTTTTTAAAACCTAAAAACAGTTTCATTCCTACCCTAACAACCTACTTGAACAATTTTGAGTCAGCTGCAGTAGCAAATGAAGAGCAGTACAGTGCATTATAAAGGAACACAAAAGCGCTGGGAAACAGAGCCTGAGGTAGAGTCTCCTTTCTTATCACTATACAATTCTGGTCAGAAAAGATACTCAGTGTCCCTCAGCTGTAGAAAAGAGAGAATCATTCTACCTTTTCAGCGTTCTTGCAGATATTAAATGAGATAATATTTAAGGCCATAGTCTGGAAAATATAATGTGCTTATACAAATGTTAGATGTGATTATGTGTTTCTTTTGGATGCCTATAAATATTCAAGAGACTATATAGAAGAAATGAAAATAAAATGAAATTTCCAATCATTAAGGCAGTGCATAGTGGCAGCTTTAATGTCTACCAAAATTAGAGCTCTAATTATACAGATTAATCCTCCATGATGATCAAAAGAACTAGGAATTTTTACCATAAATGTATTGCGATAAAGTTACACTAAGAAGAATGTAACCAACCACATCATTAAAACTAAAAGAATTCAGCAAATTGCCTGGTCTCTGGAGGGACAGACATTCTCTCTTCTTTTAATTTAGACTCATTCAATGTTTCTAAGAGAAATTTTCTGGCCAATGCAAATCTGTAAGACTGGGAACGGCCTTTTTAAATAGTGTAAGTACTATCGTATGTTATAAAAACACAAGTTTTAAAAAATTGGCATATTTTGTTAATCTTTCTCCACTCTGGAGCTGTCTTTTTTTTTCTTTAAATCAAGCACAAGATATTAAATCCAAAGTGTGAAAGGAAAATAAGTTTATTGTTAAATTTGATAAAACTTTTATGCTGACAGGCAACATTAAATATATTTAATCATCCCTAAAGTATGAGTTGAATTTTCTGGTGCTTCGTTGAGAGTTTTTACAAGGAATCTGTTCAATTAAGAAATATGATTACTACTTAGTAACGTAAAAAATACTTATCTGAAATACTGAGGGCACAATTAGTGTTTGGAATTGGATATTTGCATACCTACCTGAGAGGTATGGGAAATCTCTGTGTCTTTCTTCTGTACTGGAGGTTTTCCATCTGCAGTCATTTCAATCATACAAATGACTCCAGGGCTGCCCATAGGCGTTGTGTAGCTAAACCTAAAACACAAGAGGCCATTATGATATGTGTTATTGGCAAGAAAGGGGTAACTTCACACATGGATAGTAAGTGCTTCTTCATTGAGAGAGGTACTTTCTGGATCACAACAATCCTGAAATATGGCCCCAGCCAAGTGTAGACATTTTCAAGTAGATAAAAGATGTATTTCTTTTCTAACACTGTGTTTTATTTTCCTTCTCTCCTACTGACTTTAAAACTGGACATGAAATGCTTTCAGAAAGTTAAACCTCCCACAGAATAAAAAGAGCTTCATGTGTATAAGTAGATATTGATAAATTTTAAGTGCTAACTGGGGTTGACATATGGTCTCACTCATGTAGGCGATGGTTGGACAAGTAACATCAATGTTAAATGATGCTAAACTCCCTAGGAAAATATTTCCCCTCCCTGGCCTACAGGGAAATTGAAATGGAATAAGAAATGAAAGGCTGCATACCCCTGAGTAGTGAGATTACACTGTGATACAGTTATCAGAACTCAGAAAGCATGCTGCTAATGTACCGGCTGGTACTGTATCTCAGAGATAAAGAAAAGTATAAGGTTAAGGGAGTTTGTAGAATGAATAGCAGAAATGGTCAATACATAACTGAAAATTTATCACAGTTTATAGAATGATGCAATCATATGAAAAGGTACATATACTAAGGTACTTGGCATACTTTTTAAACAGTTTATTTAGAGTTTTAAAGAAAACTCAAACAATATTACCCCGGCACTTGTTGTAACAATAGTAACTTGCATTGTTATAAAGTTTATTTCATAGAGATAATACAAATATGTTCACTGATATTAATAGTGGCTGTTTCTGCATACTGAGAGTGTGGATAATTTCATTTCTCGTTCTTGCTTATTTGTATTTTTTAAATTTTGGACAATGATCACACTTTTTTTTTTTTACTTTTTATTTTGACCAGACTTTCTTGTTTGCCTGGGCCTGAGGCATTTCCCAGGACATGGGACTTTCAGTTTTTTCTTTTTTTTTCTTTTTGTTTGAGACAGAGTCTAGCTCTGTCGCCCAGGCTGGAGTGCAGTGGTGCAATCTCGGCTCACTGCAAGCTCCGCCTCCCGGATTCACGCCATTGTCCTGCCTCAGCCTCCGGAGTGACTGGGACTACAGGCTTCCACCATCACGCCTGGCTAATTTTTTTGTATTTTTAGTAGAGACGGGGTTTCACTGTGTGAGCTAGGATGGTCTCGATCTCCCGACCTCGTGATCCACCTGCCTCGGCCTCCCAAAGTGCTGGGATTACAGGTGTAAGCCACCGTGCCCTGCAGGACTTTCAGTTTTAAAACCAGATAATTTTCTGGCAGACCTGGAGAAGTTGGTCATTTTGTTTTTCAAACAAAAAGTCAATTTTATTAAACAGTTATTGGTTAAATAGTAATACTTTTTCTTAAAATAACTTTGTCGACTTAATTGAATTAAAAAACAAAAAACAAACCCTAAGTTTCCTCTTTCTCTTACCCCTCTTAAAGGCACAGCTGTGGGCTGGTTCCTTCTCCTTGCCTACTAGGTAGTAAGAATCTGATATGATCCTTTCAATAAGTCATTCCACTACCTTTTTGGCTTCCACTTTAGTTTACCAAGACCATTTCTAATTCTGATGAGATCACTGTTAAAAATTCTTGAATTCTAAGAATTTCCCACTTAGTATGAATTTTTTACTGTAAAAATATATGAAGCATATTTGCCATCAGTGTGGATATGGCCAGGTTGATACGTATGGAGGCTTTTATACTGGAGATGGAGAGAATTGCTCTCAGGGAATGCACAAGATCTCTGCTTTTCTCATTCAGAGCTTGTTGAAATCTAACTTGGAACTGAAGCTCCACCAAAGTAAGCTATTCACTCTATTTGCTTTCTGTTATTCCTTCTTTTCTCCCCCTGACCCTTCCACAAATGATGTTTTATATTATCTCCCTGGTTTATGAACTATGTTGTAAATTGATATGCTAAGTCTCCCAGAATTTTTTCCACATGTTGATTCTTATGTTCATTTTTATGTTGTCTCATGCTTGCTTATAGACCAAATTGTGTCATAAGAAACAAAAAAACCCTATAAACAAATGAGATATTATGCCACATAAATCATTTGAGGAAAAGCCTAAGAGCATATCCCTTATGCCTCTCAAGTATTGCTGAGTCTAATGATTTAAAGACTTAAGGATCATATTTTGAGATAATCCGTTGACTGGCTGAGTGATCTTAGGCAAACCACTTAACCTTTCTTCCCTGAAGTGTGATTATGCACGGAAGGGAGATAATCATTCTAAGCTCATAAATGGTTAGTGAGAATCACATTATTTAATGTACATAAATCATTCAGTGCTAATATTAAAATCCAAGTTAAAGCAATTATTTGCTGACTAGACAGGGATCTCTAAAGAGATTTTTGTAAAAATAAATTACACAGTCAAGTTGAAGTGTTCATCCACTTCTACTAATATTGCTCATAATGGAATTCAAAATCAAATACTCAAGTTGCATTATTTTAAAAACTAAAACTCGATGAAACAGACTTTTTTTTCAGTGTCCTTAACATTTTTGCACTTTAGATTTATAATTTTTAGGTGTGCTTAGCAATATTGGTGGAAACATTCTGATTTGGAAAAGACAGTTTATTTGTAGATTTTTAGAAGACTTGCCCAGATGGAAGTTCAGGTTATCTAAAACAAATGAAAGGGCTGCAAAAAGGTAAAAAAAAAGGAGTTCATTTCTTAATTAATTAAATCAAGTAACTTAAATAATTTATCCAGCTCTTAAACGATAGAGTAATAATAACACAGAAAGACATTTGTGTGAAATAGAAAAAGGGATACATGTAATTTGAATTACATAAGATAATTTTAATAAAAATATGCAGAGGATAATACCAGAGCTACTTTTACTAATATTAACAGTGGCTATCTCTGTATCCTGGTGATATGGGAGGCAGGCAGGGAAATGCTGGGTAGAGAAGGGCAGGGTTCCTGGCAAGGGCTCCACCCTTGGGCCTGTGCCCACGAACCTAAATGAGAACAGATACTCCTGTTTTCATGCACAAATGTTGCATTTTCCAAGACCACTCTGGCCCACATGCCCCCTATCCTGTGCCCATATAAACCTGAGACCTTAGCAGGCACACACAGAAGCAGCTGAATGTCGAGACCATGGTGGAACAATGTAGCAGAGAAAGAGAGAATAGTATTGATGTCTGGATGCCAAGCAGAGTTTGGCTGGGGGCTGTCAGAGAAGAGTCCAGCCCCTGGGTGGCCCTACTCCAGGGGAAGACCATCTTCCCACTCCATCCCCACTTCCAGCTCCCTTCCGTCTTGCTGAGAGCCACCTCCACCACTCAATAAAACCTTGCACTCTTCCTTTGAGCCTGTATATGATCTGATTCTTCTGGGACACTGGGCAAGAGCTCAGGATACAGAAGGCTGTCACGCTGGCCCCCTGCCCTTGCAATAAGGCAAAGGGTCCATTGAGCTGATTAACATGCAAGCCACCCACAGAGAGCAAAGCTAAAGGAGCACTCTGTAACACATGCCCACTTGGGTTTCGGGAGTCACAGACACCCACCCCTAGATGCTACCATGGGGCAGAGAGCCCAAAGCACTTGCCCCGGCCTCTGTACCTGCCCATCTGCATGCCTCTTCTAGGGGTTTGAGCCGCAGGGTGACCAAACAGGGGAGCCATATCCCTGTCACACGTCCTATGAAGGGAATTGGGGAACTTTCCTGTTTCACTGGGAATGAAGATGATTTTTTGTGTATGTATGTGTGTAGAGATAGGGTCCCACTATGTTGCCCAGGCAGGTCTTGAACTCCTGGGCTTAAGTGATCCTTCTGCCTTTGCCTCCCAAAGAGCTGGGATTGTAGGCATGAGCCTCTGTGCCTGGCCAGAGGATGATTTTTAAATTGTGTCTTTTGCTTATTTGTATTTTCTAAATTTGGACACTGAACATATGTTTTTTAATCTTATCTCTTAAGGAAAAAATTCAACTTTTATTAATAAAACAATAATTAAAGAATTTTCCAACGTTTTTCTGTTGTTTCCTGGATTCCATTCCTTCCTTCCAGGTACACCTGTGTACATAATAGCCAAGATTTGGAAGTAACTTAAGTGTTCAACAGTAGATGAATAGATCAAGAAAATGTGGTACATATACACACAATGGAGTACTGTTCAGCCATAAAATAGAATGAGATCCTGTCATTTGCAACAACATGGATGGAACTGGAAGTCATTATGTTAGGTAAAATAAACCAGGCATAGAAAGACAAACTTTCTCACTTGTTTGTGGGAGCTAAAAATTAGAACAATTGAACTCATGAAGATAGATAGTAGAATGGTTACCATAGGCTGGGAAGTGTAGTAGGGGTCTGAGGAGCTGGAAAGATTGTTACTGGGTACAAAAATACAGTTAGAATAAGATCTACTACTTGATAGCACAACAGGGTGACTACAGTCAATAATAATTGTATGCTTTAAAATAAAAAAAACAACTGAATTATTTGTAACACAAAGGATGAATGCTTGTTTTGATGGATACCCCATTTTAAACTGATGTGATTTACACATTGTGTATTTGTGTCAAAATATCCCATATATCCCATAAATACAGACATCCACTATGGACCCTCAAAACTTAAAAATTAAAAAAAAATTCCTCAAACTTTGGAAAATTTTTACCTGAATCATCTTGAATGTTGCTTTTTGGTATTCTCTGAATGATACGGTTTGGCTGTGTTTCCACCCAAATCCCATCTTGAATTGTAGTTCCCATAATCCCCACGTCATGAGAGGAAACCAGTAGGAGGTAATTGAATCGTGGAGGTGGTTACCTCCATGCTGTTCTTGTGATAGTGAGTCAGTTCTCATGAGATCTGATGGTTTATAAGGGGCTTTTCCCCCTCTTTACTCTGTACTTTTCCTTCTTGCCATCACATGAAGAAGGACATGTTTGCTTTCCCTTCTGCTGTAATTGTAAATTTCCTGAGGCCTCCCCAGTCGTGTGGAACTGTGAGTCAATTAAACCTCTTTCCTTTATAAATTAGCCAGTCTGGGACAATCCTTTATAGCAGCATGAGAATGAACTAATACACTGAGCACTGAAATCTCTATTCGTAGAACTTATGTTAGACATTTTTTGGAAGGCTGTTAAGCAGTCCTCTAAACTTCCTAATCTTGCTTTTACTCTTAAAAAAAATTCTCTTAATTTTTCTGTCTGACTTTCTTCTTAGGTGTCATTTTTTTCTTCAACTGTTTTTAGACTAGAGTTTATCCTATCTACTGAGTTTTAAATGTCTATGTTTTTTTATTCTCAAGATTTTGAATATATTTCTTTTTTTGTGTTTAATTTCTGTCTGTTATGCTTTTATAATTTTTCCCCTATTTTAACTACTATTTTAATATACTTTCTTGTAAGATGTTATTTTTAATTGAAAATATTGGAATTCAGTTTCCACTCTTTAAATGAGGAACAATAAGTATTATCAAAGTTTGAATCACTTTTTTTTTAAAACTTTTATTTTAGGTTCGGGGTACCTGTTGCAGTTTGTTATATAGGTAAATTGTGTGTCATGGTGTATAGATTATTGCATTGCCCAGATAGTAAGCACAGTACTGTTAGGTGGTCTTTTTGACTCTCATTATCCTCCCACCCTCCACCCTCAAGTAGGCTCCAGTGTCTGTTGTTCCCTTCTTTGTGTTCCTTTTGAGCTAAGCACTTAATGTTTAGCTCCCACTTGTAAGTGAGATAGTGTGGTATTTGGTTTTCTGTTCCTGCATTAGTCCACTTAGGATAATGTCCTCCAACTCCATCCATTTTGTTGGAAAAGACATGATCTCCTCTTTTCATGGTTGTGTAGTATTCCATGGTATATATTTACCACATTTTATTTATTCAGTCTACCGCTGATAGGCATTTAGGTTGATTCCATGCCTTTCCTATTGTGAATAGTGCTGTGATGAACATATGTGTGCATATGTCTTTTTGGCAGAACAATCTATATTCCTTTGGGGATGTACCCAATAATGGGATTACTGGGTCAAATGGTAATTCTGTTTCAAGTTCTTTGGGAAATTGTCAAACTTCTTTCCACAATGGCTGAACTAACTTATATTCCCTGCAGCAGTGTATAAGAGTTCCTGTTTCTCCACAACCTTGCCAGTATCCGTTATTTTTTGACTTTTTAATAATAACCATTCTGACTAGTGTGAGATGGTATCTCACTGTGATTTTGATTTGCATTTCTGTAATAATTAGTGATGCTGAACTTTGTTTTATATGCTTTTGGCCACATGTATGCCTTCTTTTGAAAAATGTCTGTTAAGTTCTGTTAAGTTATTTGCCCACTTTTCAGTGAGGTTTTTTGTTTCTCACTTGTTAAGTTCCTTACTGAATCTGTATATTAGATCTTTGTCAGATGCATAGTTGAAATATTTTCTTCTATCTTATAGGTTGTCTGTTTACTCTGTTGATAGTTTCTTTTGCTTTGCAGAAGCTCTTTGGTTTAATTAGGTCTTACTTATCAATTTTTGTTTTTGATGCTATTGCTTTTGTTGTCTTTGTCATGAAATCTTTCCCAGGGCCTATATTTAGAATGGTATTTCCTAAATTATCTTCCAGAGTTTTTATAGTTTTGGGTTTTACATTTAAGTCTTTAATCCATCTTCAGTTGACTTCTATATATAATATAAGAAAGCGGTCTAGTTTCAATCTTCTGCATATGGCTAGCCAGTTATCCTTGCACCATTTATTGAATAGGCAGTCCTTTCCCATCACTTTTTTTGTCAACTTTATTGAATATCAGATAGTTGTAGGTGTACAGCATTATTTCTGGGCTCTCTATTCTGTTCCATTGGTCTGTGTGTCTGTTTTTTGTACAAGTACCATGCTGTTTTGGTTACTGTAGGCTTGTAGTATAGTTTGAAGTTGAGTAACATAAAGCTTCCAGCTTTGCTCTTTTTGCTTTGGATTGCCCTGGTTATCCTGGTTCTTTATTGGTTCCATATGAATTTTAAAATAGTTTTTTTCTAATTCTGTGAAGAATGTCATTTGTAGTTTGATAGAAATAGACTTGAATCTGTAAATTGCTTTGGGCAGTATGGCCATATTAGCAATATTGATTCTTCTTAATCATGAGCATGGAATGATTTTTCCATTTGTTTGGGTCATTTCCAATTCCTTTCAGCAGTGTTTGTGTGTTTGTAATTCTCCTTGTAGAGATCTTTTACCTCCCTGGTTAGCTGTATTCTTAGCTATTACTCTTTTTGTGGGTCTTGTGAATAGGATTGCATTATTGATTTGGCTTTCAGCTTGGATGTTTTTGGTGTATAGAAATGCTACTGATTTTTTTATGTGGAATTTTTTTTATCCTGAAACTGCAGAAATTGTTTATCAGATCTAGAAGCAGAGACTCCTAGGAGCAGATCTTTTGGGCAGAGACTATGGGGTTTTCCAGGTATAGAATCAATTGTCTGCACAGAGAGATAGTTTGACTTTCTCTATTGTTAATGGATGAATTTTATTTCTTTCTCTTGCCTGATTGCTCTGGCTAAGGCTTCCAGTACTATGTTGGATGGCAGTGGTAAGAGTGAACATCCTTTTCCTGTTCTAGTTCTCAAGAGGAATGCTTCCATCCATTGCCTATTCGGTATGATGTTGGCTGTGGGTTTCTTATCAATGACTCTTACTATTTTGAAGTATGTTTTCTCAATGCCTAGTTTATTGAGGGTTTTTAACATGCAGTGATGTTGAATTTTATCAAAAGCCTTTTCTGCATCTATTGAGATAATCGTGTGGTTCTTGTCTTTAGTTCCATATGATAAATCCCTTTTATTGATTTGCATATGTTTATTGCATCCCAAGGATAGAGCCTACTCGGTCATGGTGGATAAGCTTTGTGATGTGCTGCTGGATTCAGTTTGCCCATATTTGGTTGAGAATTTTTGCATTGATGTTCATCAAAGATATTGATCTGAAGTTTTCTGTTTTTGTTGCTGTGTGTCTGCCAGGTTTTGATACCAGGATGATGCTTACCTCATAGAATGGATTAAGGAGGAGTCCCTTGTCCTCAACTTTTTGTGATAGTTTCAGTAGGAACAGTACCAGCTCTTCTTTATATTTCTGATATAATTTGTCTGTGAATCTATCTAGTACTGGGCTTTTTCTGGTTTTAGTCTTTCTATTACTGATTCAACTTTGAAACTCATTGGTCTGTTCAGAGATTCAATTTTTTCTTGGTCCAATCTTGTGTGATATGTGTATCCAAGAATTTATTTATTTCTTCTAGGTTTTCTAGTTTGTGTGCATAGTGGTGTTTGAAGTCGTCTCTGAGGGTTTTTGTTTTTCTGTGGGGTTGGTGGTAATGTCCCCTTTGTTATCTCTGATTATGTTTGAGTCTTTCTTTTTCTTTTTTTAAATTAGCCTACCTAGCAGTCTGTCAATCTTATTTATTCTTTTAAAAAAGAAACACATGATTTTTTGATCTTTTGTGTGGTTTTTTACATCTCAATTTCCTTCAGTTCAGTTCTGATTTTGGTTATTTCTTATCTTCTGCTAGCTTTGCGGTTGATTTGCTCTTATTTCTCCAGTTCCTCTAGATGTGGTGTTAGGTTGCTAATTTGAGGTCTGTCTAACTTTTTGATGTCGGCATTTAGCACTATAACTTTCCCTCTTATCACTGCTTTAGCTGTACCCCAAGAATTCTTGTATATTGTATCTTTATTCATATTTTCAAAGAATTTATTGATTTCTGCCTTAATTTCATTGTTTACCCAAAAGTCATTCAGGATCAGATTGTTTAATTTCCATGTGATTGTATGAGTTTCTTAGCATTGATTTCTATTTTTATTGCACTGTGGTCCAATAGTATGGTTGGTATGGTTTTGGTTGTTTAAATTTGCTGAGGATTGTTTTATGGCCAATTTTGTCATTTATTTTAGAGTAGGTACCATGCACAGATGAGAAGAATGTATATTCTGTTGTTTTTGGGTGGAGATACCTGTTAGGTCCATTTGGTCAAGTGTCAAGTTCAGGTCCTGAATATCTTTGTCAGTTTTCTGCCTCAGTGATCTGTCAAATACTCTCAGTGGAGTGTTTAAATCTCCCACTATTGTTGTATGGTTATCTAAAATTCTTCATAGGTCTCTAAGAACTTGCTTGATGAATCTGGGTACTGTGATGGGTGCATATATATTTAGAATGATTAGGTCTTCTTTTGGAATTGAACCCTTTACCATTATGTAATGTTTATTTATCTTTTTTGATCATTATTGGTTTGAAGTCTGTTTTGTCTGAAATTAGAATAGCTACCCCTGCTTTTTTCCTTTTTCTGTTTGCTTGGTAGATTTTTCCCTCTCTCTTTACTCTAAACTTATGAGCATCATTGCATATAAGGTGGGTGTCTTGAATATTTGGTTCTTGTTTCTTTATCCAACTTGCTACTGTGTGCCCTTTAATTGAGGCATTTAGCCTGTTTACATTCAAGATTAATATTGATATCTGCAGATTTGATCCTATCATGTTGTTGATTATCATGTAGACTTGATTGTGTCGTTGCTTTATGGTGTCAATGGTCTATGTGCTTAATTGTGTTTTTGTAGTGGCTGGTAATAGTCTTTCCTTTCCATATTTAGCACTTCCTTAAGGAGTTCTTGCAAGGCATGTCTGGTGGTAACGAAGTCTCTTAGCATTTGCTTGTCTGAAAATGATCTTATTTTTTCTATGCTTTTAAACTTAGTTTAACTGAGTATGAAATTCATGGTTGGAATTTCTTTTCTTTAAGAATGGTGAATATAGGCCCCCAATCTCTTCTTGTAGGGTTTCTGCTGAAAGGTCTACTGTTAGCCTGATGGGATTCCCTTTGTAGGTGACCTGCGCCTTCTCTTTAGCTGTCTTTAACACATTTTTAATTTATTTCAACCTGGGAGAATCTGATGACTATGTGTTTTGGGCATGGTCATCTTGTATAATATTTAATAGGTGTTCTCTGCATTTCCTGAATTTGAATGTTGGCCTCTGTAGTGAGGTTGAGGAAATTTTCATGGACGATATCCTGAAATGTTTTCCATGTTGCTTGCTTTCTCTCCTGTTCTTTCAGCGATGCCAATGGGTTGTAGATTTGGTCTCTACCTAATCTGACTTCTTGGAGGTTTTGTTCATTTATTCATTTTTCTTTATTTTTGTCTGATTGAGGTATTTTGGAGAACTGGCCTTCGAGCTCTGAGATTCTTTCCTCTGGTTGGTCAATTCTGCTATTAGTTTGTGTTAGGAAATTTTCAATTTTTTTTTTTTCCTGCTGTTTGTGTTAGGAAATTTTCAATTTTTTTTTTTTTTTTTGAAAGGGAGTCTCACTCTGTTGCCCAGGCTGGATTGCAGTGGCACCATCTTGGCTCACTGCAAGCTCCCCCTTCCGGGTTCACACTATTCTCCTGCCTCAGCTTCCTGAGTAGCTGGGATACAGGCGCCTGCCACCACGCCTGGCTAATTTTTTGTATTTTTAGTAGAGATGGGGTTTCACTGGGTTAGCCAGAATGGTCTCGATCTCCTGACCTCGCGATCTGCCTGCCTCGGCCTCCAAAGTGCTAGGATGACAAGAGCATACCACCACTCCCGGCCAGCTTGGTTCTTTCTTAAAATGATCATTTCATCTTTCATCTCCTGTATCTTTTTATTGTACTCCTTAGATTCCTTAGATTTTTGACTTTGTCCTGAATCTTGATGATCTTCGTTCCTATCTGTATTCTAAATTCAATTTTGTCATTTCAGCCATTTTGGCCTGATTAAGTACCATTGCTGGAGAACTAATTCAGTTGTTTGGAGGTAAAAAGACACTCTGTGTTTTTGAGTTACCAGAGTTCTTACACTTGTTCTTTCTCATCTGTGTTGGCTGATATTCTTTTAGTCTTTGAAGTTGCTATCCTTTGGATGTGTTTTTTGTTTGTTTGTTTGTTTTTGCTTTTATCTTCTTCAATTTCCTTGGGGGTTTGAATGTGGTATAAAGTGGGTTCAGTCAACTGACTTCATTTCTGGAAGGTTTTAGGGGGCCAGTGCTCAGCTCAGCAATCCTGGGCTGTGTGCTCTAGCTCTGGGGGTGGGGCTGGTACCAGACTCCTAGCTTTTTCTCTTTGGCCCCTTGAGGTTATGAACCTGCTGTGCTGGCGGGGCTGAGATATTTCCAGTCTGCTTGCCAGAACCTCTGATGAAGGGGAGCTGGCCAAAGTACTGCATCGGGGTGGCAGCAGCAGGATCTGTGCTCAGTTTCCCATGCCTGCACCATGGCAGGGCAGTAGAGTGCATACACATAGGCTGGGGCAGAGTACTGGCGAGAGTGGGGATGAGGTGCTCCTGCTCTGACAGTGGTGGTGGTGTGGCAGGGGCAAGGTGCTGGCAGGTGCAGGGCTTCCAGTCTCCATGTGTACATTTGCACTGGTGGCATTGGCTCTGTGTGTGTGTGTATGTTGTTGTTGTTGTTGGGGTGGGGGGGGGGTGGTGCGGAGAGAAGGGGGACAGTGCTGTGGCCTGTAATTTCCCTTTTTAAATAGTAAAATTATCCCTTCATTTATGCTTTCTAGTGTTTTAAAAATACTTTAGAGTTTTTCAGGCCCTTTCATAAAAATTATTTTATCTAGAATGATTCCTGTTCCATTGTTGGTTTGCTTGGTTCCTTTTCCAGTAGTAAAATGGGTTCTGATAGTATACTGTGCAGGCCCATTTTGAATGGGACTTACGTTTCTTTTTCTCTCTTTTTGTGTACTCCCATTCTTCATGTGCTGTGTTCTTCTGCTGTGCCCAACCCTACCTGCTGAATGAGAACCGTACCTGATCTTTTGACACTGAAACCGGAATCTTGGCTGAAATATATTTGGTGATTCTGTCCTACAATGATACTGGAAATATTCACAGGTCCATTCACAGAGCTGACAGACTGCTTGGCATAATTCAGGTCATGATACTTTGATTGCATTCTGTTCTCTTCATGGGCTGGCAGCTTGCTAAAAGTCAGAATTCCAGATGGCAGGCTTTCTCTTTTTCTGAATGTGTGTGTGTGTATGTACGTATATATATGTATGTAAATTCCCTTATATATTTTATTTATCTTTATAAACCTATATCTATAACAGACCTTTCACAAATCTTTTTGAGCAAATAGTTTTAGTTCCTTTTACTGTACAGGAGATAAGCTTTTCTATTTCCAGATTTACATCTTAGCAAGTATGCACTCTTATCTTTTTCTCTGCTTTGCGTCTTTGTCTATTTCTTGTCTAAAGATATGTTTGTCTTGTTTTTGAATTTGCCTTTATGTTTTCAGTTTTCTTCTCTTTATTTTTTCCATCACTACTAGAACATAAAAGTGTGAAGTTACAGAGTCATCTTGACCCGAAATCCCACATTTTCTTTTTTTATTATAAGAAAACACAAAAATGAAAGATCAAACTAAGTTCTAGCTTTTGAAGGGACATGTAAACAGAAACTCATCTTTAATTTGTGAGAGGCAGGATGAAAAATAGTTAACCAAGCCATTTGGAAGTGCCTTCATGATTTTGCAGTCTTTAAATTTGGAAGGACTAATTTCTTTGGCTTTTCTCTCTCAGGTTTGTTTTGTGCTATAGGCCTTTGAATGCATCTGTCTCACATTTTTTTTTTCCAGTGGCATATTTCAAAAGCACATAAGTAAAGTCATTTTTTTTCCAGAGAGAATTAGAACGTATTTTTTTTTTTTCTATGTTTTATTTGTCAAATCTGGTGGTTATATGAGTTACTGGCATCAAACCATAATGAAATTAAATGCTTTAAAGCAGTATCTCAGTGCTGGGCTGAAGGTGTGCAAAACATAGTTCATGTATAATTGCAGCATGAAACCATGATATAACAGTAACAAAACTGAACAGCACCAACTGCTTCCAGGGAATATTGCAAAATTGATGATGATACTGAATGCTTTCACAGGTGCAAAACATAAATGTTCTTTTCTCTTGTCTTTAGGCTTGGCAATTACCCAACAATAACACTGGCTTGTTTATTTTAGATTTTGGGCATGCATTAACATTGCTAATAAGTTTTTCCTCTCCTCTCCTCTCCTCTCCTCTCCTCTCCTCTCCTCTCCTCTCCTCTCCCCTCCTACTTCCACCCCTCCCTCCTCCTTTCCTTTCTTTCCTTTCCTTTTCTCAGTTAAATATTAAAAATGAATGCAAAAATGTCTATATTCCAGATTTAATTATTTCCAGATTAATAACTGTTGAATTTCTGACCAATAACAATTTGCTTTAATGTATACTGAATAAATGTAAGTCTATTGCTCTGTAGCGAATGGTAGCCTATGAATTAAGCATTAACTCTGAACTTTTATTTAAAATAATCTTCTTAGGCTACATTTAGGATAGAAAGAGGGTAAGTTCAATTGTTAGCAACTATGATCTCCATGCTCAGCCAGAAGTTTTAGCTGACTAGTGACAGCTCTACATGAGAATAGCTGGGATGGGAGACTGGGAGCCCAGAGACTCAGTATCAGCAGATGGCAGTAAAGGTACATGGCAGAGACGGAGGCACTAAAAGGAATCTGGTCCCTGCAAAGACTAACTTAAGATCTAATTGATAGTGTTATTGTTTTAGCTCCCTGTTTGTAACAGGGAAACATGGAAAATATATTTCAGAGATTAGACATTAGGCAGTATGGGTGAAACTGTCCAGAGACATACAGCTTTCCTTACCACTTCACTTATCCAGTGTGATTGTCATGGCTGGGTAAGCAAATTTAAGGAAATGCTGTTTCCTAAAAGTGGAATGGTTTTCATACAGCCCTATCAACATAGCCATATTTCTTCAGGTTGTCCGTGCAACTCAGCACAAAATAAATGTTAAACAGTATAAAAAAAGGATCAGGCATAAAAGCCACAGTGTTAAGACTTGTGTCTAACAAAAACAATATAAACACACTGTTTTTAAAAAGCATCCTGTTTTTGTTTAGATCATCACAGAGTTGGCCAGCCTGACCAAACAAACGGCTTGTATAAAAAGCACTCCATGACCTCAAATAAGTGATTGTTCTGAGCACTTCCTGCCTCTGGATGATAGTCATATGGCAGTCACTAGTTTTAGATTATATTAGTTAGATTTCTCTCTAACAAAACAGCCCAAATACAGTTTGTAATAAATTTCAGAGAAAACCAAGCCATTTTCCTGTGATGTACTGATATTAAAAAGGGATCTGTGATGACTCCTGAGGACCACTGAAGCAGGAGCTTCACTTACACCCTTGATTAACCAGAGCAATCGTCAAGGGAACATACAACCAGCCATCAGGATATATTGGAGATTTTCCAAGAACTGTGATTTTCCTTCCAACTACACTATCTAATTCATGTGCAATGGGACTTGCAGCATATTCTCTAGACTTCATGGTCTCCTGGTAGCGCCTTTAAATGTGTAAACACCCAGAATTCTCTTGTTTTCTTTACCCAGGAAAAGCATTCACATAACAATGACAATTACACAAATATAAATTTGCATCCAGAAAGCTTCCTGTTTTTTTTGACCTGACATCCATTTCTAATCTCTCTGAACATGATGATGAGGAGTGTCAATGGGATGCTGGAGCAGGCTGGCGCTAGCTCGTGAGAGCTAATTTTGCATATCTTTCCCAAACACCGTATTCAGTGAATTCATATTGTTAGCTTGAAATATAGGCCATGGTGAAAGTATTTATTCCAGGGAAAGTGGCAAATGCTACAAATCACCCCCCAACCATTTTTCTTGCCCCCTTCACCCTGCCCTGAGAGATGATTCTTAAAAACCAGCATGCTGCTGAGTTTCTTGAACATTTTTTAGTAGTATCTAATTATTCACTTAGAACAAGGGCATTAAGAAAGCTGAAAAGCTCAACTTCACTGTTGCCATTTCATCTGAGATTTCAGTAAAAAAAATTCTTTTCTTTTTTTTTTTTTTTTTTTTTGGTAATATTTCACAGTTCTAGATTGGGCTAATTCACTCTGATGGTGAATGTAAGTTCTAAGAATATTACCCTAAAACCTACACATGTTCAGTTTACAAATACCAGATAGTATTTAATTTTATCCTCCACTTCCTATACTTATTATGTGCTAAATTTATTTGGTTTTAGTAGTTTTAGGGGCATTCACTCCTCTGAGTAATCAATCAAAACTCAGGACTGAAAACATTGATTTCTGATCCTTACATCTCAAACATTTGAACTCACATACACACATATTTTGAGAGAGTGTAGTTTTTTTTTTTCAAGTTGAAAGACCATATGGAAAAACTCAATTAGTTAACAAGCAGATCACTTTACCAAAATTTAGACAAAAAGTAATTCAGATGAAATTGGTAGGTGGAGATTCACTTCCATTAGGTGGTAAATGAAAAGGCCATGTGTGTCCCTGCCTTTTTTTTTTTTTTTTTTTTTTTTAACAAAGATATGATACAGTGAGGGATTCTTTTTATAAAATTGCCTTAAATAAGTGTGTAGTTTTTTGTTTTCTAAATACCACAGTTTCCAAGTGGTTGGTACTATTTGCAGTACATAATTTTCCTGGCAGTGCATTTTACTGAGATTTATGAAGAAACAGAAAATATTTTAATGTTAAGATATTTATACTGTATTATGTTTGATCCAGTGAAGTCAGTAATAATCCTAGTTTCACATTTTTATTAAAAATATGAAGAGAGAGTAGATGAATAGAGATGTAAAACATTTAAATTTCTGAAGTGCTCCCTGGGCCAAAATTGTAAATAAACTTACCACTCTAAGTGTAAAAAGGCTATAGCGTGACCCATTGAATTCAGTCTTGAATCAATAACTCTTTGGTTTCTTGTTTCTCTACCAGCTAGCACACGGTCTAAATATCCTTTGGCTTGGCTTATTTAGTCTTTTTGTTTTGTTTTGATTTCTGAGGTTTTGTGTACACCACTTCCCCTTCTAACTATCCTTTCTATGCCCTTTGTAAAACATCACTCTCTCATCTTTAAAATTTCCTATAGGGAGAGAAGAACAGTTAAAATCTTACCCCAAGCAAACTTTCAATTTGGAGATAACTCAGACATGTAAACTTTTAGAAATTCAACCAATATAAAAATAGGTAGAACTGATGAATATCTGTAATCTAGGCTTAATGATTGAAAGAAGAGTTACCAGCCCTTCTTTAAGTCAATTTCTTATAAATAGCTTCCACAAGAGCACTTTCAATTTAAAGATTGAGAAAAATTTAATTGAATAAGTAATCATGATGATGAAAAATATTGCTTTGTTTTGCACTCTTACAATAGAGACAACATATTCCTGGAGTTGTTTCTGATAAAAAACAATTACACTAAATGTTTTGGAGTTTTTCCAGAAGATGATACATAAAATTCTCCAAGTGGAACCAAAATCCACATCATCTCATATGAAGAACAAATCACTGATGGTTAGAGACAATGGTTTGAATGTTTTGTACTGCTTTATACAAATGGCAAACTAAATATTGCAAGGCTCATAGGCTCAAGACCACAAACAAATTTAATAAACTCTAAAATCTATAATCTCTGCTAATTTTATTTATAAAGTATCAATCCAATAATGATTTAAGGTAACTTTTAACATAGGTAAAATAGTAAACAATAGAAGAAAAAAAGAAAAATTTGATAACACAATAAAGGATAAAAGAAATTAGTTTTCAGGGAAATAATTTAAAATACAAATGAAAAGAGAACTATTGATTCAACAGACAAATGATCAAATGCCTATGATATAAGAAATATAGGTGGTAGGTGATGGTGAGGTGAAGGTGAATAAAACCGTTGTAATCTGAAGGTCCTCACAGAGGGTAAGGAGGAAAGACATTGTCATTCTTTGACAGGTCAGTTTTCACTGGAACCAGAGGAAGCATAGCCAGGGCACCCACATCAGCAGTATAGGTTAGTGTTAATGAGAGCTGACAGGTTTGTGCACCAGCTTCAAGGCTGCATTCAAATAGAGACAACAAGTAATGCCAGGATGAGTTTACACATAGAACACAAGCTGAGACTTCTTGATTTCCAGACTTACGAGGCAAAAAGGAAAGTAAGGAATTCTGAGTGCTGAGCTTTGTTGCTTCTAGGAAATAAACAAGCAAACAAAGGAACTATGTTTTCTCCTATTTTTGGCTTTTATGCTCCTCTTCTTTAACAAATTCCATTTCCATTTCACCACCTGGTACCTTTGGGCTGCTCTGTCCTACCTCCTATTAAAAGCAATGCAACCAATCAGGACAGACTGGAATAACATGTTTCAAAGGAACAGAGACCTTCACAGGGGTATGTTTTTATTATTAGCAATGACTTCTTTTTTTTTTTTTTTGAGAAGCAGTCTCGCTCTGTCACCCAGGCTGGAGTGCAGTGGCCAGATCTCAGCTCACTGCAAACTCCGCCTCCCGGGTTTACGCCATTCTCCTGCCTCAGCCTCCCGAGTAGCTGGGACTACAGGCGCCCGCCACCTCGCCCGGCTAGTTTTTTGTATTTTTTTAGTAGAGACGGGGTTTCACCGTGTTAGCCAGGATGGTCTCGATCTCCTGACCTCGTGATCCGCCCGTCTCGGCCTCCCAAAGTGCTGGGATTACAGGCTTGAGCCACCGTGCCCGGCCAGCAATGACTTCTTATAATCAAATACTGTACACTTGAATTATTTACTTTATTTAGTAAACATTTCTATGGCATTTATTATGGACCAGGCATTATCTCAAGTACTTTAAAATATTACACAGCAGCCACCCTCTGAGGTACATGGAAACATTTTTCCCATTTATAGATGAGGAAATTGAGGCACATAGGGGTTAATTTGCTCAAGGTCACAAAGTTCATCAATGACAGTGCTGGGTTATAAACCTGTATGTTGTAGGTCCAGAATCTATGTTATTGGCTGCTGTGTGATACCTTTTTGATTTTTTTTTTTTTTTTTTTTTTTTTGAGACAGGGTCTTGCTCCATCACCAAGCCTGAAGTGCAGCTCACTGCAGCCTCGATCTTCTGGTCATAGGCAATCCTCCTGCCTCAGACTCCCAGGTAGCTGGGACTATAGGTGTGCATCACCATGCCCGGCTAATTTTTGTATTTACTGTAGAGACAGGTTCTCACTATGTTGCCCAGGTGCTCAAGTTATCTGCCCATGTTGGCCTCCCACAGTGCTGGGATTACAGGTGTGAGCCACCACGCTTGGCCTCTTTTTGATTTCTAATAAGGTATTGTACATTTCTTATTCATCTCTTATTCTCTAATCTATCTCTGATTAGCAGCAAATGACTAATTATTTAGCTTGACTGAGACAGGAAAACTTTTCAATTCCTTTACTTCTGAAGGTATCCTTGTCTCCACCACTCACCCTGTTCTCTTAAGATGGAGGACTCCCTTCTGTCTCCTTTAATCATAATCTTTCTATCAGTTGCACTCCACATGTCCTTGGTCTTTTTTCCTCTAATTCTTGTCCTCTGCCTGAACCTTCCTAGGCTGCTGTCATATCCATCACTAGGACTGAACTCTTAGATGAGTGCAAAAGCAGGGAGGGAGAGCTGAAAGCAAGATCTATTGAGACTCCACAAACACTCCTTTCTGGACCTTGTTAATAGCAAGTAACAGGAAGGAGAGGGAGGCATACTACCACACTCTGTGGTGTTGGTGCCGTGTTGGTGGCAGGTTCCTGGCAGGGTACCTGGAAGAGAACTACAGTGCCTGACAGGGCTGTGGGAGTGGACTTATTTGGGAACATCTGTGATCTACAATTATGGGACTCTCTGCATTCTGGGGGGTGGGGGATTTGTGGGTACTGAAGATGTTCAAGAAGCTGCATTACTACATTATGAGATTTCATTTGTTTCCATGGTCTGGTGAGGTCTCGTAAAAAGCAGGTAATGTTGTATTATTCCATAGCTGTTGGTTTTGTGTCTGTTTTTTTTTCTCTGGCCTTCTGTTCCTCAGGTTCCTCTGATAGCCTCAGCTGTAAGTACAGTACCTGATGCATAATGCACACAATGCACATATGCTGACCTGAAGCCAGTGAACTTTCGTGATGTGGGACCACACAGGTCAGTGGAACTGTTTCTTAGACAAACCATTTTTCTTTACCCGCAGTCTGCTCTACCCACAGCCCAGTGACAATTCTATCTGCTCTCCCTGTGTGAAAGTTTCCTCCTTTAGCACATCTGCTCATTAATATGAAGTGGTGAGAACAGTCAATATGCTTGTAATGATAGGCCCAACTCTCACCCTAACTAGCTGTCTATGTGACTCTCTGCAAGTTACTTAAATCTCTTTGTGTTTCCTGATACATAAAGGAACTTATACACTTTCATTGCCCTTCTAAACCCTTATATTCTTGTCCAATGTTCAATTATTTTGTATAAGAAATAATATGTTGGGAAATCAGAGATCCATGCAGTAGCATTTCTATCCCCATTTTATTTATGTCTTTATGTCTTATGTTTTTATTTGTGTCTTATGTGTAAACCTTGGTGCCAAATGTATTCCTACTTAGTCCTGAGAAAAGACATGGAATACACACACACACACACACACACACACACACACACACACACACATATATATATGTACATATATAAATATGTAAATTGAAATTGAAGCTGAATTCAGGAGTCAAGATATATTTGAAAAATATACTACGATGGGATATTTCATTTGAAAACATAAATTAACACAGTTTCCTTTGGAAAGTAGGTAAAGAAATAGTTGTGACCTAGACATAGTATAAAGCTCAGATTGGATTCATCATAGCATACCTCAGGAAAATGATCTCTTTTCCATATTTAGGGTTTTTTTTTTTTTTTTATTGCTGTTGTTTGGATGTTTCTTCTTGCTTTCTCATCAAATCTAAACTTTTTAAATATCTGCATTAAGAATATGTTTTGACTTGCACATTGAGTAAGAATAAACTAATACTTATAGGTTTTGCAATTATACAGCCGAATAGCAAAAATTTTTTTGTGGTGTCTCAATTGAAATTTGATTTTGGTAACATTTTTGTTTTTCATATGCTGATGTCTAGCATATGGTAGAAAAATGGCCCCCTCAAAGGTATTTCTATATCCTAATTCTTAGAATCTGTAAATGTTACTTTATTTGTAAAAGGATCTTTGCAAATGTGATTAAGTTAAAGTTTTTTGAGATAAAGAGATCATCCTGAGTTATCTGGGAGTGTCCTGAATGTCATCACAATTTTTTTTTTTTTTTTTTTTTTTTTTGTCGAGATGGAGTCTCACTCTGTTGCCCAGGCTGGAGTGCAGTGGCACAGTCTCAGCTCACTGCAACCTCCACTTCCTGGGTTCAAGCAATTCTCCTGCCCCAGCCTCCTGAGTAGCTGGTATTACATGTGCACCCCACCATGCCTGGTTAATTTTTGTATTTTTAGTACAGACGGGGTGTCGCCATGTTGGCCAGACTGGTCTTGAACTCGTGACCTCAAGTGATCTGCCCACCTTGGCCTCCCAAAGTGCTGGGATTACAGGTGTGAGCCACCGTGTCCAGTCCACAAATGTTCTTATAAGGGAGAAACAGAGCAAGTGAATGATTGGAGACTCAGGGGAAATGGTAATGTGAAGATAGCAACTTCTGGTTTCCAGAACTGTAAGATAATAAGTTTCTGTTGTTTTAGGCCACCAAGTTTGTGTCAATTTCCTATAGTAGCTACAAGAAACAAATATGGGGCAAGAGATTTTCTTTCTTTCCTTTTTTTTTTTTTTTTTTTAAGATGGAGTCTCGCTCTGTCTCCCAGGCTAGAGTTGAGTGGCGTGATATCGGCTCACTACATCCTCTGCCTCTTGGGTTCAAACGATTCTCCTGCCTTAGTGGCTAATTTTTGCAATTTTAGTAGAGACGGGGTTTCACCATATTGTCCAGGCTGGTCTCGAACTCCTGACCTTGTGATCTGCCTGCCTTGGCCTCTCAAAGTGCTGGGATTACAGGCATGAGCCACCATGCTCAGCCTCTTTCTTTTTTTTTTTAAATGAAGCAGTGTTAAAAATAAGAAGCAAAGGTTTGATTACTAAGAGTGTTCAATAGTTAAAATAGAATTTGAGGATGAATGAGATTAGAATGTATATATATTGAATTGTAAGTGGATACTGTATTAAGATATACAGATAATCTAAATGCTTTGGGTTTAACAAATATCTCAGCTGTGTAGAGGCTATGAAATAGATCAGAAAGCAATAGTGTATCTCCTCTTAACATTTTCGCAGAGTAATCAGTGACAAGAAACACTGATATAATCAACATAACTCTATTACAAACATCTAAAATCTAATATCTACATTTTTTTTTGCAATTCAAACAGAGTAATAACAGTTAGGTAGAAGGAATGAATTCTTGTTTGATAGCAGAGTAGGGTGACTATAGTTAACAACAATGCATTGCATTTTTCAAAATAGCTAGACTAGTGGACCTGAAATGCAGCAAACACATAGAAATGACAAATACTATGGTGGTGAATACTCTATACTGACTTGATTATTACACATCCAATTCATGTACAAAATTTTACATGTACACATAAATATGTATACATATAATATATCAAAAAACTTTTTCTTTAAAAATGTTGATGAAATGTTTTCATCCAAATTACATAACATACACATTTGTTTATTTAACTAATAAAACACCATACCAAGTCACAAAAATATTCTAACAGACCTCTGTAAAGTATAAGGCAGATTATGTTCACTATTATTCCTGATACCAAGGGCTTCATGGCGTGAATATAGATGTGGTAGTAACTGGAAAAGAAATGGTAAAAAATATCCAACAATTTCCATTCCTTTCACATGTGATATTTTAGAATCTAAAGCATCCCCACTTGATTATTTTGGGTGATTTTTGGGGAGGGATTATTTTTACTACTTATGATGAAAAGAAATATTGATATTCCAGAGTTTTACCAACTATATTTTATTGATAGACAGTCAATGTAGCAAACTTTTCTATGGTGGGTTACATTAACTTTGAATCATCTGATATGCTAGATAATGCCCTAATCTTGTGGAGAATATTATAAATATTAAAATAATATATTATTAATAGCAAAGAAAGATCTCAATGGTGGTGCTATAGACAGATGGAGAAACCCTGTTTTTGTATTAAAAGATTTCCTGGGAATCCAAGAATTATGATGACTGCAGAAGGTTCTCTACATTATATTGTGAAAATGTTAGGGGAAGAACGAAGAAGTGTCCACAAATGAGGAAACCTTATCATTGTTACCATAGACTTCCTAATAATCTTTTCTGCCCAAAAGCATTTTCTGAATTGAGAAATGGTTCTCATTTTGTCTATATCTTATCCAGAGACTAAAATTCCTTGAAGTGATAGTTTTCAAAGGAAAAAAAAAGAAGCGTTTTCTTTATTGCTTAATAGCTCTGCTGCTGTTTTTTTGCAAAAGCCATTCTTTTTCTTTCTATCACAATTACCCTTTATTGAGCATTTTCTTAAGCCAGGTACTGGATTCAACATCACACATGATCTGTCTCAAGGCAGCAGTGCTAGACTAGGGTGAATTTGCTTCCTGGGGCACATTTGACAATGCCTAGAGACATGTTTCTTTATCACAACAGGGAATGAGGATGCTACTGACATCTGGTAGGCAGAGGTCAGGAATGCTGGCAAACATCCTACAATGCACAGGACTGCCTGGAATAATAAAGAAAGATACAGCCCTAAATTGTCAACAACGCACATCTTGAGAAAAATGTTTCAAAGTAAAAGCTGAGTGATTGTTCATCAGCTAAATAAATGGTAGGTCTTGTTATACGTAGGAGGAAAAATGGGACATGGTTTTTCTACAATGGATGAATTGAAAAGATTATTATATGTTATAACATTTTTCTATTTATAGGGAATACATTCACTACATTCACATGGTCCAAGATTCAAAAGATACTCAAACAGTTATAGTCCAAGTCTCCCCCCCCACCCCATCCCTGGTTCACCCAAGTTCCCTCTCTGGAGGAAACAGTATTAGTAATCTCTTATTTAGTTACCTAAAAGTTCTCTAGGCCTCTGTAAGAAATTATATGCATGCACAGAAACATACTATACATATTCTTTGCATTGTGCTTTTGTTACTTAATTCATTTTGGAGATTGTTTTCTATTATGATACAAAGTGTTTCCTCATATTTCTTTTTAAGATGACAGAGTATTGCATTGTACATTGTATGCATGTTTTCTATTTTATGTAACCATTCCCCTCTCTATGGATATTTAGATTATTTTCACTTTTTCTTCTGTTACAGACACTGATCAATGAATATCTTTATCTGTGAGTTGAAGTCCTACAAACAGAATTGCCAAATAAGCAAATCTGTGCTTGTAATTTTTATCAGATGTTGTCCAAATCACTCTCCATTGAAGTTGAATCCATTTCCATTCACACTGGCAACATATATATATATATATGTTTGGATAACTTTATAATTTAAAAAGTTTTTCTCATTCTTTTAATCAAAACATGAGAATAAATGAGGCAGACACACAATATAATATTTTGTGTCTAAAATGTTCTCAGTGCTCACGTATCCAGAATCTATTTGTGGGAGATATTTTTTTTTTCTAATCTGTTTTTAGTGTGCTAAAATATACAACATAAAATTTACCATTTTCACAATTATTAAGTGTACAATTCGTTGGCATTAAGTACTTTTATAATGTTATGCAAATATCATTATTGGCTATTTCTAAATTATTTCATCACAATGAAAATAAACTGTAATCTGTGAAAGCTGAAAGAATTTGGTCATTCTTGTCATACCCAACTAAAACAGAGTTCAGAAGTCAGAAAGGAAAAAGCATCCAGGGTACACAACATTTCTTCAATAATGTAATTCTCAGCAAGTATGGCTGCTAAACTGCCTGCTCCAAGCTGAAACGAGTTTCATTCAATATCTACTGAAACAGGCTGCTGTGACTCTAAGAATAGTTTTACCCATGTCCATCACTTATCATTCAGAGCTTACCAGCTCCCCAAAACTAGTGCCAATGAATTTTCCTGAAGAACAATACATAATATTTCTCCTTTTTATAAAACCTCCAACCTTCTCTTTGTTCTTTGGACATGGCGAAGACCACCCCATCTGTGTGTATGCCCTGAAATAAAATTCTTGCTTCCCAAATCAAACGTTTTATATTTAGAGATTTGTCTTTATTTTTTTTACTTGACTTCAACAAACCATTAAGCAATAATTCCCCATTCTGCCCTTCTATAGCCACTGGTAACCTTTGATTAATTTTTGTCTCTATGAATTTGCCCATTCTATATAGTATATTTCACATAAGTGGAATCATATAATACTTGTCTTTTTGTGTCTGGATTATTGCACTTAGCATAAAGTTTTCAAGATTAATTCATGCTGTAGCAAGTATCAGAATTTCATTTCTTCTTAGGTCTGAATAGCATTTCATTGTATGCATATAGCTTATTTTAAAATCTATTTCTCTGTTAATCTATACTTGTCCATTTGGGTTGTGAACAATTCTGCTATGAACATTGACATATAAGTATCTGTTTGAATCCCTATTTTCAATTCTTTTGCGTATGCGTCTAGGGGTGGAATTGTGGGGTCATATAGTAAATCTGTGTTTAACTTTTAGAGCAACCATTAAACTGTTTCTATCATTTGTAGTGTACCATTTTACACTGTACATGATAAAATGTACACTTACATTTTACACTTTACATGGTACCGAGTAAAATGGTATGGTCTCGATTTCTCCACAGCTTCACCAACAGTTGTTATTTTTCATTTTTTAAATAAAAAGTTATGGCCATTGTAGTAGATGTGAAGTGGTATCTTATGTGGTTTTGATTTGCAGTTCCCTCATGACAAATGATTTTGAGCACTTCTTTGTGTGCTTTTTGGTCATTAAAGGGAAAAAACTGTTTCTATACTTACAACATTTCTGACACTAAATGTGTGGGTTTTCTACACCATGTGTCTGTGGACACAAACTGATCATCCTACAGTTTAACTCAGTTAATTCTGACACTATCTGGAGTTAGCACAGACCCTACAGGTTGAGGGCTCAGTCCCACAAGACTAATCCTTACTTCAGATGTCAATCTGAAGTAAGTAGTGGGTCTCTAGGTTACCTACACATTTGTCTGACTTGGCTATAAATTGGGGATACACACAGCCCACCCTTGATGTTAATAATTTGCTAATTTGGCTCACTGAACTCAGGAAAACACTTTTCTTACTAATACTGGTTTATTATAAAAGCTACAACTCAAGCATAGCCAAATGGAAGAGATGCATGAGGCTGTTTATGAGGGAAGAGTACAGAGCTTTCATGTGCTCTCCAGCCATGCCACCCTTCTAGCATCTCAATTTGTTCACCAATCCAGACGTTCTCTGAACTACATTATTTTAATGTTTTTATGGAGGTTCCCCTGCAAATGCATGATTGAGTAAATCATTGGCCAATGGAGATTAACTCACTCCCCAGCCACTCTCTTCTCTCTGGAGCAGCTTCCAAGAGTCTTAGAAGCTCTTTTTTCAGGAAGCAGGGGCCAAGACCAAATATTGTAACAGAAGATGCTCCTATCACTCAGGAGGTTACAAGGAATTTAGAAGCTCTGCCAGGAGCTGCAGACAGAAACCAAATTTAAATTTCTAATTATGTAACAGCTGTCTATATGTCTATTCTGAAAAAATGTCTAGTCAAGTGTTTGCTCATTTTTAATTAGATTATTTGTCTTATTATTGTTTCTACTTCTCATACAGTGAGTCAAAACACTTCTCATATAATTTTTCACCTACTCATCACAAGTCTACTTTCTTTAGAGAAGACAGGCTCCTTTTACTCTAATAGGCACGTAGCTATTAAATGTGGTTTTCTGGTAAATTCTGAAAAGGCTTTTTCAAGAGGATAAAGATGAAAGGGAAACATATCAAAGTTTTATTCCCCAAAATGTTTTAGGTAAATTCAATAAAAAATTTTCATCTCTGAACCTGAAAAAGAGTACTAATGAATAAATTTCTAAGCAAGCAATGATAACTATAATAATAAGGTTAATTACTGTATAAAATAGGTCAGAAGTCCTGCTACAAATATTTTTAAATAAATTATGTAAACTTGGACATAACACCTTTATTGTCAAAATTTTTTTATCTATTTAAATTTACATTTAAAATATTTAACAGGTTAATTATATTCAGATCAGATATGGTTGAAACAAAAACAAATTTAAAATTATTAGAAAAATTAGAATTCTTGTTTTCTAGAATTTCCCTATTCAAAATAGTTATGTTGATAATGTTGTATATACATAAATTCAATCATTACAATGTAATTAGAATATATATATATTAAATTGTGAGTGTACTTACATTGTTAAAACATACATATAATCTAAACAATTTGGCCTTAACAAATATTCAGGTGTGGAGTAGTTGAGAAAAAAATCAGAAAGCAGTAGTATCTTGAACATTTTTACAGTATAGTCTAATTTGTCAGGAACACTGATTTAATCAACATAAGTTCAACAAAACAAAAGGAAGTAAAAATGGATCTAGATTCCTAATAGATTGTTATTGGTCATGCCTGTATTGGGTAATGGTCTGCATTAGCAATGCAGTCAAATTAAATGGTAGACCAAATCTAGGGTCCAGTAAGTGTTAAGTTAAAATTAAAACAACCAACCAAAAATAAAGTTGAAGACAGAATGACTGAGGGGGTCAATAAAAAGTGATAATACATGATACTTGTTAACACCACCACCACTACGACTACCACCACGACTAGCTTACAATTGAATAATACTTGCCAAATGCCAGAGACCAAGTCCTTTTATATACGTACTACACATATTAGCTCATAACCTCCAGATGTAGGCAATGTTATCTTACAGTATTTGTTTTACAGATAAGGTAATCAAAACACAGGAATCCTAGTGACTTGCACACACTGTCAAGGAGCAGAGCCAGATGGGGCCCCAAGCAGCCTGGCCCTGAGTCTGCACACTTAACACTTACCCCAGTAGTACCCAACACCATCTCCACATTGGAATATCCTGGAGGGACTTAAAAAATAACAGTTCTCAGGCCATGTCCCAGACCAATTAACTCCCTACTGTGGGAGTAGGACATAGATGCCAAGGGTTCTTGAAGCTTCCTAGGTGATTCCAATGTGTGGCCAAGTTTGGGAATCTCTGTACTATGCCATGCTGTCTTAAAGTTGTAGAGGTAGAAGGAACTAGAGTTAGTAAGCCCAGGAAATAATCCATCTATGGCATTAAGAGGAATAATGGACAATCTTAAGCATACAGTGAATAGTGACAAGCAACATGAGGCATTCTCTTACAACTAAAGGAAAAAATAAAAGAGTCTAAGCTGCAACAAGATCAAATTATATATTTCTATTTTTAGTATCTTACTAATGCAACATGTGGTGATGAGCATTTTAAGGAATAAAGCATCTGATTTCTATTTGGAATTGAAAGTGGTATTATGTTCATAAACAGAGAATAGCTAGATGTCAACGTCTGGAGATTGTCACAACTGAGGGGTGGGGTGGAGGCTACTGACATGTAGCATAGAGAGGCCAGGGATACTGCTGAACACATGGCAGTGTACATGACAGGCCCCACAGCAAAGACTTATCTGGTCCTCAGTGTCAATAGTGTCCAGTGTGAGAAACTCTTTACTAATGGCTATTTCATTTTAATTACACAGACAGTAAAGAGATTAAGTGTATTCAATTTTTCTTCATCTAGGATTATGGTTAATTTGTGTTTACTCAAAAAGCGTGATAGATTTATGTGACTGTATTAGAATAATTACAACCACCATTGAATTCCTAGAAACTGTACGTTCATGGCTAGAAAATTCTTTAGACGTGAGGGTAAATGCAGTTACAGCCTTCAAAATCTATGACTCATAGGGAGGAGAAGGAAACTAGGTAGGGCAGGGCTAGATATAGAATGGACATGTCAAACATGTCCAGACCACTGAATGAGAAGACCAGAGCCAGGTCATGCAAATATGCTGATGTTGGTTCTTTGAAGCCTAGATTATGTTTAGTTTCACCTGCCTATGAAGAAGTAATACACCTTCTATGAAACCAGAGTAAAGAATCATGTAAGATGCAACTACATCCCTGAAAATGTGCAGGGGAAATTTGACACATTACTGAAAGTAATAACAGTAAGAGGATAACCTTCAAAGTGATGCATCTTATCTTTACTTATTGCATACTAATTGTATTTTCATGACATCCTAAATGCTTTTTTTCTTTTAAAACATTTTTCACTGCAGCGCTTTACAAATTTTTAATTTTTATCTTTTTAAATTTTATTACATTTAACCTTATATAAGAAAGAGATTATTAGAAAATCTGATTATAAGTTCTCAGAGATTCACTGTAGCATATCCTATTAAAATTTGATTCTGAGCTTAGCTCTGAAGTTTTGGTTTGGAAAGCTATAATTCTGATCTTGTTGAAGGCATTAGTTTATGTTAGCACTAAAAAGTAGTGCTGTACGACTGAAAAGATTTTGAACTAGAATTCTGATTTACCCTTGTTCTTTCTGTAATAACCAAAGAAGTAATCTTCTAAGAGATCTTATACAGCAAATTTTGTTGTATAATACAGTAATGTACAGTGACAACTTAGATCTAGCTGGAGAAGTATTGCTTGTCTGCCATTCCAGACTAGGAAACAGCATGTAAAGATGATAGAAAGCATGTAAAGATGATAGAACTTAAAGTATAATAGAAAAAATAAGATGATGGGACTGCTAAGGGTGATGGAGTTTGGGTGCAGAATGGGGAGTAAGTAGTGAGAGCTAATGCAGAAGCTATGTCTCAGATCATGGATGGCCTTAATAATCATACAAATAATTCTGGGTATGGAATATTGAAAAGTTAACTTGGAAAGGTAAAATAATGAGATTTGTAATGTAATGACATTGTTCCAGACATTAGTGACATTAGTCTGGAATACTATGGAAGAGTTATTATTCTGGAATAATGTGGAACGATTCTAATCTTAATCTTGTGGAAGATGGATTAGAGTGTTTAAGTAAGGAGACCACTGAGTAGCTACAGACATCATGCAGGTGAACAATGAGGGCCTACACTAAGGCTGTCACAGTGGGGATAAAGAGAAAAGGGTAGTTTGAGCTACTGAGACATTTAAGGAGTAACAAAAACTTGAGCCTGGATTGGCTGTAGAGTGTGTGATAAAAAGGAGACTAAGTAAGACTCATACATTACTGATTTAGGATGTGGCTAAATACTTTACCTGTATCTTCTCTTTTAATCTATGACGTAATAAATGTTATCTACCTTCTACAGATGAGAACACTTGGCTTAAGTAACTTGCTCTAGACTACACTATCTAGAGGATAGTGGCAATGCTAGGATTTGAACTCACGATCATCTAACTCCAAAGCACATGATTTCAACTATTCTTAGTAACTAGAATGAGTATTACAGGACGAAGAGAATATCTAGGGTGTGAGATAAAATACTACATTATGTTTTGGAAATGTTGAGCCTCAGATGGCTATGGAACAAAAAGCTAGATCATATAATAGACAACTAAGTGGAATTTTAAAATTTGGTTGTATACTACCCTGCCACTTTACATTCCAGCTTACTGGATTTTATAATGATTACAGTGGCAAATATTTTTATATTTTTCCCAAATCTAAAAAGACCAGTGATAATGGAAGATTTTTCCAGAACGTATTGGGAAGTAGCCTGTGGAAGAAGGTTCTATTAAATTTTTCGTTAGTCATTTTTAACCACATTATACATTAACACTTCAGTACACTTCACAAAATAGCAATCTGGGCTTTGTATTTGACCACATTTAGTACAAAAGTGGAAACGGAATTAAATACAATCTAGAAAACAAATAGTGCAAAAAATTTCATGAATATTAATAGAAAACCAGACAAATGTATTTGCGTTTGTATCACAAAATATGCAATTCATTCTTTTATGGAATTGCTGTTTTCAAACAAGACAGATTGCTATAGTCACTTAAAAATGTAAAATGTGAAACATTCATGGAAAAAAGATAGGCAAAGATTATGAGAATTATGATAGATTTCCCAATGAGGGAATGAGGTTTTGAATAAAGTACTCCCCTTGGCAGCATCTTAACAAGATCATATTCAATGTATATGAATCATTAGTAAACTATGAAACAGTGAATAAACACACACATGCAGATGAGATGCTAGGTTGCTATGGATTTACTAGAAATTCCCATCTGTCATTATTTCTGATTTTTCACCTCCTCCTAAAATCATTAATAGGGTACAAAGAGTCACTGTGAATTTTATGCCTGCCTCAAAACACATAAGGGTTTAATTTATTGATTGATATTTCATTAGTTTAGATGAGATGAAATGTGGCATTTCATTTTCTAGAACTGTGGAAACATCAATCATATAGATACTTAAATTATAATTTAGACACCGGATAAAGTTTCAATTTATCTGAATACAATTGAATAAACATCCAAAATGAACTGAAATATATTTTAGATCAAATTGACTTTTTCTGATTAGTGGTAGTTTAAAATCTCCCTACGCAAAATCAATCAGGTGCAATTTCTCTTATAAAAATAAAGAGTAGAATGGTGGTTACCAGAGACTGGGGTGGTTGAGGCTAGGGTTTAAGTGGGGATGTGGATTGGGGGATGTGGATTGGGGAGATGTTGGTTAAAAGATACAAACTTAGATAGGATGAATCTGTTCAGGAGGTCTATTTCACAGCATAGTGACTACAGTTAGTGATGATATATCATATTGTTGAAAAACGCTAAGAGAATGCCTACTAAATATTCTTACCATGAAAATGATAACTGTGTGAGGTAATATATATGTTAATTAGCTGTATTTTAACCATTCTACAATGTATGTATACTTCAAGACATCATGTTGTACATGATAAATATATATAATTTTACCTGTCTTAAAATAAACAATACATTAAAATAAAAGTCTTAACTTTTAGAACTGAGGTTTTGTCACTTTTAATATCCACATTCCTAATTGACTATCAAAATCCAGTACTTCATTGTGCAATATTAGGATATACAGACATGTTTTATAAAATTAAATCAAAAATGTTACGTGCGTAAAAATATTATGGGCAGTTTCTTTTTTCCCCCATTTTTATTTAGTGATATGAGACTACTTATTCATGAAGATGTCTTCACAAAATAGAACATTTTTTAGTGGTTTATTTACTTTATGCTACAAAGGGGAAAGGACGGAAGAAAAACATTGAAGAAGAAAAGACGTAGTGGGTGGGAAGAAGTACGGCAGGCCGTAAGGAAGTCAGGAAGTCCGGAAGAATGAAGCAAGACGAAAGAAAGTCAACATCAAGAAACAACGATGCTCCTGCAGTACGTATTCCTGCAGGAGGACTTCACGAATCGTCATTACTGATACTGCAGGAGGACCAAGCCTTCCGACCAGACCTCCCTCACCGCTTTCTCCCTCAGTTCTCGTCTTTCTTTCTTCTTTCTTTCTTCTTTCTTTCGTTCTTTCTTTCTTTCTTTCTTTCTTTCTTTTTCTTTCTTTCTTCTTCTTTCTTCCCTTTTCCCCTTTCTTCCCCTTTCTTCCCCTGTCTTCCCTTTCTTCCCTTCTTCCTTTCTTCCTTTCTTCCTTTCTTCCTTTCTTCCTTTCTTCCTTTCTTCCTTTCTTCCTTTCTTCCTTTCTTCCTTTCTTCCTTTCTTCCTTTCTTCCTTTCTTCCTTTCTTCCTTTCTTTCTTTCTTTCTTTCTTTCTTTCTTTCTTTCTTTCTTTCTTTCTTTCTTTCTTTCTTTCTTTCTTTCTTTCTTTCTTTCTTGAGATGGAGTCTCGCTCTGTAGCCCAGGCTGGAATGCAGTGGCGCACTCTCGGCTCACTGCAACCTCTGCCTCCTAGGTTCAAGCAATTCTCCAGCCTCACTCTCCTGAGTAGCTGGAACCACAGGCACCTACCACGGTGTATGGCTAATTTTTGTATTTTTAGTGGAGATAGGGTTTCACCATGTTAGCCAGGCTGGTCTTGAACTCCTTACCTCAGATGATCTGCCCGCCTCGGCCTCTCAAAGGGCTGGGATTACAGGTGTGAGTCACCATGCCTGGCCTATTCTACCCAATTTTAAAATACCTGACTGACAAATGTAGAAATCAATGTATCAGATACTTTGGTCTACACAAAATAATAGATTTTGTTTCTATAACAAAATATAGAAATTAATTAATTTCTATATTAAGTAATAATATAATCATTAATATTTCTTATATAATATAAGAATATCAAAATATTCTTAATATTTCTTAATAGATCATTCATTCAGACATTGAATTTTTACTTCAGATAAGAATTATTTAGGTAAGTATTATTGTGATAGTTACTAAAGAAGAATACTGAACTCTTGGACAAGAATCTAATTCAAGTCAGCTGCTTAAAGGAGAGTAAAATTTCTGAGACAAAGTATTGCAAAGCACGGAAATACATATTAAAAATATTAGAAATGATACAGTAAGAGTAAACTTGGGAAATTTGACTTCAATAAGCATCTTAGAGGGATAAATAAAAGTGGAAGCTCTTTCCAAATTAAAGTTTTTATCTATGAGTAATTCTACTTTTAAATAGATCCCTGGCAAGATATTCCGGGTTTGAAAGTCTGAAATTTTGCAAATATACTGGTTACTAACTGGAATAAAATATGTTTTGCAGTCTTAAAATTTATTTAAATGGGAATATAAGGTTGACATTGTTTTAATGGCAAAAAAAAAAAAAAAGTGTTTCCATGAAATTTATTTATGACATGAATGTGTGGTTGTAGCTTGAGAGGCAGGAATTTAGGTGATGAGGTAGAAAGTTAGAAAGCTACACATTTTATTATTTTTGGATTATCTACAATTTTTAGAAAATTCTAATACTTTCCTTTTTCTTTTATGTACATATTTTATTATTTTGCTATTATCAACAATTTTAAGAATTTTGATGTGCAGAATTAAACTTAATGTTAATGATATAGGGATTATTTCTAAATCTTTGATTTCCACATTGCATACTTAAATTTGTTCTTAGAAAGATAACCTCATAGCACTGGGACTAAAATAGATGGAAATAAGAAATTCTTGAATGGCAATGTGTCCATATGGCAAGACAGAACTTGCAAAGTTAAGTTTTCTTAATTAGCAGTAACTTAATCGGTTCCAAGTTAGAACTGAAAAAATGTTTTCAGTTCTTTTGTAGAGGTATCCTTTTTAAATAATTCTTATCTCTGCATTTCCATACTGCGTAAATTGGGAGTTTGAACCTACTATGTTTAAATGCAGCAAACATTTTGGCACTAAACCTTTGTTTCTGTCTTTTGTGCTTGTGGTAATGTGGTGATATACGGAAGATGCCTCAGAGTTACTTGTAATGCTCTGGGGTGGTGGTGATAGCAGGACAAAAATTACTTAAGTGTAATTTGGAACTGTAGTTGGAATGCACTTCCATTTAATTATGTGTATTTGATAACTCATTGCTTCTGAAAATAGTCAATCTTGTGAAAGTTAATGAGCTTTTAAAAACTGTTCTATGTAAACATTTAGGTAGAATTTTAAATTTTGTATTATTTGGAACATATACCTATTGATTTTCAAATGTTAATTCGATTTTATTTTCTGACATTTTAAATTGGTTTTGGAAATTTTAATGTGGTGCACAACTAAGATAAAAAGTGTTAGTTTATAGCCTAGACCCAAGATTCAAAGACTAAGGACAAAGAGTCAAATACAGCACACTTAAAATTTTGTTGGAACACAGGCATATCCATTCATTTACACATTGTCTATGGCTGTTCTAGAGCTGCAGTGACAAAGTCGAGTAGTTCAGCATCGATTGTATGGCCTGTGAAGGCTACAATATTCATTATCTGGCACTTTAGAAGAAGTGTTTGTCAGCTCCTTATCCTCGAGCTCCTACAAAACTGGAGCTGAGTTTTACAATTGCCCATGAAGAATAATAATTAAGGGCACTAGTATAAGGGGGAAGCAAATGCAACCTGTGTTTAAATAGAGGTATTCATTTCAAAATCTGCAATCAGATTTTCGTTCATGGAAAAGACAATTTTAAAAGTTAGAATAGACTCAAGAGAAGGTATCTGGTTACATTTTAAGTTTAACCATGGTCATTTACTAAGCATAGGTAGTGTGTTTGTAATTTTAGATGACCTGTACCTTTAAGATTTCTGTCCCCTTGAGGTGGAGGTGGTAGTGGGGCTTTGCCTCTTTAGATAGTGGGGTGATAGACTCTGCTGATTCTGACAGAAAGGATCACATGGACCCCCACAGTTTGGAATCAATTCCATCATAGATCTGCACGTGTGTGTGTGTATGTGTGTGTGTGTGGTGTGTATAGTGTGTATGAAAAAAACAATTCTCTTAAAAGTAGAACTAAAGTAGACAAAAATAATTGCAGTTTTCAGAAAAATAAGAATCATGGTACATAAAAATTTACAAGTTGGTTGGATATGGGAAAAATAAATTTTCTGGTATTAAAGAGGTCTAAAATGCAGTCTTCAATGTTGCTCATTGAAAACACTGAGCCAAAAGATAAGTGCTTTCTATGTAGAAAATGGTAAGTGCTTTGCCCTTTTAAAAGGGAATCCGGAAAATATTGCCCTTTTAATATGTCCCGTAGCCTGCCCTGGATTTGAGGATGAACAGAGATGGCACTAAAAATGATAAAGCAATAAATCATAAAGCTCCAAAGTTCCTTTTGTGTCAAAGCTCTTACACGTTCAGAAGGCAATAACAATCTTCAGTACATACCAATTTCCCTATGTGGGATGGAAATTGGAGAAACTGTGAGAGAAAATACTGAATAGGAATAAAACTCTCTTTGCCTCTCTCATTTTCCTTATTTTGAAATTTGTGCTGTCCACATGTTAATTGGAAATCTTAATAGATCTAGCTGTAAGTTGATATCTGAGGCAGAAAGAAAACAAATATGGGTCTGTATCTCAGCTGGAATCCAAAGTAAATATAATCATTTTTTAAAATGTTGAAAGCATTTTAGATTCTTTTCACTGTCTTCATGTGTTACCTGCCTTTGCTTTCCATGCATTTGAAACTCACCTACTCTCCTCTTCATAGTTCTCTTTTAGTTTCTAAAATACCAGTGTACGTGAGAAAAGGTTAACAAGCTGTTAGAAAAATCTCTATCCTTTAGAAAGTTCACTAACACACAAGATATCATATTAATGATGAATGAGAGCAATTTCTTTATACTTAAAAAAGTAAGAATTATAAGGCAGTGGGTCATATTTTTGGTTACTGATGGACTGAACTTGGGGTCATTTGTAGAATTAATTTCTACAAATTACAGTACAGGTCAGGATCAGAAAATAATAATTAATTCCATGATTATTAAAGTTTCTTCTGAATCTTTACAATCTTTACGTAAACGTGTATGCAATGCCTTACTTCTCTGTTAGTAACAGAACTTAACTATTTTGTAAACCACTTTAGGGAAACATTTAGCTAGTGACTGGAAAATGGGGAACAAGCATGCACTGCTCTATTCCAAAAGCATTTGACTTTGGGGTTACTTTTCATGGTAGAGTCAGGACAATTTCTATTAAATGCTCATACAAATAGGAAGTGCATGTTTCTCTGCAGTGTTCAGAAGACTGCGAACAACAGACCTTTCATGAATATCCCAGGCAGTGCCCTGGGAAGAAAGCTCTTTGTCCATTTTGTGCACACATTTCCCTCTTTACCTCTCCAGATTCACTTCTTGTGACTGAGTGGAAACCACAGTCTTTATATGACCTGAGTTCAATGTAGTGGCTTTTTGCTTTTTCTTCCAGGACTTTGTAATTTTCTATATCTTTTTGTTCTCTGGACACTTAAGATACTCTTCCTGATTCAAATATCAGGAGTAGACCATGTACTTTTAGGCTGGTCTCAGCTGACTTGCCTCTAGTCAATTAACATTTTCCTTTGTCTCCGCATCTGCCATCTTTAAGGACTCCCACTCCACTTTCCTCATGTCACATACTTTTCTAAAATTGCTTCCATCATAACATAGAGTGCAGATTCTGGGGTCTGGTTGCTTGGGTTTGAATTCTAGTTAGCTGGGTGACCTTGGACAAGTTATTTAATATCTCTGTGCTCAGTTTCCTCTTCTATAAAAAGGAGACGATAGTAATATTTTTCTTATAGAGTGGTTATGATGATTAAATGTTAATCATCTTAAGAACTTTGTTTTTATTTAACTTGGGTCCCATAGAAGTTTATGACATAGGTACTGAATAGAAAATTTTTAAACTAATGATAAAATACCATTTTCACCTAATAATTTGTCAATTTTATAAACGATTGAAAATATCTAGTGGTGGTGGGTAAGTGGGCACGGCTGGCAGGAGTATAATTGGTACAGCCTTCATGTACAATATGAAATGCACCACAAAGCTCAGTACTCCATATGTAGGTAAGCATCATTCTAGAATGTTTATAGTAACAGGATGAATATTGCGTGCCTTACTGAAGAGCATGGGGACATCTGTATTGCATGTGTCACACGCAGGTCATGAGGAACCAGGACTGCTACTTGATCACTCTTCAGCTACTTCCCACCATTACTTCTGTGCCATCACACATGAACCATGTTGGAGCCAATGCTGAGTTCAAAGTTAGAGTCCTCTTGAACACCTAGAGGTTCTGCCACGAATATGCCCATTACTTTCTAGTTCCTCATTTTCCTTTGGATAGTCCTATAGAATCACCTCCTTTTCTCAAGGGTTGGGTAGGTCCTTGAGGGTATAGGGAAGATGATCCTGGCAATCACTTCACTGATCTACTCCAAACATCCCTATAATACTCTCTAACACTGTTTTGCTGCAGATTCAAGAAAGTCATTTGGAGGTCAAAGCTAAGATGCTTTGTTCTGTGTGGTAACTTCCTGGGTGAGAAGCCTCAGCTTTGGATATGGTTGATTAAAGCAGATTTAAAGATGAAATGAAAAGACACTGATTTAATATCCCACCATTATTGTTTCCCTTAAAACATGAAGGGAAATATACTAAGTAAACTTCTTGTTCATTGTTATTTTAAACTCCACACACAACTTGAGAAACTTTTCATGAAAACCTTCCTTACCCTGTAACTCCTGGACCTGGGGAGTGGTTTCATTAATTATGCTAATGAGGCACATGTTCGGTTAGCTTTATTTGTGAATCTTTGTGCATGTGAATATGTCATATTTCTATATCTTTTGAAAATAGGATTCCAAATATGTTCAGCGGTCTTTTCAGCAAAAAATTTACCTCCTTTTTACAACCGTTTATTGGAAAACACATATTTTCTATCTTCTGTTTTATGCTGTTGCAGGTCCTACATTGAATGGAAAGTTTGTTTCAAAATAATTCCATTAATTAATAGAGAGCCTTGATCACTAGTTAAATAATTGTGATTTATCTGCTTTTGTTCACATCTAGATTTGCTACAGCCCTTGCATCACTGGCTTTCTGCCCATCAGTATTACCTGAAGATGATTCAAAGCAAAGGTTTTCTGGTTAAAATGTAATGATGGCTAAAATCAAAATGGCAGAGAGCCGGGGAACACTTCAGGTGGAACGTAAGTTCGCTTATAAGGTAAAGCACTCATGTAAGGTGAGTGGCTGTACCCTGGTGTTCAACTCAGCTTGAATTTTAGGTGAATAATTCTGTGCAGCTCCATTGGTTACTTAATGTAGTTATGAAAATGTATTTGAACTTTGGTCTTCGACATTCTCCATACATCTCTTAGAATGCTTAACAATCTTTCTCTTCTCTTCAGGGAAAATTTTACTTTTTCTTTTTTACTGTTGATTATAGAATATTTTGAGTGATTTTTTTTACTTTAAAAATATGATAAAACTTTATGGTGAGAACATATGATTTACTATACCAGGCTGTTTTGTTGATTTAACTTCCAGATGAGCACAAAAATAAAAGGCAGAAGTGAATAGTTTAGATCACATAGTAGATATTATGAACCAAATGACAAATATAACTCCTGAAAAATATGAAATGCAGTGGTTAAAATTAAATTTAGACCTAATTCCCTTGGGAATTAGCTCTATGTAGAACATTGTATATAGAACATTGAGATAATCTTTGGCAGAAAAAATATCGTCTCATTGTAATCAATCCAGTGGAAAAGGACACCCCTTACTCAGCCATCTTTCTCTGTGAGCACACAGGCCATTCATAGAATAAACATTGTTTTCAGCCAGCAGCTATTAGGGTCAGAGTGAGTCATCTCCATGACTATGTGTGCATCCTTTGGCTACAGGCACTTGCCATCAGATAATGAAAACTCTGCCTAATGTTTACTTTTTTTTTTTTAATAATGAAAAAGTTTTTCAGGAATACTTTAAAAAGGTGAATGGAAATATTTTAAGTTTGTTGACAAATGTTTTTATTGAGGTGGATACTGCTATTATTTCCCTATTTTTCCCTAAGAGTAATTCATTTTTTAATGTTTGGGTGAAACAAGTTATTTTATTTTATTTATTTTATTTTATTTTATTTTATTTTATTTTATTTTATTTTATTTTATTTTATTTTTTGAAACAGAGTTTTGCTCTTATTGCCCAGGCTGGAGTGTAATGGCGTGATCTTGGCTCACTGCAACCTCCACTCCAATCCAAGTGATTCTCCTGCCTCAGCCTCCTGAGTAGCTATGATTACAGGCACCTGCCATCATGCCCGGCTAATTTTTTGTATTTTTAGTAGACATGGGGTTTCACCATGTTGGCCAGGCTGGTCTCAAACTCCTGACCTCAGATGACCTGCCTGCCTCGACCTCCCAAAATGCTGGGATTACAGGCGTTAGCCACCATGCTTGGCCTAAAACAAATTATTAACAACAGTTAAATATTATGCAATATGTAATATTATATATATGTATGTATGTGTACATAGATATATATGTATATATGCGTAGATACATGTCATGTAATACACACATATGTACCATACATTTTATATATGTAATATATAATACATATGTATTACATTTTATATATCATATATTACATATATTTACATATATTTATACATGTAATATATTTAAATACATTACATATATATTTTACATATATAAAATACATGTAATTATATTTTATAATATTAAAAATTATAATATATAAAATATGTATGTAATATATTTTAGAGATTTTTAATATACTTGAGAACATTAGCTTCTTGAGGTTTGAGATCAGACCTGAATCTTGCCTGCTTAACCAGTAAGCAGTGACAATTTGAAGGGATCAATTTCAGACCTAAAATACGAAAAGAAATCTAAGGGGAAGAACATTTAAAATGTCTCCTGTCCATATCTATCTATTGATTTATCTGTCTGTTTCTCTCTCTCTCTCTTTCCATTTGTCCATCTATTTGGATTTACCAGGGTATGAAAAAGACCATCTTTATGAGCATCTTGCTGTGAGTTGGGAGGACACACGCTGGCTTGTGCCTATCATCCTCTACATCTTAACTTAATTCTGAAGCATGAATTTGACCTGAAAGGAGGCTCAAGCTTTATTCTTTTTTTTTTTTTTTTTCAACCAGAAACACAATAGAATTTATTTCCTTTCTTTTTACTGAGGGAGAAACAGTGTCCTGGTAGGGGAGTAGTATTTTCAAAAGCTGCCTAAGTGTCTTTAAAAACAAGAGGATAACTGAATAGTAAGTGCTGCCTTTTCTCTAAATAAACTTCATCCAGACAGTCAGCATATCACACACTGATATTCACATTTGATTATGGTTTATATTTCTTGCCATCAGAATATTTCTTTGCCTGAAAAATTGTTTCCGTATTTACTACCTCCAGATCCTCCCCCAGAAATGAAGTATAGTCTGTCGGTAGGTCATAATTTCTGTGACTCTATACATTTTCCATTCTCTTTGAAGTTTGTAGGACAGAGGTCAGGCTTAGCTTTACATTCTCTCTCCTCTTTGAAGGTTGTAGAGCAGAGGTCGGGCTTAGCTTGCTAGTCACTGCAAATTCCCTTTATTCTCATAATTTGCTGTGCTGAGTGTTAATGATAATGTGGGGCACCAAGAATATTTCACCTAATGGCTTTTTCCCCCTCTCATTATTCTATATTTGAAATTAACCAAGTATTAAAATTAGGCACCTTTTCCCCCAGGTAAAGATGTTTTTCAGTTCCCATCTGTAATTTTAAAGTATGTCATTAGGTTAAAGAAAAAAAAACAAGATAAAATTGTGGTAATTATATTATAAACTATTTTGGTGAGGAGAAGTAATAATTCAGTCATTCCACTTAGGAGACCGGAGGTTGTTATTAAAAATGGTCTGCAGGGAAATAGAGAGAAACAAATGGGACCATCATCAACAAAAAAACAACAGAAACATGAAAACTGATTATATCAACGTGCTGTAGGGAAAAGAGTTAAATGTGACAGAATCTACAAAAATGAGAAATGAATAAACAGGCTCAAACGTTCAAGTGGATGCTTTTAGAGACATATACTTGATGGGTGTTCAGAACTCAGGCATAGAAATGCCTGACAGAATGAAAATTGTTTCATGTTAATTTTGAGTTAAATTTTAAAATGTGAGTTGCAAAGTTTAATCAGGTAAGTCTCAAATAGTTGTTTATAGAATTAGGTGATTTAGTATTTGCAAAATACTCAGAAGAGTGTTTGTCACATAATAAGCACCATATGGGTTCCCTTCTATTATTTTTATTTTATTTTATTTTATTTTTGAGACGGAGTCTTGCTCTGTCGCCCAGGCTGGAGTGCAGTGGCCGGATCTCAGCTCACTGCAAGCTCCGCCTCCCGGGTTTACGCCATTCTCCTGCCTCAGGCGCCCGCCACCTCGCCCGGCTAGTTTTTTGTATTTTTTTTAGTAGAGATGGGGTTTCACCGTGTTAGCCAGGATGGTCTCGATCTCCTGACCTCGTGATCCGCCCGCCTCGGCCTCCCAAAGTGCTGGGATTACAGGCTTGAGCCACCGCGCCCGGCCCCTTCTATTATTTTTATCTCAGTTTGTCCTTGCTTAATTCTACGAGGTGCATACTGCTATTATTCCCCTTTCAGGTGCATCTCAGAAGGTTAAGTCACTTGCTTGGACAAACTACATGTCCCTACTGAATATTGCCTTGGTGGGAACTATCATTGAGGTGACCATCCTCTGGCCAAGGGGTGGGCTGCAGCAGAGGCTGGTCTCCTCAGATGTACTCTCACTTGATTTTGAATTTTATTTTATTTTATTTATTTATTTTGAGACAGACTCTTATTCTATTGCTTAGGCTGAAGTGCAGTGGCACAATCTTGGCTCACTGAAACCTCTGTCTCCCAGGTTCAAGTGAGTCTCCTGCCTCAGCCTCCCAGGTAGCTGGGATTGCAGACGCATGCCACCATGCCTGGCTAATTTTTATATTTTTAGTAGAAACGGGGTTTTGCCATGTGGGCCAGGCTGATCTCAAACTCCTGACCTCAGGTGATCTGCCCATCTCAGCCTCCCAAAATGCTGGGATTACAGGTGTGAGCCACCACGCCTGACCTTAATTTTGAATTTTAAGTGGTAATGACAACTGTTGGAATGTATCCCTCTAGAGAATGACCTGGATCTCAGTGACACACTCCAATTTCTGTGGTTTCTGAATGTGGTTCTGGAGAATTTATTTTGATCCTTGAGCTACTCCATAACCTTCCATTCAGTTGTTTTCATTGTGACTTTGGTTCTTTATGGCTCTGTGCTTGGGTGAGGGGATCTGGTATATGATGGAGGAAAATGACAGTGCCTTGTCATAGCCATCTGTGCTGTGACCTAAGCTGGCCTAGGAGAAGCTAAAGCTGTAGAAACCTTGGTCATGGGAAAGGAGGGATTCAGATGGCCCCAGTACAAACATGGCACCTAACTTCTCTAGAACAATAAAATCATGGTGATAAGGTGGGCTCAAATGTTTTTCATTTAATTCTTTTACATCATCAGATTCATGATGACCTGGAGGTCTGAAGTATTATTAAAGGCCCACGTTCATCTAGTCACTTTCTTTGGTCATTTTTATATGACTATGTGACCACTCTTTTGGAAATCTGGTTTCTATTTCCTCTGATTAATACTAAACATTATCAACTTCTTTAAAGAAGGGACCATGTTTTTTTCCTACCCACCGTGACCTGTCATATGTAGCTTCACTACGTTTTCCAGTTATTCTGACTATTCTCTCCCAGGTTCAGTTGTTCTTCTGCCATGCTGTTCTCCCCTCTAGATATTTGTTCATGCTGTTTCTCCCACTTGAAATGCTCTTTCTCACCCACTTTATCTTTGAAAATCCTATACCGTCTTCAAATCTCAAGTGGCCCTACTTCCTCATATGTCAATTTACGTTGGTTTCTCTCTGAATTCCCATAGCACTTACAATCAGTACTTCACAGTATAGTAGTTATTTTATGTGAGTATTTACCTGAATGGTAAAGTTCACATAAACAGTGATCAGTTGTTTTTCCCCAATACTTTATTATCAAACATTTTAAACATATGGAAAAGTTAAAGCAATTTCACAGTATAAACAGTCATGTACCTACCTAGATCCTACAATTAACCTTTTGCTGTATTCGATCAACATTTTGCTATATTTGCACTGTCACATATATATCCCTCTATTCATCCATCATTTCACTTTATTTTTTGTTTAAATTGCAAAATAAGTTGCAGAGACGAGCACATTTCACCATATGCTAAAGCATACTTTAGCATGCTTATCACTACAGTCAATGTTTTTTATAATTTGGTGATTAACTTTTCTACCCTCCATAGCACCCAGCAGAGTACTAACCACATCATAGATGTTCAATTCTTTCCCACTGGATTGAATTTAGGTACCACTTTGAAAAGCATTAGAAACTAAAGGTGTTTAAGCCCAGATAAGTGGTCTCTGGAAACTCAGAGGCAGCTAGAGGTGGGTGTGTTTTACAGACTTTTGGAAAAGACATCTCTGTATGTAGCTTGTATTAGCCCAACTTGTGACCTCTCAAATATATCCTAGGAGTATGTTCAGGCAAAGTCTAAGGAGGCACTTGGCTGAGAAACTAGACAGGCCACCATCTGATTGACTAAAATACTAAGAACATTGATAATGCAGAAATAACAGATGGATATTCTAGTTTTTCTGAAGATAGATAGAAATGAGGTTATAAAATAGTCATAAAAATGGGGTTCATGTGCAGCAGCCTGTGACAGCCTGTTCCATTGCACCCAGGTGGGTGGAAATTCAACTCCTTACAGAGCCAGCACACACTCCAGGTAGACAATTTGGGCCCAGGCAGACGATGGATCTGCAAGGAGGCTGCTCTCCTGAACCTGTGTAGGCAGTGAGTTTCTGACATCTTATTAGGGGAAAGAAAATCACAGTACTTCTCAGATTTGTTAACACTTTTTAAAACATGTTATTATAGCAGTCATTATTCACCCTGCCTTCTTTCTCTAACAGAGATATATTTATATCCATATCCACATCCACATACATTCCTTCATTCCTCAAATGACAGGCTTCTTCTCATCCAAGTATCTCTGGTAATCCCCTCTTTGGAATTCTCTCCTGACTCTTTTATTGAATCCCTCCCACCCCCTGTCATTATGTTGTATCTCTGAATTCTATTTTACCTGGAACATTTTTCAAAATGACTAACTATATACTTGTTTACTTGTTTCTTACATTTGTCTTAGTAGGCTAAAATTTCATAATGTCAGAAACACATTTTTCCCTTCTCCTCTGTAACTAGAGGGTCTTACAGTACCTGACTCATAGTAGACTCCTGATTAAAATGTAGTGAATCATGTATACTGAAAATACATGAATAGGGAAAAAAATTTGTTTCAGTGTTATCCTAAATGCCCTTACTACTGTGTTAAACTCTCACCCTGGCTCTTTTCTTTCTTTCTTTCCTAGTACTTTTATATACCCTGGCTCCTTGACTGGGGGCTGTGCTCAAACTTGACTTTCTGGACAGTGCCACAAGTTACAAAATCATCCACTCTATCTCCGCAAACTTCCATTCCTTCAGCATGCTGCTCTCTCAGCTAGGGGTTAGGAGAAGGTTATATCTGATGGAAGAAATTGACCACAAGCTGTGAATGATTGAGAACTTTGCTTAATGTATTAAATCTCCTGAGGATGTTTACATATTATGAGAGTGGTAAAATCTGGCAGTATGACCAAGCAACTTAAATAATTTCAGGCAGTTTATGTTAAACAGGCATAGGGACTTAGCTGGCTAAAATCACAATCTGAATGATCTGAAAATTGAGAAAAGTGAATTCATTCTTGTTTGAGCGTATTATAATCTCACTTTTGTTATGCATTTTTATATTATAAGGGGAATACTGAATTCCATTGTCTCTGACAGATTATCTAGTAACTGATACATTGAATGATGAACGTAGGGAATAGTTAGGATGGTGAGGATTTCCCAAGTCATGTTGTTGAAAATGGGTTAGGAGCTGGGAGTATTTTGTTTATAGAAAAAAACACAGGGAAGATAAGAAAACTTGCTTCATTCATTTGAGAAATACTTATCGAACACATACTGTATACTAGCGCTACATTAAGTGCTGTGGAGAAATAGTCATTAAAAACAGTAGTCCTGCTTGTATAAAGTTTATATTTCATGATTAGGAAATAGTTAAGGGCAGTTAAGTAGAAACAGGAAGATAAATTTATGGAGTTATGTGTGTCCTTTCTTTTTTTCTTAAAAGAACAGGTAGAGGACGAATGCACATAAAATGGCAAGGAAAAATACATTTCCTTAATGTAAACAAGTCCCTAACATGTACAGAGTCTATAAACGTGGAATGGAATAGGATGCTTTCTGGAATAGCAATTTCCCATTATTGTTAACATTTAGCTGATACTATCAAGCTTTAAGGTGGTTTTAGGTAAATCCCGTATGCATTAGGGATAAGAATAGATACTTGCCCATAGTTTTTTAAAATTAAGGTTCTGTGATTTTTGTGTTAATCGAAATCACTAAATTTCGCTTATGATGACCAGAGAAATGAACATGATTGTTCTTATAAACAGAAGTTTTCCAGGTCAGGTTTGAAAAAGAGGAGTTATTGGATTTGGACTTCTTGATCCTCTCACAAAGAAAAGAGTCAAGTGTTCTGTAGGCCTGGCATAATGAACAAAAAACTGGTATCTCTTTTCTTTATATATAGTAGGAAGTAAAACATAGGTCACAGAGAGGAGAAAGAAAAAGGTAGCAGTATGTCACCTATAATAATAGATATAAAAGATGGGTGCAGGGAAAAGTGCCAAATGTGCATCTAGTTGTTCTAACTTTCCCATTTTGTCCTTGAGTCATGTGGCTCCATGTAAGTCTCCTTTCTTCTCAGGCATGAAGTTTCTTCATCAGAAAAATAAGGGGATTGAACTACATTATGGTTAATGTACCTTTTCAATCTTAATTTAAATATTTTAGAAAAAAGTAAACATATTTTGTGAGAACACTTAATTGTTTTGGGCCATTAAAATAATATAGAAATAAAATTTGCTATTTTCTCAGTGGATCAGTTAGAGTCATCAAATGTAATAAAAAAAAATCACTCCTTTTATTCCTGAGCCTAGGAATAAACCCAGCAATGAAAACTTTTTAATTAAGCACTTAGACATGCTTTTGAACAACTCACATGTGGTATTTTAAAGCAACTGTTCTCTCAAATAATAATCAGTAATCTTGGTTGAGAAAAATCTGAAAAATAGCATATCAATTTGCATCAGTCTTTAATTAGAAATAAATATTCATTTTAGTAAAACATACCTCCTTGTATTAGATAGAAGGGGAATGTGCTGCTAAACTTTCCTGCATTTATGGAATTAAAAACATGTGTCTACATAGAACTATAATTGATCCATGTAATTTTCTAAGATGAAAAAAAATTTTTAAAAAACTTTTTAAACAGTATTTAACAATTATAGCCTAACAAATTTTAAGGAATAGATGTTATGGCTTGATATGGTTTGGCTCTGTGTCCCCACCTAAATCTCATCCTGAACTGTAATAATCCTCATGTGTTAAGGGAGGGACCAGGTGGAGGTAATTGAATCATGGAGGTGCTTTCTCCCGTGTTGTTCTCTGATAGTGAGTGAGTCTCACGAGGTCTGATGGTTTTATAAGCATCTGGCATCTCCCTGCTTGCATTCATTTTCTCTTCTGCCACCCTGCAAAGAAGTGCCTTCTGCCATGATTGTAAGTTTCCTGAGGCCTCCCCAGACATGCCAAACTGTGAGTCAATTAAACCTCTGTTCTTTATAAATTACTCAGTTTCAGGTATTTCTTCATAGCAGTGTGAGAACAGACTAATACATAGCTTTTTTCATAATGACAAATACATTGAAGTTTTTGATGTATAATAAGTATAGCAGCATATAATAATTTATAAACACCTTTAAAAATGTTTAAATTTATACATATGTATTTTGTGGGATAAGTAAAAGCAACTTTTTCTACCCCTTTTTTTTGAAATTCCAGAGTTTATAAATGGTATACCAATTCCATGTTTCTTTCAATATATTATCATAATTAGAATAAAACTTTTGCTAAATTTTATTGTGTGAAATTTCTAATAGAAAAATGGCAGTCATATAAGTGAAAATAGAAAATAAAAGTTTTAGATTTTGTACATTTTTAATTTTTATTACAGTTGAGCTTCCAAAATTATGTTCACTAATTTTATAAAGCATATTTTAGAATTAAAAACAAAGAATTTTGAATGTTTCTTAAGGTTTTCATGAAATGTAAAGTATAAGAGATTTTAACTTCATTTATTCCCGGTAATATAGACCATGCAATATTGAGTAGTGATTACAGTTAGACTCTGGATTGAAAACTTCTGTGTGATTTTTTTTTCAGTGTCCTCTGGCTTTATGTGCCTCAATGTTGTCTTCTTTAAAATAAGTATAATAGTAACTCACTGGGTGAATATTAGAAATAATTAAATACAGGTGTAAATAATTAACTACAGGTGAAGACCAAGAAGTATGCTTAGAAAATAGTAAGAGCTTAATTAGTGATAGCTATTTTATCATTAACATAATTTAGACATTTTCTTTAAGAAAAAAGTTAGAATCATCAGCCTCTCCATTTAACCTTGGAGGCCCTCTACTAATGCCATTTCCTTTTTTTGCAACTTTTAGAGTTCTCATTAGGTTCTAGTCAGTTTTCTAATTTCTCATATGAGCATTTTATTTGTATATTTGCGTATGGCAAACCTACTGCAAATCTCTCTATAAAGCTGAATTTCCATGGCCTTTACATACTTAACCAATCCCCTTTAGTAAGATTCCTATGGTGAAGTCTGTATAATTGATTTTCTTCTGACTGTAACATTTCAACCCTTACATACTTGTTTATATGGTGTTGATTTGGTTTCACATGTGGTCTTAAGGATTATCTCTAATAAATACATACTTTATTCCTAGCATTCTTATAGTAGTTTACATGTGACAAAAGGAAGAGATCCTATACCATTTATTGTTTGATTTTGGAGATAACAAAAGATCAATAGAAAAATCCTTTACAAGACATGAGCATGCTTGGAATTGACAGCAAAAGGAGTTGAGTATGAGTTGGGACCAGTCTAGGCTAGCTTTTAGAAGGTGAATGGCTTGCAGAAAGCATAAGATACAATTTCATAGAAAAAAACCCAGAATATTTAGGAAGGAATTGTAATATTAGCTACAATGCATGTGGTAGGAAAACGTAGGACTGTGTTTGGGACAGTAGAGATTATGGCTTCAATGGAGTGGCAAGTCCATAAGACTTGGGTATTAGAGGAGGATAAAGATGGAAGGAGCTGAGAAAAAAGCTTGATTATAAGACACATAGTTTGTTCATGAAATGATAAATGATGGAGAAAGGGAAAATTTTCTATTGGTGATTTGATTTGAGAGTGACCTCATTTAAATAATATTTCAGGAATGAGTTGTATAGCGTGGTTAAATATAAGGGATGTAGAGTAAAATGGTCTACATAAGAACCCTGTTACAATTACTTATAGTTGCATGACTTCAGATAATTACCTAATTTCCTTAAGTCCCAGTTTCCTCAACTCTTAAATGAGTATCAGAAAAATAACTATCCCTTAAAGGTATTATAAAGAATAAATGAGATAATATATAAAAATATTATAGTGGCTGTCACATAAGTGCAAAATAAATATGTATTACATAGCTATTAATGGACATGAAGAAATGACTAAATGAGATTAATGTAATGCAGGTGAAGTTTTCCGCATATCTTTTAAACATAAAAGGGCCAAAACTTAACAGACATTTACTTATCCACCTCACAATCATCAGGACAGTTTTCTTTCCTATTGTCAAGGAAACAGATCTGCTTAGTGTAATACAGATAAGAAGAGGCATGTGTTCACTCCATGACCCTCCCCGAGCTTGGCCTCTTGTGGCTCCAGGACTATCACCTTCCCATTTACAAAACTGCAAAGGAAGACAAGCCTAAAAAGCAAGAACCTTCAAAGACATTTGCCTCAGAGGATAGTGGATTAGTCGCTGTGCTAACTGCCTAATTATGAAGTGTTTTTAATAAGATGCTGTAAAATAAAAAGCAGCATTTTTTTTTTCTAGTCCTACAGCCGCAATAGAAGAAATAGGTATATGTGTGTGTGACAAACCATAACAATAACACTTTCATTTGAGGGATACTTGAGGTTTTTGAAAGAGCTTTCATATACATGATATTCACAGAAACCTATATAGCAGAAAAATGAGTGTTATTTTTCTTTATGTTTCAAAAAAGAAATAGGTAAGATCCTTTGTAGTTATACAAAGAGTGCTTTGCTTCCTCACTTCCTCACTTGCAGGATTCTGCCTTTTGCATGTCCTGTGCCATCATTTTGAAGCAGAATGAATCTATAAAGATTCCTTCTTTTGTTCTATACCCAGCTATACCCTGCTTGGGCTGTGCTGTATGTTCTAATGATATATCAGTGAGTGACTTTATTTGGAGTTACATGTGTCCATCTATACAATTAGCATTTTATGGTTTTGGTATGATGAATATTTAGCTGTTCTTCTGAAGCGTCACTATTTCTTTGGGTCACTCCTCATAAGAAACAGTAGAACCAGTCGCTAACACGGGGAATTTGGCTCCCCGATGGGGTGATAGCAGGTGTGGGAATATATGCCTAGTTTATTTAAAAACAACCTCGGCTTGTTTAGGTGTAAGTCAAACCCAAGTGTCTCAGGCTTCTTCAGCCAGTAAGTGCTGATTGTAGCCAGCAGCCTCAATCAGCTACAGTGAATGCTATGGTGTGCTGCCCAGAGGCCCCTGGGGATGAGAGGGGATGCAAAGGCCTGATCCTCTTGACTAAATTCAGGAAAATATGAACATCTCAAGTCCAGACTCCCTTATAGACAGCTGAGGCCTCTGGTGCAACTACTTTGCAATTCAACGTCTGCCTCTGTTCAATCCTGTTTCCCTCACTGCTTTCCAAGTGTTTGTTCCTAAGAGCATTCTCTAATAAACTTTGTGCATGCAAATCTCCATGGCACATAGACCGTTTCCAAGGAATCTGACCTAAGATGCAGTTGTTAAGCTTCAGTGACTGAGAATACACACTCTTAACTGCAGGAATTACAATCCATTATAGACGCTCCCTCTCCAAATATTTTTAGAAATTCCCAGGACTTGCTTGCCCATGTGTGCCAAGTATCAGACTCGCTTGTTAGTGATTACTGTGCATCATCAATCCAAGACTTTGCTTTTTCCTATTCTAAGAAGACATTCCTATTACATTCCTACATTTCCTATTCTAAGAATTCCATATATTCCTATTCTAAGAGGCTACGCCAAACTGGAACTGTGTTTCTACCACTTTCCCTGAGGCTGAGGTGCCAGAGGAATTGGGATTCTCCTTCACCCTAATTTCTGCTACTGCACCCTAGTGAAAGGGATGAGTGACACTGCTATTACCATGCAAACAGGAGAATGTTCCTTCGGTGTTTTATTCTTTGGGTAGAGGGGAAGGGATTCCCAGGGCATGGTTGAGTCTATCTTGTCCACCTCATTTGACTGGAAATTTTTGCATTTCAAATAGTGGGAGCTGTACTTAGGTGTCTAACCAGCCCCTCTGTGGATCAGCAGATGCCACTGGGTATTGTGAACATAATGTCATCATGAGGCACAGTAAATTCCTGTTTTATGGTAGTTGGTATAGGGCTTTGTCCTGCAATCTCCTTCTTTTTAACTTTGTAACATTGTCTTTGAAGGGCAGGATGGAGTTCTGATATTACTGGCTATTAGAATTAGGCCAGCTATTACAAAGTTAAAAAGTAAGAGGAACCAGGACAGGATTCTATTTCAAATACTATAAAACAGAAATTTACTGTGTCTTATGATGGCATTAGAATACATTATCTGAAGAGATATTAGAATTCTTTGTTCTATATTTATTGAGTTCAAACACTTTGGCTGAATACCAGTACCTGTCTCTGGAACCAGCTTTCAATTTTAAAGAAAATTAGTAAATCTTTTAAAAAGCATTAAATTATTCTTAACTGAATAGTGTTGGGTGGAAAAGAGTTCAGATGTTAAGTTGTAAAACAATTTATGTCAACATGTATCTACATTTTATTCATACATTGATGAAGTCATGAGCAATTTGTTGAGGAAGTTGGCATAGCTTCCTTTAGCTTCATTTATAAAGTAATTTTTTTTTGTTTTTTTGTTTGTTTGTTTGTTTTTGATAGAATGGTCTATATTTTGAGTGAATTCGGTGAGAATTATTCTAAAGAAGTTAATTGAGAGAAATGTTTTCAAGGATTGAGCTCTACCACTAAGAACAGGCTTCAAAAATTTTTCACAATAAAGTCTTTTTCCAGATAGTCATTTTAGGGAAGTAATCAAATATTCTCTAACTATAATGATAAATTCCAATTAAGGAGAGCTAGGGGGACTATAGAAGTGGGAGGAAAAATACACAAAATATAAATATATTGTTAAATCTCCACTTCATCACTTAATTAACAAATCTCTTGATGTTTCCCCTGAATCTTACTTTTCAACATGTTAAATCCTATTATTTAACTGTGCTATATGCCAGAGTGTTCACTGAGCCCCATCAATTGTTGCTATTCTGCCCCAATTTTTATCAATTTGATTTTCCCCAAGTCTTCGTTTGTTTCATATTACTTTCTCATGTAACTGTCAAAATCTTGTCTTGAAAGTGATAAACTATATACATTTTAGAATTAGAAGGCTTTTAAGAAATGAAGTTTATTTTGTTGTATACTCTGCCACTGCACAAAAATAATTTAAACTTCTCCAGTAGTCTTTTCTGACAGTGGTAGAAATTGACCACTAACTTTAAAGGATGAAGAAAATCTGGAGTCTTCCTCAGCATACATTGCTAGTGCTCAAAACATTTCTTGCCTTTTATTTTTGTTGATTGTTACGCTCTGCATTAGAAATGACAGTGTTTAATGGTGACTTGATAAAGAGGTAAACATCCTTTCACCTGGAACTTTTTGTTCTCATCATACATTTTCTTCCATGAGCATGTTATTATCTACACCTTGATATCTTTGCAGATCCTCTTTCATCTGCTGTACCCTGATAAATTTCTAATCTTCAAAATGAAGTTCATTTTTCATTTCATATTATAGATGTATAATCCCTTTCTCTTCAGTAGGGTCTTTGTGGTTGCTCTCAGGACTTGAGGGTCAACCAATTCTCTGTCTTTTCTTCTCTGCATTCCATAAGATGAGGATTTGGGCCCTAAGTCTTGACTTTTAAAATTTTAATTGCCATTCTGTTTTGAAAATTTGAAGTGAATTGCATAATTAAAAGGCACAAATGTGATTACAGAATCAAATCACTTCAAATATATTTTTTTAAATGTCAAACTGGCTGGGAGAGTCCACTGGCATATTATTCCATAAAGATAGTCTGTAGACTCGGGTTCACATTCAGACTGAGACGCTTCACTTTATTTTTGAATCAATAAGCGCCAAACTAATACTTCCATGTTTCTCAAGAAGTATACAAATTTTGGAGACAACTTTATATAGTAGAACATTCTATCCAATAATCTGAAATAGTACTAAAATTACCAACTTACAGATTCATAGATATCTTTTAAAGATTTTCTTAAGCTTATGTAATAAAAGAAATTTTTGTTTTACAGTAGCTCTCCACAAATTAATACAAATAAACTGCATTGTAACTTGCTATCGAGCTAGTTTTTATGTATGTTATGTAAGAACAGGCTATGCATGGATAAAGGTGCAGGAGTAATGTTTAGCTTTATATGTTTACATACATGCCAATATAATGATAAAGTATTACCTATATTTCCCATATTGAGCTTGAGTTTTCCTTCATTTCCTCTAAGAAATACCAGATGGAAGAGCTGATAAAAAGATACACAAATTAATATTGAAGTGATGAAGTTTGACCTTTTTAATGTGAAAATCTTGCCAGAGTTTCTATATTGACATGGCAACATTTTATGAATAAATCTAATATCTTATAGATTTAGCACAGTTCAAAAGTCACCATCTGTTTCAAGAAGTGGAGGCTCTCACATAGTTTCCTGGCTATAAGACTACCAGCATGAAATCCATAGCTTATATTATATAAACTATCAGGAATATGTGAAAAGCTATTGTATATTTTAGAAAATTAGAAACATAGGTAACATTTTTAGTTACTGTCAAAATTACAGATAATAGAGTATGGATATTCTTTTTTTCTTACATGAAATGGAATGGTCTCTTGCTCATTCTCCATATTGAGTTATAGGTTCATACCATCTGGTCAAGCAAGCTGCAATGCAGAGGATATATGTGGGGAAAGGGTACATAACTGGAATCTGATGTTGAGTAGAGGTGTCTGAGAGCCTTTAACAAATTAAATATGGGTATTATAAGAAGTCATCTTTTCCTTTCATATTTTTCTATAAATTACTTACTAGTATCTTAATTTGATATGACAAAAATCAGTCCTACTCAGAATCATTCTTCCCGTTTTGTGAAGTTAATGTGGATTTTGCATTACAATAAATTTCTATCTTTCTTAAACAACTGTGAGAAATGAGCTAATTAAAATGAATTTAACAAAATCTGCACCAATATACATATATAATATGCATGAGTTTTTATCTCATAAACATGGAAAGGTCAACAGGAGATAAAAATTTGGCCATTTATAAAACTTAGCAGTTTTTATTTTGTTTTCTGAACCAAATATTATCAAAGGTAATGTGCTAAATATGTCTACATTGATTTCTCTTGACATATGTTTGGGTTTTAGCAAATACTAATAAGGGTTCTTGCTGTCCAACTACTAGAAACTTTTCCAGCCTCTGTCCAGATGATCTTAAACCATGCATTTCTTTACACTGACCTGTAAAAAAGTGGCTATTGGAATTGTGTTGCTCTGGCAGTAATGCAATTCTTGGCCAACATCCCACTTCGACTATCCTAAGAGTTTGCTAACCAAAATAAATTATTAGGTATTAGGTATACCTTCAATAGACATGGATAACTTTATACCTCTGGATAAATCTTTGAGGAAATGTTCTCAGGAGTGTTAGATAGTAGCATCTAAGGAAGGGGAAATAGGCTGTGTGCCTTTAAACATGCAGATAACACAGTAAATCACCTACAAGAAAGGACACAGGGCTTTTTTAGAGAACAAAATACTGGGTAAAAGTTAGCTTTAGTGTAAAACAGACACTAAAGGTGCCAGAAAATTTTAAACTTCAGAAACTTAAAAAAGTGTATATATATAGTAAGACAATTTTTCTGAACTTCCCCAAAAGAGAATAACCCTTGTGAAAACCAATAGCTCTCTCTATGTGATCCCTTTCAAAATTCGTTGAAATGAAAGACAAACTGTGCATGAGTATGAATTACAATGTATCTGTAGAACTGTGATCTCTGCTCCATTTCATTTAAGAAGAACTTCTATCTTGATACTGAATTGACCTCAATCACTGCAAGTGGCTTATTCAAGTTTGTTCTACTTCTCCCTGTCCTACAGATGTAAGATGGATTTAGTTGGAGGAACTACTGGCTAATAACAAAATAACAAATAATAGCTTGTAACAAATCAAAAAGTCATATTTTACAAGTTGGGCTTACGGTTTATTCCATTAATTTTTGAAAATTTTTATTAGGCTGGGCATGGTGGATCATGCCTTTATTCTCAGCACTTTGGGAAGCCTGGTGGGGGAGTGGATCACCTGAGGTCAGGAGTTCGAGACCAGCCTGGCCAACATACATAAATCTGGTCTCTACTAAAAATACAAAAGTTAGCCAGGTGTGGGGATGTGCGCCTGTTGAGACAGGAGAATAGCTCGAACCTGGAAGTTGGAGGTTGCAGTGGGACCGTGGACAACAGAGCAAGATTCTGTTTCAAAAAAGTTTTTAGCAATCATGCTATTTTTTTTTATCATCAGGAAATTCTTTAACATTGAAGAAATTCCGTCAACATTCATATGATGAAAAAGGAACCTAATTCACATGCTTTTTAAAGAGAAATTTACCCTGCATTTGCATAGTGAGAGTTTTGTTAGTGAGAATTAAGTTGGAAAAAGCCATACCAAAAGACCCTTAAATTCTAAATTTTGCCCAGTTAATGATGGAGAAGTAAGACTAAACAGATGAGACAGCAAGAGGTGACATAAACAACTGGATAGATAAAGGCGATCATAAATCCAGGGACATCTACAATGGCAGAAATCAGAAGCCTCAGGCTATGTATCTCTATTTTCCCTGCCCTCTGGCGGGAATCTTCTCTCATGTACATTGTATCTTACTGGCCTAAACTTTTAAGAAACTTATGTTCTTGGCCAGGTGTGGTGGCTTACGCCTGTAATCCCAACACTTTGGGAGGCTGAGGTGGGAAGATCACCTGGGGTCAGGAGATCAAGACCAGCCTGGCCAACATGGCGAAACCAGGCATCGTGGTGGGCACCTGTAATCCCAGCTACTCGGGAGGCTGAGGCCAGAGAATCGCTTGAACCCTGGAGGCGGAGGTTGCAGTGAGCTGAGATTGCACCATTGCACTCCAGCCTGGGCGACAAAAGCAGAACTCCGTCTCAAGAAACAAACAAACAAAAAAAGAAACTTATATTCTCCCTTTTTCATCAGTTTTCTGTGTATTAACAATTTTTATTCAACTAGTAATTCCAATTAATTAAACATACTCAAATTTCTTTCATCTTACTTTTTTTCTCTTGATTCCTCACCTTCCTCTAGTTATCATCTTACCTCTTTTTATACTTTCACATTAAAACTTCAAGGAGTTGTATAAACATATTATCTTGATTTTTCTCTACTCGGACTTCTTCTTCTATCCTGCTACACTGAAGTCTTCAGGTCATGGAATCATGTGGACAGTCCAGTGGACTGGAGGGTTTGATAAGCTTTGCCATTGCCTTCCATGACACTCTACTCCTTTTTTGGCTGTTACTTCCTACTTACTCCTTGTCAGACTCTTTAATGATTTCAACTTCCAGTATACCATCATTAAATGTTAGCTCCTCAAGAGTCACTCCAGGCAGTTTTTTCTACTATATACTTTCATCCATTCCCATGGTTTCAATTATCATCTACACAGTGATGACTCATAAATTCATATTTTCCATCCAGATCCCTTCTCTGACCTTTACTTCCATATATTCAATTGAAAATTCCACTTTGTGTTTCAGAGGCACGTTAATCTCAGCATGCTGAAGCTTAAACTCAAGACCTTCTCAATCTAACCTGCTCTTCTTGCATTGTTTATTATTATCTCAGTGTCTGATAAAATCTGCTATCCAATTGCACATAAGAAATGAGTGTTAGTTTTTGACACCTCTATTTTTACTCCTAGTATTTAATAAGTCACAATTTTGCTCCTAATTATGTCACTTTACCTCTGACACTAGTCTAGTTCAAGTCACCGTCATATCTTACTTGGATATACAGTAACCATCTAACTGGTTCCTGCAATTATTCCTTAACGTAGCCGCAAGGCCAGACAGCATTTGCAAACTGTCTACCTTTCAAACTTCATCTTCCATTACTAAGCCACCCTCTTCTGCTTCTCTGTTCAAAAGACACTGTTCTTTGGGGTCTCTGAATCTGAATATGCCATGTTTCTTTCTAGCATAGGGGTTTGTTTTACTGATTGATCTATTGATTGAGTCTTGCTGTGTTTCCCAGGCTGGAGTACAGTGGCAGGATCTCGGCTCACTGCAACCTCCACCTCCTGGGTTCAAGGGATTCTCCCGCCTCAGCCTCTTGAGTAGCTGGGATTACAGACATGTGCCACCTTGCCTGGCTATTTTTTGTGTGTTTTTAGTAGAGATGGGGTTTCACCATGTTGGCCAGGCTGGTCTCGAACTCCTGACCTCAGGTGACCCAGTCGCCTCCCAAAGGGTTTTGTCACATACTCTTCCCTCTGCCTGAAACTCATAACCACTGCTTTGCCTGTTTTTTGTTTTACCAAGTTTACCTCTATTCATTGTTAAAGCTCTTTGGTCTCTCTAGCACAGGCTAGGTTACTTTTTTAACTTGTTCTTCCTGCATCATGTTTCTTCCATTTACAACACATCTCAAATTATTCCTTCATTCGTGTGTCTACTTGTCAATCACCCTCACTAAACTGTATACACATAAGAATTAGGATTTTTTCTGTTTGGGCTTACCATTGAATTCTAGTAGCTTAGTATAGTGCTACAAATAGAGTAAGAAACATTTGTTAAATGAATGTAAGAAACTAAATATAGAATAAAACAAGGAGAAACACAAAAATGAGATGCAAATATTAAGGCATTGAGAGCGTGCTTAGCAGATGAGCACTCAAAAGTTTTACATGAATGATATATAATATATAATATGTAGTCCTAGGGTCAGCCTATTGTCACTTTGAGCTCTTGTAGGCTATTGCCTATAACACAAAGCAGATTTGCATTTTTACATTCAGAGTAATGTAATATCTCCTTTTTACTTAAGTTTTGATAAAATTAAACACTTGGAAAGTCCCTTTCAGTTTTACTGGAAGCATCAATATTTATTTTACAGAAATATTTTTTTTCCTGAGGCTATCTCAGAATCTGAGTGGTTTAAGGACTGTTCTATTAAGTTACAACTTAAAAGTAAAGAAGAAAATCATTTCTCTAAGAACTTGACCTCGAAAAGCAATTATTTCATGTATAACTGAAAGTGTTATTGTTTGTATAAATTGTTGACACTGTATAAAATGATGATCTTATTAATAGAAACACCTTTTAAACAGTTTTCTGTTATTTAGCTTTTCATCTGGTTCTTTTTAGTGATCAATAGCAAACACTTATAACAGAAATGGTTGAAATATTTGTCTGTTGATCTGAAGGAGTTTGTTTTGTCTGTATAGAACTTGGCGTTCCAAAGGGTATATCTAATTTACAAATGATAATTTCATTACCTTAGTAATTTCATTGCCTTCTTGTTATAATCAAATGAATTGCCCATCCCAGACACCCTCATTTCTTCATTCATTCAGACATTTACTGAGTATCTCCTATTTGTCAGATGTCCTGTTAAGTGCATTAAAAATGAATAAGAAACCATCCCTGCCTGTAAGAAGCTTCATTTTCATATTGGTGTCAATTTTGTTGATGTTATTTTCAGACTGATGCAGTTTCTGAGAAAGTTTATTTAATCTATATAACCTTCATAGGTTAGCCAAGAGTCCTGCTGATCAGACTAACTTACCTAATTATCATTTTAAAGACAAACTCAGTCACAGAATATCTTTCAATGACATAGAGGAACTTTGGAGACCATTATTACTAGATGAAAAATTGGAGCTGTACTGATGAAAAGTTTTAAACTCTTAGTTGCTACATGTAAATTTTGTTTAGTAATGCCCCTGAGATGTGACGATCATTTAGCAATTTCTCTTTTCTGATATTTTGTAATTTTGAAGCATAAATGAATTCAAAGACTGCTTTCCAAAAATTTATATAATCCAGAAAGACATTTCCATTTAGTATTCTGTTTGGTTTTACTTTTCTACTGAGTTTTCTTTTTTTGTGCAGTCAAGGACTCCCACTAATCAATTCCTAGCAGCTGTAATCCATAGATATTTTGTTGAACAGTTAAACTGGATGTTAGTTTTAACTGAGCAACTTGATGCATTAATTTATTTGCTTGTACCATAATATTTTCAATAAAATTGATTTACTCTGTGTGCAATTTGATTGCCATAGGATAGTATTAAATTATGGCTTAGTTCAATTTGTAGTTCATTTCACTAAACTGTAAAAATAAACAAGTAAAACAAAAGCAAAAATTAAAAGGTAAACAAAACAATTTTCAGCTGAACTTTTAAAATTCGTTTCGTTTTTGGGTGGCTATTACACATGCAAATAACATTTAAAAAATAGAGTTCAGGCCGAGCACGGTGGCTCATGCCTGTAATCCCAGGACTTTGGGAGGCCTAGGAGGATGACTCACGAGGTCAGAAGTTCAAGATCAACCTGGCCAGCATGGTGAAACCCCATCTCTACTAAAACGGTGAAACCCTATCTCTACTAAAACAAACAACAACAACAACAAATCTAGCCAGGCAAAGTGGTGTATACCTGTAGTCCCAACTACTTGGGGAGGCTGAGGCAGGAGAACCGCTTGAACCCGGGAGGCGGAGGTTGCAGTGAGCTGAGATCACACCACTGCACTCCAGACTGGGTGACAGAGCAAGACTCCATCTCAAAACAAACAAAAGTTCAGCACAAAAGAACTACTGTGGAGTACAGTACTTACCGTACTGTGATAGGGGTGAATGCATTTGTGTTAATGCTGTAGTTAGCAGAAACAGCCAAAATATTTTGAGAATTTCCACATCCATATTTAACTGATGGCCTTCCTTCCACAAGAAATAAATGAAGAAACTGCTTTCCAAAATTACTCTCATTACCTTTAAGAGAAAACAATATATTAGTAATTGATGTAGATTTATATTTTGTTGATTAATGATAATTAAACACAATATTTGCCATCAAAGACTAATTTACGGGGTTTGTAGGAGTGGTATTAGATAATTATTCACTGTAGTAAGTACCATATTAGAAACATACATTATTGTCCACAGGCTGATGGATAGCATGGTATTAACAGCATTAACTTGACATGAGTTTTAACTTCTGATTCTGTTACCTAGTAGCTAGATGTCCTTAACTATTTTAAACCTGTTTCCCCATATGTTAAAATGGGGTAGTGAGAGTAATTACTGTGAGTATTAGAACTCCTGTGATAATTAAATAAAATAATAAATGAAAAGTGCCATGTTGAGTTTTTAATAACTTGCATTATTATTATTGAATCTAATGTTTAAATTTTATTTTTGATTTCTAATTTCTTATGCTTATTTGTATTTTAATTACAGAGCAATATGCATTTTCTATAAAATTCAAAATAACAGAGAAATATATAGAGAAAAAAAGATAAATATTTCTTTTCCTCTAATCTCATTATTCATCCCCACTTTGAAATGTTCTTTTCTACCACCTATCTCCCCACATACAAATATTTACATATCCCAATTTTATTTTTAAAAATGAGATCGTACTTTATTCATAAATTCATAAATGGCTTCATTCACCTTTTCTCTTTTTACTTAAAATTTGGACGTCTGTCCCTGGAAGCCCATGGATCTCTCTTTTTAACTTTCCTAATTGAAGTATAACTTATACAGAAAAATCACAGAAATTATAAGCATAAAGCTCAGTAAGTAATCACAAAGTGAACCCGCTTTTTTTTTTTTTTTTTTTGGCTTCTACTCTTTCCCATGGCTTCCTATTCAGTTGAACAGGCTGCTTTTATCTGAATTTGAGAGTAAAATTAACAATTTTTTGTATTCTTGACTTCTTTTTTTCTGGAGTGGAGAGGTGGTGGTTGGGAGATGGAGCATATTTAGAAACACAAAACTACAGCAGCACTTGTGTTTTACTCCTTAGATCTGTAAAATGTTATACTATAAAATGGCATAAGGTGGTTCTTTCCTGAATTGTTGACTTGTTCTCCACTTCCATCATTTTGTGAGTGGGGAGGGTGTTACGCACTAAAGGACAGTCTGTTATCCTGCTCCATTCTATCATTTCTACTCAGAAGTTTTCTATTTCTTAATATTTTTAATAAACTGCTTTATGTTACCATTTCAGACTCATATTTTTGAGATAAGACTTAAAAATAGGATATATAGCATAGGGTAGAACAGAACAGCTGAGCATTTAGGTCAAGCTGTTGTGCCATATGCACAACGTTTGTTTTTCAAAACCTCAAAAACTGAATTTTAAAGATTGACTATACACATTCAACAAGATGTATGTAGTACTATGCAAGAATGAGTTATTTTTAAACAAAGGTCAGCCACTAACATCAATGACAGAAATGAATAGTCTCATTCAAGTATACTAACATCCTATGGACTGTAGCTGCTTTATTGTACAGTATAAAATAAGACTGCTTTGATATAAATGGAAATAAAATGAACAATGAAGCTTAGTTATCTTTACAGTCTGCTATATATTAACAGGTTTTAATTTATCATATTGATTTATTCCATTAACAAGCAATTTGGTTTTATATAATACTTTTTACAAAGTTCAAAGTGTTTTGCAAATAACATGATGGTAGGTGGGAAAGGGAGGGTCTGATGCTACTGATGTGTTTCCATGATTCTATAGCAAATGAATCACTTTAGGGAAGAAAAGACATATCATTTGACTTTTCTCACCTTCAAATCAATTGGTTTTGTATCATGTAACCCTAGGATTCTATAAGTGGAGAAAAGCTATGAATAAACACATTCAGGAGGAACTCTGGTTTTTCCAAACAGTATTAAAGACAATTTTCAAACACAGTTATGATAAAAATTGTTTGATTTTAGAATGGAAAAATTAGTGGCAATTAGGAAAAGAGAAAGAAACTTGAATTTCCAAAATAGAACTACTGAAGAAAATTTAAGTTATGACTATTCTTAGATAAATGTGTGTATTTTTACATTAAACCTTATGGATTGAGTAATCCATATGTCATATTAAATTTAGTTCAACATTGCTCATTGAATCTAGACATCAAGCAAATGTGAATCTTTCTATATGTATGTTTGCAAATATATATAGGGCAAATGTTTAAAGGCAGTGTTTAGAACATTTTCCCCATAATGTTCTAATTGGTGCTACCATCAGGCAGGACTTGAAAGCTCAAGAAGAGTTTACCATTAAGCCGTTGAAAGAAAGTCATTCTGTTGTTTCACTGAAAAGATGCTTGATGATCCATTAGAGAAGTGTGAACCTATCCTTTTCTCGAAATATTAAGTTGGTGCAGAAGTAATGCGGTAACAGTTCTTCACGCTTTTAGGCTTTGTAGTAAGTTTTAAAATGAATCATTTATTGATTTTTTTCAGAATGTTTTATCCAGATTACATTTCAAAACTTTACAAAATCTCTAGTTCTCAATTTTTATTTATCATAATAAAATGATTGTCTGCTAATTTAAGATTTGTTAAGCATAAAAGTGCTGCTTAGAACAATGAATAATAACAATATTCCTCTCAAAACATAGATTCTAGTATCTAAATCTCATAGCTTTTAGAGAGATAATTCTAACAAGTTTGAATCTGATATATAAAAATATATGTGTATATATAATTAGTCTCATAAAAGGAAATAATGAAATATCACATGGAGAAAAAGTGATATTCTAGTCAATTTTTTACAATTTTAGTTTGCTTAGATATTAGTTGAATTGTGGATCTGGAATTTTCTAAACATGGATACTTTATCACTTTATTGAAATATTGAAGATATTGATTGTTTATATGGTACTACTCTCATTAAACACGGGTATTCTTCTCTAATTGAGCTATTGTAATAATGCTCCAAATACCAACAATTTGAATTGAGATCATTTATAAACATTCTAAAGAAGTTCATTGGTTATTGGTTTGAATCAAAATAAAATCTAACATCATTCCTTATAGAATTAATAGTTATCAGTACAGATAATGCACTATTAAATCAGGTACCTAGATTATTAAATCTGGAAATTTCCATAAAGTGACACGGATTTCTATCATCTACCTTAACAGAAAAACACCTTACATTTTTATGGTGTTTTGTATTTTTCAAAACACTTATATAGATATACATTTCAAACCTTGTGAAGTTTGGTAATATAAATATATCTGCATAACTTGTAATCAAACTAAGACATAGAAAGATGAATAGATGTCTCCTATATGTACAGTAGCTCACAGTGACTTGGGTTCAAATCTATACTTAGTTATCTACTGACATTTCAATCAGGGCTACCTGTGGGAGCAGTCAGATGATCTCTTTATCCCTGGTACTGCCTTCATGACATGATAAAGACTGGTTATCTTGCATTGAGATCTCTGTTGGAACACATATGTTTCTTCTGTAGTTTTAGAATTCCCCTTTTCTGGTTCCCCCTAAAGGTTTGGATTTGTATACAGCAGTAATTCCAGTAGCAACTGAGCAGCAGTTGCTCATGATTTTAAGACAGCTTACAGCAACAATGATGACATGGGCTGATAATAACCAGTGTTAAGATAAGCTAGTTTGTCAGTGGGAAGACGGCAGACAGAGAGAAGCTCTGGGGAGAACTGAAGGATCATGGCAGTAGCCTGGTACATAATTAATGATTACACCCATGTTTATTACATGCTATTGGAGATTGACTTTGGGCCAATTTCTGAAATTTAGAGACAGCCTATTTTAATTTTTTCAAGTCTGCTAATTGTGCTTAACCAGTAAAAAACACTAGTAATACACAACTCTTAGAGGAAATGGGTCCTCTTCATTTGGGTGAAATGAATAAAAATGAAAACTCCAAATTTCACCAATTATCTGTTTTCCTGCTCTCCCATTTTTGATGCCACGATTTTTGGTCTATTTGTTGCTAGGATGAACATGGCTGTTAAATGGATATAACAGTCGTAACACTTCTTAGACGAAAATCTTGCATCTTAAGACCTTAATTCCCTAGACAAGATATAAGAGGAAAGGAGTTAAAGCATTATCTCAATAAGTCACTTATTTCTGGCCTGCCATTTGCCAAGCCCTGTTTTAAGCAGGTTAAATGTATCTTTCATTGACTTATTTCTTCATAAATTTCAATTGTATAAGTAGAATATAATTGTTCTATTTTAGGTGAAGTTTAATGAATCACATAATTCTAGGTCAAGGATTGGCAATCTATGATCTATGGACCAAATTCCAACACTGTCTGATTTTGCAAATAAAGCTTAATTGAAACATGGCCACACTCATTCATTTATATATTGTCCATGGCTGCTTTCAGGCTACTATGGCAGGACTTCAAATACCTATTTCTGATGGTTATAGAAAAACTTGCCAACTCCTGCTATATTCCTGATTTTTTAAGTAAATGCATGAAAAAATTATCTGTTTCAAGCTACATTTTGACTAAACCATTGAAATTTGTGTGTTTGTTTCTATCAGAAGAAGAAATTATAACAATGTTCAATGGGAGAATTTCCTAAAGATTCAATACCTAGTTATTTTTTATCACAACTATCAAGGTTGAGTAATTCACAAACAAAACTTAAGAACTATTCTAGCCAAGTACGTACTCTATACAAGTCACTCGAGGAGGTTCTGAGGAGATGGGGGGAATAAGGAATTACAAAACGCAGTTTCAGATTAAGAGATTAATATAGTTTGGCTGCATCCTTACCCACATTTCATCTTGAATTGTAGCTCCCATAATTCCCACATGTTGTGGGAGGGACCCGGTGGGAGAAAATTGAATCATGGGGGCATTTTCTCCCATACTGTTCTGGTCTCATGAGATCTGATGGTTTTATAAGGAGTTTCCCCTTTCACTTGGCTCTCATTCTGTCTTGCCTGCTGTCATGTAAGATGTGTCTTTTGTCTGCTGTCATGATTGTGAAGCCTCCCCAGCAACGTGGAACTGTGAGTCCATTAAACCTCTTCTTTATAATTTACTCAGTCTTGGGTATGTCTATATTAGCAGTGTAAAAACAGACTAATACAGAGGTATTTTCTATTTAGTGAGGAGATGTAAGCACAGACTCCAGGTAAAATGAGTCTCTCTACTCTGTGCCAGTTCTTAATTCATACTTCTAATTTAAGACATGTCACAACCAGGTTGCCCAAAGAATTATGTGCCTCTCTACTAAAAGGTGAGAAACTAGGGATATATAGACCATCACTTATTCGACTTTGTATCCCTCACATTGCCCAAAGAAAGCTATGTACTTTGTAGGCACTCAGAATTTGTTGAATTTGTCTTTGCTGTCATAAAAAAGATGAAATAACAATGAATAGCAGTTTCTCATGAATGACAATGCATGAATTCAGCCATCCATGTTTGCAACCTACTCCTTCCATATCTGTCTGGAGCTAGCTCTATTGGGACACATTAAGAAGGGAAAAAGATATTCAAAGAATTTTATGGTGCCCACAATTGATTAAAACAACTGAGCATTCTTTTCCTTAGAAGAAAAAAAGAAGATACTATCTAATATGATGCCAGAGAATGCTGTGGGATTTCTCTGGCCTTGCCACATCATTGGAATGAAATACAATAAGTATCTAATAAAGATATTGTATATTCTGCTGGAAATCATTTTATAGAGAAAGACAGGTGTTATGACTCTTCAGATTTAATTTGTTTTCTCCAGGAGTATCAGAAATCTGTTAGTCCTCCATAAATGCAAATAAAGAGGCCCCAATAATTCCACTAGCCTATCAACTACTCTTATCTAAGACTGGACCTTCTTTTGCTTCCTATTTTAAATAAAAACATTAAGTAATATAATGATTGCTTCTGAATCCTCTCCTCCCAGTGGAGTTGCTCATGTAATTTGCCTCCTGGGACTTGGTCAGATGTCTGCTCCTAATTCTCAAAGATCACATACTTCCACATGGCATGCTTATTTCTTTTCAAAGAAGCAGCACAGAATGGATCCAACTGCATGGTAATATATCCCATGACGAAACCTCCTGATTGATACTACTTGTGTAATAGAGCTCATTTTCTGAAAGTGCACCTAAAGAATTTTGTGTGGTCTCATCCCTTCTCTTGTGACCTATTAGTAGCTCCTTTGACTGGGTTCCAGAATTCTGAATTGGTTCAGTGGCAGATGCAGAAAACTTTCTTTTCATCTTGACTGCTGCTCTCGGAGCTGTCTCTCTCCCACAGAGGGTTCTTTTTTAAGCTATCCTTTTTAAGGATTTTTACTGTAACCCATAAGGATTCAAGTTTTATCTTCCTTTTGTTCCTTTTCAACATCAATTAGTTGGTGAGGCAAACTGAGACAAAATAAATGTGCAGTTTTGAACCAGGAATATAATTCAAAGCTGACAGTGGCTTATCAGCCTGACAGTTCTCTATCCTTGTCCCTTAAATATTTGATTTGATATAAAATACAAATGTTCAAAAAATGTTTGTGAAATGGAATTGAGTTGAACTGAAACGTTTAGGAGTAAAAAAAAAAAATGGTAAAATTAAAAACAAAGAAACTCAAACAAAATCAACACCTAAAATTTGAAGTGAAACATCTGTTTTAATTTTCTCACTACTTTTAATTGCTCCTACACATAATATACTGATTTCAAAGGAAATGCAATTATCCCCTAAGTTAAGGGACACACCTTTTAAATTACCGGTATCTAACTGACTTGCAAAAATCTTTGTGCTCATCTGTCGTGAGGCTTTTATGAGGATGACAAATCTAAGAGGACAGAAAGTAGCAACCTCAGGAAACATTCTGCTGAGGTATTTCCAACAGTGTAGGATTAAATTACCACCTTACAAATGAACAGAAAGAATGCTTTACAAACAAAAATATTTTCTCCCTTCATGGGCTCTAAAACTCTCTAGAGTAAACAGCTTTGATGAATCTGGTACTATAACAATAACAATTTATATAAGAGCAGAAATGGATAATCATTACAGTGACATTATTTTCTTACTAATAATTTCTAGTTTGATTGTTTTTGTAGGTCATTGAATAAGGAAGGCAGAAATGATCCTATGGCACTATCATCAGCTTGACTTTTATTGGATTTAAATTAAAGTACAAACTTGAATAGAGTGTATATACGCTTGGCCTGTATTTCTCTGGCCTTCAAGAATAACACATCCAAGTGTCGGTATGGACATGAGCCAGGAGCATGAACCCAGAGCAGGAGAATTCCCAGTGATTGGGTGCTGCTTTAACTATGAGCTATTTTTAGTTGGTAGAAATACATTTTCCCCAAGAAAACACCTTCTAATTCTATATAACTTAAAAAGTTGCAAAGCCAGAAAATCACTTTTCTTTGTGTCTTTCAATTATTCTGTTTGTGTCTTTTGTTCTGTTCTTGTTTTCTTTACGCTGCAATGTGCTATTACTTCCAAATTTCATGGGCATGTACCAGCACTTAGATTTTGTATACAAAAACAAGTTTTTCTTCTGTATTTTCTTCTCTCTTTTAACATAAATCAATCAGACACTCTTAAGCTATCATTTAAACATGGGTGCCTCTGCTCCTGGGGAATAAACAATACTGGCCTACCCTGGCAAGTTGTTTTCTTTCTAAAATATAACATAAATTCTTAGTTTTAATTTAATGATAAAAACTACTAAGTTCACCCGGCTTCCCCAAATGCTTCTTTTAGGCATTTTACTCATTGTCAAATAATAAAACCTTTTATATTTTGTTTAGAAAGTACAGAATGATGAATCAATTTAGCAAACTGTTTCAAAGTAGAGGAGCAAATCATTTGGGAAATAAGTTGCCCCAAAGGGGATAATCTGTTAACATACTAAAGACATTACACCTCCAATATGAGGAATTGTTAAAACGATTGTGCATTTATTTCAAAAGAGAAAACAATTGTCAAATTTTGAATACTGCTGCTAATACAGCTTAGTGATGTTCATTCAAAGAAGAGGCCCATAAATTCTGCTTATAGAGACCTTTATGAGCAAATTGCATAATGCAGAGAACTCTGCATACAAAGACATTTTCTTAAGCAAATACTGTTAATACTACTTGAAGAAAACAGCTTATATCAAGATAATAGATGTTGCTAAAAGAGTGGTACGAATTTACTTGATTGTCAAATGAACCCCAGCTTTGGAATGCCTTTTCCCAAGTTATCAAGTATTGAATATAATTCATATTTAGTGATTTATATCATAAAAATGTACTCTGAAACATTTGCAGCATTTATGTTTTACTGCTGTAGCCATATGCTGTCAAATTCATATGCTTGCTAAATTCTGTCTTGTCAGCTCCAGAGCCTGTTTGTAAGTCACGTTCCATCGAATGACTCATAAATTAAACTTCTAGAGAAACTACAAAGAACTAAAATTTCTCTTTGGTAATGCTTCATGCACTTGTCTGAAAAAGTTCTCTCACAATATTTAAATGAATAAATCAATGATTCAATAGATTAACGTTTGAGAAAGAAACATGACATACAAGAAGTCAAACATTTAATACTCACTGTAAAGAATAGTTCCATTTAAACTGTTTGTTTTTATAGTCAAGAAGATGGTAACAGTTCTGTTATGTTCCTTCTCCAGGACAAAGTTCAAAAAGGGCAGTTCTAAATAGGAATTTCCACTGAAAGATGGAAAAAATAAATCTGCATCTAAAAAAGAAAATCATATTAATATGTTCTGATAGCATTATATTGCTACTCAAATAGATAAAAACTTAGCATTTATAGTTAGCATTCATTTAAAAAGGTAACACTAATATTTAAAATATTAGGTCCAATTTTAAGAACTTTAGATATAAAGTATAATAAATATATATTTATTGCCTCAAATAATTAACTACCAGTATAGAGGAAAATACTGAATAAGAGTTATAATCTGATGTTCATGGATGACTTTTAAGAAGTAACAAACACCCTGAAATTGTCTGAAAAAACCTGTGTACTTGCATTGTGAAATCATAGTTCTTCACCAGATTCTTTTGCGATATTTTGTGATGCGAAGGTTGCAATTTTTAATTTTTAATTTTTGTGGTCACATTGTAGGTATATATATTTATGGGTTTCATGAGATATTTTGATTCAGGAATACAATGTATAATAATCACATCAGGGTAGATGGAATATCTATCACCTCAAGCATTTATCCTTTGGGTTACAAACAATCAAACATCGAGTTATACACTTACAATTGATAAATTTTATTTGATGTAATTATGTCAATAAAGTGAAAAAAATTGTGACACAAAGGTTAGAGAACTGTCATACTGAGGAGTTTTATTAATGTTCATTAATATTTAGTGCTTTTCAATAATTAGGTATTTTATAAGTAGTATTACTATAATATGCAAGGTTATTAGTTTTAGACTTACAGAATTATTTTTATCTTAAATAATCTCACAAAATCTTGATGCACATAAAATTTGAAACATTTCATTGATATAGATCTATATTCATATCTATTAAAATATAATTAGTACATTGAACAAGTGCAACACATAGGATGTTGAAAATGCAACCTTTGTTTTTTTTTTGAGATAGTGTCTCACTTTGTCAGCCCAGCTGAAGTGCAGTGGAGCAATCTCGACTCACTTCAGCCTCAAACTCTCAGGCTCAGGTGATCCATCTGCCTCAACTTCCAAAGTAATTGGGACTACAGGCATGTGCCACCATGCCTGGCTAACTTTTGTATTTTTAGTAGAGATGGGGTTTCATCATGTTGCCCAGGATGGTCTTGAACTCCTGAGCTCAAGCAATCTGCCCACTTCGGCCTCCCAAAGTGCTGGAATTACAGACGTGAGCCACCGTGCCCAGCCAACTTTCTTTTTTGTCTTTCTCACAATGGGGGGAGTTTTTTCTGCCACTGGAAGGACATTTAGTATTTCTGATGATTCTTACCATCTCTCTAAGTCATGCAGTGAGTGAGAAACTAATATCCAGTCTAAGAAATTTAGTAACATTTAAATCTTCCATCAGAGATATGATTTCTCCTATCCCCCTTCACCAGTCTATCTCTAAGTGGCCTGACACCTGCTGTCTTCCTTGAGGGGCAGAAGTAACCCTGGTTTCTGTTCTTTTTCTCATTTTATCACCTCTCCTTCAGATTAGCTGCTGTTTTTGACCCTTCCAGCTTTGAATGGGGAGAAGGCAAGGTGGGATGGAAAGGAAAGATGACACAGTAAAGAAGAGCTGTTAGAACTGGCAATTGTACTGTGTAACCAGGCATCTTGCTCTTTAGGAAGGGAACATGTTTGAAACTGATTGTTTCTTTCATGGTAGGCATGCCAGATAAAATACAGGATGCTCAGTTAAATAACAAATAAGATTTTTGTTGTTGTGTTTTTTTCTTTTCTTTCTTTCTTTTTTTTTTTTTTTTTTTTTTTTTGAGACAGTCTTGCTCTGTTGCCAAGGTTGGAGTGCAATGGCCCGATCTTGGTTCACTGCAACCTCCACCTCCTGGCTTCAAGCGATTCTTCTGCCTCAGCCTCCCGAGTAGCTGGGATTACAGGCATGTGCCACCATGCCCGGCTAATTTTTGTATTTTTAGTAGAGACAGGATTTCACCATGTTGGCCAGGCTACTCTTGAACCCCTGACCTCAGGTGATCCACCCACCTCAGCCTCCCAAAGTGCTGGGATTAGAGGCGTGAGCCACTGTGCCCAGCCCACATAAGTTTTTAGTATAAGTATGTCTCAAACATCACATGAAATATACTAAAAATAATGCTGTTTAGTTGAAATTTAAGAATCCTATATTTTTAATTGCTAAATCTGGCAACACTATGACTCATGAGTGTTTATTCAATCTTTGGAAACCCTTTGTCAACTGCCACACCTAGGATCTGCAGTCATACCCTGCCTTCTTTGGCTGGTCACTTCTATCTTGGTCTTGCTCTGATTTTTCAAACTCTTGTTGTTGACAATGACTTGCCTGTGTCAGTGTAAACACTGCACAGATGAAGTTGAATAGGCAAGGATGACTTTTCTCAAGGCTATTGCAGTAAGGGAGAGGCTAGAACTCAGTCTGAACTCAATTCCTTTGTAATAAACGGTGGGAGAGTTTTTAAGAGCTGGAGTGAGAGAGAACACAGGCCATCCGTGTTTGCTAATTGGCTTTACTCAAAGGATAAGTAAACTTTCTCTTATCTTTGTATCAGGACATAGTTTTACAACTGGGATCAAGACACCCATTGAAGTTAGTCTTATACCCTCCCCTAGAGGTGGACAGATGGGGTGCTATCTTCTTTTATGATTACATTTCAGGGGAGCAGTGGTTCCAAGAACCTTAAGAAAGAAATTCCTGGCTGGTAAAACTGACAAGAAGATATTTAAAAGACTTATGTTTCAAAGGCAACAGAGAAATAATTTAATATGGAAAATTTTCTAAAGTAAATGCCCCAAGAAAAGGGAGACCAGGGACCTAGAGTCAGGAAGAATCCTTTCTAAAGTGTAGTTAAGCTAAGAAGAGTGTTAAGGTCATCTTAATAACTTAACAAGGAGCATTTGGGGAGAACACAAAATGACTTTCAGGCCAGTTGCTTTTCCTGAGGCGTACATATCTAGTACATGGTAAAGACTCTTAAATTCCCTATCATCTCCTGCCCTACTGTATGTGGGGTATAGGTAATTTCCAACCAAACTGTCTATTTTTTTTTTTTTTTTTTAATTTTTATTTCTGAGACAGTCTTGTTCTTTTGCACAGGCTTGAGCATGGTGGTGCAGTCTCTGCTCACTGCAACCCGTCTCCTGAGTAGCTGGGATTACAGGCACACGCCACCATGCCTGCCTAATTTTTTCATTTTTAGTAGTGACAGGGTTTCGCTGTGTTGGTCAGACTGGTCTTGAACTCCTGACGTCAAGTGATCCACCTGCCTTGGCCTCCCAAAGTGCTGGGATTATAGGCGTGAGCCATCCCACCCAGCCCTTTCTCTGTCTTTCTCTCTCCCCCTCCTTCTCCTTCCAGACACACACACACACACACACGCGCGCGCGCACACACACGCACACACACAGTGCTGCTTTAGCTCAGCTATGAATGTATGAGTCCATAGGTCAACAGTCCATGGTGCTACTTTCCAAGTGATCCAGCTGTAGCTATCCCCAAACACATTGTCAGATACGATGGGTGGAAGAGGGTGGGGAGTGAGGTCCACAAGACAGCCTTCTTCAAAAACATTTTCTCAAAATTATCTCTTAAAATTGTCTCGTCTAAATACAAACCCTTTTTAAATCAAGGATACTTTCTAGGTAAATCTTGCTTTTAGGTATGGCACCTCATTTGTTTACAGTGTTATATCCTGTTGTGCAAAAGAAAGTTTATTTTTAACATCCTGTTTATGCCTATAACTTGTGAAGGTTACTTGTGAGAATCAGGTATAAACAATACAACTTATGTATTATTAAACTGCTTGACTTAAGTTATATGGTATCACAAAAGTTACCATTTCTTGGCCTCTACACACAATCTTTTACTCTTTGAAATTTACCTACATCGTTCTGCATTTTATTGAATCTTTTCTTTTCAAAGGTTATTAAGGCCTTGTTAGCAAATCCTTCATCAGTGCTTATAAGCACTGATGCCTAGAAATCTCCATAATACTAAGCCCTTATTTTTATTAAAACTTTCTCTTTCCTTGTCTTTCATGACACTGTTCTGTACTTTGGCTGTCTTCTTACCTACCTTTTGCAGACTGTTTCTTCAAGCACTTTATAACACACATCGTTTCCAAGGCTCTGTCCTCTGTCTTGAGTCCTCTAATCATTTCTGACTTTTCTACATCTGCTGCTCCTTCAGTTTCTAACTCACAGTACTTAGTGTTTCAAGCTTAGAAACTCAGCATCATTATCTACTCATCTCCTCCCAAACTAGTTGCTAGATCCTGACACTTCTTGCTTAGATCAGACCTTGTATCTTTCCTTCTGCTACCACAACCCTTGTTTAAGTTCCCATTGTTTCAACTAAACTGTTGCAGTGGCTTCTTTCTAACTTGCTTTCCTTCCTAGAGTGCCTATTAGTTGTCATTGCTGCCATGTCAATTTTATTCAATCATAATTACCACAGACCTTTGGTCAAAAACTTCAGTGACTACAGTATATTATCAAGTAAGCCAGGCCCTCCATGGTATTATTTTGTAGTGCTTCTACACATACATATCTCCTGATAAGGTTGAACCAACTTTCTTTTGTTGCTCTACTTGTGTTCACACTGTTCTGTCTTTGTGGAACATCCTTCCTCAAATACTAGGTATAAAATTTCTCCCTTAATTCAAGGCCTACTTGAATATTCTCCCAAATTTGAACTCCTCAAAGCATTGTATCCACAGTTTTTTTTTTTTTTTTAGTCTACATATTGTTTTTTATCCTATGTTACAATTGTTGGCATAACTATAGAATTGGTAATATAGTAAACCTAATAATTTGGATGAAGGCAGTGAAGTGACTTTAATTGTTAGGAACAGAATATACTAAGCATGTGAATTCTAAGAAGACACTGGGGAAAATATGAGTTAAGGAGGTAAGTTTCCTTTCTTGTGACCAGAAAAGATTATAACATAATTGGAATGTCACTGATGGAACAGAAGCTTTGCAGATGCTGAATTGCACATACATCAATTTTTAATAATATAAGAAGAAAAATCATATGCCAATCAAGTTAAGATGCAATGTAGCTAGCTGGACACTAGAAGAAGTTTGGATATTAATTTGGATGGCATTAGTAAAGGAAAATGCTTAAGTTTACAAAGAGATGGACTTGGCTTGTAAATAAGTAGGATCCTTTGCATGTAACTTGGAAACTATTTGGATGTTGCATATCTGTTGATTCTACCATAGACATGGTTTTAGACACTGTTTCTTCATGTTATTTTTGCCTATCCTACTGGGAGTCACTAACGAATTCAACGCATTCAACAAACGTCTATCAAGTGACTACTACATCACAAGAACTCATCAAGGAATACAGTGTTGAGCAAATATATAAAGATTACCCTAATGGAGCTTTAATTTTAGCTTCACAGAAGGAAACCCCAAGTTAGGAGTTGTAGATGTTTTGGGGAAGTCCTGGACAAATGTGTCATGGTACACTGACCATTTTTCCTGACATTTGCTGTCACCAGGAGCATTGAAACTAATGTGAGATGTAAGACTAGATTAAAAGGAAAGTCCATAAGCCTATCTCCTCTATCCTTCTATACTATACATTCTCTGAAGAAAAGATCTGTGTTTGATCCACCTTTGATCCCCCCCCATGGCATGTCCAATTTTGCACATGTTAGGCAAATGCTATATTCTTATACAAATACAACTAAAGTGATCATATGTGGTAGTTTGAAAACAAAAATCAGAACATATTTTTATGAATAAAATGGGATGAGAAAGGTAATGATGAGATTCCAGCATTTTTCTTGTTGTTACGGCTTTTCACACTATTGATAAGTCTACCAGAAAATGTTTGAGAAAGGATAGTCTTTATATATGGGTTTATGTATGAATTAAATTACTTGATTTTATAATTAGGTTTTACTTATTCTGAGAAGCAATGAACTCACAAAGTGCAATAAAAATATAATTCAATTTGCTAAAAAATGACTTCCATGTTGCTTTGCAGGAGCACATCTATTATATTATTCAGGTGCACCTGCCTACTTTCTGGCTCACACACTTTGAACCTTTTTTCAGTGTTTACACGTTTTATGAAAATTACAACAGGAAACAACAATTATAAGCAATAAACATTTGCTATTGAATTGCTTTCTAACCATATTAATTTTCATTATCACCATGTTTAGTGGATATGTTGAAAAACAGAACTGCCCTGAATATGGAAAACAAGACTAATTGGGGTTAGGCAGAGTGTTTTCCCGCTGCTTCCAAAAGCCTCTTCAGGCGATGCTATTTGAACACACTCCAAATTTATTTCTCTTCCAATTATAAATAAAAAAACCAACAAGGTCTTTATATGAAACATATTAAACGTCTTACAAAATATGTTATATAGTATTGAGTTACTGGGTTCTGATTACAAAATAACATCTAAAATATACTCTGCAATGTTTGAATGTCTTAAAAGATCATATAGATTTATCAGACTAATTTTATTAACTTTGATATGATTCACAAAATAAAGTTAATTCTGAGTCATGGGAACATCTAATAAATCAAGAAGGAGAATCTTTTAAGTTCTTAAATTATGTTAAAAAACAAACAAACCACGATCTCAAATTGGCAAAGGAAGCTACGAAAGCACAGTAGTGAGTTTGAGGTAACTTATGCTAAAAGTATGGATTATTATTTTTATTTTTTTTTAACCAAGAGTAGTTCTATAGTATGAATCAGGGCCACTATCAATAACAACTCATTGAAATTTTATCCAAGAGAGTACAACAGAATATTATAAAGAAAACACAAAAGAGATGAGTATCTTTACCCCAAACACAATACAACTTAGCAGAATAAAAGTTATTGATTCTGAATAGAAATGGTGCTCTTTTGTCTACAGCACAAATCCCCTTAGCCTTCTATAAAGGCCTTCTATGAGCTAACCTCAGAGTCTGACACACTAATACACATAAAGCTACAAATACAATGGGTCACAAATTATTCATATACAAGTTTATTGTATTTCTTGGCAGCAGAAGAAACAGAATATTGTTTGCTATTTCTTTGCTATGATAGAAGTAGATTTGATTTACTCAATAGAAATTAAAAATTAATACTACTGACATGTTTTTGTTGAGTAGTTTTTCACCTTCCCCGGAAAGAACATCATACAAACTGCCTGTTTATAAAAAAGGTGACTGATATGATGCAATTATTATTTTAATTTTAAAATACTGCATTTTCCACTTATGAGTCTAATTTTATTAAAATCTGTGATTTAAATGAATATCATCATTTATAAGTTCATGTATCTTCTTTCCCAAAGAAGCATTCTTAAAAAATGAATCTAACTAATAATATTAAAAGTTTAGAAACTATAATTATATAAGTTCATGTATCTTCTTTCCCAAAGAAGCATTCTTAAAAAATGAATCTAATAATATTAAAAGTTTAGAAACTATAATTATCTACATTATTACAGTATTGTAAAATCTAAAGAGGCATGACATTTTAAATACTATATACAAATAAGAATAATCAATTTATAATTTTCAGTGACTACAATTAAAATGATTATGATTATGACTATCAATATCTTAAATATTTACATATAGTACAAACACTGTAAATAAAATACTGCATATAATATAGTATATATAAATTCTACTAAATTTTTTTACCACATTATACATTTTTGCCTATTTTATAATTTAAAAAATTAGTTTAGATTTAGATGACTTGAGTTTCATAGACTATTATTTTTACTTGAATAATTTCTTCACATTAGACATTCACATTTCTATTAATCCATAAACACTGATAAATTTGTTAAGTGCTGATAAAAATTATTGACTACTCTGTTGTTGCTGTTAGTACAGCTGTTATTTGTGCTACATCTATTTTCCACCACAGAAAAGAACTTCTAAAAAGCAACAGAACTAACATTTCTCCTTTTGATTGCACCCACTTCATTCCTTCATTTAAAGCATGAAAAGAACTGCTCTACATCTGACCAAAGCAATGCACAAGGAAACAATGTTTTAGAATAGTCTTTCTCATCCTTCACTGTCACGTGCAATCTAGCATTACTTTTTCATCCCTGATTTCTCTGTTAAAGAACAGTTGATCACCATGATTTGCTATTTGATCCTGTCAAAAATCTGAGGCCCCAAAGCACTGATCCCACTTCCTTTCTCTTATTAAATAAAACATTGTTTAGCACACCAACAATATCTTCAATGCAGGAAAAATAAAACAAGAACAAGAAAGGTATGAAAATCTATCAATATTTCTCACTGTACTTGATATGTCATGATAGCTACCGTTCTTTCTCTAGTCTATTCTTAAATCTTCTTTTCTAGTTTAGAAATTCTCCGAGTGATCTCATTTGTTCCTATAACTTTAGCTACTTTCTAATTTCTGAAAACTGTCAGATTTTAATCTTTAACACAGATAGTGCCTGACCTAACACATTCATCTGCTTAATGGACAGATTCACTTGGAAAAATATAGATAACCTAAACTCAAAATATTTAAACCCATTTTATTATTTTTCTTCTTTGAAATGTAATCTTTTTCAATATCGAATTGATAACACCTTTCTTGTTATCAACACAAATATATACTTCTATTGCAGCTCTTATTCAACTGTATAGCCCATTTTTTTTTTTTTTTTGTATGACTCACCATGTGACAGCTGTGAGTTCCTTAAATGCAGGCAGAATGGCTTAATTTTGTGTGCCCCCAGAAAATAACACATTTTTGGCAAATACTCAATGTTTGATGGCTGAAAAAACATGCCTCTAATTTCTGTCTTGCATTTAATTTTAGAATTTCCATCTACCAAGCTATTCAAATAACAATTTTATCGTAGTCATCCAAACTTTTTCCTTTGTTCCTCATCCCATCCTCCCACTCACATCATTCATTTTATATTTTATGTTATTTAATTCAAATGATTCCTCTTCACTTGTAATGCTGTCATCTTCTGCCTGTACTGTTTGAATACCTCCTAACTTGTCTTCATTACTTTCGTATCTCCTCTGTTAATTACTGTGAAATTTATGTTATTTAAACACAAATTTGAATTTATTATTCTGTTTAAAGAGTCTTCCCTGGTCCTTCATTGGCAGCAAATAGTAGCAGTAACCTTTAAGTTTGGCATAGAAGACTATTCTTAACTCACCTTCCAAGACTGCCTGATTCTCTAATTACCCCATATGATAGCCATACTCTACTACTCTGCACTTTAAACATTCATTAATTTTGAAATTAATAAATTTGTAATATTGTAATTAACAATGTACATTAATGATTCCATTAATATGCTTAAAGTTTATTGGTCTTTATCTCCTTTTAAATCATTTCAGTAATTTTATCTTTTGAAAACATTTATCCCTTTCAGAGAAGTCTTCAGTCACACTGCCATTGATGTATATATAGAATATAATACTTTTAATGAATACTTTGTCAATGGTTATATCCTTATTTTATCTCTATTGTTCTAAAATTTCTTCCTTTCCCAGAGACAGAGAAAGCCAGCAAGGGTCTGGGCTGCTGTGATGCTTTCATTAAAAGGGTTCCACTCTGTTCTGTTTTTTATTGGGGGTTCATGGGTAATATTTTGCAAAATACGTTTGCAAAGTTTTACTAAGAAAGGGCATGCAGAACTTCACAAGTGAAGCTACAATTAAATTGCTGCATGCTGTGACCCAGCCCTCTACTTTGATGGTGGTCCCCAGACTTGTTCCCATCATGGCTGGGTGGATCAGGCACTGAGAATATGACACATGCCGTTTAAACATGGCCCATGCTGTTTAAACATGACCATGTGATTGAAACTAGATGCTAATTTATTCTTAAAATATGTCACTTTAATACAGCTTGGGATACTGACATTGTTATGATTATCATATTGTATCCTACAGCCATGCTAATGGAAGGAGGATAATATGGAAGAAAATTATAGCTAGTAAGTCATTGGCAATAATGAAAATCAGAACACAAAGAATTGGAGAAATCACAAAAAGAGACATTTTGGCAAAAAATGTTATAAAAAGTGAAATGTGTTAAAGAATACTCTACCTCATGAATACTAGGAAAATACAAATTTCAATCACTATTAGGTATCATAATTTTATATCTTTCAGACTGGTAAAAATAAAGAAATCTCATAATTGCAGAAGTTGGTGAAGATGTGAATTAATCAAAACTGTTAGATATTACTGGGTCCAGTAAACATTTTGTACAACACCTTGGAAAACTATTTGTCAGTATCCAGTAATAATTAAGAAGTACATACACTCTCAATCGTTTTCCTAGATATTTCTAGATCTCTTGCAAATGTACTCAAGGAAGCATATGTAAGAATATCCAGAATAGTATATTTTGTACTATAAAATAAGAAAAAAAGGCTAAATTTTCCATTAATAGATTATCGAAAGTATAAATTATGATACAGGTATAGAAAAGCATACTATGGAGCAGTGAAATAACTTCTACAAATATAAGTGGATCAATTTATATTATGGATAAATTTCTAGAGCATATTGAGCAAAAAGAGCAAGCTGCAAAACAATACATGTTATTTACATAAATTTTTAGAAAAAATAACATATATTAGTGATATATAGTAAGAATACAAATAAACACATGGATGATAAAGATAATTCAGGGTACTGTTTATTCTGGAGTTGGTGGTAGGGTTATGCAAAGGCTTCAAATGTGTTAGCAATGTTTTTTTCCTTTTTTTTTTTTTTTTTTTTTTTTTTTTGAGATAGAGTCTTACTCTGTCGCCCAGACTGGAGTGCAGTGGCGCCATCTTGGCTCACTGCAACCTCTGCCTCCAGGGTTCAAGCCATTCTCCTGCCTCAGCCTCCCAGGTAGCTGGGACTACAGGCACGTGCCACCATGCCCAGCTACCTTTTTGTATTTTTAGTAGAGATGCAGGGTTTTACTATGTTGGTCAGGCTGGTCTCGAACTCCTGACCTCGTGATCCTCTCACCTCGGCCTCCCAAAGTGCTGGGATTGCAGGCATGAGCCACCACGTCCTCCCGTAATGTTTTATTTCTAATACTAGGTAGTGGGTATACACATTATTGTTACATTAATTATTCTTAATATCTTTATGCAAGACAAATTATAAAGTCATTGGTAATTATAGAAATTAGCACACAGAAAATTAGAGAACACTTATAAGGTGACAGTGAGATATTCTAATGCCTCAATCCTTCTAATTTATCTTCTGTCCTCATCATTCCAATGAAACAACTGTCACTAAAATTATCATTGAATTCAATGTCATATTAAGATTTGAAAATACAGGCATAGTAATTCATATTTTAGGCCCATTTTTTCCCCCTTTGGTATGGCTAGTATGGAAAGTCTCTGGAAATGAGTGTTTGTGAATGACAATGAATAGTAATTAGTAAGTAGTAAGCTTAATTAGTACAGCTACAATATTAGCCCGTTTCAGATGTGATCACTTTATTAAACCAAATGAAGAATGTTTTCTTTACCTAGTATGTAAATATTCAGCAAAGCCGTTTTTTTTTTCTATTCTGAAAAGAGGGAAACTTTAGAATTAGTTTGCCTTTGCCTAGCAAGGATAAAAATTATACCTTCACAGTCTTGTCTCAAGTTTATATTAAATCTCCAACACTATATCACAATTCAATCTATGAGGAACTGGTTTGCCAAGCATTCAGTTTGATCTACCATGTTGATGATATCTTGCTGATAATATCTGGTGATCGGACACAGAAATAGACAGTATCTAGATGCCTTAATAAAATACATGAGTATTTAAGCATGGAGGATAAATCTCATGAAAATTAAGGAGGCTGACAGTTAGGAAAGCTTCATGGGTCCTTTCAGCTAGAGCATTCCTTTCACCTAAAATATGCCTTTCCAAACAGAACAAGTTACTTCTAGCTGGTGGGTTAACTACAACCATAAAAGAGCATGCTAAGGACAACTGGCACCCTAAGAATAACATCACAGAGAATTTGAAAAACACCGTATCTTTTTTCTGTATGATTTTGTTTCAACTCAAGAAATATATTTAAATTATTGTTTTATATGGACAATCTTTTCCTTTTCGATTATTTGAGACTGTAATTCTGAAATAGTTTTTCTTATTCTGAAAAACTTCCTTTTCAAGATGCTAAACCCTCTCAGTTTGTTGTTTTTCTGAGGATATATTTATTTGGACCTTATTGTCTAATGAAGGTTTACCTGTGCAGAAATTTCTAGACTGATATTTAGCTTCTCTGTGAAATTTCAAGATATTATTTTGCTTTTGATTTAAAATAATTATATATATGCTAAAATAAACTACACTTTCTGTCAATCATTTGTAACTTATCTTGCATATTTGCTTTGTCTCTCTCTGCTACTTTATTCAGACCTAACTTCCTGTTCTGTAATTCTTTTTTTTTTTTTTTTTTTTTTGAGACGGAGTCTCGCTCTGCCGCCCAGGCTGAAGTGCTGTGGCCAGATCTCAGCTCACTGCAAGCTCCGCCTCCCGGGTTCACGCCATTCTCCTGCCTCAGCCTCCCGAGTAGCTGGGACTACAGGCGCCCGCCACCTCGCCCGGCTAATTTTTTTGTATTTTTTTAGTAGAGACGGGGTTTCACCGTGTTAGCCAGAATGGTCTCGATCTCCTGACCTCGTGATCCGCCAGTCTCGGCCTCCCAAAGTGCTGGGATTACAGGCTTGAGCCACCGCGCCTGGCCTTTAATTCTTTTCTTAGCTATATCTAATCTGCTATTTAATTCACCTTTTAAAATTTCAATGATGTATATTTTATTACATTGCCTGGAATTTTGTGATAGTTTTTCTTTTGTCCTGCTTGTTTTTCAATTTCCTATGGCATTTTCCTGAGCATTTGACATATATTAATTTTATTTTTGAGTTTAATGAATCTCATAGTCAAAATCCTTCAGAGTATAATGCTGCTGTTTATTTTTTTTCCACAGCATTTTGCTTGGGGAACTCATCTGTTTTAGCTGGTATTCCCTTTTTTATTATGTGGTTGTTTTTGGTTGATATTTATTGGTGAGAATCAATAGTAACCCAATTTGTAGAATTTGCAAAAGTAAACTTACATTTGCTTCTTCCAAGTATCCTGACACTTTCATACTGGCACTTTGTATATTAATTTCTAGTTGAGAACTTCTTCAACCACATTTGTAGAGTGCATTAAAACCCTGAACTTATATGAGAGAAGGGTGAAGGGTCATTAAAGAATTCTTAGGGTAGGGGGTGGTTACTTACCCAACTCTACTTGACATGGCTGAGCACCAATAGTTTTCTTGTTGCTTTTCTTTGCTGTTAGGCACTCCCCCTCCTCCGTCTGCTAATTGTCATTGAATCTGAAGTTCCTTGAAGTTCTAAACTTCATTTATTAGGAGTTTTCAGATTCAACTCTTGATTTTGTTCAGGCACAAAGATCTTTTTTTGTGTGTCTCACACTGGCCTTAAAACCCTGTATCTTAAGTAGCTAAAACCAGCAAATGTTGTGGTATCATTGTCTATCATACTTTTAAAAAGGGATTCCTCTCAGCTTTTTGGCTCTTACTGCATTCCCTTATTTTGGAACTGTGGGAATGACATTCTGAACTCAACTACAAATTCAAAAGAATGTTTATTTTATTTGTCCAACATTTTAATCGATTTTTAGTGGGAAGGTTTTCAGACTATCTTCTGTGCCAACTGTCAAAAGTAGAAGCCCAGTGCTATATTTTTAAGATTGTGTAAATTATTTGAAACCCAAGTAACAGCATCATCTCTCTCAATTAGACTTGCCTGGAGACCAAACAGGAAAAGTTTCCTTAAAGGGATAGACGAATAAAAAAGTCTAATAACTTATAGAATAAATAATGGTTTATTCAGTATTTCTTATTCGTGTATATTCATGATGCATGCATGCACATAAAAGCAAAACAAAATGAGATAAAAACCCCAGAACAAAAACAAAAAACAAAATACCAGAACAAAACAGAAACCACAAACTTGACAACAAGAAAAGATTATTTTGTTTGTTATGTTTATCGGTTATGTCTCCACAAATATGAAAAATGTAGAGTAATAGTCTAATAGTCTAGTCCCCAGTTGTTTTGGCACCAGAGACTGGTTTCATGGAAGACATTCTGCAAAGACTGGGGTGGGGTAGGGGAATGGTTTTGGGATGATTCAAGCTCATTACGTTTGTTGTGTACTTTACTTCCATTATTATTAAATTGTGATATATAATGAAATAATTATATAACTCACCGTAACATAGAATCAGTGGGAGCCCTGAACTTGTTTTCCTGCAACTAGATGGTTCCATCTGGGGGTGATGTATTAGATTGTCATAGGGAGCGCGCAACCTAGATCCTTCATATGCGCAGTTCCCAATAGGATTTGTGCTCCCAGGAGAATCTAATGCCACTGCTTATCTGACAGGGGGTGGAGCTCAGGAGGTAATGAGAGTGATGGGGAGTAGCTGTAAATACAGATGAAGCATCTATGGATCAATCACCACTGTCCTCCTGCTGTGCGGCCCTGTTCCTAACATTCCAGACTGATACCGTGGCCCAAGGGCTAGGAACCCCTGGTCTATGCCATTTGTCGATACTTTAAAGAACTGAATGTGTAGCATAATATTCTTTATGTTTTTGAAATAATGACTTTTAAATATAATATTAAGTTTCTAAGTATTTCAAAGTGTGGGTAAAATACATAGAAATTTGCCAGAAAAATACTGAAACACACCTAAGAAAAAGCTTAGAAGATTTTTTGAAAAGTAAATTTTTCAAAAGTCAATAGCTATCATTTCAAGAATGAATTTTGACAGACTTTTCCGATTATTAAAATAATGACTATTGACAACACTAATTCATATGAGTATCTTAAATAATAAAAAGAAACCCTTCCCATAAGGCAAAACCAAGATGATTAAGCTGCCAATCAGAAAATTTTGATAACGTCAAATACTCCAGACCATTTAAAAATACCCGCTGCTTGTGATAAACTGCAGTTGAATGAAGAGAATATTTTTCAAAATATAATTATTACATCAAGTATTTGCATCAAAATGGATTTAGTATTTTTTATTTTAGAATAGATTATAAGCAAAGAAAAATCGAAAGTTTTACATAATGATTTTTTTTTTTTTTTTTTTGAGATGGAGTCTCGCTGTCACCCAGGCTGGAGTGCTGTGGCCGGATCTCAGCTCACTGCAAGCTCCGCCTCCCGGGTTCACGCCATTCTCCCGCCTCAGCCTCCCGGGTAGCTGGGACTACAGGCGCCCGCCACCACGCCCGGCTAGTTTTTTGTAGTTTTTAGTAGAGACGGGGTTTCACCGTGTTAGCCAGGATGGTCTCCATCTCCTGACCTCATGATCCGCCCGTCTCGGCCTCCCAAAGTGCTGGGATTACAGGCTTGAGCCACCGCGCCTGGCCTTACATAATGATTTTTAAAATATTTCAAAAATTCTTGCATATTTAATTCACATTTTGATGATTACGATTATTTTGATTGTAAAAGTGACATTACCAAAGTAAAATAATAGTTTCATATTGTAATATAACTTGATATTTATTACATGGATCCACATAATTAATGGTAAGTTCTTTTTTTAGTCATCAACATACCTTTCAGAAATACAAACATATCTTTTTGTCATGGCCTTCAAATATCTCTAGTGATTTTTTTCCCAACCTACAACTTCCTAGCTTAGTAGAGGGCAGAACATTCACATGTAATAATAATAATAATAAAAAAATCCTTACTTAACAGACAACATTTGAAACATGGTGTAGAAGAAAGGGAATATGATAGGCAGAGAAAAAAGATGCCCCACATGATGCCTTTACAATAGAAACAGTTTAAAGCCTGGACAAGATGGTTTGAATCAAAATTCTAGAGGAAGAATATGCTGCAAGATGGTGGTTATGTAAGGAAAATCTTTCCTACCCACTCTATGGAAGAATTGTAAACTAGATAAATAACTTACCAGCAAAAGAAACATGTTATAAATTAACACGAATTCTATCATTAAAAAGCCAGAAGATATTATGAAATAAGAAAACAAACACTTATTCATTATAAAAATATTTCAAATGAACTTTGCTCAAAGTGTGAGGGAGGATCGGAGATACATTAGAAGTACACCCTTAATTCAATGAATTTCCACTTTAACTGGGAAATTAGTCAATTAACTACTTCAGGCAGCATATAATTAGCTGCTCCTACCGGGGAAGAGGCAAGAACATGAGCAAGGGGAGCAATGGAGCAACCTGGAATGTACATTGAGAAAAGTCTGAAGTTCAGCTGGCCAGGAGCACAAACTGTGTGGAGACTAATAGGAAATAGAGCTGGAAAGAGAGGTAGGAGGAGGATCATAGATGGCTGGTATGCCAGAATAAAGAAATTGACTTTCATTCTGCAGTCAGGAACATTAAACATCTATGAGCAGGGAAGCAGCAAAATTAGAATTGCACATCAGTAACACTAAGCTCTCAGCAATGTACAAGCAGCTTGAATTAGGAAGAACAAGAAGTGTTTTTTAAAAAGCTTTAACAATAGTACAGGTGAGAGGAAGTCGAGATCAAATTAAGAATGGGGGTAATAGCAAAAAAGAGGGAAGAGATTGGAAAGACTTTCTGAACTAGCAGAGACAGGACTTGGCAATGAGTATGTTGTGGGTTAGGGTGAAGTGAGATCTCAAGGTGAAACAGCAAAGTTTTAAAGTCTGAGTGACCTGGATAATGATAGAGATAGAAATGAAAATGGGAAACCCAGAATGAAGAGTTGAGCAGTGGGAGAGTAATGGAACCAGTATGTACATTTTGATTTTGTTGGGTATTTATGTAGAAATAATCAGTAGCTGGTTACAAATATAGAAGAAATGAGAGCTGGACATTAAAGCTGAAGAGCTAACCACAAAGATGGAATGATGACCTTCTAGGAATCCGATAGCAAGTTGGGTAAAGATAAGACACATATTTTGAATTGCTGTGATAAAGAGGAGATGGAGAAGGAGATATCAGGAAGGCAGGAAATAAGAAGGCCTATTACAGTGAAATCTGATGGAGGGAGAATTATCAGGAAGCAGAATTAGCTGGTAGTAGGAAGGAGAATGTGTGTGTGTGTGTGTGTGTGTGTGTACATGTGCAATAGCTAGCAAGCACAAAACTGTTTAGCAAGGATGGACCCAAGTAAATACAGAGAAGGAAATAAGAAATCACTCTCATTTTCTATTTTACTGCTTTAGTCATTAGCTAAAATCTTGCCTCAGGTTGTAAGTGCCTTGAATATGGGGATGAACTGAATTTAGTGATAGCAGTTTACTTTGTTGGACCTCTAAGGCGTGTCTTACTGTAGTAGTCAGTTCAAAGCCTCTGGATTTTAAAAGAGCTTAGAAGTCAGCCACTTTTTACTCTTTCAAAAGATGGTAATGTCTCTATGAAAATGAGGATGTTCTGGGCAAAACTCAATCTCTCTCTTCTGGCAAGCTTTTTTTTTTTTCCCTAAAGAAATATACAGTAGTTTCCAAACTTGTTATTTTGCAGCATTTCCACTAATCCTCTTCAGTCTTAAAACTGTTACAACATCTTGTTTTGGTAGTCATGACCATCAATAGTCTTTTAAGTCAATTCTCTTTATGAGCTGTACACATTGACTACTATTTGTGTGTCTTGGGAGTAGATACAGTATGAACAGCATCATATTCAGTTCAACTAGTACAGATAATTTTATGTTTCTGAGGAAAACACTGAGAAATAAAGAGATAAGTGAATGAGGGAGAAGGGATGGGGAAAGAGAAGATGAAAGAGAGCGGGGGAAGAGGATGAGAAGGAGAAGGAGGAGTAAGAGGAAAAAAAATTGAAAGTGTGAGAAAGCAGAATCATCAGAATCTACATCTTAGTACTGGTTAGCTTTTATTGAACATCACTATGTGCCAGGCAATACTCTCAACAGCACTATTATCTCTGTTTTTAAAAAAATAATAAATTTTATTTACTAGCGTATTAGGCTCACAGAAAACGAGAGAGAAAAGTACAGAGTTTGCATATGCTCCCTGTCCCCAGCCATGCACAACTGTCTCCACTAATGACATGTCACCCAGAGGTACGTTTGTTACAATTCATGAACCTATATTGAAACATCATTATCACTCAAAGTCTATAGTTTACATTACTGTTCACTCTTGGTATTGTACATTCTATGGGTTTTAACAAATGTATGACGTATCTATCATTGTAGTATCACATAGAATACTTTCACACCCTAAAAGTCCTATGTTCAGCCTATTCATCCCTCCCTCCCTCTCATCCCCTGGCAACCCCTAATCTTTTCACTCTTGCTATAGTTTTGCCTTTTCCATAATGCCAGCCAGTTGAATTTGTACAATAGGTAGACTTTTCAGATTGACTTCTTCCGTTTAATAACATTTAAGATTCTTCCGCGTTCTTTCATGACATGATAGCTCATTTCATTTTAGCACTGAATAATATTCCACTGTCTGGATCTAACACAGTTTATTAACTTTTCTTGCTTCGAAGTCTGCTTTATCTACAATGAATATAGCTACTCCAGCTTTCATTTGATTAGTGTTAGCATGGTATATCTGTCTCCATCTCCTTACTTTTAATCTATATGTGTCTTCATATTTGAAGTGGGCTTCTTTTAGACAACATATAGTTGGGTCTTGTTTTTGATACATTCTGAGAATCTGTCTTTTGTTGGTATATTTGGACTATTGATGATTAAAGTAATTATTTATATAATTGGATTAACAGCTACCATATTTGTTAGTGCTTTCTATTTGTTGCCTTTGTTCTATTTTTGTCTTCTATATTTTTATGCCATTTGTGGTTTTAATGGAGTATTTCTTATGATTTCATTTTCTTTCATTTCTTAGTGTATCAATTGAACTTTAAAAAAAAACTTTAGTGGTTGCACTAGAGTTTGCAATATAACTAATTTAGAACTAATTTAAGTACTTTCAAAGTACTCCCTGGCAACAAATGTCCTCAATTTTTGCTTGCCTGAAAAAAATCTTTTGAAGAATAATTTTGCAGATAAAATAGAAAAAATATGAACAGATCTTTTGAAGAATAATTTTGCAGATACAAAATTATAGGTAGTGTTTTTTTTTCTCAACACTTTAAGTATTTCATTCCATTCTGTTTTTGTTTGCATGGTGTCTGAGGAGAAGTCAAATGCAATTCTTGGCTCCTCCAGAGGGAAGGTGTTTTGTCCTCTGGCTTCTCAGAATTTTTTTTGTCTTTTATTTTCTGCATTTTGCATACAATGTAACTTCATGTAGTTGTTTTGTGTGTGTGTGTGTTGGCATTTATCCTGCTTGGTGTTCTTTGAGCTTCCTGTGTTTGTGATTTGATGTCCGACATTAATTTGAGAAAACTCAGCCGTTATTACTTCAATTATTTCTTTTTTCCATTCTCTCCTTTTTCTTATATTCTCATTACATATGTGTTACACCTTTTGTAGTTGTCTCACAGTTCTTGGGTATTCTGTTCTTTTTTCTCAGTCCTTTTTTTTTTCCTTTTTCAGTTTTAGGATTTTCTATTGACATATCCTCAAGCTCAAAGATTCTATTCTCAGCAATGCCCAGTCTACTGAGCCAATAATGGCATCTTTCATTTTTGTTATAGTATTTTTGGTTTCTAACATTCCTTTTTATTTCTTAGAATTTTCATCTGTCTGCTTACATTACTACCTGCCTTTGCATATTGTCAACTTTTTCCACTGAAGCATGTTAATCATAGTTTTTAAAAATTCCTGACCTGATAATTTCAACATGCCTGTTATATCTGACTCTGGTTCTGACGTTTGTTCAGTCCCTTCAAATAGTGTATGAGTTAGGGTTCTCTAGAGGAACAGAACTAGTAGGATGTGTGTATGTGTGTGTGTGTATATATATGTGTGTGTGTGTATATATATATTTTATATATATATGAATATATATATTTGAAAGCCCACTTCAAATATGAAGACACATATAGATTAAAAGTAAGGAGATGGAGACAGATATACCATGCTAACACTAATCAAATGAAAGCTGGAGTAGCTATATTCATTGTAGATAAAGCAGACTTTGAAGCAAGAAAAGTTAATAAACTGTGGTAGATCCAGACAGTGGAATATTATTCAGTGCTAAAATGAAATGAGATATATATATATATATATGAGTTTATAAAGTACTAACTTAAATGATCACAAGGTCCCACAGTAGGCTGTGTGCAAGCTGAGGAGCAAGGAGAGCCAGTCCAAGTCCCAAAACTGAAGAACCTGGAGTCTGATGTTTGAGAGCAGGAAGCATCCAGCTCGGGAGAAAGATGTAGCTGGGAAGCTAGGCCAGTCTCTTTCTCACATTTTTCTGCCTGCTTTATATGTGCTGGCAACTGATTAGATTGTGTCCACCAGATAAAGGGTGGATCTGCTCTCCCCAGCCCACTGACTCAAATGTTAATTTCCTTCGGCAGCAGGTTCACAGACGCACCCAGGATCAATACTTGGTATCCTTAAATCCAATCAAGTTGACACTCAGTATTAACCATCACAGTGTCTTTTGCCTCATAGTATTCCCCATATTTTTTTTTTTTGTTGAAAGGTAGTCATAATATATTGGGTAAAAGGAACTGCTGTAGATAGATCTTTTGTAATGTAGTGGTAAGGTGTAGGGTGAGGGGAAGAGTTCTATAGCTATGATTAGGGCCTCAATCTTTTGGATAGCCTGTGTTCTCAGACTAGGAAATTACCAGTACTTCTTAATTCCCTTTCCCCACTCTTAGGTGGGAAAGGATAGTTGGAGTGAGCAGGAGTTGTGTATTTCCCTTTCCTGTGGTAGGTTAGGCTCTGATAAAACCCTAGAAGGTTAGGGTCTGATAAAACAGTTTCTCCTGAGGGTAGGCCTTGTTAAGAAGAAAAGAATTCTCTGTCATATTTCAAAATGATTCTTTCCTTTTCCTCTTGCTGGAAGCATGAAGGAATTTTTCTCTGACATTCACTGTGAGGACCTGATAGGATTACTGAGGGGGAACTCAAAGAAGTGTGAGGACCCTCCTATGTCTGTGTCCCCTTGTAGTTTTCTCAGACTTGTCTACACCGAGCTTCCAGCAACTTGTCAATTACAGTTCACATTTTTGTACCCTGGGACTGGTTCTCATGGAGATTTCTGCTCCAATAAATTATAATTCTCTATATTCAGCTGGCTGTTTTTCCAATGTTGAGGGCTGCTGTTTGCTTTGTGACATTACTTCTCTGAATGGAGCACATTAAAGCTTTTTTTTTTTTTTTTAGATTGTTCAGCTTTTTACTTGTTATGACAGAATGGCGACTTCAAAACTCCTTACATAATGAACTGGAAATCAGAAGTCCACTACTGCTTTTTTCTTTTTTTTTTTTTTTTTTTTTTTTTTTCGAGAAGCTAGCTGAATCTTTAAGCCTCCCTAAAAGGAAAGCAATATTCTGAATGTTGCAGTTAGAAACACTTGCCTTTGAAGACTAATTCTGCTGCTTATTAATTCTAAAATTGAGAATCTTAAAATGTTGCCTGACTCTGAAAAGGTCATGGAAGAATGACTCCCACACAGAGGTTCTATTCCTGACTGCCATGGTTCCCACTTTCCACCTGATCTCTCCTCCTCACTAACCCTGTTGCCTTGAAGACTTTGTTATTGGGCCCCATGATCCCCATAATATTCCTTCCACATTACTCTAACGATGATATTGTCTAACATGTTTTGAACTCTCATTTGGTAAGAGCTAAATATGATTTTTTTACTTGGATAATCTATTTTGACCTTAAATACAACTCTATAGTTACCCCCTTTTACAAAGGAGAAATCAGGGGCCTGGAAAGGTCAAGCAGCATGCTCAGGAACAAGTAAAGTTCAAGTAACATTCTCAAGAACATGTTGCTAGGAGATGTCAACCTAGATGCTATAACTTCAGAGACATTCCTCTATATATTACTGCTATTGCATTCAGTAGAACATTTACATCAGTTGCCTTATGTGTTTGGATAATAAAGTGTATTTTTTGTATTTTACCATTTTTCAATATGAAGTAGCTAACTCTGTAAACATTAATTATTACTCTATTATTATATCTTTCCTCCCAATTTTATGCATATAATAGGTTTTTAAACATTTTCTTTTTTCCCTCACTCTAATGCTTTACACAAAGCATCACACTAAGTTTTTTTACTTTCTTCAAACTTCCTATTTTCTTCATTATTCCATCCTTTATCCCATTCATTTGTCCCTTGTATTATTTCTTTCATTTCTTTGAAACCCGTGAAGGGCATTTTAAAGAGTTATATTTCTATGTAACATAAAATAATTTTTAGTTTGCTATATCTATTTTGAGATCACAAATGCAATGCCAATTATGTAATTATCAAGTTATCTCATGCACTGGAAATAATCACAAACTCTGAAAAAGTTAATGAATAAGTGACTACCAACTGTAAGGGATTATGACTAGAACCACATGAGCATACTATTTCACTATTTGAAATGCCTCACATGCAAGGAGAACTTGGATAGATGAAGGTCAAAATTCAGATATAAACCTAAAAAGGTTCAGTAGTTCAGTTCAATGGGAAAAATACATTAGAAAGTCCATGAATTGCTACCACTTTTTATCTGTAGCCCGTATGACAGCACAGTCTCATTCAATAAAACTGCTTTGATTTTGCTTAAGAACCATGAGTACAAAAACACTTGAATATATGGGAAGTTGTTGGGTTCAAGTGTGGGGCAAGCAATTGGTATGAAAATAAGGGAAAGTTTAAAAGTTCATATTGTAAACCAATTTTCTCTATTCTATTAAAAACTAGTGGGATAGAAGAGTGCTTCCAAAGAAACCTCTTAGAAATCACAGCTAGAGATTGCAAACATATTGTTTGGCTGGTAGGCTCCCTGTTTTTTTTTTTCTATAGCAGAATATAGGCTTCTGTTGGATTAAGGATAAAAATACATTGTAAAGTGCTACACAGTGTGAACATGGTGATTAATGGTATTTTGTTCACATAGAATCTAAAGAATTTTTTTTTTTTTAAGGTAAGCATGGAGGAAATTTAAAGGCTTTCTTACTCCCTCTTTCTACACTCCACTTCACATCAAAATATAGACACTGGGGTAAGAATGAAGTAGAATTTTATATATATATATATATATATAGATATATATAAATATATATATATAATATATATATATAATATATATATATATATAATATATATATATATATATATATAACTATATCTATAAATATATATATAAATACTATATATCTACTATATAATAATATACTAATATCTATATAGCTATCTCTAATCTATATCACATCAAATACTATCTCTCATATCTCTCTAAATTATAATCATCTATAAATAATCTCCCTCATCATATCTCTATCTTATCATATCTCTCTAACTATATATACCTATATCTATCTATTGTGTGTGTGTGTGTTTGTGTGTATGTATGTAGTATAGCTTTGGCACATACTCTCAGATTACTCCACATTGACCTTTAATGATTCTCAGATTTCTTGCATTAGGCACGGAGGGGATGGATATACCATGTTATAAAAAATATAAGTGGATGACTCTCTGTGTGTATGTGTTTGTAGATCAGAAGATCAGTTTTGAATATTAACTTTGATACCTAAAGAGACATCTGAGTGAAGATGTCTGTATGGTGTTTGTTGGCTATGGCTATATGGGTCTGAAGTTTACAGGCATGATCGATTCTGAAGAAGCAAATTTTAGAATTAAGGGAATTTTACTAATTGAAGCTGAGCAACGGGTGTGGAAGAGGTTTATTTTATATATGTATACATGACACATTTTTTATTTTATTTTAGGTGTGAGGGATTTCTTTAGAGAATATGGGAAGATAGGGAAGAAACTGAGGTTTGATATTAAGACCTAAGGAACTGTAAAAAGTGAGAGGATATAGCAAAGGAGTCTAAAAAAGGCAGCCAGAGAGGCAGGCACCACAAGGAATTATGGCATCAGAGATGCTGAAAGGAGACAGTATTTTAGCAAGAGAGAACCCTCCATTGTGTAAAGTTTCTAGATCAGCCTGTGTTACAGCAGGGCTAGGTAGTAAAGAATTGGCAGTACTGAATTAGAACCTATAAATGAATGTTTGAAAAAAGGAGAAGAGTCATAGGACAGTAGCTGCACAGTAGTAGATTTTTGGAGGAATTTTATTGAATGGGAAAGACTATAGGAGTTTCAATGCTGTCACAAGGGCCTAGTAGAACAAAAGAAGTTGTAGATACAGGAATGAGAGTGAACATTTCATAGTTCCTGTAACAGAGAGGGGTACTATGATCTGAATTACTTAGGGTCTTAATTACAAAAAGCAAAATTCACTCTACTAGTTTAAGCCAAATAAAATAGTTGCAAATAAAATAGTCTCATTGGCAGAGACTCTGTCATATGTTTATGTCTGCCTTACAAGGCAGGGGTTATGTTGTAGAGGCAAATCTCATAGCAAGATTTTTTAAAAAATATAGAAAGGGTATAATAAAGATGATAGGCACCCACCATAGGAGAAAAAGATGCTATAGGAGTCAAGCATGGATGGAATAATTGGCTTTAGTTAGTAGTTCAGAAATTGTCTCCATGGCAGTGGAAATAAGAAAAAGCAAATGGGTGATGATCTTAAAGTTTTGAAAGATGCCATCTGAGGGCAACAATTTTTTTCTCAGAAAAGTAGGACACAAATTGAGACTGAAGGTAATAGTGAATGTCTGAGGTTTGAAAATGTGGAAAAGATTTAAACTAGTCATTGTGGAGATACGGAGAGAAGGCTAAGAAAAATGGCATAATATTTATGAGCTGTGTGGAAGTTTCAGTGTAAAGTGAATTTATAGTATTACCAATCTTCCCAGCTAGATGACTTTATTTTTAAAGAGTAATAAGAAGCCTGGGTGATGACATGGAGAAGACAGATACCCAGGCTTCTCCAGATTTAAATTCTGGTTGAAAGTCCTGTGAAATGGTAGAGAAGAATGAAAATTTAAAGATATTAGAAAGAAATATATTATGGATGCATACATACCAAATACATTCTCATGGTCACATACTGCTGTTGACTAATGTTATTGTATAAAATCCCTGGTGTACTTGAGTCATTAGTGTCTGCTCTTAAGGACAGATATTTTTGTATCTGTTTTAATTGAGTTGCTCTGTTATTCCATGCAGCTGGTTAAAATTGTTTGGCTTTGATTTTGTCATCCCTTACATTACTTTTCTTTCAGGCTTTATTTCACCTGAAAATATGACAAACAGATAATATCTAATCCAAATTACTAATGAAAAAGTTGAACGAGAGAAGGCTAATTATATAACCCTCTAATATGTTGTTTTAACAAGTTTAATCCAAATTCTTAGATATGGGGATTTCAATAATTATCCCAGTGATAGAATCACTAAATTTTATAGCTATTCCATACCCCTATTCCATGCATTTTTTTCACAGCTGAGAAAGCTGTTGTCAAGAAGTTTAATTGATTTTTCCCAAAGTCAGCGACTAGGTGGTGGAGGTTCAACAACAGACTGAGTTTGTATATACGTATTTTTTATTTTTTAATTGTATATTGACAAATTATAATGTATATGTTTATGGAGTACAAAGTGACATTATAGTATCTATAAAACATATACACGCACAATGTGAAATTTTTAAATCAAGTTAGTTAACATATTCATCATCTCAAATATTTATTATTTATTCCTCCTAACTGCAACATTATACATGGACAGACAGTTCTGGAATTGTTGATTTTTTATACACTAGTTTTTTCTTTCACATGAAACAAGTTCTTTTTACTTTCAAATGTTTTTTGACATATTAAATTTTTATTTTCTATGAATTAAAGAATAAAAATTTACTTAATTTTTATTATATATATCTTCTATATATCTAGAATAAATAGATATCATATATATAAAATAAATACATATCTTACATATCTATAATGTCTGTACCTTTACCTCTCTATGTATATGTTTAGGAAATTTGATTCTCCACTTTTTAGTGTTTTTTTAGTTACAAATGTTACTGTGAATGAGATCCCGGGAGTAGTTGCATTAATATCATCTATCCCCCAATATCGTAGTCAGGAGATATTACACTGGCATTGTAACAATGAAAATGCAATTACAACAATGTAGAGTTCTGTAATTATAAATTAAATTTTCATTCTATGTGTTCCTTAAGGTTATGTTGATTGAAAACTTAAAACTAGTTTTGCAGTTACCAGTTGATAAACAAAAAGTTTATCATAGACAAAATTCAGACTGTAATATAATATACAGAGTCCATTTGAAACTATTTTTCAACCTGTAAATATTATAATTAGGGTTATACTAAGTTATAAACTTTTATAAGAGTAAATGTCTTTTATTTGCTCCAAATTGGGAAACCATCATTCTCAGCAAACTATCACAAGAACAGAAAACCAAATGCCGCATGTTCTCACTCATAGGTGGGAACTGAACAATGAGATCACTTGGAGACAGGAAGGGGATCATCACACACCGGGTCCTATTGTGGGAGGGGGAGGAGGGATAGCATTAGGAGATATACCTAATGTAAATGATGAGTTAATGGGTGCAGCACACCAACATGGCACATGTATACATATGTAACAAACCTGCACATTGTGCACATGTACCCTAGAACTTAAAGTATAATAATAATAATAAAGAATGTTTTCACATTTAATCACTGCAGTACTATAACACAGGCTTTGAACAGTGATACTGGCATTTGAATCTCAGATCTGTTATATGATAGTTTCTGTTGAATATTATGTAATCTTTTTAGCTTCAGTTCACTGGTATGTAAAATGAGAAGCACATTACCTGCCTCATTAGGTTGTGAGAATTAAGTAACTACATTTGTCTATAAAGTATAAAGAACAATCTCTAGTTTACAGTATTTACTCCTTGAATAACAGATATGACTTTTGTACCATAGAATAAGAAAGAAGGGAGCAAAAATTCCTTGACAGTATTTTAGCAAGAGAGAACTCTCCATTGTGTAAAAAGTTTCTAGATCAGCCTGTGTTACAACAGGACTAGGGAGTGAGGAATTGGCAGTTATGTTCTCTTTTTCTGAATGCAGTTAGTTTTAATAATAAACTTTACCATGCGAAACATCTATAGATGTGTCACATATAGTGTTGGTACTGCATTTTAAATGTTATAATCACTATATTCTTTTATATATCAACTAGTAACTGTGAAGAGTGTTTCTTATTGTCTTGTTTAAAACAGCTATGAAAGTTGCTAACATCAGTCTACATCATGGGTTGGCAAGCAGGTTAAATCCAGCATGCTTCCTGTTTTTGTAAGTAAAATTTTATTGGAACCATGCCCATTCATTTACATATTGTTGATGGGTGCTTTCACAGTACATTGGCGGAACTGACTGGTTGTGTCAGAGACTATATGATGTGCAAAACCTAAAATAATTTACTACCTGGCTCTTTACAGAAAAAACTTACCAGCCTTTGTTCTACTTGATTTAAACCATGAAAGCTATGAAGAAAAAAGTGGTAAATAGGTTGAAAAAAATTTCTCTAGACAATATTATGAGCTAGATTTGAAAAAACATTGATATAAGGTGCAAAATTCTAGCATTTACTAAGGAAGTTATAATTATTGAAATATTCCCTGATATTTTTGTCTTCTATTATTTGCTATCCATTATACTTTTTATTTTACAATTTTATTTCTGGTGTTTATTGTTGCTTTTATTAGCTTTATTCTTCATAATGCCTTTCTAAACTCAAAAATAAACCACCTAAGGGTGGCATGGGATCAAAGATAGATGGTTATCAGCTTAAAATGGACTGTTATACTAATAAGTTATTTTATGTAAGTCTCATAGTAACCACAAAGTAAAAACCTATAGTAGATACACAAAAGAAAATGATAAAAGAATCATAGTGGGGGGCAGAGCAAGATGGCCGAATAGGAACAGCTCCAGTCTCCAACTCCCAGCGCAAGCGACACAGAAGACCGGTGATTTCTGCATTTTCAACTGAGGTACTGGGGTCATCTCACGAGGCAGTGTCAGACAATCAGTGCTGGTCAGCTGCTGCAGCCCGACCAGAGAGAGCTGAAGCAGGGCGAGGCATTGCCTCACGTGGGAAGCGCAAGGGGGAAGGGAATCCCTTTTCCTAGCCAGGGGAACTGAGACACACAACACCTGGAAAATCGGGTAACTCCCACCCCAATACTGCGCTTTAAGCAAACAGGCACACCAGGAGAATATATCCCACACCTGGCCGGGAGGGTCCCACGCCCACGGAGCCTACCTCATTGCTAACACAGCAGTCTGTGATCTAACTGAAACGGCAGCAGCGAGGCTGGGGGAGGGGCGCCAGCCATTGCTGAGGCTTAAGTAGGTAAACAAAGCCTCTGGGAAGCTCGAACTGGGTGGAGCTCACAGCAGCTCAAGGAAACCTGCCTGTCTCTGTAGACGCCACATCTGGGGACAGGGCACAGATAAAAAACAACAACAAAAAAGCAGCAGAACCTCTGCAGACACAAATGACTCTGTCTGACAGCTTTGAAGAGAGCAGTGGATCTCCCAACACGGAGGTTGAGATCTGAGAAGGGATAGACTGCCTGCTCAAGTGGGTCACTGACCCCTGAGTAGCCTAACTGGGAGACATCCCCCACCAGTGGCAGTCTGACACCCCACACCTCACAGGGTGGAGTACACCCCTGAGAGGAAGCTTCCAAAGTAAGAATCAGACAGGTACACTCGCTGTTCAGCAATATTCTATCTTCTGCAAGCTCTGCTGCTGATACCCAGGCAAACAGGGTCTGGAGTGGACCTCAAGCAATCTCCAACAGACCTATAGCTGAGGGTCCTGACTGTCAGAAGGAAAACTATCAAACAGGAAGGACACCTATACCAAAACTCCATCAGTATGTCACCATCACCAAAGACCAGAGACAGATAAAACCACAAAGATGGGGAAAAAGCAGGGCAGAAAAGCTGGAAATTCAAAAAATAAGAGCCCATCTCCCCCTGCAAGGGAGCGCAGCCCATCGCCAGCAACGGATCAAAGCTGGTCAGAGAATGACTTTGACGAGATGAGAGAAGAAGGCTTCAGTCTATCAAACTTGTCAGAGCTAAAGGAGGAATTATGTACCCAGCGCAAAGAAACTAAAAATCTTGGGAAAAAGAGTGGAAGAATTGACAGCTAGACTAATTAATGCAGAGAAGGTCATAAACGAAATAACAGAGATGAAAACCATGACACGAGAAATACGTGACAAATGCACAAGCTTCAGTAACTGACTCGATCAACTGGAAGAAAGAGTGTCAGCGATTGAGGATCAAATGAATGAAATGAAACGAGAAGAGAAACCAAAAGAAAAAAGAAGAAAAAGAAATGAGCAAAGCCTGCAAGAAGTATGGGACTATGTAAAAAGACCAAATCTACGTCTGATTGGGGTGCCTGAAAGTGAGGGGGAAAATGGAACCAAGTTGGAAAACACTCTTCAGGATATCATCCAGGAGAACTTCCCCAACCTAGTAGGGCAGGCCAACATTCAAATTCAGGAAATACAGAGAATGCCACAAAGATACTCCTCGAGAAGAGCAACTCCAAGACACGTAATTGCCAGATTCACCAAAGTTGAAATGAAGGAAAAAATCTAAAGGGCAGCCAGAGAGAAAGGTCGGGTTACCCACAAAGGGAAGCCCATCAGACTAACAGCAGATCTCTCGGCAGAAACTCTACAAGCCAGAAGAGAGTGGGGGCCAATATTCAATGTTCTTAAAGAAAAGAATTTTAAGCCCAGATTTTCATATCCAGCCAAACTAAGTTTCATAAGTGAAGGAGAAATAAAATCTGTTACAGATAAGCAAATGCTTAGAGATTTTGTCACCACCAGGCCTGCCTTACAAGAGACCCTGAAGGAAGCACTAAATATGGAAAGGAACAAGTGGTACCAGCCATTGCAAAAACATGCCAAAATGTAAAGACCATTGAGGCTAGGAAGAAACTGCATCAACTAAAGAGCAAAATAACCAGTTAATATTATAATGGCAGGATCAAGTTCACACATAACAATATTAACCTTAAATGTAAATGGACTAAATGCTCCAATTAAAAGACACAGACTGGCAAACGGGATAAAGAGTCAAGACCCATCAGTCTGCTGTATTCAGGAGACCCATCTCACATGCAGAGACATACATAGGCTCAAAATAAAGGGATGGAGGAAGATCTACCAAGCAAATGGAGAACAAAAAAAAGCAGGGGTTGCAATCCTTGTCTCTGATAAAACAGACTTTAAACCATCAAAGATCAAAAGAGACAAAGAAGGCCATTACATAATGGTAAAGGGATCAATACAACAGGAAGAGTTAACTATCCTAAATATATATGCACCCAATACAGGAGCACCCAGATTCATAAAACAAGTCCTTAGAGACTTAAAAAGAGACTTAGACTCCCATACAATAATAATGGGAGACTTCAACACTCCACTGTCAACATTAGACAGATCAACGAGACAGAAAGTTAACAAGGATGCCCAGGAATTGAACTCATCTCTGCACCAAGCAGACCTAATAGACATCTATAGAACTCTCCACCCCAATTCAACAGAATATACATTCTTCTCAGCACCACATCACACCTATTCCAAAATTGACCACATAATTGGAAGTAAAGCACTCCTCAGCAAATGTAAAAGAACAGAAATTGTAACAAACTGTCTCTCAGACCACAGTGCAATCAAACTAGAACTCAGGACTAAGAAACTCAATCAAAACCACTCAACTACATGGAAACTGAACAACCTGCTCCTGAATGACTACTGGGTACATAACAAAATGAAGGCAGAAATAAAGATGTTCTTTGAAACCAATGAGAACAAAGATACAACATACCAGAATCTCTGGGACACATTTAAAGCAGTGTGTAGAGGGAAATTTATAGCACTAAATGCCCACAAGAGAAAGCAGGAAAGATCTAAAATTGACACTCTAACATCACAATGAAAAGAACTAGAGAGGCAAGAGCAAACACATTCAAAAGCTAGCAGAAGGCAAGAAATAACTAAGATCAGAGCAGAACTGAAGGAGATAGAGACACAAAAACCCTCCAAAAAATCAATGAATCCAGGAGTTGGTTTTTTGAAAAGATCAACAAAATTGACAGACCGCTAGCAAGACTAATAAAGAAGAAAAGAGAGAGGAATCAAATAGATGCAATAAAAAATGATAAAGGGGATATCACCACCGACCCCACAGAAATACAAACTACCATCGGAGAATATTGTAAACACCTCTACGCAAATCAACTAGAAAATCTAGAAGAAATGGATAATTTCCTGGACACTTACACTCTCCCAAGACTAAACCAGGAAGAAGTTGAATCCCTGAATAGACCAATAGCAGGCTCTGAAATTGAGACAATAATTAATAGCCTACCCACCAAAAAAAGTCCAGGACCAGATGGATTCACAGCTGAATTCTACCAGAGGTACAAGGAGGAGCTGGTACCATTCCTTCTGAAACTATTCCAATCAATAGAAAAAGAGGGAATCCTCCCTAACTCATTTTATGAGGCCAACATCATCCTGATACCAAAGCCTGGCAGAGACACAACAAAAAAAGAGAATTTTAGGCCAATATCCCTGATGAACATCGATGCAAAAATCCTCAATAAAATACTGGCAAACCGGATTCAGCAGCACATCAAGAAGCTTATCCACCATGATCAAGTGGGCTTCATCCCTGGGATGCAAGGCTGGTTCAACATTCGCAAATCAATAAACGTAATCCAGCATATAAACAGAACCAAAGACAAGAACCACCTGGGCCGGGCGCGGTGGCTCAAGCCTGTAATCCCAGCACTTTGGGAGGCCGAGACGGGCGGATCACAAGGTCAGGAGATCGAGACCATCCTGGCTAACACGGTGAAACCCCGTCTCTACTAAAAATACAAAAACTAGCCGGGCGAAAAGGCGGGCGCCTGTGGTCCCAGCTACTCGGGAGGCTGAGGCAGGAGAATGGCGTAAACCCGGGAGGCGGAGCTAGCAGTGAGCTGCGATCCGGCCACTGCACTCCAGCCCCGGCGACAGAGTGAGACTCTGCCTCAAAAAAAAAAAAAAAAAAAAAAAAAAAAAAAAAAAAAAAAAAAAGAACCACCTGATTATCTCAATAGATGCAGAAAAGGCTTTTGACAAAATTCAACAGCCCTTCATGCTAAAAACGCTCAATAAATTCGGTATTGATGGAACATACCTCAAAATAATAAGAGCTATTTATGACAAACCCACAGCTAATATCATACTGAATGGGCAAAAACTGGAAAAATTCCCTTTGAAAACTGGCACAAGACAGGGATGCCCTCTCTCACCACTCCTATTCAACATAGTGTTGGAAGTTCTGGCTAGGGCAATCAGGCAAGAGAAAGAAATCAAGGCTATTCAGTTAGGAAAAGAAGAAGTCAAATTGTCCCTGTTTGCAGATGACATGATTGTATATTTAGAAAACCCCATTGTCTCAGCCCAAAATCTCCTTAAGCTGATAAGCAACTTCAGCAAAGTCTCAGGATACAAAATTAATGTGCAAAAATCACAAACATTCTTATTCACCAGTAACGGACAAACAGAGAGCCAAATCATGAATGAACTTCCATTCACAATTGCTTCAAGAGAATGAAATACTTAGGAATCCAACTTACAAGGGATGTAAAGGACCTCTTCAAGGAGAACTACAAACCACTGCTCAGTGAAATAAAAGAGGACACAAACAAATGGAAGAACATACCATGCTCATGGATAGGAAGAATCAATATCGTGAAAATGGCCATACTGCCCAAGGTTATTTATAGATTCAATGCCATCCCCATCAAGCTACCAATGACTTTCTTCACAGAATTGGAAAAAACTGCTTTAAAGTTCATATGGAACCAAACAAGAGCCCGCATTGCCAAGACAATCCTAAGTCAAAAGGACAAAGCTGGAGGCATCACGCTACCTGACTTCAAACTATACTACTAGGCTACAGTAACCAAAACAGCATGGTACTGGTACCAAAACAGAGCTATAGACCAATGGACCAGAACAGAGTCCTCAGAAATAATACCACACATCTACAGCCATCTGATCTTTGACAAACCTGAGAGAAACAAGAAATGGGGAAAGGATTCCCTATTTAATAAATGGTGCTGGGAAAATTGGCTAGCCATAAGTAGAAAGCTGAAACTGGATCTTTTCCTTACTCCTTATATGAAGATTAATTCAAGATGGATTAGAGACTTATATGTTAGACCTAATACCATAAAAACCCTAGAAGAAAATCTAGGTAGTACCATTCAGGACATAGGCATGGGCAAGGACTTCATGTCTAAAACACCAAAAGCAATGGCAGCAAAAGCCAAAATTGACAAATGGGATCTAATTAAACTAAAGAGCTTCTGCACAGCAAAGGAAACTACCATCAGAGTGAACAGGCAACCTACAGAATGGGAGAACATTTTTGCAACCTACTCATCTGACAAAGGGCTAATATCCAGAATCTACAAAGAACTCATACAAATTTACAAGAAAAAAACAACCCCATCAAAAAGTGGGCAAAGGATATGAACAGACATTTCTCAAAAGAAGACATTCATACAGCCAACAGACACATGAAGAAATGCTCATCCTCACTGGCCATCAGAGAAATGCAAATCAAAACCACAATGAGATACCATCTCACACCAGTTAGAATGGCAATCATTAAAAAATCACGACACAGCAGGTGTTGGAGAGGATATGGAGAAATAGGAACACTTTTACACTGTTGGTGGGATTGTAAAGTAGTTCAACCATTATGGAAAACAGTATGGCAATTCCTCAAGGATCTAGAACTAGATGTACCATATGACCCAGCCATCCCACTACTGGGTATATACCCAAAGGATTATAAATTATTCTACTAGAAAGACACATGCACACGTATGTTTATTGCGGCACTATTCACAATAGCAGACTTGGAATCAACCCAAATGTCCATCTGTGACAGACTGGATTAAGAAAATGTGGCACATATACACCATGGAATACTATGCAGCCATAAAAAAGGATGAGTTTGCGTCCTTTGTAGGGACATGGATGCAGCTGGAAACCATCATTCTTAGCAAACTGTCACACGAACTGAAAACCAAACACCGCATATTCTCACTCATAGGTGGGAACTGAACAATGAGATCACTTGGACTTGGGAAGGGGAACATCACACATCGGGGCCTATCATGGGGAGGGGGGAGGGAGGAGGGATTGCATTGGGAGTTATACCTGATATAAATGACGAATTGATGGGTGCTGACGAGTTGATGGGTGCAGCACACCACCATGGCACAAGTATACATATGTAACAAACCTGCACGTTATGCACATGTACCCTAGAACTTAAAGTATAAAAAAAAAAAAAAAAAAAAAAGAATCATAGCATAATACTATAGAACATCATCAAATCACAAAGAATAGGAAATAAAGGGACAAAGAATTGACAAAGTATTAACAAAATGGCAATAGTAAGTTATTACCAATCAACAATTACCTTGAATGTAAATAGGTTACATTCTCTAATCAAAAGACACAGAGTGGATGAATGGATAAGAAGAGAACACTCAAATATATGCTGCTTATTCACTTCAGCTTGAAGGACTGAAAGCTGAAATGTCTTTAAGGACTGAGATACCAACTTCAGTTTTAAATACAACATAGACTGAAAGTGAAGGAACATACACTGAAAGTGCAGGGATGAATAAAAACATTCAATGTAATGGAAAGTAAAAGAGAGTAGAAGTGTTTATACTTATATCAGACCAAATAGACTTTGAATCAAAAACTAAAGAGAGACAAAGAAGGTCACTGTATAAAGGGGTCACTTTATTAAGAGGATATGCCAGTTGTAAATTTATTAAGTACTAAACATCAGAACACATAAATATATAAAGCGAAAGATCTGAGGGGAGAGACAGACAGTAATATAAAAATAGTAGAATAATTTAATACCTCACTTTCAACATTGGATAGATCATCCCCCTACCAGAAAATCAATAAGGAAAAATCAGAATTGAATTACAATTTAGACCAACTGTGCCTAATAGAGATACACTGAATATTGCATACAACAGTTGAACAAAACACATCTTCCTCAAGCACACGCAGAACATTCTCCATCATAGATTGTATTTTAGGCTACAAAACAAGTCTTGACAAACTTAAGAAGTATATTTTCTGAGCACAGTGTTATAAAACTGGGAATCAATTACAGAGGGAAAACTACAAAATTCTCAAATATGTGGCAGATTTAAATATCATAACTTTGTACCTCAGGGAACTAGAAAGAGAGGAACAACCTGCCCCCCCCCTCAAAAAAAAAATTAGTAGAAGGAAATAACAAAGACAAGAGCAGAAATTAAGGAAATAGAAACTAGATGAACAATAAAAAGATCAATGAAAGGGTTGGCTTTTTGAAAATATCAACAAAATTAAAAAATCTTTAGCTAGACTAATTAAGAAAAAAGAATATTCAACTGACTAAAATCAGAAATGAAAAAAATACATTACAATAATGTGAGATAAATTAGAAGAACAATTACAGGAGACTATTATAAACATTTATATGTCAACAAATTGGATACCCTAGAAAAAATGAAAAAAAATCCTAGATACAATCTACCAAGAATGTATAGTAAAAAAAATTCTTATTCAACATAGTACTAGAAGTCCTAGCCAGAGCAACTGCATAACAGAAAAAAATAGAGGGCATGCAAATTTGAAAGAAGGAAGTAAGATTGTCCCTGTTTGCAGATAACATGATATAATATATTTAAAAAATCTAAACACTTCACCGAAACCTCTTAGAACTGACAATGATAAATGCGGTAAAGTTTTGGGATACACAATCACCATACAAAAATAAGTAGCATTTCTATATACTGATAATGAACTAGCTGAAAAAATTTCAAGAATGCAATTCCATTTACAATAGCTATGAAAATACCTAAGAACAAATTTAAGCGAGAAAGTGAAAGATCTTTGCAGTGAAAATTATAAAACGCTGATTAAAAAAATGGAAGGGGACACAAGGAGATGGAAGGCTATACCATGTTCATGGATTAGAAGAATAAATATTGTTAAAATGACTGCATTTCACAAGGCGACCTACAGATTCCTTGCAATTTCTGTCAAAGTACAAATGACATTCTTGACAGAAATAGATAAAACTATACTAAAAATTTACTTAAGGCCACAAGCCATCTTGAATAGTCAGAGCAATTCTGTGCATAAAACAAATCTGGAGGCATCACGTGATTTACCTCAAAATACACTACAGAGCTATAGTAACCAAAACAGCATGGCATTGACATAAAAACAGACACATAGGCCAATGGTATAGAATATAAAATGCAGAAATAAATCCATGTATTTACAGCCAGCTGATTTTTGACAGCAGTTCCAAGAATATAAACTGGGGAAAGGACAGTCTCTTCAACAGATGGTGCTGGGAAAACCAGGTATCCATATCCAGAAAAATGAAATTAGATTCCTATCTCTCACCATATACAAAATTGAACTCAAAATGGATGAAATAATTATATGTAAGACCCAAAGCTATTAAACTACTATAAAAACAAGTGAAACACTTCAGAGCATTGGTTTGGGCAAAGATTTTAATGGAGAATATCTCAAAAGCACAGGCAACAAAAGCAAAAATAGACAAATAGGATTATGTCAAACTAAAAAGTGCCTGTGTGACAAAGGAGCAATCAACAAAATGGAGAGATAACCTGTAGAAGGAGAGAAAATATTTGCAAGTTATTCATCTGCCAAGGGGTAATTATCCAGAATATACAAGAAACTTAAAAAAAAAAGTCAACAGCAAACAAAAAGAAAAACATATAATAATAACCTAATTTTAAAATGGGCAAATGATCTGAATAGACATTTCTGAAAATAAGACATAGGAATAGCCAAGAGGTATATGAAAAAATGTTCATCATCACTAGTCAGGGAAATGCAAATTAAAACCACAATGAGGTATCATTTTTCCCCAGTTAGAATGCCTATTAGCAAAAAGATAAAAAATAAATACTGGTAATTATATCATGTGCATTCAGTAAATTAAATTTTGTTTTTAAATTTGAGTGATTGAATTCACTTTTATGTTACTGAACTGATTTCCATAATCATTTGATTCATATCTTCAGATATAGTAGAAATGTTAAACTGTTCAGTAATGGGTTTCTCATTTATATAATGCCAAATCTTATTTAAAGACTGTTTTCACTGAAAAAACCATTTTATTGAGTATTTTTACACAATATTAAAATAATTAGTTTAACCAGAAAACTTTGTCAACACATTTGAAATATTTTTGACTTACGATAGATATACCACTTGATTGAATTTCATGCAACTTTCCGATGGCCATTTTGATATGGCATAAGTATAATCACTAAAAGTCACCTACAAAAATGCTATCAAGACTATATTCAACTTGCTAGAAGATATTAATAGAAGGATATTTAGATAATACAATAAGTTAACATTTGACTTCATTTGTCAAACAAATATTTAAACATGTTAAATTTGTGAGTAATGTTTTATCAATTCAGTTGTGTTTAATTAATATTTAGTGAGTTCATACCCATTTCCAGTAATCAGTAATTTTTAAAAAATACTTTCTCTGAAGAAATTATGTAGCAAAACTTAATATAGCTAAGGATATAGATAGATATTTTTATTCAATTTTTTTATTTGTAAGAGAAAAGACTGCACAGAGGTGAAATTGATTATAAAGGGCATTTGATGTAGAGGGCACAGATGCAAATCACAGAGGTGTGTGAAGATGCACAGGACAGCTATCCTGAAGAGATTAAAGTGCACCTTATTTTCCATGGCATTTTCTTAGCCCGACTTTTTGGATCCTTAAAAAATCAGTTCTTTTTCCATGATTAACTTCTTTATGTTTAAATTTACTTTGAACTTAATTTCCAAAATATATTACACAATATTAAAAAAAAAAAAAAAACTCATTGGTGTTTTAACATTACCTTTGGACCTAAACAAATTTACCAATATTATTGTATTTTTAAGTTATTTTAGAAAAAGTTATATCTTTTTAGATGACAAAGCAAATGACAGCCAAAACATTGATAATACAAATCTTGCTAATGATGGCCTATTCAAACTACTTTCTGAGATCTTCCTCTAGTTAAATTTTAATGAAATCAAATAGAAAAGAGAAAGGTAACAGATCAGAATTCTTTAGATTTGAGATATGAATGTCATTGAATTATGGCTTTCTGATAGGTTTCTCTATGCCCCTAAATATAAATTAATACTTATTTTCGAATCTAGAAATAGATTGGGAGTCAGAAGGATATGTAACAATGCTACCAAAGTCCAATCATGGGATGGTGCTTATAGCAACATACTATTATAGGTAGTTTTTAATTATTATTATATTTAGGTGTACAAGTCTGTGAGTACATTAGTTTTCTGTTGCTGCATAACAAATTACCATAGACTTAGTGACTTAAAATGACACAAATTTATTTCACAGTTTCCATTATCTAGCCCCATTATCTAGGTTTCACTGGGATGAAATCAAGGTGTGGGTTGGAGACTCACAATCTACTTCCAAGCTCACTGATTATTGGCAAATTCATTTCCTTGCATCTGTAGGAGAGAAATCTTTGTTTGTTTGCTTGTTTGTTTTTTGTTTTGATGACTGTCAGCTGGGGACTGCCCTCAGTTCCTAGAGGTCACCTGCAGTTCTTTGCCATGTGCCCCTCTCCCCCATTGACAATTTACAACATCAGTAGATGTTCTTTTTCAGGCAAGGAGGAATGCATCTCTCCAGCTTCTCCCTCTGGTCAACTATGACCCAGTCTGATGAAAATTAGCATAATCATGCAGGTGAACAGGCCATAATCTTTTGCCACATAACTTAACCTAATTAAGGAATAACTATCTTACCACATTCAAAGGGAGATAATTATGTGGAACAGGAGTTCCAGGGAGCAGAAATTTGTAGAAGTATTTCAGGATTCTGCTGACCACAGTGACGTACATATTATTTCCATTTTACAGATTAGAAGATTAGGACTTAGAAAGGTTTAGTAATTGATTTGCCTAGGTTGATATGGCCAATATGTGGCAGAGCTAACAGCTGTCTAATTTAAAAGCTAGGACTCATGACCATTATGTTTAATATCATCTTGTGGCTTAATGGTACAGAAATTAAATTACCCTTAATACAGTTAATCCACTTTCTTAGTTTCCATTCACTTGTCTATACAGAAGACTTAAATTTACCTCTATAATCTTGAGGACTTGCTTGAGCTATAGTCTCTATCTCTTAAAATCTTCTGCAATTCTCTAATTTTATGACCTAGCTCAAATTTGACTCATCTAAAACCAATTTCAAGAAATTACCCTTCTTAAAGTCCCAATTTCTGTTAGATGCAACACCATTTTTCTTGCCTGAATTACCATCTTTATGCCTTTTTCTACTTTGCAGCATTATGGACCAATAAAGGGCTGATATCCCAGTACCCATTATGGAGCTCATCTACAGACAGGGCTTAGTCAATACACCTGTTTTTGCTTGGTACTCAGGGCTAGTCAGTAACCAATGCTTTTACTTCTTAATTTGAAATATTAAGAATACTTCCATCTGTTTGTTTTATTACTATTGGCATTATATTTAGTAATGATAATGTATGATTTGCCATTATTTTTGGGTAAGCACCTTTTTAAAGTCATTTCATAAATAGATTAGCTGTTTTCCAAATGCTGCAAATATGCACAGTTTAACTTTGCTTGAAGTAGCATTTGAAGTGCATTTAATTTACCTATAGACTTAGGATCCAGTGGTGAAAAATTAGCAAATAAAAATGTAGAATTGTTGCCACCAAACTGAGATTGGAAAATACATTTTAAGTATTAAATTGCTATTAAATATATAAGAACCGCATTCATAGCATAGCACGAAATCTTTCCTGGAAGAATACTACCTTTTTATTGCTTATGGAAATGAGTCAGTAAAGTAACTCATTAGATATGCTTTCTAGCTCCAGATTTCTGAGGAAATATACCCACAAAGATTTTTCTAAGGTTACTATTCACTGATGTGAATAAATATACCTAATATGAATAAACATTTTATGGCATTAAGAAAGAGTACCGGGGAGTAGTTAAGACTATGGACCCTGGAGCCAGATTGCCTGAGTTTTTATCCCCTTGTCTCCATTTACTAGTTGTGTGACCTTTGATAAGATGCTTCACCAATCAGAGTCTTGATTTTCTTATTTCTATCAAAGACGATTAACAGCATTTATCTCATTAATATGTTAAAAGAATGAAATGAATTAATATTTTAAATTATTTGTTTATCACTGCTAAACAAATAAATTAGAATATTTAAGATATTGTAAAGATTAATTCTTCCTAGACTATGCAAATATAGTTGTAGTGTTGGGATCTTTAAAAATATTTATTTAAAACATTAGATGTATGATGCAAATAGTAATTTAGAAATTGTTAATAATAATAAATTACCCCGGATAAATAACAGGAATGCTAAAAAGCATTTTTAAATAGAGAAAATAAGACCTCATACAGTTACTATTATTATATTAAAAAGACTATGTTATCTCTCATTTTATATTATTAATTTTCCCATATGAGGTCAAATTTTCATCTGGGAGCAAATTTCTTAAATTTATTTTTTTAGTTGACATATTTTTTAAGAATTTTGTCTAGGTAATTTAATTTCTCTAAACAAGCATGGGTAAATGAACAATGGAAAATAAAAGCAAATCTATTTGTGCATAAGAAAGACTGCAGCACAGGAGGTGAGACACAGCCTTGATCCGCACCTTTTAGCAACCTTGGTTTGGGAGAAAGACAGCTTTATCGTTCCTAACTGCCAGCTCTGCACTTGGTATGAGTTGGATATTTTTCAGATTAAATCAAAAGGCAAAAATTGGGTCATAAATTCTATGGAGTTTTGTTCTGGGAAATATACTGGGAAACAGAGTGAGATGGCAGCCACAAATGTCCCCTTTAGGGCCTGGCAGAAACAAACAATGAGATATAAATACAAAATTAAAATTGATACAATTACATTACAGAATTATTTTAGTCTCAAGATCCCCATTCGAAGATTGTGCCTTTGGTTTAAAAGTTACCAGTAGCAAAGTTTCTTTGCAGAGTTCCCATTTCCAGGCTCCACTGAAAATTCTTTCCTTGGGCTCAGTACATCCATAAGGGATTTGTCAGAGCTTTCTAATTTTACAACTATTAGATAAAATAAGGCAGCTGGGTCACTGGAAGGCGAAACATCCAAACCAGGATTTTGCTGGCTTAAAGAAAATAAAAATGATGTATAAAATAGCAAACCCCATGGAACAATACAAAGAAAAGGCAGGGAAAAGTGTACTGCTATAAAAGATGTTTAAAGCAAGGATTATCGTAGTATCTTATTTTCATTTGAAAGCTGTAGCCAGGAGCAAAGATTCACTTTTCTCTGGCAGGTTAGAAATATCTCACTGGTTTTTATTTTTACTCAAAGTAAGTACAAGAAGCATACCGATAACATGAGATTCTTCTTACTCTCTCCGCTCCACATTCTCGCCTTTTCTTTATGCTTGGATATTCCTAATTCCCATCTACTTTATCTTCTCTCTAGGGGAAAGTTTTGGAAAGCTGGCTAGAAACAAATGAAAAGTAAGTTTTCCCTGAGAAGTGTTAAATATATTGCTCTAAGCATCCAGTGTAACATATGGATCTGACCTCTGTGGGATGTGAACCAAATATTTGTTGACTGAGTGATCATTTCTACAGGCCAGAATTTTAACACAACATATGATATTGGAGTTACTGCAGTGCAGTGGAAGACAAATGTTAATGCCATATATAATTTTGAAAATATCCTAGGCTCCCCCTAGACCATGATTTACGAATTATTTCAGCAGCTTGTAGAGCACGGCCAAAAATTTTCTTGTGTTAGGTGTTTCTAGAAGCTGCATCAGTGAAGCAAATTTCTTGATTACTAGCATGTTGGAAGAACCCTAATCATTGTATCATATAAATAAAACTCTTCAAATAATCAAACATAATCAGAAATTCAAGTCAGCATGGCATTATCCAAAAGGGAGTTGGGAGAAGTGAGGGCAGAGGAAATGAAAGAAAAAGATGTGCAAAAGGCGATAGAGTGGATTTAACCTCAGACCTGAGTAGTATTTGAGTTTGTGCCCTAGTGGACGAAAATAACTTTGTCACTGAAGGATGAGGTAGTCCCGTGTAAAAATTCCTTTCTTCCAGAAAGTGATTAATGTCATCCCACATTGAACAAAGACAAAAGTTCTAATCAAAATTTAAATATAATTTGGAATATATTTCTGTGGCCACTCTGCACAAGCAGGATAGATCCCGACTCCCAATTTTTTTCTGATGATGCTAAACACACACACGTGCTCTCTCTCTCTCTCTCTCTCTCTCTCTCTCTCTCTCTCTCTCTCTCTCTTTCTCTCTCTCTCTCTCTCTCTCTCTCTCTCTCTCTCTCTCTCTCTCTCTCTCTCGGAGTAATGACAGGTTTATTATGCATGTAACAGGGCTTTCTGGGGATAACAAGGCAGGCGTTTCAAGTGGGTCCAAAATATCTTGAGAGTGCAGGGAAAAGAGAATGACTTGGCTTTTCTGGTGGTTAGTGGATGGAGTTAGACGGAAGGTTCCCATGCATGGGTCAGCCTTACATGGTCTGATGGTGCTTCCATCAAAACATCATGTTCTGCATGTCATGTTTTTAAAGTCTTACTTTCTCTGCCAGGTCCAGCTCCTTTCTTACTGACTAACTCTATCAGCTTCTTCACACTTCCCCTCCTTAATTGCTTATCTTTCAAAGAACAGTTCAAGTCCCCTCTTCACTGTCTTCCTGCAATCATTTAGGTCCTTGTCAATATCTACATATAATTTCATTTCTAAATCCCAGAAACAACTGATGGTAATAATTGCATGTTTATATATTTACATATATTAAAATATGTATACACATATGTTTAAATGTATATACACACATATACATATATGTATGTATTCAAATATATAGAGTGGTCTATTCCAGGTGCCTAGTCCAGTGCTTATTCTAGGCTCTGGTAAGACAGACTCCGTAGCATAGTTATGGGTTAGAGATGATGACTATGATATGCTCAGCTGACCTAGCATAACAAGGGAACAACTTTCTGGAAGTATTCTTAAATAAAATTAAAGTTTAACTCTGAAAGGCAAATGTTTATTTGAAATATTTAATCTGTCTTTCACTAGGAACATACAACTTTTAAAACTTTGGTAAACTACATCACTTTATAAATGCAATCTGTAACCTGAATAATATATCATGTGTCTTGTTTGTATCTAGGTTTCTGAAAGCTTAAATATAGATTCAACATTAGTTACATGGAAGGAAAAAAAATCTCATTAATTTACTTGAACAGTATTGTATGGGTATAATTCCTAGACTAAGTGACTTTTCAAATGGTAGTAACTGCTCTACAATAGCTACAATTACTTACAATCATCTAAACATTATAGGAAGGTAAGCTGTGAAAATTACTTTTCATTGAAAGATACTTTTAACCAAAGGTTCAGCTTTAGTTAGGCCAGACTTTCTCCCTTTTATTGCTGTCTAATATTAATACAAGCTAGGTTATTTCTTTTCTCTACAGATTTGTTTTATATTGTGTTCAAAACGATTTCTCCATATTCCCATTTATTTTGAGAGACTAAACTTTATAAAAATTTTCACATTCACTTGTCTTGATGTAAAGTAATTGCTTCTGTTGAAAATGTAATTCACAAGCTTTTGAAAATAATGTAAGTTATACTTATGGCTCAAGACATAGAAAAAATAGTTTAAAAATCAATAGACTAAAAAACAGATGTATCTGGGGCAACACACCCAAATGAAAAGCAAAGCAAAGTATCTCAGGTTATCAGATCCAGAGAGTTTTGAAATTGTTTCAAGGAACCTTGACCATCAATGAGAACACAGAGGTCACCGCAGTTTACTTATATAGAAAGATAATTAGAAAGTTTAAACTCAGCAAGGAATTGTATCTCAAAAAAAAAAATCCTGATATTTTGAAATAATTTTAACAAGGGATATGGAATATAACATCAGAAATTTAACGAATATATTTAATCATGAAAATTGGCATCTAAACATTTTGCCAATGTCATCTACAACCTTGAGTCTCCTAGATATGAGATCTGTCTACCTAGGTCAAAGGCTGTTGAGCTTGGGACATCTAAAAAGCTTCACAGAAGACAACTTTCTCCAATATAACAGTAGCTTCTGCGGTGTACATAGCTTATTACATTGCTACACGTTTTTACCTGAGCAGTACAATCTTTTATTTTTAGCTCCTTTGGATGTTTCAATTGCATTTCTAAAAATAATATTTTCATTGCACATGCAATTTTGTGCATCATTGCCCCTAATTGCATCTTTAAAATGCATGCTGTGAATATTTAGCCTTAAAGCATACCATGAACTTTCTCAAATGGAGCATGCTTTGATTGCTATGACTTCTTAATTTTCTCCATGAAATGAATATCGTTCACATATATACTATGAAATCAACTATGCTAAAGGTAGATACTATCCCTCAGATGGCCTGTTCAGTTCTAATTCTCATAACATACATATTCAACAAAAAAGAGACCATGTTTATCTCTAATCCCTAGGCAATCCCTAAGCAACAGACAGAAATGTAAGGGCTATCAACATTCCAGCATCTCGTGAGCTGTAAACTGCAAGAGAGAAATTTTCTAAATTCGATAATATAACTTATTTCAAAGATTCCTTATAAAGGATACATTCCCACAATTGATAATCTATATAGCTCATTCAGCAATGTTCTACTTATTTGTTTCAAAGTCAAATAGTATTTATTCATTCAAAAAGTATTGTCTTGCATGCCTTCTAAGCAATAATCATTATGCTAAATGCTTACTGCTCACTGTGTATGGAAGGGTCTCACAAGGAACAGTAAACAAGGTAATAAATCTAATGATTATACACTGTGATAAGTGCTATAAAAACAATCTCAGGGCTGAGATCTAGAATAATAGCAGTAACGTTCTCTCTGAGGGATGACGTTTAAATTTGGCAGTGAAGAAATAGATTAGAGTGGTAAGGCAAATTATATACAACCCTCTGGTCAAGTCTTGCCCACTGCCTGTTTTTCTAAATAAAGCTTTGTTAAAACACAGCCACACCCATCATTCATGTATTGTTTATAGATGTTTTGCACTACACAGCCCAGTTGAGTAGTTGCAACAGAGGATGTATAGCCTATAACTTAGAAAATCTTTGCATCTATTCCTTTATAGAAAACAATTTCAGTTCCCTAGCAGTAGATGCCTTCCAAACAAAGAGGGGAGAAGGAACTTTCCATGGAGAAGGAATAACAGGAGCAATGCCACTTAGAGCAAAATACAACAAAACATAGCACATTCGAGAAATGGAAAGAAACCCAGGTAGCAAGAGGTAAAGTGGGAGAGGATTGTGGGAACAAAACAAGCTATGCTGAGCCTTGGAGGCTATGGTAAACAGTATTAGTTTTTATTTATTTTATTTTATTTTATTTTTTTTGAGAAAGAGTCTCACTCTCTCGCCCAGGCTGGAGTGAAGTGGCATGATCTCAGCTCATTGCAACCTCTGCCTCCTGGGTTCAAGCAATTCTCCTGCCTCAGCCTCTTGAGTAGCTGGGATTATAGGCACATGCCACTATGCCTGGCTAATTTTTGTATTTTTAGTAGAGACAGAGTTTCACCATGTTGGTCAGGCTGGTCTAGAACTCCTGACCTCGTGATCCACCCACCTCGGCCTCCCAAAGTGCTGGGATTATAGGCATGAGCCACTGCACCTCATGTGAATTTTTAATTCTCATGATTACACAAAGCCATGGGAAACCTTTTAGAGGGGAGTGACGTGGTATGATTTATGTTGTTTTGAGTTTTTACAGCTAATCCTTATGGAGTACTTACTATGTGCACAGTTGTAAGCCATTTATATGCATTGATTTATTTGATCCATATTATGAAGTATAATTGTAATACATAGTTTACAAAGGAAAGCAATGTTGCTTCCTCAAAATAATGTGATATATTTGCAAATAGTGGAGGCTGGATTGGAATCCAAACAGTTGTCATGTAGAGTCTATGCTCTTAACCATTAGGCTGTACAGCCTCACTTTGCCTGTGATGTACAGCATAGATTGTGTGACTTGTGTGTTGGGGGCAGTGTGAGGAGCACAGTATGTGTGTGTGTGTTTATATAAGTGGGAATGTGAGTACCTTAGGAACTGTGAAAATAGTAAAAGTGTAGTAAATGGTAGTGACCTGAGCTGTGAGACTGAATATAAGATGAAAGATGGGTGACTTAGAGGCAGAAAGGTTTCAGTAAAGAAGTAGTCACCTACATTCAGTGCTGACAAGTAGTGAAGTGGGAAGTGGATTGAAAAACATGGATTTGATTTTCAGTCAGGAGACTCTTGTTGAGAGTCATACTTCAAACAGTAACATACTAGTTTGCAGAAATCATAAATGGTGCCGTAGACCAACAAGGACAATTGCATTTAACCCTGCAATTAATTCTTTTTCCAGAAGAGGAACATGAATATGACTAAACTATGGGGAAGGACTATTTTCCTTCTGAGCTTTCATTTAACTTTTTTCTTTACAATCTACCAAACTGCTAACCAAAATAATATTCTCTATTTATAGACTAAAACTTTTCACATGATTAATTTTGTTGTATAATGTATTCATTTTTATATTTCATTAATTATAGTTGTCTTTTTCTGAGTAAAATACCTGTCAATGATGTTTTATTGCATAAGACTAAATTATGTTCTTGGAACTAGATGATTTGCTTTCATATGCAGATCAAAAAATTCATTTATTAGTATTAAAAGTAAGGTATAAAAGGTTATATACATTTTTAAAAACGTAAATGGCCTATCATAGAATATACTGCGTTAAAATAAATAAATTATAATTGAATATAATGAGCTATTATCTTGGTGAAGAGATAGCAGTTGAATTATCTGATTTAGGAACCAACTATCTCCAATAATTTTTGGATTAAAAAGGTCCAAAAATTATTATGGAGAGAGTGGTATAATCTTTAGAGATAATTAATTTTAAAAATCAAGAATCTCTTTTCTTGCAAGAGTTTGTGTGTGCCTTTTCTTGTTTGAAAAGAGGCATAGCCTAGCTTAACATAATTATTCAACATTACAAATCTGAGTTTAAGTATAGGGTGAAAGAAAGTTTCTCTCATGTAAGAAGACAATTACATTTGAGTTATGACAATTAAAAATATCCACAATCCAGCCTTAACCTCTTTATTCCAAATCTAAATATACAGGATTCTTAAAATTATATAAATATTTAAAAATCTTCAGCATATTCAATACTATCTGTCTAGTTTTAAAAAAAATTTATACTTTGCAATAAAATAAGGCAAAGAGATAAATATAATACAAATGAATGTTAATATATTAATGCTTGAAGATTAGTACACTAGTATACAATAGGCAGAAATAAGTAACTATCATAAATCTTTCATATAAAAATCATGCTGAGGTATATGCATAAATGTGGATTTTCACTATAGTGTACCATTCTGTTTTTATGTTTATATGTAAGTAAAATTGAATGTACTATGTGTAACTTAGTAAATATTACTCTACAGTTTGACTATATGTTTTGCATTTTACTTTTGTATTATAATTCTAAATCCTATAAATGTTGCATACTATGACAAAGGGCAGATAAAATATTATATTAAAGTCAGTCTCAGGAAGGAATAATTAATATTTTTTGTAACTAAAAAAAAAGGATAAAAATTTAATTTTGATTTTTCCTCGTATTAAGTTATCCTTACTCTTGTTCACATTTCTTTATTTAAATATTAAAAATTCAATGAACCTCATACATGGACATTTTTAAAAAGTCAGGTGGTACCAGAAAATTTATAAAAACTAGCCTGAAGAAAGGTAGACATTCCCATGTTTCAGGCTTGCTAACATTTTCAGCTTTTTCATCTGATATCTCCCTACATATCAATAGAACGTTTATTGATTATTTTTGTTATACTAAGTTTAGGCATTGTCTGTGGGTTTTCTAAGATAGAGGAGAACTTGGCATTATTTTGCATTACTTCACACACACACACACAGAGAAATCCATTTGTATTGGTTTAACTATGTCAATAGTGCTCAGTGCAAATAAGAGATCAATTTATAGTTATATGCACACACATGTTTTAATGATGTTTTAAACTTTATATTCTCCATATCTTGTATTTTTACCATTATTCAATTATCAGTTCTACTCTACCATTAATTAATCTATCCATACTACCCATACATGTATTCTTTTCCCTAGAGCCATTTCTCGTAGAGCTTTCCTTCTCCTGTTTGCACTGGTGATCTCTGGGCCTGACTAAACAGCTTTTATAAGAGGACTTGCCTTCACAAATGGATTTCCCTATTTTCCTGGATTCCATATCTTCCTTTTTTTTTCTTTCTCTTTCCTGAGGTTTATCTCTAAGTATCCCCCAGAGGATGACTGGAGTGAGAGATGGTTCTTATATATGGATGCTAAGGGAAGCTTCTCTGAAGTGGTGATCTTTGAGCTAAAGCTTGAGCCATGCAAAGATCTAGGAAGAGTGAATAGTTAGATAAAAAGCTCCTAAGGAAGTGTGTGCTGTGGATGTCAGTTGTAGCGGGGGGAGGGGAGGTTAGAGCCTAGCATCATGGGGAAACTAAAAAGTGGTACTTTACAAAGTGTGAGATTTATTGAAGCAGGATCAGGGTCATCTTGGGCTTTCCAGTCTGTGATAAGAGTTTTGAAATTTATTTTTACTTCACTAAGAAACTACTGGCCAGTTTTAAGCCAAGGAATGATAACAGCTATTTTTGTAATAATATAGAAATGATGAGGCAGTCCTTTTCAGTGACCTGCATTTCTTCATCTGCAGAATAATAAAGCTGGTGAAATAGATAGAAAAATGATTCAATATTTCAAATGTCCAGACTAAGGAGGTAGGTGTTTTTAGTAAGTTTTTTAAATAGCAAATATTAAAAAGGTTACGAAGCATGAGGGCTCTAAAAAAATATGCCTAATGAAAATATATATCCAGATTAGGTAATATACAAATGATGAAGAAATGAATACAAACGCAGGAAATAATTTCAAAAGTTTTGATGACGGATTAGAGGGCAAAAAATATAAATTTGAACCTGACAGGGAAGTATAGGAAGATGTGTGGGAATGTAGATACCAAGAATGTTGGTGTGGTAGATGGAAGGGAAGCAAGCAACAGAAAGGAGCTAAAGACAAAAGTAGCAAATATGAGAAAATGGGAACCCAGTGTCTCAACACAATTCAGAGTAAAGATCGAGATTTAGCCTGATGAACGAGGAGCTCTGCATATTGATCTAGAGAGATTTTGAGCAAGGAAGGACAGAGAGAAAAACAGATCTCAATCAGGTAAGGTGTGACATTGACAAATGTTTCTTATTCATTTCACAGATATCTGTGAACCTCTATTTTCTGGGCATATGCTAGGTGCTATGGATATAATGATGGGGTGCATTTTGTGTTCTCAAAATGTCCACAACTAGTAAGAATGGCAGAAAGTTAAATAAATTTTTCATTGCAATAGAAGCATCTGAAAGACAATGTGTGTAACCAGGAGTGGCCTTTGGAACCAAACCTGCAGTATCTCTGGGATATACCTCAGTCTTTAGACTAAGGAGCTGAGTGAGGGTTTCACAGAGTAGTAGGTAGTGATTTCCTGATTTTCTGAAGAATAAGTGGTTACTTAAATAGTAGGCACAGAAAGATGCAGAGAGGGAATTCTCAACAGAAGTAGTGCTTTGTGACAGAAAAACAAAGTTAGACATTAAAAAGTAAAAGTTACTCAGTATGGGAGGTCCTTGAGAAGTTCAGAAAGTGATTATAAACAAAGAATAGATCATAAACTACTATGAACATTATGCTGTAGTATTGAGGTATTATAAGACATATGATCAAAATTTTATTTAGAAATATTCTTGTGATCAAAACAGAGGGATGGTTTCAGGGGCAAGTGAGAAGGGGTTTAAACAGACACTATAACACTATGGGGATATTTTAAAATAGAATAATTAAACAAGAGTAATGGGAAGGGAGAAAAGTGTTTGGACAATATTTAAACAAGATTAATAGGACTTGGGGTTACCTGGGTGTAGGTGGAACTGATCTTAAGGAGTACAGGCATACCTCAGAGACATTGTAGGTTCAATTCCAGACCACTGCAATAAGGCGAGTCACACAATTTTTTTAAGTTTTCCAGTGTATATAAAAGTTATGCTTACATTATACTGTAGTTTACTAAGTATGCAATATAATTATATCCAAAAACAGCATATATGCCTTAATTTGAAAATATTTCATTGCTAATAAATGCTCATGATCATCTGAGCCTTTAGTGATTACTTTTGCTAGTGGAGGGTCTTGATGTTGATAGCTGCTGGCTGGTCAGCGTGGTAGTTTCTGAAGTTTGGGGTGGCTATGGGTATTTCTTAAAATGAGACATCAATGAAGTTGGCCACATTGACTTACAGAAGATTCCTCTATAGCATGTGATGCGGTTTGATGGCATTTTACTCACAGGAGAACTTCTTTCAAAATTGCAGACAGTCCTCTCAAACCTTGCCACTGCTTTATCAACTAAGTTTATGTATATTCTATATTCATTGTTGTTATTTCAGCAATTTTTCCAGCATCTTCACCAGCAGTAGATTCCTTCTAAACAAACAAACAAACAAAAAAAAAAAAACAAAAACAAACAAACAAAAAAAACCTTCTTTGCTCATCCTTATCATGAGATTATAGCAAGTTAATCAAATCTTCAGGGTCCACTTATAATCCCAGTTCTCTTGCTATTTTCACCACAGCAGAAGTTGCTTCCTCCACTGTAGTATTAAATCCCTTAAACTCATCCATGAGGTTTGGAATCAATTTCTTCTAAACTCCTGTTAATGTTGGTATTTTGACCCCTTCCCATGAAACATACATATTCTTAATGGAATCTAGAATAGTGAATTCTTTCCAGAACGTTTTCAATTGACTTTGCCTAGATTCATCAGAGGAATCACTATCTATGACAGCTATAACCTTACAAAAATGTATTTCTTAAACAATAAGACTTGAAAGTTGAAATTACTCCTTAATCCAATGACTGTAGAATGGATGTTGTATTGTCAGACATGAAACAAAATTAATCTCCTTGTAAATCTCCATCAGAGCTCTTGGATGACCACACGTATTGTCATAAGCAGTAACATTTTGACAGGAATCTTTTATTCTGAGTAGCAGGGTCTCAATAGTGGACTTAAAATAGTCATGAAAGCATGTTGTAAACAGATGGGCCATAATCCAGACTTTGTTGTTCCATTTCTAAAGAACAGACAGAGTAGATTAATATAACTCTTAAGGGCTCTCAGATTTTTAGAATGATAAACGAGCATTGGCTTCAACTTAAAGTCACCACCTGCAAGATTCCCTAATAAGAGAGTCAACCTATCTCTTAAAGCTTTGAAGTCAGAAATTAATTTCTTTCTAGCTCTGAAATTCCTAGATGACATCTTCCAGTAGAAGGCTGTTCAATCTACATTGAAAATCTATTGTTTAGTATAGCAACCGTCATCAATGATCCTAGGTACATCTTCTGAACAACTTGTTGCAGCTTCTACATCATCACTTGTTGCTTCATCTTGCACTTCTATGACATAGAGATGGCACTTAAACCTCATGAACCAACCTCTGCTAGCTTCAGACTTTTCTTCTGCAGCTTCCTCACCTCTCTTAGCCTTCATAGAATTGGAGAGAATTAAGTCTTGCTCTGGTTTAGTCTTTGGCTTAAGAGAATGTTGTGGCTGGTTTGATCTATCCAGACCAAACTTTCTCCATATCAGCCATAAGGTTATTTCATTTGCTTATCATTAGGATGCTCAATGGAGTAGCACTTTTGATTTCCTTCAAGATATTTTCGTTTGTATTCTCAACTTGGCTAACTAGGGCAAGAGACCTAGCTTTTGACCTATTTCAGCTTCCAACATGCCTTTCTCGTGATGCTTGATCATTTCCAGCTTTTGATTTAAAGAGAGATGTGTGACTCTTCCCTTTACTTGAACATTTAGAGGACATAATAATAGGATTATTATTTTGAATTGTCTGAATATCAGTATCATTATCATTGTGTCTCAGGAAATAGGAAGGCCCAGAGAGAGAGAGAGAGAGAGAGAGAGAGGAAAAGGAGAATGACTGGTTGGTAGAACAGTCAGAATACTCACAATATTCATCAATTAAACTTGCCATTTCATATGAGTGCAGTTTGTGATATCACAAAACAATGATAATAGTAATATCAAAGGTCGCTGATTATAAATCAGGATAACATATATTAACACTGGAAAAGTTTACAATATGAGAATTATCAAAATGTGGCACAGAAACACACACTGTTGAAAAAAATGACACCCATAGAATTGCTGGTCACAGAGTTGCCACAAATCCTTACTTTGTAAAAAACTCAGTATCTGTGAAGCACAATAAAGTGAGGTATGCCTGTACAGGATGAAAACTGCCAGATGTTTTTTGTATTAAGCAATTGAGAGAATAGTGATCTTAAACACTTAAAAGAGAAATGATAATTAATGTCAAAGCCAAAGAGAGATGAAGCAAGAAAAAGACTAACGAGTGTCCATTGGATTGACCATTCCTAAACTCAAGCACGATTTCTGTGTCTGTTGAAACAGAACTTCAGTTGTACATAGCAGATGTAAACAAGTGAGCAGTAAGTAATACACAAGGAAGGGTTGACATTAGAAAGTTGGCTAGAAAGAGAAAAAGAAGAATGGCTAAATGGGAACATAAAAGTCAAAATGATGTTTCTGGTATAACTATTTTATGAAGATGGAAAAATCTTGGGCATTTTTGAAGTGAGAAAGAAGCAAGATATTGGGAAAGGAGGGTATATAACACAGCGAAGTCGGAGGAGCAGAGAAAGAAGGGTTGGAATTCAGAATTCACGCAGATAGGGCATTCATTTCAGAAAGATAACATTTCATTTTCTCAAGGAATAAGAGAAGAGAGCATATAACACAATAGCTATAATTACAGATATATGTAGGGTGAGGAAGGTCAATAGAGTTTACTTCTTATGACTTCTATTTCAATTGTGAATTCAGAGGCAAGGCAATTAAATAGGACATTTGGGAGAGTGCTGCTGATTTAGGACCACTGTCCCAAGAAAAAGGAAAAAAAAAAAAACCCTAGTTGACTAGAGAAAATAAAAAGTGTCCTCATAATTGTGCTGTTTTACCAACAGTACTCAGCAGCCTGCTTGTACAAGTGGAAAATTCACATATAGGACATGGATAGTATCAAATGAGAGGTTGACTGCTTTAAGTTATAAACTATTTGTTATATATGATGTGTTATGTTGGCAGGTAAGAAATTAAAATCAGAAGCTTTTATGCCTAGTGTTCCATTATTGGAATGCTAAGCATGGGGGAATTTATATCCTACTGCTCAAGGACACCTCCAAGGTCTGATTGCAAAAATTCAAAAAGTTGCAACCTCAGGCATAAATGGGTTAATATACTGGGTTATCTAGGATCAAGATAAAGAGTGGCCCAGGGGATGGGAGTAAAACAGGTACAGCATATATAAGTTTTAACACCAACTCTGAAAAGAAAAGAATTTGAGAAGGCTGATAATTTTGGCATAATACTATAAGAAAATGTATGGAAAATCAACGAGAGATGAATAAATGTCTTCAGAACATTAATCCAGTTGAAATCCTGAATTCATGTTCACCCAATATATGTATTTTCATGAATTTCCCAAAGAAACTATGGCAACTGTGAAGTGTTCATAGAGAGTGTATCCTGAACTAAGGACTTTAAAGGGGAGATATAAGGAGTAGTCAAAGACATACATTCTAGTGGCAGCAAGGGTTTTCTTGAGATGGCTGATTACCATGTTCAGCAGGTAGATTAGGTGGCTAAGAAATCTGTTATAATGAAAAACATTTTTTTTTAAAAGAATATGAAAGACATAGGTAGTAAGTTATAGTCAGAAAGTGATTTCAGATCTTGAGATTTTAAGTTTGAAAAGCTCCACATATTTAAAAGGGATAAGATTTTGTCACTGAAGTCTAATGTGCTAGAAAGGTTATCAATATGGGCATTGAAGAGTTGAGCAGAGATGGCATAGAGTTAGCTGTATTAAATATTTGATAAGTAAATAAATGGGAGTCTGGATGTGGTGGCTCACACCTATAATCCCAGCACTTTGGGAGGCCGAGGTGGGAGGATCACGAGGTCAGGAGATCAAGACCAGCTTGGCCAAGATAGTGAAACCCTGTCTCTACTAAAAATACAAAAATTAGCCAGGCATGGTGACAGGCGCCTGTAATCCTAGCTACTTGGGAGGCTGAGGCAGAGAATTGCTTGAACCCGGGAGGCAGAGGTTGCAGTGAGCCGAGATAGCACCACTGCACTCCAGACTGGGTGACAGAGCAAGATTCCATCCCAATAAATAAATAAATAGGATAATGGGCAAGTGCATGGATAAATAGTCAGTAAATGAAAAACATTAGAAACACTGAGTATAAATGGTGGTATTTAGGAGTTATATAGTGATAGCAATGAGAATGAAAAGGGGAGGTAATTAATATGAAAAACAGAACATCTGGGCCAAAATATATTCTATTCCTGGGGTAATCCCTCATCTATTTCGTCTGAATGTTTATATTGTTTAATAAACCTGAATCACAAAATTACATTTTGCCAGTATCTGCAAATATCTAATAATGAGAAACCCTATATGATTATTTCTTAGCTTTGAGGCTTTTGATGGTACTGAATTAATTTCTTGCTTCACAGAATATTTAAGTGAAAATTCTTTGTGTGATTTATTCACACAGCATATAATGTTTAATATTAGTAGCTCTGGTGTGGATACTTTGTATTACTTCTTGAGATGTACTCTCAATCTGTTTTCACCTGCCTCTCATCCCAAGGAGGTGGACCTGTAATGGATTTCGGTGGAGTAATATTACCTTCTGATGACCATCTGAGTTCAGTCAATGAGCAACTCTAGCAAGAAATCAGTGGGAAGGAGCAGAAGGAGTCTGAGCTGTGTACATCCCCAGTTCCTGCATCATGTCCCCTGCGAGGTTGAGTTCCTATAAGGAAGGTCACGGGTCCTCTGCAGGCAGTCCTCTCTACACAGCTGGCTCTCTCACTATGGGTTTTGGCAACTGCTGACTGCCTTCTCCCCTTAGGCACTGGGAATGATAAAAAGCTCCTTTACTATTAGGCTCAGTATTCCCCACTCTCCTTTATGGTTTCTCTACTCCTTGGCTATACAGTCCTAAATATTCCTTCATGAAACCATCCTCAAATTTTCCTAATTTGTGTGTGCCATGTGTTTCCTACTGGGACCCTGACTCAGGCAAAATAAAAAACATTAACGACCTTGTTATTAACCTGTGTAAAAATGGTTTTTATGATCTTGTAATATTTTCTCATATACTACTTTTACCATGTATCACTATACTACATTTTAAAGATGCATTTCATTGGGTTATTTTATAATTTTCATTCCCATCTTAAGTTCACTTAGTGGAAGGCAAACTCCCAAATATAAATGTAGCTGTGTATCTTAATTCATTTATACTAGGTAAGATCCTTGGTAGCACAATACTTTATTCCTTGACTTGTGAGATACCTAGAGATTTCTAGAGAAATTCTTTAGTTACAGATATATGTGCCTATCTTTAAAAACATTTTAGACAATGATGTTGGTTGGCATGGCTATGTTGAATTGCTAACAAGCCAGCATGCTTTTGTCCTGGCAGGGATAAAGTGATATTTGATCACAGGATGCAATTTTACTATGAAAAGAGAGAAATCACTTCTCAGAAGCTCTCAGTTAAATTAGAAAGCAGGTTGATTACTTTTAATACTGCAGATGATTGACTAGAAACAAAGATCATGTGTCAGAATAAAAGTGTTAATACCCGAAACAGCCTCTTTTTTTATTTTTATTTTTTGCCAATGAACAAAAATGACTACTTGAAAGATCATGAATAGGCATGAAAATAAGCCCTTTTAATGTAATATCTTTATTCCAAGCTGAAATTCACTGACTGAAAAAAGTATTTAAATTCATAAGATACAATCGTGTAAGAACTGTATTTCTAGTTCATTCCTAATTGGTTTAATCACTTAGAGTGATCAATAGCCTAATTTTAATTTATAAAACAATGGGCAATATTTTTCTTCACTGTAAGAATAATATTAAACATTTAGAACTTTAAAACCTGTACTGACGGTATAGCGGTGTTTTATGTCTGAAAGTCTTGTTTGCATACTTGCTGCATATTTATAGTCTCCAGTATACTCTCTCCCTGACCCTACACTCTCTCCCCTACCCAAATGTTCACTGGCACCCCCAAGGCAAGTTTCTCTTTTGTAATCCCATGCCAAAAGCCAAAATGCATGTCAGTGAAACTGCCAACCAAGGTTTAAATCAGATATATTCAGATTTGAGCTGAAAGTGTAATGTTTTCATCAGCTAATACTGGCGTTAGGGGAAGAAGGAGCAAAGCAGACTGGACAATAAGTGGTGAGTGCCTAGGAGTCCTCGAGGTGGAGAGAAAAAGATCTTCCTTAAGAGGGTCATTGAATGCCATGGTGGGATCCCATGCTGACTGTTACCTATGAGCAGCCCCCATTTATGATCTTGCATACCTGAAGAGTATCCAATAATTAAAGAAATTATTATAGTGAAGTATAATAAATAGTCTGGTATATATGGCACACATATGGCTCCTTACTACAGATGGGATTTGTCAGGAAAGTCTTTCAAGCAGAAGTGAGCTATAAGCTGAGTTCTGAGAAAAGGGCTTGACTCAGCCAGAAAAGTGCTAAAAGAACAGGCCCCAAAACTGGAGCATCATGTTCAGAGTCGAAAGGAGAAAATATGGCCAGATTAGTGAGAAATAAGTAATGTGGTGCCTCTAAAGTATAGTATGAGGTATAGTAGTCAGTGCAGAAAGGGAAAAGGAGAAGTATTTAAGAATGGATTTGGCCAGGTATGCAGGAACCAGGTCATAGCACACCTTGTGTTTGCTAAGTTTATAGAAGGCCATCAGGGATTAAGAAAGGAATCATGATCAACCTTAGGATCCAGAATGAATTCCAGCAGTAGTGGAAGGCACACATTATCTGGTTAGAAAAACAGTCTGATAGGAAGTGATAGAAATGTTATGCTGCCTTACTTCAAGTAAGAAATGGTGAGAGCCTAAATTAGTTTAATGGTGGTATGGGAAGGCAGTAGGAGTGGATGAGACAAATCTCAGACATGTTCAGGAGACAAGTTACATTGAATGTGGAGGGAAGAGAGGGAAGAAATCTAGACTGACTACCATGGTTCTGAGGAGGATTGGTATTCACTCCAGTGATCAATGGATTCAGTAGGTAAATTGATAAAAAATGTGGTATATCCAAACAATGGAATATTATTCAGTGCTAAAAAGTGAGAAAGTCATGAAAAGATGTGGAAGAAATGTAAATGCGTATCACTAAATGAAAGAAGCCAGTGGAAAAAGGCTACATGCTATATAGATTCCAACTATGACATTCTGAAAAAGCAAAACTATGGAGGCTCTAAAAATACTAGTGATTGCCAAAGGATGACAGAGAGAGGGATGAATAGACTTTGCACAGAGGATTTTTAAGACAGGGAAACTACTCTGTATGATACTACAAGAGTAGATACATGTCGTTCTGCTTTTATCCAAATCCATAGAATGTGTAACAGCAAGAGTCAGCACTAACATGAACTATGGACTTTGGGTGATGAAGTGTAGACGTAAGTTTATTTATTGTAAAAAAAAAAAAAAAAAAACAAACAAACAAAAAAACTATATATATATATATATCTCACTGTGGTGTGAGGTATTCTTAGTGGAGGAGCTTATGCATATGGAGGAACAAGAAGTATATAGGAAGAACTCTTTTTATTTTACATTCGATTTTGCTGTAACCAAAAAGTGCAATTAAAAATAAGGTATTAAAATACATGGCTCAGATTCTGGGAAATAAATTAAGTTCAAATGTGAGATGTCTTTGAGAGATTCAGGTGGAGATATCCACTAATGCGTGGGATTTAGTTTCTGTATCACAGGGCAGAAAACTGGGTCGGTCTCTCTCCAGACCCTGTCCCTAGCTCCTGGCATGGATGTTCCCAGCTTATCAACCAGATGTGTCAGCCACAAACACATAAAGATAAGTCAGAGACCACAGTCTTTCCATTCCACAAAATTTGTTTACCCTGCCAATAATTAGCTAAGCCAAAATGAGATTCTGGTATGTATGTAGTTCAATTATTCTTAATTATCTGCCATCCTTTGGAGAACATAAAGGATATTTATGATAAAGATTTCTATGTCATCTTTCTTTTGGAAGTCATTGGGGTATCCCCTTTTGAAGCAGGTTAACTTCTCATATGTATTTTGCTGGGATACTGCAAGATCTCATTATCTAATCTAATATCAAAAGCATGAAAAGAGTTTTCAGAAGTGTGTTAGCCTTAAGAATTTCAGGGGTCTCCAGCTGAGGAAATGAAATTCACAGGCGTGTACAACAACTCATTAAGCTAAATGAATTGCTAACACTGGGTTTTGCTATGGCCTCAGCTTTGACTGCATCTGTCAGGCTGGAACATCTTTTCACTTCACTGAAGAGTGTTATAGGTCTAAAATTATGCCACAGCAAGTCAGAAAGTGGGTATTATAAGACAAATGACATTACTTTTTTTGTAGTTTGTTCATGTTTCATAGTCGTATGAAGCTTCACTTTTTGAGATTAAGAACTAGTTAAGTTTCACAAAGCCATGAGTAGAATATTTAACATGTTATTTAGCCAGGTTAGAGAATGAAAGAGAAAACTCTCCCAAAAGGAAAATAGCTTCAGTAATCTTTCTGTGTAACCACTGGTCCTGTTTTATGCACCATACTTCAATTTGCTATGAAGAAAGTGAGGCCCAGAGTGTGCTCGGAGGCAGGCACCCTAATCCTGGCATGCTAACTTAGAACTCTGGAACCTTTGCTTGGAAATTCTCAAGTCACAGCATTTGCTTTCCAGGTTCTCCTACATGGTGTGCTGCACCATCAGCTCTGCAGCATGGAAGTGAACACCTGTTTCTGCTGCTTACTGAAATCCCATCCTTTCTCCAACCTCATGTTCTCATCATCCTGGGTCCTTACACTATAGCTGGGGAGGGCTGGGAGGAAGCAACAACTTCTGTTACCTAACTTCTCTTAGGCTGTGAAACACCTATGGTCCCATGATGTGAGTAGGTTGCACAGAGCAAGAGTGGCTAGCTGGCCAAGTGTTGGGAATGGATGGCAAAAATGCTCTTTTTCCAAATTTTCTATAATACTGTGGTCAGTTTCTCAATAAGAGTTCCTCCTGTGCACATGTTTGTGTATCTCTAGCTAGCAAGCTAACTATCTCACTCAGAGAAAGGTTTGCTTTTCGTTTTCTTTTGGTGACTGAATATATCAGTTTTATATAATTTTACCTGATAAACTACTTATTCTATAAACACAAAAGGATGAAAAATTTGAGGGATGAAAATTTGACAGCTTCTATTGAATAAGAAGCATGATTATTTTACAGAATGTTTGTTGTTACCTTTAGACTAATATTATAGTTTCTTGCCTTTTAATTTTTTTTTTACCATATTTCTCCATGCTTTTGTTTTAGGATTATGTATTAAACAGCTGTATCAATCTTAAACATACATGATCTAACTACAAACTGACAGACATTCACTAATTAGAAGAAAGACTAATCTGAAATGCACACAAAATGCATGGAAAGAAATGACTTTTTAAATTGCAAGCAACACTTTAATTGGACAACCATAGCATTACTAAACCGTGGATCTACAATGACACTTAGGAATAAAAGTGTAATTATCATGTTCACTATATGTAAAATGCTTGAAAAGACTCTTCCACTTTATTTTATTACTTAAAATCCTTTATTTGTCAAATTCTTTCTTTAGTTTCACACCCATATATGAAAACCACAAGTGCTAAATGAACAAAGCTTTACTTATCCTCTTGTTGCATTTCCAATTCACTCTCCAGAATAAGTACAAGCTTAAAATTTAAAACCTTATCTTTTTTCTTAACTTTTGTAAGAAAGTTCTACATGCATTTTTATATTAAGATTTTAATAATTCAGTGAAAAAATAAAAGTTTTACTGTATGACTTCAGACTACATTTTCCACATGGAATGCAAAATAGTACCATAGGAAGATCTGCTCCTCTTGATCCTTCTTTCTCTTCCAGTCTTGCTGTCATCCAATAATGACTTACTAATAGCCATGACCCGAGGTGGATTTATCATGAAGCTCATGTAGCTTAAGCTTCAGGGCTCCTAGTTTACACGGAGCCTTTCCAAGGTCCTCAGAAGAGCCCTACCAATGTGTTCACATGACCTTATGTTTTTGTCAAGTCTTCTAAAGTAAGATAGTGTAACTCCAACTTAAAATATACCATTTTTTTTTTATGACAAAATCCTCTGTCACAGTTTTCCTTAAGTTGCATAATCTTGAAGTGGCCACAATTGTGGGGACCTACTTAAGGGCAGTTCAGTTGGAAATACATTTTAGTTTGGATTCATGGGTTATATTTATGAGGTTCATAGTCACTTGTGAGTATAGTTAGCTGTTTGTAGCTGTCCTCATATAGGAATGAATTTCAGGAATATTACCATCCATTGTCCTCACTCACCTGGTATTATGATGAGGAATTACATATAGAAAAGTCATGTCAAAATATGACTGTGTCACCAGAAGTGTAGGGTTTATTTAAGATTAATCACTGCACAAGAACACATTAGCCTTGAAATGTTACTATAACATATTTAAAATAAATATTATAGATGTTTTCCAAAATCTGTCATAATCTAAGTTTGGGTTGTCCCAAAGCGAAACTCGAGGCAAGAACTTGAGTATAGTTTATATGGAATGTGATTCACAGACAGAGGACTGAAGCAACAGGGGAAAAGGGAAGAAGGAAAAGCACATATAGGTATGCCATTGAGGATTCTTCTGTGGGAAATGCAGGCTTGGTTCCACCAGCACTTTGAGAAGTGTAGGACATGCTACTCAAAATCATCAGTCTAAATAATAGAAGGCTGGAACATTGACTGATTATTTCTGTCCCCAGGAGCTGTTAATTTCCCTCCACCCCAGCTAACCTCCACTGAGTTGAACAGCACCATGGGAGATGGCCCTAAAGCAGAAAAGTAGAGATACAACCTTGAGGTGGGACACTGGAAGCTGACTCGGTTGTTTATCAAAATTAGGACTGAAATTAGAAGTGAGCCTAAGAGATGCAACATGGAAAATAAAAAGCATCTAATAGATAAATATTTTTATTTCCATTTTTCCGATGAAAAATTTGAAGTTCAGTGAGGCTAGGTCAGGTGCCTGAGATTGCATGGCACATAGGTAGTAGAGATACGGTCTGAATGTGCATTTGTCTGATGCCAAAGATAATTCACTTTTCACCACATCACATGCTTCGTTGGGGAGATCTTCTATGCCAATGAGTCATCTACACTTGACCCTGTTCAGTAAGATGAAATTGCAGACTTGGGCTGATGGGAGCAGATGAAGCTAACATGGTGGTTAAGTACTTTGCTATTCTTTTTTTAGTGTTTACTTTTGGGAGATCAATTGTTCCTGCCACTTAAAAAAGGAGGTGGTAGAAAAGGAGATTGAGCTTTGTGAACAAATCACTAATTCACATAGAGCTATTGAACAACCTGTTTTAGAAGGTGTAATACAACATGAAAAATAATTTTGTTGTAAACCCAAAGAAAATGTAGTTACCAATATCATGTCAGATAACTTAAAGGTAGGAGGAATAGTGATGCTGAATAATAGATGACTTAGAACAAAGTTTATATGTATGGCTTCAGCTGTAGGCAAAGGGAGAATACAATAAATATTAATAATTCCTAAATCCATGCCAGGCACTGTAGCAGTGACCCTGAAATGAGGCTATTATATAGATGAGGGAAGTCCATTGCCTAATGACCTGCTAGGAGGCTAATGGCTATGTTAGACAATTCTAAAGTTTACCAACACTTTATCTGTCTCTCCTGTGATTTCAGAACAAGGAGGACTACACTTTACTAGTCATGTGACTGATCTTGGCAATAAAATGTGGGCTGCAATGATGAATGCCACTTCTGAACTGAAGTGCTTAACTGCTGATGCTCAGCTCTCCAGCCCTCTTTGCCCGGGCCATGTAGGTTGCAGAAGCATGTGTTTCTGCAGAGGAGCCATAAGAGCAAATTAGTCTGGAATGTTTAGATATCAGATGGAGTGCAGCTTCCTTGCAGCCATGGTGGAGTTTGCATGTATGAAAAATAAACTTTTGTTTTGTCAAGCCAGTGAGATTTTGGGGTTGCTTGATACCACAGCATATTACAGACTGAGTGGCAGAATGCAAAAAAAAAAAAAAAAAAAAAAAAACCTAGGCCAAAGTGACTTCAAAGATCGTCTGTTCTCCTTCAGATTTAAACTGTTGTTTCTTGCTTATGGATTTTTTTAAATCATATTTTTGGTATACAAGTAATTTGTGAACTGTTCAAACACTGAAAAATATAGAGTATACTCAGAAATGAAAATCATCTCATAGTCTAAACACAGTTAAAATTTTGTTGTATATATTTCATCTCATTTTCTATATATGTATATGCATATGTTTTGATATTATAGACATATTACAGCAACTAAAATTTTGTATCCTACTTTGAATATTAAATATCATTGCTAAGGTTTGTTAAATTAGACGTTCTTGACCTATTTTTTAAGGAACTTGGTGAAACTGTGCAAATAATTTCTTGCTTTTATCTCAGCTGCTAGCTCTCTTCTTCTTATGTGGTACACATATTCCTTATTACTTCTTTTCATACAAAGAGAATAGGCATTTTATCTGTTCCCTGATCCAGGAGCCCAGTCCCCTATGATGACAAATGTTGCCTAAATTCCATCTCACACATCAATAGTTAAGTTGCTCACAGTGAATCCATCAAATATTCCATCAAAATAACAGTTGAGTGTTTGAGCTGATCAACTGTTTGTCTCACTGACAGTCCTATAAAATCATAATCTTGTATTATTTTACCCTTAAATTGATCTTACATCATACATCTTTATCTTTGTCCTATACTTTGTTTCTATTTTTCTTGCATACCAGGGATCTCTGAAAAAATTATAGCAGTAACACTCATGTTAATAGTGATCCAGTTGGATGAGAAATGATTGGAAGTCAAAATACCTAGAACTATGAACTTTCCAACCACAGAATTGAGAAATGTTACAGAAAAAGTTATAAATTTCAAATAGAAAAAAATATTGCAACTTTATTTCATTTGATGAAAAACCTAACCCAGGAGAAAATGAAAATTTTTTATTTAAGGCATTTAAAAAGAGTATATTATCCTAGCCTTGATGTTAGTGTTCATAAATGACAAAAAAATCAATATTTAATAATTATTGAGATACTTTCATAAGTCATACCCCACACATTATCAATATGGTACAGCATTTTCCTTTGTTTTGCTTTTCTCATTTATCTGTCCGTGACATAGATGTCATTTTTCAGCTTTTTCCAGTGGCACTGCTTAGTTACTTTTTGCACAAATCACAACTGGTGAAATCATCTGAAGCTTAGCCAAGTATAACAGTTTGCTAGTATCCCACTATCAAAAAATAACTCCTATTCTACACTCGGAGAAAACATGCATGCATTTGTGGGCTTCTGAAAGCCATAGCAGAAACTCTGCAGGCAGAAATTCTTTATATACATAACAACACATCAGTAGGCAGCTACACTGCAAGTCCTCCCACATATCCAGCTAAATAGAGGTGCAATGAAGAGGCTCATTCCGAGTGTCTAATCCTGTCATGTATTTTATGTAAAGCCTGTGGTGGTCAAGTGCTGCAAGAAAGTTAAATATTCTCTTAGATTTTGTGAGGATGGGAAGTATCTAAAACAATTCAGCAGAATTTTCTGGGATAATAAGGATGACAAACAACAGCAGCTACCATTTATTTAGGGACTAACTCATGATAGGCATTTGTACCAGGCATTTTAGACGCTAAGTCTAACAAGTGTATGAAATAGGCACGTCCACTTTATAAATGAGGAACTAAAATACAGAGGTTAAATAACTTGTCCGAAGCACACGATTAAAATGTGAAGGAGACAATATCCAGATCTTTCTGACTTTAAAGACTGTTCTCTTGGCCATTGTGTTATATTGTGTCTCTGTCTGAGTTAACCTCACAGATCACCTTGTCTCTTATTAGCTGTGTGACACTGAGCATGGATGTTAACACTCCTTCAATTTCTCCTCTGAATAATTAATGCCCTGCCTTCATCGGGATAGGGGATTATTGTGAATGAATATCAGAAGGAGTTAACAAATGTCAAAGTGCTCTGTCAACTGAAATGCCATATGAATGAGAACTATTTTATAGTCACCATTAGTGGTAATACTAATTATTTTCATAATTGGAACTATCCTGCAGTTCTTTTCATGTAAAGAATAATTCTGGGGCCTGGGATTCAAAGTGTGGTTCACAGAGCTGCAGTTTTAGCATTTCCTGGGAATTTGTCAGAAATGTGGAATCTCAGGCCCTACCCTATACCTAGTGAATTAGAACCTGAAGTTTTACAACATCTCCAGATGATTCTTAAGTACATTATGTTTCAGAAGTCCTTGTAAAGGGCTGAAAAGAAATCTAGATTAAGGATAATGATCTGTTTAGAAGTTTTAGAGATTTTAGGTCTTAATCCAGGTAGCAGATGGGGATCCTTATGACTTGTTCCTTCAAGAATCTCAAGATTGCTGGGATGCCTCAAGATGAATCGCATGTAGTTAACAGATCTTATGAGATCATACAACTGATGTAAGAAACAATTGGACTAGAACTTGAGTTTCTAACATATTCAAGTATTCTTTCCAATGATTTAGTAAAATGTACTAAGAAATATTTTTAGGAGATGATATTTTAGAGAAAAAAATGTCTAAAAGTATTACCACATTTCCTTTCTCAGATTTGATTATATAAAAAGTGAAAATTTTATATCATAAATTACATTATAAATTGTTGCAGGAAGTCAGGGACCCCAAATGGAGGGACCTGCTGAAGCCATGACAGAAGAATGTAAAATGTTCATGAAGATTTCATGGACATTTATTAGTTCCCCAAATTAATACTTTTATAATTTCTTACACCTGTCTTTACTACAATCTCTGAACATAAATTGTGAAAATTTCATGGACATTTATCACTTCCCCAATCAATACTCTTGTGATTTCCTATGCCTGTCTTTAATCTCTTAATCCCATCATCTTTGTAAACTGAAGATATATGTTGCTTCAGGACCCTGTGATGATTACATTAACTGCACAAATTGTTCATAAAGCATGTGTGTTTAAGCAATATGAAATCTGGGCACCTTGAAAAAAGAACAGGATAATGGCAATGTTCAGGGAACAAGGGAGATAACCATTAGGTTTGACTGCCCAGGAGCTGCGCAGAACGGAGTCATGTTTCTCTTCTTACAAAAGCGAATAGGAGAAATATCGCTGAATTCTTTTTCTCAGCAAGGAACAGCCCTGAGAAAGAGAATGCATTCCTAGGGGGAGGTCTCTAAAATGGCCTCTCTGGGAATGTCTTATACAGTTGTAGATAAGGGATGAAATAAGCCCTGGTCTCCTGTAGTGCCCCCAGGCCTACTAGGATGAAGAAATTCCTGTCTAGTAAATTTTAGTCAGACCAGTTGTGTGCTCTCAAACCCTGTCTCCTGATAAGATGTTATCAATGACAATGTGTGCCCAGTGAGACATGAAACTTCATTGGCAATTTTAATTTCACCCTGGTCCTATGATCTCACTCTGCCCCCATTTGCCTTGTGATATTTTATTGCCTTGTGAAGCATGTGATCTCTGTGACCCACACCCTATTTGTATACTCCCTCCCTTTTGATATCCATAATAAAAACTTGCTGGTTTTACGGCTTGGGGGGCATCATGGAACCTGCTGACATGTGATGTCTCCCCCAAAAACCCAGCTTTAAAATTTCTCTCTTTTGTACTCTTTCCCTTTATTTCTCAGACCAGCCGACATTCAGGGAAAATAGAAAAGAACATACTTGAAATACTGGGGGCTGGTTCCCCTGATAATTAATAGCCACAGACACATAATATGTATGTACCAAAATATTTAGCAAGGTATGTGTGTATGCATTAAACATACAAAAAAATCCTTAACCTTGGCTGGGCCCAGTAGCTTATGCCTAGAACACCATCATTTTGGGAGGCCAAGAAAGGAGAATTGCTTGAAGCCAGGAGTTTGAGACCCTCTTGTTAGACGTCAAGAAAATGGAAGTTGAAATGAAAGAATACTGTTTTTTCATCTATCAGATTGGCACACCTTAGAAAGACTTGGTTACTTCAAATATTAACAACTTTATGAGGAACTTGTCATCTTCATACTTTTTATAGGAATACCATTTGGCATAATATATCTGAAAGTTTCTGTGGATCTATGCACACTTAAAATGATTATATCTCATAACCAAGTAATTACATTTTGGGCAAATATTCTTATATGACATGTATATTTTTGCTTAAGTATACAAATATTTTTGTGTAATCATATTCAAACTTTTCAATAAGAAAGAAATAGAGACAATACAAATGTCTATAAGTAGGATGGATACATACAGTATGGTGTAATTATATATTGAAATACTCTGCTGCATTTAAAAATGAGATAGTTTAAAGAAAATTTGTTAAAGTTATCCTTGGGCCGGGCGCGGTGGCTCAAGCCTGTAATCCCAGCACTTTGGGAGGCCCAGACGGGCGGATCACGAGGTCAGGAGATCGAGACCATCCTGGCTAACACGGTGAAACCTCGTCTCTACTAAAAAATACAAAAAAAAAAAACTAGCCGGGCGAGGTGGCAGGCGCCTGTAGTCCCAGCTACTCGGGAGGCTGAGGCAGGAGAATGGCTTAAACCCGGGAGGTGGAGCTTGCAGTGAGCTGAGATCCGGCCACTGCACTCCAGCCTGGGCGACAGAGCGAGACTCTGTCTCAAAAAAAAAAAAAAAAAAGTTATCCTTGATATATATTTCAGTGAAAATAAATTACAGTGGAGCTATATATGTTTTCACGTGTGTGTGTGTGTGTGTGTATATATATATATATATATTTTGTTGTTGTTGTTGTTGTTGTTTTGAGATGAGTCTCACTCTGTTGCCAGACTGGAGTGCAGTGGTGCCATCTCAGCTCACTGCAACCTCTGCCTCCAAGGTTCAAGAGATTCTTGTGCCTCAGCCTCCCTAGTAGCTGGGTCTACAGGTGCCCGCCACCAATGCCAAGCTAATTTTTATATTTTTAGTAGAGACAGGGTTTCACCATGTTGGCCAGGATGGTCTCGATCTGCTGACCTTGTGATCCACCTGCCTCAGCCTCCCAAAGTGCTGGGTTTACAGGTGTGAGCCACCATGCCCTACTGACACATGTATATTTAAGTATATATATATAATCACTTTAAAATATTGATATGACTATATACTTTCTTATATTTAAAACAGTCTTGAAAATACAAAAGCAAAACTGTAGAAGCAGTAATATGTGGAAGCAACTCTGGAGAAGAATGAGGACTCAGTTTTACCTTCATATATATTATCTTATTTGAATTTATTATAGCAAGCAAATAGAAGATTTAGAATTTAAAATATACATTAAAATTGTACTTTTTCCTATGTTTTCATTATTTGTATTAAGAAGAGCACCATTTTCTGATGTTTCTGAGCCTCTGCTTTTATCTTTGAGCAATGCCTTTACTAGAGCTGAATGATTAACTCTCCTCCTTAGGGATATTTGTTGTGCAGTTCACAAGTTCAATGCATTCAGGTTTTTAAACATGTGCTTTATTTCAATTTTAAAATTATTTTTATCTTGTTTACTAGAAATCCAAGGAAACTTTTTGAATAAAAAAAAGGAAGTCTGCTCATTAAAATACAAATGCAGCTTTAGAGCATGGGAAATAAGAGGACTGGAAAGAGGACAGGAATTAGTACTGGACAAGTTATAAAAACAATGGTTTCCAAATGTTTAGATTATGAGGAAGAAAAAAAGTGATAACAAATTTGACAGTTCATTATCGCTCTGGGTATTTTCTCCTGATGAATAGCAAAGGGAGACTCAAGCTATGAATAGGTCACATAGAAGAACTATTAGAGATTATTTTTAAATGTGGTGGCATCTGTCTTGTGTTCAGTTTTGTGATTAGATTTTAGTGCTCTCAGGCATCAACTATACCTTGCTGCTTCTATAATTTTCTATCCTGATCCCTCAATTTTTAGTAGTTCAGGGGCTTCACAGTCAATTACAAGGAATGTCCTTGGGTTTGAAGTTTTTCACCTCGCTTTTAGAAGCAGGGTCAAGGATATTATTTTGTTCCATTGCAATCAATTGACATTTTCAGTTATAGCCATATTCTAAGATTGTCATTTCTTGCTAAGACTTTGTAAAAGCCTATGATTTTGCATCTAGAGAGTCACCTTTCTGAGTTATCTGAAAAGGAAAACCAATGAGATTTTCAAAATATCTTTGACTAAAAAGTTTCAATTTATTTTTACAGCATTCATTAAGGTTTACAAGGCTATATATGTAAGTAGAGAGAAAACGTATCTAAAATAGAGAATAAAAGTAGCTTAACAGGACAAAGGTAACAATCAAAACCTTTGGAAATGAGGCAAAAACAATGTTTTAAAAATTGTATGCTGTGTAGGAAAAACATGTTACATAAACTACAACGTGGTTACAAAGCCTTATCTGACATCTCGGTGTGCTTAAGATGTTATGTGATTTATAATATACTCTAAGTGTATAATGCCTAATAATAATAACCGTTCTATGCCAGGTACCAATCTAACAACTTTACATCCATTAACAGTTATCATTATGTACTCCCAACCATCCTATTCTATTTGGGATTTGGGGATTGGAGTTATCATCTCATTTTAAGATAAGGATACCTAGCCACTGAGATGTTAAAATTTTTTGTGCATAGTCACACAAAAACAGGAAAAAATGAGGATTCAAAGCTAGAGATGTTAACACTTGTGTTTGTAAATGTAATCATATTTTGTAGACCACAACGAACAATGACTGAGGCAATTAGAATTAGTCTTCGAAACACAAAGAAAGCAGAACTATATATATTTAAGGAATATGGAAGGTCTATAGCCCAATTAATATCTCACCATTTTTTTTTATTGACTAAAGAGTCACTCTCTTTTCATTGGAATACACTATAACTATAAAATATACAATTTAAACAGGTAATGAACAGAAGGGGAGAACTAAATAGATAATTCATAAATGACTATACTTTCAACTTTGTAAGTTATTAGGGAAAGCAAGACAGATTAAAACAACTATGAAGTACCTTTTTCCATTCTTTAAGCAAAAATAAAATCAGACAATATTAAGTGTTGGTGATAATGTGGACACACAAGAACTGTCATACTTTACAGAAGGGAGTACAAGCTACTATGAAGAGCAATTTCAAATTATCTAATATAGTCACAGATGTGGATACTCTTTGACACAGCAATTTTACTTTTAGGTATACGTGTTAGAAAAATCTTTACACATATGCACAAAGAGACCTTTACAAAACTTTTTATTTTTGTAGCATTGTTTGTAAGGGGAAAATACAAATGATTGGAGAGCATATAAATAAGTTAAAAATGAATGAACAAGAGCTTATTAACTAAAGAGTCACTCTCTGTTTTCATTGGAATACACTATTTTTATAACTATAAAATATAGAATTAGGTAATGAACAGAAGAGGAGTTTGGCATTTTTGAATAAGACTCAAAAAATGAATAAATTTAAAAAACAGTGGACCTAAGAAAACCAGATTATCCAAAGATAGATACAGTATGATAGGATTTTTATAATACTTGAAAATTCCAAAATAATACTTACTATTTTTAGAAATTTATTTGTTGAAACAGTATAATAACTTATGAAGTAATAATAAACACTAAAATTTAGGCACAGTGATGGGTACCTCCAGGAAAAATGATTTGAAAATTGTCAGGATGGGCACGGGGGCTCATGCCTATAAATCCCAGCACTTTGGGAGGCCGAGGCAGGCAGATCACCAGAGGTCGGGAGTTCGAGACCAGTCTGACCAAAATGGAAAAACCCTGTCTCCACTAAAAATACAAAATTAGCTGGGTGTGGTGGTGCATGCCTGTAGTCCCAGCTACTTGGGAGGCCGAGGCAGGAGAATTGCTTGAACCCAGGAGGCAGAGGCTATGGTGAGCCGAGATCATGCCTTTGCACTCCAGCCTGGGCAATAAGCGGGAAACTGTGTCTCAAAAAAAGAAAAAAAAAAAACTATTGCCTCACAGGGAGCTTCAACTTTGTCTTTTATGTTTTATTTTATATTCATTTTAAAGTAAATATAGCAAAATTTAGAAATTTGATAAAATGGGAGGGTAGCTATTTGACATTATCTTTTATGCTTTGTTTATGTGAATAAAATATTTCAAAATAAACATAATATGTGAAAATTTATGAAATTTTATATAAGAAAATTTCTTTATAAGAAAATAGAAAATGCAAAAAACACCTCATTTATCCCATTAAAGACAATTTTTAAAATTTTAAAAATTGTCATCTTTAAGTAAATATTTTCTTGCAGTTATACTATTTTACAACTATTTGTATACCATATACACAATTGTGTGTTCCAAGCAGAGATATGTCACGAGGTGTGTGTTTTTTTCTTTCCAGTCTCTCTTAAAATAATATTCTACCCATGAGAACACATGGAAATATTATTGGCTATTACAGCTCCAGGTGAATTATCTTGAGTGATAGTTTTCCAATCACAGCCACCTAATTTGAGGTCCTGAGGGATTGTAAAACTAGCAGGCATATTTCCGTAGTAGGAAATGGGCTAAAGTTTGCTGTGCTTTCTAAAGGACTCCAGAGTCCAAAGGGCAGGTCAGTAAGCCCTTTGGGTAGTCTAGGAGAATGGGCATCTGCATGCATTACTGAGAGAGGCGGTCTGTGAAGGATAAACTTAACCTGCTTTACAATTTTGCCTTGGGCTAGCCCTGGAGAGAATGATGAATAATCACACAGGATTTAATGTTATACTGTATCTAATATGCAATTTGAAGCAATAGTTTATTATTAGAAACACTGAGACATAATTTATCATCAGCATCTAAAAGGATGTGATCATTTCCAACCAGCACAGCATAGCAGCACAGACTTCTTTTTTTTTTGGTAAAATATGCCTGGTGTGGCTGATTAAAGAGTGAACAGTCCTCTGCAGCCATGGGTGCATTTGTGATTTGTGAAATAGGTGCCCGATTTTCAGCACCAGGCTCTGGACCCGGCTCTGTTTTCAAGCAGTTAAGAAGCATATGTGTTGGGGTAACTTAAGGGGTCAGTAGAAAGGCTGAGCTTTACAATGTTGGTCTGACAATATGTAATTAGAGATTTATTTTGTGACATACTAATATAACCCTAGGAAGGAGACCATGTAAACTTTACCAGTTGCCTTCTTGCTATGTGGAAAAAGGAAGAGTTGAAATGTCAGGTTCTGGTTTAGGGTAAGGTGAACGACATTGTGTAACATCTGATCCTTTAATTAAAATGTGTATATTTTATTCACAGATTGTTGGATTTTGATTTTTAAAATACTGCATCATATTACAATATTATTTATCTTGATTACTGAGGTTCCTTGTGTCTCCTTATATTTTTTGTGAGTGCCTTACTTGTTTTACTTGCCACACTGTAATCCCCTAATAATAAAGTGACAGTAGAAAACATGTGGAACTCCTCACAAAACCCTTCAGCTACCTCTGGGGGCAATGACATAGGCTCAAACATATCATTTATATGTGTGTGTGTGTGTATATATATATGTGTGTGTATATGTGTGTGTATTATGTGTGTATATATATATGATATGGTTTGGGTCTGTGTCCCCACCCACATCCCGTCTTGAATTGTACTCCCATAATTTCCACATGTTGTGGGAGGGACCTGGTAGGAGATAATTTGAATCATGGGGGCGGTTTCCCCCATACTGTTCACATGGTAGTAAGTCTCACAAGATTTGATGGTTTTATCAGCGGTTTCTGCTTTTGCATTTTTCTAATTTTTCTCTTGCCACCACCATGTAAGAGGTATCTTTCACCTCCTGTCATGATTCTGAGGCCTCCCCAGTCATGTGGAACTGTAAGTCCAATTAAAACTCTTTTTTTTCCCCCCAGTCTTGAGTATGTCTTTATCAGCAATATGAAAAGGAACTAATACAATAAATTGGTACTAGAAGTGGGAGTGTTGCTGAAAAGATACCTGAAAATGTGGAAGTGACTTTGGAACTAGGTAAGAGGCAGAGGTTGCAACAGTTTGGAAGGCTCAGAAGAAGACAGGAAAATGTAGGAAAGTTTGGAACTTCCTAGATACTTGAACGGCTTTGACCAAAAGTCTGATAGCAATATGAACAAAAAGGTCCAGGCTGAGGGTGGTCTCAGATGGTGATGAGGAACTTGTCGGGAACTGGAGCAAAAGTGACTCTCATTATGTTTTAGCAAAGAGACTGGTGGCGTTTTGCCCCTTCCCTAGAGATCTGTGGAACTTTGAACTTGAGGGAGATGATTCAGAGTATCTGGCGGGAGAAATTTCTAAGCAGCAAAGCATTCAAGAGGTGAGCTGGGTGCTGTTAAAGGCATTCAGTTTTATAAGGGAAGTAGAGCATAAAAGTTCAGAAAATTAGCGGCCTGACAATGTGATAGAAAAGAAAAACCCATTTTCTGAAGAGAAATTAAAGCCAGCTGCAAAGATTTGCATAAGTAATGAGGAACCAAATATTAATCCCCAAGACAATGGGAAAAATGTCTCCAAGCCATGTCAGAGGTCTTCACCACAGTCCTTCCATTACAGGCCTGGAGACCAAAGAGAAACTGGTTTCGTGGGCCAGGTCCAGGGTCCCCATGCTGTGGGTATCCTAGGGACTTGGTGCCCTGCATCCCAACTGCTCCAGTTGTGGCTGAAAGGGGCTAACATAGAGCTTGGGCCGTGGCTTCATTGGGTGGAAGCCTCAAGGCTTGGAGAAGTGTTGAGCCTGCGAATACACAGAAATCAAGAACTTGGGTTTGGTAACCTTCGCTGAGATTTCAGAAGATGTATGGAAATGCCTGGATGCCCAGGCAGAAGTTTGCTGGAGGAGTGCGGCACTAATGGAGAACCTCTGTTAGGGCAGTGCAGAAGGGAAGTGTGGGGTCGGAGCCCCCACACAGAGTCCCTAATGGGGCACCACCTAGTGGACCTGTGAGAAGAGGGCCACTGTCCTCCAGACCCCAGAATAGTAGATTCACCTACAGCTTGCACTCTTTGCCTGGAAAAGCCGCAGACACTCTATGACAGCCCGTGAAAGCAGCTGAGAGGGAGGCAATACCCTGGAAAGCCACAGGGGTATAGCTGCCCAAGACCATGGGAACCCATCCCCTGCATTAATGTGACCTGGATGTGAGACCTGAAATCAAAGGCGATCATTTGAAGCTTATTTCTGTATGGTACCTATCCACTTTTAATGTATTATATTTTCTATCTCTCTTCCACTAGGATGTACACTCCATGACACAAGTATTTTTGTCTCTTTTATTCACTGAATTATTTCAAAATTGATTAAAGTTGTAGGCATAAGTGCTCAACAAATTTTTGCTGAATTAATGAATATGTTGATGATGGAATATAATTTAAACTTCTGTTTTTTTCATGTAAAAGAGATATTTTTGATTAAGCAAACTAATATCTGATGCTGAGAAGAAATCCTACAAAGAAAACTAAATTGTTCGAAAACATAGTTGTTCAGGTAGCTAACTAAATACCTGCAGGGGTGAGTTGGAAGATTCTCAGTGATATGCATTGAGTTAATTAGATAATCTCTCTCTCTCTTTTCCTTTCTCACTCTCTCCCACTCTTTGAATAAAATCAACATTTATAAGAGAATCTCTCGTTCTGAGCACTTTTCTGTCACTAACTCAATCTCCCTCTTCATTACCTTTTACCTGAACAATCATTGGGTCACCAATTATATCTGTCTATTGATTAACTCACATCTTCACCCCTTTCTCTTTTTGTTCATTTAAGTCACCTAACAAACTGCAATAATTGTACTTTTTTTGAGGATCTTAATACTCACTTGCTAATCACAAACAAAATCACTCTGACTTCTGCTCTGTTTTGCACTAGTACTTGAAGAAGAGATGGCATGGGCTCAGGGTTCATTCATTCATTAACTGAGTCTTTCATTCCATGTATTCAACAAACATTTAGTGAACACCTATGTGTAAGCGTAGTGCTGGGTGTTGTAGACAAATCAATGAGCAAAAATTGGTCTTCTGTGTATTCTTGTGTAGCTGGATTTAAAATTATAACTATAATGCAGTAGTATATAGAGTTGTTCATTGGCGTCTATGGGAGATTAGCTCCCAAACCCCCACAAATCCCCAAATCCCTGGATGTTCAAGTCCTTGATATAAAATGGCACACTATTTGCTTACAACCTATGCACGTCCTGCCATATACATTAAATCATCTCTAGATTATTTATAATACCTAATATAACATAAATGCTCAGTTCATAGTCATTATACTGTATTAGGTAGAGAAAAATGTCAAGAAAAAAGCCTATACATATTCAGCACAGAAGAAACCATCCAGTTTTCTCCTAACTGTTTTCAATTCTTGTTGATGTGAAACCCACAGATTAGGGAAGCTGATCGCATTTTAACTATCAACCAACTATCAACTATCCTACACATTTTTTTTCCATTTAAAAATTTTCTTTTGTTCTGTGACTCTTCTTTCTGTATTATGGGATATCTACAACCCCAGGAATGTTTTGTATAACAGGAAATAAGAGCTCCTTAGAGATATACCTGGTCAAAAGTTTGAAGTTCTAAAAGCCAGCCTTAATGCTAGGCTTGTCATAGGTTTCCTTTGTTCAGAATAATAACTTTTTTTTTTTTTTTGCTATTAAGTAATTCTGAACAAAAAAGTACACAGAACAGATTCTATTATTATTCATTTTACAAATAATAAAACTGAGGTAAAAAAAGGTAGCTTACTTACCAAAGGCCCCAGAGTTGTGAAATGGTAAAACTGGGTTGCCAGCCCAGTGATCTAAACACCTCTTGTCTGGTTTTTGCAGGTGAAAAATGACTTCCAATCATTGTCCATTCAATAATTATAATCTCTGGTAAAAAGCCATTTAAAAATAGATTTATGACCTTATTTTCTAATGACTTTTGGGACATGGGAACAATCATTTCAAATTGAAAAGTACCTAAGAAATTCATAAGCACGTTTATTAGATTACAGTAGCACATATGGTATTATTTTCCTGAAAATTGAACCACTGGATTGAATTGCACGAAATGTCCAAGTTAGATTATTAATTCTCATGAACTGAGTGTATCATTTTCTCTAAAGAAATTATATTGACTTCTATTGAACACCAGATTGATTTTAATATTTAACAAGTTAAAGCATTCCTGGGAATATGGAAGCACAAATTTACTTGTATTTAGTCTTTGTGTATAAATCTAGCCTCCTCTGTAGTAGGATAATTGTTTATTCAAGATACAGCTAAAACCAATCTTAAAAAGACAGCTATTATACTGGCTGCCTGAATTTGGGGCCCTCTGCTGAATTCATTGAAGTAGATTAAACTTAATTTTTATCTTTTCAATGCAGACATTTTCTGCTTCAATGCATTTTTGTCTTTTTGGCCATGGGATGTTTAAGAATGAAGGATAGGATATGTGCAGCTATTTGATAGAACACATTTTTAAAAGGAGGTGTGTGCACCTGCCAAATACACAGCCTATGTACTGGTTGATGAAATAATTCTCAGCAATGCATTTTCTCTTGGGGTCCACTCCCAGATTTTAGTAATAGACTTCTTTGGGAACTGCATAGACATACTTGTGTGAATGATGCCAGGATTGCTGTTCCATTGCCAAGAAGGGCACATGCTAGTTTGCCATCTAGGTATCATGGGGACTAAAAGCCCCACAGACCTCACAGAATATCATTATAAATGATTTTATTCATTTCATTATAAAATCTGTGTAAGAGAGACTCATTACTAAATGTACAATCACGTTAATGAATTGGAACAAAACATGTTACATGAAATACCAATTTTATATCAATATTCTCCCCATCCCTTGTAGAAAAGCTACTGAAAATATAGCACAAGCATTTTAAAATGTTCTTAATAGAAGATAGAAATAAATAACATGTTTCTATAGTGTACACTTTGTACTGCTGGGTGAGGTGACAGACTATCTGTGAAGATACATAAATAATAGCTATCTAAGGATCTGATTGACCACATCTAATCAAGAAGCACTGTTGATAACTGAGAACCAGCAGTTAGGGTATGCCAGACCAAGGGGAAGCAAATGTTTTTCTCCCATCAGTAGGAAGCTGCTGTCATGAGGTAATAAAATAAAGATCTCAAACAACAAAACACAAGTGGCATATCTCAGGGATAATGTCTTAGCAATTGCATTAATGGAAGGTCATTTTCAATACATGATTATTTCTTGTGGGCAGTAATCTTTTTGAAGAAGTACCTGAAGTATGTTTTTGTTAACTTTGAAAGAGGATAAAAGCCACCTGTGATTTTTTTTTTTTATGCCAGCAAACACTGGGGATAATGAGTCATCAAAAGTGAATAGTTTTCATGATATCTTGTTAAATACAAAATGAACAATTATTTAAAGAATGTTTCATTTAAAAAATGATTTCAAAGTGGAATTATATAAAGACCTATGCAGGGCCTATTTCTACAAACTAATAAGAAGGAACTCAGATGACTTCTGTATATAGGTGGAGAGCTGGTAGTTGTAAGATATTGATATTATTCAAGGATTTCTCCATTTACTGTAATTTCTAGATCCATTCTCAGAAAGAGTTTGCAATTTAAGTGAATATTATATTTATCTCTTTTATATTTTTTCTGTTTAAGTTGTTCTTGTTTGTTAGACCCAATATATTTTGGTTTGTGGGAATTTCCAGAAGATGTTGATAGCATAGGTTTAGGGGAGAGATTCCCTTAAATCCTATACCTTCTTGCTCTACCTACATGCAGATTCCAGCCTTCTAGGGAAGAGAAAGAAAGTGCTTTTGTCAGCATAAGTCCCTTCCACCCATGTAAAAGGGTACATGAGAAACTAGTCAGGAGAGAACATTACTTTGAGATCCCTCTGAAGATTCATGCACATCCCTTTTCAGTCACAACACAAAAATCTCTCATTTTCAAAATGACATTTATAAAATGTTTCTATGGTTATTTGATGATTTTTTTCATCTTCACTGTACCATATGCTCTAAGAACAAAAAGGCAATATCTTTTCTTGATCACTACATTTCCATATATCTTCAGCTCAGCCAGGGAGGAATGACTGATTTTGCAACTCAGGAAATCCCAGGAGTTTTCAGCCCTCTCTGTTCCTCCATCAAGGCTCACCTGGAATTCCTAAGATTGCTTGAGTATGGTGCCCTTTGTCCCTTAGACAGAAGGAATCTGGGATAATATCTGGCATTATCCCTCTGCTAAAATCATATAGGGAAAGCTAAGTGCTCTGTTAGTGTAAGCGAAATGGTTTGGGATTAGGAATTAGAACCCAAATCCTTCTCAACCCAATCAGAAGAAGGAAAGCAGCAGAGGCTTCAAAATCTATGTCACTTTTTATTCTCTGGTTCCCTTCTTTCTCCCAGTTAATCCAAGGAAGTTGCGGCAAGGCTGTACCTGAATAATAATAGCATATTAATCTATACAAACATTTAACATTTCTAATTGATTTTTATATATCACAATAAAGATTAATTATGCTACTAAATTATTAATAATATGAATTATGTTATTCATTTTAGCTTCAACCTTATGGTATGAAGGTTCATAGTTTGCTGCTCAGAAATAATATGAATTCATGTATTAATTCATTTAGAAAATGTTTAGTGAGTGCTGTTCTGTGCAAGGCACAGAAATCTTTCTGTAAGGCAATAGGATGTGCTTGCTCATGGAAATAGATACTAAAGGAAAAACACATACTGTCTCTGTCTTCAAGGAGCTTGCAGTTAAGGAGATCTATTGTAATACAAGAAATATTGTTTTGTGTCTCACACCTGGGGGAGTTTTTAATAGTTGGAAAGAAATTTGGATGGGGGAGAAAAAATTGTTTTAACAGGAAAACATAGCCTATTAGCCTATAAAAAGTTTTCTAGCAGAGAGAACAAACTTTGCAAGTCTAAAAACAAACAAAAATTAAGAACAATACATAATACTATATAATAACGTTATTTTTCTTCTAATCTTCTAAAGTTACAAAAATTATTAGCTCTAATTTCAATCATTTCATTTAGGTTGACTTTCTATACCTTTTCAAAAGTTCTTTCATCTACTTTTTTTAATTCCAAGTGTTCAGAAAGAAAATCCAAGTTAAAATAAAAGATGAATACTCTTTGCAATATTCTGACATTTTGTCACACCCAAAAGAAACAAAGTAAATCTAATCTACACATTCTTTATTTAATTATTTGTTGCCTTGGTCAATATGTAACTATCTAATTGCATACATTTTTATATTTCAGTACAATTTGTGCTTTGAATTTTACTTAAGAGGTTTTGAGGGGAAAAAAAAAACCTGTTTAGCTATTATGTGAAGAATGTCATGTATAAATGGTAGTAAATATTACATAATAGTTATATAACAAAATCATATTTTGCACGTGGCACTTAAGGCAAATCTTTCTGTAAGGCAAAATGATTTTTTTTTTTAATCTGGCACTTTAGAAAAATATGTGAGATTTGAAAAATTTCACTGGATATATGTGCTTCTACTTTGGAATCCATTTTAACTTTCAAGAGAAAACAAACAGCTGTTAGAGGCTGAGAAGCTAGGGGAGAGAAGCAGACATGAAAGATTATTCCAGAAGGAATCCTGAACTAGTTTATAAGATGCTGGTCACATCAGAAAAAGACCAATTGTTTTTTCTACAAATGTTGAAGGAAGATTTTAAATTGTGGGGTTGATTTTGTTTTCCAGTTTGGAAAAATGTGTTACTCCTAGGTGTTGACTCTCAGACAATCTTTCTGAAGCATCAGAAAATGTGTAAACTCTTAAATGGTGATCTTGAGGTACCTGCAGGCAAACTCTCAAATGTAGTGATTGAAATGAAGTCTTTCTCATCACCCTGGAAAATAATCACTGTTTTCTCCATTTCTTAATTGCTAAAGGGCAATATCTAAATCTAATTTATCCCAGCACAAAGTTTGTTTTTTTAATTGCTTTAAAACTGAGAGACTATATTGATAAAATATTTTTATAGCTTTGCTACAGCTTAAAATACTTCTTATTTGACCCATGTGTATTGTCTTGGAAAAAATTATTACAAAAGTGGTTGGATTTAGATCTTGACCCCTAACATCCCTCTAAAAATTGCAATATTTGTTGGAAAAGAACACAGTATTGTGCAATTGAGGAAATACTAATGCACAACTGAGCTTTATATGCTTAAATCATACTGGTAATTCTATAGTTGCTCATGTTATTTGTTTAGCAATATCTCCTTTGCACTATACTAAAAGCTAAACAGCCACTATGTTGATATTGTTCACGAGTGACATCTTGGTTTTAAGTTGGTGGCAGGGTTTTTACATGTATCAGTGAGACCTGTGAACTTTGTTAGATTGACAGGTTGTTTAATGCTTCATTTATGATTTCCAATTAGTATGGCCTAGTCAGTCCAAGAAACATGGGCTTTTGCCAGGACCTCACTTCAGAAATAAAATGGAACAACAATATATTTTGATTTGCTGAATGAATAAAAAGGTGAATTGCTGGTCCTCTGCCTTACTGTTATGTTGAATTTAATTGACTATATTTAAGCAGACAAAATAATTCTACTCAATAGAAAGATTAGCCATTACTTTTACAGTGAAATCCTCTGAAATACCACATGTATTGATTTGGATCTTTGATTTTTTTTCCCCCTGTGTTAAGCATTTTTGCATCTTTCACTTTCTGAGTTAAATGAAATAAATGAAACTTAAATAAAATATGATATGCCTAGGACAAGGTTTGTGCACACTTCTAGTAAAAATGATGAATGGGTTTAGTGAGTTATTTTTAGTCAATTATGTTAATGGCTGACTATAAGTAGGGTCATAACATTGTGCATATCAAATATGTGCAGTTCTTTTGATATCAATTATACTTCAATAAATCTGTTAAAACTAAAAAAAGAAAAGCAGAGTGTCTATTTGAAAAGAAATTTGTACTACAATCTTTCATGAAAATAAAGCAGAATAGAAAGAATGCTTCAAATTGTCATGGCTAATACAGTAATGGCAGTATAGTATAGTGATTGCAGTGTTAATCTATGATTTTAATTATAATTTATAATTTTAATAAGATTTTATTTGAATAAGTTTAATGTATTAACAATAGTTTTCAATGAAACTTTTAAGCTGTTCTTTCTTAAAATTATATATATTAAAAATGTACAAGTCTTCATATTTACTTTGATATGATTTCTAATTGTACAGGTGGTTTAGAATTTGGAAAATGTATACTTCAGAGCTTGACTATTATATAATTACAAAGACGAAGCATGGATTATGTCCTCAATTATGAATTACACTTCATACTTTTCACGATTAGTTTTTGGTTTTACTGAGCAGTTCTCTGGGGCTTTCACAGGTATTGGCAAGGGGCTTGAGCTCTCACAATTTAACAGGTTGTTTAATGCTTTAAAGATGATTTCCATTAATATGGCTCCATCAGACCAAAAATCATGACTTCCATAAGGCTTTTTCAGGACCTCAATTATGTTAGGTATTTGAGTGCTTATCTAACGTACTATAGTTGATTACTTGAGATGTATAAATCTTAGAAGAATAAAAGCAATGTTTATATAAGGCATTTATGCCTAATTATGAAAGTAGGAAAATATAGTGCCTGACCAATAAACCATCATAATGAATGGAATTTCTATCAAATAAGATGTTTCCTCCTCCGTTCCTGCAGGTTCATCAGCCAAATTGGGTCCGAAAATACCTGCATTAATTGAGTGCATTATTTTTGTTATCATGGGTGCTAATGCTGAATCTTTCACAGCATCTTAATGTTGGAAGGCAAATGTAGTGATCATTTATTTCAATTGATTATTTAATCAGAAAAACTTTGCCCTTTAAATACTCAAGTTGCTTCAATGCTAAATGGTACAAATTTGATCAGGTGATAAATATAATAATGTTTAATAATAACACAATAATTATCAACCTAAAACACCTTTGGTGATATGACCATTATTTATGTTTGCTTAATGAGTATTCCATAGCTTGCAATTTTGACTTAACATTTTAAAGAAGATGCTTCCAGCTTGCTAGGTTAGGTTCAAGTGATTTGCACAGGGCTTCCACTAACAGGAAGAAATGTCTATGTCACTCGCAGCAGTCACATATTTAATCAAATACAACTCATAAATTACATTTACAATCTTTAGACTTCAATCAATAGGGTATGTTATAGTCTGTAGCAAAATTATCTGGAGAGAAGTAGGAGAACTACAAGAGGCATGTAGCTGGGGCTTGTCCAGGTCTAGAATCTCTACTCTTGTCATTCTGAAGGAATTAACCTGCCGATTTTAACAAAGAGGGATATCTCCAAATCAGCTGTGTGCAGGGCCAGGGCAAAGTTGGTGCTAATGAAGCATTCTGGGAAGACACGATCAATAGCACCAAAGCAAAGAAAATGTCGATGTTCTTTCATTCTTACAAAAATTAATTGGGGAACAGATCATGGTGCTTACAGTAACTGATCCCACTTTACCTGCTTCTCTGTAAAAGTAGCTTGCTAACGATAATGTATCTTAAAATCTCATAGTTGTACAATACTATAATTTCGTGGCATGTTTCCTGGACACAAAAATGTGCTATTCCTTTTTCACTCTCACTGTCATAAAAATTTTGCTAAAGTTGTAGAATCACAGTTTATAAAATAACAGAGCTTCATTTAGATTTCCCACCATGTGCACACAAATAGGTTATTTCATCAGTTTCTAAAATTATATGAGCAGTAGAAGATGCCCTGCTGGCTGATCCAAAATACTTCGATAGAAGAAGTGAGAAAGATTTCATTTAGATACTCTAAATCTTTCTGTACTTTCAGTTAATGGTTATGCAAATTTTGTAGCAAGTCATGCTCCCAAATAAGAAAATCATACCATAAGGAATTATTATCATATATTTATTTAGTTGTTTCTGGTATATAAAATGGTACCTATGATATGAAATTAAATTACACATCAATGTGGAAAATGATGGACTTTTTCCATCTTGAGCTATCTTAACGTCAGACAATAAGGATTGTGATTGTGATGATGGATTATTGATATTTAAGTTCATGAGAGTAAAATGATAAGAAATTTTCACAACACAAATATGACAATGCCAGTATTCAGAATAGTGCCATCACTTGTCTTTTTATTTTTTTTTTCAAATTTAGCTCATGGGCTTATTTATTGCAAACAGGTATACATTCTGTGTCTCCTGAAGTCCCAAAGTTCTCAGACTATTCATTCAAATTCATGGAAGGTTACAAGAAAGGATTTAGAAACTGTCTGACTCTGACTTTCTGACTTACAGGTAATGCACAAAGTCCAAAGGGCATACATACATTCAGACACACAGACACACAGGTGCATATACACACATAACTGCCTATATGTATGCATATGATATATTAAAAATTACGTTAATGAAAAAAGATAAGCAATAGCCTGGGATAAAATATTTGCAAATTTTACATTAAATAATTTGTATCTTAAATTTATAAAAAAAACACAATAATATAAATCCAATAAAAATAAAGAAAACATTTGACTAGACATTACAACAAAGAAGATATATATGAGTGACATTACATACATTAAAAGATATTTAACATCATTTGTCACTAGAAAAAAACACAAAATGATAATAAGACATTACTTTGTATTCATTACTGCTACTATAATTCAAAAGTCAGACAATAGGCCAAGCACAGTGGCTCACGCCTGTAATCCTAGCACTTTGGGAAGCCGAGGCGGGTGGATCATGAGGTCAGGAGATCGAGACCATCCTGGCTAACATGGTGAAACCCCGTCTCTACCAAAAATACAAAAAATTAGCCGGGCGTAGTGGCAGGCGCCTGTAGTCCCAGCTACTCGGGAGGCTGAGGCAGGAGAATGGCGTGAACCCGGGAGGCGGAGCTTGCCTGTGCACTCCAGCCTCGGTGACAGAGTGAGATTCCGTTTCAAAAAATAAAGCCAAACAATAACAAATGGGTGAGAATGTAGAGAAGTGGGAACACTTGTTATGTTTCTTATAGAACGCACAATGTTGCAGTCATTTTGGAAAACAGCTGGGCAAATTCTTAGAAAGTTAAACTTAAGTTTACAAACCAGAGCTTCTAGGTATCTAAGCAAAAGAAATAAAAACATGACCACATAAAGACCTGTATATATTTTTCATAATAGCTAAAAATTAGAAACAATTCAAAGTCCACCAACTTGTAAATCGATAAAAAGTAGTATATCCATACCATAGAATACTACTCAGCGATAAAAAGTAATATATCCATACCATAGAATGCTACTCAGCAATAAAAAGTAGTAAAAAACACTATGCTAAGTAAAAATTTAAAAAGCCAGATATGAAAGACCACATATTATACAATTCCATTTTATGAAATATCCAGGGAAGGAAAACTTATGGTCATAAAAGTGAATTAAGGATTACTTGGGGTTGGGGATGACAATGGGGAGTGAATGCAAATGGGCACAAAGGGATTTTTTGGGGGGTGATGGAAATATTCTAAAATTAGATTGTGGTTATAGTTGCACAAGGCAATAAATTTACTTAAAATGAGTAAAATTTATGCTGTGTCAATTTTACTTCAATACTGCTGTTAAAAAAGCAAATTATACTCTTAGACACTAGCATTAGTGTCTCAAGGTAAAAATCAGCAGGCTAGAACATGATTAAGAGAATATAAGAAAATTCAACATTTCTAGAATTCAAGAAATAAATTTTCCAAAAAGTTTGAATCTGCAAAGTTTTATCTAAAATTTATTTTGATGTTGTGTATCAATTATTACCCTCCTTAGATTTGTGAGCTCCATAACAGTAAAGATCTTGACCTTGTTCATCAGTTTTTTCCTGTCACCTAAAACAGTTTCTACTTCAGCGTGCTGCTCAGTAAATATTGACAAATGGACGAATGACATGATCCTCATCTAGTTGGTCAACTTATAGAGGAGAAGTTTCCCAGTGATTCAGTGGGGGTTTAGAATCAGGCAGGTGGATACTGATAAGAAAAAAACAAGAGGTAGCAGAAGGCCTGATGCATGATCAGACATATACAAGGACAGGGAAGGCTGAGATTGAGAGGGGTGTTATCAATCAATTCCAACTTTCCACCTTTCTCTACCTTCTCCTACAGAAACATGGTAGAGAAAGGTGGAAAGTTGAGATGGGGGTGCAAATGGAAGGTAACCTGCAAAGGAGTAAGCCTTAGACCACGGGAGTCTGGGCCTAACTATAAGGAAGAAGGAATTGAAGTATAATGCAGAAGCTGAAGATTAACACTGGGTATTTAAACCCCAGCTTTGCTAAATAACTAGAGAAACCAATAGACTGATGAGGTTTCCATCCTATACACCTTATATTTGGGTTGTCTTTGAAGTATGGCCAGGCTGAGATTTTAGGTGGGCAATTTGTGGGCTGCAATGTGAAGAGCTGGGAGAGGCAGGTGAAAGAAAGCAGGTGCTGATCTTACTTGCACTGAACTTCACTAGTTTTGCTTTTTGGCATTGACCCACTCTCAAAAAAGAAAAACCATTTACTGCCTTTTTCTATAGTTAGAATGAATAGCCACTGACAGAAAATAAAAAATCTCGATTAAGGAAGCTCTAGCTAGTCAGAAAGCAGGGGTTCAAAACACAATGTATCTCCTAAGCAACTTTTCTTTAGATAAATGTATTTGTTATGGCTGCAGTAACAAATTACCACAAAGTGGGTGGTTTAAAATAACAGCAATTTATTGTCTCATAGTTACTGAGACTAGAAGTCTAAAATCAAGGCATCAGCAAGGCCATGCACCTTCTGAAGGCTCTAGAGGCTCTAGGGAAGAACTCTTTCTTGCTTCCTCTTAGCCCCCAGTGGTTGCTGGCAATCTCTTGTCTCTTATACTTCTTGGCTGCATCGCTGCCTTGTAGTTCCTACCCTGTCATCTCTCTTAGTGTGTTTCTGTCTGTATCCAAATCTCTCCTTATAGCAGCACCAGTAATTGAATTTAGGAGGCATCCTAATCTAGTATGACATTATCTACGCTTTCTTACATCTGCAAATACCTTGTTTATAAATAAGGTCACATTTTCAGGTAGCAGGAATTGGTACTTCAACACATCTTTTTAAATTATACAGTTCAACCCATAAGAATAAATGATAATACAAATAACAAAGATCTCATTTTTATGAAGCATTTCACATAGTACTTTCGTAAGCATTTTGCCCTTTTTTTTAATCCCAACTTTTTCTTATCTTTTTAAAAAATCACTCTGCTGAGAGGCAGGCAGGATAGGTATGACATACTGAAACACTGGTGAGTATAAAGGCATTGTGCTTACTTTCTGCAGCTCGGGTTGTGATTTGACCCTCTTATGCCTTTACCCCTGAACCTGCCTCTGCTTACTATATTGCTTGTCCATAAATGTATTCTGTTACAGGTTTAGAATGGCCGGGATAACCTGCCCACTAGTTTATGATACAAAGGACATTTACTTTTTAATTGTGTATTTAACATTAAACATTATTTTACAGTACTATTAGTTTAGTTATTGACTTAATTTAAAATCATTCAAATAATGATAATTACAGTATCCATCTATACTCTTGACTGTTTCTCTGAATTTATACATCTATATACGGAAAGTAAGTGGAATTTAAAGACAGTAAACATCTTATAGGGATCTGTGGGCCCTTAAAACACTTTTGGTTTAGAATAATGCCTGGAGTAGTCAACATATAATGTCATAATGATCTTGCATTCAGGCTCCTTAGGCTGCCTTTTGCATTCTAAAAATGAATGAGTTGGTTGAATGAGTATATAAATACATTTCAGTTATAGCAACATCTATGCTTTACATAAAAAATCAAACCTAGCTTTTACTGACTGATCTAGAATGTATGTACTTTTAAAGTACCATTGAGAACTACTTAGGTATAGCAAGATTTTGAAGCAAAAGAAATCCTTCGCAAATATAATATTGAGTAATGATTATTGATATGACAGATTCTTCCAGTGCACATAATAAAATACCCAACTCAAACTGGCCTAAGTGATAACAGGAATTATTGTCCTAGGGTAACTAACAATCTCCATAGATTAAAAAAAAAAGTTTTAGATGGGTTTTACTGGGGAGTTGGGTTTATTTCTCTGCTGTTTCTGAGAATTTTCCTTCTCCATGTGTTGGCTTTTTATCAGGGTTGAATACCCTTATTAAGCAAGAAGGCTACTGAACCACATCTGACCTGCACAGCTGGGCCATCAGCTTTCCAGAGTTTGCATCAAGGAGTCTGAGAGTCATACCGCTTGTAGGTGGGGTGGTCATAGACTCACCCTGCGCCTTTTTTCAGGCAGGAGCAGTGAAATGTGCTGATGGCTCCAGAGAAACCAGGACCTACCCCTGGGTCAAAGGGGAAGGATATATAGTTGAATGAAAATTAGAATAAGTATTTTTTTTTGAGACGGAGTCCTGCTCTGTTGCCCAGGCTGGAGTGCAGTGGTGCGATCTTGGCTCACTGCAAGCTCTGCCTCCCGGGTTCACGCCGTTCTCCTGCCACCATGCTCAGCTAATTTTTTTTTTTTTTTTTTTTTTTTTTTTTTTTTTTTTTTTTTTTGTATTTTTAGTAGAAACAGGGTTTCACCGTGTTAGTCAGGATGGTCTTGATCTCCTGACTTCATGATCTGCCCACCTTGGCCTCCCAAAGTGCTGGGATTACAGGCCACCGCACCCGGCCTAGAATAAGTTTTAAGAAGAGGGATGGCAGAATAATCAATAGATGTCTACAACATACACCCATCAACCTTTTCAATAGTCTTTCCTGATCTCTGTAGCGAGGGGATATCAACCCAGAAAAAAAATGCATGGACAATTAAAGTATTGTACCTTACTTTCTTTGTCATCTTTTTTTAAAAAAAATTCTGGTAAGAGCACTTGAGATCTCTTCTATTAAATTATTAAATGTAAAATACAGTATAAGTAATTATAGCCATTATGTTATACAGCAGATCTCTAAAACTTACATGTCATATATAACTGAACCTTTATACACATTGACCAGAAACCCCAATTTTCCTGTGCCCCTAGCCCCTGGAAACCATCATTCTATTATTTGTTTCTATGAGTTTGACAATTTTAGATCCCATGTGTGAGTGAAATCAACACCGTAGGTGGGAATATAAACTGGTGCAGGTGCTATGGACAACAGTGTGGTGGTTCCTGAAAAAATTAAAAACATAACTATCTCATGACCCAGCAATCTCACTTCTGGGTATATCAAAAAGAAATACAATCAAGATCTCAGGCAGCAATGCTCACTCACCCACTGCTCACCTCCTACTGTGTGGCTCGTTTCCTAATAGGTCAGGGACCAGTACTGGCCCAGGGGTGGGAACCCCTGGAATAAAGAATCATAACTGAGATGTTGTTCAAGGCTAATCTAGAATCATATCTATGCTTTTAGATTCAGATCAATGGTGACATTAGATTCTCATAGGATCACGAACCCTATTGTGAACTGCATATGCAAGGGATCTAGGTTGCAAGCTCCTTCTAAGAATCTAATGCCTGATGATCTGAGCTTGTTTCATTTCAAAACCATCCTCCTCCCCTTCTCCCTGCTGACCAAGGAAAAACTGCCTTCCATGAAACCAGTGCCTGGTGTCAAAAAGTTAGGGATCGCTGCTTTATTCAAGAGACCAACACCAAATATCTGGTATGTCTCAGGTACCAGGTGTGGTGAGCAGCGGGACTGAGAGCAGAGGAACATTACACAGATAAATTCCACATAGTTCCTACCGTGACAGGAACCCATAGTCTTGAGTATTCTTCTGACCAGCAATGGAATTTTAATACAGCAGTTAACTCACAAAGATACAGTGAAAATTAAATGACTTAATATCTGTAAAGTTCTTACAATGCCTACCACTATGTTTAATATTTACACTGTGACAGTGACCAGGGAGTATGTTTAGGCCAAAAAACTAAAGCTATGAAAGTTATCTATCGTATGAATACAAACTTTGTGGGAAAAAATTCAGTATTATTGGCATTCATTTAGAGGGTGTTAACAAATCACTTGCCCTGTTGTAGTGACCTGGGTGGCCCAGAAGCTGGTAGGAATCAGTCCTTGGAGTTTAGGAGTTTATTGCCCTTTCAGAGTTTCACATGAAAACTTTAAACTGAAACAGCACTCTTAACCTATTTGATTCCCTCCCTCCATCTGCTTCCCATTTATCCCCCAAGTTAGCTATAGTTTAGAATTTTCAATGGTAAGGATGAATTTTTGTAAAGGCCACTCATACTTATTTTTTAGTGGTACTATCAACAATCCATTTACTCATCCTTTTAAGTTTTTATGTTTGATACCTTAATGGGAACTTTTACTTAAAAAGCAGGGTCTGATTAATCATTTCACTTTGTTACTATGTACTTACTTTTACATATATGTGTTAAAATATAACACCTCTAATGAGTGGTAAAATCTTTATGTAGAATGTTTTTGTCTCAGTGTATCTTAATACAATAAACTACAATAGAAAAGTTAAAAGATCTGAAAGAAATATCTGCACTCCAATGTTAATTGCAAAATTACGCTCAACAGCAGATGGGAACAACCTGAGAGTTCATCAATAGATGAATGGATGAAGAAAATGTGGTTTATATATATATGATGAAGCATTATTTTGCCTTAATAAGCAAGGAAATCTTGCCCTATGTGATAAAATGGGTGAACTTGGAGGACTATATGCTAAGTGAGATAAGCCAGTCACAGGACAAATATTGTATGATTCCACTTATATGGGGAATCTAAAATGGTCAAACCTATCTATTTTTATTTACTTCTCCAGAGAGTCTGATAAGGGGAAGTAATTCATTCATTGGCTTCTGGCTTTTTGTGGTAAGGTTGTTAGTTTCCCTACATTTCTGAATTGCACATACCAGGGCATAGAGAACACTGGGGCATCTCACCAGATCAGTTTCAGTGGGGAAGCCCAGGAACACAGGATGGGCATAAGGTAAGACATTGTCCCGTCATGCCCTGTGAGGTTTGTCATGCAAGCTTGGTCACCCCAACGGCAACTGTGGCTAGAATAAGAGCCAATATCCCTAGAGACCAGATCTCCAGATGACCTAAAACTAAGAGGACCTAAAATGGGGTATATATCAGGAACAAAACAGATATTCTTGCCTTTTTGGAGGCTGCATTCTGGCAGAGGGAGAAAGACAATAAAGAAAAACATAATGAGTAACTTATATCCCATGTAGAAGATAAGTGCCATGGGAAAAACTGAGCAGGTAAGAGATGGGTGGTGGCATTCAGTTTGAAACATGACGTTAAGGGTTGGCCTCACTGAGAAGGGTGACATTAGAGTAAAGGCAAATGGCACACAGTCCCTTGTTGCTGGCAAATCAGTAGGAACAAGTGTGGCAGGGTCCATATGGTCCGGTGGGGATGGGAGGAATGGGATCAGAAAGGGATCACCAGGTAAGTCAGGGGCTTAGAGGATTTCATTTTTCACTTTGAATAAAAGGAGAACCCCAGCAAGGCTTTGAGCCAAAAAGCATTGTATGAATTATATATATTGGATTTAAGTTTCTCTCTGGAAAAGACACAAGAAGAAGTAACGGGTGGGAGCAGAAAGGCCAGAAAAAAGGCAATTCGAGTATTCCAACTAATTTCAAATAGTTTTATGATTCCTTAAGATAAAAAAGTTGATAAACTTTTTGATATCAAGACAACATTTGCATAGCAGAATAAATGTTAACGTGCCGCATGATTGTGTGTGTATGTACTAAATATGTGTGAAGTTTGTTTTGAAATGCGGAATCTGATTCAGTCCTCTTTATTTTGGAGAAACATGAAAAAAATCCTTTTTCATTCAAATTTTTGAAATGTGGATTCTACCGAGGAAAATAACTTCTAACTTCTCTAGCTGAGGATGTCAGTGCCTTGAAATATGATACTAATTTTTCTTAAGGGAATATCTCTCAAAGTCAATTTGTTTCTGATAACTGATTTGCTGTTCAATTTTTGAAGTGCTTTCAAATGGAGTTTGAAGTTCTCTGTTATGTCTTCATATACAAATAAATTTTAACTTTAAGGACCATAATTGAAAAAGATTAAATAAATGACCTTAGGCTTTTAGTCTAGTTTCCATTTAACTTTATGACAAAGTTGAGTTTAAAATAAAATTCCTCAAAATCTGACATAAAAGATGTAATTTTATTTGGAAAATTCTCCCTCCTTTATTATTTGTTGTTGTTGCTACACCAACTAGTAATGCTATGTTAATTAAAAAACATAAGTTATAAAGAATGGATTTTACAAATAATTTACTATAAATTATTCATAATTTACATCATTTTGTAATTTTATCCCTGAAAGTAAAGCAAAACTTTATATTTTGTTAATAATTATCAAAGTTATTCTATAACAACTGTAATTAATACATATATGACAGTTAATAGAAATTATTGATTTCCTGAAAACATCGATTTTTTTCTTCTTATTTTCTTTCTGTGCTTTTTATTTTCTATTCATTTTCAGAAAGTTAATTTGTTTCTTTAAATGAGACAATTTCACATACTATATATATATATATATATATATATATATATATATATATATGTATTATTTTGTTAGGTGATTTTCACCCTATCTTGTACTATTTAATTTCCTTTCTTCAGTCTTCCTCTATAAACTATTGTAAAGCTAATCAGTGTTAATGAGATTATATTTTAAATTATTCTTCTAATTAGTTCTCCCTTTTTGAAATGTCATTAATCCCTTGAATTAATTTCATATGAATATGCATGACATATTTTTCTAGGAAGTCCATTTAATTTAGTTTGCTGATTGCATTGCTAATCACTTAGATAATTTTTTGTTATCCTCATCAAATAATGTTTACTGAGGCTTATGTTTATGAAATACTGCTATGACAGGTGCTATAAGAGCCCTGTGTGGCTTCATCTACCATGATTCACACTTGCTATGTCTGTTTAATTTTCCACACTTTGTATTTTTCTCTTGGGCATAACTTAATTTCTCTAATACTTCAGATGCAATTAAAGAGTCTTTAGTGGTCAGAAGTTCCACTTCATAATTTCAGTGATTGATTGTGTGTTTTTTTTTTTTAATTTTTTATTTTTTTTATTATACTTTAAGTTCTAGGGTACATGTGCATAACGTGCAGGTTTGTTACATATGTATATTTGTGCCATATTGGTGTGCTGCACCCATCAACTCGTCAGCACCCATCAATTCATCATTTATATCATGTATAACTCCCCAATGCAATCCCTCCCCCCTCCCCCCTCCCCATGATAGGCCCCGGTGTGTGATATTCCCCTTCCTGAGTCCAAGTGATCTCATTGTTCAGTTCCCACCTATAAGTGAGAACATGCGGTGTTTGGTTTTCTCTTCTTGTGATAGTTTGCTAAGAATGATGGTTTCCAGCTGCATCCATGTCCCTACAAAGGACGCAAACTCATCCTTTTTTATGGCTGCATAGTATTCCATGGTATATATGTGCCACATTTTCTTAATCCAGTCTGTCACAGATGGACATTTGGGTTGATTCCAAGTCTTTGCTATTGTGAATAGTGCCGCAATAAACATACGTGTGCATGTGTCTTTGTAGTAGAATAATTTATAATCCTTTGGGTATATACCCAGTAGTGGGATGGCTGGGTCATATGGTACATCTAGTTCTAGATCCTTGAGGAATTGCCATACTGTTTTCCATAATGGTTGAACTAGTTTACAATCCCACCAACAGTGTAAAAGTGTTCCTATTTCTCCACATCCTCTCCAACAACTGTTGTTTCCTGATTTTTTAATGATTGCCATTCTAACTGGTGTGAGATGGTATCTCATTGTGGTTTTGATTTGCATTTCTCTGATGGCCAGTGATGATGAGCATTTTTTCATGTGTCTGTTGGCTGTATGAATGTCTTCTTTTGAGAAATGTCTGTTCATATCCTTTCCCCACTTTTTGATGGGGTTGCTTGTTTTTTTCTTGTAAACTTGTTTGAGTTCTTTGTAGATTCTGGATATTAGCCCTTTGTCAGATGAGTAGATTGCAAAAATTTTCTCCCATTCTGTAGGTTGCCTGTTCACTCTGATGGTAGTTTCTTTTGTTGTGCAGAAGCTCTTTAGTTTAATGAGATCCCATTTGTCAATTTTGGCTTTTGCTGCTGTTGCTTTTGGTGTTTTAGACATGAAGTCCTTGCCCATGCCTATGTCCTGAATGGTACTACCTAGATTTTCTTCTAGGGTTTTTATGGTATTAGGTCTAACATTTAAGTCTCTAATCCATCTTGAATTAATCTTCGTATAAGGAGTAAGGAAAGGATCCAGTTTCAGCTTTCTACTTATGGCTAGCCAATTTTCCCAGCACCATTTATTAAATAGGGAATCCTTTCCCCATTTCTTGTTTCTCACTGGTTTGTCAAAGATCAGATGGCTGTAGATGTGTGGTATTATTTCTGAGGACTCTGTTCTGTTCCATTGGTCTATAGCTCTGTTTTGGTACCAGTATCATGCTGTTTTGGTTACTGTAGCCTTGTAGTATAGTTTGAAGTCAAGTAGCGTGACGCCTCCAGCTTTGTCCTTTTGACTTAGGATTGTCTTGGCAATGCGGGCTCTTTTTTGGTTCCATATGAACTTTAAAGCAGTTTTTTCCAATTCTGTGAAGAAACTCATTGGTAGCTTGATGGGGATGGCATTGAATCTATAAATAACCTTGGGCAGTATGGCCATTTTCACAATATTGATTCTTCCTATCCATGAGCATGGTATGTTCTTCCATTTGTTTGTGTCCTCTTTGATTTCACTGAGCAGTGGTTTGTAGTTCTCCTTGAAGAGGTCCTTTACATCACTTGTAAGTTGGATTCCTAGGTATTTTATTCTCTTTGAAGCAATTGTGAATGGAAGTTCATTCCTGACTTGGCTCTCTGTTTGTCTGTTACTGGTGAATAAGAATGTTTGTGATTTTTGCACATTAATTTTGTATCCTGAGACTTTACTGAAGTTGCTTATCAGCTTAAGGAGATTTTGGGCTGAGACAATGGGGTTTTCTAAATATACAATCATGTCATCTGCAAACAGGGACAATTTGACTTCTTCTTTTCCTAACTGGATACCCTTGATTTCTTTCTCTTGCCTGATTGCCCTAGCCAGAACTTCCAAGACTATGTTGAATAGGAGTGGTGAGAGAGGGCATCCCTGTCTTGTGCCAGTTTTCAAAGGGAATTTTTCCAGTTTTTGCCCATTCAGTATGATATTAGCTGTGGGTTTGTCATAAATAGCTCTTATTATTTTGAGGTACGTTCCATCAATACCGAATTTATTGAGCGTTTTTAGCATGAAGGGCTGTTGAATTTTGTCAAAAGCCTTTTCTGCATCTATTGAGATAATCATGTGGTTCTTGACTTTGGTTCTGTTTATATGCTGGATTATGTTTATTGATTTGCGAACATTGAACCAGCCTTGCATCCCAGGGATGAAGCCCACTTGATCATGGTGGATAAGCTTTTTGATGTGCTGCTGAATCCGGTTTGCCAGTATTTTATTGAGGATTTTTGTATCGATGTTCATCAGGGATATTGGTCTAAAATTCTCTTTTTTTGTTGTGTCTCTGCCAGGCTTTGGTATCAGGATGATGTTGGCCTCATAAAATGAGTTCTGGAGGATTCCCTCTTTTTCTATTGATTGGAATAGTTTCAGAAGGAATGGTACCAGCTCCTCCTTGTACCTCTGGTAGAATTCAGCTGTGAATCCATCTGGTCCTGGACTTTTTTTGGTGGGTAGGCTATTAATTGTTGCCTCAATTTCAGAGCCTGCTATTGGTCTATTCAGGGATTCAACTTCTTCCTGGTTTAGTCTTGGGAGAGTGTAAGTGTCCAGGAAATTATCCATTTCTTCTAGATATTCTAGTTGATTTGCATAGAGGTGTTTATAGTATTCTCTGATGGTAGTTTGTATTTCTGTGGGGTCGGTGGTGATATCCCCTTTATCATTTTTTATTGCATCTATTTGATTCCTCTCTCTTTTCTTCTTTATTAGTCTCACTAGCGGTCTGTCAATTTTGTTGATCTTTTCAAAAAACCAACTACTGGATTCATTGATTTTTTTGGAGGGTTTTTTGTGTCTCTATCTCCTTCAGTTCTGCTCTGATCTTAGTTATTTCTTGCCTTCTGCTAGCTTTTGAACGTGTTTGCTCTTGCCTCTCTAGTTCTTTTAATTGTGATGTTAGAGTGTCAATTTTAGATCTTTCCTGCTTTCTCTTGTGGACATTTAGTGCTATAAATTTCCCTCTACACACTGCTTTAAATGTGTCCCAGAGATTCTGGTATGCTGTATCTTTGTTCTCATTGGTTTCAAAGAACGTCTTTATTTCTGCCTTCATTTCATTATGTACCCAGTAGTCATTTAGGAGCAGGTTGTTCAGTTTCCATGTAGTTGAGCAGTTTTGATTGAGTTTCTTACTCCTGAGTTCTAGTTTGATTGCACTGTGGTCTGAGAGACAGGTTGTTATAATTTCTGTTCTTTTACATTTGCTGAGGAGTGCTTTACTTCCAATTATGTGGTCAAATTTGGAATAAGTGCGATGTGGTGCTGAGAAGAATGTATATTCTGTTGATTTGGGGTGGAGAGTTCTATAGATGTCTATTAGGTCCGCTTGGTGCAGAGATGAGTTCAATTCCTGGATATCCTTGTTAACTTTCTGTCTCGTTGATCTGTCTAATGTTGACAGTGGAGTGTTGAAGTCTCCCATTATTATTGTATGGGAGTCTAAGTCTCTTTGTAAGTCTCTAAGGACTTGCTTTATGTATCTGGGTGCTCCTGTATTGGGTGCATATATATTTAGGAGAGTTAGCTCTTCCTGTTGAATTGATCCCTTTACCATTATGTGACGGCCTTCTTTGTCTCTTTTGATCTTTGATAGTTTAAAGTCTGTTTTATCAGAGACTAGGATTGCAACCCCTGCTTTTTTTCTTCTCCATTTGCTTGGCAGATCTTCCTCCATCTCTTTATTTTGAGCCTGTATGTCTCTGCATGTGAGATGGGTCTCCTGAATACAGCAGACTGATGGGTCTTGACTCTTTATCCAGTTTGCTAGTCTGTGTCTTTTAATTGGAACATTTAGTCCATTTACATTTAAGGTTAATATTGTTATGTGTGAACTTGATCCTGCCATTATGATATTAACTGGTTATTTTGCTCATTAGTTGATCCAGTTTCTTCCTAGCCTCAATGGTCTTTACATTTTGGCATGTTTTTGCAATGGCTGGTACCGGTTTTTCCTTTCCATGTTTAGGGCTTCCTTCAGGGTCTCTTGTAAGGCAGGCCTGGTGGTGACAAAATCTCTAAGCATTTGCTTATCTGTAAAGGATTTTATTTCTCCTTCACTTATGAAACTTAGTTTGGCTGGATATGAAATTCTGGGTTTAAAATTCTTTTCTTTAAGAACGTTGAATATTGGCCCCCACTCTCTTCTGGCTTGTAGAGTTTCTGCTGAGAGATCTGCTGTTAGTCTGATGGGCTTCCCTTTGTGGATAACCCGACCTTTCTCTCTGGCTGCCCTTAAGATTTTTTCCTTCATTTCAACTTTGGTGAATCTGGCAATTATGTGTCTTGGAGTTGCTCTTCTGGAGGAGTATCTTTGTGGTGTTCTCTGTATTTCCTGAATTTGAATGTTGGCCTGCCCTACTAGGTTGGGGAAGTTCTCCTGGATGATATCCTGAAGAGTGTTTTCCAACTTGGTTCCATTTTCCCCCTCACTTTCAGGCACCCCAATCAGACGTAGATTTGGTCTTTTTACATAATCCCATACTTCTTGCAGGCTTTGTTCATTTCTTTTTCTTCTTTTTTCTTTTGGTTTCTCTTCTTGCTTCATTTCATTCATTTGATCCTCAATCGCTGATACTCTTTCTTCCAGTTGATCGAGTCAGTTACTGAAGCTTGTGCATTTGTCACGTATTTCTTGTGTCATGGTTTTCATCTCTGTCATTTCATTTATGACCTTCTCTGCATTAATTAGTCTAGCTGTCAATTCTTCCATTCTTTTTTCAAGATTTTTTGTTTCTTTGCACTGGGTACGTAATTCCTCCTTTAGCTCTGAGAAGTTTGATGGACTGAAGCCTTCTTCTCTCATCTCGTCAAAGTCATTCTCTGACCAGCTTTGATCCATTGCTGGTGATGGGCTGCCCTCCTTTGCAAGGGGAGATGCGCTCTTATTTTTTGAATTTCCAGCTTTTCTGCCCTGCTTTTTCCCCATCTTTGTGGTTTTATCTGTCTCTGGTCTTTGATGATGGTGACGTACTGATGGGGTTTTGGTATAGGTGTCCTTCCTGTTTGATAGTTTTCCTTCTGACAGTCAGGACCCTCAGCTATAGGTCTGTTGGAGATTGCTTGAGGTCCACTCCAGACCCTGTTTGCCTGGGTATCAGCAGCGGAGGTTGCAGAATATAGAATATTGCTGAACAGCGAGTGTACCTGTCTGATTCTTACTTTGGAAGCTTCCTGTCAGGGGTGTACTCCACCCTGTGAGGTGTGGGGTGTCAGACTGCCCCTAGTGGGGGATGTCTCCCAGTTAGGCTACTCAGGGGTCAGTGACCCACTTGAGCAGGCAGTATGTCCGTTCTCAGATCTCAACCTCCATGTTGGGAGATGCACTGCTCTCTTCAAAGCTGTCAGACAGAGTCGTTCGCGTCTGCTCAGGCCTCTGTTGCTTCCCCTGTTGTTTTTTTAGCTGAGCCCTGCCCCCAGAGGTGGAGTCTATAGAGACAGGCAGGTTTCCTTGAGCTGCTGTGAGCTTCACCCATTTCGAGCTTCCCAGTGGCTTTGTTTAACTACTTAAGCCTCAGCAATGGCAGGCGCCCCTCCCCCAGCCTCGCTGCTGCCTCGCGGTTAGATCGCCACAGACTGCTGTGTTAACAATGAGGGAGGCTCCGCGGGCGTGGGACCCTCCCGGCCAGGTGAGGGATATATTCTTCTGGTGTGCCCGTTTGCTTAGAGCGCGGTATTGGGGTGGGAGTTACCCGATTTTCCAGGTGTTGTGTGTCTCAGTTCCCCTGGCTAGGAAAAGGGATACCCTTCCCCCTTGCGCTTCCCAGGTGAGGTGATGCCTTGCCCTTCTTCAGCTCTCGCTGTCGGGCTGCAGCAACTGACCAGCACCGATTGTCCGGCACTCCCTAGTGAGATGACCCCAGTACCTCAGTTGAAGATGCAGAAATCACCAGTCTTCTGTTTCGCTCACGCTGGGAGTTGGACACTGGAGCTGTTCCTATTCGGTCATCTTCGATTGATTGTGTTTTGTCTGCCCAGAAGCTTTTCCCCTTTTGGGGGCAATATTCAAGTCTCACATGTTTAGGGGACTACTCCGTTCTCCTTTTACCATATTCCATTTACTCCAACCCTTGGTCCAATATGGCTGTTATTTGGCTAGATAACTGAAGTAGCAGAATAATTGGCCAATGGCAGTAAGCACGTGACTCAAACCTAGGCAATCAGTTTTCTTCACTAGGTTTGTTTTTTCTTCCTTAGAATAAAAACCAGTGTGATGAAAGAAGCGATACAGGTTATTAGTTTTCCATCTGTTAAATTTTTCTGAAATAGTTATTTTGGTGTGAATGTAGATGTGTATTTTACTAGGTAGCCCATTTAATTTAGTTTTCCAGTTGCATTGCTATCTACCTAGATAAAATAAGTTAACCAGCAGATAAAAACAAAATTCACGCTCTTCAATAAAATGGCATTTTGATGATGTTTTCAGCTGTGGAGCTAATCATCTTTGAATTTAACTGTACCAGGCCCTTTCTTTGGTTTAGTTATATGAAGACAATAGAGTCCTTGTCTTATCTAAATTGCTCTGACTCTGTAATTTTCTACCTGAGTGGAATTAGTTTGGGTTGCTTAAATACATGGTGATCAATCATTACATAGTAAATCACATCAATGAGTTTACATATATCACAGCTAAAGCCTACATGCTTAACTCTACAGATGGAAAAGCGGGGGATGACAGACTTTAGCACTGTGCCTGAGCATCATCCCCTTACTCTTAGTAGGAATCAGAGAGATGTGACAGTTGGCCCATAATAAACTATGAATTCACTTTCTTCCTCTGAAGGAAGGAATTGACATGACAAACAAAGGAGTTTTTAGCATTGCCAGGAGGATATTTAAAAAAGCACTTTAACCGCGGTGAAAGAAAAGCACCAATAATAAAAAAGTCATATAAATAATATATAATCCCTAACTCCTGACACTGGTAGTTCTTTGCTCATGCTCTTACAATAATATTAAATCATTATTACCAGGAGACCTAAATTTATAAACCAAGTTTGGCCTCCAAGCAAGTTCACAATTGCCTCTCTAGGCAGGAATGTTGGCTTTTTTACTTACTTTTCTGCTTGCCTTGTAATTTGAAATTGTACTCATAGTGTGGCAATAAACTTGTAATAGTCAGCTTTTAGAATTACTAGACATCTCCTTGGTATGAAAAAGCAATCCAAAGCCTCCAGAACAGTATATTGATTAATTTTAAAACCAATCCAATAATTTTTCTAGTGCAAGAATGGAATGCATATTATTTTATTTAAAAACTAAAGAATGCATGCCCAAATAGTCTCAGATAATAGTTGAGAGCTAGTTCCCTTGGGTACAGTTGCTACTTTTTCAATTGTTTTGGAGTAGCAAATACAAGAATAGAAGATAAAGTACTTGCAGGCTTCTTCAATAAGACATCCCTTATTGCTATAAAACTACCTTGGGCTAATTCCACACTAAAACTGACAGAGCATGAAATTCAAGAAATTACATTTTTAAAAAGACCTGAAATGCCAATTTTAAATCACAGTATAAACCACCAAAGTAACTTTTAGAGTTTTTGAAATAAGCAAAATATCAACTGTGTGATGAAACTTAAGATATAAAACTGTGAGCATATTATTTCTCATGAAATTCTAGATTGATATTCACACAGCTCCAATATTACATGTAATCAAGCACAGTAAGAGGCCTGGCACTTAGTAGGTATTCCAAAAATGTTGAATTACTAATCAAATGAAAGAAAAGGCACATTTCAGAGTTTATAAAATATCCTTGGTGCCAAGTGAATTGTTATAAAATTTTAAATTCTATGCTTTCAGGGTGCTAGCTGTTATTAGTGACCTGTTTCTTATTCCTATAGACTTCATTTACACCGTGGCTTCTGTTTCAGACAGGAATTGGTACTGGAACTTAGGAGTTGTTTATTAAGGCATTGAGGACAGATGAGAATAAAGTATGAGAACTAGGATTTTTGTCTACTTTGCTCATTGTAGACAGTGAATTAAGCATGTTCAAAGAGGGAGTTCAAGGTATAATTGATAAATATATGAATGAAGTGGGAAGTGGACAGGAAAATCATTTTCACATTGCATACAGATAACACATTAGGAAGACATCAAATCTGAGGTTTGAGATAAAATGAATGCATAGAAATATTAGATACAGTACTGGGGAGAAATGAAATGGGTTTGGATAGATCTAAAGCAGTTCAAGGTTTTTCTATTAATGACACTTTTGATGTATTAAAATACCCAGAATTCTATCAGTTGGAAAAAAAATAACTGGATTAATATTTTTTCCTTGTCAACAACAAACTGGCACAGTTAGATTTCCAGTCCTTTCCCCCAAAAGACATGATATCTTAGAGTTTAAAATCAAGTTTTATACTTTGCAGGCAACTTGTCAAGAATGCTTATGTTTCATACATGTGTAATCCTCCCTTGTATTAAACACCTAAAGGCAAAACTATTACTTTATTCACAAATAGTCATAGTTCTAACACCTATCACCGACCAAAAATAGGTCAATAAATTAGGTTTTAACCTCATTTTTCTTTTTTGACTTTTATTTAGGCTTGAGGCATATGTGCAAGTTTGTTACGTGGTAAACTGCATATCCCTGAGGTTTGGGGTATGAATGATCTCAACACCTCAGTGAGCATACTACCCAGTACGTAGTTTTTCAGCCCACACCCCCTCCATTCTCCTCCCTTTGGTAGGCCCCAGGGTCTGTTGTTGCCATCTTTATGTCTATGTTTACCCAGTGTTTAGCTCTGGCTTATCAATGAGAATATGCACAAACCTCATTTTAAGTGAGCTCTACAAGTATTTCCTGCAAATGTAACATTGAGTTGGGTATTACAGGTATCAGAAAAGATTTCAAAAAAAGATATTTGCCCTAATGGGCTATGTCATCTTTTGCTTTTATTTCATGATTTATTTTAGATTTAAGGATACATGTGCAGGTTTGTCACATTGGTTTATTGAGTGATGCTGAGGTTTGGGGTGCGATTGATCCCATTGCCCAGGTAGAGAGCACAGTACCTGATAGGTAGTTTTTCAGCCCTTGCCCCACTCTGCCTCTCCACTTTTGGAATCCCCAGTGTCTGTTGTTCCCACATTTGTGTCCATGTGTACAAAATGTTTTACTACTACTTGAAAGTGAGAACATGCTGTAGCTTTAAAAACCATGTAATCTGGCCGGGCGCGGTGGCTCAAGCCTGTAATCCCAGCACTTTGGGAGGCCGAGACAGGCGGATCACGAGGTCAGGAGTTTGTAGACCATCCTGGCTAACACGGTGAAACCCCGTCTCTACTAAAAAATACAAAAAGCTAGCCGGGCGAGGTGGCTGGTGCCTGTAGTCCCAGCTACTCAGGAGGCTGAGGCAGGAGAATGGCGTGAACCCGGGAGGCGGAGCTTGCAGTGAGCTGAGATCCGGCCACTGCACTCCAGCCTGGGCGACAGAGCGAGACTCCGTCTCAAAAAAAAAAAATAAATAAATAAATAAATAAATAAATAAATAAATAAAATAAAAACTATGTAATCTTTTGAAGGAGACAAGGAATAACATAAAACAAGTGAAGAAAAAAGAAAACACTGCCAAATTATAGAGTAATGCCTTATAACATGGTAAACTGACCGTAATCAAAGACTGTACTCTATGATACAGACAACATCCTCCATTGGACATTAAAGATTTTAGATTAAAAGCAATGGTCTGTTTGTATAAATTTTATTATTAAATCATTAAATTGCAATAAAGAATTCCTTCAGCTAAAGGTTCTTGTAATATACTATTTAATAAACAAGCAGATTATGTATTCTGTAATGATTATTCATTATTAAAAATGTTTTGTCCTGGATATATTCACTCATGCCAATCAAAAGTCCCTGTAGCAGAATAAAGGCCAAAATTTATTTTCTATTTTTGTTTTTCAAAACTACAGTAACTGCAATTATTAGTTGTAAACACACAATGAATATTTATTAACTTTTCTTACTTTATTACATTTCTAGTGGAGTAATGCAAATGAATCACCTTTGAAAACAAGAGACGCATTGCATTTTCACAGAGCCTGAGGAGACACATAACATTTCATTAGATTACTTAATTATCAGAAAATTACCACCAACAGAATAAATGGTAGCATTCCAGTCCACTAAAAATATGTGTTTTTATCTCAAAAATGCCATAGATAGGATTAAAAAAGCAATTACTTGTCATTTCTGCAAAGATTGTAGTATTCAACTTACTTTAAATGGCAGATTTTTCTAAGGGTTAGAAAATTAGCTGCTAAATAGGTCACAGCTTTTGCAAGCAATTCATTTTTGTTAGAAAGAGTCTCCATCAGTTGAAAAAGGTAAATGACTTCTATGATGTTACCTTGGATCTGGCAGTATTTAATTTTTGTCTGCCATTTCTATTTATGATTGTATTTACAGGTGTCATTCAATCATTCTTTCACTCACTTATTGAGGAAGACTCACCATGTCCTTCAGTATTAAATGTTCATTTTCACTAATACACTAATTGAATGTTAATATAAAAAACCATGAAGAATTACAGTTTGAAATAAAAAATTTGCTTTTCTTTCTTTTTTTTTTTTTGAGACGGAGTCTTGCTCTGCCGCCCAGGCTGGAGTGCAGTGGCCGGCTCTCAGCTCACTGCAAGCTCCGCCTCCCGGGTTCACACCATTCTCCTGTCTCAGCCTCCCGAGTAGCTGGGACTACAGGCGCCTGCCTCGTCGCCCGGCTAGTTTTTTGCATTTTTTAGTAGAGATGGGGTTTCACCGTATTAGCCAGGATGGTCTCGATCTCCTGACCTCATGATCCGCCCGTCTCGGCCTCCCAAAGTGCTGGGATTACAGGCTTGAGCCACCGCGCCCGGCCGCTTTTCTTTAAAATATTTCTAATTGTATCTGTTTTGCTTCAGACATACAGCAATTTCCTGTTAAGACTACTTTAAAAATTTTTATCCCCATGTGAAATCATCATATGGAATCAGTCCTACAATCACACTATTTCCCCAACTCATTCATTTACCTAGATGGCTAGTTTATGCTTTTACTTTCCTCAAAATTATATTGCCTTCCTTTTTATTAAGAAAAGAGTAGCTCTAAGAATTCCCACGAGTCACACAACAAACTACCAGAGGTGAGGAGTCTATGATCCTCTGGGAGGCCAACATGGGGAGAGGCATTAGAGACCATTGCCCCAATACACTCAAGGGCATCACTCCTCCATTCTCTTTTCGTTTTTTCATATCAAGTTGTTATTGTTGTTGTTTCTACTATACCATTTTCATCAGTATATAAACATATCGTTATTTTGCTCATTTTAAAATAAAAGTCATTTATCATATCTCTGCTACCTCAGTAATCCACTTCCATTGAGGATCATGCTCTGTTTCTCTTAATGCATCACGAGCTTCCCCTTAACCTCAAGGAAAAAGACAAACTTCTCATTGGGTTACTGTCTACCTTTTCGGCCTCAGCTCTTCCATTCTTAAGTTCCTGCCATTCTGAATTCACTTCTTCTGACTCACTGTGCTCCTGAGATTTTACATCAGCTGTGCCACCGGCTGGTACACACTTTCCTGTGCCTGACTTCCACTCTACTCCTGTCTACCCTCTTTCCTGTCACCCGGCTGCCCCTCAGGCATCCTTTGGGCCTTGACTGACACAGCACTTTTGCAGGGATCTTGATATGGTTTGTCTCTGTGTCCCCACCCAAATCTCACCTTGAATTGTAGTTCCCATAATCCCCACATGTCACGGGAAGGACCAGGTGGAGATAACTGAATCATGGGGGTGGTTTCCCCCATCTTGTTCTCGGTGAGAGTGAGTGAGTTCTCACAAGATCTGACGGTTTTATAAGGGACTTCCCCCTTCCCTGGGCACTCATTCTTCTCCCTCCTGCCACCATGTGAAGAAGGGCATGTTTTCTTCCCCTTCTACCATGATTGTAAGTTTCCTGTGGCCTCCCCAGACGTGCTGAAATGTGAGTCAGTTGAACCTCTTTCCTTTATAAATTACCCAGTCTCAAGTATATCTTTTTAAGCAGCATGAGAATGGACTAATACAGATCTGATCCTCTAGCTATATTAGTGACCTGCTCATGTGTATGCCCTTCTCTATCACAGCCTAAGTAGTAGAGTGAACATTCTGTAAGGTGAGGACTTTACCTCATTTATCACTGTATCCCTGGCACTTAACACAGGACATGGCACATGTCAGGCAATCAAAAAGTATTTGTATTTGAATGGATAAATGAAGAATTGAGGACATTCAAAACTGTTCAATAAATATTAGCAGACAATTCAGCTTAAGAAACAAGGTTTGTAATAAAAATCTAGCAGTTAGGTTGTGAAACACTACTTTACAAATTCAGATTATACAGGTTAGCATAATTTCTAATATTTAAAAATTTAAATGTAAAAGCTATAAAAAACACTTCTTTCTTAACTAAAGAGAAATGCAAAGTTTTCATCTTGTTTTCCAAAATCATTTCATATGGATTGATTGAAACAGTGGTGGGTCATCAAAATTAATAAAATTTTACAGCCTTCAAATGTTTGATTTCCTAAAATTTTCCTTTTCTATGGCAGGTCTCCTCTCTTGAATTTCACCTGTAAGATTTTATCTCCCTTTATTTTGTAGGAAAATACTTCTTTTCTTTTTTAAAAAAAATTGCAATGCAATTTTAAATTTTAATTTCTTGAGTTGAGCTTCATACATGTTAGTTGTAAGCAAAATACTCCCATCTTAGATCAGAGCTTTTATTTCAGTGCATAGTTGTGATAGGAAGTGATCCTGAGCACCTCATTTAAAATAAAAATCTTCTCACAGTGCCCCTCCCATTTGTCCTGGTCCTGGGCTCTCTCATCACCCAGTTTTATTGTCTTCCATGGCAGTTGTCACCATTGGGTCATTTTGCCAATTGACCTCTTAGTGCCTGTCTCTTGTGTTAGAATATAAGCCGCATGTGGGCAAGTGTCTTGTCTGTGTTTCTCACCAGTATATCCCAAAGTGCTTTGCATGTAATGGAGACGTGATTAAATATTACATGAGTGAATGAATCTTCTAGTTATTTGATCAGAAAAGCTACCTAACCATGTGCCTTCTGCCTGATAATAAAACGTTATCATTTTAAAGTTTTCTTCTTTTTCAAAAGTAAAGTAGGTATACCATCCATTGAGGTTAGCAAAAGGCTAGCATGTTAAATATTCACTTCACTTCCGTAAGTAAGAAAAAGTTCTGAGCTCCTCCATAAAGCCACTTAGTTTTGTGGGTTCTTTGAACTCTATTTTAATAAAAAGTCACCATTATGCAAAAAAAAAAAAAAAAATGCCTTTGAACTACTGGCATCTTGCACTTTTTCTCTTTTGGAAGGCTAACACTTGAAACTACTTGAAGAGAAGTAGCTAAACTATCAAAAGACACTGAAAACCATTTCTAGAAAATAGAAAATTTGTCTTCTGCTCCTTGTTCTGATTTCACAAATGTAAATTGATTTTACAAGTCAGTTGTGAAATCTGAATTGATTTCGTAAATCTGATTAAGAATTTTAGTTTTTATTTTTAAATACAAGATTTCTATCCATCAGTAAGCCTTTATTCATGTTCAAGCCTATTTGTTAATGTATGTAAATAACATTGCTATGGTCTGAATGTATTTTTCCCCCAAATCCATATGCTGAAAATCTAATCATCAACACAATGATATTAGAAAGTGGGGTCTCTGGGAAGTGATTAGATTATGAGGGTGGAATCTTCATGAATGAGGTCTGTGTCCTTATAAAAGAGGCTCTAGAGAGGTGGCTAGCCCCTTCCACCATGTGTGGTCAGTTAGAAGCCAGACAGTAGGCCTTCACTAGACACCAAATCTGCCAGTACCTTGCTCTTGAACTTGTCAGGCTCCCAAAATGTGAGAAATAAATGAATAATAAATATGTCATAGCAGCCAAATGGACTAAAACAACCATGTATTTTAAATCATTGTCCACCAATATATTAAGACTTTCTTTTAGTGTTCTGAAAGTAATTTAACTTCTAACCCACAGTCAGCTACATATTGACTATCATTAACTGAATAAAAAAACTTTATCAGAAAGAAAAATACTGTACTAAGATTATTTTTCCATCCTATTTTATTTAAACATGTAATTCTCTTCTAAGTGACAAGTCATATTCTTGAAAATCTCAGAATTTCACAGCAAATTCTTAGTCCATCTGTCTTTTCTACAATCAGTGAATGACAAATTAATTATATTTTATTTTAGCTGAGTTTTATTGTAGACATGGAAAGACTACTGCCAACTATGAACCTGCTTTAAAAACAATGTGAAGACTTGGAAATTTATAGGAATCTAAAATCAAAAGGAGCAGGTCTAATATCTATATCGGAGATGTTTAGTGCCAAATGGCTCTGTTGTGATGACATTCATTTTCCTTTTCCGTGGAAAAAAACTGTGATTTTCAAAGCTTGAGTGACTTTATGGTCAATATCATATTTCCATCCTTATGAAAATAATTGTCATCATCTTTGTCCAAACAACTACCTGTCAGAGAGCTGTCTGTCAGATGTGCTGTTCACTTAATACACATATCGTCTAATCCTTACTACATGTGGAAAGTTGATAGTTATAGCATTTTCATTTTAGACGTAAAAGTTAAAAAATTGATAGAGCTGGCCCTAGGCTCATCTAAGGCTCTTTTTACAACACCAGGCTAAAAAGCATCATTGTGATTTCAGGTAATACCATCAGGTTAAAATACTCACATACTTCTCAGGCCCAGGAAGGTTACCTAAATGAGGAAAGCAAAGTAGATGTTGGGTTATTACGAAGAAGAGCACACAAGGCCCTTGTACAGGGCAGCGACTCTTCAGGTCCCACCAAAGGCTGTCACATGTGAATGTGCATCTAAGGTTTCTGATTTTGTAACTTTTCAGGAAAGGCCAGAAACCTGGATGATTGTGGGTATACAGGCTTATATGTGTGTTACATACACACATGGTTCTGATTTTGGAAAGCAATCAAAATCATGTTTAAAGAAAGTAATGTGGGAGCCAAATGCAATATACAATATCTGGGGGAATTATGTTGCAACCTCTTAGTTGCATTAATAAAATTAAAGCATTTTGAATAAATGTTAATGTATTTATTACCAGAGCAGATATTTAAAAATTTGGTTCTAAGTAAGTGTATAATTCAGCCTCTAGCACCTAATTCATATTTTCAGATAACAGTTTCTATGTATCTTCCTTTTTCTTTGTTTTGTACTTTTTGGACCCCTTAAAAGAATATCACCGGGACCAAGACTTGTACTACAAAATCACTTGAGGCATCTTGTAAATAGAAACAAATTTGACATCCTTCTCTCCTGGAGTGAAAGCAACTAAACAGAAGCAAAGCTGTCTAGACAGAGGTAAAGCGTTTTTCCCTCTATCCCTTATTAGGTGTTGGTTCTCTCAGAGGAACAAAACTGCAAGTGGCAAAAAGGACTCTTTCAGTTCAGCTTTGACTATGTTTTAAATACGAGCACTTGTAACCTAAGTTATGTTTTAAAACTGATTAGTAAAAGTGACTACATGTATTAAGACGGATAATAAGTGACGGATAATAAGTACTAATACAGAGTGCTTAGTTGTACTGTTTTCTTATCCCTGCTCCCACCCCCTTGGGGAGCACACACACTTCTTTTCATGACACATTAGAATAAGTCAGCAAATGAGGCTGATAAATGCATAGTTTTTTTTCCCTCTGAAATTATGCAACTCTGCGATAATTTAAAGAAAATCTGGTTTATGGATGAACCAACTGACTAAACTCTGTCTAGATATGGAGATATTTTTCGCCACTCCTTGTTAGCTTCCTCTTCCCCAAGTTTTACATTTTTGGATCAAAGCATGCATTTGTACTTGGTGCTTTTTAATCTCCCTTCTTATCTTTAAAATTTTTATTCATACTTTGTGCCTTGTTTCTGTCTCATCTGTGGTATATAGAATCTTATAGTGAAGAATCTTTTCTCAAATCTCATCCCTTTAAACCTTCTAATGATGTCACAAGAAATAAAAAGATAATAAAAACAGCTTAATTCTTAAGCTACTATGCTTAAATTGTATCTATTCTAGAGAAATCATGGTGACTGGTGAGATTTAATGTATTTCTTTGTGTTGGAAAACATTTGAAATACAAACTTCAAATTACTAAATGGTTCAATACAAGGAAAAAAGAAAATGGCAATTATGAAATAATTTAAATTAAAATATTTTATAACAGTTTTAGCAGAGGTTTATATTAATGTCCAGCTATACAGTTTGGAGGAATGAAAAATCTTTTCTAACTACACAACAGAATAGTAAGAAATAATCAAACTGCATGTAATCAGAATTCAGCTGTCAGCTACAATTATCTTTATCATTTAGAGAGGAGAAACCAAGAGGCAATAGATATTCTTGTTTCATTAAGAACTGCATATGTGAAATAACTCTTTTAGCTTCTTTAGCTTTCTTCCTTTGATCTGCCACAAACTCCTTATGAGAAAGTAATTAGACAAATTTTCTTTTAAAATTTCACTGGCTCTCTGTGTCTAACATAAGATTTCTTTACAAATTATAACAAATTTTGAACTTTATAATGTTGATATTAACTGGAGTTAGCGTCTTCAAAATTATTTGCATATTCCGAAAAAAGCAAGAAAAGGTGATTATTGAAAATATTTCTGTAACATACAAAGTAATGAGTTGAGATGGTAATATTAACTGCAAAGAGAATTTTGAAAAAGTGATTGTTGTTTTCAACTGAAATAATCTTTTAAGTAATCCAAATTAGTTTTCTCTTATTTTACTTGCGTTTCATCACTTTTCAGTCTTCACTCAAACATTTCACCATACAATGTTCCACAGTTAAAATTAATTTCATCCTTTTTGCCTTGCCAATACACCTAAGTGGTACTCAATTTCTTTATATTTTTGTCTGCCTATCTGGTTTTAGCTCAAAGAAAATTTTCATGGAATTCCAGATTTATGAACTTAAAAAATGAATCATTCTGATCATCTTTTTACTCGGAGATAAACTGGGTTCAATAAGGCCCACATCTCATTGAACTAGGGTTGCAATTTTTAGCAAATAAAAATACAAGTGTGAATTTCAGAAAATTTTTTAACATATTATGCTAAAAACGTGATTTGCTGTTTATGTGAGATTCCAATTTAATTGGTCTTATATTTTTATCTGCCAAGTCCACCTTGAGTTGTTTTGGGCATTAAATCAGATAATTTAGCTGACATGTCTGACAAATGGTGGATACCCAACAATTTTTTTTCTTGCCTTATCCTAGGAACTCTTAAAGAAGTCTGTCTTATTGACCTTTAAATCACCAGTGCTTGATTAAAAGCCTGACATATAGTAATAACTTTAGTAATGCATGTAATATAGAATAAATGAACGTGTGTGCATTGCACACATACACATGTTCAGAAGCTGGTGTTGAGGATTAGTTAGTATGAAAAGAGGTGGTTTCTACATTAGGAAAGTGTTACATTCCACCTCCCTTTTATCAAGATATTTCATCATCTTTTTACTGCTGACCACTACTGTCTAGAATTAAAGCCCTAGAAAGACGTTGGTAGATATTCTTTTTCATACTTCTTTCCTAAGAGTACATTACACAAAATCATTACTAGATAATAATAATGTGTAATGTCATTGAAAAACTCTAAAACTGAAATTTTAGTTTCCCTTATCACTTTCCCACTATCAAAACCACAATAACTTAACTTACTTTTGAGCCCTGTTTTGAAAATAGCTGTCATCAGTACCCGTTAAAAGTTCTATATATGTATAGGTGTAAATAAATTATAAGTAAGCATAATATATTTATCATGTCTGTAAATAAAACATGCATAATGCTATGATGAAGCAGGGGTGAGCAAACAATGGTCACTGGGTCAAACGTGGCCCACTATCTGGTTTTGCATGCCCCACCCATGAGCTAAGAATAGTTTTTATATTTTGGGATGTTTGGGAAAAATATCAAAAGAAGAATAATGTTTTGTGCTATATAAAAAGTATAAGAAGTTCGAATTAAATAACATTTTATTGGAACACAGCATGCATTCATTTACATATTGCCTATGGCTGCTTGACACTATGTAATAATTAGCTTCACGTATCCATTGTGCTACACTATAGTACTCAGTTATTTAATCAAACACCAGCCTAGGTGTTGCCTTGAAGGTGTTTTTTAGATGTGGTTAACATCTACAATGAATTTACTTTAAGTAAAGGAGATTATCCTCATTAATGTGAGTGGGACTCATTCAGTCAGTCAAAGGCCTTCAGAAAAGCTGAGGTTTTCTGGAAAAAAAAGAAATTCTGCCTTCAGACTGCAGCATTAACTACCTGATTTTCTGGCCTGCTGACTTACCCTATGGATTTTAGACTTGCCAGTCCCCACAGAGTTGCGTTGGCTAATTCTTTATACACTACAACAGTAGAATCAAGTAATTGCAACAGAGAATGCATGGCCCACAAAGCTGAAAATGCTTACTTTCTGGTCCTTTACAGAAAAGTTTCCTGACCCCTGTGCTAGACACATACTAAATTGGAGCTAAACCATTTTCCTTCCTTCATCTATACAACTTTGTGTTCAATTAATATTTATTATGCTATGTAATTAGTATTTATTGATGCCCATTGCTAGCTACATAGCAATAGCATCAACAAGATAAACTTTCTATTCTGATGAATCGAATAGGATGGAGTGGAGACAGATCATGAATGTGGTGAGGTTGTGAAGGTACCGATAGATAAGCAGGTGTGCTGAGTGAGCACGACAGAGAGACATCTAGTACAAACAACCCCTCCACAGGAAAGTTAAATGAAACAACTGTACCCTCAAGGTGAAACACATATGTGAACTGAACATGCTACTTTGCCTTATTTTAAGTAAGTGCATTTTTGGATATGAGCCTGCTGTACATGTGTTCTGAGCTTCAGAAAGAAAGTTCAGATACTGTCTAACAGAAGTCACCATCATTGCTTCCATGGAAGGAGGGTAATCATATCAGTTAAGCAGTTAGGATGTAGCACAGTATGGAGTGAGGGAGACTGTAAAGTCTCAGAGCATGCAATCTCCATGTAATGACATTTACATTGGAAACATTGAAAAAGGCATGGTGCATGCCAAACAAAGCATATTTTCAGGTTTCAAGAGTTGCCAATTTAAAATTTCTGAGGTAAAACCTAGCTCTTCTCACTCCATAAGTGGGAATTAAAACCCAAAAATCTTATGGGATTTGACTGAAATCTTTCCATTTGTGACAGCGATCAGAGTGGAATCCAGGTCTTTTGGCTCCCACTGCAATTTTCTCTCTTCCTTCTGTGGAGGGCACCCAAGGATGTGTTAGGGTAGGATTATAAGATAAGAAAATGGAAGTCAAAATTAGGCTGGAGAAGAATCTTACCTTTATGAAAGAGTTTATGTCCAAGTAATATATTAATTATACATTTAAACATTTATGTAACTACCTATGATGTCACTGGCTAGGACTATGCCAGGTGTCTTGACGTTTCAGGAAAGTGGGTGAAAAACAGTATCTCATTGTGGTTTCATTTTGTATTTCCCTAATTAATAATAAACACATTTCCATACATTTACTGGCTATTTATTTCTACTTCTGAGAAATATCTGTGTTTTGCATAGTTTTCTATAGTTCATTTTGTAATATTCTTACTGACTTACAGGAATTAAAAATATTCTGCATAGTAATCTTTTATCTTTGGTATATATATCGTTTCCCATTCTTGGCTTATCTTTCCACTTTCTTTATGGTGTTAAAGTTCTTAATGCATTTTTGTCTCATTTATCTTTTTTTAATTGTTACACATTTTTGGTGGCTTGTTTTAAGAAATCCTTCTCTACTTTCAGATCATAGGGATATTTTCTTAAATACTCAGCTAAAATAGCTTTATTCGCTTTCATTTTTAAAGTCAGACCTACTTGGAACTGATTTTTATATATGGCATAATGGAGAGGTACAAGTTTGCTTTTTCCCATGTGGATGACTAATTGCCCTTGCATAATTTGTTACACTGTTCATCCTTGTCCCATTGATCTTTATTCCCAACTCTTCAATGAATCATGTTTCTCCCTGTGTGTGGGTTTCTTTGTACTCTATGTAGTTTGTTTCACTGGCATCATTTTTCAATCCATGTGTCAATGCCACATGTTTTAATTCTTACAGATTTAAAATAATTCTTCACTTCTGGAAACAAAAAAAATCCTCCACTTCTTTTTACTTATTTAAATGTGTTCTGTTTTTTTTTTTTTTTTTTTTTTTTTTTTTTTTTGTAGAAAATTCTTTCTTCGGCCGGGTGCGGTGGCTCAAGCCTGTAATCCCAGCACTTTGGGAGGCCGAGACGGGCGGATCACGAGGTCAGGAGATCAAGACCATCCTGGCTAACATGGTGAAACCCCGTCTCCACTTAAAAAATACAAAAAACTAGCCGGGCGAGGTGGCGGGCGCCTGTAGTCCCAGCTACTCGGGAGGCTGAGGCAGGAGAATGGCGTGAACCCGGGAGGCGGAGCTTGCAGTGAGCTGAGATCCGGCCACTGCACTCCAGCCTGGGGGACAGAGCGAGACTCCGTCTCAAAAAAAAAAAAAAAAAAGAAAAGAAAATTCTTTCTTCCATATACACTTTAGAATCACTTTGTCAAATTTTACAAAATAAAATTGAAGTAATTTTGATTGGAATTGAATTGAAGCTATAGATCAATTGGGACAGAATTGAAATATTTATAAGATACTGTTGCAATTCAATAACTTGAGTCTCTCTCTGCATATTTAATTATGTGTTATTGGGGGAACCTGCCCAAAATAATTCAACGTGAGTCCTTTTCTATTTTCCCTAAGTGTCGGCCAGTCTCAGAAATAAAGGGAAAGAGCACCAAAGAGAGAAATTTTAAAGCTGGGTGTCTGGGGAAGACATCACATGTTGGCAGATTCCATGATGCCCCCTGAGCTGCAAAACCAGCAAGTTTTTATTAGCGATTTTCTTTTTTTTTTTTTTTTTTGAGATGGAGTCTCACTCTGTCGCCCAGGCTGGAGTGCAGTGGCCGGATCTCAGCTCACTGCAAGCTCCGCCTCCCAGGTTTACGCCATTCTCCTGCCTCAGCCTCCCGAGTAGCTGGGACTACAGGTGCCCGCCACCACGCCCGGCTAGTTTTTTGTATTTTTTAGTAGAGACGGGGTTTCACCATGTTAGCCAGGATGGTCTCGATCTCATGACCTCGTGATCCGCCCGTCTCAGCCTCCCAAAGTGCTGGGATTACAGGCTTGAGCCACCGCGCCCAGCTATTAGTGATTTTCAAAAGGGGAGGGAGTGTGCGAATACGGTGTGGATCACAGAGATCACATGCTTCACAAGGTAATAAAATATTACAAGGCAAATGGAGGCAGGGAGAGATCACAGGACCCGGGTGAAATTAAAATTGCTAATGAAGTTTCAGGCCCGCATTGTCATTGATAACATCTTATCAGGAGACAGGGTTTGAAAGCAGACAAGTGGTCTGACCAAAATTTATTAGGGGGGAATTTCCTTGTCCTAATAGGCCTGGGAGTGCTAGGGGAGACCCGGGGCTTATTTCATCCCTTATCTGCAACCATAAAAGACAGACGTTCCCAGAGCGGCCATTTTAGAGACCTCCCCCTAGGAACTCATTCTCTTTCTCAGGGCTGTTCTTTGCTGAGAAAAAGAATTCAGTGATATTTCTCCTATTTGCTTTTGAAAGAAGAGAAATAATGACTCTGTTCTGCCTGGCTCTCAGACAGCCAGACCTAATGGTTATCTCCCTTGTTCCCTGAACATCGCTATTATCCTATTCTTTTTTCAAGGTGCCCAGATTTCATATTGTTTAAACAATTTGTGCAGTTAATGCAATAATCACGGGGTCCTGAGGTGACATACATCCTCAGCTTACAAAGATGATGGGATTAAGAGATTAAAGTAAAGACAGGCATAGGAAATCACAAGAATATTGATTGGGGAAGTGATAAACATCCATGAAATCTTCACAATTTATGTTCTTCTGCCTTGGCTTCAGCTAGTCCCTCCCTTCAGGGTCCCTGACTTCCTGAAACAACATGTCTTACATAGAACGAGTTACTATAGTGTTTTTTTTTTTTTTTTTTTTAATGGAGTCTCGCTCTGTCATCCAGGCTGGAATGCAATGGCGTGATCTCGGCTCACTGCAAGCTCCGCCTCCCAGGTTCACGTCATTCTCCTGCCTCAGCCTCCCAAGTAGCTGGGACTACAGGTGCCTGCCACCACACCCAGCTAATTTTTTGTATTTTTAGAAGAGACGGGGTTTCACCGTGTAAGCCAGAATAGTCTCGATCTCCTGACTTTGTGATCTACCTGCCTTGACCTCCCAAAGTACTGGGATTAGAGGCATGAGCCACCACTCCCGGCCATTACCATAGTTTTTAACAAAACTTAGTACCTGGAAGAACGCATCCTCAGCAACCCAACACACATATCTTGCTCTTTATAGTCAAGAAGCCTTGCCTATTCTGATATTAATTGTTGCTTTTTAATTTCTCTGAGTTTGTCCTGCTATTTTCTACCTTCTCAAGTGGAATTCATAGGTGATTAACTTTAAAATTTTATATTTACTAATATAAACATTGAAGGGTATAAGTTTTCCTGTAGTTACTATTAATAATTTATTTGCATCAAATAAGTTTTTAGGTAAACATTTTATTATTATTGAGTTCTAAACACCTTATATCTTTTACTTAGTTTCTTCCTTGATCTTTCATGACTTAGGTATCATTGGAAGTATATTTCTTAATTGCATCAATGTATTTTATTATAATTACCTTTTGGTCTTTGATTTTTAATATAATTGCATTTTAGTCAGAAAGCATGATCTGTATAATATTAGGTTTGCTTTTTAACCCAGATAATGTCAATTTTCAGGGATATTTCTTGTGATTAGCAACAATGTATATTCTGTGGTGGTTGGGGTCAGTGTTATATATATATCCAAAATGTCCTGATTATTAATTTTATTATTCTAATCTATATCCTGAGGTAATTTGTCTAATTGTTCTGTGAAATACTGAGAAAGGTAAGCTAAAATTTCATAATATATTTATCTGATAACAGAGACCTTAAGTCTGTGCTAGAGTTTGGAAGTTGTACACTGGATTACTATTCTACTTGTGGTTTATAATTTGCATGCCTAACTCATGTATAACAACACAATGACCTTTAAACATTGCTGCTTGCAATACTATTTTTCCTATTATTCTATTATTTTTACATATTTTAATTCTACCTTTTACTTCTTTTTAGTCCCACAAGTTTTTGTTGTCCGTATAGTCAATATTTGATTATATTTACTTATATATTTATTTTCTTTAGATCATTGTTTTTTGGATATTAGATCATGCAATTGAATCTCTTCTAGCTAGAAATTTATCATTGAAATTTTTCTTTTGTAAAGATCTATTGGTGACAAACTATTTTTTGAGATTATTTTTTAATTTAGCTCTCAATTTAAAAAATGCAATTCAATGACTTTCCATTGTTTCTTTTGGAAATTAAATTCTCAATTTTTATGTATTTGAGGTACATACTGTCACCCAGGCTGGAGGTGCAGTGGTGCAATCTCAGATCACTGCCACCTCTGCCTCTAAGGTTCAAGTGATTCTCCTGCCTCAGCCTCCTGAGTAGCTGGGACTACAGGCACCCGCCACCACGCCTGGCTAATTTTTGTAGTTTTAGTGCAGACAGGGTTTCGCCGTACTGGCCAGGCTGGTCTCAAACTCCTGACCTTGTGATCCACCCCTCGGCCTCCCAAAGTGCTGGGATTAAAGGCATGAGCCACTATGCCAGGCATTTTTATTACTTTTTGTTGAACTTAAGGTTGTATATTTGTCTTTTTTGTTCTACTATAATATTACTATGATGTTTATGCTTGTGTTTATGTGTGTTTGTATAAATAAATTTTTATCCAGAATACCTATTCATTTTCAAATGTAATTGATCATTTAAGATAGTCTCTTGCTTCTTACTCATTTTCTCAGTGTATTAAAATTTAAACATAATAAGGCACACCTACTTTATGTGTTTGATAATTTTAATATTTGAAGTCATTAGGAATGTTGTTGTATTTTTTGTGGCTCCTGTTTGTCTTTACTAGTGGCACCCTTTTTTTTTTTTTTCAAGTTTTAAGAGTTTGCTGCTGTAGTTGGGTCATTATTTTTTATTTTTCCTTGTAAAAGTAATTTCCAAAGATAATATGTCACCTAGGTCTCAGGGAATGACCAACTTGCAGATATTCAATGAAAGTTATTGGCTTGGGTTGGGCGCGGTGGTTCACGCCTGTAATCCCAGCACTTTGGGAGGCCAAGGCAGGTGGATCACAAGGTCAGGAGATTAAGACCATACTGGCTAACACGGTGAAACCCTGTCTCTACTAAAAATACAAAAAAAAAAAAAAAAAAAAAAAAAAAAATTAGCTGAGCATGGTGGCAGGCGCCTGTAGTCCCAGCTACTAGGGAGGCTGAGGCAGGAGAATGGTGTGAACCCAGGAGGCAGAGCTTGCAGTGAGCCAAGATTGCACCACTGCACTCCAGCCTGGGCGACAGAGCGAGACTCCATCTCAAAAAAAAAAAAAAGTTATTGGCTTGAAATTATTTTCATACTAATCTAAGTAGTGTTAATTTAGGGTGAAAACCCATAAAGACTAGAAGATAGTTAATAATTTCTATGAAATATTTTGTTTTTCCATCTCCCCTCTGCTATTGAGAGAGGTGATTTTCTTAGCTTGTGTGTGTGTGTGTGTGTGTGTGTGTGTGTGTGCATTGAAATTTACAGTTCATCCTTATACTTTTAGCCATGGGATTTCACTTTTATCTGTAGATGAGGACATCTGTTTGGTTCTCCACTGGAAATATGTCCTGAGATTTATCTCCTGTCCTTAAATATATTTCCCATCAGTTTCAGAAGCTCAAGTTCACTAATGAAGCAAATTTTATCAAGGTGAAAGGCATTTTTGTGCTGTTTTTCTCTTTGAATTCTTAAGTTCATTTAGCTTTTGGTTTCTGTGTATATATTTTTTCTAGTTCATCAAAATATTAAAAATATTTCTTATTGTTTTCTTCTTTGTTAGTCATCTTGGGCAAGAGAATAAGTCTGTCTAGCTTATTTTGTCAGAAATAGTTTCCTCAAATTTCAAAAGTTTTATCCCTAGATAGCTTGCCACTATTATTTATTATTTATTTTTTAGTGCCTAGAGGTTTATAATGTTCACATTAAAAATATATATATTGTACCTATCTCTTTTTAAACTTTTAAGTGGTTTTTACTTTAAATTTTATCTTGTTTAGGATTGATTTTTTTTTTTTTGTCATATTTACCAGGTATTTCTTTACACCTTTATTTTTAACTTTTATTTCTTGCACATTTCAAAAAATGTCTTATGGGCTTGGGCTTTGACTCTTAATGGGAAAAATCAGTCTATACACATATACTCTAATGACTTAAATGGTAAATTTTACTCATTCAATTATCTTCCATTATTTTACACTATTTCTTTTATAATTTTTTTTTATTATTATAAGTTCTAGGATACATGTGCAGAATGTGCAACTTTGTTACATAGGTATACATGTGCCATGGTGGTTTGCTGCACCCATCAACCTGTCATCTAGGTCTTAAGCCCCACATTAATTAGGTATTTATCCTAATGCTAGCTCTCCCCTGCCCCCATCCCCAACGGGCACCTGGGTGTGATGTTACCCTCCCTGTGTACGTGGGTTCTCATGTTCAACTCCCACTTATGAGTGAGAACATGTGGTGTTTGGTTTTCTGTTCCCGTGTTAGTTTGCTGAGAATGATGGTTTCCACCTTCATCCATGTCCCTGCAAAGGACATGAACTAATCCTTTTTTTTTTTTTTTTTTTTTTTTTTTTTTTTTTTTTTTGGCTGCATAGTATTCCATGGTGTATATGTGCCAGATTTTCTTTATCCAGTCTATCATTGATGGGCATTTAGATTGGTTCCAAGTCTTTGCTATTGCAAATAGTGCTACAATAAACATATGTGTGCATGTGTCTTTATAGTAGAATGATTTATAATCCTTTGAGCATATACCCAGAAATAAGATTGCTGGGTCAAATGGTATAACTGGTTGTAGATCCTTGAGGAATTTCCACACTGTCTTCCAAAGTGGTTGAACTAATTTACACTCCCACCAACAGTGTAAAAGCATTCCTATTTCTGCACATCCTTTCCAGCATCTGTTGTTTCCTGACTTTTTAAGGATCACCATTCTAACTGGTATGCGATGGTATCTCATTATGGTTTTGATTTGCATTTCTCTAATGAGCAGTGACTACTGTAAATTTCATATGGAACCAAAAAAGCCCACATTGCCAAGACAACCCTAAGCAAAAAGAACAAAGTCAGAGGTGTCATGCTACATAACTTCAAACTATACTACAAGGCTACAATAGCAAAAATAGCATGGTACTGGTACCAAAAACAGATATACAGACCAATGAAACAGAAAGAGACCTCAGAAATAATGTCACATATCTACAACCATTTGATCTTTGACAAACCTGACAAAAACAAGCAGTGGAGAAAGAATTCCCTGTTTAATAAATGGTGTTGGGAAAACTGTCTAGCCATATGCAGAAAACTGAAACTGGATACCTTCCTTACACCTTCCTTACACCTTCCTTACACCTTCCTTACACCTTATACAAAAATCAACTCAAGATGGATTAAAGACTTAAACGTAAGACCTAAACCATAAAGACCCTAGAAGGAAACCTAGGCAATACCATTCAGGACATAGGCATGGGAAAACACTTCATGACTAAAACACCAAAAGCAATGACAACGAAAGCCAAAATTGACAAATGGGATCTTATTAAACTAAAGAGCTTCTGCACAGCGGAAGAACCTATCATCAGAGTGAACAGGCAGCCTACAGAATGGGAGAAAATTTTTGCAATCTATCCAGCTGACAAAGGGCTAATATCCAGAATCTACAAAGAACTTAAACAAATTTACAAGAAAAAAAAAAGTCAAAAAGTGGGTAAAGGATATGAACAGACACTTCTCAAAAGAAGACATTTATGCAGCCGATAAACATACGAAAAAAAATGCTCTTAGGTATTTACTGATAGGATTTTAAAACTGTATCCACACAAAATTGCACCTGAATGTTTATTGCAGGTTTTTCGTAATTGCCCAAAACTCAAAGCAACCAAAGTATCCCTTAGTAGGTGAATGGGTAAACAAACTGTGATGTACTCAGACAAGGAAAAACTATTTAGGGAAAAAATAAATGATCTATCCAGCTACAAAAAGACATGGAAGAGACGTAAATACATATTGTTAATTGAGAGAAGCCAGTCTGAAAATGCTATATACTATATAATCCCAACTATATGAGAGACTGGAAAAGGAAAAACTGTAGAGACAGTAACAAAGACCAGTCGTTTTCAGGGGCTTACAGGGAAATGGGAAGATTTGAACAGGTAAAGCACAGGGGATATAACAGTAGTAAAATTATGCTTCCTTATATTCTAATGGTCACATGTGACATGATACATTTGTCAAAAGCTACAGAACTTTACAACACAGAGTGAACTCTAAACTCTCTACTTTAGTTAACAATAATATATCCCTATTTATTCATCAATTATAATAAATGTATCACACTAATGCAAGTTGTTAATGAGAAGAAATTGTGTATGGGAGTTAGGGTATATGTAACTATGTAGTATATGCTCAATAACAGTTAAAAAATTTTTATAAAGTAAAAAAAATTCAAGTATTGCATACTAGCCTATGGTAAGTAAAGAAAACACCAAAAGAAAGGGTGCCAGTGTATCATTCTGTCCTGTCTCTTCCTCAGATCTATTGGAAATGAGTGTCAGACTTAGAGTTCATTATGGCTCAGAATTCCTGGAGGTATTTTGACGTGGAATAGGAAAGAAGCAGAAAAATGAGTGGATCCTGATAAAGGCAATGGCTGGGAAGGTGAGGCGTCAGGACTCTCAATTTACAAGAACGTTTTTTATGGCTGCGAGCTTGCATTAGTATTGATAATTTGTATTGTTTTTTAGAGACCCACTCCCTCAAAATTATATAAACGTTAGTCCACATAAAACCTGGAAAGACCATATAAAAGAAAGTCCAAAGGGAATAGTGAGTACTATTCTCCAAAGGGAATAGTGAGTACTTAGTCTATACTTCATTCATACAGGTTTTTTTCTTTGTCCATTAATCACATTTTTATAATAAATGTCTTATTGGACTGAAACTGTCCAAATTGATCCATCTTCTTAGAAATTCACCAAACTCTGAATATTCTGGGGTCTGAAACATAAAAGCCAATGTGATTAAGCTTTTAATCATATTATATGCTTCCTAAATACTAATTTAAAATATTTAAGTATAGGTTTTGCCTGATGAAGGAGAGTTGACATATTAGTAGATACATTTACAGAATTATCATTTCGAGTAAGGATAGGAAGTTATCTGAAATGAAGGATAGGCTGTTGTTTTAGATCTTTTTTTTTGTTTGTTTGCTTGCTTCCTTTTTATTCCAGTTTAATTAGAAACACTTCCTATTGTATTAGAGACAGAAGGTCTATAAATACCAGTTAGATATTTTTATGGGCTTTTCTACTTCTTCAAATGAATCATATGTGGGGCAAAACAGTGAGCTATTATTCAATATGTTGGGGCTAATGGAGCTTTAAATAAAATGAATCCTTAGAAATGAAATGTTTCTAAGCTCAAAGGAATGTTTTGTCTTTACCAAGGAAAATATTTCCCCACACAGGAGGAGAATTATCAGTGTGCACCTTTGCTATCTGAGAGTGCCATATAACAATGTCTTAACCATTAAAATTAATGACCTGGAATATAAGAGGCCTAAATAGCCCTATTATGTTGAAAAAAATTCTATCAATTCTCAAAAAGAGTGAAATAGATGTTACACCTATCTAAAAGATATGCTTTATGGAACAGAAAGTTGTCAAACTACAGAGAATCCAAAAGGTTTTTAAAGCATTTTTAATTGAAAAACTTCTGCATCTCAGAAGATGGCTTCACAACTTTAAAGTAACAGAAATACATTTAATTTAAGGATATACTTTTGCTGGTGAATATTAATCACATTCGCCTAGACATATGGTTATCAATTAGGAGTGATTTTGTTCCCCAGGGAACATTTGACAATATCTGGACATATTTTTGGTCACCACAAGTAGGAAGTGGTATGACTATCACCTAAGTGAGTGCAGGTTGGTGAACACCCTGCAACACACAGGACAGACCCTACAAAACATGTCAATAGTGCCAAGCTTGAAAAGCTCTGAGTGAGACAAACTGCTGCAAATAAATATCAAGTTTGTATAATCAAGGTTTAGGGTACACCAAGAGGTAGCAATGGTTATGGATTCCCTACTCATTTCTTCTGTAACCTCAGGAGTCCTGGCAGACTGCTGTCAGTGTGAGGGCTGGGTCTGCTCCATGTGCTTTCCTTTGTTGGGTTTCTTTCATACTATGAACTGCTCAGATCATTCCCTGGAGGGGGAGACCACACTCAAGTTGGCCTTCAGAATCCCACTCCCAGTTATTTTCTAAGAAGCATCTCTAAAATCATGCTGTAGGAAGATGAAGGAAGATATGTTCTCTCTCCTTGGGCTCTACCCATCACCACTAAACCAAAGACTTTCATTTTGTATGACATTTCTTGTTTATTTCTTAGAAAAAAATGAAGCAAGGAACAATTATTTTTTACTTTAACAATAATAACTAAAACTTATTTTAGAAAATAAGTTACATGCAAGTTGGCAATATTCTTCATTCAAGTGTGAAATTGGATTAGGCCTACATCATAGATAATCAAAAACAGCATTGAGAGAGCTTGTAATGCGTTGACTTGTGGCCCATCAAAATGTATATATCTACCTGGAACCAGAAAATGTAATCTTATTTGGAAAAAGGACCTTTGTAGATGTAATTAACATAGAACCTTGAGATGAGATCATCCTCGATGAGAGTAGGCCCTAAGTCCAATAAGTATCCTTTGAAGAGAAAAGAGAAGGGGAAAGAATACATGAGGAAGGGTGATATGAAGATGAAGGCAGAGATTAGAGTTATTTAGCCCTAAGTCAAGGAATGTTTTGGAGTCACCAGCAGCTGGAAAAGGCGAGGAAGGATTCTCCCATACATTCCTTTGGAGAAAGTGTGGCCACAACACTTTAATTTCAGACTTCTAGTCTCCACATGTGAGAGAACAAATTTGTTGCTTTTAAGTAACTCAGTTATAGTAATTTGTTACAGTAGCCCCTGGATACTAATACAGAGTCAAAGACCTGAGAGATACGAGGTGGCACCACAAGAGTTTCCTCTGTCCTGGAAGCCCTGAAGGTAGAGGAGTAGTATGTCCGATAATTCCAGGTTATTTGAGAGACTGATTATAAAGGCAGAAATGGTATCAAAATGTGCCAGATGTCTGCTGTGAAGGCTAGCAATCCATGACTGGAAGCCAGTTCATGAGCCAATGGACTCAATGAGCCAATGGACTCAGTGTCTTGAAAGGGCTTGACTTCAACACTAAATGAAGTTAAAGAGGTCCCAAGTGGTGGGCAAGGCTTGACAGTAGTAATGTTCTATGTTAGGTGGTGGGCATTACTGTAAACCTGAGAATCAGTGCCTTGGGTGCAGGAACCTAGTCACCAGCTAGAGTGAGGACATATAGAAGAGGGTAGGGGCATCTGAGAGAGCCAGCTTGCAGGTCAGGGGAAGCTTCTGTTCTTGGAGAATTGTTTGTGTCCCCTAAAGCACAGCATCCACTAGACTAATTGGAAGGCAATGTAGCTCATGCATGCATGGCTTCTACGGGATTATGCCAAAACTTCTGTCTCTGACTACATTTTCTGTATGTTTTAAGATTGAATGTGTTATAATGACAACTAATAGAAGATGGAAAAAGAACAGGAGGGGCATTAAAAATAAAAAGATTGTATGTTAAAAATACAGAGTAAGAGGATAAAACAATTACAGAACTATACCAATAACTATAGTAAATATATTTGACTTTTTTCAGGTCTAGAGCAATACCTGACTCATAGTAGGCTCTCCATAAATTATTACTGAGTTGATAAGCAGATTTATGTGTGAATGAACAAGTACTTTGGGGGGAACAGAAAAAATAAAAATTATATTCAGTTCTTTAATCAACAAATTCTATATTTAGTCCATAGTGTCAATAATTACAACTATTGTTTCTTTCTTAAAATACATTAGTATCCAATATAAATTTTATGCCTTCCAGGGGTCTTATCTTTCTAGATTAAGAATTAAATCACATTTGACTATATATGAAAATAAACTATTTGAGGCTAAAATACCTGGCATTAAATATTTAAGTACATTGAATAAACTATAGCATGTAATTTAAAGGGGTTAATATGGAGAATAATTTATTTATCTCTTCTGGAAACACATGTATTGATCTGTCAGTTATTCTTTCTAAGACTTTCCTGTTGACATTTCAGGTTGTTGCTTCAAAGCAATGTTCTTCAAATATTTGATTTTATTTTAAAAACAAAAGCACTCACAATCACTTTGAAAGAAGATCTGGCAGTTTCTCTTAAAGTTAAACGTAAACCTACCCTATGCAATTTCACTGTTGGGAATTTACACAAGAAAAATGAAAATACATGTTCCCCAAAAGACTTTTCCAGAAATGTCATAGCATCTTTTTTTCAGTGTAGCAAAATTACAGGATACTGGAAGTAGCCAAGGTGTCGATCATTAGGAAGGGGAAATACACAATGAAATACTACTCAGAAATACAAAGTAATGAACTACTGGTACACTAAAAAAATGGACGAATCTCAAAAACATGCTGCAAGACTTGCATAGTAGTATATACACACTGTATAGTAGTTTCATTTATATGAAGCTCAAGAACAAGTCAAACTAACATAGAAAAAAATAGCAAATAGTGGATGCTTCTGGAAGTCCTGGGGAAGGGATTCATTATGAACAAGCATAAGAAAAGTTTCTGGAATCATGTTTTAATATCTGATAGGGATTTGTATTAAATAGGTACATGCATATGTTAAAATTCATCTAATGGTACATCAAAGAATTGAATATTTCATTCTTGTGAATTTTATCTCAAAAGAAAGAAAAGATTTGCAAGCAAATGTTGAGCTCCATAATACGCATGCTACAGTGTTTAGAAGTGTAGTGGACTGAAACTTACAGCTTTGAAATGTATCAAAAAATGCACTGATGGATTGATAGAGGGATGGGTAGATATGTAATGAAATATTTCTGGTAAATTGTTAATGATAGAATTTAAGTGGTGGTAATACAGTTATAAGGATTGTTTCAGCTCTTCTGTAGTTTGAAATTGTCATAATAAAGTGTAGAGAAAAAATTGAAAGTCCTTTTCATAGATCATGTTTCCATTTTCTAATTAACATTCACAGAGAGATTGCTTAAAATCATTTAAAAATATTGTATTTCCATAGAAACCAAAAAGATTTGCATAATTCTATTTCTTTACAAACTTTTAATCAGTTTAGTTTGTCTATTTGTTAAGATTGGTCATATTTGTACTATTCCTTTGTGTTTTCCAGTTTTTAAATTGGGTGATGCACTTTGATGTTTATCATCATGGTTAATTTTGTCCATGAACATGACATTACAATTTCTTGGTATAGTTGATCCATTAGCCTGATGATAATGACCTGATGGATTTCAATTTGAGCATTTTCTTGAGGCCACTGAAGGCAATTTATGTAGAAGCAGAATGAAATGCTAAATTTGCAGCTAGTTGAAGTTTTATGTTTTAAAATTTCACTAACCAGAACACATAATAATCTAGATTTGTAGATTAATTCTTCTTTTTATGTAATAATTAAATATGTGCAGACCTACAGTTTTGTTCAGGATATTTTCTGAAGTAATTTAGGGTTGACCCGATCTCTAAATAAACCAGGTACCAGGATATCCTGCTATTTCTTCAGATGATTTACAGGCACCCCTTGATATTGAAATGTTGAAGATCACCATGTCAAAATCATGCTATCATGAACACTTTATGGTATTTGAGAAAGACTTTCAAAGGGAATAGGCATGTGTATATATACACACATATATATTTATACACACACACACATATACACATATATACACATATATATAACATATACATATATACACATATATAATACACACATATATACACATATTATATATATATATATATATATAGAGAGAGAGAGAGAGAGAGAGAGAGAGAGAGTGAAATTCACTGTTAATTAACACAAACCTGCAAGTGGCCTTACCAGTTGCTTACTCAAAGTATATTCTATTTTTTAGAGAAAGTACCTCATTAGTAGGCATTTTACTTATTATTTGTTCAGAAATTTTTGTGAATGTACCAGGTTTTTTAATTTGAAGGAATAATTGGTATATGCATTTTCCCCTGCCCTAAATAATCTACTTGGTAAGACTCACTTTTAAAAAGGAACACAAATGAAAAATATTTGATTAATAATTTATCTTCTTGAAAGAAACTAAAAATTACAAAAATAAGTTTATTTTATATTTACTGTGTAGATTTTATAAATTAGAACTGTATACTAGTTATTGGTATAAATCTTCTTAAAATTAGTCTAATAGCACAATATAGCAGTATTTACACCACATTTGACTCTTCACGTTTTGTTCCAGAGATATTTTTGTGAAAAAATATTAGAGGACTTCATTGGTTTTCCCAAGGGTCTCTCTTATTATTCTGTTATTCAGATAACTTTTTGAAACACTTTTTCTGTCATAAAACTTATTTTTGATTCTCTAATTTCAACTAATTTTTATGTGGTTTAAAGTTGCTAGATTATCGGTCAGTGACTTTTAATGTAATAATTGACTTTATGAAATTCTGTGACTTTTGTCATATTTGCAACTTCAGAATTGATTTGCTTGTCATGAATTTTATGATATGTGAAAATCATAGAGAAATATTACAACAGCCAAAGATGGGACCTGGATTCATCCTGATAGCCATATGTTAAGCAAGGATGAATGAGAGGGTCGTCGTGTTACTGATGCATATTTCACACCATGACAAACTTAACCGTCTTACACTATATTGATTGTGGGAACTCAGTTTATAGAGCCCTTGAACAATGAAGACTTAGAAGAAAGATTTTTTGATATGTATTTGCTATAGTTTGAATGTTTCCTCCAAAACACATGTTGAATTTTATTTTATTTTTTTTTAACAAGTTCAGACGTACATGTGCATGTTTGTTACAAACGTAAACTTCTGTCATGGGGGTTTGTTGTACAGATTATTTCATCATCCAGGTATTAATCCTAATACCCATTAGATATTTTTCCTGATCCTCTCCTTCCTCCCACCCTCCACCCCTCAATAGGCCCCAGTGCATGTTGTTTCCCTCTGTGAGTCCATGTACCCTCATCATTTAGCTCCCAATTATGAGTGATGACATGCAGTATTTGATTTTCTGTGTCTGTGTTAGTGATCATGTTGAAATTTAATTGCCAATGTATGGTACTGGGAGATGGGGCCTTTAAAGAGGGTATTACCCCTCATGAATAGATTAATGCTATTATCCTGGGAGTAGGTTAATTATTACGGGAGTGAGTTCCTGATAATTAACCCACTTCCAGGTTTGGTCCCCATTTTATCTCTGTCTTGTGTGCTGCCCTTCCACCACGGGATAATGCAACACAAAGGCCCTCTACAGACATGGTCCCTCAGTCTTGGCCTTCCAGGGCTCCAGAACCATGAGCCCAATAAATCTCTTTTCTTATAAATTACCCAGTCTGCAGTATTCTGTTATAGCAGCAGAAAACAGACTAAGACAGTAGTGCTATCAAACATAATGAACTTCACTGAGGGTAGCTGATTATCATAGGGAAAGTTTACACACTCGCTAATGAATTACCTCAGTCTGAATTATCTGAAGTAGACTGCATGAAGTTTGAGGGAGTGAAAGATGTGAGAAGGTAAGGGAGAAAATGGGCTCTTTTTACAAAATGGGGAGAATTCATCAAGGTTTTCTTCATATGTCAGGTTTATACCAACCTTTTTTTTTTTTTTTTTTTTTTTGTGGGGGTCTCTTACCCAGGCTGGAGTGCAGGGTGCAACTCAGATTACTGCAACCTCTGTCTCCCAAGTTCAAGCGATTCTCCTGCCTCAGCCTCCAAGTAGCTGGGATTACGGGTGTGTGCCACCACACCCGGCTAACTTTTGCATTTTTTAGTAGAGACGGGGTTTCACCATGTTGGCCAGGCTGGTCTCGAACTCCTGACGTCATGTGATCTGTCCCCTTGACCTCCCAAATTTCTGGGATTACAGGCGTGAGCCACCGCTCTGGGTTAGGTTTATGCCAACTTTCAGATATTGTTTATACAGCTGATGCAAGCATGTGCAGATCTCAAAATTTTTCTGTCATTCTTCTGATCTAAATATATGTGAGCAGCGGAGCACTATGGGGTAAAGACCCATTATTAAAATAATTTATTCTCAGCTAGCTTATCTTGAGATTTGAAGGATGGCAATTTCACTGCAGCATTATCGTTCATGTGTTCCACACAATCATCTCTGTGAGAATTCTCTGTCATTCTTGTGTGTGGGGATTACATAACCAGTATTTATAGTAGGAAACTTTTCTGTGTGATTTCCTCCAATATTGGTTATAATATTATGCAGCCTTTTCAAGCCATTTATGTATTTTTGGATTATCCTAAAGCCATTTGTAGATTATTAAATATGTATTCTATTACATTGTTACACAGCTAAAAGAGCACATTATACTTTAGAGGCAGTCAATATTAGTACATGAAATCAAACTGTATTTAATATCTCTTCTCTTACTCATTAAAATATCAGACTTTTCTGGCTATTCTCTGGGAGGGTTAGCCCCAGAAAAGAAACAAAATACGATGTATTACAGTGAATGCACATGGCTATTCAAATAAAGATTTAGAACCTGGATTACTTGAGGTAAATTTTAAGGCCAACATTACAAAAAAGGATAAAATGTAAATATTTTAGAAATTCAAAATTAATGATTATGGTGTGTGATAATATTTTGGGTTATGAGGATATTTATGCTTAGTTTCTCTTAATGAGCTATTTTAATAAAGTTTTGAATGTAAGTATATTGTTAATTTAATTAAGATATTATATTTGTGACCATAATTATGAGGAAAAAAGCAAGGACAGTAGAAGTAACTGCAAATACTAAATCAAAACTGGAGAAAGATTCTGTTTCTGTGTGCATACTCCACTGTAATTTGCCATGTTAAACTTTCAATAAATGTTTTCAAATAAATAAAAACATGACTAAATTCATTAATAGATACTAATGTTCTCTTGCAAGGAAATGACTAAGCCTCTTCAGAGTTTAATTTTTTCTATGTTATTTCTTCTTTATTGTACTATATATATTTTGCATTGACATTTCAGCATTAAGGGAATATTTTTACTATCTAAAAATAATAAGCTAGTAAACTAAGCAAATACCAAGGAAATGAAATTCTGCTTAACAACTGCCGCATCAATTTTCACTTTAAAAGGCACTCCATAAGGTGATATTTCTTAAATTTTTAAAATTATAAATCAGAGTGTTAGATACAGTGGTTGAATAAACCTATCATTCTCTAATACATATTTTTCCTAGTAATAATTATGCTATATGAATAGCACAAGGTTAGATGTCAAAGAGAGCATAATTCATATGATACCATGCTGGTCATTTCTTGAGACTCTCACTCTTTTCACTCGTATTATTAATTCCTCCTCTGATGGATCCTGAGAACTGACTAAGCTGAAATATTCTGTCATTGTTGCATCTAAATATGGACTCAGTTTCTCATATTATAACTGAGTATACAGTTCTCAATTCTTTAGATAATGTATATTCATATATCTGCATCATGGCCATACAATCTTAAATATCATTTATGCTTTCCCTCCATTTGATTATCTTCCACCAGGCTTTCTATTCTAGTCTCGATTATATTCTTTCTGCAATAACTTTTCAAGATCTCACTCCTACAAGGCTGTTTTTTAAAATAAAATCTTCGTCCTTATTAGTCCCTTCCCTCTGCTTTTAGAGCAGCTCTTTTTATTAAATTTGAAAATCTTTACTAGTTTCTCTTTCTGCCTTTAGCTGCTGCCCTTGTTCTTTCTTTTCTGCTTAACCACTGTCTCAGCTTATTTTCAAATTACCTTCTGAAAGTCTGGTTGTGGCTCTGTTTTTTAATGGAAAAATCCAGTATCATTTCTATACTTTTATTTTTCTTGATCTTTGTATTTGACACAATGACGTGTCATGAGCCATGAACCTCTCACTTTCTTTGACTTCCTTGATGCTATTTTACTCCAGTTTATTGCCTGCCTATTTAATAACTCCTTAATATTATCTTTATTCATCCTTTTCCTCATGTAACTCTAAATTTTGGTGCTCCCTATGTGTAGGTTACAACTTATTTTCTATGTATTCTAAACTTTAAGAATTTGATTAACACTGCTCTGATTTCTTTCTTCCTTTTTGAATAAGCTAATTTATTTTTAAAAGACAGCTTGATATCACTATGGCAAATGGATACATTAGCATTTTACAAAAATGAATGGTAACTGTATTAGTTTGTTAGGGGCTGCCATAACAAATTACGTTATATAGACTAAGCAGCTTTAAAATATTTATTTTCTCACAGTTTTGGAAGCTAGAAGTCCAAGATCAAGGTGTTGGCAGACCTATTCTTTCTGAAGCCTCTCTCCTTGGCTTCCAGACAGCTGCCTTCTCGCTGTATCCTCTCATGGTCTCTCTGTGGGCCTGCATCTGTGGTATCTCCTTTTGTGTCCAAATTCTCCTTTTTATAAGGACTCCTGTCAGATTGGATTGATGTCCATACTACTAGCATCATTTTGACTTCATCACCTCTTTAAGGCTTTATCTACAAATATATTCACATTCTAAACTACTGGGATTGAGTATTTCTACACACAGATTGTGAGAGGAAACAATTCAAACCAAAGCAGGAACTTTAAAAATAATGGCAGTGATTAAATTCAAGCTTGATACTGCGTCTTCTCAGTGGCATCAATTAGAGAGCAGGTAAAGTGTTATTTCTGGGTGTGTCTCTGAAGGTGTTTACAGAGGAGACTGGTGTGTGAATCAGTAGACTGGGTGGGGAAAATCTACCCTCAGTGTGGGTAGGCACCATCCAATTGGCTGAGGGCCTGCGTATAACAAAAAAGCAGAAGAAGGGCAAATTCTCCCTACAGGAGCTGATACACCTTTCTTCACCGGCTCTTGTACATCAATTTCAAGGCTCTCTAGCCTTTGGACTCTGAGCCTTGCACCAGTGGCCTTCCGGGTTCTCAGGCCTTCAACCAATGACTGAGAGTTATACCATCAACTTCCCTGGTTTTGGGGCTTTTGGACTTGGATTTGGACTGAGTCCTGTGTCTTCGGGTCGTGAACGGCCTGTCATGAAACTTCTCAGCCTCCATAACTGCATGAACCCATTTCTCTAATAAATCTCCTCTGATCTATCTATCTATCTATCTATCTATCTATCTATCTATCTATCTATCTACCTATCTATCTATCTATCTTCTATTGGTCATGTCTTTCTGGAGAACCCTGACTAATGACATTATCCCAAGGTTCTAAATCTGAGATCTGCATTTATTTTTAATTGGCAAATGTAGACATTTTAGAGATACAACAACAAATGGAGACTTTAGGTAATTTGAAGGATCAAAAGACAATTGATAGAAAAATAACTTCCTCATTGGGTCTCAGCAAACTATTGCAAGGACAAAAAACCAAACACCACATGTTCTCACTCATAGGTGGGAATTGAACAATGAGAACACTTGGACACAGGAAGGGGAACATCACACACTGGGGCCTGTCATGGGGTTGGGGGAGGGGGGAGGGATAGCATTAGGAGATATACCTAATGTAAATGACAAGTTAATGGGTGCGGCACACCAACATGGCACATGTATACATATGTAACAAACCTGCACATTGTGCACATGTACCCTAGAACTTAAAGTATAATAAAAAATAAAATGTCAATAATATTGGTTCAAGCAGTGCTTAAAATCATTATTTCCCATACTACTGATGGGTAAAATTAAATTTGCTCTCAGATTTTGATGTGTCAGTCACTCAATCTCATGGAGTCTGTTTTCACCCTTATGTGGATGATATCTACCCTCTCTTTTCCTTGGCTGAAATTTTCCTAAATTAATCTAATTCATATATATACACTCATATATTAATCTAATTTAATTCATTTATATGCATATATATGAATTAGATTAATTTAGCAAAATTTAATTCATATACATAATTCATACATATGAATTAAAATAGATTAATATTTAAAGTATATGTTTATATGTAAAATGTATCGATATATGTTTATAGCCTTTTGTAATTTATAATATTTATAATATAAAACAGACATGATATTGTTTAACCTTCATCAAAAAGAATATAGGTTGGCCAGGTATAGTGGCTCACACCTGTAATCCCAGCACTTTCAGAGGCAGAGGTGGGCAGATCACTTGAGGTCAGGAGTTTGAGACCAGTTTGGCCAACGTGGTAAAACCCCGTCTCTACTAAAAATGCAAAAATTAGCTGGGCATGGTGGCACATTCCTGTAATTCTAACTACTCAGGAGGCTGAGGCAGGAGAATCGCTTGAACCCAGGAGGCAGAGGCTGCCGTGAGCTAAGGTCGCTCCACTGCACTCCAGTCTGGGTGACAGAGTGAGTCTCAAATAATAATAATTCTTAATTTTAAAAATATAGCTTAAGAGAAGTAAAATATTGATTTAAATTGGCACTGTGTAATTTCTAATAATCTCATCTAGAGAGAAAATCTGGAAGTATATAATTACAAAAGTAGGACTACTCAAATAATTTACCGATTAGGCCAGATTTTTAAAAAGTTATGAATAAAAGATAGATGACAAGATATATAATTAACATAAATACAAATAAATTAATACAAAGAAAACAGTAAGTCCTAAAAGGCAAAACACCTGACAAAATGCTAATTTTATAATGGGAATAATTTAATTAAATCTGATTATATATATAATACATATATTAAAAATGCACTTCTATATTGGTACATATATACACACACATACACTTATATAATTTGGCTTCCACACCAAATCTGGCTCACAACCTGCTTGTGTACAATTTGTGAGCTGAATGATTTTAATACCTTTATGATTTAAAAGTCAAAGAAAAACAGATGCTGGTGATGTAGAGAAAAAGGAACACTTATACACCGTTGGTAGGAGTGTAAATTAGTTCAAACATTGTGGAAGACAGTGCGACTATTCCTCAAAGACCTAAAGACAGAAACACCATTCACCCCAGCAATCCATTACTGGGTATATACCCTAAAGAATATAAATCATTCTCTTATAAAGACACATGCATGTGTATGTTCATTGCAACACTATTCACAATAGCAAAGACATGGAATCAACCTAAATGCCCATGAGTGATGGACTGAATAAATAAAATTTGGTACATAAACATCATGGAATACTATGCAACCATAAAAAAGAATGAGATCATGTCCTTTGCAGGAACATGGGTGGAGCTGGAGGTCATTATCTCTAGCAAACTAACACAGGAACAGAAACCCAAATACTGCATGTTCTCCCTTATAAGTGAGGATACATAGAGAGGAACAACACACACTGGGGCCTATTGGAGGGTGCAGAGTGGGAGGAAGGAGAAGATGAGGAAAAAGTAACTAATGGGTATTAGGCTTAATACCTGTACAACAAACCCTCATGACACAAGTTTACTGATGTATCAAACCTGCATATATACCCCTGAACTTAAAAGTTAAAAAAAAAATTTCAACATGAGTTTTAGAGGGGACATTCAAACCATAGCAAACACATATCAAAAAATCTTTCTAAATCTATTGTTCAAGTGCTCTATAATCTGAGTCATCATGAGCTCAACTGAAAAAGTCTCTGCTTTAGTGATAGATGAAAATGCATTTACTAGCAAAGCCTCTGAGAAGCCCCAGAAAATGTATAGCATTTCAAAACACAATTAATAGTTTGAGGTGGAACAGATCAGAATAGAAAATGCATCAGCATGATATGTATAAGACTGTATAAGCGTTATATTTGTCAATATAAAAACTGTTACATTTATTAAATGTGATGAAAACCTCTATACATATAAAAGAAATAAAGTTGCATGAGGGCCACAATTCCATTAAAGTTTCTGGCTTCAAATTAAACATAGATAACACTCTAATCCAGACACTTATTAAGCATTAATGTGAGATGTTAATGCCTTAAAATATATTAACAATGAAACATTAGAGGGCATTTTAAAAGACAGCATTTCAAATGCTCTAAATGTAAATTAACCTGATATATGTGGGTTACATCTTTTTTAAAATACAAATGGGTTTAAAATGAAGGAAACATTGCTTTACAATAGGGAACAATTCTATACACATACGCTTTGGGCTTTCAAACATATGTTCAAACATCTGAACAATGGTATGGTTGATTTCACAAACTCTAATTGTGTCCAGAGTCATACATTCATCATTTTTAGCAATTCTCAATGTTGGCTATTTTCAAGTGATTACACAGTAATCTTTTTGGATAGTCATACATAATGCCTTTTTATTACCTCCACAAAAAGTGAGTTATAAATCAACTTAATGTGAAAATGTGTACAGATCTTAAATTTCAACCTAGAAAGGGAACTGAAATGCAATATAAACTCCTTGTATAAGAAGAAAAATTCACCTTGGCTTTTGCCTTCTTTTTCCTTTTGTTTTATTCCTCTCATTTTCCGAAATGTTAACTGTACAAGTTCTTTCCAGAACTCAGCTTTGGCACTACACATGCTAATTTGAATATGAGAACTAATCTTAAGTGGCTCTTTTGCATTTTCTGCCAAGATATGACAGATGTGCTATACTTTGGAATCCACAACAGATACGACTTTTAGATTCTTCCTTAAACCAGGTGCTAAAAATGTGTGAAAAAGCAAAAGACATTGTTATCGAAAAGTTTAAGCCATGGACCATTTCATTAATGGTTTTGTGGATTAAAGTGCATCTTGTTATAGTCATTTTCCATCTTTCTTTTATAGCAGTAGAAAGAAATATATGCAGGTATTCATGACAATGCACATTCCACAGGATATACTTCCATATATCCCAGAGTATATGCACACTAAATACATATTAATGTCTACACAAAGATGTATTTAAGTAAATATAATAAAATACCATAGGAAGTCATAATCATAGAAATATAAAAAGGTGTGACTAAATATTGTATATAATAAAGACCTTCTAAATGTAATTGTCAATGATTATTGCAGTATGAGGTATATGTGGCTAGAAGATATGGGGTTCACATTTATGTTAAGGAATTTATTATTTGATTAATGGAAGGGAATTAGCAACAAGGTTAACTAATAAGTCCTTGTAATGTGCCATTTGATACGCATATAATACGGATGTAATATTCCATTTGATATGTATGTAATATAGATGTAAAATTGTGCAAATGTGATTGAGATAATAAGTAAAATTTGTCAAAGGAATTCCAGAAAATTTACAACACTGGTTTTAAATTTCCGCTCTAGTTAAAATGATTGCATGTCATTTCATTGTCTTTATTCTGAATTCTATTATATAAACATCTAGAGATTAATCTTCAGTGATTTATGATAACTAAAATTGAGATCAAAATTTGGTTGAGTTGCTTGAATTTTTTGAGAGTAATACATATTTATGAATATAAGAAATATGAAAATGAAGGATTGTTTTCAATTTATTCAGGACAAGAAATTCTAGCAAAGTTTCAGAGATGTACCAAAAATGTTTTATCTAGCTGTTGTTGTCATGTTTTAAATGCTATGATAATCATGAGGAAGGTTCCTGGGGAATTTTTAAAGCTTTTTTTTCAAGTATATTTGTAAATATCATAGTCCAAATATTTCATACTTCATTTACAAAAGAAGGGAAGGGTAAATGTAAGTGTTATAAAGGGTTCTTCAATGAATTAAAGTTAGGAGAGTAGCCTGAATATTCAGGGCACAGACTGAAATGAATATAAAATTTTTGAATATGTTCAAATTCAGAACTAGTTTGAGTGGAGGAAAAGTCGGGGATAGTGCCTCTAGTTTGCTATAAATGGAAGTAATTTTTATAATTTTTCATTTTTTCCCTAAATATCAAGATACTTGCTAAATACACCCAATAGCTAAATGACTACTTACTGATTTACAAAAAACAAAAAACAAACAAAAAAAACCAGTTATTCTAAAATGTAATAAAGATGTTTAATTTTTTTATATATCCCAGGTGCTATGCTAGATGCCAGGGAAAGAAAAAAATATAAAACCAATGTGGTCACCTTCTTTAATATTTTGCCATCTAGGAGAGGCTAAGTGAATATACTGTGAAAAGAGAAGATGTTAAATACAATAGAGAAGGACATAGGATACTATGGAAGAGTAGACGAAAACAAAAATGACCTCCCAGCAAAACTGATAATTGATTCAAATCTCTAAGGAGAAAAATAACCAAGTTAAGAAATACTGTTCCACATGAAAGGAACATTGGCAGGCATGGGACATGAGACAAGAAGACATAAAATGTTGGATAGTTAAAATGCACTTAGTATAATTGGATTCTAGGTTTGGAAGGCAGGAAGTTGAAGGAAAACAAAGCTAGACACATTAGCAGGCATCGGATCATGAAGGACATATGTCAGGTAAATAAACGTATTTTAAAGAAGGATTAAGCACAGATCGTTTGGAAAAGAAGTCAGTAATGGATCTAGATAAGTGAAACACCTAGGAGTCCAAGAGAAGACCCCAGGTAATCATGTGCAAGAAGAAATCATATTTTCAAACTCCAAGAGACAAACAAGAAGTGATAATATGGACTTTGAGGTATTCTCTACAATTCGAAACAGCATCTTTTATCCCAAAGTCCTTTGTTTCTCAGGAGTTGTTTTGATTGTGATTGATGTCAGAGAATGTGCCTGAGAAGCCCATGGTAGAATTCCCATTCTAATAAACACAAGGATACTCTACTGTTGAATTCAAGTGATCACAGGGGGATATATTTGTATGGTGGATGCTGTGAATCTCTGCCTTCACAATCCTGCCGCCTCCCATTCCCCACATACGCTAATCTCAAGAGTGCTTCCTTTATACAATTCCTGCATAACAATCCCTGTCTTGGATTCTGCTTCTTAGAGAACACATTCTGCAAACAATGGGTAGCAAAGTAAGAGAAGAGCCTGACTGACAAGCTTTTCTGCCAAGGTGTAAAGAGACATCCCTGCTAGTGAAGCATGCTTTCATAGGCTGTTCCTTAGTCCGAAGAAGTTCAGAGCAATGGCTGAACAGAACCTGAGAGATTTCATGTTAGAACTAGGCATCAATAAATTTTGAGCTAAAATGGACTCTCAAAGACAGAGAAACTGAAGGTCAAAAAAGTCAAGATTTCCCCAAAGTTACATAACTAAGAATTGGACTGAGACTGAATTCCCTATCTACTCACTCCCAGTCTTTTTCAATAAACCTGTGCTTCTCAAATAGATGTGTCTCCAGGAATTTGCACCAGCAAAACCGATTTGCTTGTAGTCAGAGGAGAAACATAAAAATTAATGGAGAATGATTTTATTTACTGTTTATATCATATGTGTTGTAGAATGTAAACACCATGTGACTTTTAAGATTAAAAAGTAAGAGACTAAAGATCTTCAGAATTCAGCTATGTCTTCAGAACTGTTTTGGGTATAGTTGAATCTCCTCTGACACTAGGCATAAGACAGTGTAAATATTTGAAAAGAACTGCAGAAAGAGCCAGGAGTGGTGGTTCAATCCTGTAATCCCAGAACTTTGGGAGGCCAAGGCGGGCGGATCACCTGAGGTCAGGAGTTTGAGACCAGCCTGCTCAACATGGCAAAACCCCGTCTCTACTAAAGATACAAAAATTAGCAGGGCATGGTGGTGCGTGCCTGTAATCCTAGCTACTTGGGAAGTTGAGACAGGAGAATCCCTTGAACCCAGGAGGCAGAGTTTGCAGTGAGCTGAGATCAGGCCCCTGTACTCCAGCGTGGGTGACAGAGCAAGACTCCATCCCCTCACCACCCCCAAAAAAAGGAATTGCAGAAAGAAATACAATTAATCCTCAAGAGTGGATTCATTTACATCTTGATTATAATGCATTCTATCTTTATGTTAATATAATATCTGTAAGAGGCCTTTTCCTATTTTCTCAAAATTCTTATTAAAGTTTCCAAACTGCAAACAATGGGTGATAACTACCTCCCCTTCTTTTTTTTTTTTTTTTTTTTTTTTTTTTTTTTTTTTTTATTATACTTTAAGTTCTAGGGTACATGTGCATAACGTGCAGGTTTGTTACATATGTATACTTATGCCATGTTGGTGTGCTGCACCCATCAACTCGTCAGCACCCATCAATTCATCATTTATATCATGTATAACTCCCCAATGCAATCCCTCCCTCCTCCCCCCTCCCCCCTCCCCATGATAGACCCCAGTGTGTGATGTTCCCCTTCCCGAGTCCAAGTGATCTCATTGTTCAGTTCCCACCTATGAGTGAGAACATGCGGTGTTTGGTTTTCTCTTCTTGTGATAGTTTGCTAAGAATGATGGTTTCCAGCTGCATCCATGTCCCTACAAAGGACGCAAACTCATCCTTTTTTATGGCTGCATAGTATTCCATGGTGTATATGTGCCACATTTTCTTAATCCAGTCTGTCACAGATGGACATTTGGGTTGATTCCAAGTCTTTGCTATTGTGAATAGTGCCGCAATAAACATACGTGTACATGTGTCTTTGTAGTAGACTAATTTATAATCCTTTGGGTATATACCCAGTAGTGGGATGGCTGGGTCATATGGTACATCTAGTTCTAGCTCCTTGAGGAATTGCCATACTGTTTTCCATAATGGTTGAACTAGTTTACAATCCCACCAACAGTGTAAAAGTGTTCCTATTTCTCCACATCCTCTCCAACACCTGTTGTTTCCTGACTTCTTAATGATTGCCATTCTAACTGGTGTGAGATGGTATCTCATTGTGGTTTTGATTTGCATTTCTCTGATGGCCAGTGATGATGAGCATTTTTTCATGTGTCTGTTGGCTGTATGAATATCTTCTTTTGAGAAATGTCTGTTCATATCCTTTCCCCACTTTTTGATGGGGTTGTTTGTTTTTTTCTCGTATATTTGTTTGAGTTCTTTGTAGATTCTGGATATTAGCCCTTTGTCAGATGAGTAGGTTGCAAAAATTTTCTCCCATTCTGTAGGTTGCCTGTTCACTCTGATGGTAGTTTCTTTTGCTGTGCAAAAGCTCTTTAGTTTAATTAGATCCCATTTGTCAATTTTGGCTTTTGCTGCCGTTGCTTTTGGTGTTTTAGACATGAAGTCCTTGCCCATGCCTATGTCCTGAATGGTACTACCTAGATTTTCTTCTAGGGTTTTTATGGTATTAGGTCTAACATTTAAGTCTCTAATCCATCTTGAATTAATCTTCGTATAAGGGGTAAGGAAAGGATCCAGTTTCAGCTTTCTACTTATGGCTAGCCAATTTTCCCAGCACCATTTATTAAATAGGGAATCCTTTCCCCATTTCTTGTTTCTCTCAGGTTTGTCAAAGATCAGATGGCTGTAGATGTGCGGTATTATTTCTGAGGACTCTGTTCTGTTCCATTGGTCTATATCTCTGTTTTGGTACCAGTACCATGCTGTTTTGGTTACTGTAGCCTTGTAGTATAGTTTGAAGTCAGGTAGCGTGACGCCTCCAGCTTTGTCCTTTTGACTTAGGATTGTCTTGGCAATGCGGGCTCTTTTTTGGTTCCATATGAACTTTAAAGCAGTTTTTTCCAATTCTGTGAAGAAAGTCATTGGTAGCTTGATGGGGATGGCATTGAATCTATAAATAACCTTGGGGAGTATGGCCATTTTCACGATATTGATTCTTCCTATCCATGAGCATGGTATGTTCTTCCATTTGTTTGTGTCCTCTTTGATTTCACTGAGCAGTGGTTTGTAGTTCTCCTTGAAGAGGTCCTTTACATCCCTTGTAAGCTGGATTCCTAGGTATTTTATTCTCTTTGAAGCAATTGTGAATGGAAGTTCATTCCTGATTTGGCTCTCTGCTTGTCTGTTACTGGTGTATAAGAATGCTTGTGATTTTTGCACATTGATTTTGTATCCTGAGACTTTGCTGAAGTTGCTTATCAGCTTAAGGAGATTTTGGGCTGAGACGATGGGGTTTTCTAAATATACAATCATGTCATCTGCAAACAGGGACAATTTGACTTCTTCTTTTCCTAACTTGATACCCTTGATTTCTTTCTCTTGCCTGACTGCTCTAGCCAGAACTTCCAACACTATGTTGAATAGGAGTGGTGAGAGAGGGCATCCCTGTCTTGTGCCAGTTTTCAAAGGGAATTTTTCCAGTTTTTGCCCATTCAGTATGATATTAGCTGTGGGTTTGTCATAAATAGCTCTTATTATTTTGAGGTATGTTCCATCAATACCGAATTTATTGAGCGTTTTTAGCATGAAGGGCTGTTGAATTTTGTCAAAAGCCTTTTCTGCATCTATTGAGACAATCATGTGGTTCTTGTCTTTGGTTCTGTTTATATGCTGGATTACGTTTATTGATTTGCGAATGTTGAACCAGCCTTGCATCCCAGGGATGAAGCCCACTTGATCATGGTGGATAAGCTTTTTGATGTGCTGCTGAATCCGGTTTGCCAGTATTTTATTGAGGATTTTTGCATCAATGTTCATCAGGGATATTGGTCTAAAATTCTCTTTTTTTGTTGTGTCTCTGCCAGGCTTTGGTATCAGGATGATGTTGGCCTCATAAAATGAGTTAGGGAGGATTCCCTCTTTTTCTATTGATTGGAATAGTTTCAGAAGGAATGGTACCAGCTCCTCCTTGTACCTCTGGTAGAATTCAGCTGTGAATCCATCTGGTCCTGGACTTTTTTTGGTGGGTAGGCTATTAATTGTTGCCTCAATTTCAGAGCCTGCTATTGGTCTATTCAGGGATTCAACTTCTTCCTGGTTTAGCCTTGGGAGAGTGTAAGTGTCCAGGAAATTATCCATTTCTTCTAGATTTTCTAGTTGATTTGCGTAGAGGCGTTTATAGTATTCTCTGATGGTAGTTTGTATTTCTGTGGGGTCAGTGGTGATATCCCCTTTATCATTTTTTATTGCATCTATTTGATTCCTCTCTCTTTTTTTCTTTATTAGCCTTGCTAGCGGTCTGTCAATTTTGTTGATCTTTTCAAAAAACCAACTCCTGGATTCATTGATTTTTTGGAGGGTTTTTTGTGTCTCTATCTCCTTCAGTTCGGCTCTGATCTTTGTTATTTCTTGCCTTCTGCTAGCTTTTGAATGTGATTGCTCTTGCCTCTCTAGTTCTTTTAATTGTGATGTTAGAGTGTCAATTTTAGATCTTTCCTGCTTTCTCTTGTGGGCATTTAGTGCTATAAATTTCCCTCTACACACTGCTTTAAATGTGTCCCAGAGATTCTGGTATGTTGTATCTTTGTTCTCATTGGTTTCAAAGAACATCTTTATTTCCGCTTTCATTTCGTTATGTACCCAGTAGTCATTCAGGAGCAGGTTGTTCAGTTTCCATGTAGTCGAGCGGTTTTGATTGAGTTTCTTAGTCCTGAGTTCTAGTTTGATTGCACTGTGGTCTGAGAGACAGTTTGTTATAATTTCTGTTCTTGTACATTTGCTGAGGAGTACTTTACTTCCAATTATGTGGTCAATTTTGGAATAAGTGCGATGTGGTGCTGAGAAGAATGTATATTCTGTTGATTTGGGGTGGAGAGTTCTATAGATGTCTATTAGGTCCGCTTGGTGCAGAGATGAGTTCAATTCCTGGATATCCTTGTTAACTTTCTGTCTCGTTGATCTGTCTAATGTTGACAGCGGAGTGTTGAAGTCTCCCATTATTATTGTATGGGAGTCTAAGTCTCTTTGTAAGTCTCTAAGGACTTGCTTTATGAATCTGGGTGCTCCTGTATTGGGTGCATATATATTTAGGAGAGTTAGCTCTTCCTGTTGAATTGATCCCTTTACCATTATGTAATGGCCTTCTTTGTCTCTTTTGATCTTTGATGGTTTAAAGTCTGTTTTATCAGAGACTAGGATTGCAACCCCTGCTTTTTTTTGTTCTCCATTTGCTTGGTAGATCTTCCTCCATCCCTTTATTTTGAGCCTATGTGTGTCTCTGCATGTGAGATGGGTCTCCTGAATACAGCAGACTGATGGGTCTTGACTCTTGATCCAGTTTGCCAGTCTGTGTCTTTTAATTGGAGCATTTAGTCCATTAACATTTAAGGTTAATATTGTTATGTGTGAACTTGATCCTGCCATTATGATATTAACTGGTTATTTTGCTCGTTAGTTGATGCAGTTTCTTCCTAGCCTCGATGGTCTTTACATTTTGCCAAGTTTTTGCGATGGCTGGTACCGGTTGTTCCTTTCCATGTTTAGGGCTTCCTTCAGGGTCTCTTGTAAGGCAGGCCTGGTGGTGACAAAATCTCTAAGCATTTGCTTATCTGTAAAGGATTTTATTTCTCCTTCACTTATGAAACTTAGTTTGGCTGGATATGAAATTCTGGGTTGAAAATTCTTTTCTTTAAGAACGTTGAATATTGGCCCCCACTCTCTTCTGGCTTGTAGAGTTTCTGCCGAGAGATCTGCTGTTAGTCTGATGGGCTTCCCTTTGTGGGTGACCCGACCTTTCTCTCTGGCTGCCCTTAAGATTTTTTCCTTCATTTCAACTTTGGTGAATCTGGCAATGATGTGTCTTGGAGTTGCTCTTCTGGAGGAGTATCTTTGTGGCGTTCTCTGTATTTCCTGAATTTGAATGTTGGCCTGCCCTACTAGGTTGGGGAAGTTCTCCTGGATGATATCCTGAAGAGTGTTTTCCAACTTGGTTCCATTTTCCCCCTCACTTTCAGGCACCCCAATCAGACGTAGATTTGGTCTTTTTACGTAATCCCATACTTCTTGCAGGCTTTGCTCATTTCTTTTTCTTCTTTTTTCTTTTGGTTTCTCTTCTCGCTTCATTTCATTCATTTGATCTTCAATCGCTGATACTCTTTCTTCCAGTTGATCGAGTCGGTTACTGAAGCTTGTGCATTTGTCACGTATTTCTCGTGTCATGGTTTTCATCTCTGTCATTTCGTTTATGATCTTCTCTGCATTAATGAGTCTAGCTGTCAATTCTTCCACTCTTTTTTCAAGATTTTTAGTTTCTTTGCGCTGGGTACGTAATTCCTCCTTTAGCTCTGATAAGTTTGATGGACTGAAGCCTTCTTCTCTCCTCTCGTCCAAGTCATTCTCTGACCAGCTTTGATCCGTTGCTGGTGATGGGCTGCGCTCCTTTGCAGGGGGAGATGCGCTCTTATTTTTTGAATTTCCAGCTTTTCTGCCCTGCTTCTTCCCCATCTTTGTGGTTTTATCTGTCTCTGGTCTTTGATGGTGGTGACGAACTGATGGGGTTTTGGTATAGGTGTCCTTCCTGTTTGATAGTTTTCCTTCTGACAGTCAGAAGGACTCTCTGTTGGTCTGTTGGAGATTGCTTGAGGTCCACTCCAGACCCTGTTTGCCTGGGTATCAGCAGCAGAGGTTGCTGAAGATAGAATATTGCTGAACAGCGAGTGTACCTGTCTGATTCTTCCTTTGGAAGTGTCCTCTCAGGGGTGTACTCCACCCTGTGAGGTGTGGGGTGTCAGACTGCCCCTAGTGGGGGATTTCTCCCAGCTAGGCTACTCAGGGGTCAGGGACACACCTGAGCAGGCAGTCTGTCCGTTCTCAGATCTCAACCTCCGCGTTGGGAGATCCGCGGCTCTCCCCAAAGCTGTCAGACAGAGTCGTTCGCGTCTGCACCGGCTCCCGCTACTTCCCCTGTTGGTCTTCAGCTGTGCGCTGTCCCCAGAGGTGGAGACTACAGAGACAGGCAGGCTTCCTTGAGCTGCTGTGAGCTCCACCCAGTTCGAGCTTCCCAGCGGCTTTGTTTACCTACTTAAGCCTCAGCAATGGCGGGCGCCCCTCCCCCAGCCTCGCTGCTGCCTTGCGGATAGATCGCGGCAGACTGCTGTGTTAGCAGTGAGGGAGGCTTCGTGGGCGTGGGACCCTCCCGGCCAGGTGTGGGATATATTCTCCTGGAATGCCTGTATGCTTACAGCGCAGTATTGGGGTGGGAGTTACCCGATTTTCCAGGTGTTGTGTGTCTCAGTTCCCCTGGCTAGGAAAACGGATCCCCTTCCCCCTTGCGCTTCCAGGTGAGGCGATGCCTCGCCCTGCTTCAGCTCTCGCTGGTCAGGCTGCAGCAGCTGACCAGCACCGATTGTCCGGCACTCCCTAGTGAGATGACCCCAGTACCTCAGTTGAAAATGCAGAAATCACCGGTCTTCTGTGTCGCTCGCGCTGGGAGTTGGAGACTGGAGTTCTTCCTATTCGGCCATCTTGCTCCGCCCCCAACTACCTCCCCTTCTAAAGGTGGGTATAAAACATATCTGGGTGGTACATGTTCATTGGCCTAGCTACCATCTCCCCAAATCTTATGAGAGAAAGCTAGAGTTTATCAAAGAGGATGATTCTTCAGAGGAATTTAAGAGTAGAAAGCACTAAGGCATATCCTACCCCCCCTCACAAACCAAGTGGGGAAACCCCCAAAAGCATCATTCAGAAATAGTCGACAGTGGGACACATGCTAGTAGAGCTGAAGCAGTTTGTAAGAATCTCTCTTGCTATCTGTGTAGAGAGAGTTGTTGGGAGGACTAGACACGTGTTCTATGAGAACTGCAGAAATATCAGCACATAATGACTCTATCTAAGCTTCTGCATTAAGAGAGGAGCACAGTCTAGCATGATCTCTAGTAGCATGAGGCCCTGTCCCTAGGATGACTCCAGTTCCCCTGCCCCTCCATTGAAATGCCTACCTGAGAAAGCTCAGTACTGCCAGATGAATTTATTTGCTTCAGCCATGCCTGAAGATAGGCCTCTGACCTCCCTTTCTTGGAGGATTTACTAAAAAGCCTTACAATCATGTCTCCTTCTTGTGTCCCTTTGAGATTTATTGTATCTCTTACAACTCAGAAGTTTCTTTCTTAAAGACAGTCGACATTCCTTTGAAATGTAATCATCAAGAAGGATAGAACCTCTGTTCTATCCTATTTCTGTGGGACAATAGAATCTTGACTTGGGAGAATTGCCAGCTAGCAGACACAGTAGGCCTAATCACATTTACACTGACCAACCCTTAGTAATTTTTCACTTCTCTGGCTCTACTTGAGTCTCTACTTGTCCCCCTCACTTAAAAAGACTCAATCACACAAATCAGAATGGAACTCAGTTCTTCCCCTACTATCAGTAGTTACTGAATAAAATCTGTTTTCACTGCTTTAAAGAATGTCTAGCCTTGTTTGCCTTTGACATTCTACAATTAGGAAGCAGGAAATGGAAACTGGGACCTGCTTCTTGCTGGGAGAGTCTTGAAAGCAGTTGGAGAGCTGTGAAGTTGTTGAACAAAGTGAGAATTCACCCATGGGTTTATTTACATTTCTCTTAGTTGGCAGGTCAGTGATGCCTGAGATTTTCTGGGATCCAATTGATGACGAAGAAGGTAGCAAGGCTCAAGTCATCTAGAAATAATCTTGTCTAATAGCATGTCAACCTTGTCATGTGCACCAGCCAAAAAGAGCAGGCATGTACTTCCCTGAGAGCTGCTAAAGAGAGCTTGCAGGATATTAGCTGAGAGTGCACAGCCTACAACAGGGAAAGGTGTCATGGGGAATCACCAACAAACCATTGATGCAGTCGCAATGACAGAATGCGTTTGCTGCCCATGCAGAATTATAATGAACACCTACTGAGGAATATGACTTTTGATGCCTTTCCTGATTTCTGCTATCCTGATCTGACCTTGAAGACTCTAGCTCTGAGGAGGAAGTGAATCAAAGGGAAGGGCAGAAGGGTGTGGACAGTTTCAAATTGAATATAGAAGGGAAGTTTTAAATTGGAGTAGATTTTTCAATACCTACCAGTGACCTGAGAGCTATGGGATATTCCCAGGTTGTCACAAAATAAGAGAGTAAGAGAAATCTGATAGAAGATTTCTATAGTCAGTGTTAGAAGAAATGAAATTATTCTTGAGTACAATCTACTAAGTCAGGTCATTTAATAACTGAATGCATTACTGTCTCAATATAGATTACATTATTTTTGTTTTTGTTAAGAAATAATTTTTAATAGAAATGTATAGTAGTTTAAGATAACTTTTGGCATTAAATACACTTTGGTTTGAGTTCTTACTTTGGTAATCACCACAAATTACTGAGTTCTGGTTTGTTGACCCCACAAATTATTTTCTCTGTGCTCACTTTTTTCACCAGTAGGATGGGAATTTGAATAATTGTAGTTTACATATTTTGTGGTATATTCCCAGCCCACCATAATTCTTCCTTCTTAGGCAGCTGCTTTCTAATCTGCAGGTAGATCAATGAGCTGATTTTCAGCAGACTGGCTGGTATGGCATACTTTGGACTAGAGCCATTGAATGAGGGGTGGTTCCCTTAGCCAAACTGGACAGCTAGTATCTCTTCCTCAGGTTCAATCTAAGAATGATTCAGGTCTTCCTTGGGAGAAGGACTCTACAATGTTCATTCAAAATCCGTTGTCAATCAGGACATGGTAGTAAAAATGAAACATGACTTGAACAAAAAAATACTGAGAGTGCTTTTGTTCCTAGTTGTAGTTCCCTTCTGCAAACATCTTTGCATGCTCATTCTAGGGTTCTGTGAGATTCCACCTTTATTTTCATATAATAAGTTTGAATCTATCATTGTTTATTTTAACTTGGATTAGATAGGTAAACTAGTTCAAAAAGCTTGGATTCCAATCTTAGTTCCAGAATTTACTGGCTGAGTTAACCATGGACAAGACACTTAAACTCTCTGCCTCCATTTTTTCTCTTGTATTGTGGGGATAGAATAATATTTACTCCAAAATCACACTGATTCATGAGGATTAAATTAGTCACTATAAGTTATTTATTATTGAGTTGATTTCTATAATTTGGAGATAAAAAAGCCTCCAACTAATAAATTATTACTTGATTCACAGAATTGGTGTGTGGAATGAAAGAGAAAATGCATGAAAAGACTTTAGGACAGTGTGCATGTACCAAGCGTACCATGGTAAATATTAGCTGTTATTATCTGTTGCTTTCTTATTTCTTGGTTACTACATTTGTACTATGGTTTGAATGTGTGACCCTAAAACGTGTTGGAAACTTACTCCTCAATACAACAATGTTAGCCTGTTCGGTATAATAAGAGGTGATTTGGTCCCGAGGACAAAGTGAATGGATTTACACCATTATCATAGGAGGGGGTTCATTATAAAAGGGGTAGTTGGGCTCCCTTTTTCTTTTTCTCTTTCACTGTCTTTCTGCCCTTTTGTCTACTATCATGGGATGATACAGCAAGAAGGCTCTCACCAGATGTGACCCCTCAATTTTGGACTTTCTAGTCTCCAGAACTACGAACCATTAAATTTCTGTGTATTATAAATTACCTAGTCTATGGTATTCTGTTATAGCAACAGAAAATGGGCTAAGACAATCTGATATTACAGTAGTTTCTCATTATTTGCTATTTTGCTTTCCTCAGTTTCAGTTACTCCATGGGCAAATGCCATTAAAAAATATTAAATAGAAAATTCCAGAAATAATTCACACATTTTAAATTGCGCACCTTTCTGAGTACTGTGATGAAATCTCATACCATCCCCATCCATCCCACCTGGGATGTGAAAAATTCCTTTGTCCATTTTATATAAGAAACTTGATTGTTTATGGTATCTGAGAAGAAACCTGGAGCCAATCTCCTGTAAATACAAAGGATGACTGGATATAGGACTTGGTACTATTTGAGGTTTCAGGCTTCTACTGCGGGACGGTCTTTGAATTCTATCCCCTGTGGAGTAGTGGGGACTACTGTAATCTTCAGAAACATTGAGATTACACAAAGTTTCCATTTCCTACTTTTAAACCCACAAGCAACCAAGAGAACTGCAGACAAAAGGTGGCATATTTGTGTGAAGATTATATTTAATTTCCATATTGCTTCATATCTCTTCATATTTATTCAGATCCATATCTATGATCCTAGGACAGAGAATAGAGACATTCACAGAGAAACCTTACCAAAACAGATTAAAGCAACTTAAATTGATTTAATATTCCCAGGACAGTTAATAATAAATTCTTCTGCTCAGATAGTTTTCAATTTCATTAATAAGATTGTATTTACAAGTAAGGGCATGATGTTGTATTTTACATATAAGTTCTTAAGTTTTTCCTACCAAAGCCAGGTTGCATGCTGACAAAAATGAAAGTGAATTTCCCAGAGATAACACATTTTGTTCTTAATTATCTCTGCTCATTATAGCTTTTTGTTGTTGTTTTGCCATCGTGTAATAACATTTTAGGGCAGGTTCACATTAGCCCTTGTTTTTACTGTTGGTCTGTTTTCATATCATCCAAATTTATATTCTTCAATCCTTTTCCCTGATTTATTCCCGTTAACTAGAGAATAGTATTTTCTTACACATCCTTACTATTTTATTGTAAATAGTGTAATACAAAAATATTAATGTAGTTCCTCTACCATTATTTAAAATTTTTAAATGTCAAATGACATTAAGATTCTCAACTAACCCCCGTTAATTTAGTTATCTGATAATGTGTTCTCCTATGGAAAAACATAGTGTTTTCTTTGAAAGACTGAATTGCAGTATCAGAAAAAATAGTCATATTTAGCATTTGGCCATAAAACTTCATTAAAATTCATTAGATGAGGGAAAATAGGCTCATTATAAATTTAAAATACATCAGTGAATGAAATTAGAGGCATTTATTTTTCTTCAATCATTGGTTTTAGTCTTATATTAAGTCTAAGAAAATTATCAGTACTTATGGTCTTCCTTTAAAAAAAAACTCATAAAAGTCATTCTTATATACTCATGTTTATGGTAGTATACTACTCTCTTTGGAACATTCTTTCCTCTGCTTTTCAAAATTCTAGTGACTTTCTATTTTTTAAGTTTTGGCTTAAATGGCATTTCCTCATTGTAGATTTAAACAGGACTTTCTCAACTCCCAGTGCACCCTGTCCTGGAACCATTAAAAATTAAGTTGCATGATCACTGAATACCATTTTTTTTCTAATTCTACCAACTGTTTAAACATTGCCACTTAAAGTGATTTCATTGGCATTATGTAAGAAATTATAATGATATTTTCTGCTTTCTATTTTTGTTAGCAAATTTACTTTAGAAAAAAATGCTTTTAAACATGTCTGCCAATTAAAAGGACTATTAGTAAACTCATCAAATGTTAAGTTTCTATACCTAGAGTAAAATATGTATCTATTCTCTAGAGATAATTTGGTACAATTGAGGTCATTAGTATCTTATCGGTTTATGCAATTGTTCATTTCAAGTATACGCAACTCAATATATTTTTCTTGTAATTCAACTTGGAATATACCCTGAAAAACTTTGGGGGACATGCTGTGGTACATTTTCTGTATGGACCTTGTATTCTAGTTCTACACTTGCCTTTAACTAGTAGTTTACTTAAGTTACTACACTTTTTTTGAACATTGTTTCTGCACCTCTAAAATATTTCAATAGTGAATGATTTTAGTAATTCTACAAAAACTTTAAACATGTATTTTAATTATATTTTATGTGTTAAATTATCTTTATGTGTGGGTATACATGTGATGTATATAACAATTGTATTAAAAACAAATAGGAATGCATGCAATGAAGTCATGGCTGTTAAGAAATTTAGCCCTGAATTAGAAATATAAGATAAATCACACTTCCCAGTGTGCATGAATACATGTACTTGGAAATATTTAGCTAGTTGATCATTCTTGCTTTGACTGTAACCTTTTGTAGAATAGGCCTATATCATTTGCTTTATTATCCATATCATTTGTGCCATGGTCAAGTTTTACTGCATATAATTCAGTTTTTCTGTGAATAGGTGGGGCAGAAGATAGTGCCAAAAAGAAAGAATGGAACCTTTACTGTGACTTGTTTTCTATAACCACATTTTATACCACATATTTTTATTCACAAAATAATATATGAAAGGACATAAGCCTTATCCATTCTGGTAAATTTTGGATTTAAAAAATCTATACTGTATTCTGCAAAAGAGAACACAAAGATCTATGCTTCCAAACTATTAGAAAGCATGAGGGTTAAAAGAGTTTTCACCCTATTTTCTGACCTGTTGTAATTATTTCTCAATTTTTCTCCCCATCTCATCTTCTTCCCCACCATAATCCTTTCTATATTCTACTCTCAGATCTATCATTTTGAAGTCCAATTCTGGTCATTATGTCTTTTGATTGATTGAAAACCATTCTAATGGTTTTATATTTTAATCTGTCATTTAGCGTTCTCTGCCGTATGAGTCACACCTGAATTTCCAGCTTTATTTCTCAGTCAATCCCATATCTGCTCTGCTCCCAAACCAAACTAGACAGCTCTCTTCTCTTTCAAGTATTTGTTCATTCTGATTTATTTTAAGTATCATTTAAACTGATCCTTAAGTACCATTTCAGATACTATTTTCTCCATAAAATAGTTTTCTTGATTACCTAAATTGAAAGTAAGAAAGGGAAAAATCTTTGTTTATGGAAATATTTTGATGATGTATTTATGTTGTGTTTGCACAGATGAAAGGCAACAAAAAGTTTTGCTAAACTATTCTGCAAAATAAATGGACATAAAAGACAGAAATCCAGGGAGAAAAAAAAAAATGTCCACACATGCTATGAATGCCTTTTGTAAATGATTTTTTTTTTTTTTTTTTTTTTTTTTTTTTGAGACGGAGTCTCGCTCTGTCGCCCAGGCTGGAGTGCAGTGGCCGGATCTCAGCTCACTGCAAGCTCCGCCTCCCGGGTTTACGCCATTCTCCTGCCTCAGCCTCCCGAGTAGCTGGGACTACAGGAGCCCGCCACCACGCCCGGCTAGTTTTTTGTATTTTTTAGTAGAGACGGGGTTTCACTGTGTTAGCCAGGATGGTCTCCATCTCCAGACCTCATGATCCGCCCGTCTCGGCCTCTCAAAGTGCTGGGATTACAGGCTTGAGCCACCGCGCCCGGCCGAATGATTATATTTTTGTGTTGAAATAAAGAAGAGGCCTGTTTTGTGATATCTTGGTGGATTGTATGGTCTAGTTACTATTTCACAAGCCCAAGGAAAAATGGCCTCTCTTGTTCCTCTCCTCTTTCTCTTGCACAGGCAGTGGGTTAGCATATGGTTGAGGTGTTGCCAATTAGACAATTTCAGTGTCTCCTGGGACTCTGAATCTCAAGCAAGTGGCTCAGAACATGGCACATGTCCCGTGCTGGGGGCGGATAGACCAGTCTGTTCCTAGATCAGCCTCATTATAACTCTTGTTCCCTGGCTCTCCAGAACATTGAACATCTTTTGATACATTTTCTAAGCTGATTTCATTTACTTTCCTCAATTTGATGAACACTAGATATCCACCCAATAGGTTCCCTTTTTTGTATAATCATGTAAGTCTCCTGAAAGATGACAGAGGTCCTGTGGTAGGCAGAATAATGGCCTCCCAAAGATGTCCAAAGCCCAATTCCTGGGAACTGTGCCTATCTTACTTTACATGACAAAGGGGAGTTGGGGATGCAGATGGAATTAAGATTGCTAGCCAGCTGACTCTGAGATACAGAGATTATCCTGGAGTATCTCAGTGGGCCTATATAATCACAAGCATCCTTAAGTGTAGAAAAGGGTGTTGTAAGAGTAAGTCTGAGAGATACAATATGAGAAAAAGTAGACCTGCCATTGCTTTCTTTGAAAATAAATGAAGGGACCATGAGCCAAAAAATTCAGACATCTTCTAGAAGATGGAAAAGGCAAGGAAATGCATGCTCACTTAGATGCTCCAGTAAGGAACACAGCCCTGTCAAAACCTTGATTTAAGCTCACTGAGGATTGTGTCATAGTTATAAGCAAGAGAATAGGGAATAAGCTGTTTTTGTCTCCAGCTGAGCCCAGTGTTCCCTGCTGGAGAATGCTGTAGTTCATAGTGAAGAGAAGAGCAGGTTATAAACCTCCAGTGTACCTCTGACTTCAAAAATGAAATCCCCTGTCTTTGATAATAGGTAATCTCATCTCCTTTCAGTCACTGTTGTTGACTTCACTTCACATTTATTTTCAATTTAACATCTCAGTATTTCAGCCATTGTCATGTACTGATAAATATGCAGCACTGCTCTCTGATTTCATACAGATTTTCAGACATGGATATTAACATTTGAAAAGGCAGACACCTATTTCTTGGTCCTTTTCTGATGATGTAGACTATCAGTTCTCTGGAAGAGATATCACTGTTGTAAGAACCTTACTAATGCTCTGTTTCCCTGCCTTCTTAGTTGTGGAATGCCTGACACTCAGACATCTGACCTAAAGTTAACAAATAAATTAGTACTACTCTTGTACACTTTTAATATATTACAGTTACGGTAAAAGCAAAGATATCCAGGCAGTCTATTTTTTTAACGAAACAAAACACCTAGTAAAGCGTCTCACTTTTATTTCTACTTTTGTAATTTACTCAGTACAATTAACCTTTAAATATATATGTAATATATGTAGATAGAATATCAATTAAAACAAAATATTTCTTGCTGTTAATGTATGGCATTTAAATACTCCTTTATTGTATTATTTATAAAACTGTTTTATAGAACACTAAAAAGTATGAGGCTACTTAAAAATGTTAATCTTATAATTAATAGTCAGAGGCATACGCTTTTCCCCAACACAAGGCACTGCTATTCTAAATCTGTCATTCTGAACTTTACAGTAGGAGACAGCCATCTGCCTTCATGCAGCCATATAAAACAAAGCAAGAATATATGCTCTTATGTTTCTCTTGGTGAGATGTGAGATCATTATGATGAAGTAGGCAACAAGATTTAGTTAATATGAATTAAGATAGCATGTGTTGAAGAAAAAAAGAGCATATTAAATCAAACTAATTCTATAAGTCAATGTTATCAGTTGATTGAATATGGATGATTTGATAAAGTAGAGCAGCATATGATGTAATCCCAAGTAGATGGGAAATAGGTGTGTGGGTGACCCATTCCTTAGTCTTATAGCTCCAGAAATCCTTTCTCTGTGTTACTGGATCTAGTGCTATTTTAGTTAAGGCCTATACTTTAATTGACATCTCTATTTTTCTGTGAAACATGAAAGTTGTTAAAATATCATAACATTCTTTCACAGGTTAAGAACATTAACTAGAAGTAAAAAGGAGTGAGGCTTGGGAAGAAAAATCAGTTTCCAGCATATCTTTACATCTAGATGTCTACACAATTATATATTTTTTCAGTCATGTTCTTTCATCAGTTATGTCTAGATTTTTCTGAAATTCAAATACTTTAAAATCTGCTTTCTAGATTTTAGTTTAAGTAAAATCATTATGAAAAGATATGACCACTCAGACAAATTTTTTGGTTCACCTAATGTGTGTTTTTCAGTTTAATTTTATGGGGACTATGATATCTTCTGCATTAAAAACTTACTAGATCAACATTAACTTCTTTGGTTTGATGATTTTTGAAATTTCATTTTTTAAAGAAAACTCTCTTTGCTTCCCGAAGCAAAGATTTTTTTCTTTCATAAACAGATGACAGAGTGGAACAATTTAAAAATTTTATGTCATGCCATCACATTAAATTTGATTTTCCAACTAGTACAGTAATATAGCATGGTGGTTAAATGTGAAATCTGGAGTCAGCCAAGATTACTTCTAATCCCATTTCTACCATGTACAAACTGTGTGACCTTGACAAAGTAATTTAACAACTCGAAGCTTTAGATCTCTCATTTGTAAATGGGGGTAATTTAGAGAGCCTACTTCAGCAGGGTTATTCTGAGGGTTAAGTGAAATAGGACGCATGAAGCACTCAGTGCAGTGTCTGGTAAATCAGGACTCTTCACAACAATATCATGCAAATTTCGTTCCTGAAGCAGAAGTTCATATATTTTAGGTGTTGATTGTACTTAATAATGGATTCATTTAAAAATTATTTTCATGGCATTCTATCTGTAAATTCTGATTTATCTGTAAAATGTAAGCATTTAATACTGAGAACATTTCTAAGAAGTTATAAAAATGTGAATATAATAAATATAAATAGGGAAGATTTAGGAACTATTTATCCAAAGCAAAGTTTTTACCAGGCAATTGAAACAATTTGAAAATGGCATATAATAATTACTGAAATTTACACTTAAATTTCATCATCTGTAGCATGATTCAGGTTTCATCTGGCCAACCTGAGTCATACTATAAAAAATGACATCCTAGGGCCAGATTCCAGAATTACAGATCTTAGGCATTAGCAGTAGTCAACATGTATCAGTATGGATGCTAAGGCACATAACATCACAAATTACATTTAGAACAATAGGTTGAAAACACAATCCTGCCCTTGGCTTTCTTTATGATAGAAAGAGGCAAGATAATTAAAATGTGAAGAGTAAATGGTTAAAAATAAATATTCATTACTTTGATATTTATAAATAAAATTTCAGTTCTGAACATGCACATCACATGGCACTCTATGTACTGTACTGAAACACTTTCCAAAAGAGGCAGCAACAAAAAAAATTACAGATAATATTATGATAATCTAAAAATAGTCTTATTACATTAATTTTGTTTAGTATATCACATGCCTCAGTATTAATGAATTAGTTACTCTTCAATTGCAATTTTGTAATTAGTAAGAATTATTAATAAAACTATTAGTCATAGTGTTCGTTATGTACTTTTAAAAAAGAAATACTCTATAGATTACTTAGTGTTTAGCAAAACATCCCATTTAGTGGTTTTTAAAATATTATAAATTCAGCAAGAAAACTAGTTAAAAACTTAAGAAGTATAAAATGATTAATAATATGAAAACATAATTTCTACAGCAAAAGTAGGGTAGATTTTCAATTCTTTTCCTGGGGTCAATTTCCTATATTCTGCTACCAAAAACATCAAATACAATTAAACCTCAATGAAGCCTTGCTTAACTCCAAAATACCTCTATTTGTTTTTTTTCTGGAGGACAATACAGGTTACTCTATGAAGTGTTAAAGATACTAGGTAAAGAGTTAAAAGAGAGAGAATTGAGGATTCAGTGGGACAGAGAGAAATGATGGCTTAGAGGGTTATTGCTAGTGTAATGTGTATGTCTGACCAGGAGATACACTAACATTAAAAAACTAAAATAGACCAGTCACAGTGGCTCACATATGTAATCCCAGCACTTTAGGAGGCTGAGGCGGGAGAATCACTTGAACCCGAGAGGTGGAGGTTGCAGTGAGCCAAGATCACGCCACTGCACTCCAGCCTGGACAGCAGAGCGAGACTCCATCTCAAGATAGATTAATAAATAAGAGTATTTTTTAAGACTCCACCTAGCACAAAATAAAAAAGATAAAAAGCATCTCAGAGTTTTAAATAGTTAAATGTAGATCTAAAAGAGCTTTACAATCCAAATTATCTCCCTAGACCCCTCTATTCATATAATATCAATGGCTTTAAATTATAGCAGAAAGCAAACATCATGATATTTTGCAAACACATGAAATACTTTTCTAAAAATCAAGCCATAGTGATGTATCTTCAGAGCATTTTATAGACAAAATCAATTTTGAAGAACACTTCTATGATGTCTTAACATGAACATGAAAATAGACTATGTTTCCATTTCTGTGCCTTTTACTGTATTTGTTTGCTTACTTGGCTAAATATTAAACATTCACAGTCACACAAAGTCATTGTGGAAGAAGGTAGGAATAACACACACACAGCCACATCCATACACCTTGAATTAACATTAGGCGGTCCCACATTTTAGCGCTTAAATGGGGAGTTATTAAATATAGTCTTGGATAAGTAATAAATTATCTGCTATCTGAATCATAATCCAATAGTACTCCCCATCCCCTCCTCCGTAATTTAGAACATGAGATTAGTTGTATAGACACAACGACACTTCAGCTATCGTGCAAGGACAATCAGTCAGCTGCATCATGACTTAATGCCTTTGTAATCTGTCCAGGGTGTTTCTGGCTTTAGTTGTCTAGCATTTCCCTAATTAACTGAAAACATCTTAGGAGGCTATTAGATGTTGACAATAGGATAATATATTTTTTTCATTCATTAACAGCTTCATTAATGTTAAAATCATGTTCTTAAGCATCAAAAGTTAATGTATTATTATTAAACACTAAATTCAAATATGAGGATTTGCATATGAAGTATATAAATGTGACTATTTTGCAATTAAGCAATAAAAATAGTATTAGTTATAACCTAATTATCTCTATGGAAACAAAGGAAAGATTCACCGTAATTTTAGAAGTAACTACATAGAAAACACTATGTTTGAATTTTAACTTCTATTTTATATGGCAATTGGAAATATATGTTGAATGGCATTCCTAATGCCAAAAACATCTTAGGTTTGCTTCTACAATACTAAACTGAACGTATTCTATCAGAATTCATTTTTAAATAAAATTATACAGATGTTTCTCGTTTGTGCTAGTACCCATCACTAAGTTTACAATACATTTCAACTCCTGTCCATTCTCTGGAGAAGTTTTTAAAAATAAATACAAAAGGATAATGAAGATTGATTACCTTTTTCACAGAAGCGGCCAGTGAAATGTAGTGGACAGTCACATTGGAATGACACTATACCACTGGAGAGGAAGATGGGATGGCATGTGCCTCCATTGTGGCATACATCCTCCTGGCACACAGAGGGTGCTGCAACAGAGGGGCTGACAGAAGTCCACATGGTATCAACCCCTTGTGTCACATCAGAAGCATCAACAAAGGAGGCTGTTGGAGACAGCATAAATCCCTGGGATCTGTGATTTATAAACAGACCAGAAAACAAAATATAAGTAGAAGCCCTAGGAACATAAATAGAAACAACAGAAAATTTGATTTAATATAAGAGAAAATAAAACCAATACTGATCCAAGGTTTAACTGAGGACAAATAAAATTTTCATGTTTGTTTCACAATTATGAGATTTGTAAATGTTAAAAATTGCTGAGCCACATAATATGACCCTGTAGTAGTAAGAAACGTGGAAGAAATGACCTTCATAAACTTGTCAGTTATTTTATGGAAAAAACATAGTCCTCCTTTAGCTGTTTCAGATCTTATGAGCCTAAGATCAAGAATTAGGTCATGCTACATTTTCATGCTAAAATTGTTCGAACTTGAAGGATTTCTAAGTTAACTGCTAAAAATGTGCATTCATTAGTCTGATTTAGCATTAATTTCTGGGAGCTATCCAAGAGGTACCTTAGAAATACCCACAAATATTCCTTATTTTTTCTTACAAATTTTAATACTATTTTAATTTTTTCTTCATAATAAATAATGAACAACAAAATTCTCTGAATTATGTGAAATTTCCTACTTTTACATTCAAAACCCCTTGACAATCGGATTCATCCCTGCTCTTCCAGTCTACTTTATCATGATTCCTAATGAATACCTTAAATTCTCTCAGACCAAATAAGATTGCTATTCCTTAAAGACCCTGAAATTTCCTAATTTTGGAAGTTTGTTTAATATACTTTTTATGAATCATTATTCCTCAATTCCTATCTAAAGTTCACCTACAGTGCTAAGCCCACGCCTCTATTATTGTTTTTCCCCGTCCCAACAAGGTGAAACTGATGTTTCTCTCCTGTCTAAAATTCCACATCTCATTTGTACCATTGTTAGAACATTTACCACGTGCTTGTGGTATACTTATTTTATGTGTAGCCTCTACTATTTAGGTTGTATATATTCATCGTTTTTTCTTTCTCCCTCCACACAAAAGTTTCTCATTTTATCAGAATTATTCATAATACTTAAGAAAATTTGTGCGTTCAGCATACTCATGCGTTTGACATACTGTTTGGGAAAGTTTTTAGAATTTCACTTAATATAATCATGAGATAATTATCTTTTTAATGTAAAAAACCTTTGTGAAATAAAAACTAACAATTAAACATAGGGAATTTTTATTTTATACCTTGTCATAAAGATAAAACCTTAGCAAAAGAAGTCACTTCAAACATTCCTCAACTGATCTTAGAGACTTAAATAGCTATTTTTATATCTACGACACACATTAATGTCAACTTATTGGAATAAAAGAGTTAAAATGAAATAGATAGTTTATATTGTACTGATACATTAATGTGCAGGTCAGTTCTTTTGCAACCTGAAATTCTTTATGGTGTTCATCACAGATTGTAACAATATGTTTATTTTCATGATGGAGCCTGACCTACTTCTCTTTTCTCTGGATTGCGATCTATGTGAAGGATGGTGGGATGAGCTCTGTGTTCTTCGTTTTATTCCTAACAATGCTTGGTCTCTAGTAGGCTCTCCAGTAAATATTGTATAACTAATTTTGAATCTTTTTTTGTAAATATGCAATGCATCACACTACTTTCTGTTACTGTTGTTTGTTTGTTTGAGATGAAGTTTCGGTCTTGCTGCCCAGGCTGGAGTGCAATGGTACGATCTCGACTCACTGCAGCCTCCACCTCCTGGGTTCAAGCAGTTCTCCTGTCTCAGATTCCTGAGTAGCTGGGACTACAGGCACCCACCACCATGCCTGGCTAATTTTTTGTATTTTCGGTAGAGATGGGGTTTCCCCACATTGGCCAGGCTGGTCTCGAACTCCTGGCCTCAGGTGATCCACCAGCCTCGCCCCCCCCCCCAGCATTGGGATTATAGGTGTGAGTCACTGTGCCTGGCCTGTACCACACTACTAAACAAGGACAATAGCAATGAAATAATTTTGTCACCCCGGATTAATGTTATAACTACATTATGTAACTCTTTAGTTTTATAAATAATATAAATTCTAACGCTTTTGATACAGTTTTGTAATCAACTTTCTCTGATCTTGCTCTATCAGAAAATTAGCATACATCTTCCTATTAGTACTTACAATATAAGGTTGTCTCTTTAAGGCAACTTTCATCAAGTTAAATGGCAATGCTAATATGCATGGCATGGGATTTATTACTCAATATTCTGAATTCTAATTTAATTTTTAATTTTAATGTTTCTGAATAATTTCACCATTTCATCTAACATTTGCCATGGACTTCATGAACTGCAGTCAGTCACCACTTTCTCAGGAATACATTAGAATTAAATGCCACTACTTCTTTCTCCTACTGTAGCTGCTCAGGGAGCCTAAGCCTCACCTGAAAAAAAATCAATACTTTGCATCTGTCAGTTGTTAACTGATTGCGCAAAAATAATTGCTATCAATTGATCCGAAAACATCAGGATCACAAATCAATTTTTGAAAGCAACATTAATCATTTGATCTTAGCTATAAAGATCAAATTTCATATGTGATATGTGATAATTAATAGTCTTTGGCTTTCAGTTTTATTTTTGGAAGTTATAGATTATGTCATGAATTTACTTGTTTAAAATTTAGAATGAATAAAATGTATTCAATTTGTTATATATTTAAAAAGGAAAATTAGTTCACAATGCTAAAATTTTACCTTATTTTTACATACAGGTTAAAAATATCAAGTGACTGTGGAGGTTTATTAAACATAACCAGATGATGGACCTAATTGGCAATGCAAAAAAGGAACAGTAAAATTACCATTTTTAAAATTCTAGAAATCATAAATATATGAGAGTTTAGAAAATAGTAAGTGCAAAAATCTGTTTGATCACTTCTTAGGTAAGTTTCTATAAGGATACAGTGATAAACCAGCCATTCTTATAACAAGAAATTAGTCTTCAATAACTTTTTCTTAATGAATTAGTATCAGAATAACATGTGCTCACTGGATTCAAAACCAAACTTGATCATTAGAGAAAGGCACCTTGATAATACAGCAATTTCTTTTTATTATTATTATTATTGTTATTATTATACTTTAAGTTCTAGGGTACATGTGCATAACGTGCAGGTTAGTTACATATGTATACTTGTGCCATGTTGGTGTGCTGCACCCATCAACTCATCAGCACCCATCAACTCCTCATTTACATCAGGTAAAACTCCCAGTGCAATCCCTCCCCCCTTCCCCTTCCCCATAATAGGCCCCGGTGTGTGATGTTCCACTTCCTGAGTCCAAGTGATCTCATTGTTCAGTTCCTACCTATGAGTGAGAACATGCGTGTTTGGTTTTCTGTTCTTGTGATAGTTTGCTGAGAATGATGGGTTCCAGCTGCATCCATGTCCCTACAAAGGACACAAACTCATCCTTTTTTATGGCTGCATAGTATTCCATGGTGTATATGTGCCACATTTTCTTAATCCAGTCTGTCACTGATGGACATTTGGGTTGATTCCAAGTCTTTGCTATTGTGAATAGTGCCGCAATGAACATACATGTGCATGTGTCTTTATAGCAGCATGATTTACAATCCTTTGGGTATATACCCAGTAATGGGATGGCTGGATCATATGGTACTTCTAGTTTTAGATCCTTGAGGAATCGCCATACTGTTTTCCATAATGGTTGAACTAGTTTACAATCCCACCAACAGTGTGAAAGTGTTCCTATTTCCCCACATCCTCTCCAGCACATGTTGTTTCCTGACTTTTTAATGATTACCATTCTAACTGGTGTGAGATGGTATCTCATTGTGGTTTTGATTTGCATTTCTCTGATGGTCAGTGATGACGAGCATTTTTTCATGTGTCTGTTGGCTGTATGCACGTCTTCTTTTGAGAAATGTCTGTTCATATACCTTGCCCACTTTTTGATGGGGTTGTTTGTTTTGCAGTACATCAAAAAGCTTATCCACCATGATCAAGTGGGCTTCATCCCTGGGATGCAAGACTAGTTCAACATATGCAAATCAATAAACATAATCCAGCATATAAACAGAACCAAAGACAAAAATCACATGATTATCCCAATAGATGCAGAAAAGGCCTTTGACAAAATTCAACAGCCCTTCATGCTAAAAACTCTCAATATATTCGATATTGATGGAACGTATCTCAAAATAATAAGAGCTATTTATGACAAACCCACAGCCAATATCATACCAAATGGGCAAAAACTGGAAGCATTCCTTTTGAAAACTGCACAAGACAGTGATGCCCTCTCTCACCACTCCTATTCAGCATAATGTTGGAAGTTCTGGCCAGGGCAATCAGGCAAGAGAAAGAAATAAAGGGTATTCAATTAGGAAAAGAAGAAGTCACATTGTCCCTGTTTGCAGATGACATGATTGTGTATTTAGAAACACCATCATCTCAGCCCAAAATCTCCTTAAGTTGATAAGTAACTTCAGCAAAGTCTCAGGATACAAAATTAATGTGCAAAATTCACAAGCATTCTTATACACCAGTAACAGACAAACAGAGAGCCGAATCATGAATGGACTTCTGTTCACAAATGCTTCAAAGAGAATAAAATACCTAGGAATCCAACTTACAAGGGATGTAAAGGACCTCTTCAAGGAGAACTACAAACCACTGCTCAGTGAAATAAAAGAGGACACAAACAAATGGAAGAACATACCATGCTCATGGATAGGAAGAATCAATATCGTGAAAATGGCCATACTGCACAAGGTAATTTATAGATTCAATGCCATCCCCATCAACCTACCAATGAGTTTCTTCACAGAATTGGAAAAAACTGCTTTAAAGTTCATGTGGAACCAAAAAAGACCCCTCATTGCCAAGACAATCCTAAGTCAAAAGAACAAAGCTGGAGGCATCATGCTACCTGACTTCAAACAATACTACAAGGCTATAGTAACCAAAACAGCATGGTACTGGTACCAAAACAGAGATATAGACCAATGGAACAGAACAGAGTCCTCAGAAATAATACCACACATTTACAACCATCTGATCTTTGACAAACCTGAGAAAAACAAGAAATGGGGAAAGGATTCCCTATTTAATAAATGATGCTGGGAAAATTGGCTAGCCATAAATAGAAAGTTGAAACTGGATCCTTTCCTTACTCCTTATACGAAAATTAATTCAAGATGGATTAGAGACTTAAATGTTAGACCTAATACCATAAAAACTCTAGAAGGAAACCTAGGTAGTACCACTCAGGACATAGGCATGGGCAAGGACTTCATATCTAAAACACCAAAAGCAATGGCAACAAAAGCCAAAATTGACAAATGGGATCCAATTAAACTAAAGAGCTTCTGCACAGCAAAAGAAACTACCATCAGAATGAACAGGCAACCTACAGAATGGGAGAACATTTTTGGAATCCACTCATCTGACAAAGGGCTAATATCCAGAACCTACAAAGAACTCAAACAAATTTACAAGAAAAAAGGACAGCAATTTCTAGTCATGTTGGGGAACTCCAGTTGGAAGAGGAAAGGAACACACACTATTCATCGTTTCAACCCCACAGCAAGCAGGCTGTGAAAACCATGACGCTAAACACTTCTCATTGCTCAGCCTGAAGGATTTTGCTCATTGCCAGCTGACTTTCCCACTGCTCAACAGACATTTGTCTGGCACAAATTTTTAGAGTGGGCTCACTCAGATATGTGCCTCGAAACCCATCATCTCAAGTACAGAAGTAGGATCATTTTTAGAATGACGATGAAGTATTAAAAAGAAATGCTGCTAGAAGACCCTTGAGTTTAGAGCTTTAATAGTGTAAAGGGAAGAAAAGATTCAAAAATCACTGTGTTTGATTGTAAAGAGTAGTAAAATAAATGAGTTATAATCTGGATAACAAAATGCATATATCTCATGTAAAGAAAACGTACTTTTTGTTTTACAAAAATGAGAATATACTATAAACACATACTTCATTCCACTTTGTCTTTCCACTTATTAGATATACTATTCTACTCTGTTTTTTTTCACTTAAATGTAGTTCTTGGTGGGCTGCTCTATTTGTCAGTATAGTTCTTCACTTTCCTTTTAAAATCTGCAGTGTTTTTATTGTTTGGATATATCATCATGGATTGTATCAGTTTGTAACTGATATATTTAAGTTGTTTCAAGTTTTTTCTTGTTATCTGAATCATAATTTTATTTTCAATGGTTACATTGAGATATAATTTGCATACATAGTGTACCCATTTAAAGCACATTATTTAATATTTTTTAGTAGATACAGAATTGTACAACCATCACCACAATCTAGCTTTATATTTTGTCACTCACAAACGAAATGTCATTTCCCTTAACAGCCACTCTCCACCATACATCCTCAGTCTAGTGTTGGTAAACCTTTAATCTACATTCTGTCTCTATAGATTTGCCTATTTTAGACATTTCATATAAATAAAATCAGATAACATATACTGTTTTGGACTGGCTTTTTCATTTAGTATAGTATTTTGAAGGTTCCACCCACGTTGTTGCATGTATCAGAACTTTATTCATTTTTTTTTTTTCTTTTGACACAGAGTCTCGCTCTGTCACCCAGACTGGAGTGCAATGGCCGATCTCGGCTCATGCAACCTCCACCTCCCTGGTTCAAGAGATTCTCCTGCCACAGCCTCCGGAGTAGCTGGGACTACAGGCATCCGCCACCACGCCCGGCCAATTTTTTTTTTTTTTTTTTTTTTTTTTTTTTTGGTATTTTTAGCAGAGACGGGGTCTCACCGTGTTAGCCAGGGTAGTCCCTATCTCCTGACCTCGTGATTCACCGGCCTCGGCCTCCCAAAGGGCTGAGATTACAGGCCTGAGACACTGCACCCGGCCCCTTTATCCATTTTTAGTACTGATACGGATCTATCATATTGTATTTATCTGTTCATTGGTTGACAGATGTGGGACTTTTCCACCTTTTGGCTATTGTAAATAATACTATGAACATTCATATTCAAATTTTTGTCTGGATGTATGTTTCAATTTCTCTTGGATATGTAATCAGGAGTAGAATTGCTGGATTATGTAGTCTATGTTGAACATTTTGAGCAACTGCCAAACTATTTTCCAAAGAGGCTTCACCATTTTACATTTCTGCTAGCAAAATATAAGAGTTCAAATTCTCCATATCCTTGTTGGATCAAGAATTCTTTTTTCTTTGTATCTTTGACAAAAATCTCCCCATTTCTTCTACCCCCCAGATCCCAGCATCATAAACTCTTATAAGTAGTATATACATTTAATTTTTTATGAATTTTGACAAATTCCCCTCAGAATGGTTGTCACAATTTACATAGTAACAACTTTTACTCTACTTATACCAATAATTTCTTTATCAAATTTTTGCTTTTTAACAACCACTTACATAGAAACTAGAAACTTGTTGTTGTTTCAAATTGTATTTCTTTATTAATAAGTGTCATATACAGAATAATTCCCACCCCCCTTTAAATTAAAAGTAGTTTCCTGAACTTGCCTAATATCTGTTTCATTCACCTGGAGTCACACAGGGCAGACCAGCTAAGTAGAATCCTTTTTTAATGTATAGTAAAGGCTGTGATGGCTTACCACTCTTTCTCAGCCCCCTATTTCTCTAATTATGCATTATCAAATGTCATAGCTATAAACACATATACATGTATTTAATATGCCTATGTCTATATCTACATCTACACCTACATTTATAACTTGTATCATCTCTTGTACTAGTTCTGTGGAGTTTTTTTTAGTTGTCAGGTGTTCAGTTTTCATACAGGATAACTTAAAACAGCTAGTGATGTCTTAGTGGTGTGACTAACAGGAATAAATCCAGAAAATAATTCAATTACTGTTTTAACTTTCTAAATCAGAAGAACATCATAATACCTAATAAAACTTTAAACAAATGGAAAAATGACCTCAAAAGTTTAAATTGCCAGCATTCTCAGCTAGTTCCAAAGCTTTATGTTGTTTTTAGTTTAATAACTTTGAAAATAATTAATCATGCAAATTTTATCAGAGGGCAAAGCAACATAGAAAAATGTTTTTGCTATTTAAAAAACATATGTAACCATCATTATATTAAAGGAGGAAATGTGCAAAATTACTGTTAGTACATGAAAAATTCTCATTTGCCATTCAAAATAAATGTTAGATAGTATAACAAAATCATACGAGGAAAAATCAGTCTGAAGAAACAATCCCAAGTGTTACTCCTCCTTTTTGAATATAACATTTATGTAATAGGATAAGAAACACATCTTAATAAGTTTAGTAAGATTATCATTTTAAAATGCAAATAAATTAATTCACTCCACATAAAATAGTGTAATTTTAATGGATCTTGTTTTCATATTTTCCTAATTTTTCTCACTGGACAAAGGCATTTTTTTTCTCACCATCTTCTATTCTTTAGCTATTACACAGTCACAAATAAGATTCCTCAGATTACAAGCTTTGTTATATGATTCATATTCCCTGCATCCTTGGGTGTTAGGCAGGACTGGCACCTCAGGGTATTGCAGACCACTGTTTCACAGTATGAAGGGTGGATATTTTTGAAACATTCACTTCCCCTTGATTCTGATTTTCCTTTCTCATGCCAGAGTACAGAGGGTTATTATTATTGTTTTTATTTCAATGGCTTTAGGCATACAAGTGGTTTTTGGTTATATGGATGAATTATATACTGGTGAAGTCTGGGATTTTAGTGTACCCTTCATCCTGTATCGTACGTTGTACTTTAATAGGTAGTTTTTCATCCCTCATCTCCCTCCCACATTCCCCACTTCTGCATCTCCAATGTCCATTATACCACTCTGTATGCCTTGCATACCCATAGCTAAGCTCCCACTTACAAGCAAGAACATGCAAAACCCATGATTTTTATGGCTGTTTATGCTCCATCCTAAGAGTACACCATTAATTATTTAGTAGTTTCTCTCTTGTAAAATGGTTAAATTATTTCCAATTCTTGTATTCTTTTTCTTTTTCTTTTTATTATAGCTTTAAGTACTGGGGTATATGTGTAGAACGTGCAGGTTTGTTACATAGGTATATATGTGCCATGGTGGTTTACTGCACGCATCAACCCATCATCTATATTAGGTATTTCTCCTAATGCTATCCCTCCACTAGCTCCCCATCCCCTGACAAGCCCTGGTTTGTGATGTTCCCCTCCCTGTGTCCATGTGTTCTCATTGTTGAACTCCAACTTGTGAGTGAGAACATGCAGTGTTTGGTTTTCTGTTTTTGTGTTAGTTTGCTGAGAATGATGGTTTCCAGTGTCATCCATGTCCCTGCAAAGGACATGAACTCGTCCTTTTTTATGGCTGCATAGTATTCCATGGTATGCATGTGCCACATTTTCTTTATCCAGTCCATCATTGATGGGAATTTGAGTTAGTTCCCAGCCTTTGCTATTGTAAACAGTGTGCATGTGTCCTTATAGTAGAATGATTTCTAATACTTTGGGTATATACCCAGAAATAGGATTGCTGGGTCTAATGGTATTTCTGGTTCTAGATCCTTGAGAAATCGCCACACTGTTTTCCACAATGGTTGAACTAATTTACGCTCCCACTAACAGTGTAAAAGCTTTCCTGTTTCTCCACATCCTCTCCAGCATCTGCTGTTTCCTGACTTTTTAAAGATGGCCATTCTAACTGGTATGGCATGGTATCTCATTGTAGTTTTGATTTGAATTTCTCTTATGACTAGTGATGATGAGCTTTTTAAAATATGTTTGTTGGCTGCATACATGTCTTCTTTTGAGAAGTGTCTGTTCAAATCCTTTGCCCACTTTTGATGGGGTTGTTGTTTTTTTCTTGTAAATTTGTTTAAGTTCTTTGTAGATTCTGGATATTAGCCCTTTGTCAGATGGATAGATTGTAAAAATTTTCTCCCATTCTGTTGGTTGTCTGTTCACTCTGCTGATAGTTTCTTTTGCTGTGCAGAAGCTCTTTAGTTTAATCAGTTCCTGTTTGTCTATTTTGGCTTTTGTTGCTATTGCTTTTGGTGTTTTAGTCATGAAGTCTTTGCCCATGCCTATGTCCTGAATGGTATTGTCTAGGATATCTTCTAGGGTTTTTATAATTTTAAGTCTTACATTTAAGTCTTTAATCCATCTTAACTTAATTTTGTATAAGGTGTAAGGAAGGGATCCAGTTTCAGCTTTTTATATATGGCTAGCCCAGTTTATCCAACACCATTTATTAATAGGAAATTCTTTCCCCATTGCTTGTTTTTGTCAGGTTTTTCAAAAATCAGATGGTTGTAGATGTGTGGTGTTATTTCTGAGACCTCTGTTATGTTCCACTGGCCTGTATATCTGTTTTGGTACCAGTACCATGCTGTTTTTTTACTGTAGCCTTGTAGTATAGTTTCAAGTCAGGTAGTGTGATGCCTCCAGTCTTGTTCTTTTTGCTTCAGATTGTCTTGGCTATGTGTGCTCTTTTTTGGTTCCATATGAAATGTAAAGTAGTTATTTTCCAATTCTGTGAACAAAGTCAATGGTAGCTTGATAGGGATAGCATAAATTTATAAATTACTTTGGGCAATATGGTCATTTTCACAATATTGCTTCTTCCTATCCATGAACATGGAATGTTTTCCCATTTGTTTGCGTCCTCTCTTATTTCCTTGAGCAGTAGTTTGTAGTTCTCCTTGAAGAGGTCCTTCACATCCCTTATAAGTTGTATTTCTACATATTTTATTCTCTTTGTAGCAATTGTGAATGGGAGTTCACTCATTATTTGACTCTTTGTTTGTCTGTTATTGGTATATAGGAATGCTTGTGATTTTTGCACATTGATTTTATATTGAGACTTTGCTGAAGTTGCTTATCAGCTTAAGGAGATTTTGGACTGAGATGATGGTGTTTTCTAAATACACAATCATGTCATCTGTAAACAGAGACAGTTTGGCTTCCTCTTTTCCTAATTGAATACCCTTTATTTCTTTCTCTTGCCTGATTGCCCTGGCCAGAACTTCCAATACTACACTGAATAGGAGTGGTGAGAGAGGGCAGCCTTGTCTTGTGCCGGCTTTCAAAGGGAATGGTTCCATTTTTTGCCCATTCATTATGGCATTGGTTGTGGGTTTGTCATAAATAGCTCTTATTATTTTGAGATATGTTCCATCACTGCCTAGTTAATTGAGAGTTTTAAGTCTGAAGGCCTGCTGAATATTACTGAAGGCCTTTCTGCATCTATTGAGATAATCATGATTTTTGTCATTGTTTCTGTTTATGTGATGGAGTAGGTTTATTGATTTGCATATTTGAACCAGCCTTGCATCCCAGGGATGAAGCTGACTTGATCGAATAAGCTTTTTGATGTGCTGCTGGATTCGGTTTGCCAGTATTTTATTGAGGATTTTCACATCGATGTTTATCAAGGATATTAGCCTGAAATTTTCTTTGTTGTGTGTGTTTCTCTGCCAGGTTTTGGCATCAGGATAATGCTGACCTCATAAAATGAGTTAGGGAGAATTCCCTCTTTTTCTATTGTTTCGAATAGTTTCAGAAGGAATGGTACCAACATCTCTTTATACCTCTGGTAGAATTCAGCTGTGAACCCGTCTGGTCCTGGACCTTTTTTTGGTTGGTAGCTATTAATTGCTGCCTCAATTTCTGATATTCGACTATTCAGGGATTTGACTTATTCCTGGTTTAGTCTTGGGAGGGTGTGTGTGTCCAGGAATTTATCAATTTCTTCTAGATTTTCTAGTTTGCATAGAGGTGTTTATAGTATTCTCTGACAGTAGTTTGTATTTCTGTGGGCTCAGTGGTGTTATCCTCTTTATCATTTTTTATTCCATCTATCTATTTTGTTGATCTATTCAAAAAAAAAAAAAAAAAAAACCAGCTCCTGGATTCATTGATTTTTGGAAGGTTTGTGTGTGTGTGTGTGTGTGTGTGTGTGTGTGTGTGTGTGTGTGTGTGTGTATCTCTTTCTCCTTCAGTTCTGCTCTGATTTTGGTTATTTCTTGTCTTCTGCTAGCTTTTGAATTTTGTTTGCTTTTGTTTGCTTTTGCTTCTCTAGTTCTTTTAATTGTGATGTTAAGGTGTCAATGTTAGATCTTTCCTGCTTTCTATTGTGGGCATTTAGTGCTATAAATTTTCCTCTACATACTGCTTTAAATGTGTTCCAGAGATTCTAGTACGTTTTTTCTTAGAACATCTTTATTTCCGCCTTCATTTCGTTATTTATTCAGGAGCAGGTTGTCGGTTTCTATGTAGTTGTGCAGTTTTGAGTGAGTTTCTTAATCTTGAGTTCTAATTTGATTGCACTGTGGTCTGAGAGACTGTTATGATTTCTGTTCTTCTGCATTTGTTGAGGAGTGTTTTACTTCCAATTATGTGGTCACTTTTAGAATAAGTGCAGTGTGGTGCTGAAGAGAATGTATGTTCTGTTGACTTGGAATGGAGAGTTCTGTAGATGTCTATTAGGTCTGCTTGGTCCAGAACTGAGTTCAAGTCCTGGATATCCTTGTTAATTTTCTGTATTTTAGATCTGTCTAATATTGACAGTGGGACATTAAAATCTCACACTGTTATTGTGATCACAGAGAGCAGGCAAACTCTCTGTCTTTTGATACCAGAGCCCAAAGCTGGATGGGAATTAGATTGATATTTTCTGCATTTAAACCAAATAAGAAAGTATCAGAAACTGGATTTTTATTTCTTCCCTCCACACCTCAAATTCTAAGTTTTTTTTTGTTTGCTTGTTTGCTTGTTTTTGTTGTAAAGTAAAATACCCTCTACATGTTTCAACAGTTTTATGTTCATATTTCCTTTTTGACATCCCTTACTTTAGCTCCTATTGTGCTCTAATCCATCCTTCTCACTATGTTCATTTTTCTTGTTGTATTACTCTCAGGTCCCAATTTTTCCAAGTCAAAGTATTCATTCTTCTATGATTTGTATCATCCCACTTTTTGGTTTCATCGTCCTGGAATGTCTTCCTATATATCTCATGTATGGTCTAGCTACATCTAAGGATAATATTTTCAATATTCTATGCTTTATGATTTTCATATGTTGAGTTTACTCTGAGGTTAACTTTAACTTTAAAATCTCCCATTTTTCATCCTTCAAAATGCAGTTCTAGAGTTTCTTATATATATAAAGATATAAAAAGTATAACATATGAATTATATAAATATAGAATCATATTAATAAATATATTCAAATACGGTATTCATATATCATACTCATTGATGTAAATATTGATATAAACTCATTTGTATATTAATATTTATTAAGTATAATAAATACAATATAAAATATACAATTATATAAATATATGTAAATATAATATAAAATTTAATATATTTACATATAATATACACAATATTTTTTATTTATATATATATATAAAATCTCCAGCTAAATAAAAGCACATGAAGTGAGTATTTTTATTCATATCCTCCTCCAAACCCAATTTGCTTTCATTGCCCAGGGGCAATCACTCTGTTACATTTCATACAAATACATATCATATTCAGATTATAACTATAACTTAGTCTTCTTTCTTTATTAGTTTTTAAGTGGAATTGTGTTAGTTAAAAGTAATGTTAGCTCCCAAGTCTCCGTGGCTTAAAGACACCAAAACTCATTTTTTGTCCACATAAAGTTCTATCAGCATAGACAGACAGGAGGATTTCTGCTCCATGTAGTCATTCAGTGACTTTTGTGGACTCAGGTGACATAGAATTTATCAACTTCAGCACATAGCTCCTAAGGTCTCCTTGGGTGTCACACTCAAATATTCAAATACCAGACAGGGTAAAGGAGGTGGAGGAAAAAGGAAGCATTGAAAATCTTCATACATCTCATTCTAATGGTTAGAATTTAGACACATGGCCAAACCCACTGTAAGGGAGCATAGGACAGTAATGTCCTTGTGTCTAGAAAAGTCGAAAAATGAGTTGGTGGATCCAGCCAGCTTTTGTCATACAAAACATGTTATAAAAAATTGCTATTAAACAAAACTAAAAAAAAAAAAAAAACTTGTTGTTTTTTTCACATTCAGTTACAAAACATCTTGGGGATCTTTTATTTTCAATACACATGATATAACTCAGGAATTTTAATGAGAGAAGTTTTTACTGAAAATGAATCACAATGTATTGTATCATTTCCCTATTGATAAACATCATGGTTGTTTCAAGTTTTTCAAGTTATAAATACTGCAGTGAATATCATCATACAAATATCTTGTGATCATTGTGAGTTCATCTGAAGAATAAATATCTAGAGATGCAACTTACTGGGTCAAAAATGTCCCCGCTTTACACTTTAATATATACTTCATAAAAACTATTAGAAAATTAGGCTCCCCAATATTTTTGACTACTAATTTCCCCAATCCCTCATGAAAATTAATTGTAATCTTCATTTAATTGTTTATATATCTCGTGTATCATTTTTCATTTATATTTTATTTATTTTGAATTGCTAGTATATATGCTTCCTCACTTCTTCAATTGTTTTCATCTGTCAACTTATAGGAGATAATCCTATATAATGGATGTTCATCCATTTTACATCTTTTCAAATAAGATTTGTTGGTCTTTTTGAGCATTTTGTAATGTTTTCATTGTTTTCCCTCTTCCATTGATTCCGTTGAAAATTGACTTGTTAAGTCCAGTTATCATTTCTACAGGAAACTTGTATTTCCTCTTTGGATACTTTTAAGAAGTTCCCTTTGTCTTTGTTGAACAGAACTTTTTCAGTGTGATGTGTTGAGACAAAGAAATGGTTTTATTCATCTAGGTTAGGTTGTTTTACGCGGGGCTTTTCTATTTAGAGAATATATGGTTTTTATCTACTCTGCAAATATAGCCCTCTCACATTCACTTTATAGTCTCCTGTTAAAAAATGTATTATATGAAATTGAACTTTCTCATTTTATTCTTCATATCCTCAGCTCCTTTTGCAACATCTTTCTTTTTCAATTCATAGTATTTTTTTAGATACACTATCTTGCTCATTAATTCTCTTTACAGCTTTCTATAACTTCTGCTTAGTTTGTCCATTTCAAAAATTTACATATATTTGTACTTTTTGAAGTTCTATTTTCTAATATTTTATTTTCTATATTTTTTGAAAATTAGACTTCAAGCTCTAGGGTACATGTGCACAACATGAAGGTTTGTTACATATGTATACATGTGCATTGTTGGCGTGCTGCACCCATTAACTTGTCACTTACATTAGGTATATCTCTTAATGCTATCCCTCCCCCTCCCCCCACCCCATGACAGGCCCCAGTGTGTGATGTTCCCCTTCCTGTGTCCAAGTGTTCTCATTGTTCAATTCCCACCTACGAGTGGGAACATGCGATGTTTGGTTTTCTGTCCTGGTGATAGTTTGCTCAGAATGATGCTTTCCAGCTTCACAACAGCAAAGACTTGGAACCAACCCAAATGTCCATCAATGATAGACTGAATTAGGAAAATGTGGCCTCATACCATGGAATACTATGCAGCCATAAAAAAGGATGCGTTCATGTCTATTTGCTAACATTTTAAAACTCTTTGCTCAGGTTGTTTTGTTTGTTTTGTTTTTGTTTTCTGTGGGTTTTATTTTGTTTTGTTTTTTGGCAGCATCTTAATTGCCCAGGTGGCAGTGCAGTGACACAATCACTGCTCATTGCAACCTAAATGTCCTGACTGCACTCAAGCGATCCTCTCACCTTAGCCTCCCAAAGTACTGGCATTACAGTTGTGAGCCACTGTACCTGGCTTCTACTCCACTTTTATGGCACCTTTTTTTAATACCTACTTTAATCTTCCTCTTTTATTTCTTAAAAAATAAGCATAACTTTAAACAAATTATGTATCTGATAATGGCAATATCTTTGCAGATTTAAGCCACCTCCTTGTTTGTTTGGCTAGTTCCTGTCTCATGGTGCTTTTTATTTCTCCTCAAATGCTTTATCATTTTTCACTGTAGGCTCATATTCTTTGGAACTTTATCTGTGAGAATATTTTGAGGCCTGAGGATAAGCCATTTCTCCAAAGATGATTTGCGTTTGCCTTGTCCATCTCTTGAGGACAATTCCAAATAGGAAACATTATAAAACAAAATTTTATTTAAGAATTTTGGGTAAATAATAATAAATTTGGTTCATTAACCTCCATATCCAGCTAGTTTATTATAATAAATAATTGGGGAAGATTTTCCTCCTCCTACGTAAAGGTGAGGTATGAAAGTTTCCTTGAGCATCCTCTCTTTTTCCATCTCTTTCTTAATTTCTTTCTTTCTGTTTTATCAGCTGCAAAAATTTTTATCTTGGCTTATAGTAATTTATTTAGAGCTTTTTCTCTTTGTTAGCATGAACGTCATATATGTCTTATAGCTGGATTTTTTTTTAGTTGCTATACTACCTGAAATGGAAGTCTCAGTTATTTTTAAATCTTCCATAAATTTCTCAGAATGCATATCTCTTAAAGGAATCTTATTGCTTTCAACACTGATATATATGAATGTAGCTTTTGAAGGGGTGTGTGTGTGATGTCTTTATGCTTTTGTGTTTTCTATATATTCTAGATAAAAGTAGACTTAGATATGTGTGTACAGTTTGCATAGCTCAATATTTTGTATGCTGTATTTGTAACATAGAACACTTAATTGTTTTACTATAATCATCTCCCTTTCTAGGATTTAAAACCTTAAAGCAACTTCATTTATTTACTTAAGTGATGAACACTTAGCATAGTTCAGACATCTAGTAGTTGCTAGAGAAGTAGTTTTTGACTTTATATGTGTTCTAATGCGTAGATACATTCTGAGACAAGGCATTTAAAAAGCAAACCAGTTTTAGATATAAATGCAATGAACCCCTATGGGAAGTGAACTCTATAGTATGGATCCTTTAATCACAAATTCATATTCAAATGCAAAAGGTATGCAGATTTTTGAGGGAATGCATGAAATTAAATTGAAAATTATATAAAAACTTTATTTTTGACTAAGGCTGTATTTTTACTTAATGGCTTCATTTTGATTTGGAAGTCATTGAAGTTTGAATGCCTTGCCACTATGGTTAGTAAGAAATACATAAATATGCAATATTTTAGTAAGTGTTTCATGTCAAATGGAAACATTTATTATATTAATTAAATTTAATTTATTCATTTCAATATGGAGAGATAATACTTGGGAATACTTCCAAATTAACATAAAACTTACAGGAAAGAAAAATATTCTAAAATATAACCCAGCATTAAAAATGTGTGATTACTTATTACCTGGAAAGTGAATCCAAATTAGTGAAAGACAAGTCAGTAATCAAGGAGACATAATTAAAATCACACACTTAGCTCCAGCCATAAGAACATATGTGCTGGCAAAGAAAAATGTAACTGTCTTCTGAGCCTCACAAGGAGGAAGGAACTTCCTGAGGCTCATAGGAGTCTCAAAGACTATCTGTATCATGGAAAGGACTCCTTTAAAAAATCTGGAACTACACATTACCAACCAGGATTTGAAAAACAAAAGAGACCAAAAGAAAAGCCACGTAAATCGATCTAGGATTAATTACTCATAAATCATTCATTTATTTAACCAAAAAGGACTTCTAAATTACCCTCTATGCAACAAAAACTCATCCATCAATATAAAGTGACCCATAAAACCTGGACCCTTTGAAGGAGAATTCAGTTTTATGGAGTTGAGAAAGGCAATTGTAATGCTGCATAAAGCATTGAAGGTGACTCTATACCCATATTGCTCTAAATGCTGCATATCTATTAATATAATTTAATTTTCACAAGAATTTTTAAAAAACTAGTTTTGTTTTCCTAAGTACACAATGAGAAAACAGAGGAAACACTTAATAAACAGACTCAGGGTCTCAAGGTAAATATTTGTATGGTGGAAATGAATTTGAACTCATATAGTTTGAGCTTTGAACTAAAACTTCCTAAAATTTCTACACTCTTGGTAGTAGACAAACGGGGGCCTACTGATGACAGAGTTGAAGTTAAGAAGATATTTGAGGATTTTTGCACCGACGTTCATCAGGAATATTGTTCTAAAATTCTCTTTTTCTGTTGTGTCTCTGCCAGGCTTTGGTATCAGGATGATGTTGGCCTCATAAAATGAGTTAGGCAGGATACCCCCTCTTTCTATTGATTGGAATAGTTTCAGAAGGAATGGTACCAGCACCTCCTTGTACCTCTGGTAGAATTCAGCTGTGAATCCGTCTGTTCCTAGACTTTTTTTGGTTGGTAGGCTACTAATTATTGCCTCAATTTCAGAGCCTGTTATTGGCCTATTCAGGGATTCAAATTCTTCCTGGTTTAGTCTTGGGAGAGTATATGTGTCCAGGAATTTATCCATTTCTTCTAAGTTTTCTAGTTTATTTGCATAGAGGTGTTTATAGTATTCTTTGATGGTAGTTTGTATTTACGTGGAGTTCTGACCCCTTTATCATTTTTTTTATTGTGTCTATTTGATTCTTCTCTCTACTTCTTCTCTTTATATTGGCAAACCAAATCCAGCAGCACATCAAAAAGCTTATCCACCATGATCAAGTCGGCTTCATTACTGGGATGCAAGACTGGTTCAATAAATGCAAATCAATAAACATAAAACAGCATATAAACAGAACCAAAGACAAAAACTGCATGATTATCTCAATAGATGCAGAAAAGGCCTGTGACAAAATTCAACAGCCTTTCATGCTAAAAACTCTCAATAAATTTGGTATTGATGGAACGTATCTCAAAATAATAAGAGCTATTTATGACAAACCCACGGCCAATATCACACTGAATGGGCAAAAACTGGAAGCATTCCCTTTGGATATTAGCACAAGACAGAGATGTCCTCTCTCACCACTCCTATTTAACATAGTGTTGGAAGTTCTGGCCAGGGCAATCAGGCAAGAAAAACAAATAAAGGGTATTCAGTTAGGAAAAGAAGAAGTCAAATTGTCCCTGTTTGCAGATGACATGATTGTGTATTTAGAAAACCCCCATTTTCTCAGTCCAAAATCTCCTTAAGCTGATAAGCAACTTCAGCAAAGTCTCAGGATACAAAATTAATGTGTAAAAATCACAAGCATTCTTATACACCAGTAATAGACAAACAGAGAGCCAAATCATGAATGAATTTTCATTCACAATTGCTTCAAAAACAATAAAATTCCTATGAATCCAACTCACAAGGGATGTGAAGGACCTCTTCAAGAAGAACTACAAACCACTGCTCAATGAAATAAAAGAGGACACAAAAGAGGAAACAAATGGAAGAACATTCCATGCTCATGGATAGGAAGAATCAATATCATGAAAATGGCCATACTGCCCAAGGTAATTAATAGATTCAATGCCATTCTCATTAAGCTAACAACGACTTTCTTCACAGAATTGGGAAAAACTGCTTTAAAATTCATATGGAACCAAAAAAGAGCCCACATTGCCAAGACAATCCTAAACCAAAAGAACAAAGCTGGAGGCATTATGCTACCTGACTTCAAACTATACTACAAGGCTCAAACTATACTACAAGGCTCAAACTATACTACAAGGCTACAGTAACCAAAACAGCATGGTACTGGAACCAAAACAGAGATATAGACCAATGGAACAGAACAGAGCCCTCAGAAATAGTACCACACATCTACAAGCATCTGATCTTGGACAAACCCAACAAAAACAAGAAATGGGGAAAGGATTTCCTATTTAATAAATGGTGCTGGGAAAATTGGCTATCCATAAGTAGAAAGCTGAAACTGGATCCCTTCCTTACATCTTGTAAAAAAATTAATTCAAGATGGATTGGAGACTGAAATGTTAGACCTAAAGCCATAAAAACCCTAGAAGAAAACCTAGATAATACCATTCAGGACATAGGCATGGGCAAGGACTTCATGTCTAAAACACCAAAAGCAACAGCAACAAAAGCCAAAATCAACAAATGGGATCTAATTAAACTAAAGAGCTTCTGCACAGCAAAAGAAACTACCATCAGAGTGAACAGGCAAACAACAGAATGTGAGAAAATTTTTGCAATCTACTCAACTGACAAAGGGCTAATATCCAGAACCTACAAATAACTCAAACAAATTTACAAGAAAAAAAAAAAAAACCCCATCAAAAAGTGGGCAAAGGATATGAACAGGCACTTCTCAAAAGAAGACTTTTATGCAGCCAACAGACACATTAAAAAATGCTCATCATCACTAGCCATCAGAAAAATGCAAATCAAAACCACAATGAGATACCATCTCACATTAATTAGAATGGAGATCATTAAAAAGTCAGGAAACAACAGATGCTGGAGAGGATGTGGAGAAATAGGAACACTTTTACAGTGTTGGTGGGACTGTAAACTAGTTCATCCATTGTGGAAGACAGTGTGGCGGTTCCTCAAGGATCTAGAACTATAAATACCATTTGACCCAGCCATCCCATTACTGGGCATATACCCAAAGGATTATAAATCATGCTGCTGTAAAGATACATGCACACATATGTTTATTGTGGCACTATTCACAATAGCAAAGACTTGGAACCAACTCAAATGTCCATCAGTGACAGACTGGATTAAGAAAATGTGGCATATATACACCATGGAATACTATGCAGCCATAAAAAAGGATGATTTCATGTCCTTTGTAGGGACATGGATGCAGCTGGAAACCATCATTCTCAGCAAACTATCGCAAGAACAGAAAACCAAACACGCATGTTCTCACTCATAGGTAGGAACTGAACAATGAGATCACTTGGACTCAGGAAGTGGAACATCACTCAAGAGTTCAAGAGCAGCCTGGGCAACATGGTGAAACCCTGTCTCTACTAAAAATGCAAAAATTAGTCATGGTGGTGCATGACTGTAGTCCCAGCCACTCCAGAGGCTGAGGCATGAGAATATCTTGAACCTTGGAGGCTTGGAGGCAGTGGTTGCAACCAGCAGAGATCATGCCACTGCACTCAAGCCTGGGCTACAAAGTGAGACCCTATCTAAAAAAAAAAAGAAAAAAAAAAAAAAGATACTTACACTCAAATGTTTATCATAGCACTATTCACAATATCAAAAAATACAGAATCAACATAAGGGGCCATTAATAGATGATTGGACAAAGAAAATACAGTATACATAGCCATAAAGAATAAAATCGTGTCTTTTGCAGCAACGTGAAAGGAATTGGAAGTCATTATCTTATTTGAAACAAGTCAGACACAGAAAGACAAATATAACATGCTCTGACTCATAAGTAAGAGCTAAATAATGGGTCCACATGGTTGTAGAGAGTGGAATGATAGACAATGGAGTCTTGGAAGAGTGAGGAAGTTGGAGGGAGGTGGTTAATGAGAAATTACTAAATGGGTACAATGTATGCTTTCAAATGATGGATATTCCAAAAGCCCTGACTTGACAACTATGCAGTCTATGCATGTAACAATATTGTGCTTGTACCTCATACATTTATACAAATAAAAAAGAAAGGATAATTAAAATGAGTTTAATGAACAGACTATTTCAAGTTGGTAAAATTTAAGAAAATCAACAAAAGATAGACTATTTTTCCAGGGCTAGAATCGGATAGTAATCAATGGACTTGAAGAAGCAGGCAGATGGAATAATTTCTGCAGTGTACACAAAGATGTAAGTATAGGAGACGAATCACCTGATAAGAGCTGTGGTCCTGGGGAAAGGAATGCATCTACCACAAACTTTGCTTAACTGATAGAGAATAAGGAATAAACACTCTGATCTTTTTCTCTTTCTGCTCCTTCAGTGTCCTCCCATCACATTTCCCAAACACAATTGGAAGTCAGAGGCAATGGGGAGTTTGGTAGTTGCAGCCAGTAAAAGTCAGCCTCTCAAGTATGAGGCAGAGTAGAGAAAAATGGAGAACAGACCTGGAAGTGAGGAAGAAAATATCTACCCTGGGGAGAAAGAGAGAAAAATGCAAGTGAATCTCAGGTTTTGAATTTAAGTAACTGTGTGAACAAAACAATTTACTGAAATGGAAGATACAAATTTCACGCTGAGAAAAAATTCACTCCATCTGGTTCTAATTGTATATCTTATAGAAATTCCTAATATTACCTATCCTTTTCTCCAGATCTGATTTATTGCTTTTACCTTGTAAAAATATTTCTTTGGCAATTTGGAAAAGTGGAAACTTGAGCACATGAACTTATGTCAGCACATTGCATGATAAGTCAGTAAACTATACTTCTGATAAATAAACAGTGATCCATTTAATAACATTCCTGCTCAGTTGGGTCATAAAATCACAACCCTCAATACCATCATTCACCTGGGAGCAGCTAGCAGAATTGCAGGCAACCATGGCCAGGGGAAAATAATCATTTCTCTAAAGAGAAAACCTTACAGCTATTACAAATGCCTACCGCATCAGGGGAATGACTTAAAAGATTTATTTTAACATATTAGGCTTAATAAAATAGAGCCACAAATAGCTAAGGCAATGATGGAGAAACGTTCATTTCAAAATTTGAAAGCATTTTTAAAAATTAGACACAATCATTTTACATTCAAAATCCAATAGCTTACATTGAAGGGTAGTCATCGGTTTCTGATTACTGTGAGGAATCACAAATTTACTGATCAGTTCATGTTGGCTATTAGAGAAGCATACACCTAAAAAGCTAGAATCCAAATGTAAAATCATCACTTAAAATTCTGTTGTATTAGAAAGCCCAATCACATAGGGCCCTCTATTAATTTCCATGTGAGTTCTAAGGAAAGAATCAAATAGAGATATATCTTCCATTATTTTTAGAAGTGTTGGCATACTATTTTTCTTTTATGCAAATCCTGGAATAAAAAAGAATATTAAATTATTTGTATAGCTTAGTCTTTTCTACAAATACACTAGATAATATAAGGAAACATGTAAGTAGATCAAAAGGCTCTGAGTAAAGGACACTTCATAAATTAAAGCAACACTCTTTATCTCACCTTGTTCATTACACCCAATATTATACTACTGAAGCAATGGATTTTGCATTGTCTGATATGAATATTTATTAATGACTTGTCTGTGAAAAGCTGGGTAATTGGCTTTAACCAGCAGTATCCTCAGGACAATAGAGATAGTCTACCGTTGCTTTTTATGCAGTCAAATGTGAAACCTTAAAATAGTCTTTACAGTCCTTTAGCTTATCTCAAGACAGGTAGATTTGTTTAATAAGCTTTGAAGCAACTCAATTTCATAATCTCTATGCATTGAACATCATATTTCAGAGAACTACTAGAACTATCTCAGGTGAGAATATGTGGACCTCAGAGAATTATGGTATAGCAGCATTCAATAACTAGCGTTGTTTCTGATGTCTATGTAAGCAATCTTGTTTTACTGAGTGTATTAACGTACCTTCAGGAATGCCAAGGGGCATTATTCATAGTTGTTACTTCTCTTCTATTAAATAAAAGCAAGCAGCTATGTGGTTCTCCCAATGTAAAATGCCTTTTCTTTTTCATTTTCTTTATTCATTTTACTATAAAATCAGCATTATGACTATGTTTTGCTGAAATAGTTAAGTGTGTTTATCCATTCCTTCCCTAAATACTCACTGTGTGCCTAGTATGTGCTAGGTAGTGAGTACGTAAAGATTATCTGGTCACACGCTAAGAAGCTCTTGAAGAGGTTAATGAGACCCACAGACAAAGTAAGTGAAGAGAAATTCTAAAATGCCAAAAGGAAAACATTAAGTCTGTATCAAGAATTTAAGAAGGCTTCAAAGAGAGGTCAACTGATTTAAATCCTGAAGAACAGAGAGGAGAGGAGATTTCAAGGTGGAAAAGGTTATTCTAGGCTGAAAAAATAGTATGTGAAAAAGTGTAAAAAATTCTCAGTACTGGCAACTGGAAAATTTAATACATTTTAGAGGATGAATTGAGAAGTCAGTATAAATTATGATAGAATTGTCATCTGAATATTTTTAAATGCTAGCTTTGGAATATTTTGTCTTACAGGTGTTGAAAAGTCCCAATTTCTCTTTAGTGCTTCAGATGGGATTCTTTAGTGCAACTCTGCAACTCCCTTTAAATGTAATACAGGCCCCTGAGCTCTCACTATCTGCACTCTCTATGCCCCGTCCTCTTTCATGCATGCTCTCCTATATAGCCCAAACTCAAATTAGAAACCTGAGCATAATCCTTTTTCCTCTTTCTCTCTCCACATATTCACCCTATCATCAAGATATCTTCAATCATTGGTATATGTCTGACTCAGTCCACTGCTGACTATCACCACTTCATGCCTAAGTGATTGTGAAAACTATCCAATTGGCTTCCTTGCCTCCAGTCTTAATCATCCTGTCAATCATTATAGTCAGGGTGATCATGTTAAAATGTGAACCTGTTCACATAACTCCCCTTCTTAGAACATTCAGAGATTCCCTATCGCTCTTACTACTAAATTTAATCTTCTTACCATGGCTTTCAAAGCCATTCACAAGCTGGTTCTGCCTCCTGAGGAGTCTCACCTCTAATCTCTTGGCCTTCAAACAATGTGTTCTTCTCTGCTTTGTCCTACTTTCCCTGATGGATGCTTATTTGGACTTTAATTCTTAATTAGAAGATAGTTGTTTAAGAAGCTTTGCCTGACACTCCTGTAGTACAATTTAGACAAGTCATATATATTTAGGCCCCTGTACTTCCACTAGAAATCTTATCACCCTATACTGCAATAGCTTATTTATTTATATACTCCTCCTAGAATCTAAACTGTAAATTCAGTGATTTTGTCTATTTCTTCACTCCTCATTGTATTCTGTGTGCCCAATATATTCGCTTTAATAGTGATGGCATTCAGTAGTTGCAGAGTAGTTAAATAATGTGTTAGAGCCCTTACCATAAAGTCCGTTACATATTACATATCATGTTGAGAAGTTTGGACCTCATTCTTTATGTCAGCACTTTTAACTGTATGTGAGGAAGTACTAAAACCCATAGGATACACATGGGGTAGCTTCTGGAAATATCAATAGTCCTTAAAGCTAATTAACAGATCAGTTAAATAGTTTAAATTAAAATTTAATATTTGTACGGCCTAAAATAAAACAACATTTTAATAAAATAGTCTATGTACTCTGTTGCTAAAGTAAGGCACAAAATACCGTATTTCTTTACTCTTCTCAGCCTTTAATTGCACACATCAGAAACTCTTGAGAAATATTGTTGTAGATATCAGTGGGTTTTATGTGAAGTAGAATAACAGGTCCAGATTTAAATGTAAGTGTTTGAAAGTCACATCTTCTCATTGTGAGTGATAGACTGGCATCATAGTTTACACATCAGTGCTTTATTGTGAGAACAACAAAGGCTTGCACAATTTTATACTACCATAGTTAAGGTCGTGGGTCGCTGTCAGTGTTACAAATTATTTCCTGGTCTTAAGAGTTTCTTTGCTGTGTCCAGAGACCATGACAAGCACCAGAGTTTTCTTAGCTGTCACATTGCTAAAGAAGTATCAGGTCTGTACTGACACCTGGCCCTCACATGCCATCATCTACAGGAGAGATGACTGCACCTGTACCCTGAACCAGCAGGGCCCTTGCTTCCTCTAACTTAACTAGACTAATCACTGAGGCAACTTAGTGCACAGGGGTTGATTCTCAAGGGGACAGGCTTTACCCAGTATGAATCAAGGGCTAGAACTGGGCCATAAATTCATCTCTTTTTCCCCCAAAAGACTGTTCTGATGTGATAGGTATAGGGCTATCTTAAGATGTCCCATGTGGTGAAGCCATCAGCTGTGACTTATGAAGTTGTGATCTGCTTAGTAATACACCCCTTCTTATTTGTCCTCTGCACTTTAAACCCCAACTTCCCCTTCCTGGGGACTGTAATCAACCTAAGCTTTTAATTCACATTCTATTTTCTAGGGAATCTGGTACAAGAAAGCCAGATTTGGGAAATTGGTGGCAGATTGTTGTTCTGCTCTAGGGAGGCCTTAATTAAACAATTATTTGGCCTTTCTCATATAACATGCTGTTGCTTCACTATACCCATGCCTTCCCCATATTTTCTCATTATTTCCCCATATCACTCTCAAGAAATTTTTTTTTTTTTTTTTTTTTTTTTTTGAGGCGGAGTCTCGCTCTGTCGCCCGGACTGGAGTGCAGTGGCCAGATCTCAGCTCACTGCAAGCTCCGCCTCCCGGGTTTACGCCATTCTCCTGCCTCAGCCTCCCGAGTAGCTGGGACTACAGGCGCCCGCCACCTCGCCCGGCTAGTTTTTGTATTTTTAGTAGAGACGGGGTTTCACCGTGTTAGCCAGGATGGTCTCGATCTCCTGACCTCGTGATCCACCCGTCTCGGCCTCCCAAAGTGCTGGGATTACAGGCTTGAGCCACCGCGCCCGGCCTCAAGAAAATTTTAAAACATTTCTCAGGAGGACATGTTAGTGTGAAAAACAGTCTGAGTGTGCATGTTTGGTGTCATTTATGCAGCTAAAAAGTAGCAATATAACAAAAAGGTGCATACTGTTTTCAATCAATGCCACTATGACAGATTATTTCAATTTGCTCTTCCAGAGTCAATTTCTAGCTTGCTCCTGCATGGACTATGCCGGGAAAACTGACCTATCTTCCTACATCAATGGGGCCGCTCTGTGCTCTAGATTTTAGACTATTTGGCCCAAAGGGAAGTCCTAGCAGCAGCTAGGAGGGAGGCAAGAAATTGAGGTTAGAGTAATATTCATTCTTGTCAGTCCCCGTCTCTGAGGTCACATCAAGATGGCTTCATTCCTTGATAGAAGTCACTACTCCTACATATCCTTCCTCTCGCTTTGTCCCCCTGAGCCCAGGGATAGTAGTAGCTTGTCAGTTGCTTGCATGGGGTTTCTGTACTATTTCTGGGATTCCACTACACTTCATCCACTCCCGTATTCTTGCCACGTAGTAAATAAATCCTGCTTCCATTATTGTAACATGTTGTGCATCTGTTTCCTGTTTGGATCCTGACTAATACATCTGTCAATACACTTGCCTTTGAGGAAATGACCTTGCACAAGCAATCAAAGATTTGGAAATGTATGAAATTACATATAGGAAGCAAAGGGAAAAGCAGGAAAGGACAAAGTTTTGAAGGCTATTAGATTTAAGGGAAATTTGATGTTAAACATGACTTGACCCACACAGAAAACAAATTTTGTAATATAAGTGTAAAACTTGGAGATGACTTTGTGAAAAATTAAGCACATAATATTTTGAGGATAAAAGAATATTAATTGCTATAGAAAGAGAGAAGGACGTGATGCTTGAAACATGTTCACTTATTTTTAGCATTTAAGCCATCACTGGTGACTATGAGAATTGCAATTTCAGTAGAAGCTGAGACCACAAAAAAACAGCCAGCCATGAACTATGTTATGAGTAAGAGGTGTGAAAGTTAAGAGAAAATCTGAGACCTAGTCTTGCAAAAAACTTAAACACCCAGGGCAAGGGTTTCTGAAATGATTAGGATACTCAAATCCTCACTAGAAACTTCCTCAACTAAAATGATGCTTATCTACTTTATCTATGAGCACCATCTTTCTTTTCTTCCTAGGTGTAGTTTTCTCTTTCTAATGGATTTTTTAACCAATATTTCTACTAAAATGTTATATAAAATTTATTGTAAATATCATGTGCTACCAGCAGCACAATATTTAGTATTGCAAAATTAAAGTACAATATTCTTTTTGTCAATCTGTGTCTTTAAGAAAGCTCATGGCATTTTGATTTGTTTCTAATTGAATTAAATAATTATCATTTGTATAGTAGAGGGGGTTATTGCTGTTTTAATTCAAGTTTCACTTTAAAAATCATTAATGTATTATAAAAAATCAATCATATGACTTAAATAACCAAGTGCATGTATGCAAGTATAAATGTGTAAGTGTGTGTATGTTTGTGTTTAAACACACACGTATTAATATATTCACACAATATATATATATGTGTGTATACATAATTTCCTTATGTACAGAGATAGCAGGTAGGCCACTTTGGTAGTCTATTTGTCCATTATTCAAATTTATTATGAAAAATGTTGTGTTTACTGACTTCATTTTCTTCTCTACAGGTATCTAGACTATGATCACATAGTTAAAAAAAAAAAGTTCATTGGTCTTCCAAATAATTAAAATTCATATTTTATATATTTCCATGTGTGACTATAAGAGCTACTGATTCAGCAATGAATATTATTTTAATTCCTATATAAAAATCTGAGAATCATTTACTATAAATGACATTGTCTAAAATACTTCCCTAAGTATCATGAATATAATCATAATACTCATGAATACAATCATAAGTTTTGACAAAATTTACATACTTTAGAATTTAAAATGAGTATCTGTCAATATGTTAAACCTACTACATTTTTACAAATAGATTCAGCTTGATAAATTTTCACTACATACCTCATTTGTCCTTCATACATGTCGAATGTATGTGATTTAAATCTTACATGGTAGTCAAATGCAAACAATGGAAAAATGAACATCTGCTCATGCTTCACGGTGGTTGCTTTCAGGACCTTCTTCATATGACTGACTTTAGATTTAAGAGTAAGCATACTAATTCATTAGACACTTTGCTTCAGCCTACTCGGGGTTCACAATGGATGGCTGTGTAGAAACCACTTATACTGAGGAGGTAGTGCTTGATATTTCATTTAAGCGGCTCCTGTGGATTTGGCTACCATTGTCTTTCAACCCTACCAATTTTCTTTTTATTGCTAAGCTACAATGATAAAAGGACAAAGGAACAGAAGAAAAGCCCCTACTTAATCATACTGAGAAGTTGTTGAGGTTCATCTGTCCTGTGGCAAAGTTATTAAGGGGCCTGCCTGTATGATGCCTATCTACAGAGGATCACACACGGACATCAATAGCAAAAGTAGTAATTAGATGTGTCCTTATGCACTACCAACTATGAAGGACTGAAAAGCAGCTAGCAAACATAACCTACCATTTACGAGTTTAACAATAAATGTTTCTTTTGATGTATATGCCTATGAGAGGCAGAGAGATCAAGATAATGAGAGCTATGCAAATAGTTACATCAGGGATAACAAGAAAAAATAAATCCATGTCTCTCCACTGGTAATTCCCAATTCTATTTCTCCTTCATCGGCTCTCCAGAACTTCAGTACAATTATTTGTTTCTTGCAGGTCATTTCCTTTCTTATATATAGTCAACACCTCAAAATCTATTATGTCTTTCAATAAAATACATTTCTTCTTTCAAAGCTAACTCTTGATTCTCATTCATTCAGACTGAAAAACTTTGATATATCTTTGGCTCATCTTTCATTTTTTTCTCTACTCTTTATTCTCTGCCATTTAGAACTAAATCTTCTGTTTGGACTACTGAAACATTTTCTAACTGTTCTCACCATCTTTAGTTTTCCCTCCAACTTATACAGTAAAGCTTGATAAATGTAATTTTTAAAACAGGCCTAGGGTTCATGATCGGTCTATTCTCTGAGGACTTTCAAATGTCACTATCTACAGAATTTCTCCCTTTTTCTATTTAGTAGTTGACAGTCGCTTGCTTTCTTTAAGCCACCACCCCTTTTACCATTTTAATCTATTTATCCATACTTCCACTTCAAAAGTTAGTTTGGCCTCAATATCCAAGCTGACCAAAATCCCCTCATCTGTGTCACAAAGTGCATATTATATATTATTAGAATTATCTATTTGTATCCGTTTCTCTTTCTTAACTATAAATATTAAGGCAGGGCCTATGACTTACGTATCTTTTTATCTCCAGTATAAAGTGATACACAATATCATGCAAAGGTACACAATTCATTTTAGTTCATTGGATGAAATCATGCATACTATGTCCTTTCCCCAAGCCAAAAAAAAAAAAACTTCTGCACAGCAAAGTAAACAATCACAAAGTGAGATTGAGAATGTTAGGTTGATTTTTTATTAACACTGTTAGAGTTTTAGTTGATATATTTAAGATACAGACACTGTAAATAAAAACTTTATTTTGTATTTATTTTACCATTAATATCTTATGTTTTTGTCTTATTTTATTGTCCAGAACTTGCACATAAATGGTAAATAGTAATGAAAACAGTTTTTCTCCTTATGTCTCAATAGCACTTTTTTCATGTCTTAATATATAATCAATGACCATGATGTTCTCTTCTCTGTTAACTTAAAATGAGACCTTAATCGTTTATTATTATTCAATTACTGTTTTTCTAGGACATTTAATCAAAGGATTTTTCATGGTATGAACTACATTGTTTTGGCATATATTGAGATTTTGCTATCTCTTAAACTTATTGGGCCTACTAAGGGGATATATACCTAATATTAGGTTATTATTTTCTTTCTTTTTCTTTTTCTGGAGTGTAGTTGTATCTTAGCTAACTGGAACCTCCACTTCCCAGGGTCAAGGGCTCCTCCCACCTCTTCCTCCTGAGTAGCTGGGACTACAGGTGCGCACCACATGCATGGCTAATTTTTGTATATTTTGTAGAGACAGTTTTTTGCCATGTTGCCTAGGCTTGTCTCAACCTCTGAGCTCAAGCAATTTGCTCGCCTTGGCCTCCAAAAATGCTGGGATTACACGCACGAGCCACTGTGCCAGGCCACTGTATTCTTGATTACTTGTATAAGTCCCATTTAGATGAGATGAAATTGTAAATAATTGGGATCTAAGTTTCCTAACAATGTACCCATGACATGTGCATTTATTTCAGAAGTGATTTTGTCATATAACACTTCTTCCTTTATAATATAAGCAATTTTAGTGCTTTCTACCACCATATCCCAACACAAACATAGAGGAGGTTAATTTCATTTGCTAGTTTTGGTAAATATGATCTGAATTTTAGAATCCTAAATATTATTCAATATTTTTATATATATTCAATTTCATATTATATTTTGTAATTTGCAAAAAATATAAATTGCATAATTTGTATTTTATAATTATATACTATGTTTTATGTTAAAATGGCTCATTATTAGCACTAATAAAATCACAAGTTCTTCATTCTTAGTTGATGGCACACACTCCCTATGTTATATGAATAGTATGCTTTTTAAGACTCTATTTCTATATCATCAATACCTAAGTGAAAATTTGACTGATATTTTTTAAACATTCCCTCCCACTCAACCCCCTAGTGAGCTTTCCTTTTGCTTTGCTGGCTTTTCTTTAGCTGTTTAATGTTGGAGAGAAACATCTTAAGGCATGTACTATTTTTGTTATCTTAAAGGTAAACTCTTTTTGTTTCGTTTTATTTTGTTTCCTGCCTGAGTTCTTATAGTCATCTAAAGCTTATTTTTCAATATCAACAATTTTTCAAAGACTTACCCAGTATGTCTCTCTTTTCATTAACTTTGCAAGAATCTGGTAAATTATTTTATTATGTTTACGCAAGCCTTCATTTCAACACCAGAAAGTTTTCTTTTTAACGTCTTTATTCTTCAGGAAAAAGGGAGCAACATTGTTACACTGGTGCTAAAAGCATGATTTTTGGAGTCAGACTATTTGGTTTAAATTCTAGCTCGATTATTTATAATTCTGCAGGCTAGGGAAGTTTTCATAACCTCTCCTTGCCTCAGTTTTCTGTGTGTAAGGTGATGATAGTAAATGATAGTGCAAACAACATGAGATTGTTACAAGGATAAAATAGTAATCTGTATTATTAAAAAAGAATCTGGCACAGGATAATTGCTCAATAAATGTTAACTGTTATAATCTCCTCACTGTCATCTCTTTTTTTCTTTTTCCTCTTCATTCTGGGGACAATTCTGAAAGTTTTCCTCTTCTGATTTGATTTTCTCAAGTCACTAGCTTTCTTCAGTAAATCCAATGTGTATTTTACTCAAACTTCTGCAATATTAGTTTTATTGAAATCCTTTCTTATCTTACCTAGATCCCTTTTCATCTAAGCTTGTTGATTTTATAACTCATCTTCTTATTCTTTTAAGCCAGACTATTCCTTCCTTATGACAGTATTGTCCTATTTAATAACTTTTTGAATTTGATTTAATATGGCATTTTCCTGTGGATCTATAGTAAACTACATTTTAGAGGTGCTCTTTCCCTTTGAAGATGCTGTGTGTTTTCTCTTGTGCATTAGTATTGTTTCATGAAAGCCATATTATTTCTGTTGTTTTTAACTTATCAATATTAATTTCCCAATAAAGGAAGTCATGGCTATAATAAGTACTTCCTTACCAACCAGGAGATGGTGATTTCTCCTGACTCTGATGATTGACTGAAACACACATGGACGTATAGGTCTGCAAAACAGACCCTTATTAAATGTAGATCCAGGAGGTAGTGGGATACCTAAAGTTATTGACCCCAAAATTAGGATCTAAAAACTGTTCTGTGTTTGCGGCTTCATGAAAAACAAAACAACATCTTCTCTCAATAAAAGAACAAGATAAAGCCTGCTACTTCAAATAGGCAAAGTTATGCAATAATCTTTCTGTCTTTGCCATTAGCAAATGCTTTAATTTGTAGGACTATATTTACCAAGGCAGATTTTATCCTTATATTCCACACCCACATATTTATATGTTTCATAACTAAACTTTAATCTTCTCTGTTGATACAGATATTTTAGATGGAATATTCAATATTCTAGAGAGCTAAAAGAAAAACAACAAAAAATCAATGAATGCCTGTGTGGTAATGGGAAGACTGCCTAGTTTTCAGGTTCAGATAGAAGCTTAGGACCCTGAACTAGCTAATAGTGATTTATTAGTTAGCTAATGCCATGTCAAACCACTCCAAAACACCACACTTTTACTTAACTCACAATTCTGCAGGTTGGTAATCTGGACTAGGCTTAGGTGGGCAGTTCTTCTTTGTTCACCTAGGCTTAATCAGGTTTCTTCTGACAGCTGCTGCTTCTGTTGGGATCCAGATGATCTAATTTGGTCTCAATTAGGACTACTGATTTCTATTCCACAAGTTCTCTCTGTCCTGCAGACTAGCCAGTGCTTGTTTACAGAATGGTCACAGGGGATTCAGGAGAGCAGTAGAAGTGTGTAATACCTCTTGAGATTTGAGCTTGGAAGTGGCACCATGCCCTTTCTGCTGCATAATAATGGCAAAAGTAAGACACAAAGTCCACCCACAGTCAAGGTGTGAGATAATAGACTTCACTTCTTTTATTATTATTATTATACTTTAAGTTCTAGGGTACATGTGCACAATGTGCAGGTTTGTTACATATGTATACATGTGTTATATTGGTGTGCTGCTTAATGAAAAGAGTGACTGGCTGGGTTTGGTGGCTCATGCCTGTAATCCCAGCACTTTGGGAAGCTGAGGCAGGTATATCACTTGAGCTTAGGAGTTTGAGACCAGCCTGGCCAACATAGTGAAACTCCATCTCTACTAAAAATATAAAAATTTGCCAGGGCAGATTCCTGTAATCTCATCTACTCAAGAGGCTGAGGCAGGAGAATCTCTTGAACCCAGGAAACTGAAGTTGCAATGAGCCAAGATTGTGCCACTGCATTACAGCCTGGGTGAAGAGTGAGACTCTGTCTCCAAAAAAAAAAAAAAAAAAAAAAAAAAAGAGTGGCTAAGTCACGTTGTCAGTGGCATAGATATAGGAAGAAGTTAGGAATTGAGGGTATTTTATACCCAATCTGTCAGTGGAAAAGCCATAAAATGTTTTCTAACATTTTATTAGAGTAAAACAAAATTATTTGACTATTTCTGTCATTCTGTTTTGTCATTCTGAGAGTTATTTTTACCCCCCAAATTGAAGGCACAGATTACTAATGTTACTTTTTCTTATTTTTTATTGCCTCAGAAAACATAAATGGTTTATGTCAAAGATTGATAACAGTATGCAATTTGAAGTCACAAAAAATGCCAATATGCATTTTGTAGAATTATTTCTTTCCATTGTATTGCTAGTTTGCTGTAAAAGTTACAGTTTTTGACAATAAATTGAAAACTTGAAAGAAAAGACTAATAATATGTTGACATAACTGCTAAGTGTAGGCTGGTCCAACATTGGATCTGTAGGAATTGACCACAATAAACCCTGATTGGTGATAGCTGCATGAAATGTCTTAACCTGATGCTAAATTATCTTGACTTTGAATGAAGTTTCTTGAACTCCTCCTGGCCCTGAACTGGAAATTTTCGTGATGTCTAATGTCTAGAGAAGAATTGCTAGAATATGCTGTGGTCTCATCATCTTTTAACAAACTAATTTTGAACAGGTAGTGATCAGACATTGAGAATAGAAAAGTAAATTCTACCAAATAATATATCTCAGAAACTCAAAATAGAAAGGACAAGTATGTTGACCTTAGTCACATCTGAATACTTTTCATTACCAATGTGACTTTTGGCAAGTTAATTGACAACCAATTCCAGATGTGAAAATGCTGTCCTGAGAATGAGATTTTTGTATGAGGTGCTTACTACAATGTCTGGATCATCGTATGTATTTTCCAAAAAATAAGTCTTCTTATTGAGAGGATTGCCTTGATCGGGACTTCCTGGAGTTAGCACAGTGAATCATAAAATTATGACCATACCTTTGCTCTAGGTTTTTTGCCTCCACATTCTGTGTTAGTTGTTTTAATCATTCAAACAGTTAAGAGTGGCAATACTTTTTAGATTCAGGTACTCATAGAAGTTTTTTCAAATAAAAATTGGCCTGAAATTTTACATTTTCACAGGAACTGAAATTATTTCTAATTTTAAAGTATTTATATATTAAGAGGAGAATCAAGAGGGAATTGCTATTACAAAGAGTTAATAAAACTCTAAGACAATCAGCTTGCATTATGTATTTCAGTTTCTAATTTTACTTCACAAAATTATAAGTGCTTAATACCCAGACACTAAATACTCCATTAATTTATTAGTGATTGGGAGTTTTAATTAAGATGATTAAGTTTTAGTTTGGTGTTAATATATGGTAATACATAAACAATAATGATTAAAGTTTGAGTGAGAGGTTAGTGAAATATTCCTGTTGGAAAGCAAAACAATAGAGTGCTTAGCTTAAAAAAAATCCCCAAAACTAAAAAAAAACAAGTGAGTAATGTTTTACCAGTCAGCAAAAGTGTAGCAAAAATTATATTCCTCAGGGTGAAACTGTCTTCAGTGAGTTTACAGTTCCATTATTACAAACCACTTTTAAAATGAGTGTTATTGAACTGATGTTGATTTAAGACCTTGTATACCAATTTTGGTTTAACAACAACAAAAAACACAAGTCAGTTAAGGAGAAAATTTGAGGCAATGTCACAGTGACACTTCACTTACATGGAGGTTAGATTTATGGCAACCTCACTCATCCAGAACACAGCTCTAATGAAGGCTTGGTGAAGCAAGCCTCTGTACAGCCACATGTGTCTGAGGAGTCACCAACATTACTCTCTAGAGGACATGGGCTAACCCTAAGTTCTTAACTAGGCACTGGGGTGTTTGGTAAGACTTCATCAAATTAAACACAGTGCAATAGGCTGACAGTAGCAAAAGAAGTTAAAAGGGCTAGAAACATAAAGCCACTGGAAATAGGGACCACTAAAGCTATCATAAAAATACCTGATGTTTTGAAGAAAGCACTTGTTTATGGGCTATGCATTCTATTAAAAAAAAATCAGGAAAATATGAAAACAGTCACAGTGTGCATGCTTTAAATATTCAATTTTCAAAATGATTTAGAATATGCTCTTGGGAGTTACTGAGAAAATGTTGTTTTATGTATGTAGGACTTTTAATTTTTGAAGAATCTGAAGATACTTAAGTAAACTTTTTGTATGCTTCCATGAAATTTTTTTATCCTGCCTTTTTTGGAGGGGAAATGTTGCATGAAATTAACACCACAACCAATCACTCAATGAGATCTGAGAGGCTCTATTATTATAACGGGACTGCTATTCAGTGGAGCCAGTGTCATAAAGAAAAGTAGTTAAAGACTTCTTCCTCAAACACCAACTCCTGACATGGGCTCTGTGCCTCTCACATTTGCTCTGTTATCTCTCTCCCTTATTACTAACTCTCCCACCCATACTTCACCTCTATTCCTAGCCACGTGTTCTGTCTGTCATGGGCAATTTCTTTTCCATTATCTGTGATAGCTCCCTGTAATGAAGCTCCGCTCTTCCTGCTAGCATCCCCACTAAATGCACCCTAACAGCAAAATGAATTCCATTGGCATTAAAGACCTTAATATAAGAAATACAATAAAACCATACTGGCACAGAAAAACTAAATAGACATTAAAAATCTTGAAATAGAAAAAAACTTGAAACTGGTCACAATATCAGAAGCTAAAGTTAAATAACTAATGAATTTGACTAAAGAAAAACTTGAATTTCTGTTTTTAACATTTATGACAGAGGGAATCAATATAAACTAACCAAAAAGCCAATGCAAAAATAACCAAAGGTCAGAAACAGAAAAGGAATATGGATATCTTACAAACAAAGAATTGCTCATACTTACTCAAAATTTAAATATTTTCATGTTTTACATATCTGGCAAAATTTTTTAAAAATGATCATGGTGAGGTTTTAGAAACTCTTGCTCTCTTATGTTGTAGATGGCGATAGGAATTGAACTGACATCCTTTCTTCGAAATTTGGATAATTGCCAATGTTGATTTTGTGTTTAAATGCATATATCTTTCCACTTTTGAAAGTTTATCCTGCAGATACACTTGCACATATATTCAAATATATAGTTGGTGATATTTTAATCACAGCATTTTTTTCCTAGCACACAATCACAACCAACAAATCCATCATCATAGGAATGTAAACAAATTATGTAACATCCATAAAATTAAATACTATGTAGCTGTTAAAAAGAGGGAAGTAGATTTATGTGTACTGATATGAAAAGTCTCCGGTAATTATTATTTAAAAAAGAACATCAAAGAACACACTGGGGCTGGGCGCAGTGGCTCAAGCCTGTAATCCCAGCACTTTGGGCGGCCGAGACAGGAGGATCACGAGGTCAGGAGATCGAGACCATCCTGGCTAACCCGGTGAAACCACGTGTCTATTAAAAAATACAAAAAACTAGCTGGGCGTGGTGGTGGGTGCCTGTGGTCTCAGCTACTCGGGAGGCTGAAGCAGGAGAAAGGCATAAACCCAGGAGGCAGAGCTTGTAGTGAGCTGAGATCAGGCCACTGCACTCCAGCCTGGGCGACAGAGCGAGACTCCGTCTCAAAAAAAAAAAAAAAAAAAAAAAAAAAAAAAAAAAAAAGAACACACTGTTTATAGCATCTTCTGATTTAGGAAAACAAGATGAATATATGCATATAAATAACTATATACATGAATAGATAACCTTAGGAAGGGTATACAAGAAACAATTTTGAGGAATAGAGATACAGTTCTGAGGTGGGAGAGAGAATCACTTCTAATGTGTAGTCTTTTGAATAATTAAAATTATTTACATGTATGATTCACATAATAATGAAAGAACGATATAAAGACTATCCTGATTACTATGTGGAAAATACATTTGAGGAGATGTGTGTGATAGAAGGGACGGTTGGGAGGCTATTGCAGTGCCCCAAGTACTGATGATGTTATAGCAGCTAGGAAGAAAATGGAAGTGAAGAAAATGAGTATGTTGGAAGTATATATTAATGTTACAATACATAGCACTTGCTGATAGGTAGAATTTTGGTGACTAGGATGCAAGGAATTAAGAATTGTTTGGGGATTCTGACCTGAGTAATTGAATACATAATGGTGCTATTTACAAAAATGAGATGAATATGGCAGGGGGCAATGTTATAGGAGAAGCTTAGACAGTCCCACCTGAGGAGGTTGTATTTGGAGATTTGCCATGGTTAGCTCTTCTCTTGGGAAGACAGAATTGATAAATGCTATTCATTGCCCTAGCAGGGGATACTGCAGCCATTGACAACACTGCAAAAGATAATTTATATCTGAATAACAAAAAAAGAAAATGAGAGCATTCTACAATATTAATGTATCTTCACCTGGCTGAAAAAAAAGTATGCTCCTCTTGTGTGATTTTTCTATTAGCAAATTGGTAATTTTTCTCAGTGCTTTCAAAGAGAGCAAAAGGTTCTAATTGACCCATCATTTTCTACCTACTAGGCTATGACAGGGCAATGGTGTCTTGGTCAGGAGTAGTTTCTCTTTGAAGCAGATACCAGCTTATTACAGAGCTGGGCCAAGGAAACCACTCTATATTTTGCCCATCTAAGATGGAATAGATTAACTTTATAGGGGACAATTAAAATAAAACAAAATACCATAAGAATTTGGGGCCAAAAAATCAGTGCGAGTAACATATAATCATTTCATAGAATAAAATAAAAATGGAAAATAAAAAGAATTTGTTGAAAAATCCTGGAGTGATTAATGCTACATCACTTCATTGTTTTAAAGTAATCAATTTTTTTTTTTTTTTTTTAATCTCTAGAAGGGAAAAGATAGTAATCCCTCTAGGTAATCTTTGAAAGATACCTAAAACCAACCAACCAACTATTCTACAAATAAACAAAAATAGATTTCAGAAAGTGTTCTAATTTTAATGATATTTCTGTTCATAATAAACATCCTAGTGGAGATGTCAGGTTAGCAAATTGATACATTAGATGTATACATATAGTTGATATACATATATTGTCAGCCAAATGATTTTTAGGACACCACATTATTTTCCTTAATTTTTGACTCTACTATATTTCTTACTATTTGAAATTCTGAAATTACGTTGTTTTTAATCTTTAAATTATGTGGTTACCTCTAAAAAGTTTCTGTGGTATTTTTATATTTTTAATATTCCTAAGTCTTTAATATATTCAAAAGTGTATATATATGCAAGATATTAACAAGCTATTATCTTTAGGATATATTACAACAAACATATTTTGATTTTCTAGTAAAAAAGGGGAACAATTCCTATTTTTAAAAAAGTTCTGTTATAATTCTTTACAAAGGTCCAAAAGAAAACATACCTTATTGAATATCAACATACTTTAAGTAAATTTTTTCTTAGACAATTAATTTAACATTTTATTTATCTAGTTGGTTGGGTAATTGGATAATGACTGAACAACACAAAATGTAGCCTTAGTATTTATCATAATTCTTGCTTGGAGATATTTTTACAATTTTATTTTCAATTCAGCCATTTTTGAAATGAATAATCATGCTGTTTATATGCACTACTCTGTTTTTGATTCTCTGCAGCAAAGTATTTACTTCTCATTTTAGTGTAGTTGCGAATTTTCTTCAAGAAGACTTTCACATGTAATCCATGGTGTATATACTGATATACTCAACTTTTTCTGAAATACAATACCAATCAGTACTAGGTAAGAAGATAATGATGAAGATTGCAGTGGGGGCGGGAGGGGCAATTTTTCCTTCTAAAGACCAAGCAGTTAAAGATTTATCTGGGGTATTGAGAGGTGAGGAAAAGCGCATATGTCTAATCTAACTACATAGTATTAAAAATTAAAAGTGGATAAATCAACACTTAATGAAATTCACGTAATTGCTGATATTTAATGAAAATGAAAGATTTACATGCACTGATGTATAAAGCTAAGATATTGAAAAACCAAGTGGCAGATTGATATGTGAGGGACTATAGAACTTGTAATAGCTGATAAAGAATATATTTGTATAAGCATACGTAACATATGTTTAACTTTTAAAGCATAATAATAAAACAATGAGTCTAACGTCTTAATAAACAGAACGTCAGTAGCACTGGTTTAGTCTCTTCAGCCCCAGTCCTCTGCCTCACACTCCTCAACAAAGTGTTCCCTATTTTGAATTTCCATTTGCTTTCCTTTATATTTTTTGTTTTGATCCCCAACTGAAACAGCATAGTTGTTCATTTTATTTGTGTTTATACCTTATTAAAAAAACAGGTGTATGTCACTGTATTGTTCATTTATGACTTCCTTATTTTCAATTAACAACATTCCTAAGATTCAACCCTGCTGATATGTTTATCTCTAGATCACTCAGTTGAATTACTCTATAATATTGCGGTAACATACTACTTTTCTTTACCATTGTGAACAGAAAATAGAATTGTTTCAGTTTTTAGCAGTTATGAACAATTACTTGATAAACATTCTTCTGCATATTTCCTGGTGGTTAAGTACAAGAACAAGAAGTGAAATTTCTAGGTATATAAGATACTATTACTCTTTATTTTTATCAACACTCCTTATTGTTAAGTTTCGAAATTTTTGCCCATCTAGTATTTAACAGGCTTTATTGTGGCTTCAATTTGTGTTTTTCATGCACAGCCAATTTTCCTATTGAGTTGTCCTATACATTTGTATCTGATCTTTATATTATCTGGGAAATAGTCATTTGTCATTTTTGTATGTTACAAATATGTCCTACCAATTGTGGCTTGTTTTTCAATATGCTTTATGAGGTTTTTATTGGGGAAACAGACATTCTCATTTGTAGCATAATTTACTGATTTTTAAACTTTATGCTAAAGATTTAGGGTTTCTTTTATTATGAAGTTATAGAGAGAGCCTCTTATATGTTCTTCAGAAAATTTAAATGTTTCCTTTTATTTTTGTGAAGTCAGAGAAAGAGTATCATATGTATTCTCTAAACTTTAAAACTTTACCTTTTTAAATTAATAACTTAATTCAGCTGAAATTGATTTTTTGTTGTTTGGTGGGATCAAATTTTGTATTTTGTGTTTTTTTCCCATTAAAATAAACAATTTATCCGCCTCATTTAGTAAATCATGTCCATCTGTTGTTCCGTTCTATGTTTCTATTCCTGTGCTAATACTATATAGTCCCTATTCATATTTTATTTTGTTTATTTATTTTTCTGAGACAGTCTCACTGCAACTCCCAGGCTGGTGTGCAATGGCGTGATCTCGGCTTACTGTAACCTCTGCATCCCGGGTTCAAGTGATTCTCCTGCCTCAGCTTCCTGAGTAGCTGGGATTACAGGCATGCGCCATCATGCCTGGATAATTTTTGTATTTTTAGTAGAGACAGGGTTTCATCATGTTGGCCAGGCTAGTCTTGAACTCCTGACCTTGGGTGATCTGCCCACCTCAGCCTCTCAAAGTGCTGGGATTACAGGCATGAGCCCTCATGCCTGGCCTATATATTCTCGATTACTGTACACTTTGTACTATATTTTATTATATAGGGAGACAATTCACTCTACTAGTTTTGTTTTGTTTTGTTTTTTCTTCTTCAAAAGATATAGAAACCCATAGGGATGTTGAGCCTATGTGTGTCTTTGCACATGAGATGGGTCTCCTGAATACAGCATTCCAATGGGTCTTGACTCTTGATATAATTTGCCAGTCTGTGTCTTTTAATTGGGGCATTTAGCCTGTTTACATTCAAGGTTATTTTGTTATGTGTGAATTTGGTCCTGTGATTTTTTTTTCTTTTTTTTTTTTTTTTTATACTTTAAGTTCTAGGGTACATGTGCATAACGTGCAGGTTTGTTACATATGCATACTTATGCCATGTTGGTGTGCTGCACCCATCAACTCGTCAGCACCCATCAATTCATCATTTATATCATGTATAACTCCCCAATGCAATCCCTCCCTCCTCCCCCCTCCCCATGATAGGCCCCAGTGTGTGATGTTCCCCTTCCCGAGTCCAAGTGAGTTCAACCATTATGGAAAACAGTATGGCAATTCCTCAAGGTCCTGTGATTATGAAGCTGGCTGGTTGTTTTGCCCGTTAGTTGATGCAGTTTCTTCATAGTGTTGATGGTCTTTACAATTTGGTATGTTTTTGCAGTGGATGGTACCGGTTTTTCCTTTCCAAATTTAGTGCTTCCTCCAGGGGCTCCTGTAAGTCAGGCCTGGTGGTGACAAAATCTCTCAGCATTTGCTTGTCTGTAAAGGATTTTATTTGACCTTTGCTTATGAAGCTTAGTTTGACTGGATATGAAATTCTGGGTTCAAAATTCTTTTCTTTAAGAATGTTGAATATTGGCCCACACTCTCTTCTGGCTTGTAGGGTTTCTGCAGAGAGATCTGCTGTTAGTCTGATGCGCTTCCCTTAGGGATTTTGACTGGAATTGTATTAAATATATATGTATTTATTAAATTGTATTAAATATATGTGTAAATCATATGTGTATTAATATTATGTACAAGAAATAGGGTAGAATAAACATCTTAACAGTATAAATCTCCTTATTCAAGATATCAATTTAAGTATTTTAAATATATTTCAATAAGGTTTTATAACCTTCATACACATGTTGTATTTTTCTACTCATTTATAGGTATCTTGTGTATTTATAAATTATATTTTCTAAAACTTTGGTATATGTAGAAATGCAATCTGTTTTGACATATTGATATTCACCAAACTAATTAAATTATTTTAATCATTCCTATAATGTTTTTTATATTTTCTTTTCGGTTTTCTATGAGGGTAATCTATGAATTTTGTTCTTCTAAGCAAATCTACAAAACTTCCATTAATTTATTTTATCTTACTGCACTAACTAGAAAGTTCATTACTATGATGAATGGAAGTCGTAAAAAGCTTAACATTTCTCGTTTGCTTACTATGTGTCCGTTTATTCTGCTGTTTGCACATCAGGTCCCGTCTGCTCCTAGTTTGCTAAATCTTTGTATCGTGATTAGATGTTAAATTTTATTGAATGCCTTTAGTATTTATTGAGACGGTCACACATGTTAAGTTGTAATTTAAGTTTAGTTTCTATTTTCTGACTGAATTCTTTATTTTTCACAAAGGGCATTTTTCCTTTAACTTCATTGTTGGTTAGTCTAAAGTAACCATTTGCAATTTAATCTTTCTTGGGATAAAATTGTCCTCAGTGTTTTTTTCCCACACCATTTTTTCTAAAGGTCTTTTTAACTAACTATATAGTCTCTATGTTTTTCCCTCTATGGAGTTTTTGTATAGACTCATGTATTTTTTTTTAATTCATCAATTTTGTAAGCTCATAATTCTTCTGAGAGCTACTATCCTAAGTTAAGTGACATACTTTCCTTACAGCTCCTTCCTCCTCTTGTTCATGGGTGCCATTCATTTCTTTCCTTAAATACCGAAAGTCTCACAGATACTAGTTTGTATTTCAGTGCATTATCAGTCCTCTTAATCTAGCTGAGTAGGCTGAGCTATGGTCATGGTTATTTGCAGCTTGGAAACTCTACTTGCATGCTTTCTATTATTGTGCAGTTTGAAAAGTCCCTGTTCCTCATGGCAAAGTGAATTTATTTACTTCCTTCCAACTGCAACCATGTTTATATGTTAAGTTATTAAACCTTCAAGTCTTTCTGGCTTTTTGGTCAAGTCAAGTGTATTTCCCTGTATGTAGACACTTGTTGCCATTTGGTTAGTTTTCAGGTACTGGCTGCCTCCAGATTCCTTTCTGTTCTCACAACTAACTCTTGCTCCCAGTCGTCATCCCTCCAGATCACGTTTCTACTCAGTACCCAGTGATTTAGAGTAAATGTGTGTCAGGAAATTGTTTTCCAGATCCCAGCGTATAACCTTTAAATGACTGTCCACAGGTATCCACTTTCAGGTCTATAGGATATGGCCCTGCTTACTTAATCTGCTCAACTCCCTCCCTCCATTCATTCATTCATTCATTCACTCACTCATTCATTCATTCATTCATAGACAGCGTTTCACTCCTCTTGAGCTGGCTGGAGTGCAGTGGTGTGATCTCAGCTCTCTGCAACCTTTGTCTCCTGGTTCAAGCGATTCTTCAGCCTCAGCTTCCGGAGTAGGTGGGATTACAGGCCCGCGTCAGCACACCGGGCTAATTTTTGCATGTTTATTAGAGACGAGGTTTCAACATTTCACCCAGGTTGCTCTGAAACTCCTGGCCTCAAGCAATCCATCCACCTCAGCCTCCCACAGTGCTGGTATTACAAGCTTGAGCCACTGTGCACAGTTAGTTAGTTAGTTTGTTTTAACAAATCCGCTACGTTGATCTTAGTGACTTTCGAATTTGCCAAGTATGATCATATTAAGAATTTTGCACAAATTTTTCTTTCATCCCGGAGTGGGGTAAATATCCTTCTTTTCTTTAGTCAGATGTCAGCCCAGAATTCCAGTTTAAAGAAAAACTTTGCTGAACATTCTATTTAAAGCCTTAATCCCTGCGACTTCTACTTATATTGTGACATTAATACGGTGTCTTTGTTATGTTTGAGTTGTCTACAAGTACTGAACTTAGACTCGTTGAGAATGACAGCCTGATCATGTTCATTGTTGTATCCATGGAGCTAAGCACAGTGCCTGGCCATTGTAAGTGTTCAATCCCTATTTTTTGACTGAATAAATGAAAAAAAAAAAAAGTCTGAATGCCTAGTGGAGACTATCTGGCAACTGTAAGCTGGAACAACAATGCCACAAAGAGCTCTAAACATAATCTCAGCTGTTTTCTTCAAGTTTTAGATCTCTAGCCTGCTTTGATCTTTCAGAATATCCCATAAAGCATGCAGCTGGCAACCTGGTCACACCTACAACCGTCAGCCCTCCAAATTGGTGGTTGGTGATGGGATTTTCCACAATTCCTATGTTCATTTTACTTAAATCCATAGTGCTCTGGGGGAAAAGCAGAAATATCTGTAAACAGGAAGCGTCCTCTTTTCGTTTAGTCCAAATTAAATCTGCATATATTCCTTAAAATAAGAAGTTTGCAATTGGTGCTAATCCATCTTTCAAGTTCTGATAGGGTTTTCTTTTTAATATTGTGCTTACTTGCATTTAATCTTAAATGTCTGGGTGGTGGAGTGTGCATAAGTCTGTACTTAAAGACACATTGAATATGATTGGGAGAAACTTTCAATCTCTAGATTGTCTAAGTTTTGATAGAATCAGAACCAATTACAAATACACACTTATCTTTTTTCTTTCTTTTTTTTATTATTATACTTTAAGTTCTGGGGTACATGTGCATAACGTGCAGGTTTGTTACATATGTATACTTGTGCCATGTTGGTGTGCTGCACCCATCAACTCGTCAGCACCCATCAACTCGTCATTTACATCAGGTATAACTCCCAGTGCAATCCCTTCCCTCTCCCCCCTCCCCATAATAGGCCCTGGTGTGTGATGTTCCCCTTCCCGAGTCCAGGTGATCTCATTGTTCAGTTCCCACCTGTGAGTGAGAACATGCAGTGTTTGGTTTTCTGTTCTTGTGATAGTTTGCTGAGAATGATGGTTTCCAGATGCATCCATGTCCCTACAAAGGACACAAACTCATCCTTTTTTATGGCTGCATAGTATTCCATGGTGTATATGTGCCACATTTTCTTAATTCAGTCTGTCACTGATGGACATTTGGGTTGATTCCAAGTCTTTGCAATTGTGAATAGTGCCACAATAAACATACATGTGCATGTGTCTTTATAGCAGCATGATTTATAATCCTTTGGGTATATACCCAGTAATGGGATGGCTAGGTCCTATGGTACTTCTAGTTCTAGATCCTTGAGGAATTGCCAAACTGTTTTCCATAATGGTTGAACTAGTTTACAATCCCACCAACAGTGTAAAAGTGTTCCTATTTCTCCACATCCTCGCCAGCACCTGTTGTTTCCTGACTTTTTAATGATTGCCATTCTAACTGGTGTGAGATGGTATCTCATTGTGGTTTTGATTTGCATTTCTCTGATGGCCAGAGATGACGAGCATTTTTTCATGTGTCTGTTGGCTGCATAAAGGTCTTCTTCTGAGAAATGTCTGTTCATATCCTTTGCCCACTTTTTGATGGGGTTGTTTGTTTTTTTCTTGTAAGTTTGTTTGAGTTCTTTGTAGGTTCTGGATATTAGCCCTTTGTCAGATGAGTAGATTGCAAAAATATTCTCCCATTCTGTAGGTTGCCTGTTCACTCTGATGGTAGTTTCTTTTGCTGTGCAGAAGCTCTTTACTTTAATTAGATCCCATTTGTCAATTTTGGCTTTTGTTGCCATTGCTTTTGGTGTTTTAGACATGAAGTCCTTGCCCATGCCTATGTCCTGAATGGTACTACCTAGATTTTCTTCTAGGGTTTTTATGGTATTAGGTCTAACATTTAAGTCTCTAATCCATCTTGAATTAATTTTCATATAAGGAGTAAGGAAAGGATCCAGTTTCAGCTTTCTACTTATGGCTAGCCAATTTTCCCAGCACCATTTATTAAATAGGGAATCCTTTCCCCATTTCTTGTTTTTCTCAGGTTTGTCAAAGATCAGATGGCTGTAGATGTGTGGTATTATTTCTGAGGACTCTGTTCTGTTCCATTGGTCTATATCTCTGTTTTGGTACCAGTACCATGCTGTTTTGGTTACTGTAGCCTTGTAATATAGTTTGAAGTCAGGTAGCGTGATGCCTCCAGCTTTGTTCTTTTGACTTAGGATTGTCTTGGCAATGCAGGCTCTTTTTTGGTTCCATATGAACTTTACAGCAGTTTTTTCCAATTCTGTGAAGAAACTCTTTGGTAGCTTGATGGGGATGGCATTGAATCTATAAATGACCTTGGGCAGCATGGCCATTTTCACCATATTGATTCTTCCTATCCATGAGCATGGCATGTTCTTCCATTTGTTTGTGTCCTCTTTTATTTCACTGAACAGTGGTTTGTAGTTCTCCTTGAAGAGGTCCTTTACATCTCTTGTAAGTTGGATTCCTAGGTATTTCATTCTCTTTGAAGCAATTGTGAACGGAAGTTCATTCATGATTTGGCTCTCTGTTTGTTACTGGTGTATAAGAATGCTTGTGATTTTTGCACATTAATTTTGTATCCTGAGACTTTGCTGAAGTTGCTTATCAGCTTAAGGAGATTTGGGTCTGAGACAATGGCGTTTTCTAAATATACAATCATGTCGTCTGCAAACAGAGACAATTTGACTTCTTCTTTTCCTAACTGAATACCCTTCATTTCTTTCTCTTGCCTGATTGCCCTAGCCAGAACTTCCAACACTATGTTGAATAGGAGTAGTGAGAGAAGGCATCCCTGTCTTGTGCCAGTTTTCAAAGGGAATGCTTCCAGTTTTTGCTCATTCAGTATGATACTGGCTGTGGGTTTGTCATAAATAGCTCTTATTATTTTGAGATACGTTCCATCAATACCGAATTTATTGAGAGTTTTTAGCATGAAGGACTGTTGAATTTTGTCAAAGGCCTTTTCTGCATCTTTTGAGATAATCGTGGTTTTTGTCTTTGGTTCTGTTTACATGCTGGATTACGTTTCTTTTCTCTTCTTTTCTTTTTTTTTTTTTTTTTTTTTTTTTTGAGACGGAGTCTTGCCCTGTGGCCCAGGTTAGAGTTCAGTGGTGCGATGTCAGCTCACTGCAAGCTCCGCCTCCCGGGTTCACGTCATTCTCCTGCCTCAGCTTCCCCAGTAGCTGGGACTACAGGAGCCCGCCACCACACTCGGCTAATTTTTTGTGTTTTTAGTAGAGAAGGGGTTTCACCGTGTTAGTCAGGATGGTCTCAATCTCCTGATCTTATGATTACCTGCCTTATTACCTGGCTGGGTGCGGTGGCTCACGCCTGTAATCCTATCATTTTGGGAGGCCGGGGTAGGTGGATCACGAGGTCAGAGATTGAGACCATCGTGGCTAACACGGTGAAACCCCGTCGCTACTAGAAAAAAATACAAACAAATAGGCTGGTATGGTGGCATGCGCCTGTAGTCCCAGGTACTTGGGACGCTGAGGTAGGAGAATCCCTTGAATCCAGGGGTTGGAGGTTGCAGTGAGCTGAGATCGCACCATTGCACTCCAGCCTGGGCGACAGAGCGATACTCCATCTCAAAAAGCTTATTGCCTTAAGAGATACATTCCAATCACACTACTGTTAATTTTTAATAAACTATATATAGAGCTTCTTATCTCTCTAATAAAGCATTACCCCTGAAGATGCCTGTATATCCCTGAGATAATCAGGATATAGGTATTTTCTTTCCTTCTGAATATTTTAAGGTCTATTCTTTAGATGTACCTTGAACTTGTTTTGTGTTGACTTCGAGATTGATAGTTTGATTACTAGGCTGAAGATTTGTTATTGGCTAAGTGCTAAGTTTCTAGAAATAACTAAGCACTCGGCCAATATAATTTTGTACCCTTGAAAGATACTTTCTGTAATTAGATGTAAGTCAACTGTGTTCTTCAAAAGTCATCCTTCCTCTTTGCTATTTTCCAAAATAAATGGGTTAAAATTCAAAAATCTGTTTACATTTTCCTCATCTCTGTCCATCAATTCCAATGAGTTCCATCATAGTTCAAATTTAATCTGTGTATAAACACTTAATCTAAATCATGTAATAATTTCTAATTATCAAATAAATCTAGAATCAATGAGGGATAGTGCTACTCTAAACTTAAATTGGAGGCATGAGGAAGAAGAATTTACTGAACAGGAAATTGTAAAATATCCAGAGACTGAACAAGCCACACTATCATCCTAAAATCCATAAAAGGAAAGAGGGTAATGCTAGACATGTAACAAGGCTTTCAAAAAGTCAGTAATGGTGAAAGCATAGGTGTGATTATATGCAGTATTCAAGGTCCTGAAATACCGAAATAAAATTCGTTCATGAAGAATAATACTTCCTTGCCACAGAAAATAGGAAGTCAGACACATTCCTCTATGATAATGTAATTTTATTGTCAAAACCTAGACATGGCCTCATTAGTCTAGGTTCATTTCTATTATTGTCACAAGAGTGGATTAACATCAGCTATTCTCAAAATAGAATCAATTTGGAATATATTCTGTAAAATGTCAAAAAAATGTATAAATCAAGTCAAACAATTCAGTACTCATGTAAATATATGGCAGCTAATTTATTGATGCCGTTTTTCTCAGGATCTGTGTAAATCAAAACAATATATTTTATGGTAGTATTTTTGAAATCTTTCTGTGACCATGGCTGTCACCTATTAATACATAGAATACATAGAAATTCTCCAAATTCATCTTGTCCACAGATTGAGCATTGAGAACTTGTTAAAATCATTCACATGTTGAATGGAACACAAACTCTCTCCTAATGCTTGTCCCCCAAATAAAAATAATGTGATTTTTACAGATCACTGTGTGAAACACAGTTGCAATTTCTACAGGCATGTTGAACACATTATCCTCAACATATAATGTATTGAGATTATTTTATTATATATTTTTTATCTTATTTTATTATATGTACATATATTATAGAGAATACATATAAATTTATATGTAAATAATATTATATATTTATATATAATATACATTATAATATATATTATATATATATTTGTAGCATCATATATATGAAATACAGCAGTATCCCAAGACAGTCTGATAACCCAGTTTCAAATAATTCCAATGAGAAAATTATTTTGACTTTACAAAGAAGTACTCATTATCAAGGCCACCCATGCTAATGTTACCTAAACCTGTAAGATAAAAGCACAGAAAGAACTGAGACTTATGAAACTGTCCACAGAGAAGGAGGCTTTGTTTTCTACATTTAGTGAAAGACGAAAGAAGTAGAAGGACTGGCCCTAGTCATTGGGAAGATAAGATACTGTCTGTAGAATCCGGAAAGAAAGTATAATTATACAACTCTTACCTTTCAAGAAGAATGAGTTGCAAAATGGAAAGTTTATCTTGTACACCATAAAGTAGAATTTAAGTGTGAAATATATCTCGAGGTACTGAAACAATGTGCAGATGTAAATATCTAAATATTTGAATAATCAAAGAGGATGGAGAAAAAAGGGTTTGGATAGGCTCAAAAATTCTAATGCAATCTCAGGCTGAAATTCTGAGCAAGCAGCATGTAGTCTAATCTATACTTTTAAGATCACATTTGAAAAAGTTCGGTTTTCATTTAGTTTAAATATTAAATGATGAAATAGATCAAGTCTAGAGAAAGAGCATGAAACATTCAGAAATAATATAATTTAAAATGGAAACTATTGAAATTTGACTTGAAAATATTTGGTATAGGCCTAATTATCTTTTAGAAATCATAAGAGGAGCATGTAGAAGATAATTATACTAAGTCAAAGAAACTGTATTGGGAGAGTTCAGCATTATAGCTCTTACAGCAGTTGAAAATGTAATTGGATGCCTTATGAGGTAGTAAATTCCACTATCTCAAGTCTTTAAACAGAACCTGAATGACCACCTGTCAAAGATCTCTTAGAGACCATTTTTGAATTAAGCAGAAAGCTTATGTAACTGCTAAATACTCCTTTAATGAAAGTCATTTGTGGCATCCTTATTATATTTGGAATCAAATATCAAGATCATATATTCATAATGTGTTTTCTAATCACATGTTTTTAAGAAGCTTTTTAACAATGAAATTATTCATTCTTATTAAGAAAAATGTACTTTATAATATCTGACATATAAGACAATGATCATTCTGCCTTCTTATTTCATGTAACACAATTCTGGAGTTGTAAATTCTTGAGATAGTCTTATTTTAATAACAAACTTCTTTAGGTCCAACCCAATGAAAAATTAAATTGTTTAATTAGGAACCCTAGAAGTACACTACTAAAATATTTCACTGCCTAAAAGTACAAATTTTTCTTGACAATCTGGGATACCAAAAGGCTATGTCCTGGTTGCTTAAAAACATAACAATAAGGCCCAGTTTTTAACATTGTTAGAAGGATTAGTCTAGTTTGGTCAACCAAAAAATCTCCCTCCCCTCCCCTCCCCTCCCCTCCCCTCTCCTCTCATCTCCTCTCCTCTCCATCTCTCTCTCTCTCTCTCTGAGATAGCGTCTTGTTCTGTCATTCAGACTGGAGTGCAGTGGAACGATCATAGCTTACTGTAACCTTGAACTCCTGGGCTCCAGCAAATCTCCTGCCTTGGCCTCCTGCTATAGGCACATGCCATCATGCCTGGCTAATGTTTTTCATTTTCTGTAGAGGTGAGGACTCGTTATGTTGCCCAGGTTGGTCTCAAATTCCTGGGGTCTTGCAATCCTCCCACCTCAACCAAAATCATTACTAATGAATTTTCACTACTACAAAAACATGCTGCCATCTTCCAACCCATTTTATTTGCCTTTTAATTTTCCTATTAACTTACACATAAAACTTCATATTTGTTTTTGCTTTTGGTAGAATAAAAAATTAAAAAGTACTTTTTATGGTTTCTTATACATTGATTAGCTTTTGCTTTAAATAAACAAACTAAAAGAAACATTAATAACTTGAGATAATTTTACGAAATTATGAAAAAAGCCTGCTGTTTTTACTTGACAAAAAGAATATTTGTAATATATACATTGTGGATTCCCAAAGGGACAGGTAGCATTTTAACACAAGCATGAAGCTTACATCAGCCTGAAGTCAAAACAAATGGATCTCTTTTTAAATTTTTTTGTAACAGAAAATTTATAGTCAGAGTTGAGGAATAAAGGCCAAGATCACATTCCTATTTACTATAGCTATTTCCCATACCTCTCTAGAGACGTTTCTATCCACTTCTAAGGGTAAGGTGACAATGATGGCCGTTGCCTTAGCAAAGACAGCAGGGACATGGCTCTCGGCTTCATTTCCTACATCTTGTAAGTATCTGACTTCCAGATACACATTACTGTATTAACAGGAAGGTCTTGGAGGAATGGATAGTTTATTTTTCCAGCTAAATTTTATACTTAGGAGGAAGAATACTAAGGAGAAGTATTTTTGTCCTTTACTATATTCAAATTACTATCTCCCACCACACAGAGAAGCAGCCTGTTGTTCCTTATTCTCTTTTGTCCTTTTCTTTCTTCTCTTCATTCTTGCTTTCTCTACAATCTAAGCAGCTTGTACTCCTATATCAAGGTCTGAAGAATCACGTATTTCAGATTACAGTTCACGTTTCAACAACCGTATCAAATTAAAGAATTAAGGCTGATTTAGCTTAGATTTAATCACTTCCTTGCTTTGGTTCTTTATTTCTTTGGTGCTCCAGAAATGAGGGCATGATTCACTGGACACAGCAGTATGCAGAGAAAGAAAAGATTATCAATTGTTTCCCCTTATGTCCTGTTTTTAGTCTAGAAGTTATACAAATCATACTGTTGCTCTCTCACCTATAAATTATAGTTATTCTAAATGACATAACTTGGTAAAAAGGTAAGCACTTATTCTTAAGTAATAAAATTATCAAGTAAATAAATTAGGAATGTACATATCATTATAGAGATAAATAAATGTATTATCTAGTGTAACACTGACATTTGCATTTTTAGTTATCAATCATACTGTGAACAAATACACTGCTTTGGTTTCATTATGAACCAAATTGTGTGACTGCAGGCAGGTGACTTAACCTCACCTAGATAAGAAATGAGTATGTTAGTAGATGATCTCTGAGGTATTTTCCAGCTCCAAAATTCTATTATTCTTATGATTTCTAGACTATACAAATACTATACATGTGCTTAAGGCCGTCTGAGTCGAACTTATAAATGTGTGACTTCATTCATAACTGCAAATGAAGAAAACAAATCTAACTCATATACTAAAGAAAAAGTACACTGTAAATTTATGCAGATGGTTCTATTTGTATACAACACCGTATAAAATAGGTCTATGGAAAGGCATTTAAAATAAGTAAAAACCCTGTGAATATGATTCTCTAGTTATCATTGCGTTATTCTCTAGATTGCAAGAAACACAGCCTGTGAACATTAATCACTCCTTTTGTAATTCTGATCAAATAAAACAGCTAGAAACTGCCAATTGGTAAAGTCATCTAGCTCCAGGGGGCACTGCTGTACTGTACATCAGGTTTGGTTTATTGATGAAGGCTTAAGCAAGATTTCATTAAGGAATTCTGCAGGTTTCAGATACAGAAAAAGCACATAAACTATTTATAATCAATTTAAACTTTGAGAAAATTAGGTAACTGTGTAAATTATTTATATGTAGTTTTTGGAAATGAATGTTTCCTTTGTTGGTAAGAGTATCTGTCTTTCTGCAGCAACTACCTATGGTTGTGGATAGGAATATTTGTATTAACTTTTCCAGTCAAGGGCTCATGAAGGACAATATATGTTTCTGTTGTGGAATTATTTAAAGCATTCTGCCCTAAAATTCAAATTATAAACAAAAATTGACATACATAATGCCTGGACACTGCAATCCTTTAATTGGCTTTGCCATTGTTACAGTCAGTCTCTGATCAGAAGGCTTTTGTGTAATTATGTAAATTCTATGACTTAATGCATCTTTCAAAAAAAATCTCAAAAATATAGCAGCTCAAAATAATCTCAAAAGTAAGTAACCACTTGTATCTTATTTAACTGTGAGAAATGAGCAGTGCTAAGGTGAGAGTCAAGTACAGAAGTCAAAATCAGCAGTCTCATATATTTTAAAAGCATATTAAAAGAAGTACTTTAGAAATGAATTGCATCATTTAAACTACTATATATGGATTATGAATACCTAACAAATCTGTAAATTTACTTGAAGACCAAATCAGGATATGCAAGTATTTTTAGTAAAGACTGACAGAATTTTTAAAATCTACATTCAAATTTAGCTCAATTATCACTCACTGTTAAAGCACAGATAAACATTAACTTGACATTTTCAAACCAAACAGAGGTGACTTTCAATGGCTGAAAATCTTTTAAGTAAAGAATTGAAATTCTATTTAGACTAGGGTAATACCTAGTCATTTCTAGTCCACAGATCATAAGAGGCATACTGCACCACCATAAAAATCATCTGGATTTTTCATATTAATCATTGTGCATATATGGCATGATTTTCAATGTAAATGACTTGTTTTAGCAGCAATGGATTAATATAAGAAGGAAGAGACTCAGGGGCGCAAATATAGAAGGTAAGAAGATTGGAGGGTTTTTTGCAATGATCCTGAAAGAAGGCACTAGCCTTGAATATGGAGTAGAGAGGAAATTTTTGAGATATTTTTAGGAGATAAAATTGATAGAACTTACTGACTGCATAAAGGGCAGAGTGGTGAGAGAATGCATTGATTGTGATTATATATGATGGTGGAGGCTCTAACTGAAAGTGTCTATCCTGATGTCTGGGTAGACACACAAGTTCTTCTGAAAAGCAACAGCAAGCAATATGAAATAAATACATGGAATCATCATATAAATTGGCCCATCAATGTATTTTAATTATCCAATAGAAGGACAACTTGAGATTGGATTTGTTCAACTATATATCTTAAATCTGGGGGTAATAAACTAGTAAACATTCTTAGCTGCAAAGATTTTGGGACAGGGTCTAACATAGATATCCAGGAAACAATTCTACAATAAGTTGTCTTTTTTTTTGTCTGATGCTTTCAAATTAGAGTCAACCTTTTGTGTATGCTTACGGAGGTCCAACACTTGAAGGAAAGTGAAAACAAAGCCTTATCAGGAGTAAAATATAATCAAATCATTTAATCTCAGAATTGGTATTCTGATCTAACAAAGTAGCTTAGAATCACCTTAGAATGAATCTCTGGATATGTGAGTGAATGTGTCTTTAGATGACTCCAGCTGCCAGGCTTTAAGTCTTCCAGCTGAGGCTTTTCCTAAACAAGCTATTCTTATGTCCCCTTGGAATTTCTAATCCACAGATTTCTTAAGCATAATTACTGTTTCACACCAGTCCCGTTTTAGGGCAATTTTTTGGTAAACCATAATAACTGGAATAGCACCCTAGGTCAAGACACTGCCATCTTACGCCTGAGAGAAAATGTTATTTCAACTTACTCCACTAACATTCAATCCTCTAGAAAGTCTATTGCTTCTGCATTCAAAAGATATTATGAATCTGATGAATTCTCATTGTTTCATGTTTATGAAAACGATTTCCCTAACTTCAGTTCTTTCTCTTACAGTTTGCCAGACGGCAGCCAGAATCACATGTATTTAACATATATATCACATCATATCTTGTCACTGCTCAAAACTCTATTTCCCAGTCATACTGAAATTGAAATTTAAAATCTTTAATGTGGGCTATAAATTTCCTAGGAAGCTTTCTGATCTAATATTCTACTACATCTTCCATGTCCACTTCAGCTCCAGTGATAGTGTTACAGGAATATTCAATCTTGATTTTCACGTGAGTACTTTTATGTTATCTGCTTTCTTTGCCTGAAATATTCCCCCAAATATTGTCCTGGTCAAGTCCTCATATGATTCATATTTTTTTAAAGCACCACCTCTTCAGAGATGCCTTTCTTGTCCTGCCTAATTGATATATCTAATTAGGCAGGTCAGAATCAATATGCTCTAATTCCTTACTTTGCCTTTCATGTATCCCTTAACTCTAGAAGTTAGACTATATAATTATTAATTTATTAGTTTGTAGCCTGTCTTCTAACGTATTAGCTCTGTGATGGCAGAGATTTCAGTTAGTTCACACTGTATTCTCAAAACTTAGAACATGACTGAACACATTATAGAATTCTAAAGTATTCTAGAATGAATGACTAGATGACTGACTGAATAAATAAATGAATGATAAATATGCCTGGTGAGAGGTGAACACATACTTTTCATCTCTAGTCTTTTAGAAGGAATTCACAAGCTGGAGTGAAATCCTAGTTCTACCTTATAACAGGGGTATGCTTTTGGATATACTTCTGTATTAGTCCATTTTCATGCTGCTGATAAAGACATATCTGAGACTAGGAAGAGAAAGAGGTTTAATGGGATTTACAGTTCCACATGGCTGGGGAGCCCTCAGAATCATGGCGGGAGGTGAAAGGCACGTCTTACATGGTGGTGGCAACAGAAAATAAGGAAGATGCAGAAGCGGAAACCCCTGATAAACCCATCAGATCTCACGAGACTTATTCACTACCACAAGAACAGTATGGGGGAAACCACCTCCATGATTCAAATTATCTCCCACCAAGTCCCTCCCACAATAGGTGGGAATGATGGGAGCACAATTCAAGATGGGATTTGGATGATGACAAAGAGCCAAACCATATCATTCCACCCCTGGCCCCTCCAAATATCATGCCCTTACATTTCAAAACCAATCATGCCTTCCCAACAGTCCCCAAAAGTCTTATTTCAGCATTAACCCAAATGTCCACAGTTGAAAGTCTCATCTGAGATAAGGCAATTCCCTTCCACCTATGAGCCTGTAAAATCAAAAGGAAGCTAGTTACTTCCTCAGTACAACAGGGGTACAGGTACTGAGTAAATACAGCCATTCCAAATAGGATATATTGGCTAAAACAAACGGGTTACAGGGCCTATGCAAGTCCAAAGTCCAGCAGGACAGTCAAATTTTAAAGCTCCCAAATGATCTATTTTGACTCCAGGTCTCACATCCAGGTCATGCTGATACAAGAGGTGGGTTCGCAGTCTTGGGCAGCTCTGCCCCTGTGGCTTTGCATGGTACAGCCTCCCTCCCAGCTGCTTTCATGGGCTGACGTTGAATGTCTGTGGCTGTAAGCTGTGGTAGGTGGATCTACCATTTTGGGGTCTGGAGGACGATGACCCTCTTCCCACAGCTCTACTAGGTGGTGTCCCAGCAGGGACTCTATGTGGGAGCTCCAACCCCTCATTTCCCTTCTTCATTGCCCTAGCAGAGGTTTTCCATGACAGCCCCACCTCTGCAGCAAACTTCTGCTTGGACATCCAGGCATTTCCATACATCTTCTGAAATCTAGGCAGAGGTTCCCAAACCCCAATTCTTGACTTTTGTGCACCCACAGGCTCAACACAACCTGGAAGGTGCCAAGGCTTGAGGCTTGCACCCTCTGAAGCCACGGCCCAAGCTCTGTGTTGGCCTCTTTCAGCCATGGCTGAAGCAGAAGGGACGCAGGACAACAAGTCCCTAGACTCCTCACAGCATGGGTACCTTGGGCCCTGCCCATGAAACCATTTTTTTTCCTATTAGACCTCTGGGCCTGTGATGGGAGAGGCTGCTGCAAAGATCTTTGACATGTCCTGGAGATGCCTTCCCCATTGTCTTGGAGATTAACATTCAGCTCCTTGTTATTTATGCAAACATCTGCAGCCAGCTTGAATTTCTCCTCTGAAAATGGGATTTTCTTTTCTATCCCACTGTCATGGTGAAAATTTTCTGAACTTTTATGCTCTGCTTCCCTTTTAAAACTGAATTCCTTTAACAACACCCAAATCACCTCTTGAATGCTTTGCCACTTAGAAATTTTTCCACCAGATACCCTAAATCATCTCTCTCAAGTTCAAAGTTCCACAAATCTCCACAGCGGGGCAAAATGCCACCAGTCTCTTTGCTAAAACATAAGAGTCTCCTTTGCTCCAGTGCCCAACAAGTTCCTCATCTCCATCTGAGACAACCTCAGCCTAGATTTCACTGTCCATATCATTACCAGTATTTTTGTCAAAGCCATTCAAGTACCTAGGAAGTTCCAAATTTTCACACATTTTCCTCTGTTCTTCTGAGCCCTCCAAACTGTTCCAACCTCTGCCTATTACCCAGTTCCAAAGTTGCTTCCACATTTGGGTATCTTTTCAGCAGCACTCCACTCTACTAGTACTAATTTACTATATTAGTCCATTTTCACACTACTAATAAAGACATACCCGAGACTGGGAGGAAAAAGATATTTAATTGGACTTACAGTTCCACATGACTGGGGAGGCTTCACAGTCATAATGGGAGGTGAAAGGCCATTACATGGTAGTGACAATAGAAAATGAGGAAGATGCAGAAGTGGAAACCCTGATAAACCCATCAGATCTCGTGAGACTTATTCACTACCATGAGAACACTATGGGGTGTTGATTCATTTTAACATGATTCAAATTATCTCCCACTGGGCCCTTTCCATAACATGTGGGAATTATGGGAGCATAATTCAAGAAGAGATTTGGGTGGGAACACAGAGCCAAACCATGTCAGCTTCTAAACCTTTTCTGTCCAGTTTTCTCGTATGTAAAATGGACAAATAGGATATGCCACATACGTCATTTTAGCAAGAAATAAAGTATTTAGCATAGTGCTGGCAATATGGTGGGTTTTAAGCATACATGAGGTTCGTTTCTCAAATTCAGATTCATAGGCCATATACCCAGGAAACCCCAACAACATCTCACATATCCTACCTCTACAACTACCCTAAATGAAAACCAGGAGTAGGGAGGGATGACCAAGAAGAAATTTATAGGCTTTGACAAAGGACATGAGTCTTATCCTGAGGCCAATATAAAGTTGAAGTCTACACTTCAAATGCTGAAGGATTTTAACACATTCCTCTAACAAACAGGCAATATGACACAATTAATACAATAGTACCTAGTTTTCATTTCCTATCAATTGTCTGCACTTTAAATGTTTCTTACAGAGTCAATTGAGAGTTAAATATAAACATAGTATACACCAGAAAGGTAAACTAACAGAAATATTTACGTAGTAATATTTAAATGTGCCAAAGGCAGTGATATTCTTAAAACGAGATCACTTTTAGCTGCCCTGCTTTGCACAGATATTGCAGAATCTTCAAAATAGAAAAAGATATTGTGTATGAATAGGAGTCATTTGAATTGGAAAATGGAAACTTAAATCATCTTGTCCATCGCCCTGTCAAGGTAGATTTCCTTTAACATGCTCTATGACTCAAGATATATAAATGTAAAAGAAAAGCTTAAAATTTTTGAATATTATCGCTTTACTCTTTTAGGGAATAAGACTTAATATGTATCTAAGTTGACATTGTTAGTATTTTCATACTTATATAGGCTTGACTTTGATTAAATCAAGCAAACTATCAGTTTGTCTTTAGCAAATGAATTCTTTTATATATGTTTAGCATATACCTTTTGTTTAATGTTCTGTACTTTAATAGTAATACATCTGGTACAATCATCTTAACAAAATTGAACTTTTCTGTACCAAATCTAGAAGTGTTGGAAGCCTGGTGAGATGTTAATAATTTATATGTAAAAACAAAACTCCAACATTTATTTTCCTTTTAAAATAACTAGAATAACAAAGGTTAATTCTAAAGCTCAATTGTTTATTAGAAGTTAAAACTATATACATGAAAGGTAACCTTAAAAAGCCAGATGTTTTTCACTCTTGTTTGCCTTAATTAAGTCACTGCCTTTAGCTATTCTCCAATAACAACCAAAAAGAGAGTATGTAATTGCTTTCCAGCATCAGTCACAAAATAATTCACATACAATTCAGAAAACAGTCATTATGTTTATGTTCTGTGATTTTGTATTTTCACACATATAAAGTTTCTATAAAATATTAAAGTGCTGCTATTTTTAATGCTTGGGATTTTACCTAAAATTTTATAAAAATTTAATATGAAAATGAGTGCAAAATATACATATGGCATACTGAAAAGGATTGAATACTGCATATTCTTGCTAACCAACGCAGTGAATGAAATCAGTTCATATCTCAGTAGACTCATCGTAATACCTAGCAACTGACTATCTAACACACAAATTGCCTTGAAAAGTTCTACCCTTTGCAAATGTCAGCAATAGAGCAACGTAGAAGAACTGGTTCTTCTCAGATGTAATGAGGTGGTATGGCCACCAGCAGTGAGCATAGTTCTTCAAAATCCTACCCTCTGTTGTTAGAGTTCATGTGGTGACACTATTTTATTTAAAAGAAGCAATGTATCTTCACTGTCCTCCAGATCTTGACAAAATACATCTCATAGTTAACAATAGACCTGAAAGATTATCATATTATCACGACTTTGCTCATAGAGAACTTTTGGAGTCTCCATGGCTGATATGAAGTAGCCCTATAAAGACAATAAAGTCTGAGAAGCTCAGCCTTGAGCCCCAAACACTTAGCGGAACTCTGATACAAATTTTTGAATGATTGTATGAATGAGTGAACTGATGTGTTCCTAAGTGAGAGAGATGAATTACAAAACACGACAAGTAAATGAAACACCTGTGAAGAACACTATTGTCACTGATATATAAAACTCATTTGCAAAAGGGGTTTGGGAACACAGTAACTGACACTTCAAAGAGCCAGTTCTTTCATGCATTTCACGGATTAACAACTGTAAAAAGAAGTAGATGGTGTTGGGTCTTTGTATTTGACCACTGCTCTTTTCACTCTGCACACTTTCCTTGGGTGTCTTTTTACTCACTTTAATGTTTTTTTTCCTGCTACCTTTATGTTTAATAGTCTCAAACTTCTATTTTTAATTCATATCATATACTGGGTGACAGACTTTTTAATATAAATCAGCGTGCTGGACATATCTACCCGGGTGCTTATTCCCACAAGAGTTCAAATTCTGCATGTCCAAAATGGAATGTACCACTCATACACATGAATCAAGATCCTCTTTGTCTCACCAGTTTCTAGAGACTCAGACCACTCCTTCCAAGTCGTCGCTGCTGCTGAGCAAATTCTTTTTCTTTCTTCGCCTTGAGCAACTGTTACAAGAGGAAGTCATTTATACGGCCTTCAACAAAAGAGTCCAGTGAGACTGAATCTTTGGTCCAGCTTATTACCAGGCAGCATCTGGCCTGATAACACATCCTCATATAGCTCTCTGTCCTCTCCACTTGATTCTCCTTTTCTCTCTTGTGCTCCACATGATTGCATTTTTAAATAAAGTATATAGTAGCACAGGAAGAATACAGGCCGAAACACCATAAAAATGTGCTCCTCTTTTGGTGATATCTGTTGATGTTATCCACTTTTACCCTGAAACTGAAGTAAAAATTCTAGGAGTCATTCTTGCCTCCTTTTCTTCCTCAATCTGCTAGAAACGTAGTCGCTAAATCTAGCCATATTTCCTTCTAAAGAGCAGATGCATCATTCCTCTCTATTTTTGCCAACACTGACTCGTTTCAGGCACTCATTTTTTCTTAGATTATTCAAAAAGCCTCCTATCTGGTTTTCCTAATTCCAGTCTCATTTCTTCACTTTTAGGCTCCACATCTATAATAAAGTGACTCAGGTGATTCATCTAAAATGCATATCTTAACATAACCTTTATTCTCAGCAGTGCCAAGCTCTTTAACCCACCAAGCCTTCATTATCTGTTTTGAGCTTATGTTTTGAGGCTTATCAATCATGACTTCCCACCTTAATTTGTATGCTTCCGCAACACCAAACATGGCAATATTAAAAATTCTCTGGCTCCTTATGTAGAATGCTTTCAACTTTCATATTCTGGTAAGCTCCCACTTTAGAACAAAGTTCAGGTATTCCTTCTTTTGTAAAGTACACCCACATTTTCCCAGGCTGAGAAAGGTGAGTCTCTTTTGGGCAACACAAAATCTCTTATATATTCACTAGAATAGTGACCCTTGCTTTTGTTTTGTTTTGTTGTATCCCATATCCCAGTATACTCAATGGCTATGATATTCATTAACCAATTTCTCTCTATGGCAGGAGTTCTCATCATATGGGAAGGCTTTACATCTCCAAAATACTTGAAAGATATTTCAGATTCTAAAGGAGGAAGAACAGGCATAGTGGTATAGTTTCTGATTCTGTTATGTCTGCTTTGTGCTGGGTTTGGGTATTTTCCCTCTCCCAAACCCACTCCCTGAAAATAGCTACACAAATATATGCTTTATGATGAGCAGAGTGGAACTGTTTTGTCTTTATATCTCAGTATCTAGACAATAATCTGACCATCAGTAGTAGTAAAATCTCAATACATATTTACTGTGAATGAATGAATGAATGAATGAATGAATGAGTACTACAGGAATAAACCTTAGTCAAACTGAGATCATTTCTTGCTAGGGCTGAATAGTATGGTACTCTTAGAAATTTGAATTTTGACTGATATAGTGCCTTAGCACACAGAATTCTTTGAAGTGTAACAAGTACATATACCTGGTGAGTAGGCAGTCAAATTGGCAATGTCTGTGGAAAAAGTGAGAAGGCTTGATAATGATAATCAACAATTATCTGATAGACTTAAAGGGACTATCTACCCTACCAAGCAGTATCTGTTGTAGCTTAATGCCTTCTTTGGGAATTAAAGGCCAACGAAGCTGTCTCTCTGACAGGATGAGCTAAGCATAGGTGACTTTGCACTACTCAGCCATATAGTACTAAACAACTTCTCCTCTGTTTACTTATATCTATCCATCAATCACAGGCATTGTTATGGCAACCAAGGAAGTATATATATCATTTGGAACTCCCTCTTTTATTATAATTATCTGTGTATGTATTCTCCCCCTAATATACTATGAGTTCCTTAATGACATGGACTTTATCTTAATGTTCACAGCATAGCAGGAGTTAAAATATTATAAAGTGGAAGAAAAAAACAGTTAGTATGGAGCAGTAGTGAGATGGAAGCTGGAGGAATACGATGGAACCAGATAAGTAAGTGTGTTCAAGGCTAAACAGAAATATCCTGACACCTTAGGTAGGTTAAAATTTTAGCTGCCTACATTAGTTTGTATAGTCTTCACTGATGTAACAAATCTATCACCAAATTTTAGTAGCCTAACTTAATTGTTCATTTTAACTCACTTAGTAGTCTAATGCTGGTGGTTATGTTCAATGGGACTGAGAGAACAGAAGGATCTTAGGAAACCTCCATCCTTTGATGCCATTCTTGGCGGGGGCCTTAGAGTCCTCTTCTTCCAGCAAGAAGGTGAGGGGAGAAAGATTAAGTGACAGAGAAAGTCCAAAGAATCATGCATCATATGTTTGAGTCGTAAGTGGCATAATTTATTTCTCTTCATATTTCATTGGTGAGAACTAGGTCTATGTTCTATGTTCTTACACAAGACATTGACAAACTTTTTCCATAAAGAGCCAGATAGTAAATATTTTAGGCTTTGTGGGTCCTACATTTCTGGTACAACTACTCAACTGTGGTTGCAATCTGAAAGCAACCATAGATAATATGTAAACGACTCGATGTGGCTATGTAACAGTAGAACTTAATTTTTAGATGCTGAAATTTAAATTTCATATAATTTTCAAGTTTCAAAAATATTACTCTTATTTTTCTAACCATTTAAAATTTTTAAAAAATCTTTATTCTCAGGCTTTGTAAAGACAAGTGGTAGGCTGAATTTAGCTTGTGCCTGCAGTTTAGTGATCTCTGAGGCAAGGTGACTAGAAAAGGTTGCCACTGTCTGAACTGCTGCCTTTAGTGAAAGTTCCACATTGCTTTGGTGGACAGCTAGATGTATGTCCTTTAGGCCGCTCCTCTGGCTACTAAATATCCATGCACTTTCCCTTCCTTTCATACAGAATGTCTCCAGCCCCTATCAAAAGATACAGTAGGCATCTCATCCATCCAATCACTGTATCTAACTCAGTGTCAGTGATTTCTGTGTGATGTCCAGTTCTCTCCATTTGGCTGTGGCTCTTTTAGGTCTGCAGAACCACAAACTAAAAGACAATTCTTCTGCCATCCTTGATATAAACAGGTGGAGCAGGGGCAGGATAACTGCACAAAACGCCCATATAGAAATGGAGAAACATGATTGCATAGCAATAATTAAAAGTGGCTAATTCATTACTATAGTATAATGCAGAGGGGCAAAGTATTATACTATAATAGATAATATAGTATGATATTATAATGAGAGTATATTGCTGTGCACCTCTGCATTATACTATAAAGCTTTTTTATTAGATTATCTTGGGGAGTAACTTTCTCATCCATTGTACCTGGCCCCAGGTGAACCTGGCCTCCAGTCATATCTGAAGAGAGTGTTTGGGTAGTATATACTCCTTGGGGAATGCAGAGCTTTCACATACTGTAAAAATTTACATGTTAGTATAATTTTTGGGTCCTAAGTGTCATTTTATAGTTACAGGCTTTTTTTTTTTTTTTTTTTTTTTTTTGACTTAGGTTTGTGTTTTTTTTTTTTTTTTTTAAATTATACTTAAATCAAAATTTAGGAAGCACTGATTTATTTGTATCTAGTCTGATGCATGTTAATAACAATACATATTGTTCTTTCTTTGGCATAATTCTAAAGCTGGCTCTATTTCTTTTTCTTTTCCTCTTATACCTTTATCTCTCAACTTAATGACAGATGCCTGAGGTGATCTAAACAATATGCTTGGAGGAAATGGAGCAACCTTTGATTTGATCTTTGGTGCAGTTGGTTCTTCTACTTCACTAACATATCTTAATGAGCCTGTGTTACTTCTAGTATTATAACTTCTTCATGTTTTTTCTTGCGGGAGGCTCTAGAAATAGCTTTCTTAACTTCAGAAGCTTCGATCATAACCTGTGTCCTTGAAGTCTTCCTCATCCTCAGTGGCAGCAAATGCATTTTATAAACATAAGACAGAAGTCCCACACTTTAGTTGGCATTCCATTGATGAGGACTAGCTCTGTAGCCCCACCTAGATGCAAGAGGGATGGAGGAGACTGAGCACATTATCATTGCCTGGCAACTACTTCTATGGGAAAATTTTACATTATGGAGGGGGTATGTAAGCTCTTCTGTTGCAAACTCAGTAGAGAGTTTAACTTTTATTCTGAAGGCCATAATAAGCATTTGAAAGACTGCCATCTGTTAATACCAAAAGCAGATATTGAAAATATAGATGTCTGGGAGGACTAGAGGATATGACTCTTATCAATGTCACCACAGTTTTAAATATATGCAATAGTTTTAACAGAGCTGTCATTAATCTATTGTTTATAGTAATAAAATATGTAACCTCAAATAGCTACATCTGAAAATGATTCATTTCAAATTATATCATATCGGATTATATTTGTATAAGTAAAGCCTAACTATATTCATTTTATTGGAAAACTGAAAAATAGTTTCATTTCCATGAATGTTTCATTTCCCAAGTATTAAAATAGATTTTAAAATATAAATATTAATAGCTTTCAATTGTCAAGAAAAGCATACAATGCACAAAGATTTGAAAAAGACAGGAATAGAACATTGGAAACTTTTACAGTGCAGGGAAGTGAAACCATATTTCAGTTAAAAACTTATGCAAAATTAAAAAGTCAAATGGGAATAGAAATAAATCCAATATATAATATAAAAAAGTCTATGAATTTTGTATTTGTTCTCTATTCTTAAGGGTCTTTTATTTATTTTAGTGTATTATTCTCACTTATTTTTACTGGAATAAAAATAGATACTTTAAAAAATTAAGGTAGGGCTTTTGGAGTTCTTATGAAAAGTGTTATTCTTAGAAGATTATTCTTGTAAATTTATTGGGAATATTGTCAAATAAGCATATGTGAAGACGGCTGATTATAACAGTTAACAAAATTGAAATAACTTCTGTGTCCACACATTGTGCTAAGTGCATGGCTTATATACAATTTCATTTTTTCCTTATGTCAACCCTATTATTACCAATATTATTGTCTCCACTTTATTGGTAAGGAAACTGAAGTACAGAGAGGTTAAGTAATTTTCCTAAAGTTATGTCAATAGTAAGCAACACAGCTGAACTTTGAAACTTGGTGTATCTGACTTTTAAATCCTCTCCATAGAAACACACAGCTTAACTCAAACCCACTACCACAAAATCAGCAGGCAAGCTCTCTAGTTCCCATCTGTGTAACGTGGCAGAAGCAATCCTTCTGGAGTTGCAGCGTAACTCCATGTGTTGTGATTAAATCTGTGTAACAAGGAGAAACACCTTAAATTACTTTTGGGAATAGCCTTTAGTTTGTGAAAATGCTATGTTCAAACACTTAATTAGGAAAAGATTAATCCTGGGGCATGGTCCAAAAGTTAAAAAAAAATATTATGAAAGTTAATTGTTCTTCATACGATAAAATAAAATAAATTGAGTTTCTAGAGAGCAAGGGGTTAAGGGTTTCTGGAATAATGAGTTGAGGATAGATAATAGGGAGGGCACAGAAATTGGAAAAAGGAAAAAGGGCTGGGATTGAGTTCAAGAGCAGATCTTTAAGATTTGATGTAAGAGTAGTTAAGGTATTTCTAAGATTGAGGATAGCAGATATATATATTTACATCTTTGTTTTGTTGTGCTGTTTTCTGAAATATCTGACATCTTCTTCGTGACCCTTCCCCAACCAAATTTTGTGTTAGTTGCTTTTCGGAAAAATTCAGGAAAAGGGACTATGTTGACTTAGGTTGAGGAGAAGCAAATGATAAACAACAACAAGTACAATAACAATAACTAGAAATTATAACATACATGCTATGTATTTGGCTCCATTCTGAGGATTTTAAAAAATATATATATCAAATCATGCAATACTCTGTGGTCAGTATTATTGTCATCATCACCATTTATAGATGAAGAAACCAAGAAGTCACATAGGAAATAAGTAATACAATCACTGTTCAATGTATGGTTCCAGAGTCATTGTTCTTCTTTACAGTTCTATATGATTGGTTCTAAGCTTTAGAATCAGACTGTTAATGATATCAAAATGTCACTTTACTTTAAAAATGTAAGCAGAGACCATACCAAAAACTATGCATTTAATCTTAATTTCCCTCATGAAATGGGAAGGATAGAATTTGCACATGGAATAAAAGCTCAATTCATTTGGGGAAATTATGATTTCACAAAACTGGTCACTTTATTGCTATTATTTAAAGAGTAGCCAAATGCATGTATGTGTACAAACATTTAAAATGAATATTTACTTAAAAGTAGGGTTTCTAGATAGTTACCACAAATGTATAAAAACATGTTATATGCTTTATAACTTACTCTCTATTGAAAAGCAAATAATGTCCAATTTAGTGATACTAATGACATTTTCAGATGATATGTGGGGGGGGTGGATAAAAGTGGAAAATGATCTCTGGTGCTTTCTATCTTTGGTTTCTGAATCATTTCCTTCTATTAAAATACTTGTGCCTATTTTCACAACACATTCATTCAGGTAACAGTAATTATTTAAAAGAGGATGGCAGGGTAATATAACATCACATTTAGTCCAGAGTCGTTATCCTTATATGGAAAAATTTGAGAATGTGTAATAAAGGGCAAGATGGTGTTTGGATATAAGGTAGCTTTAAAGGTGTATGTAAATGGTAGGTTTCTTGTAGTTACTTTTTTTTACAAAGTATTTTTTAAAATTATCCATATTGATGCATATTATTTTCACTGACTTATAAGTATTACTATTCCATCTTATTACCTTTTTAAACATCCATTTCCCTGCTTTGCAAAGTTCTACTATTTCTAATAAGGCTCTTCAGAGAGTCATTAGATTACACATGAGTGCTTCTGCAGGGAAGAAACTAGAGGTAGAATATCCGATTTAGCTGTTCTTTATATCATACTACATTGAAACCTGTCTACTCTGCCTGAATGAGAAAAATCAGTCTTTCATATTTTGGGCATAAGACATAAACAAATATGTGATAATAAAATTTTTGTGCCTGATATATATTCGACCTAATTATTAAGAACACAGGTGAAATAAATGTAGGTGACTATAAAATAGAGAAAATGCTATGAGTTAATCCATAGGTGAAAATATTTGCCATATACACAGATACAATTAGTATCAACTTTACTGTTGTAAAAAACCTTGGTAAAATGATTCAAGCAAACATAAAACCAAACAACAATCACCATCACCAAATAAACAAAAACCAAAATACCAAATTGGTGAATCAATTTCTCTGTCAATGCTATGTTAATAACTATTGCTAGATTTTCTTATATCAACATAAAGCTGATTGCAAAGAAGAGGTGAGGAAATAGATCAAACTATTCTAGAAATTTAAATATTTTGGTAAATTTAAAAAATGTGTCACTGAGCATCAAGCAAGAAATTTACAATTTGTGGTGATAGTCACCTTCCTTCCTTCATGTATGTAAGACTTTTAGCTTCTCAATAACAGAACCTCAGTGATATAATTAATATAAAATGGTAAAGTAAGACTACATTCCCTGTAATAAAATCCTACATCACGCGTAGTCTTCCAAGGACCATCTGTCCAGATAAGCCTTGCTGTAATAAGTAAACAGAGCCACCAGACAAATTAGTGGCAAGCTTCAATTCTCATAGTGTCATTTGGGGGTTATTTAAATGTTATTTGACTTTTTAACTGTGTTTATATTTGCACTGATAGTCAAAGGATTACCTACTATCCATCAGTAGTGGATAAAACTACTGATGGCTTAGTATGATACAAATAGTGGCACCAACTGTACTAGATATAGTATTATCACTTTAATTAAAAATTTTAAGATAATTGTACTTGAAATAGTGGTAACATTAACTTTATTCAAATATAAGTTATGAATTATACACCTTTTTAATAATGTGTATGATGAAAAGGGGGTATGCATAAAGTATTTCTGCTGTAAACTGGAGTAAGATGATGGCCTCAAGGAGAAACATGAGTCATTTTTGATGTGTAAGACCAACTAGCTGCTAATTTTTGTGGAACACAGTTTTACATGAAAGAACAACTAAATTTTAATGATTTAAAGAACGCATAATGATTATGCATTCTTGGGTATTGGGTAGACATTTTCTCAAAAAGAAAATGGGGCTGCCACTCCAAAGAAAACAGCTAACAGCATTTGTTGCCAATGTTAAAATTTGAACTTTCAAGCATATTTCAGAATTGTGGGCAAGTCATCTACCATGGTCAGAATGACAGCTATACAATACTTAAAATCTTTTCTGATGAGATTGTAGGGAATATTAACAAATATTATTTTTAAATATTTTACAAAGATATATGTTGACATTTGGTAGAGCTGAATAACTTGAGACCAATATTTTGGCAACAAAAAATTGTGCATGAATAAAAGATCCATTCAAAATGCAAGATAGAGCAATGAATGTTAATTTAATTGATTATAAAATGTCCATTGATTGGGTTTTACATTCCACTTTTCAACTCACCTTTAACAATGTATTAATTATCAATTTTGGCATAATATCAAAGAGGGGCACTCAATTATTTGAAAAGTCTATTAAAACTCTTTTATCTTTTCAAAATATATATGTGTTGGGAGGCCAAAATTTCTCCAACTACTTCAGCAAAATACTTATAGGACAGATTGAATGCAGAAGCACATATGAGGATCTAGCTGTATTAAGGCAGGTATTAAATATGTTTGCTGATACATAATATAGTGCCACTCTTATTATTTTTACTTGTTTTGGAAAAGTAAAACTGTTTTGCATAAAACATGCTATGTTATATTATTCATGTTAATGCATAATGAATTTGTCATTTTATTTTATAAGAATTAATAAAGGAAATAAGGCAGAGTAGGAATCACAAGAAATCTATCTCCCTACCTGGACAACAATTGTACTGGCACTCCATCTCAAAAAAAAAAAAAATTATATATATATATATAATTTTTTGAGATGGAGTCTCACTCCGTCACCCAGGCTGGAGTGCAGTGGCGTGATCTTGGCTCACTGCACCCTCTGCCTCTTGGGTTCAAGCAATTCTCCTGCTTCAGCCTCTCAAGTAGCTGGGACTACAGGTGTGTGCAACCACGCCAGGCTAATTTTTGTGTTTTTAGTAGAGATGGGGTATCACCATGTTGGCCAGACTGGTCTTGAACTCTTGACCTCATGATCCAACTGCCTGGGCCTCCCAAAGTGCTGGGATTACAGATGTGAGTCACCATGCCTGGCCCAGAATATTTTTGATGTAACTATTTTGAAATAGTGAAATCTATTGAAGGTTTACAACTTTCCAGGTGAAGGCTTCTAAATTAAATTGTGATTAATTTTGGTCAGTTTCAGCTCTTAAAACAGTAGCATGCACCCACGCTCCACTTCTTAGTCATGTGGCAGGCAGGTGTGTGCATGTTTCTGGTGCAGTCTGCACACAGCTTGTGAGGGCCATGTGGACAGAAAGGATCCTCTTCTCCACATATTAGACATCTGTGCTTTGATCACTGATTACTGCTTCTGATAATATAGCTGATCAGTGAAATAGATAGTGGTCATTGTCACACTTCCCCCACATTGTTGTTACTCCCCACCACCTTAAACTATTTTTCTCTTCACTGTTTGTCTCTTTTCACACTTTTGGAAGCTAACCACTAAAGATTAGAACATTCAAAAATAACTGCATATATGAGGAAAATTTTAAAATGGCCATCCATGCCCAGGAAAGGGTTTATAAAAGACTTGAGAAGTCTTTAAGAAACTCCATATAAAACAAACTCAGAGCTACATGGATACATATTAAAATCAGACTTTTGAAAACTAAAAATGAAGTGAAACTCTTAAAAGCAGCAAAAGAAAATCACTTTTCACATACAAGGATTCTCAATAAGATTAGATTTCTCATCAATAATTTTGTAGGCTAGAAGGTAAAAGTTTACAATATTCAAAATGCTGAAAGAAAACAACTCTGTAAAGCAAGAATTCTATATTTGACGAAAGAGTCCTTCAGAAGTTAGGAAGAGCTGGGTGCAGTGGTTCATGCCTGTAATTCCAACACTTTGGGAGGCCGAGGCAGTTGGATCACTTTAGGTCAGGAGTTTGAGACTAGCTTGGCCAACATTGTGAAACACCATCTCTACTAAAAATACAAAAATTAGCCAGGTGTTGTTGTGTGTGCCTGTAATCCCAACTACTCAGGATGCTGAGGCAGTGGAGTCACTTAAACCTAGGAGGCAGAGGTTGCAGTGAGCCAAGATAGTGCCACCGCACTCCAGCTTTGGTGACAGAGCAAGACTGTCTCAACAACAACAAAAAAATAATAAAAAGGTAGAAATTAAGACATTCCCAGATAAACAAAAGCTAAGAAAGTTTGTTACCACTGGACCTTCCTTGCTAGAAATGCTCAAGGGGAATCCTGCAGTGTGAAATGAAAGGCCCTGGATAGTAACTGTATGTCGAATGAAGAAATAAGAGTAAATTCATAGGCAATTATCAAAGCTAAATGGCTTATAATGCACTTTTTGTTTTATAATAATTTCTAATAATTGTTTTCTAAATAAAGAGATTAATACATTAAAATTATTCTAAAAGTTAATGTGCCATCAACAACCAAAAGGAGTGGGAACAGAGCTGTTAAAGGAGTAGAGTTTTTATTTGTTATAAACCCAAGTTAGAGTGTTAATGACTTTAGGCTGTTAATTGTGTGGTAACCACAAAGAAAATATCTATAGAATGTATGCAAAATAAAATTAGAAAAAAATTTTAAATACTTCACTATAAAAGATAAACTAAACATGAAAAGACAGTAATGTAAAAAATGAGAGACAAAAACTATAAAGAATAAGGAAAACAAATCACAAAATAGCAGAAGTCAATCCCTTCTTAGCAATTATTTTAATTATAAATGTTTGTACTCTTGAATCAAAAAATAGAAACCTGCAGAATGGATAAAAACACTTGATTCAACTATATGCTCTCTACCAAAGATTTACTTTAGATCTAAAATCACAAATATTAAATAGATTACAACTGAAAGGATGAAAAAAAAGATTATATGCAAATAGTAACCAAAAGAGAGTGGGGGGTTGCTAGCTTAATATCAGACAAAATAGACTTTAAAATAAAAACTGTTAACACCAAAGAAGAACATTATATGTTAATAAATGACTCAATACAGCAAGAAGATATAACATATATAAATGTAGGAGTTCAGTCAGGGTGGTGGGAAAAATTGTAAAATAGACACAAATCTTCTTGGAAGGCTAGAAGGTTTTGCAAAAGCCTAAGGATAGGGTTATGACTGAAGGCAGCCTAATACTCTTACCTTGAGTTAATAGCTTAAAGTAGGTACAAAGGAATGTAAGGGAGTTTATCTAAATAGCTTGTTTACTCATGTGGTCCTAAGACCAACCTTTGATCATTCGTGGGCAGAACTGATCTCTCTGGTTGAGGGTGACCAGATTAATTATCCACAGTTGTGTTAACTCAAAGCCTTTGTCATTTAAATCTGTGCTTAATAAATGCCTGTAGAGACAGCTAGTCAGGGCATGCATGGCTGTCACAACTCTGTGATCGGCCTGGCCCCTGGCCTTCTCTTTCACTGAATATCAGTGTCTGAGTACATTATTCATCCGTTGTGCAGCCTGGGTCTGTGGGTCAGACCCTAGCATGTGGTGCCTCATGTGAGGAATGCTGCAATGGAATGGTGATTGCGACGGAACCCTCGAAAATGAAGGTGAAAAGGACTGCGCAGTCAGTGAGTCAGTAAGTCATTGGTGCCCGCTCGGGATTTCCAAGTTTGGGGGAACTGTTCAGGCTAGGGTTTCATCATGGGACAACAGTTATCAGCTCAACAGAAACAGTATATAAAAGTATTAAAACAGCTGCTTAAAGCTAGTGGAGCCTCAGTTTCACAGGCTCTGTTAAGGGAACTAATGCAAACTATTGTATTCCATAACCCATGGTTCTCAGAAGGATGTATGCTAGACATAGAGCTCTGGGAACAAGTGGAGAGAAAGCAGAAACAACATCATGGGCAATGGGTCCCAGTATCATCTCTAACACTATGAGCTTTGGTGAGGTTGGCTCTGGTCCCATTATACACAGAAGAACCTAAAAAGGGGAAGGAGGAAGAACTGTCACCTACCTTACCACCTCCTTGTCCCTCAGATGTGCTATCACCAGGCCAAAATAACAAAGAGGAAATGGAGGTTTGCTTGAGTCCCCTCCTCTAATAAATTGGGAAAAAGACAAGGATGTGCTACATTCATGGGACCCTGTCTTAGGCAAGCGGCATTAGAAGGGGAGTTTTTAGCCTGCTGAGTAATGCAAGATCAACAAGGCAATTGAGTATATAAACCCATTTCTTTTCATGCTTATAAAAATTTAAGAAAAGACATTAGAGGCCAGAGCCACGTGGCCAAGCTGACAATGGGTGGAAGAAAAAGCTCGGTGTCAGGGAAGCTCGTGACACCCCAGGCTGGCAGAGGGCAGAAGCGACACAGACAAAAAGCGCCTAGGGAAGTGCAACACTGCTGCCTCCCTGGGATTCGCACTGCTGCCCTCCGGCTCCATGGGTGACCCATGGCAAAATTTCATGTGTTTCTTGTATATAAGAGACATCCCAGATTATAATTATCTTCTAAGATACAAGTAAAATTGAAGAATTTAAGAGACCTCTTTCTGATAATGGCCACTGTTGTTGTTTCTCCCTTACTCCTAAAGTGACTCTCTCCAAATCCAATTTAAGTAAAACAGTAACCGCCAAAGGGAGAGAAATTAAAAAGAGCCCATGAATTAATTGAGGAGCAATTAAAAGCCAGCCATACAGAACCATCAAACAGCCCCCGGAATTCACCCATTTTTGTCATTCCCAAAAAATCTGGTAAATGAAGGTTTTGCATGATCTACGTGCTATTAATGCTAATTTGCAACTTACAGGGCCCCTTCAACATGGCCTTCCCTCCACGCAGTGATTCCTCAAGATTGACTTACAATCGTTATTGACTGCTTTTATACCATTCCACTAGCAGAACAAGACAGAGAAAGATTTGTGTTTACAATACCAGCTATCAATAATGAAAAGCCAGCTTGCTGATTTCATTAAAAACTCCTTCCTCAAGGGATGCTAAACAGTCTTACCATGTGTCAGTTTCATGTAAATCAAACTTTGCTCCCTAGTAGAAAAGAATTTTCTGATTGCAAGGTTATTCATTTTATGGATGATATTTTACTAGCAGCCCCAACGGAGCCAATACCTGTAAAGCTAGTAACTCTGTCATAAAGAATACACATTTAAGAGATTTAATGATTGCACCTGAAAAAGTACAAATGTCTTCTCCTTGGAAGTATCTTGGGTACATACTAACTCCCTGGTAAGACCTCAAAATGTTAAATTAAATAGTAGCAACTTACATACCTTAAATGATTACTTAAATGATTATCAGAAATTACTAAGTGATATTAACTGGCTTCAGCCCACCTTGGACATACCTACTGATAAGTTGCAATACCTGTTTTCTATCTTAAAGGGCAATTGAGCCCTGGATTCTCCCAGGTATTTAACTCCTGCAGCAAAAAGGATAATCAAGGAAACAGAACAAACCATTTCTCACAGGCAACTAGATTGCATAGACCCAGGCTATTCAATTCAATTGTTTATTTTTCCCACTAAACACTCCCCTACAGGCTTAATAGGACAGACGGCCCCAGTACTATGCTTTCTAGAATGGGTTTTTTGCTCACATACTGGGACTAAAACACCCTTTCCCTATAATCAGTAAATTCATAAATTCAGGTCGCAGACAATGCAATCAATTGCTACATTATGATCCTAATATCATCAGGATTTCTTTAAGTAAAAAGCAATTTGAAGCAGTATTGCCATTACCTATCGATTTGCAAATAGCCTTCTCTGATTACACAGGCCATATTGACCATGCCCTTCCTGCTGATAAACTCCTTCAGTTCTTACCTCGTACTTCTGTGATGTTACCTGCAAAAATAGTTCACTCCCCTGTACCTAACGCTTTAACACTATTTACTGATGGTTCTGGTAAACATAGAAAAATGGCCATTTGGTGGAGATCACATAATTTCCTCCTCATTCTGGGTTTACTAGCACTCAAAAAACTGAGGTTGGGACCTCAATATTGGCTTTGGAGGCATTTTCCGCTCAACCCATCAATAATGTTAGTGACTCTGCTTACTCTGTTTATTTACTGCAGAACCTTGAGACGGCCATAATTAAGTCCACTCTAAAGCCCACCCTGTGTGTACTTTTTGACTTCAGCAATTGCTAAATCAACATACACATCTTATTTTTATTACACACATTCGAGCCCACAGCTCACCACCTGGCCCATTGGCTTATGGCAATGATCAAGCAGACCTTCAGGTTATGACATCACTGCTTGACCAAGACACCCAGTCACATCAGTTCTTCCACCAAAACTGGAGAAACTTAACTAAGCAATTTCAACCTACCCAGAGACTAGCTAAACAAGTTATTCTGCAATGTCCAGATTGCCAGCTCACAGGTATATCCCCTCTTTCAACAGGTGTTAACCCTAGAGGGTTCTAGTCCTCTAGGACTATGGCAGTTATGGCAAACAGATGTTATATCCTTAAATTTGGAAAACTTAGATATGTACATGTGTCCATTGATAACACTCATCTAATTAGTGCACACGCTCTTCCTGGAGAGTCCACCCGATATGTCACTAAACATCTTCATTTAACTTTTGCATTTATGGGGCAGCCCACAAAATTAAAACTGATAATGGTCCACTTATGGACCATTGCTGGACCACTTATGGCAGCTCACAATTTCAACAATTTTGTCACACATGGAATATCCAACATTGCATAAGCATCTCATATAACCCCCAATGGCAGGCCATATAGAACGTACCCACTCCACCCTTAAAAATATGCTCAAAAAAGGGGGAGTATGAGTAAGGACCCTGCAACACTACTAGCACAAGTCTTATTTACCCTTAATTTTTAAAATTAGATAAATTTCAATCAGCTATGGAAAAACACTGATAAAACCTGCAATTTTATGGAAAGATGTAAACAGTAATGAATGGTGTGGTACAAATGAAGTGCTAACATGGGGAAGAGGATATGATTGTGTTCACACCCCCTCGGGTCCTCTTTGGATTCCACCATGACACATCAAACTATACCATGGCTAGACCCAACCTGGAACCAGAAATGAAGAAAAGGATCCTATAGGACCCGCAGCCCTGGACATTACCTGGGGGATGCTGAAAAAGACAACTCAAGAGGCTGAACAAATCTTGCTCCAGACACACACATCATTCACTCCAGATAATGTGTTCCTTGCTATGCTTTATTAACCTTTTTTAAGTTCTCTCACTCTGCCTGCATGTGGTACCTGCTACACTCAAACATCCACTTCCCAGCTTCAAACAATGTGACTGCTTGGCTAAGAGAGATTATCATACACCCAGTGGGGTTCCTTAGTAACAGCACACATGGAACTAAATTCCATAGGGATTGGAAAAGAATGTTGCTAATTATACTCATGTTTGTCTTATGTTATTTACTAATTCTAGGATTCAAAGCAGGAATACGAGCAGTGTCCAGCATGCCTGACCTGTTGCTGCATACATCTGTACTCGTCAATCAACAAAGCCTGATGCAAAATAACAGAAAAGGGGGAAATATAAGAGTTCAGTCAGAGTGGTGGGAAAAATTGTAAAATAGACACAAACCTTCCTGGAAGGTCGGTAGGTTTTGCAAAAGCCTCAGGATAGGGTTATGGCTGAAGGCAGACTAATCCTCTTACCTTGAGTTAATAGCTTAAAGTACATACAAATGAATGTAAGGGAGTTTATCTAAATGGCTTGTTTACTCATGTGGTCCTAAGACCAACCTTTGATCATCAAGGGTGCATGATTGCTCTCTACTCAGGGGTTCAGCAAAATTAATTACTGTCTAGTGGTATTTACTTGAGACTTTTGTCATTTAATCTGTACTAAATAAATGCAAACTTCACCAGCTTATTGAAGCCGATGCTGCAGACTCTGGCAGTAGAGCCCTTTAGCCACACTGACAAGCAAAATATCTGTGTCCGTGTACGTCTTTCATCTGTCACTGGGTCAGCGTCTGTAGGACAGACCTAGCGTATAAACACTTAGGCACCTGATTACAGATTATCAAAATATATGAAGCTAAAAAGACAGAATTTAAGAGAGAAATAGACAATTCTACAATAATAGTGGAGAATTCAATAGCTACTCTCAATAATTAATAGGGTCACCATGTAAAAGATAATTAAGGAAACAGAGGACTTAACACAATAAACCAACTAGATCTAACAGACATACACAGAACATACTATGCAACAACAATAGCATGCACATTCTTAAAAGCATGTGGAACATTTTCCAGGATAGACTATATGTTAGGCCACAAATTAAATCTCAATAGAGGAAGGACATATGTCATATAAATTATCTTTTCTGATCACAGTGGTTAAAGTTGAAGATCAATAACAGAACTAAAACCAGAAAATTTATAAATCTGTGGAAACTAAACACTCTTTTTAACAACCAAAGGATCAAGGAATAAATTATAATGGAAAATAGAAAAATACTTAGAGACAAATAAAAATGAAAATACAACACACATCAAAATGTACGAGATGCGGTGAAAGCAGTGCTAAGGGGGAAATTCATAGCCATAAAAATGCTTACGTTAAAAAATAAGAAATCTCAAATTCAACAAGTTAACTACAACTTAATAAGCTAAAAAAAGAAGAACGAACAATCTAAACCCAAATTAGAGAGGACATTGATGAAAACAAAGTTGGTTGTTTGAAAAATTCAACAACATTGATATATCTTTAGTTAGATGTATTAAGTAAAATAAAAAGAAGACTCAATTAACTGAACTTAGTTGATGATATTGTAAATAAAATAGATTTTGTAGTTACTTTTTCAGATTGCTCATGCCTAGTGTGTAGAAATGCTTGTGAAGGGTGTTGAAGAAATTGGATATCCACATACAACAGAATGACCCAAATAGTTGGACCCTTACCTAAAACCATATACAATAATTAACTAAAAATGGATTAAAAAGATAAAATTTAAAGCTCTTAGTAGAAAACATAAGGGAAAAGGCTCACAACATAGAATTTGGCAGTTATTTCTTAGATATCGATATGACACCAAATGCACGGGCAATAAAAGAAAAAACACATTACTAAACAAAATGGTGCATCAAAAGATATTGTTAACAGAGTAAAAAGACAACTCAGAATGGAAGAAAAGATTTGCAAATCATATATCTGATAAGAGATTAATAATCAGATTATATAGATAACTCCTAAGACTAAACAAAGAAACAATCCAATTCAAAAATGGACAAAAAGTCAAATAGAAATGTCTCAAGAGAAGGTATACAAATATCCAACATATATATGAAAATCTCAAGAGAAGATACACAAATATCCAATAGACACATGAAAAGATGCTCAATAACATTAATAATTAGGGAAATGAGAAACAAAACTGCGAGGCTCAAATCATCCCACAGGGCTTCTAAAGGAAAAGAGTGTTCAAAAATCCAGATGGCTAGAGCTTCTCTGGTCTTGGATGAGGAACGACCTCACACTGATTAAGATATGAGCTTTTATGCTGTCCTGTGATCAAATAACCTGCCTCACCATGATATCTTACTTCTCCTTTTCCAATTTACCATAATACTACCAAAATAACCCCTTTTATAAAGGGTCATTTTAATTGTCTGAGTTCCTTTTTTTTTTTTTTTTTTTTTTTTTTGAGACGGAGTCTTGCTCTGTCGCCCAGGCTGGAGTGCAGTGGCGCGATCTCGGCTCATTGCAAGCTCCGCCGCCTCCCGGGTTCACGCCATTCTCCTGCCTCAGCCTCCCTAGAAGCTGGGACTACAGGCGCCTGCCACCATGCCCGACTAATTTTTTTTTGTATTTTTAGTAGAGACGGGGTTTCACCGTGTTCGCCAGGATGGTCTTGATCTCCTGACCTCGTGATCTGCCAGCCTCGGCCTCCCAAAGTGCTGGGATTACAGGCGTGAGCCACCGCGCCTGGCCCTGAGTTCCTTCTTAATAATATCAGGGAAGAAACAAAATTTTAACTACTTTTTACCAATGCATGAATGGCTAATATTTTCTTTGTGCTATCTCTTTAGTTCACCCAATTAAAAGCCATGTTTGGAGATTTCGGTAGCCAGAAGCAGTCTGAAAGAAATATATCTCCAATAATGGAAACTGAAGAACAAGACAACTTTTTAAGCGTGATAATTTGGAGAAAGGATGTATTTTAGCACTCCACACAATATAACACAGGCATGCTTGTCAGCATGCTTCATTTTTAAACGAATTCTGATAGAGGATGTTTTCTGATTGTGACTGATTATTCGTTGGATGGTATATTTTATATAGCACAAAACAGATACCCTTTATAAGTAATGGTCCATCTTAATTGGGATATAGCTTAAAAATTCAATCTGTAAGACAGTGAAGTAGAATGTAGGAATCTGAAACAAAAACAAAAGGAATGAAATATACTGCAGCCTTGATTAGATTATTTCCATTGGAAATGTTACCTTTTGGTATGGTTATTTGAACAGATTATTTGAAAAATAACTACTGCTATTTTACCTGCAATTGTTAATGTGATAGTTTCTCACTGCCTTGGATGGAATGAAAGATCTCCAGTTATTTATTTCTATAACTTCTATGCAGCCAGTAAAATTCTTGACTGGTACAGGCATCTGAGAGAGAGAGGAATAGAGAGAATTTATATGATTTTCTTGAATATATTATTCTTGCTTCAAACTGGTCAGGGTTGCAATTGGATTTGGAGGCTGATTTGATTTATTCAACATATTTATAGTACAGTAATTCAAATATTTTGTAAATATCAATCCAAAAAGTAATAGGATTTTTCCATATCTTGGCTATTATGAATAATGCTGCAATGAACATGGGCAAAATTATAAAGAAATTATGTTTGTGTACACATAAACACAATGCTATTCAACCTTATAAAAGAAGGAAATCTTGCCATTTGTTACAACCTGGATGAAACTGAAAGATATTATGCTAAGTGAAATAAGACACAAACAAATGTAATTATCTCACTTATAGGTAGATTCTAAAAAAATGAACTCAAATACACAGAAATAGAGAATAAAACTGTGGTTATAAAGCCAAGGTCTGAGGCTGTGGGTGGGGAGAAAATGTACAGGTTTAGATCAAGAGATAAAAAGCATCAGATATTTAGATAAACAAATCTACAGACCTAATGTATAACATGAGGACTATAGTTAAAAATATTGCATTGTATTTGGGACTTTTGGTGAATGAATAGATTTTAGCTGCTCTTGCTACATACACATGAAAAATGCGTAACTATGTGTGATAATGGATGTTAATTTGCTTCACTAGAGTTACTATTTTACTACCCATATGTATCTTATAACATCATGTGGCCCATACCTTAAATATATACAATCAAATTTATTTTAAAAATTAGTTGGAAGGAATGTCACCTTGTCAAGTTACTCATGCCTATGTATCTTAGTACTGTACAGATTACATAGTCACTAATACTTAAAGAAAAACATACATAATTACAGTAAATTATCAATGAAAAAATACAAGAAAAGCTAATACACTCATCCTTCCCATCAAGGCACTACATTTTTCCGTCTTTGGCTTGTTTCTTGCAATTTCTTCTTGCAGACATCAATTACCTTGCCCTCTCTGCAGATATCAAAACATTAAGAAGAATTGCTCTTCTAGGGATCAAAGCTAACAAAGTAACCTATAAAGACTTGTGATATTTTTTACATGTCTTTTGTGTTCTGCAGCCTGTCCTCCTTAGGAATAAGTTGGGGAAAAATGATAAAAAGATGCTAAGGGTCCAAGAACAAGAAGAGAAGTACACTGAAGAACATTTAATTTGGTGAACAAAAATAACCTATTCATTATGATCATACAATATTATACTAGTAATTACATGTACATCTAAATGTATATTTATGAGAAAAAGAGAAAGTAAAAGTGAGTATAGCTCAGAATTTAATAGTTAGAAATGAGCATTCATTCAGGTTCTGTCCTCTGATAAGCTCTTAATATTACTGAAAATGTCAAGCTTAGGTGAACCAAATTATGACCAGAGAAACCACTAAACATACACACTGAAAAATATATTGGTTTTCTTAATTTTTGAAATAAAATTTTACACTATATGCATCTCAAGACTTTGTATCTTATTGAATATATTATAAGTAATTAATAGAATAAGGCCTTTGTCTTGTTTAGAAATTTCAGGATTAATGTATTTCACTTTTTAAATCACAGTTTAGAACCTTTGAAAGTTTGCTATAGGCTCAAATGTACTGCAAAGACTCTCACCTAGTAATACTCTGTCAAATGTCAAAAATGACTGAACTAGAAAATAAAACAATATTTCACACAGTAAGTTTACAAACAAGTCAAGTAGATTCCAAAGAAACTATTTAATAGAAACATTTGGCTTTTATGTGCTGCAGTTGGGAAAGTACGGATTTGCCATTGTTAAAGTTTTCTGAGCTTTATTAATCTTTAATTTTTAGATTTAATTCTTATTTTTATTGCAGTTATACATTAACTTAGTTTTTTAAATTTAAAAATAAAGTTTATGTCTATGTCTCCTGAAATATTATAGTTTACTATTAAAAAATAAAATGGTCTTATAAAAATGCTTTTGATTATAATAATAGTGAATATTCAAATTTAAATTTGACATAGTTCAGCAATGGCATAAAAGTATATTTACACTGCAGTACATATTTTTCTCTGTTAAGATCCTTATTATTCATAGGGATAAAAAAAGGAGAAAATGATAATGTTTAAATTAATATAAACACACTAGAGAGCTATGAAAAATGTTCTAAAAATGATTCTATGATTATTGAGATACTTCTCAGAACTCTATAATTCAATTTCATTCACACATTATGAATTTCAAATGCATAGTAATTTATTCACCTTGGGCTTTGAAAAATGACAAGAGAAAATTTCCCAGCCATTAGCCTTTACATTTGAGTAAATTCAAAATTTCTTCATTTCTTATGTTTTAATAGACTGACCACTCTCTAGTTCTATTACACATTATCTTTTTGCAGTACTGTTAGGAATAGTTATTTAGCTTGCAAATAAATTCCCACGTTTTTTCACTTTAAATATACATACAACCTTATAAAATGTGAGCAAAGGACGTGAACAGACACTTTTCAAAAGAAGACAGACATGTGGCCAATAATCATGTAAAAAAAAAAAAAACTCAGCCAGGCACGGTAGCTCATGCCTTGTAATCCCAGCACTTTGGGAGGTCGAGGTTCTTGGATCACAAGGTCAAGAGATCAAGACCATACTGGCTGACATGGTGAAACCCTGTCTCAACTAAAAATGTAGAACTTAGCTGGTTGTGGTGGTGCACACCTGTAGTCCCAGCTACTTGGGAGGCTGAGGCAGGACAGTTGCTTAAACCTGGGAGGCAGAGTTGCAGTGAAACGAGATCGTGCCACTGCCCTCCAGCCTGGCAACAGAGCAAGCCTCCATTAAAAAAAATAATAATAAAAAAAATCACTGATCATTAAATGCAAATCAGAACCACAATGAGATACCATCTCACACCAATCCAAACAGCTATTACTAAAATATAAAACAAACAAAAAAACAGATGCTGCTGGCAAGGTTATGGAGAGAAAGGAATGCTTATACACCATTGGTGGGTGTGTAAATTAGTCCAGCCATAGTGGATGGCAATGTAGCAATTCCTCAAAGACTTAAAGACTGAAATACCATTCGACCCAGCAATCCCATCACTGGGTACATGCCCAAAAGAATACAAATCATTCTATAATGAAGACACATATACATACACAACACTATTCACAATAGCAAAGACATGGAATCAACCAAAATACCCATCAATAATAAACTGGATAAAGAAAATGTGGTACATAGACACAATGGAATACTACACAGCAACAAAAAGAACAAAAACATGTCTATTGCAGGGACATGGATGGAAATGGAGGCCATTATCCTTAGGAAACTAACACAGAAAAAGAAAATAAAATACCACATGTTCTCACTTAGAAGTGGAAGCTAAAGGATGAGTATAGCTGGATACACAGAGGTGAACAATATGCACTAGGTCTATCGCCTATTGGAGGGTGGAGGGTGGGAGAAGGGAGAGGATGAGGAAAAGTAACTAAAATGTACCATGCTTAATATCTGAGTGATGAAATAATCTGTACACCACCACCCCAGGACACCAGTTTACCTATAAACAAACCTGTACATGTACCCCTGAACTTAAAAAAAAAAAAAAAACCATCAAAAAGTGGGGAAAGGATATGAACAGACATTTCTCAAAAGAAGACGTTCATACAGCCAACAGACACATGAAAAAATGCTCATCATCACTCGCCATCAGAGAAATGCAAATCAAAACCACAATGAGATACCATCTCACACCAGTTAGAATGTCAATCATTAAAAAATCAGGAAACAACAGGTGTTGGAGAGGCTGTGGCGAAATAGGAACACTTTTACACTGTTGGTGGGATTGTAAACTAGTTCAACCATTATGGAAAACAGTATGGCAATTCCTCAAGGATCTAGAACTAGATGTACCATATGACCCAGCCATCCAACTACTGGGTATATACCCAAAGGATTATAAATTATTCTACTACAAAGACACACGCACACGTATGTTTATTGCGGCACTATTCACAATAGCAAAGACTTGGAATCAACCCAAATGTCCATCTGTGACAGACTGGATTAAGAAAATGTGGCACATATACACCATGGAATACTATGCAGCCATTAAAAAGGATGAGTTTGTGTCCTTTGTAGGGACATGGATGCAGCTGGAAACCATCATTCTTAGCAAACTATCACAAGAACAGAAAACCAAACACCGCATGTTCTCACTCATAGGTGGGAACTGAACAATGAGGAAACTTGGACTCAGGAAGGGGAACATCACACACTGGGGCCTATCATGGGGTGGGGGGAGGAGGGAGGGATTGCATTGGGGAGTTATACATGATATAAATGATGACTTGATGGGTGCTGACGAGTTGATGGGTGCAGCACACCAACATGGCACAAGTATACATATGTAACAAACCTGCACGTTATGCACATGTACCCTAGAACTTAAAGTATAATTAAAACAAACAAACAAACAAACAAAAAACCCTATATTTTAAAAAGGTGAGAGAAAGAAAGGGAACTGAGCATATGAGCGACCAAAATGGGAAGACCGAACTGAATTTTTTTTTGTATATTTTAAGTGCTGGAACCACCTTAAATTTATCATTTATATAAAAAGTGTAATTTAAAAACTCAAAAATCAAAAGAATAAATTTTCCATAAGGCTAAATTTATTCAATCTCTATTTATTTCAAAGGTTCTTGTTTTTATAATATGATGGTGACAGTTGATAGTAGATACTGTTTTTGGTTTTTAGTTTTCAAAATAAAAATTTATTAAAAATAATAAAGTATATATTAACATTTCATTTTGTAAAACACAAGTGAAACCTGAACTCAAATACTGAGCCTTAAATTCTAAAGCACATGGTTTTTAGAGCATTTCTAGTGTTGGGAAACCTTTTCTCCTTGAATTTGTGTTTGTAATAATCAGGTTAATCAGGTTTCTGGTACAGGATGATTAAAAGTAATAGAAGGGAAACAAACATACATAATTCATATGATAATTTGTAATGTAAAATATATATAATAAAGACAAGAAATAATTATCTGCATTAGATTGTAAAAATGGTACCATTGCATGATATCTTCATTTAAAAAATTGCAGTCACATGTGCTGCTGTGATTTCTCAAATGTAGTTCTTATTATTAATCCAGGACAAATAACTCCTGGTTATTTCTAAACAATGTAAAATGGCAATGTAGTATGCCAAATCATAGCACTAGGAATATAATTCATGGTATTGAGCAGTAATAATAAAAACAGAATTCTCAAGCTCGCTGGCCAGATGGCTGAATAGGAACAGCTCCGGTGAGCAGCTCCCAGTGAGATCAATGCAGAAGGCAGGTGGTTTCTGCATTTCCAAATGAAGTACTTAGTTCATCTCATTGGGACTGGTTGGACAGTGGGTACAGCCCATGGAGGGCAAGCCAAAGCAGGATGGGGCATCACCTCACCGGGGACATGCAAGTGGTCAGGATATTTCCCTCCCCTAGCCAAGGGAAACCATGAGATACTGTATTGGGAGGAAGGTGCACTCCAGCTTAAATATTGTACTTTTTCCCACAGTCTTCATAACCGGCAGACCGGGAGACTCCCTCTGGTGCCTATGCCACCAGGGCCCTGGGTTTCAAGCACAAAACTGGGCAGCCTTTTGGGAAGACACCGAGCTAGCTGCAGAAGCTTTTTTTTTTTTTTTTTTTTTTTTTTTTTTTTTTTTTTTTTTTTTTAATACCCCAATCGCTCCTGGAATGCCAGCAAGAGAACCCTTCACTCCCCTGGAAAAGGGGCTGAAACCAGGGAGCCAAGTGGTCTGACTCGCCAGGTCCCACCACAATGGAGCCCAGCAAGCAAAGATCCAGTGACCTGAAATTCCTGCTGACAGCACAGCCATCTGAGGTCAACCTAGAATGCTCAAGCTTGGTGAGGGGAAGGGCATAAGCCATTACTGAAGTTTAAGTAGGTGGTTTTACCCTCACAGTGTAAACAAAGCCACTGGGAAGTTGGAACTGGGTGGAGCCCACTGCAGCTCAGCAAGCGTGTTGTGGCCAGACTGCATCTCCAGACTCCTCCTCTTTGGGGAGGGCATCTCTGAAAAAAGGGTATCAGCCCCAGTCCGGGACTTATAGATAAAATCCCCATCTTCCTGGGACAGAGCAATTGGGAGAAAGGGTGGCTGTGGGGGCAGCTTCAGCAGGCTTAAATATCCCTGCCTGACTAAAGAGAGCAACAAATCTCCCAGTACGTCATTTGAGCTCTGCTAAGTGACAGATTGCTCCTCAAGTTGGTCCCTGACCCCCATGTGTCCTGACTAGGAGATACGTCCCAAGTTCTGGCTGGCATCTAGCTGGTGCCCCTCTGGGACAAAACTTCCAGAGGAAGGAACAGACGGAAATCTTTGCTGTTCTGCAGCCTCTGCTGGTGATACCAAGGAAAACAGGGTCTGGAGTGGACCTCCAACAAACTCCAGCAGACTGGTAACAGAGGTGACTGACTGTTAGAAGGAAAACTAACAAACAGAAAGTAATAACATCAACATCAACAAAAAGGATGTCCACTCAGAGACCCCATCTGAAGGTCACCAGCTTCAAATACCAAAGGTAGATAAATTCATGAAGATGGGGAGAAACCAGTGCAAAAGGGCTGAAAATTCCAAAAAACAGAACACCCCTTCTTCTCCAAAGGATCACAACTCCTTGCCAGCAAAGGAACAAAACTGGATAAACAATGAGTTTGATGAATTGAAAGAAGTAGGCTTCAGAAGATGGGTAATAACAAACTCCTCTGAGCTAAAGGAGGATGTTCTAACCCAATGCAAGGAAACTAAGAACCTTGAAAAAGGATTAAATGAATTGCTAATCAGAATAACCAGTTTAGAAAAGAACATAAATGACCTGATGGAGCTGAAAAACACAGCACGAAAACTTCATGAAGCATACACAAGTTTCAATAGCCAAATTGATCAAGCAGAAGAAAGGATATCAGAGATTGAAGATCAACTCAATGAAATAAAGCAAGAAGACAAGATTAGAGAAAAAAAAGTGAAAAGAAATGAACAAAGTCTCCAAGAAATATGGCACTATGTGAAAAGACCAAATCCAGGTTTGATTGGCATATCTGAAAATGACGGGAAGAACAGATTCAAGTTGGAAAACGCTCTGCATGTTGTTATCCAGGAGAACTTCCCCAACCTAGCAAGGCAGGCCAACATTCAAACTCAGGTAATGTAGAGAACACCAGAAAGATACTCCTTGAGAAGAGCAACCTCAAGACACATAATTATCAGATTCACCAAGGTTGAAATGAAGGAAAAAATATGAAGGGCAGCCAGAGAGAAAGGTCGGGTTACCCACAAAGGGAAGCCCATCAGACTAATGATGGATCTCTCGGCAGAAACCCTGCAAGTCAGAAGAGAGTGGGGGCCAATATTCAAAATTCTTAAAGGAAACAATTTTCAATCGAGAATTTCATATCCAGCCAAACTAAGCTTCACAAGTGAAGGAGAAATAAAATTCTTTACAAGCAAGCAAATGCTGAGAGATTTTGTCACCACCAAGCCTACTACACAAGAGCTCCTGAAGGAAGCACTAAACATGGAAAGGAACAACCGATACCAGTCACTGCAAAAACATACCAAATTGTAAAGACCATGGATGCTATGAAGAAACTGCATCAACTAAGGGGCAAAATAACCAGTTAGCATCATAATCACAGGATCAAATTCACACATAATAGCATTAACCTTAAATATAAATGGGCTAAATTAAGACACAGGCTGGCAATTTGGATAAAGAGTCAAGACCCTTCGGTGTGCTGTATCAGGAGACCCATCTCATGTGCAAAGACACACATAGGCTCAAAATAAAGGGATGTAGGAAGATCTACCAAGAAAAAAAAAAAAAAAAGCGGGTGTTACAATCCTAGCTTCTGATAAAATAGACTTTAAACCAAAGATCAAAAAAGACAAAGGAGGGCATTATATAATGGTAAAGGGTTTAATGCAACAAGAAGAGATAACTATCCTAAGTATATATGCAACCAATACAGGAGCACCCAGATTCATAAAGCAAGTTCTTAGAGACCTACAAAGAGACTTAGACTCCCAAATAATAATAGTGGGAGACTTTAATACCCTATTGTCAATATTAGATGAATGAGACAGAAAATTAACAAGGATATCAAGGACATGAACTCTGGACCAAGTGGACCTAATAGACATCTACAGAACTCTCCACCCCAAATCAACAGAATTCACAATCTTCTCAGCACCACATCACACTTACTGTAAAACTGACCACATAATTGGAAGTAAAACACTCCTCAGCAAATGCAAATTAATAAAAATCATAACAGTCTCTCAAACCACAGTGCAATCAAATTAGAACTCAAGATTAAGAAACACACTCAAAACTGCACAACTAAAAGAAAGTGAACAACCTGCTCCTAAATGACTACTGGGTAAATAACAAAATCAAGGCACAAATAAAGATGTTCTTTGAAACCAATGAGAACAAGACACAACGTACCAGAATCTCTGGGACAGAATTAAAGCAGTGTGTAGAGGGAAACTTATAGCACTAAATGCCCATAGCAGAAAGTAGGAAAGATCTAAAATTGACAGCCTAATATCATAATTAAAAGAACTAGAGAAGCAAGAGCAAACAAATTCAAAGGCTAGCAAAAACAAGAAATAACTAAGATCAGAGCAGAACTGAAGGAGACAGAAACATGAAAAACGCTTCAAAAAAATCGATGAATCAAGGAGTTGGTTTTTTGAAAAGATCAACAAACTAGATGGCTAGCCAGACTAATAAAGAAGAAAAGAGAGAAGAAGCAAATAGAAGCAATAAAAATTGATAAAGGGGATATCACCACCGATCTCACAGAAATACAAACTACCATCAGAGAATACTATAAACTCCTCTACACAAGTAAACTAGAAAATCTAGAAGAAATGAATAAATTTCTGGACACATACACGCTCCTAAGAATAAACAAGGGAGAAGTAAAATCCCTGAATAGACCAATAACAAGTTCTGAAATTGAGGCAGTAATTAATTGCCTACTAACCAAAAGAAGTGCAGGACCAGATGGATTCACAGCCAAATTCTACCAGAGGTACAAAGAGGAACTGGTACCATTCTTTCTGAAACTATTCCAAACAATGGGAAAAAAAAAAAAAAAGGGAAACCTCCCTAATTCACTTTATGAGGTCAGCATCATCCTGATACCAAAACCTGGCAGAGACACATACACAAAAAGAACATTTCAGGCCAATATCCCTGACGAACATCAATGAGAAAATCCTCAATAAAATACTGGCAAACCGAATCCAGCAGCACATCAAAAAGCTTATCTACCACGATCAAGTCGGCTTCATCCCTGGGATGCAAGGCTGGTTCAACATATGCAAATTAATAAATGTAATCTATCATATAAACAGAACCATCAACAAAAACCACATGATTATCTCAATAGATGCAGAAAAGACCTTCAACAAAATTCAACAGCCCTTCATGCTAAAAACTCTCAATAAGCTAGGTACTGACAGAACGTATCTCAAAATAATAAGAGCTTAATGACAAAATTTACAGCTAATATCGTACTGAATGGGCAAAAACTGGAAACATTCCCTTTGAGAACCAGCACAAGATAAGTACGCCCTCTCTCACCACACCTATTCAACATAGTATTGCAAGTGCTGGCCCGGGCAATGAGGTAAGAGAAAGAAATACAGGGTATTCAATTAAGAAAAGAGGGAGTCAAATTATCTCTGTTTGCAGATGACATGATTGTATATTTAGAAAACCCCATTGTCTTAGTTCCAAATCTCCTGAAGCTGATAAACAACTTCAGCAATGTCTCAGGATGCAATATCAATGTGCAAAAAATCACAAGCATTCGTATACACTAATAAAAGACAAACAGTCAAATCATGACGCAACTCTGATTCACAATTGCTACAAAGATAATAAAATACCTAGAAATATAATTTACAAGGAATATGAAGGACCTCTCCAAGGAGAACTACCAAACACTGCTCAAGGAAATAAGACAGGACACAAACAAATGGAAAAACATTCCATGCTCATGGATAGGAAGAAACAATATCCTGAAAATGGCCATACTGCCCAAAGTAATTTATAGATTCATTTCTATCCCCATCAAGCTACCATTGACTTTCTTCACAGAATTGGAAAAAACTACTTTAAATTTCATGTGGAACTAAAAAGATCCCACATAACCTAGACAATCCTAAGCAAAAAGAACAAAACTGGAGGCATCACGCTACCTGACTTCAAAGTAAACTACAAGGCTACAGTAACGAAAACAGTGTGGTACTGGTACCAAAACAGATATATATACCAATGAAACAGAACAGAGACCTCAGAAATACCACCGCACAACTACAACCATCTGATCTTTGACAAACCTGACAAAAACAAGCAATGGGGAAAGGATTCCCTATTTAATAAATGGTATTGGGAAAACTGGCTGCCCATATGCAGGAAGGTGAAACTGGATCCTCTCCTTACACCTTATACAAAAATCAGTTCAAGATGGATTAAAGACTTAAATGTAAGATCTAAATCCAAGAAACTGTAGAAGAAAATCTAAGTAATACCATTCAGGACATAGGCATGGCAAAGACTTCATTACTCAAACACCAAAAGCAATGGCAACAAAAGTCAAAATAGACAAATGAGATCTAATTAAATTAAAGAGCTTCTGCACAGCAAAATAAACCATAGTCAGAGTGAACAGGCAACCTACAGAATGAGAGAAAAAATTTTACAAATCTATCCATCTGACAAAGGACTAATATTCAGAATCTACAAAGAACTTAAATTTATAAGAAAAAAAAAACATCAAAAAGTGGGCACAGGATATGAACAGACAGTTCTCAAAAGAAGACACTTATTGCAGCTACCAAACATATGAAAAAAGCTCATCCTCACTGGTCGTTAGAGAAATGCAAATCAAAATCACAATGAGATACCATCTCACATCAGTTAGAACTACGATCATTAAAATGTCAGGAAACAACAGATGCTGGACAGGATGTGAGAAAATAGGAACACTTTTACGTTGTTGTTGGGAGTGTAAATTAGTTCAATCATTGTGGAAGACAGTGTAGCAATTCCTCAAGGATCTAGAACTAGATATACCATTTGACCCAGAAATTCCATTACTGGGTATATAACCAAAGGATTATAAATAATTCTACTATAAAGACACCTGCACACGTATGTTTATTGCAGCACTATTTACAATAGCAAAGACTTGGAACTAACCCAAATGCCCATCTATGATAGACTGGATAAAGAAAACATGGCACATGTACACTATGGAATACTATGCAGCCATGAAAAGGATGAGTTCATGGCTTTTGTAGGGACATGGATCAAGCTGGAAACCATCATTCTCAGCAAACTAACACAAGAACAGAAAACCAAAAACGACATATTCTCACTCACGAGTGGGAGTTGAACAATGAGAACACGTGGATACAGGGAGGGGAATATCACACACCAGGGCTTGTCAAGGGGTGGGGAGGTGGGGGAGGAATAGCATTGGGAGAAATATCTAATGTTGATGATAGGTTGATGGGTGCAGCAAACCACTATGGCATGTGTATACCTATGTAACAAATCTGCTTGTTCTGTTCATGTACCCCAGAACTTAGATTACAATATAAAAAAAAAAAAAAACAGAATTCTCACTTTTTTCATTTCAAACATGTTGTCTTACATTTCTAAATACATCTTCAATATGTTACCTTTTATTCTACCTCTGTATTAATAGAACAATATTTAATTCTCTCTCTGGCATTTAATGACTTTAGCTTTCATTCCTTTAAAGAAAGTTGAAGTCAGTGGATTATCCATATCGTATGAGCAGTTTCCATATTAATTATAAATAGTAGTTACACAAAGTTTAGACAAAGGGCCTTCGATGTGATAGTATAGACTGCTGTATACAATATTCCAGATTTACAACTGAACAATTTTAAATACAAATACGTTTTTTTAAAAAAATCATGTGTCTAAATGTTTGATGCTAAGAAAATACATGAAAGTATGAGAAGTTTCCATCTTTTTATCCTCTTGACATATTAGACACAATTAGTTGAAGAATATCTAAATTCTTGGTTAACCTGCTATTAAGGAACATTTTTTTCTTGGAGTTGAAGTGCCTTTTCCAACCGAATTTTTATTTTTCTGTATTTATTTTAAAATTTATTTCAAAAATTTATTTTTGCACTGTGTGATTTTTTATTTTATAGATAAATAGTAGGTATAGATATTTGTGGGGTATATAAGATATTTTGATACAGACTTACAATGTGTAATGATCACATCAGGGTAAATGGGGTATTCAGCACCTCAAGCAATCATCATTTCTCTGTTTTGTGAGCATTCCAATTTTACTCCTTCAGTAAATCTAAAAGATACAACCAATTATTGCTGAATTATAGTCACCCTGTTGTACTATCAAATACTAGATCTTATTCATTGTATCTAATTATATTTTTGTACCTATTAACCTTTCTTTTTACTTTTGAATCAGTAAAGTTCTTTCTCTTTATATTGTTATTACCACTTCTGTTTTTTAATGGTAGTCTTTGCTGTGTACTGTAACTGATTTAGCCCAATTTAAGTGACTTTTTAGGCTAATAGATTTTGAAAACCAATAAAGTTGGTTGGGAATCAATTAAGAAACAGTCAATTGGTATTACAAAAACAACTTCAATCGTTTCATCTTTATTGTAGATTTATTATTTATTTCTTTTTGAAATCTATCTTTTTAGGTACTTATCTTAATTTGATAAAAGTTTTAGAAATGTAAAAAATTGGGATTCTTAAAGCTAGCAATACTAATTGATTAAATCAATGGTTTCCATCCTGTGTTATCTGAGGAACCTATGTTTTCTGAGAGAACTTCATTTAGCAGGAGGAGAACAACTGTGAATAGGGCTTCTGCTCCCATGTTACTAAGGAACAATGTTACTTGTACATGCTCTCCATATTGGCTTTCTGCATCAGATTTTTTTTTTTAAAACAAAGCTTCTATTGAAAAACTATATCTTATATTAGGCTAAACCTTGTATGAGAGAAAAATTTCTGAAGACACGTGTGTGCATGTGTGTGCGTGTGTGTGTGTGTAAATACAGGCAATCTCAGATAGATAGATGCATGGATGTATGGATGGATGGATGGATAGATAGACAGACAGACAGACAGAGATTTCCACTTAAATTACAGAGAATATTTCAATTAAGCTGCCACAAGACCTTTCTTCCATGTTGCTGCTGCTGCTATTGTGATGTTTTCTTTTCTCAGTTATCCTCATCATTGTGCCTCATCCCCACCTGGCACTCTTAATTTGTCTTGCAGTTCCAAGTTGTTACTTGGTATCATTTTCCTGACACCTGAAGAGCTTCCTTTAACACATCTTATAATATAGATCTAATTAAAGCATATTCCCTTAGGTTATTTTTTGGTCTAAAAATGTCATTAATTCATGCTATTTTGAGTAACATTTTTGTTGGATTTGGAGTTCTGTGTTGAAGGGTTTTGTTTTGTTTTTTTTTAAGTCGGCACTTAAAAGATATTGTTCCACTGTCTTCTGCTCTGCATTGTTTCTGATGAGAAGTCAGTGATACAATTTTTATTAGGTTTTATTAAGATTATTAGATATGTTGTTTGATATTTTTCTTCAAATATGGACAATTTTCTTATTATTTCTTCAGTAGTTATTCTGTTCTTATTTATCTCTCCATCTTTTGGAACTACAATTACTTGCAATTTTTATCCGTTTAGGTCATTGAGTCTATAGGTTGAGTCTCTGTTCATTTTTTCCCCACCATTTTATATCTTTCTTTCAGTATAGTTTCAACTCCTGTCAAGTTTATGATCTTTTATTCTGCAGTGTGTAATATCTTGTTAAACAAACATAGTTGAGATATTATATTTTAATCTTTAGATGTTCTATGTGTTTCACTTTATTAGTTGACTTTTTGTTGATTATTTCTATACTAGATTCTTCTTTTTTAGTTTCCAGTTTTCTTGTATTTTTATTTCAGTCCTTAGCCAAATTAATAACAATTTTACAGTCCTTTTATGCTGATCATATAATCTCTATGATTTCTTTCCTTACTGGTTTACCTTGAGTCATTTTTATCCTGACTATTGGTCACAGTTTCCCACAACTTTTTTCCATGTTTAATCATGTTTATTGAATTTTGGACATTGTATTATTACTTTATTTTGTATTTTTCCAGATTTTTCCCTATGTTCCAATTGTTTACGTAAATAAGATAATGTAGTACCAATAACTCATTCATGGCCAAAAAATCTATATGCTTTTTAAAAAATAAATTTTACTTGGCATGTAACATTAAATAAATATGCTATTTTTAAATAAAAAATTCCACATGGCTTATAATAATGGAACAAATAGTTTCCAGTACCTAACCCTTACTACTACCCTGATTCCCTACTCAAAAAGTTTTCATACTATTTCATAAACTTATTCTGTTACTGACTTTTTTAGTCACTAGCTAAAAGCAGAAAGGATGTGAATAATATTGTGGTAAGTTAATGACTTTGATAAATTACATGTGGGCCATAAAGGAGAAAAGAGAAAAATATAGAAGTAGGATATTCGATGCTATGGAGAATTATTAAATGCCTACTAAGTACTTATTAATTTCTCATAAATCATTCCAAGCCTTGAGACCTTGGAAAATAATAGATCAAAAAAAAAAAAAAAAAAAAAAAAGAGAGAGAAATCGGTAGGAAGTGCTGATTCTAAGGCCATACAGATGAACTTGTATGTTAATGTAGTGTTTCTGAGGTGTAGTTGTTATATAGGATAACAAAACAAAAAACTGGATGGTAATTATTTGTTGTGTATAAAGCCAACTATCACATGTTAGTCTATAAATATTTTAAATGTGGGACTTTAGCAACTTAGTGACGAAACAACTATATAAATATAGCAATATTTTAGTTCATAAAATTTGGTGACACTTCAATCAATTTTATTTTACTTTGATATATTCACCAAGTTGTATGCACTTTGTAATATTTATGGGGTGCAAGTGGACATAGTCTACGTGTAGAAGTAAAATAGAAAGTGGGTTAAGTTAAATTCCCCATACAAATATAAAATTTATACATGGATTTAACAACTATTTACTAAGCACATAGTCGGTAGGAAGCACAGGGTCACCATATATAGTTATGCAAATTGTTCATTGACAAATTTAATCCACATTTTTTCCCCAAGCTGTCTGCTCAGAAAAGATGTGCTTTAAAAAATCTGTAAACCTGGAGGATTTACTTTTTCTAATTCAAACAAAATCATCATATAGAATCTGTGGGGTTAGGTATTATTGCAATATCATATTAGTAGAAACCCAGATAAAGTTCAGTTGAAAAAAAAAAAAAGGAAATAGACTGACAGATTTCTGTTTCTGATAACAGCAGAGTAACTTGTTGGAGACCAAATCTCTTATTAAGATGACTAGGCAGAATTCATATAAAATTATATTTACAGGCTATAGGGAACTACTATGGAAGCAAAGACTTGAGGGGCCATTATCTCAGAGAGAAGGAAAGTACAAAGTGTTGATCTCAACATTTCCTGTTATATTTTGAATTTACAAGTGGCAGATGAAATGTGCAGAAGCTGAATAGGAACTTCTATAAGTTCTGTGGTTGAGGTGAAGTACGGAAACTCAGGAGCAAATAATCATTTTTTCTGGAGGACTGGAATGACAAAATTACAGGACAACATTTGAAGCTATGTTTCTAAACTTTTCAGGTCAGCAAGGTTTCAAAGCTGCCTAAAATTTATTCCATGGATATTTGCATCAGTGTTTTTTTTTTTTTTTTGGTTATTATTTCTTCACTGCAGAAACGGGCAAAGAATATCTTTGGACAATGGCATTAGAAAAGCATGAGCACAATTTTGTCTATTTCTTTCCAGTTTACTCTCTCAGCAAGAACAGACATGCTCTTTTCCACACTATAATCTCTGTAGCACTTACCCCATCCTCAGACATTCACACACATCATTTCAATGCAGCTATCTGTATACTAATTTCCCATGATTTCTTTATTGTTTAACAGCTTTATTGAGGTAAACTTCACATATCATATACAATATCTATTTAAAAATACAATTCAGGGTTTTAGTATGTTCAGAGTTAATCAACTATTACTACAATTAATTTTAGAATAATGTGTCACCCCAAAAAGAAACACCTTACCTGTTAGTAGTTTGTCTCTATTATTTCTTCAATGCTAGGGAACTACTAATATTACTTTTTATCCTCATAAATTTACCTATTGTGGACATGTTATACATCCTATGTGATTGGCTTCTTTAATTTAGTATAATTTTCTTAACATTCCTCTATATTTTAACATGTATCAGTATTTCACCCCTTTTTATTGCTGAATAACATTCCATTGCATTGATATATCATATTTCATTCATCACTTGATTCACCTTTGGGTTGTTGCCATTTTTTGGCTAGTATAAATACTCTTGCTATGATGATTCATGTACAGATTTGCGTGTAGACATATTTGTATTTATTTTGAGAATTATGACTCATCCAATGAATTTTCTTTATACATTTGTATAATATAGTTGGATCAATGTTTCCAGAATATACTGAAGTATAACTACTTCAGTATAAATCTTGAGGAGGGAGCTAGTAGCTAGGGGCTAATTCATCACACTGATTTTGAGAAATGAATGCATCAAAACTACCTTTAATTGAAAACATCCTAAATGTCCATCTATAAGATCTTGCCCAAATAAACTGTTATACAACTACACGCTGTGAATTGGAAGTAGAAATATGTCCATAATGGACATATGGAGTGTGCAATAGATGCTGTGGTATCCATCCAGATCTCCCTTTAGGAGTAAAGGATTTTCATCCACCTTTCAGTATTGGAAGTGTTGCTGGCAAGTCGACTTTACGTTTAAGCATTCTTTGGGGATTACTTTAGCCCAAGAACATGGGATCATGTAAGTTTACTCCTCTTTTCTGGGGGCAGTTTGCATTCAACAATGGGCCAACAAGGGACAATAACAGCCTGAACCCGTTATCCTAACTTTTGACCACTCTTAACGGTAGGTCCAGCTACAAACTTGAGGCATGAGCCTCAGAGCCTTTGGGACTCCTCTCTAACTCATTCTAGGAAACCAGTATCAGCCGAATACCAAAATCTGGCAAAGACATGACAAAGAAAGAAAACTTTAGGCCAATGTCCCTGATTAACATAGATGCAAGATTTCTTAACAAAATACTAACAAACTGAATCCGGCAGCACATCAAAAAGTTAATTCACCATGATGAAGTAGGCTTTTACTGGGATGCAAAGTTGGTTCAACATATGCAAATCAATAAATGTGATTCACCTCATAAACAGAATTAAAAGCAAAAGTCATATGATCACTGTGACAGATGCATAAAAAAGTTTCTCATAAAAGCCAACATCCCTTCATGATGAAAACCTTCAACAAACTAGGCATTGAAGAAACATACCTCAGAATAATGATTCATTTATGACAATTCCATAGCCAACATCATACTGAATGGGCAAAAACTTTCCCCTTAAGAACTTGAACAAGAGAAGGATGCCCCTCACATCACCCCTATTCAACACTACTGGAAGTTTGAGCCAGAGTAATCAGGCAAGAGAAATAAATTAAGTGCATCCAAAATAGGAAAAAAAGTCAAACTATCTTTCTTCACTGTGATAGGACTCTACATTTAGAAAACCCTAAAGACCCTGCCGAAAGGCTACTGGATCTGATATACAATTTTAGCAAGATTTCAGGACACAAAATCAATGTACAAAAATTGTAGCATTTCTATATATCAATAACATCCAGGCTAACAGCCAAATCAAGAATGCAATCTTGTTTACAGTAACCACACAGAAAATGAAATATCTAGGAATGCAGATAACCAAAGAGGTGAAACACTGTACAAAGAGAACTATAAAACACTGCTGAAAGAAATCAGAGATGACACACATAAATGGAAAAATGTTCCATGCTCATGGGTTGGAGGAATTAATATCATTGAAATGGCCATATTGTCCAAAGCAACTTTAAGATCTGATGTTATTGCTATTGAACTACCATTGTCATTCTTCACAGCATTAGAAAAAATCTTCTAGAAGAACAAACTAGGAATCCCAAGAAGACCCACAGACCCTCTGAAGGAAGTGGACTGCTCCTGCAGGACCCAGGAGGTATCTCAAATATTATGCTGGTATGCACAGCTGAGAGACCCACAGATGGTTAACATCACAGGACTCTGTGCAGACAACCCCCAGTACCAGCCTGGAGCCGGGTAGTCTTGCTGTGTGGCTAGATTCAGAAGAGAGATCACAATCACTGCATCTTGGCTCACAGAAAGCCACATTCATAGGAAAAGGGGGAGGCAATTGCATCAGGGGAACACCCTGTGGGACAAAATAATCTGAACAGCAGCCTTCAGCCCTAGACATTTCCTCTGACAGACCCTATCCAAATTAAAAGGAATCAGAAAACCAACTCTGGTAATATGTCAAAACAAGACTCTTTAACATCCCCTGAAAGTCACACTAGCTCACCAGAAATAGATCCAACCTAAGAAGAAATCTCTAATTTACCTGAAAAAGAATTCAGGAGGTTAGTTATTAAGCTAATCAGGGAGGCACCAGAGTAAGGCAAAAACCAGTGCAGGGAAATCCAAAAAAGTAGTACAAGATGTGAAGGGAGAAATATTCAGGGAAATAGACACCATAAAGAAAAAAGAATCAAACCTTCAGGAAACACTGGACACACTTACAAAAATGCAAAATTCTCTGGAAAGTCTCAGTAATATAATTGAACAAGTAGAAGAAAGAATTTCAGAGCTTGAAGACAAGGTCTTTGAACTAACCTAATCTAAAAAAGACAAATAAAAAATAGGAAAATATGAAAAGTCTCCAAAAAGGCTGGGATTATGTTAAATGACCAAACCTAAGAATAATCGATATTCTTGAGGAAGAAGAGAAATCTAAAAGTTTGGGAAACATATTTGGGGGAATAATCAAGGAAAACTTCCCCAGCCTTATTAGAGACCTAGACATCCAAATACAAGAAGCACAAGGAACACCTGGGAAATTCATCATAAAAAGCTCATCACCTAGGTGCATTGTCATCATGGAGAAGGAATTAATGAGATCAACTATAACCTAATAGTAGTAGTAATAGAAATTTTACAATCCTCTTAATGTTGCTGCAAAATGTGACCCCCACCCCCTCTTACATTCAAGCTAAAAGAGAATATTAACAGCCTGTCTTCTCTCTGTGGTCAGTGGATCTCATCTATACTCCCCAATCCACATTCCTCAAAGTTTATTACAGGCCCAGCGAGTTCCTGCTTACCTCCATAGCACGCCTACAGGGTCACAAGACAATAAGTTTAGGTTGCAAGACATGTTTCTCTCAAGATGTAAGAAATGTTGTAATGCTGCCTTTGTTTCTTGCTTCTGCAACTTGCTTCCCACTCACATAGTTGCTGCCTTAAGATGTTTAAAAGTACGAAAGGCCGGGCGCGGTGGCTCAAGCCTGTAATCCCAGCATTTTGGGAGGCCGAGACGGGCGGATCACGAGGTCAGGAGATTGAGACCATCCTGGCTAACACGGTGAAACCCCGTCTCTACTAAAAAAATACAAAAAACTAGCCGGGCGAGGTGGCGGGCGCCTGTAGTCCCAGCTACTTGGGAGGCTGAGGCAGGAGAATGGCGTAAACCCGGGAGGCGGAGTTTGCAGTGAGCTGAGATCTGGCCACTGCACTCCAGCCTGGGCGGCAGAGCGAGACTCCGTCTCAAAAAAAAAAAAAAAAAAAGTACGAAAAGCCCTTTGTTTGGGGCTCAGACTTTCTGGATGCATGTCCAGCTGAACTGGTGATCACGTTAATTTAATAAACTCTCCTCAACATTTTTTGGTCTCTCTGGTCTTTGATTGTACTGTATCATTTCTGGGGGCCCATCCCAGATTGGAGACAGCAGATTTTCTTTCTCCTTTTCCAGTGGGCTAGAGTCCCAGGATGTAGGAGACCTGGGGTCCTTGGCACCACCAGGAGAGTTTCAGCCTGGAAGAATAGCCCTCCTGCATTCTGGAGCCTTCCCCCACCAGTACAAATGGAACTGGTAAAAAGCGTTGCAGGACAGTCATGGGAGCAGCACATGAAGATATTTGAACTGCAGTAAGGTTTGGGCCCTAAGGCAAGACCCATCCCATAAGGACAGAAGGGGAGCATGATCACCTCCCAGGGCATGATGACTAGTCCAACCCAAGGGGATTGAGAACGCCAGGAGAGGCCCATTAACTCAGACAAAATTCATGCCCTAACTGACACCAGGCACGGGTGGGACTCGTGAGTCAGAAAGGAAAACCATTTCAGGGATGGGAGAGGTGTGTGAAAGTGTGTGAAAGTGTGTGAAAGAGAGTCTCGAGAGAGACCAACACGGGGTGTGATGTGGGGAGGCACAGATCTCTTAACATGGGCTATGTGCTCCAAGGTGAATGTGGGAATAAACAGACCTAGGACACTGTATACGGCCCATAGGACCAGCTCCGCAGCTGCAGCTAGCAGTGATGGGAATTAAGGCACGCTCCTGGCTAAGCAGTGTCTGAACCTCCCGTAACAGGACCCAGTCTGGTGGATCCAAGAGTGAAAGTGTGCCGTGAGGGAGGAAATGGGAGGAAAAGTGTCAAAGTCTACTCCACTGGAGTGCATGCTGAAAAACTTTTAAAAAGGTTTTAATGGTGATTATAGGTTTATGCTAACTCCACAGAAACTGAGTGCCCTTCGTGAGATAGACTGGCCATCTTTTAATGTAGGGTGGCTGGCCGAAGGGACAACAGACAGGGAAATAATTGGCCGAGTGTTCTGGGTAGTCACTGGGGTTGGAGAACAGCCTGGGCACCCAGATCAGTTTCTGTATATCAACTCCTGGCTAAGTATAATTCAAAACCACCCTAAGTGGCTGCAGGCCTGCTTTGAGACCTATTGTAAGACTCTAATGGCCCAGAAAAAAACAGGAACCATAGAAAGAGATTGCAAGGCATCAGAAAAAGAAAAGGATTCACAGGAAAAGCAGAAAAAAACCTGTTCTACAGGCCCCAACTGAAGAGTTAGAAAGTCCACCCCACTATGCACCAATGTATCCATCCCTGACAAGGCTTAGACAGGAAACTATCCCAGCTGCCTCCAGAGGTTCAGACTCAGAAAAAAGCACCTCTCAGGCAACACCATGCAGAGAGGACCCAGATCCCTTGCGTGAAAAGCCAAGGGAGGAACTCCAGGGGGATAAGGTCAGCCACCTTAGGTCGGGCCATGCCTGAGCAATGCAGATGTCCCTCCGAGAAACATTGGGACAAATTTATTTTAATGCACAGAATGAAGTCCAAGGGGAGAATGGCTCTTCATTTGTCAGCCCTTCTCTACTACTGATGTCTTAAATTGGATACAACATACTCCCTCCTATACAGAGAAGCCTCAGGCTCTTATAGATCCAATGCAGTCCATTTTCCTCACTCACAATCCTACCTGGGCTGATTGCAAACAACTTCTTCTGTCATTATTTAATACAGAAGAGCATCACAGAGTTATACAAGTCACTCTCCAGTGGCTGGAGAACAATGTACCTGCAGGCACAAGATATATCAGGCAGTATGCACAATAAGCACTCCCAGCAGAGGCTGACCCAGGCTGGGACCCTAACCAGGCTCAAGGGCTACAAAGTTTGCAGCAGTATCAAGAGGCACTCCAAAATGGAATGAAGGCTGTAGGGAAGAAGCCCACCAACACTGGAAAGGTTTCAGAGGTCCACCAGAAGCCAGATGAAAGTCCCAGTGAATTTTATGAGAGGCTCTGTGAGGCTTACTAGCTTTATATGCCATTTGACTCAGAGGCTTCAGGTAATCAGTGTATGGTTAATGTGACATTTGTAAGCCAGGCACAACAAGACATAAAGTGAAAGCTTCAGAAGTTAGAAGGTTTTGAAGGCATGAATATTACCCAGGTTATCTAGGTGGCTACTAAAGTGTTTGTAAATTGGGATGAGGAGGCCAAGAGAGAAGCTAGACACAGAGCTAAGGAAAAGGCAGACTTGCTGGTGGCAGCCTTAGTTGGAAGAGAAACTGACTTTGTGAGAGGATGTGGTTGTGGTCATGGTCATAGTAGAGGACAAGCTAGGCAAAACCAGTTAGCTAAGCCAGGACAAAAGGGCCAACCTAGGCTTGAGAGAAATCAATGTGTGAGATGCAAGCAGATGGGACACTGAAGAATGAATGCCCAGAAAGAGAAAAGGATAAAGGCAACAATCAGGGACAAAATGGCTGGCCAGAACCCCCTGCTGCCAGTCAAGGCGTTCAGAAGTCAGACATGGATTTAATCGGACTGGAAGCAAGCAATTATTATTATGAGGACTGAGACAGACCAGGCTCCATTTCATTAGGCCCCGAGGAGCCTATGGTCTCAATGGAGGTAGGGGGCTGGAAAATGGACTTTATGGTTGATACTGGTGTGGAGCACTCGGTAGTAAATCAAGCAATTGGGCTATTGTCTAAAAATTATGTCAATAATTGGAGCTACAGGAATAACAGAAAAGAGGCCTTACTTTAAATCTAAAAGATGTGCGATTGGAGGACAGGAAGTCCAACATGAATTTTTATATTTGCCAAATTGTCCAGTGCCCTTGTTAGGAAGAGACTTGCTCCAGAAATTGCAAGCACAAATCTCCTTTACACCAGAAGGGGACATGACTCTAAACCAGGTCAAAGAAAAGTCATCATAATGACCCTTACTGTCCCAACAACAGAGGAACAGGAGACTCTATGAGAGATGCAAAATTTGTAAAGATGCATTTTGACAGTGGGAAAATGAGGCAATGTATAAGGAATTATTTCTCAAGCTGCCAGGGTCTGGGTGGAAGACAATCCCCTGGGGCTAGCCATAAATCAGGCACCCATAGTGGTGGAACTGCTGCGGGGCACTTACCCAGTGTGAATCCATCAATATCCCATTCCAGCAGAAGCCACCCATGGGATTACAAGCATATAGAACAGCTCCTTTAATTCTGGATAATAGAAAGATGTGCCTCTTCTTGGAACACTCCATTGCTATCGGTGTTAAAGCCCCCCGGAGATTACCAGCTGGTACAGGATTTGTGGGCAGTAAATAAGTTTGCAGCTACATTATATGCCATTGTGTCCAACCCATATACAATGCTTGGGTGAATTCCTGCTGACACTGCTTGGTTTACGTGCTTAGACACAAAGGATGCATTCTTCTGCATCCGACTAGCTCCTGAAAGCCAGGGTATCTTTGCCTTTGAGTGGGGCTCATCACAGTATACTCGGACCAGACTCCCCCAAGGATTTAAATACTCCCCAGCCATTTTTGAGGAAGCAGTAGCCCCAGACCTGAAGGCTTTCATGCCACCAAGTGACTGCTGTGTCCTGTTGCAGTACATAGATTATTTATTTTTGGCTGCACCCACAAAAGAAGAGTGCTTTCAAGGCACAGAAAGCCTCCTTTGTGTTCTGTGGGAGGCTGGCTACAAGGTGTCTAAGGAAAAGGCACACATCTGTGGCCAAAGAGCAAGGTATCTTGACTTTAACATCTCTCAAGGGCAGCGTGAGCTCAGACATGAGCAAAAGGAGACTGTGTGTGGCATTCTTCGACCTGGTGCTGGATAACACGTGCGGGAGTTTTTAGAGGCAGCTGGTTTCTGTTGCATGTGAATTCCAAATTACTCACTCTTGGCAAAACCACTGTATGAGGCTACCAAAGGTAGGGGAAAAGAATTCCTCCTGTGGGGAAAAGAGAAGGACATGACAAAGAAATCAAGAAAGCTTTGATCCAGGCCCCAGCATTGAGACTGCCAGACATGATAAGGCCTTTTTAGCTGTATGTCCATGAAAGAAAGGGAATAGCTACAGGAGTCTTGGTACAAACACCAGGGTCATGGTATCAGCCCGTGGCATATTTGTCCAAGTGACTAGACTTGGTGGCTATGGGATGGCCACCCTGTTTCAAGGCATTGGCAGCCACTGCCCTGTTAGCAGAAGATGCTAACAAGCTCACATTTGGACAAAGGTTAATAATTTCAGTGCCCCACATGGTCATCACCCTGATGGAGCAGAGAGGGCATCACTAGCTTTCTAATCCTAGGATGTTAAGATATCAGGGACTTTTTTGTGAAAACCCCTACATAACCTTAGAGACTGAATACTCTAAATCCAGCCACACTGCTGCCAATAGAGTGGGTGGAGCATGAAAAGTCCCCATCGTGTGGCCCAGGGTATCACTGTTGTGTGGAAACAGTGGATGAGGTTTTCTCAAGCTGAAACGACTTAAAGGACCAGCCCTTAAAAGGGCTGAGATAACTGAGATAAAAGGGGATTTAAAAGAAATCGGGGAATTAACCTTAAGAAGGCAAATGCAAGCCTTAAGTGAGGCAATGCAGTAAATACAAGGGTGGGTAAGGGAAAGAATACCTGTTAGCCTCACAGATGCAGTACATCCCTTCCAACCTGGAGACTCTATCTGGGTCAAATGATGGAAACCAACCACCTTAGGGTTGGGATAGTCCTCCATATTTTATGGGATAGTCCTCCATATTGTGATCTTGTCTACCCCCACTGCTGTTAAAGTTGCAGCTATCACACCTTGGGTTCATCATAGCCAGCTGAAACCAGCAGCGACCACAACTCAGGACCAGTGGACCAGTCAACAAAACCCAGACCACTTGACATGGCTGATCCTGTGGCGAGACCAAGCCACTGCTCCCCTGCTCCAACCACACTGGAGGCTAGTCGGTCCATGCACAGCTGAAGCCTAAGGAAACATCAAGCCCTGCTCTGTCACATAACCAGAAGATGACTAGCCTACACACGGCCAAAGCCTAAGGAAGTCAACGATAGATAAGTAAATGTGGATTGAGTTTACAAGCATAGTTATACTCTTACTTGTACTGATTATTTTCCTGTCATGTTGTTATCTTTGCAAATGCTAGCCAAGCTTGTTGCCCAGAAGGGTGCCCATGCATAGTATAAGTTTAATAATAGTATTAGTAATACTAAAGCCATTTACACTTTCACCAATGGTTATAAAAGGGGACCAGGATGACTGTCACCACTGTGTAATAGAAGCCTGGTCCAGAAAAGGTGTGACTAAAACTCTTGTTATGCCAGACCTACTATGAGTATACAGACACTCATGCAGGAACTTGTGTCTATAACCAGACTAGTTACTCAGTCTGTGATCCTGGAAACGGGCATCCCCAAGTATGTTATGACCGGAGTTCTTGCCCTATGACTTCTGGTTTGAAGTCCAAATTGGCAAACTCCTAATGCCATCATATACAAACCCCACAGAAAACAGGGTTGGCAAACTTGTAAACAAAATGGAAGTATTCACTTACTCACATAAAGGGCCTATCTCCATATATTCTGATGGCTGCCAAGCTGCATGTCCCAGTAAACTAAATAATATTGGGACCATCTGTAAAAAAATAGGGTAAGAAAGAGCAGCAGAGCCACCAAGGCCATAATAGAAGAGTCCAAAAAAGAGTGTCCTGATTGTGATAATCGGTGGACCATGATGAATTTAATCAGCACCTATAAACAGGAAGGGTTGCTCTGTTTGCCAGCCAAGAAGTGAAGATAGGGTGCACAACTGGAACATGCAACCCACTCAATCTGACAATACTAAAGCCAAATATGCCTTTCTGGACTAAAGGGGATAAAGGACTACTAATCTTTGATCAGGCAGGAGCTCTTCTAGGACTTGGTATTCCTCTGGTCATCACCCAGAAAACCCAAAGGACCCAAGTTCAAGTTAGCCTGATGCAACAGTTTAGGTTTTATAAATCTTTCAATGAACACTTTAATCCTGAAGTATCAAAAATTCAAATTCCTCCTATATCAGCTGAAAATGTGTTTGCTCAGCTAGTTGAAAGTATTGCTAACAATTTAGGAGTTACTTCCTGTTATGTATATGGAGGTACTAATCTGGGAGGTCAGTGGCCCTGGGAATCCAAAGGATTGATGCCATAAGACAATTTTACCTTGCCTGAATTTGTTACAAAATTCAGTGCAAATTCAGTGCAAAGTATTTGGCTACTAAGGAATCCCATCGTTGGAAAATACTGTATCACCTGTTGGGGCAAGGCCTTTCAGAACCAGGTAGGGGAAACAACTTTCCTAGGTCAACAATATTTTGAAGAATCCGAAAACAGAACACAATGGAGAAGCTTTATAGACAATTCCTCTGTGTCAGACTGTAATCCCTTCTTGCAGTTCCCATCATTAAATCATTCATGGTACCAATTAGATGCTCCAACTGTTTGGAGAGCACCTGCAGGATTATATTGGATCTATGGAACAAAAGTTTATCAATTACTACCCGATAAACGGACAGGGGCCTGTGTATTAGGAACAATAAGGCCATCCTTTTTCCTACTCCCACTTCAGCAAGGGGAAGATCTAAGCTACCTGGTCTATGATGAAGGCAGAAAAAGAGTCATAAGAAATGTGTTTACAAAAATAAATACTGTGGAAAAAATAAATACTAACATTAAAAAGGACATTGAAATAGGGAGCTGGAAAGATAATGAATGGACCCCTGAAAGAATTATCAAATACTATGGACCAGCCACCTGGGCACAAGATGGGTCATGGGGATGCTGTACTCCTATTTATATGTTAAACCACATCATACGGTTGCAAGCAGTTCTGGAGATTATAGTCAATGAAACAGCCCGAGCCTTAGACTTGCTAGCCATACAGGTGACCCAGAGGAGAGATGCCATTTATCAGAACAGGTTAGCATTGGATTATTTTTTAGCTTCAGAAGGGTGAGTTTGTGGAAAACTTAATTCAACGAATTGCTGCTTACAAATTGATGACAATGGAAAAGCTGTCATGGAAATTACTGCCAGGATGTGGAAGTTAGCTCATGGTCTGGTCCAGATGTGGTCTGGCTGGAACCCGAGTTCACCCTTTGGAGGATGATTTTCATGGTTTGGAGGCTTCAACACTTTAATAATAGGCTTTGTGGCCATAATAGGTGGATGCTTAATGGTTCCCTATCTCCTGCCACTTCTCATCAGAAGCATCCAAACTACCATAGAGGCAATAGTAGACAGACATATCACCACCCGAATAATGGTTCTGCAAAAAGTACCAACTGGTATCCTAAGATGAGTGTGTACCCACTCAAGAAGAAATAGCTAACGTGGTGCTCTTTACTAATCTACATTAATGTCGAGCACAAAGAGGGGAAATAAAGAAGAAATTAATGAAAGCGACTATAACCTGCTAGTAGTAGTAACAGAAATTTTAAAATTCTCATAAAGTCGCTGCAAAGTGACTCCCACCTTATACTCAAGTTAAAAGAGAATATTAACAGTCTGTCTTCTCTTTGTGGTCAATGGACCTCATCTATGCTCCCCAACTCCACATTCCTCAAAGTTTATTACAGGCCCAACGAGTTCCTGCTAACCTCCCTAGCATGCCCGCAAGGTCACAGACTGAAAAGTTTTGGTTGCAAGACATATTTCTCTCGAGATGTAAAGAAATGTAATGCTGCCTTTGTTTCTTGCTTCTGTAACTCGCTTCCCACCTCATGCAGTTTCCACCTTAAGATGTTTAAAAGTAGGAAAAGCTGTTTGTTCAGGGCTCAGAATTTCTCGACACATGTCTGGCTGAACCAGTGATCACCTTAATTTAATAAACTCTTCTGAACATGATTCGGTCTCTCCAGTCTTTGTCCCACAACAATCAGGTTATCCAAAGTTAAGACGAAGGAAAGAATCTTAAGAGTTGTGAGACAAAAGCACCAGGTGACCTATAAAGGAAAACCTATCAGATTAACAGCAGATTTCTCAGCAGAAACCCTACAAGCTAGAATGGATTGGGGCCCTATCTTCAGTTTCCTCTAATAAAATGATTATCAGCCAATAAGTTTTGTATCCAACAAAACTAAGTATCATATATTAAGGAACAATAAAGTATTTTTCAGACAAACAAATGAGGAGAGAATTCACCACTACCAAGCCACCACTACAAGAACTGCTAAAAGGAGCTCTATGTCTTGAAACAAATCCTGGGAACACATCAAAATAGAACCTCTTTAAAGCATAAATCATACAGGACGTACAAAACAAGAATACAAGTTAAAAAGAAAAAAAAAAAGGTACACAGGCAACAAATAGCAGGATGAATGCAAAAGTACCTCACATCTCAATTCTAACACTGAATGTAAATAGCCTAAATGCTCCACTTTAAAGATGCAGAACTGCAGAATGGATAGAACTCACCAACCAACTGCCTGCTGCCTTCAGGAGACTCACCTAACACATAGGGACTTACATAAACTTAAAGTAAAGGTGTGGGAAAAGGAATTTCATGCAAATAGATGCCAAAAGCCAGCACAGTAGCTCTTCTTATGTCAGACAAAACAAACTTTAAAGCATCAGCAGTTGAAAGAGACAAAGAGGGACATTATATAATGGTAAAGGGCCTTGTCCAACAGGAAAACATCACAATCCTTAACATATATGCACCTAACACTGGAGCTCCCAAATTTATAAAACAATTACTAATAGATCTAAGAAAAGAGATAGACAGCAATGCAATAATTGTGGGGGACTTCAATACTACATTGACAGCCCTAGACAGGTCATGAAGACAGAAAGTCAACAAAGAAACAATGGATTTAAATTATATCTTAGAACAAATGGACTTAATAGATATATACAGAACATTTTATTCAACAACTGCAGAATACACATTCCATTCAACAGCGCTTGGAACTTTCTCCAAGGTAGACCATATGATAGGTCATAAAATGAGCCTCAAAAAGTTTAAGAAAATTGAAATTATATCAAGTACTCTCTGAGATCAGAGTGGAATAAAACTGGAAATCAATTCTGAAAGGAACTTTTGAAACCATGCAAATGCATGGAAATTAAATAACCTGCTTCTGAATGAACACTGGGTCAAAAACGAAGACAAGATGGAAATTAAAAAATTCTTCAAACTGAACGACAATAATGACACGACCTACCAAAACCTGTGGGATACAACGAAGGCAATGCTAAGAGGAAAGTTCATAGCCCTAAAGACCTACATCTAAAAGGCTGAAAGAGCACAAACTGACATTTTAAAAACTCAGCAAAAAGCAATGCTAAAACCTACCGAAACCTCTGGGATACAGCAAAGGCAGTACGAAGAGGAAACTTCATAGCCCTAAACACCTACATCAAAAAGGCTTAAAGAGCACAAACTGACATTCTAAGGTCACACCTCAGGGAATTAGAGAAACAAGAACAAACCAAACCCAAAGTCAGCAGAAGAAAGGATATAACCAAGATCAGAGCAGAACTACATGAAATAGAAACAACAACAAAAATACAAAAGATAAATGAAACAGAAAGCTGGTTCTTTGAAAAGACAAATAAAATTGATAGACCATTAGCAAGATTAAGGAAAAAAAGTAGAGAGAAACTTCAAATAACCTCATTAAGAAAAGAAATGGGAGATATTACAACAGACGCCACTGAAATATGAAAGATCATTCAAGACTACTATGAACACCTTTATGCACATAAACTAGAAAACCTAGAAGAGACTGATAAATTCCTGGAAAAATTCAATGCCCCTAGCTTAAATCAGGAAAAATTACATACCCTGAACAGACCAATAACAAGCAGTGAAATTGAGGTGGTAATTAAAAAAATTACCAACAAAAAAATTCCAGGACAAGATGAATTCAGAGCAGAATCCTACCAGACATTCAAAGAAGCATTAGTGACAATCTCTTAAACATTATTCCACAAGAAAAAGAGGGAACCCTCCATAATTCATTCCCTGAAGCCATCATCATCTTAATCCCAAAACCAGGAAAGGATATAACCAAACAAGAAAACTACAGACCAATATCCCTGATGAATACAGATACTAAAATCCTTAACAAAATACTAGCTAACTGAATCCAACGTCATGTCAAAAAGATAATCCACCATGATCAAGTGGGTTTCATACCAGGGATGCAGGGGTGGTTTAACATAACAAATCAATAAATGTGATACACCATATACACAGAATTAAAAAGAAACATCACATGATCATCTCAATAGATGCAGAAAAAGCATTTGGCAAAATTCAGCACCACTTTATGATGAAAACTCTCAGCAAAATCAGCATACAAGGGACATACCTTAGTGTAATAAAAGGTATCTATGACAAACCCACAGTCAACATAACACTGAATGGGGAAAACTTGAAAACATTCTCTCTGAGAACTGGAACTGGAACAAGACAAGGATGCCCACTCTCACCTCTCCTCTTCAATATAGTACTGCAAGTTTTAGGCAGAGCAATCAGACAAGAGAAAGAAATAAAGGGCATCCAAATCCGTAAAGAGGAAGTCAAACTGTCACTGTTTGCTGACAATATGATTGTTTACTTCAAAAACCCTGAAGACTCCTCCAGAAAGCTCCTAGAATTGATGAAGAACTCAGCTAAGTTTCTGGATATGAGATTAGTTTACACAAATCAGTAGCTCTTTTATATACCAACAGCGACCAAGCAGAGAATCAAATCATGAACTCTACCCCTTTTACAATAGTTGCAAACAAAACAAAACAAAACAAAAAACAAACAAACAAAAAACCTTAGGAATATACTGCTAAAGGCAATCTACAAATTCAATGCAATCCCATCAAAATACCACCATTGTTCTTCACACAATTCGAAAAAGCAATTCTAAAATTCATTTGGAACCAAAAAAGAGCCCACATAGCCAAAGCAAGACTGAGGAAAAATAACAATTCTGGAGGCATCACACTACCTGATTTCAAACTATAAGTCCATACTTGCCAAAACAGCATGGTACTAGTATAAACATAGGCACATAGACCAATGGAACAGAATAGAAAACCCAGAAATAAACTCAAATACCTAGAGCCCACTGATCCTCAACAAAGCAAACACAAACATAAAAACCCTCTTTCAACAAATGGTGCTGGGATAATTGGCTAGCCACATATAGGGGAATGAAACTGGATCCTCATCTCTCACATTATACAAAAATCAACTCAAGATGGATCAAGGACTTAAATCTAAGACCTGAAACTATAAAAATTCTAGAAGATAACATTTGAGAAAATCTTCTAGACATTGGCTTAGGCAAGAATTTCATGACCAAGTACCCAAAAGCAAATGAAATAAAAACAAAGATAAATAGTTGAGACATAATTAAACTAAAGAGCTTTTGTAAAAGGAACAGTCAGCAGAGTAAACAGACAACCCACAGACTGGGAGAAAATCTTCACAATGTATACATCTGACAAAGGACTAATATCCAGAATCCACAATGAACTCAAACATATCAGTAAGTAAAAAAAAAATCTCGTCAAAAGTGGGTTAAGGACGTAAATAGACAATTCTCAAAAGAAGATATATAAATGACCAACAAACATGAAAAACTGCTCAACATCACTAATGATCAGGGTAATGCAAATTAAAACCACAATGTGGTATCACCTTACTACTGCAAGTATGGTCATAATAATAAAATTCAAAAAACAGTAGATGTTGGTGTGGATGCAATGATCAGGGAACACTTCTACACACTGCTGGTGGGAATGCAAACTAGTACAGTCACTATGGAAAACAGTGTGGGGATTCTTTAAAGAACTAAAAGTGGAACTACCATTTGATCCAGCAATCCCACTACTGGATATCTGCCCAGAGGAAAAGAAGTCATTATACAAAAGAGATACTTGCACACACATGTTTATTGCAGCACAATTGGATGGAATAATATTCAGCCATAAAAAAGAATGCATTAATGGCATTTGCAGCAATCTGGAGGAGATTGGAGACTGTTATTTCAAGTGAAGTAACTCAGGAATGGAAAACCAAACATCATATGTTCTCACTGATAAGTGGGAGCTAAACTATGAGGATACAAAGGTGTAAGAATGATACAGTGGACTTTGGGGACTTGGAGAGAAGGAAAGGAGGGGGACGAGGAATACAAGACTACAAGTTGGGGTCAGCGTATACTGCTCGGGTTTTGGGTCCACCAAAATCTCACAAATCACCAGTAAAGAACTTACTCATCTCATCAAATATCACTTGTACCCCGATAACCTTTGAAAAAATGGTTAAATGAGCTTATAAATAAAAACGTATGCATATTTAACAATTTAGATAGGTTTTGCCTATTTTTCAGCCCTGTAGAAGTATATGAAATAACCCTATCCTCTGAAAGTTTAGAAGTAAAAAAAGTGTGTGTATGTAAAAAAAAAAAAAAAAAAAAAGAAAGAAAAGAAAGAAAAATAGTATTCTAAAATTCATATAGAATCAAAAAAGAGGCCAAATAGCCAAATCAATTCTAAGCAAAAACTGAAGCCAGAGGCATCACACTACCTGACTTCAAACTGTATTATGAGGCTATAGTAAACAAAACAGCATGACACTAGTACAAAAACATACACTAAGACCAATGGAAAAGAATGGAAAACCCATGAGTAAAGCTTCACACCTACAACCATCTGGTTTTTAACAAGGCCAACAAAAATGAGCAATGGAGAAAGATCTCCATATTCAAAAAATGGTGCTGGGATAATTGGCTAGCCATCTGCAGAAGAATGAAACTGGACCCTTACCTTTCACTGTATACAAGAATTAAGTCAAAATGGATTACAGATTTAAATACAAGACCTGAAACTACAAAAATCCTAGAAGAAAACCATAAATATCCTTCTGGACATCAGCCTTGGCAAAGAATTTATGGCCAAGTCCCCAAAATCAATTACAACGAAACCTAAAACTGACAAGTGAGGCCGAATTATCCTAAAGAGTTTCTGCATGACAAACAAAATGATCAACAGAGTAAACAGACAACCTACAGAATGGGAGAAAACATTTACAAACTATGCATCTGACAATGGCCTAATATCCAGAATCTGTAAGTAACCTAAGGAAATCAACAAGCAATAATCAAATAACACCATTAAAATGTGGGCAAAAGACAGGAACAGACACTTCTCAAAAGAAGACATAAACTGCCAAGAAACATCTGAAAAAATGCTCATTATCACTAGTCATCAGAGAAACGCAAATCCAAACCACAATGAGATACCATCTCACACCATTCAGAATGCCAATTATAAAAAATAAAAAACAACACATGCTGGCAAGGCTGCAGAGAAAAGAGAATGCTTATACACTGTTGGTGGGGATGGTTCAACCTCCCCACCCCAAAGCAGTTTGGAGATTTCTCAGAGAACTTAGAGCTACCATTCAACCCAGAAATCCCATTACTGGGCATATATCCAAAGGAATATAGTCATTATACCCAAAAGACACATTGACTCATATGTTCATTGTGATGCTATTCACAATAGCAAAGACTTTAAATCAATATAAGTGACCATAAATGGTGGATTGAATAAAGAAAATGCTGTACATGTAGACCATAGAATATTACGTAGCCATAAAAAAGAATGAAATCATGTCCTTTGCAGCAACATGGATATAGCTGGAGGTCATAATCCTAAATGAATTAATGCTGGAACACAAAACCATACACTCATGTTCTCACTTATAAGTGGGAGCTAAGCATTGAGCACACACGGACATAAATATGAGAACAACAGACACTGTGGACTACTAGAGGGAGGAGGAGGAGAGGAGTACATGGGTGAGAAAACTACCTATTGGGTACAATGCTCACTACCTGACTCCCTTACACCCATGTAACAATCCTAATTCTCACATTAACCCCCTATTTATTGTATCTAAAGTAAAAACTGAAATTAAAAAAAAAAAAAAGTGACTGCATGCCATCCCAACTACTCCCTCTACCCAATCCTGCTTCCTTCTTTTCCCTTCTCTTTCGTAGATGGTGTTTCCCAAGCACTCTCTAACCACTTGCCTGTTAATCTCTATGTCAGTGTCTCCTTTCCATAGAACTCAATCTGCAACAGAATGATCACCATGATACACTCATAACTAAGAAAAGCAAAGTGAATAAAAGTATACAGAATGTGCTATTTTTTAATAATGGGGAAATATGAATATAGGTGCTTGCATGTGTTGTTGATATTTAACAACAAATAAGTAAACCATAAAATATGGTTACTTATAAGAGGAGGAGGGAAATGGGTGGAGTCACAATAGAAACTAGATTTCTTAAAACAGATCTTTAGATATGGATTTGCATTTAAACCATGTAAAAATATTGTAAATAGTATAATTATAGCATAGTTACAGAATGAAATAAAATTTAAAATGTAAAAATCAGCAGTAAAATGAAAGATCCTGTGTCATTCATTGGCAGCACAAAAACACATAAAATGTCTATTCCAATGATTTAAAAACATAGTAATTTAGGGACACATCTCTTGTGGGTTCATAAGGACAGAAAGAACCACCCAAATTATTAAACCATTTGCAGTCAATAGATATGGGTACTAATTATGCAGTTACTCTAGTGGAGCCTTCTGTTGATTGTGAGAAACATGAAATGTGTAATTATAATATTGTCATTGGCATGTTTGGAAGGAAATTAACTAAAAAGCCTACACTTCTCAATTTTGATTGTATGTACCACTATAAGCTCTTGATGTATTTTATCATAAAACCAACAAAAACTTTTCTAGCTTTGACTACTAAGAAAGCTTAAAATAAGGACAATGCAGTAGCAAGAAGCAGATCTAGATTCCATTCATAATCTCTAAAAGCTATTTCATATCACCTTCTTGGAGAAATATCTAATCCTTCATGTAAGGAAAAAAAAGAAATGAGGAAATCTACAGTATGAAGGCACTATTTTCTTTGAAAAAAATTTTGCTCAAATAATAAAACAGAGGAAGAGCCTACAGATCAAATGATATTTGAGAAGTATATTAATTAATTATAATATATCTACTTTATTGGTTTAATTTATTTGGTTTGATTTAAACAAACTCATTTAAAAACAAGGTTATGGCAGGCAAAATTGTGACACTAACTAGATATATGATATTAAGAAATTATTATTAATTTTTAAATAGGCCAATGGAATGGAGGTTACACATTTTGAGGACTTCTTAGCCTATAGAAATGTAAATAGAATATTTACAGATAAAATGTTCTGATCTTTGAAGTATGTTTCCAAAAATCTAAAGATGAAGGGTGTAGTATACATTTGATATATTAGATGAAATAAATTTGGCTGCATTTTTATATTTGTTGAAGCTGGCAGATGGCTGTAGTGGGTTTGTCATACTACTCCATCTACTTATGCATATGTTTGAAGATATGCAAAGAAAAATTTTAAAAACAACTCTTACTATAGGTATTCCAATATGATTTCCACTGGTGTTTACTTTGCTTCTTTCTTGGCATCATGACATCCCAAACAGTTATCCAGCTTCAGCACATTGGTTTAAAATGCCCTAGTTTTTCAAAATCTCCATTTCTCGTTATATTTTAAATGTTGTCTTTTCCTTATCTACCCCTTTCCTAATACCTGGAAACTCACTCAACTATGCAATGCTATCTTCTCTATAGCAAGTCTCCTTCACTCTCACCTTGCAAACTTTCGGCTTCAACTTAAAAAAAATTCACCTTATTTCTGGGTGAATTTTACTTATTTTACTTATTTTACTCTCTCAACCTCTACTCACCAATGAAGATACACATTTTTGTATTAAAGATAAATCTTTTAACATTTTGTTAAACGAGATCTTGTGCTTATATTTTAATATTGAAAACTTTTTCTTTCCACATCGATAACCACTAGAGTAGCCCAACAAAACAATTCTGGCTTGCTAAAAGAACCCATTAATATTAATAGCAATAATTTTAAGCATACCAACTAATAACTATTGAGGACTATTATGCACTTCTTATTTGTTTATCATGATAAATGTATTATGTAGATCATTGATTGTTCACTATTTTCTATTTATTGTTTACTATTCATACTACTGCTACTCTGAGAAGACCATGCATTTCTCTAGCTTCATATTTACATATGTAGAGTCTTCAAGCAAAGAGATAATTTTGATTTTTTTTTTCCATATCAGTTCCTGTTTGGAAGAAAGCACTTTTCAAGCTGAGCTCAGTTCTTCTTTCTTTCTCTTTATTATGAGAAGTCAGCCACTCCAGTGAAACTCAACTTTCAGGTATGTGTTGAGGAACTCTCTTTGAAGTTGCCAAACACTATGCCTGGCTGAGCTGAACGTTTCATTCTGTGGTAAAGTATTTGGAAGCCCACTCGTTGAAGATCTAAATCCATAACTCTAACTGAGCTATTATCAATAACAAAACTGACAAAAGTATTTTCATTTCTCTGTTGCCTTGCAAATGTTCTTCAGCTAGTTCTCAACTTGTTTGGGAAAGGAGGGATCTTTCAAATCTTTGCAATTCCTGTATATTTTAGAAAATAAGGTATTTTTTCAAAGTCACAAACCCAAGACATGACATGGCAGCACTAGACTCAATTTCAGGCTATTAACAGCAGACATCATGCTCTTCCTTACTTCCCTATACTGAGAATCTTTACAGTCTTGTTTACAATCCTTTTACCAATAATGCCATTTGGCATTACTGAGTTGTTTGAATATTACAAGTGATGCTGTATGGAAGGTTTCTTACATCCTGTAGTTTTACCCAGTGCTTTTATTAGGACTTTGAATATTATTATGGATCATTACATAATCATACTGTTTCAACATGAAGACTGAATACAGTATTCCATGTCTTAATTGCTTTTGATCTTAAAATTATATAAAAATGACAAAATTAGAATAAAATCTTTTCATTAACATCAGCAACTTATTAGAATATACACTCAGTTTTGGTATAAGAATAACTGCATTATATTATTGCAAGAAAACTTTGAACAGCAATGTATAATATTACTATAAACGAAATAATATAAATGTGTAAGCAATGTCATTATCTTGCTATCCATGCTCTTTGATTAATTACATATAAATTTGTATGTAATACAAATAACATATAATAATATGTATTTTAGAGATAAAAGCTCTGAGTAAACTCTTGTTTATTTAAGCTCCTATTAAAACCTGCAGTCAAATTGCATTGTTTTGATAGAAAATTTATACCATTAGAGCCCATCTTACTGAATAAGCTATGCAGTTGGGTTTGCTCTAAAGAAAAAGTGTGTCAATCACTGATAACCTTGTCAATCAGTTAAAGAATAGACAGAAGAAGTTTCCCAACTCATTCTGTAAAGCTCAGAAATTTTGACACTTGGCAATGTATTTTCTTGAGATCACAAATCTGATACCATTCTAAGTGTTGAAATTTAAAGAGGTGATAATTATATCAACTCCTATATGATTTTATCATGAACATAATATTCATTGAAAGTAGCACCTTATGAAAACTAAACCACAAATTAAGATGCAAAAAATGAAATAAAACTTGTTTTCAGCCTGAACAATTAGGAAAATGCCAGCTAAAATAAAAATTTAGTCTATGATATTGTTCAATACCAAGCAAGAGTTAATGATTCCATAAAATAAATATAATCTTGTTAGATACAAAGTTCATATTCTTATTTAAGTTGAAAAGTCTCCTTTGATTATTAAAAATAAAGGAATGTTATTTAAAGTGTTTTTAGTTTTGTTTTTCAATTTAAAGATCTCAAAGCAAAGAAACTTTTCAAGAAAACTTAAACTGTCTGCAATTTGTTAATGCCCTATTGATAGTTGCATGATTTCTAAAATAATCATTCAATAATAATATTTATTGCTAGAGAGTAATATAAGAAAAGGTAGGTCTTGTCTTTGCCTTGAACTACGAGAGTGAAATATGTAGTTTTTTTTTCCCATATGAAATGGCTACTTGAAGAAGTCAGCAATAAAAATAAATGGAATTTTAAGTCAAATGCTTCAGATTTTTATTTTTATTCATTTATTTATTTGCTAATGATAGCTCACTAAATACAAAATGTGTCTAGAAATAAAGGAGATTCCAGTGTGTTGACACTAGTAACCAACTTGTCTTCCAGGATTCTTGTAACTCTAGATTCTGTGTTAGGTATGTCAGAAAAGGAGTCATTCTGGCAATTTTACAGAAGTGTCTCTACTCAGAGTCTAATAATGATAATGTTTTTGTCATACATAATATTCTTCACATCATCGTATTCCTTCAGATCCACATCTATAATGTTGGAATACAGATTGAACAATTTTAGAAAAATAAATATTTCTTAGAATATTTTAGATAAATCTGAAAAAAAGGTAAAGACTTTAAGAATGATAGTAACTATGACAAGCCCTTGCTTAAAAAAAAAATTTTACCTTACTCCAAATGTTAAAATTAATGAATTAATTCACAAACATTTCTCTATATTCCAGAGTTTACAGTAATTCCTTGTTGACCCATTATCCAGCTATTGCAAATAATTTTGATAGTATTTTACCAGACTTTGAAAACATAAGGAGAGAGCCAGATATATGGAGCTGGGTGTAAGAGGCTGATCTCAACCCTACTCTGCTCTGGCATGTCACACACCTGCCTATACTCTCTCTCTGAAGTCTCTCATTATCTATTTTGGAAGTGACAAGGAAATAGTTGAAAGGACAAATAAGTCTTTAAGTTAGAAGGATTCAGTGTAAAGCTCTGGAATTATTCTGGGAAAATACTTCCATCCTCAAATGCCACATTTGTCTGTATACAGGTTAATTCGGTGTGTTGAGACCCGGTGATACTGTTTGGCTCTGTGTCCCCATGCAAATCTCATCTTGAATTGTAATCCAAATTGTAATGCCCACGTGTTCTGGGAGGGACCTCGTGGGAGGTGATCAGATCATGGGGCCTTGTCCCCCATGCTGTTCTTGTACTGGTGAATGCGTTCTCATGATATCTGATGGTTTCATAAAGGGCTTTTCCCCACTTCACTTGGAACTTGTCTCCTGCTGCCCTGTGTAGAAAGATGTGTTTGCTTCCCCTTCCAACATGATTGTAAGTTTCCTGAGGCCTCCCAGCCATGTGGAACTGTGAATCAATTAAACCTTTATTTTTTAAAATAAATTACCCAGCCTCAGGTATTTCTTCATAGCAGCATGAGAATCGATTAATACATCCAGGAAATTCAGTATTCCACACAACAAATTGAGTGAATTTTGAGATAGTGGTATAACAATCTACTCGAATTTTAATTAACTAAGGAAAAGAATACTGAACTTAGTATTCTGTGATTCTTTTAGTCTTATTTCAGTCTATGCAAGTTTTACTTTTATTTGTCTATTTATTTAAATGTAGCAAACATGGAAAGAATTATTCTGACAGAGGTAGGCTAAACCAAGTGGTATTCACAAATTCTAGAATTTCTGTCTCCCTTGAATTACATAGTTATATTATGCATCTATCTATCTATCTATCTATCTATCTATCTATCTATCCATCTATCTGTCAATCATCTACCTGTATCATACTTGAATTTATATCTATCTATAGATACAACATAACTATAGTTGTAAATATGACTATCCACCTATAGATAGCTTCCATTTATTATCTATCACGATCATTTAAGAACAGACTGAGAGCAGAATAACTTCTAGTAAATTGAAAGTATCCATATACAAAGGCAAAAAATTAATATTTGTTTCAGTGGACTACAAGATCATTTAAAACAAATAGAAAGCAAGACTACAAATAATTCATCAGATGATTGAGGATTTCTAGGGGAACAAAAGCCCTGATATTTTCCTTCTGAAAAGCAGTCATTAAAGGTGTTATTTTTATTACCAAACTCTATTAAAATGGGCATGTATATGAATGTATGACATATAATGACACAAATAATACCATATATGTATAAAGTCATACTTAATTGTAATTATGTGTATACATAGTTATCAAATCTTTTGGTTATTTATTTACTATATCAGGGAAGGAAATAATACATTCCTATGAGCTAAAATATACGAGTAAAATTCCTGTGAGCTATTTTGAAGATATTCCTTAATATGAATTCTTAAACTTCAGTCATTCACAATCTGCCTTGTAATTGTTGCTGTAGCTGAATACCTCATATATGAATCTTTACTTTACATATTTCTTTAAAACAACCCAGGACCAACACCACTACCTATTCTAATCTTTCAATAAGCAAAAATACTCATGAAATAATGAGTTAATGTGCTTGTTATATCCATGCACACTAAAATGAATACAAAATTTTAAAAATAAAATAAAAATTTGTACATGTGCTGCCTAAAATTATCTCATAATCAAACGGACCTCTGAACTCTATTATTTTGGTTGCTCTTTATCTGTAAAATGAGATTAATAATATAGTACCTAGTTCCCATTTATTGTGGGACTCTAATAAGTTAATATGTGCAAAATATTTTAGAACAATACCTGGCCCTTAAGTGTTCAATACATGTTCACTAGTATCTATATCATACATCAACTTATGAGCAAATCTTGAGAAATCCTGCTATATTCACTGTCTCTGTTGTTTTCTAGTGTTGTTTCTCTCACCACTAACCCATGAAACCCTTGTCAAAGTCACCAATGTTTTAATCACAAATGTATTCCTGTCTTTTCGTCTTGCCCTGCATCCAACTCAGAGATGGTATATAGCAAGACCTTAATACATATCTGTTGACAAGTTGGTTGAATGAGTGATTTAATAACTTAAAATACATGGGATGGAAAAATGAATTCAACACTAACATACTTGCTTACTCATTTTTAAATTCCTGTTCTTATATCTATATGGAAGAAAAAGGCACAGAATTATAATTATTTGAAGAGTAATAATTGTTTTTGCCCCTTGGGAAAATATAATTTTATTGCTAATTTTGTAATTTTCTCTCCATCAACCTTACCTTCTTGTCCAACTCCTTCCAAAATTGTTAATTTCTCCTAATTATACAGTTCATTCTAATGGTCTTTACCTAGGTTCTACAGTGAATTTTCTCTATAATTCATTCAACAACTATTTGTTGGGTCTTACATTCACCAGAAATTGTGCTCTGGGCTATAGACGGATGGTTGAATAAGTCATATCCCTGCCCTAAAGTGGTTACCAGTATAGGGAAGAGAATACCTCCTCCCTCATACACACAAAATAATTATAATGCAATATGACTAGGTGATTCATGAATATAGGAACACATACTTCCCTATTTCCTGCTTTGTTCCTGGCATTTATTTTACAAATCAATGTTATATAATATTATACTGATGGTACTCAGAAGTCTTTCTGAATAGTAGTCTGTAAAACTCAGTTAGAAATAGGAAAGTTTATGACTTTGAGTCCAAACGCAAACATTATGCCTTGGAGTTGAACATTATACCTCGTTTGAGTCCTGTAGCAATCCTGTGAGCACTAAAACATTTAAAATATTTTGGTTTTTAAAAATTTATTTCTCCATCATTACTTGTGCATCTTCTAGATTAGGCATTTGAAAATTCTGTGCATAAATGGCAATATGGTCAACTTAAGAGACCTTCCCATTAGTGGTTGAAGCGGACCTGGTGTAATTTCAAGGGCATTAGGAAAATCTCAAAAACAAACAAATTTTTCCCTCTGAGTTTGGTGATGCCAGAAATCCTACCTTCTGTAATTTATCCTTATGGATAAAGGCGTTTAGGTCATTGAAGTGTAACTATTCCTGGGGAGAGGAAGCATATTAAATTATCAAACATTTAACAGCTTGCTAGAATTGCTTGGATTGGTTTCTTTCCTGAGAACAAAACTGATGGAAAGAAGTTAATAAAAGTGCAGGGATATTGGGCTTGGTGGACACCAACACCAGGAGGAAAGCGTAAAGGAAAACTGAGGGTACATGAGACTGGCAGATAGGAAGTTGGCCCTGCCAAGTGGGTTCATTGTTGCCTACAGTCTAGATTTTCCAGCCTGTTGAGGTAGGGGAAACATCTGTGCTGGGATTGCCAGAAAATATGGTTTATTAGAAACAAATTTGTAAATACAAAGAACAGCAACTGGCACTGTGAACCACCGGAGGTTAGCTGCAGTAATGAAACTGGAAAAGGCTTGCCTGAACTCTGCTCTTGTTGGTGGCAGGAAATAGTTGTTTGAAACAACCTAAAAGCACTAGATTCTCACCCAAAACAACCAAAATTATAGAGTTCAGAGTTTTGTTTCTGAAAACAAAAAGGTAACACAATAGAGTATTAGATAACACAATCCCTGATTTATTCGAGCAAACTCTGGCGGAGATGTCAGATATAAACAATTACTACTCTTTTCTGGAAAATATAAACACAATCTTAATTTTTGTAAACAGATACCCTTATTTTAAAACAAGCTCCAAAGTGATTATTTCTGCAAAGCCAAAAAAATCACTCCCACAAGCACCATTACCACTATCGATAATTCCTTGTTGTTAATTTGAAAGCGTTAATTTTTATATAGGACATATATGTTCTAATCCTATATGCTAGGGATTCTGTAGGTGACTAGGTAAAAGTGAAGACAGAAGCTTAACTTCACAGTTTGTTCCCTCATCCATAAAGAGAGAATGTTAGGTGTTTTCTTTCTGCTTTCACAATCCATGATACGTGATATAAGCATCTGGAAAAAGAGCCATGATTTTCTCATTTCATGTGGTATTCTATTTTTTCCTTCATTTGAGATGTAATAGAAAATTGGTATTCTGAAATTCCCAGTAAACTAGTTGTCTCTGCATACTATGTAGATTAGTTTGGAACTTTCTTTAAGAAATATGTGTAATGGGTCATTAAAGGTGTTTTTATTACTAAATTCTATTAAAAGGTGCACACGTATGAATATATGACATATAATGATACAAATAATACCATATATGTATAATGCAATGCTTAATTATAATTGTGTATTACATAGTTATCAAATCCTTTGGTTATTTATTTAATACATCAGGGAAGGAAAAAATATATTCCTATCAGCTGAAATGTAGGAGCCCCTTTTCTAGATATTCCTTAATGTGGATTCTTAATCTTCAGGCATTTACAAACCGCCTTACGATTGTTTCTGTAGCTGAATACCTCCTATATTAATCTTTACTTCATATGTTTCTTTAAAACAACTCAGGACCAAAACAATTACCCAATCTAGTCTTTCACTAAGTAAAAATACTCATGAAATAATAATTTGATGTGCATGTTATATCAATGCACACTAAAATCAATACAGAATTTAAAAAAATAAAAAATTGTCCATGTGCTGCCTACAGTTACAATTTATAGACTGTATGTATAAGACATATGGGAAAACAGAGTTTTTTATACAAATTAGTTAAGAGCTTGGAGTTTGGAGTCAGCTGCCTAGGTTTAACTTCTTATTCTGCTGCTTAGCTATGTGACTTCCAGGTCCCTTAGTTTCCTCATTAGTAAAATAGGAATAATAAATCATCTAACTCACAGGGTTCTTGTGAGAATTGAGATAACATTTAAAAAATCAGAGTAGTTTCACATAGTTCATCACACACACATTTTTTGTGCTAATTTTTACTGTGTATGAAAGAATCATTATGTGGGTATTTGTATTCATTGACTTTTCCATGCATGCAATACTCCAGTACTAACTGTTAAACTGAAACTCAAGCCCAGATTATTTGCTCCAAATCCAAGTTCTCAATATAGTTGCAGAAGCTTCTAAATAAGTCTAAAACAACTTTCCTGAGTAGTTTATTTCCTGGGAGATGCTAACTTATTGTTTTGGGCATGCATTGATCAATTCAAACGTTAATTCAAATATTTACTGAGTGTCTCCTGTGCACAAGACAGATGATATGAAAGGGATACAAAGATGAATCAATCAGGCAGAGCTCTTCCTAGCAGAGTTAACAAATAACACTCCTATAATTAGCAAGTGGCAAGTGCCACAGGAGAGGTCCATAAGAGATGAGCTTCAGAAGTTCTATGAAAGGTAAGGAGATTTCCAGCTCAGGGAATCTGGGAAGATGTTAATATTTGATCAGACATTTTAAGATGTAAGGCTCTGTGCAAATCGTTATGTGCTTTGTCTTATTTACTCCTGACCACATGCCAACAAGTTTTCCCTTTCTGCAAAAGCAGTAACAGAAAAGCGAAGTTTGAGCTCAGGGTGTTGTTTTATTTCTATTACTTAAACATAAATTATAATTTTTTTAAATTACATGTGGGGGGCTTGGAATTACTGTTTCATTTGTATTCTGTCACACTTGCTGACTTGCCATTTGTTTTTATAATTTTTTAAATTTTTTCTTGTGTGTGGGTCCATAGTAGGTGTGTATATTTATGGGGTACATGAGATGTTTTGATAAGGCATGCTAAGAACATACACTAGGGAAAAGACAACCTGTTCAATACACGGTGTTGGGAAAACTGGCTTGCCATTTGAATGCTATTTACTCTAGTAATTTATTTCTTTAGAAAATTAAATGCCACATTGGTGTCCCATAAGAGTTGGCACAGATTCCAAAATTACTTAGCCTCTTCTCCCTGAAGCAGTTTATACATTAGGAGAATGTGTTTAATCATGTGTAGAATAATTATATTTCTGAATACTTAAATCATAATTCAAAACAATCTAAATAAATATTCTTAGTCTGGGCTTAGTAACACACATTTTACATTTTCCCGATATTTTAATTGTCAGCCCTTTGCACATCTTCACCCATTGGAAGAATTCGTTGATCAGAGAGGAGGCGTCTCAGCACAGGCTTCAGGTTCTGGTATAGAGATGACACAATTATCCAGTGTTTGCCAAATACACACGATTCTGAAGAAATATGCAACATTGTTATGTAGAGCAATTCTTGAGGATGGAATTGTCTCCAAATTGTCAAAATCTGTTTCAACATAATTTCCTTTTTTTCTTTCCTATTGTAACTACGGGTGCTATCGCCCTCAGCAGAGAATCTGGTGAGCTGTGGAAAACCTGTCAGGTGAGCAAGCTTAATTAGCCCAGAATAGTTCTTCAGCATTTCTGAATCCAAGCCCTAAAGACAGATATGATTAAAGACTATAAAAAATAAAAATATACTTAAAATGCTATTTTGAGGCTCATTAAACTTGAATTAGTCAACATCTATTTCTGGGGACACAATCAATTTGCATTTATTCAGTGGTTCTCTCTGAATAAATAAATTATTCAGAGGTTCTCTCTGGCCAATTAATAAGTGGGTGACATTAAGTAACTTGAATCAAAACAAAATAATGAAAATATGTAGTGAAAAAAATCTACATCAAAACTGGAAGTGAAGATAATTTGAATTCAGACTCTGGTCATTTGTTTCTTATGACAGAATTATATAGACAATTGTCAATGACTTTTTTTTTCAGAGAACATCATAAATACCACATAAAGTAAACAATAACAACAACTGTGTCTGTGTATGAGCAGACTCTTGTCTTATTTCCAGTTTAAAGAAACCACAAATTCTACTGCCAAATAAATTGAGTTGATAGATGACAAGTGATATTTTTATTTTTCATCTGAAAAGGGTACAAAGAAATTGCCTATCCTTCTTTGCCACTACTTCAAAATATTTTTTCAAGGCTCTGGCAAAAATGTGGAGGATGTTTCTCAACTCTCAGACATATCTGACTAACTTACGCTTTTTCTACTTTTGAAGCATTACATAAAGGGATGTGTGTGAACACAATTTTGGAAGCCTTTTGGGAAAGGAAGCGAAGTGGTTCAAGCCTAAGTGTTCTGATTCTAGTTATGTAAAAGTGAGGCCAGGAAACTTTTTCCATAAAGGGACAGAGAACAAGTTTTGGGTTTTGAGGGCCACTTGGTCTCTTGTCTCAGCTACTCAAATTTGCTGCTCTAGTGTGAAGCAGCACAAGACAATACATTAAAAAGTGTGGTAGCTGTGCTCCAACAAAACTTTAACTTGTAAACAGGTGGCAGGTCAGATTTGGCCCAAGAGCAGTGTTTTTTTCACCATTGATGTAGTCTAATGCCAAGCCTGATTAAGCAAACCTATTCAAGGAAGAGTATTTTTCATTAGTTATTCAAGCAAGGCTGTGTTCTATACAGCTTGCATTCAAGTGTGACTGAAGAAATAAGGGACATTTCCAAAAGGTCTGATGGGAGCCATGTCTTTTGGTAACTAAAATGGGTATGTCTCCTGTTGCTGGATAATGATGCTGAATTCCTGATTGAATATCCTGTCTGTACAGAATTCTTTCTGTGTCATTTAGAAAAGCTAAACTTGTTTCTTTTGCCCAGGTGGTGTCTATTCCTGGTCCCTTTGCCAATCTGTGTCCAGGTGTTTGCGCATCAATGCTTACAACTCGATAGAGACTGTCAAAATAACATCTGAAAGGCTCTTTCACCAGAGGGTGCCAGAAAGTTATGATGCTTCAGAGCTCTTCCTGGTAGGTTAAGCCTGCTTCAAAGTGGCAAAACTTGGTGGACAATATACTGTTGGATTGCACCTAAAAAGAGAGCAACTGCAATACATCACCGAAATGTTCTGGTACCTACAGGTATTTAGGATACAATTCCTTCCCAAGGAGTGTGGTCTGAGTAGCTTCATGTGGGGTCTTCCAATACAAGAACATTCAATCTCCACTGCCAAACTAGCCACCCTCAGATCTCAGGATGAAAACCTTTCCCATCATTTCTATGTTAGCCATGAATGAGGATTGCAGTACCTTTCCTGGACTATTGGAAGTTGGCTCTCCTCACTCTTCAGTGTCTATTCCAAAATCCAAGTCACATACTTTATGGCGTATGGTAAATACACATGCAGATAAAAATAATCTGGGGTCATATTGAGTTGAGACAGTATCTAAATTATGCCAAGAATTCAATGCCAGAAAATGGAAACTGAAGAAATTCATAGTTTAGAGTAGGCAAAGCAGTAATATGATAGACAGCAGCATATCTCAAAGCAGAAGAAATATCAAATACTAACTGGGAAGTTGCTACAATCAGTGGCCAAATGAGTCCAGTGTCTTGCAGGATTAAGATTATCAATAATTTTGTCATCAAAGAGAAATTTATGTATGCATTTCCCTTTCATACAATATCCTATTTTTCCTATATTACTGGGCATAAAGAGGGAGAATTTAAAAGTTGTCTACTTATTATTTTTCTCAACAAGAGCATTAACGACTCTCACATACTTGTATATTTAAGTAAAGAATATTCTGTTGCCAAAAAAAATAGAAAAGATGATGAGATTTAAAATGTTCTAATTTTTAAATAAATTTATGAAACCGAAAGAAAAATTCTTATTTTACCCAAGAATAATGAGAATGCATTTGTTTATTAATCAATGTTTGGGAACCATTAACCTAATTTAAATACTTCTCATATTTGAACAGCTTTGATAAACTCCCTGTAAAATTGTTTGCTGGCCTATGTCTAAATTTCTTCAGTTATGGAAAATTCTGTACTACTTGAAGTATGTCATTTGTTCTTAGACTCTGAAATACCTTCATACTTTACAATAAAATCTGTTTTCCTATAACCACCTCATTAGTCCTTATCTTACTTCTTCGGCATCTGTAACAAAAGACCATAGACTGGGTGGCTTCAACAACAGAACATTTGCTTAATCAGAGTTCTGGAAGCTAAAAATTCAAAGATTGAGGTGCCAATCAATTCGGTTTCTGGTGAGAATTCTCTTCCTGGCTTGCAGATGGCCTCTTTCTCACTGTGTCCTCAAATGGTTGAAGGAGATAGAGCTCTCTAGTTTCTTTCTCTTCTTATAAGGGCAACAACCCTATTGGATTAAGGCCCCATTCTTATCACCTCATTGAATATTGATCACTTCCCCATTTCCAAATAGGGTCACACTGGGGGTTAGGGCTTGGACATATGAATTTTGAGGAACACATTCAGTCCATAATAGTCCTCATTCTGCTTTTTAATACCATGTAAAGCAAGTATCATCTCTTTTCCATATAACAATCCAGTCACCATTTGGAAAATTCTAACTTTCTGAAGCTCTACTAACCTTCCTCAGATGGTTTCAAGTTTCTTCATAATATGGGTGATTCTCTGAACAGGGGTCAAAAGATCTTTATCACTTTAAAAAGAAAAATCAAAACACTAAATATGTGAGCACATTTATTGTACACATTTACGTTCTCTTAGCAGGAACTTTTATTCTCATTATTCTAATTCTAATACTGTAGATATTATCCCCAAAATGCATATGAGGAAACTAACCTCTAGAGGAAACAGATCTTCAATTTGTCTTTCACAACCACCTGGCTATATATATTTTGATCATTCTATGAAAATTCTAACTTCACATGTTTTTCCACACTCTGACTTCATGTTATGAGATTTGGAGGGGAACGCTATACCCCTAAACTGAAGAAGGGAACACAGTCCATCACTGGAGATGCTCTACACTAGCTGAGAAGTTACTTGGCCTTCTTGTGTGCCGCCATGTCATTACGATGACCTACCTCTTGGGCTAGACCTTCTTGGTACATTAGACTTGGTACTATTCCTGACCTGGAAGTAACGTATGAGAGGGAGAGGTAGCCCTTGTTATTTTTCTCAGTTGTGAATACATTTGTTTGTCAGGTTAAAATTTTTGGAAATTCAATTAAGATAGTAGTTTCAGTTTCAGGAAGCCCAACATGCAACTTTAGAGGAAAAATGTGTTTCTCTCTCTCTTCTTTTAACTTGTGTTATTATAAAATAAATATGCAGCATAGTCATAAAGCCACAGCTCTATTTCTGTATGCAGTTGGGCCTGCTGAATGCTAAATAGAACACAAATATTCCTGTTACTACATAAAATGCACTAGCTAGGTTAGTGAATGCCAAAGAAACTAATCATTTCTGTAAAAAAAGCAGATTTTAAGGGACTTACTTTTCAATGCATATGTTAGCCTGCTCCTATTCCTTGTGGGCTCTCAGATGTACAACAAACAAACAAACAAAAAAGAAGCTTAGCTGATCCAGCCCTTTTGCAGCAAAGGGACTCAGAAGTGTTTTTCCTTGTAAACCTAAGGAAAATCAATCTCAGGGAGAAACAAACGTGCTGCAGTTTTTTTTTGTTTTGTTTTTTTTTTTTGTTTTGTTTTTTTTTTAATGTAATAGTGCACCCAAAAATTGACCCTTCCTGGAAAATTTTGCTCCAAAGAATATGGAACTATATATTTTGATTATCACATCACTGTGTTAAGTAGTATAGGAATACATTTTTAGAGAAAACTTTTCTTTATGATGTAATCAGAAAACATGTTTTTTGGTGCCTACTATGTGCGAGGCCCACCCAAAATCCTGGGAACAGAAATGAAAATAAAATTTCATGAATGGTCCAGCAAACTGCTGTCCAGAAAATTTATGGACATGTAAACTGACTACAGAGTGATATGATAACTACTAAAGGAATGTGTAAACAATGTTACAGGAATACGAATAAGGAAAGGATGGATTGTCACTGAGGGGCCAGGGAAGCATTCACAATGCAGCTTAATTTGCAGAAAGAAGATAATATGTCCATATGATACAAATATCACTTTAGAATAGTATTAACTTTTTTTAGTCTATAATCAGACTCATTTTTTATAATTTTAATTAAATATTTTAGTTGTATTGTTGCTGTAATAAAAGCAACTACCTTTCAAAACAAATTTTCACAAACTTAACACAAATAAGAAGATCTTCTCTTGGGTTTGAGGAAAATATGATCACAAAAGTATTGTTTTAACAATTGCATTTTTTCTTCAAAGTTGCTTATAATTTGGAACACAACACATACACACTTATATACACATATAATTGTACTCATCATTGTTTTGAATGTGGGAGTTAGATATTTTCATTTTCCCTCCACTCTCTTGATTTAGGCAATTATTATTTTAAATGTAGTTAGATGTATATGTGGAAATGACATTGAGAAATAGGCCATGCTATTATTATGTCACTTAAGCACTTCCTCAGAAGCATTTTTGCTTTCTTGCATTTGGAGTAAGTTGAATTTTATATTGTCTGATAGCTTTAGATTGTTTAGTCAAATTTTTCCAGAAAAATTTTTAATTTTGTTTATATGGGACTGAACATTAAATTTAGAGAGATGATATCAAATAGCCTGGAAGAAACCTTCAAGAATATTTTTTGTAGGAGTTGGTTTATCTACATATGAGGAGTTGCCATTTATCTCCTCATAATTTTATACAAAAGCTTCAACTTCAACATCTTCAATGTCGACTGCCTGCCTTCAGATAATAAGTAGAAATGACAACAATAAGACATAGAAAAATAACTTGCATAAGCAACAAAATCCCTAGGGAAAATAACTAAATGTGAATATAGGAACACATTTCTAGATCATACACTCTAATTTTAGTAGAAATTCAAAAAATAATGTTTAAAACACTAGAGTATACCTTCCACAGGCATAATAATTATTTGAGTGACAAAAAAGAAAGGGTCTAAATAATTTTTTCTAATGATGTTGGAGACTTCTTTGTTTCCAAAAGTAGAGGTTGCTAATAAAGAAGCTAAGAATAACTGGTATTCTGATAAGACCACTTGAAAACAATCTATTCACAAATGTCACAAAAATTTCAGTGATTATGCAGAAGTATTTTCTTATGATATTATCTCAAGATACAAGTCTCTGATTTTATATTTTATATTCAACAAATTACAGAAAATATAATTATGCTTTAGTTATTAGAATAGACGAAGAATGAATCAGGAATATATTATTTCCGAGGTTTTTCTTTCCTTTTATTTTGGCAGTGTCAGTGTGAGAGGACATAACCCTCTACTAAAACTATAAAATTATGTGAAATAACATATTTACTTTGATTTTTACTTCAAACAGCAGTGTCACATGTTAGGTTATTATTATAAAGCTACTCTAAGACTTCATCAGTTTTATTCCAGAAGCTTATTAATTCTGTTAAATACAGCATGTTAAGGGGCTAGAGTGTAAGCAAAGGAAGATAAGGTGCATATCGAAGGACTAGGAATTAAGGAGAGTACATTTATTTTCCTTACTGAGTAGGATTGAAGTCATTAATTGGATTCCTTCCTTTTTTTTTTAGTTCTGTATTCATCCTTTGTTATGTTCTTTCTTCTTTTGAGGCTTTCGTTCTTATCTTCTTTCTTCTTCGTTATTTAGTTAGTTACTCTTTTCTTCATTCTTTCTTTCTTCTTTCTTTCTTTCTTTCTTTCTTTCTTCCTTCCTTCCTTCTTCTTTCTTCTTCTTTCTTTCTTTCTTTCTTTCTTTCTTTCTTTCTTCTTTCTTTCTTTCTTTCTTTCTTTCTTTCTTTCTTTCTTTCTTTCTTTCTTTCTTTCTTTCTTTCCTTTCTTTCTTTCTTTCTTTCTTTCTTTCTTTCTTTCTTTCTTTCTTTCTTTCTTTCTTTCTTTCGTCTTTCTGTCTTTCTGTCTTTCTTTCTTTTCTTTCTGTCTTTCTTTCTTTTCTCTTTCTTTCTTTCTTTTTCATTCTTTGTTTCTTTTTCTCTTTTTTTTTTTTTTTTTTTTTTTTTTAGGCAGTGTGTGATCATGGCTCACTACTGCAGCCTTGGTCTCCCAGGCTCAAGCAATCTTCCCACCTTAACCTCCAGAAGAGCTAGGACCACCGCTGTATGTGGCCTAGACTTTTATTTTCTTCAATTCTTAACTGGTACAATCCTGCGATATTCTCATTTATTTATGATTCTGCATATAATTAAGTGGTTTTCAATGTCAATGTAATGAACACTGAGAAATCCTTTATCTTTTGTAAGATATACATTTTTTTATTTTATAAACAATTTGCATAGGATTTGTCCTGTGTTTCAACATTGGACAGTTAGAGAGAAAATAAAGTCGACTTAGACTTTGATATTGATGTGATCAGTTAAACTGCACACTGATGTTAACCTGAGAAGCATGCTTGAGTGGCAGGGACTTGGTGGTGACTTCATTATTGAATGTTCTCATGTCCTGATAACTTTTTTTCCCTTGTGCAACCTATTAACTGTGACTTAGGCAAATTATTTAATATTTCTGACATTAGTTTAATTTATTTGTTTTTAAATAGAGATAGTAACAGATTCTACCTCTTAGAGCTGTGATAAGTAAGTTACATGTTTTTTGTAATGTGCTTAACAGGCCTTCTGGCTCTGAACATGTCATCAATATATATTGACTATTATTTCATTAAAAATCATGCAAAATCATTGTCAATCTACCAAATAGTGTGTCAGAAGGGCAGCACAATTTATGCAAGATGTCTTGAACTATAACTTATTAAACAATCTTTCTCATTTCTTAAATTTAATTTTATCACAGCAAAAATAAATGCAAACAATGTCACAATAATACTAAAATGTACAGTATATCTACTGAAGATTTATAAAGACCAAAGGGAGGCAGAATAAGTGTAGTCATGCAACAAGATTTTCTAAGATGTGTATTTATACATTCTTTCCTCTCCATAAACCCCACATTTTTAAGAGCTGGCCCAGAGCTTCTTTCATCTCTCTACCCTGTCTTATCTTCAGCTTTTTTATGACACACATCATGCATCCCTTATCTACCATCCTTAACATTTCAGGTTTTTTTTCCTTTACAGTTGACTCCTTTTTATTTCTTATCCAGAGAAATTTAGTCTCCAGGCTTTTTCCTGTTTCCTTTACCAATTTTTTTGCCAACAAAAATCTAGGGACCAAGTAATTCCATAAAAAATTCTCCATAAAGACCAAAACACAGACTTATTAGTATCTTGGCCATGGCTGACTTTGGTTCTTCTATTTCTGTTCTTAGTAGCTGTGTAAACTTAGTTCAGTCATTTTACTCTTAGTTTTCTAAAATATAGAATCAGGGATTTAAACTCTGTGATCTCTAAGCTGACTTTCAACTAAAATTTTGTATGCGTTTCTAATTATTTAAACCCCAAATTCAAGAACATTATGAATAGAGCATACATGCAAAATAAAAATCTACATTTGTATAATTTTGTGAAAAAGTTTCTTGCTTAAACGTGGGAGAATAACAAATGTGGTACTCAAAACAGATAAAACTTTATTTCCCTGTCTCTCCCCTGCTAATGGTGAATAAATCTCAGACTGCAGTAACGTGTTTTAAAGGCTTTTCTACCTTTAAAGTAGATCCAATTATTAGAAAAATCAATCTAATTAACCCAAATGCAGTGGTTCTTGGAATTTATATTGAAGAATGTTTACCTGCTTTTACATTTTAAAGAAAACTATACAATTAGAGTAGAATAATAGACATTGGAAACTTTAAAAGGTGGGTGGGTGGGAGTGGGGTGAGGGATGAAATACTTCCTATTGTGTACAATGTACACTGTTTGGCTGATAGGTGCACTAAATGCTCAGACTTCATTACTGCACAATATATCCCTGTAACACAACAGCACTTGTACCCCTAAATCTATTCAAATAAAAATAACCTGTATGATTAGTAAAAGATGATTATTTTTAAATGGAATTTTTATTGTTCTTATAAGTTTTTGTTCTTTTTTACTCTTTGAGTATCATTCAATTTACTTGTATCATTCAATTTACTCAGACATAAATCCAATCATTCAGAAGAATATCAAGGAAAAGTAAACCTGATGGGTGAAGTTAGGAAGTGATTACAGTGATCAAAGAAAGAAATAAAAAATAAAGACACACAAGAGATTCTTTTCAACTGGAAATAGTTACAATAACCTAAGGAGCCTGAGCAATGGCAATAGAAGAATGAACTACTGGCTAGAAAATGAGAGGAAAAAGCAGGAATACAGAAGAAATAGAGCAAAAGGAAGGAAGTGAGTGCTGGGCTACATATATAGCAGAAATAATTAGAAATGGCCACATGTGGGTGACACACATCTCTGGAGTTTCAAGCTGTGTCAGCAGAGACTGAAGAGAGCTCTTAGAGAGGAAAGAGGGGCACTATCAACTAGAACATCACCATAGGGCAAGCTATGTCTCAGTCCCTCCATCGCTCTTAGGTGTGCCTCTGAAGCTCTGAAAAATCAGGCCACTTTTATGGGAGTAAGACAATGTATAAGAGCAGCCGTGGACACTAACAGGAAAGTTACAACCAGCAGTCTTTTATTTATTTATTTATTTATTTATTTATTTATTTATTTATTTATTTATTATACTTTAAGTTCTAGAGTACATGTGCATAAGGTGCAGGTTTGTTACATATGTATACTTGTGCCATGTTGGTGTGCTGCACCCATTAACTCATCAGCACCCATCAACTCGTCATTTACATCAGGTATAACTCCCAATGCAATCCCTTCCCCCTCCCCCCTCTCCATGATAGGCCCCGGTGTGTGATGTTCCCCTTCCCGAGTCCAAGTGATCTCATTGTTCAGTTCCCACCTATGAGTGAGAACATGCGGTGTTTGGTTTTCTGTTCTTACGATAGTTTGCTGAGAATGATGGTTTCCAGCTACAACTATCAGTCTTTGATATCTCTGCACTTAGGGTGTGCCACCCAAAATAAAGGGCAATTTGTTTGTACAATAGTCCCCCCTTATTCACGGGTGATATGAACTGAGAATGATATTGAACCATATACAGTATGTACCTGTTTTGTATACATACATACCTATGATAAACTTTAATTTATAAATTAGACATAATAAAATATTAACAATAATAGCTAAGTATAAAATAGAGCAATTACAACAATATACTGTATTAAGAATTACATGAATGTGAACTTTCTTCCTCTCAAAAGTCTGTAACATATTTGGACTGTGGTTGCACACAGGTAACTGAAACCATGGAATTTGAAAGTGTAGAAAAGGAAGGACTACTGTAATCTGCAGAGGCACTAACTAGAACAGAGTTCAGAGAATTATATTGTTTGTAACTTGAAAATATGTTAGTATAAATAGCATGATGGATGTGTGTGCCTGAATTACTTTTCACCTAGACCTTAGGAATATTTGGTTAATATTTTAAGGTTTTGTAGATCACATAACTAAGTCTGCAACCTTATCTTTAACCTACATTAATTTTTTCAGGTTCAGGTTGAATTTGCTATTCTGCCATTAAGAAGTACAGTTTTCTTTCCCTTTAATATTGGTTGACTCAGTGACAGCAGCATGAAAGTAACAGAGGTAACGTTTTAGGACTCCCCAAATAGTGGTATTTCAGGAGCTTAGAAATTAAGAAGACCTGGCAGCTTCTGCTTTTGTGCTCCAAAAAGGGAGCCACCATGTAAGAAGTTCAAGAAAGTTGAGATGGTCATGTTTTATAATAAAAATGTCAAGCTAACCATATGGACTGGCAATAGGTGAAACAGAGAGAGGAGGGAGGAGGGAGGAAGAGAGGGAGAGGGAAGGAGGGAGGAAGGAAAGGAGGGGGGAGGGAGAGGGAGGGGGGAGGGAGGGAGGTGGGGAGAGAGAGAAAGAGAGAGAGATAGAGAGAGAGAGAGAGCTCCTCACTAGACCCACCAAATGGCTGAACTGTAAGCAAATAAATTTTATCTATTGCTTTAACCCACTAACATTTTTAAAATTTGTCATTTTATACCATTTGTAAACAATTTATTTTATGTACAGAAAATAAATTGATATCTAAGAGTGGGATGGTGTTAGAACAAAAGGATAAAGCATACTGCCTTATTTTGGGGACCAGGTATTGGGTAGAGACTAAGATTCTCAAGGAGGCTCTTAGCAAAGTTTGTAAGAACAGGATGAGGTTGCTATTGCAGGGATCCTGAGTGATCAACTGGCAGAAAAGAAATTAGCAAATTTAATACCTGTGGCAATGTGGACAATAGAAAGAAACCCTAATGATCTTGTCATCTGAGGAGGAGTATTTCTAGGCTGTTGAAAGTGCTAACTCTTTTTAGTTGCACTTCTTTTCATTGATTATGACAAAGTTCTTTTAGTTGATTATAACAAAGTTTAGAACAAATGAGATGTGGAAAGAATGTTCAGCATTTAAAAAGAATTTAGTGCAATATAAAGGAGCTAGGACATGACAGATTTGAAAATAAACTGTTTCTCATCCTCATTCTTGCTCAGAAAAATAGAAAAGATTATCAAAGTAAAAAAAAAATAGTTTCAGAACAATGGTCGAATCCCAAGTGATTTCACCAAATTTAGCCTCATAATAAATAACAGAACAAAGTTTTAACTTCTTTGAAATCTCAGAAAGATTTAAGATGGTATTTCCCAAACAGTCTCTGCTGCGGAAATGGGCATATGAATATATTAAGTAATGCTTTATAGATCTTCTCTTTGTAGCAAAATGGCTCATGAGAATCTCCTGGGCGCTGATCCAAGCCCAAAATAGAAAGAAATATGTCTTAAGGAGATTCACAAGTGTGGCTTTTGTCTAAGGGTATGAACCACTTATCTGATAGTAAGGAAATCCACAATTTAAAATAATTATATGTGTTTGTAATACAACGGCCAGAGATGTGTCAAAATATAGAGACTTCTGCTCTCCTATCCTTCAACTTATTAAAAAGCTATTCAGTTGCAACTCAATTCAGTGTTTTTGGAAAGAGAGGGAGGATGGAACACAGATACCAGAGAGAGTGTCTAAGAGCCATAGAGAGACATTCCCAGGGCATATACCAAGTTTCTAAAATAGGAACTGGTAATAAATACCTAGCTGGATTTCAGAAAAAAAAAATTATTTATGGTGTTATCCTTGATCTGTTCACATTGTGAATGGAGTCTATGGGGATCAGATAATGTGTTCTATATCGTATATGTCATTGAATTCAGACCAGCTGCATTGAAGAGCTGTACTTACACAACAGCAGCCTGGGGAGCTACCCTGAGTCTCCCTTCCCACAGTTCTTCCACAACGTGACCATAGCACTACTTCTTTAAGGTTAGATCTTGTGCTACTCATCTTGAATCTGGGTTTGTCCTGTGCAAACTTTGACCAACTGAATGCAGCATTCTGGAATATTTGAGCCTAGACACAATGAGCCTGACACCTTCTGCTTTTGTTTAACTTTTATTTTAGATTCAGGCATACATGTGCATGTTTGTTTCATAGGTAAATTGTGTGTGGTGGGGGTTTGGTGTACAGATTATTTCGTCACACAGGTAATAAGCATAGTATCCAATAGGTAGTTTTTCAATCCTCAACCTCCTCCTACCATCCACCTTCAAGGAGGTCCTGGTGTCTGTTGTTCTCAGTCTGTGTCCATAGGTGCTCAAAGTTTAGTTCTCACTTGTGAGTGAAAACATGTGGTATTTGGCTTTCTGTTCCTGTGTTAGTTTGTTCACAATAATGGCCTCCTGCTCCATCCATACTGCTTCAAAGGACATGCAGCATTCTTATTTATGACTTTATAGTATTTCATGGTGTATATGTACCACACATTTTTAATCCAGTCTACCATTGATAGGTACTTCGTTTGATTCCATGTCTTTGTCTTGCACTTTGTGAATACTGCTGCAATGAACATATATGTGCATGTGTCTTTAGTTTAGAATGATTGATTTATATTCTTCTGGGAATCTAATAATAGGATTGATTGCTTGTCAAATGGTAATTCTGTTTTAAGTTTGTTGAGAAATTGCCAACTAATTTACATTGCAACCAGCAGTATATAAGTATTCTCTTTTCTCTGTAGGCTTGACAGCATGGTATTTTTTGACTTTTTATTAATAGCCATTCTGACCGGTGTGAGACCACATCTCATTGTGGTTTTGATTTGCATTTCTCTAATGAATAGTGATTTTGAGCATTCATTTCATATGCTTGTTGCCCACATGTGTGTCTTCTTTTGAAAACTGTTTGTTCATGTCCTTTGCCCATTTTTTAGTGGGATTGTTTTTGCTTGTAAATTTATTCAAATTTCTTATAGATTCTGGATACTAGACCTTTGCTGTATTCATAGTTTTCAAATATTTTCCCTCATTCTGTAGTTTGCTGGTTTACTCTGTTAATATGTCTTTTGCTGTGCAGGAGCTCTTTAGTTTAATTAGGTCCCATTTGTCAGCTTTTGTTTTTGATGCAATTACTCTAGGTGTCTACATCATGAAATCCTTACCAGGTCCTATGTTCAGAATAGTGTTTCCTAGGTTATCTTCCAGGGATTTGATAGTTTGAAGGTTACACTTAAGTCTTTTATCCACCTTGAGTTAATTTTTGTATATGGTATAAGGAAAGGGTCCCGTTTCAATCTTCTGCATATGGCTATTCCAGAACCATTTGCCAAATAGTTATTCCAGCACCATTTATCAAATAGGGAGTCCTTTCCCTACTACTTGTTTATGTCAGTTTTGTCAGTCAGATAGTTGTAGGTGTGCAGCATTATTTCTGGGTTCTCCATATTGTTCTATGTGTCTATTTTTCTACCACTGCCATCTTATTTTGGTTACTGTAGCCTTGTAGTATAGTCTGGTAATGTGATCACTTCAGCTTGGTCTTTTGCTTAGGACTGCCTTGGCTATTCAGGCTCTTTTTTTGTTCCATATGAATTTTAAAAGTTTTTTCGAATTCTTCAAAGAATGTCACCAGTAGTTGAATGGGAATAGAATTGAATCTGTTAATTACTTTAGGCAGTATGACTACTTTAACAACATTGATTCTTCCTATCCATGAGCATGGAATGTTTTTCATTTGTTTGTGTCATCCTTGATTTCTTTGAGCAATGTTTTGTAATTCTCATTTAGAAGTCTTTCACCTCTTCAGTGAGAATTACAGAACATCGTTTAAAACGCCACAAGTAAATAGCCACAATATCCCAGTTTGCAGACAATAAAGATTCTATACCAAGAAAACCCCATAGTGTTTGCCCTAAAGCTCTATTGCAGAGCTGCATTCCTAGATATTTTATTCTTTTTGTGGCTATTGTGAATGGGATTTCATTCTTGATTTGGATTTCAGCTTGGATATTGTTGTTGTATAGGACTGCTACTGATTTTTGTACATTGATTTTGTATCCTAAAATTTGGCCAAAGTTGTTTATAAGCTCATGGAGTTTTGGGGCAGAGACTATGAAGTTTTCTCAATATAGAATAATACTGTCTGAAAACAGGGATAGTTTGAATTCCTCTTTTCCTATTTGGATGTGTTTTATTTCTTTCTCTTGCCTAATTGCTCTGGCTAGGAATTCCAGTACTGTTGAATAGGAGTGGTGAGAGAGGGCATCCTTGTCTTGTGCCAGTTTTCAAGGGGATTATTTCCAACTTTAGCCCATTCAGTATGTACTGACTATGTATTTGTCATAGATGGCTCTTATTATTTTGAAGTATTGTCCTTCAAATGCCTAGTTTGTTGAGGGTTTTTAACAAGAAGGGAGGGAGGTGGATTTTATTGAAAGCCTTTTCATTATCTATTATGATTTCCATGTGGTTATTGTTAATTTTGTTTATGTGGTGAATCACTTTTATTGAATTGTGTATGTTAAACCAACCTTGCATTCTAGGGATGGAGCCTACTTGATCATGGTGGATTAGCTTTTTGATGTGCTGCTGAATTTGGTTTGCTAGTGTTTTGTTTAGAATTTTTGCATCTATGTTCATCAAGGATATTGGCCAAAGTTTTATTTTTATGTTGTGTCTCTTCCAGGTTTTGGCATCAAGATGATTTTGGCCTCATAGAATGAGTTAGGGAGAAACTCCCCCCACCCCCGATTTGTTCAAAGTAGCTTCAGTATTAATAGTACCAGTTCTTCCTTATACATCTGGTAGAATTTGGCTGTAAATTCATCTGGTCCCAGGTTATTTCTAGTTTGTAGGCTTTTTATTACTGATTCAATTTTGGAACTTGTTATTGGTCTGTTCAGGGATTCAATCTCTTCTCTGTTCAACCTTGTGTGGTTGTATGTTTCCAGGAATTTATCCATTTCTACTATGTTGTCTAGTTCGCATGCTTAGAGGTGTTCACAATAGTCTCTGATGGTTTTTTGTATTTCTGTGGGTTCAGTGGCAATGTCCCCTTTGTCATTTCTTTTTGCGTTTATTTGGATCTTCTGTTTTTCTTCATTAGTCTAGCTAGCAGTCTATCTATCATATTAATTCCTTCAAAGAGCAAGCTCCTGAATTCATTGATCTTTTGTGTTTTATTTGCATCTCAATTCCCTTCAGTTTAGCTCTGATTTGGTTTATTTCTTGTCTTCTGCTAGCCTTGGGGTTGGTTTGCTCTTGTTTCTCTAGTTCCTCTAATTTTGATGTTAGGCTGTTTATTTGAAGTCTTCCTAACTTTTCGATGTAAATGTTTAGTGCTATAAGTTTCCCTTAGAACACTGCTTTGGCTATTTCCAGAGATTCTGGAATGTTGTATCGTTTTTCCCATTAGTTTCAAAGAATTTCTTATTTTCTGACTTAATTTTATTATTTACCCAGAATTCATTCAGGAGCAGGTTGTTTGATTTCTATGTAATTTTATGGTTTTGAGTGTGTGTGTGTTTTTTTTAATCATTGGTTTCTATTTTTATTGTGCTATATTCTGAGAGCATGATTGGAACACTTTTGGGTTTTTAGAAATTGAGAATTGTTTTATACCTGATTGTGTGGGTAATTTTAGAGTATGTGGCATGTACAGATCAGAAGAATGCCTATTCTGTTGGTTTTGGGTGAAGAGTTCTATAATATGTTTATCAGGTCCATTTGCTCAAGTTGAGTTGAGATCCCAAATATCTGGTTATCTGATTATTATGCCGACTTGTTTGTGTGGCTGCTTTATAGCATCACTGGTCTGTGTACTTGTGTTTTTTTTTTTTTTTTTTTTTTTTTTTGTAGTGGCCAGGAATGGTTTTTCCTTTCTATATTTAGCCCTCCCTTCAGGACTTCTTGTAAGATAGGTCTGGTGGTAACAAATTCTCTTAGCATTTGATTAGCTGAAAGGGGTCTTATTTCTCCTTTCCTTATGAAGCTTAGTTTGGCTGAAAATGAAACTCTTGGTTGAAAATTATTTTCTGTGAGAATGCTGAATATATGCCCCCAATATCTTCTGGTTTGCAAGGTTTCTGCTGACAAGTCTGCTGTTAGCCTGACAGGGTATCCTCTGTGGGTAACCTGCCCCTACTCTTTAGCTGCCTTTAACATTTTTTCTTTCATCTCCACACTGAAGAATCTGATGACTATGTGTCTTGGGGATGGTATTCTTGGGGATGGTGTAGTATTTTGCAGGGGTTATCTGCATTTTCTGATTTGAATGTTGACCTCTCCAGTAAGGTTGGGGAAATTTTCATGGATGATATACTGAAATGTGATTTCCAAGTTGCTTGGCTGTTAACCTTCTTTTTCAGGGACACCAATGAGTTACAGATTTGGTCTCTTTACATAATCCTGTATTTGTCAGAGTTTTTGTTCATTCTTTATTGTTTTTCCTTTATTTTTCTCTAACTTATTTTGGAGAGGCAGTATTTAAGCTCTGAGATTATTTCTTCAGCTTGGTCAATGCTGAGGTTAATACTTGTGATTGCATTATGAAATTTTTCTAGTGTGTTTTTCTGCCCCATAAGATCAGTTGGTTCTTTCTTATAATGGCCATTTTGTCTACCAGCTCCTGTATTGTTTTACTGTAATCCTTGGATTTATTTGATTGGATTTTGACTCTCTCCTGTATGTTGATCATCTTTATTCCTATCCATATTCTTAATTATATTTCTGACATTTCAGCCATTTTAGCTTGGTTGAGAATCATTGCTAGGGAGCTATTGTGGTTGTTCGGAGGTAAGAAGACACTCTGGTTTTTTGAGTTTCCAGAGTTATTGTGCTGTTTTTTCCTTATTTGTTTGGGATTATGTTCTTTCGATCTTTGAAGCTGCTGTCCTTTGGATGGATTTTATTGTTGTTGTTTTATTCTTTGAGGGGTTGATTATGGTACAGGTGTGCTTGGTTGAATGGCTTCACTTCTAATCCACTCCTGGCTCTTGGAGGAGCCCTCTCTGATTACTGTCTCCATGCACACATTTCTTTTGTTATGGCCCACAAGGCTCCCTCAGGCAGGAGCTGCGGTTGGCAGACAAGCTGTATCGTCAGGTTCGCCCTAATCTGCTGTCTGTGTGCTTCCTGTGAAACAGAGGATAGTGCCTGCTTGGGGAGTTTAGGTGGAATTGGGACCACTGGGTTGGAAGCTCTAGTAGGTGTGGCCTGTCTAGCAAGGAGAGGTTGGTGCCGGTGGAGTTGCCTGCTCTGTCATCTGGGTGTTTCCTGTGCCCTTTGGCAAATTCAGGAAGAAGTAGGACTGCTGAGCCAGAAGCTCTAGCAGGTATGGCTCACCTGGCTATCAGCAGGAGGGTAGGGTGGAGCATCTGGGTTCCTCCAGGGACAAAAGAAGTCTATGCCTGTCAGCTAAGTTCCCGTACAAGCAGGACTGCTGGACCAGAAGCTCTAGAAGGCTTTTCCCACCTGGCTATCAGTGGTGGAGGTGGGTGGGTCATGCACCCTGCTATCCGTGTTTCCTGGGACAATAGAAGCTGTGCTGTCCAGCTGAGTTTTCACAGAAGCAGGACCACAGCGTCAGAAGCTCTAATAGGCATTACCTGCCTGGCTACCAGCAGCTGGGGTCTGTGGGAATGCCTGCCCTGCCAAGTGCTTCTGGCTGCACCCTCCAGTTGAGTTCACACAGAAGCAAGACCACTGGGCTGGAAACTCTAGCAAGCGTTGCCTACCTGGCTACTAGAGGCAGGGATGGTAAAATGGCTGGCCTAGTTCAGGCTAAAGGGAGACAACTGGGCTGAAAGATGGTGCCAAATCCCCTCTGGTAGGGTTGATGGGGGGTATGGGAGGGTGGAGGTGTGGGGGATGGGGGATGAGTGGTGTGGGGGTAGGGGGTGGGGCTTGGAGCAATCTAACTAATCCAAGGCACCACAACTATGGCCTCTGTTGGGTCTATGGCACCAGTGCTGGTAGGCTTTGGGGACCAAAGCTTGTAGAGGTCCCCTTGGACTTGAGAATTACCTCTGCTTAACATCCAAGTGGTTCTCTGCTTCAGTCTTGAAGGCTGGTGGGTGTGGGGTGGGTGCAGAGGAGCTAGGGGATTCTCCCTATCCCAGTCTTGCACAGTTCCCTGTGGAGAGCATGAATGCCCCTGGGCACTCTCACTTATTCACCCTTTCCCGTGTTGGAGAGGTTTTCCTAGCTCCATGCTGAGCCCAGATAGGCGGGTGCCCAGCTTTGCTCTTCTCTGCTTCCTGTGTTCCCCTTCTGCTTTAATTGGTCCCAACTCGTTTCTCAGATGATCAGCCTTACAGGGCCAGTGTTCACTGACCCTTTGTTTCCTGTCCGTGAGAATGGCATCAAGAGCTGCTGCTAGTCTCCCATCTTAGCTTATGCTTTTATGTTCGGGAGAAATCTAGGACCCTGAAGCTGCCAAAAGGTAAAGTAGTCCCAGCTAAGCATACAGAAAGGTAACATGGAGAGAATGAGAGAGACAGAGAGGGGAAGAGAGCCGGCAGGCTAGTCAGTCTTCTTTTCCAACTGTCTTTGCTGAGACACAAAGGTCATTTTGGACATTTCATTCCTAAAAGATTCCAAGTGGAGCAACAAAGAGTTCTCTTCACTGACTCTTAGCAAAATTGCAGAACTGTGAGGAAATAAATGATATCTGTTATTTTTAAGTACTAAGGTTTTGGAGTTAATTTGTTACAAAGCAATACATAAATATCTTAATCAGAAATTAACACTTAAAATGGGTTACTTAATACTTCAGATGTCCTTATGAAAATACAAAATATATTTTGTTAATTATTGTATGGATAAGTATTTTCCAGTCCTGTGGTCATTTAGAAAGATTTTCCAATGAAGTATAAGAATATGTATGGCAAACAAAGAATGACTTTTGGTATGCAACCTCATTTGTCATTTTTTTCATCCACTTTACAGAAGAAGCTGTCACTTGACTATATCACAATGCTGATTATTATTGCTGCCATCAGAGTGTTATATGTTAGCCTCAAAATTAACTCTTCATTGAAAACATGAGTTAAAGGGCTTAAGGATAGTGTGAGATTTTTCCAGACTAAATGAAAGGGCAGTAATAACTATTTTATGCCTCTTGGCTAATATATGTTTGCATGTTGGACAGAGTTTAACCTAGGCTTGCTTTCTTTGTAATATACCACATGCAGGTGAGGGTGTGGGGTAGGAGATATGGCACATACTATTTACCTACCAGAGTCTTCAGGTGCTTACAACAAACCTGAAGACAGTTGAAGAGCCAAATTGACTTAAGACAGTTTGTAAAAAGAGGGAATTCTGGCCAATGGTAGTAAGAATGAGGAGTAAAGGAGAGGTTTGATTATTATAGATTATTTTCTCTACTTTGTATTAACAGGTTTTTTAGAGAAGGACAAAGGAAAGGAGACAGATAAAAGCAAAGATATAATTGAAAGTTTAAAACATGATACATTCTGTATAAGGCTCTATGATATACACTCTCAAATAACAGAAATGATACCAAATCAATGCAAGAGTATCCTTTTGTCAACAATTGTGTTTTCTTTCATTTTCACCAGTGAGCCTAATGCAAACTAAATTCTATTCCACTGAAATTAATACAATCCAAAAATAAAAGTTTATTAAATATCCTGCCGTTCAATAAAAAATTGTGAGTCCTTCTAGAGGCAGATATAAACCATGGAGATTAAAAAGCAAAATAAGAATGATCTATCATTTTGAGGAGTATGTACCATAGTGGAAGAGGACAGAAGACAACGTGATGATTGCAGTAAAAATAAGATAATATTTGCTAAAATAGACACAAATACAGGTTTCTGTGGAATCCTGTTTAGGGGAAGTTAACTCAGACTTCATTGTCAGGGAAACCTTCCTTGAGGAACTGGAGGGCAGGACAACAGGAGCTTCCTGGGGGCAATTAGAGATGGTCTTCTAGGTAGAGACAAGAACTCACACCAAAGGTACAGACAAAATGGGGTCTGGGGACAGGGACCTGGAACTACAACCCTGAGGATAAATACCCAGGCAAATGAAGGACTGGGGAAAAGTTCGTGTTAGCAAACTGGAATAAAAGGAGGCTAAAGAATTTGAACGAAGTCAATGATATAAGATCTTAGAAACTTCTCTGTCTGCTCCATACATACTAGAATTCCAATAATTTCTAGAAGGTATGTGAGGGGCCTGAGCTATTTTGTTTTCTGAGAGGTGCCTTTAGAATTCTGAGCTCTCTCTAGGATAATCAATTCCCTCTCATTGCTTCCCTACAGCTAACCCATCAGACATTGTCTCTGGGATGAAGTCATTGCCTCAGGGAAATGTCAACCTGATTTCCCCACAGGCACTTTACACTAATTGGTACAAACGTTGATTTGTCACTTGAGGCTTACAACAAACCTCAAATATATATAATAAAATATATATATTTTAAAGTGAATTTATCATCTGTTCTCATTGACTTGCTTCCTTTCCTATATTTTCTATCTCAGGGTAGGTTTCCTCAGCTACATAATCAGCCCAGAATAGAAACCTGGCTGATATCCTTAACTATACCCACTACCTCTCCTTAAAACATGACCCTGAGAAGGAAGAGAAAGGCTTTGTGAATATTTTCATTAATGCATAAGATCCAGGAAAATGGAGATTATTCAACAGTGAATCCCCAACACAGAATAATGCCTGGCACATAGTGGATACTCTCTAGCTGGATGGATGGATGGATGGATGGATGAATAGATAGATAGATAGATAGATAGATAGATAGATAGATAGATAGATAGATAGATATGCTGGATTAATAAATGAGTGAATTTCTCATTTATTTTTCTCAGCTCTTATCTCATTAAAAAAAAGCATACTAATGAATTAAGATGTTTTTCAGAATATGAACTGATTCAAAAGGAGAGTCCATAGACAGGGAATCCAAAGAAACATATTAGGATTTTTAAATTTGTTATAATACTAAATACTTTTAAAACTTTGTTTAAAGCAGACATTGCATTAAAAGTCACTCAAAGTAGACCCAAAACGATGGTTTGGTAAAAGGTATTTGACTTTGTTATTTGGAGTGAGGCAGTATAGCGTATGTTTTAAACGTGTGGGTTTGAATTTTAGCCCTTGTATTCAATGACTGCGTAACTAAAGTCAGGCCATTCAGCCTCTGTGTGCCTCAATTCCATTATGTGTGAAATGGAGATACTAATATTACTTACTGCAAAGAGTTATTTAAAACATTGACATAGTAAATGTGAAGTACTTATAAGAGTATTTACCAAAGGGAATGTGCTTAATAACTATTAACTACTATTAGAAGGACAATAATTTTATTTAAAAAGGCATTTTGTAAAGTTGTGTTTTTGTGTTTTAGTTGTTTTTTTTTTTTTTTAAATGAACAAATGATCTTCCAAAATGATCTTACATGGTTGAAACATGAGACCCGGTCTCTCCGTTGTGGTCTAATAACAAAGCAAGTGAGATTTATAATAAAGTGGTTCCTAGAGCTATGCTGACTGGGTTCAAATCCTCATTCCATCACTGACTAGTTGTATAGGCTTGAGCAAATTGCTTGTTCTTGCTGTGCTTCAATTTCCTCAGCTGTAAAATGGGTAAGTGCCCATCTACTGGGTGCTTGTAAGGATTAAATTAGCTAATATTTGTAATGAACTTACAGCTGACTCTAGCCAAACAAACAAACAAACAAACAAAAAAAAGCTACATGCTCCAGAATGCCTGCTTACTTGTTGAATAAATGAGTGCATGAATGTCCCTTAATGTTGTATACATGACGTGTTTCCTCCCTTTAATAATAAAGACTAATGGATAAAGTGTCAAAGCCTGAGCAACAGTTAACAGACAACATCAGTGACAGTGAAGAATAAGATTTCATGGAAGTATGAAAGTAAATATTTGTTTTCTTATTCTAGAAAGGTAGACAAGTTACACTGTCTTAAATACCAGGAGGCTGAATATTCATTATTCTGTTTTCCTAAGTAATATAAAAAATAAAACATGGTGAGAATTTTAGAAAACCAAAATGATAATTATTTTTAAACTAAATATTTTAAAAAATATTAATATTTAGCATATGAACTAGGATCAAATGCTTCATAACATGAGCTTCTATTTATGCACCACAGTCAATTTCTAAACTTTTATTTCCAGAATGGAGTATACAGGACTAGAAATAACTTCAAAATTATTTTTTTATGTTTGATTAGCACAGAGTAGAATGAAATATCAATGCTGGGGGGAAACTTAACATAATAGTAAAGGATAACAGTTATTAAATATTTAATGTGCAATATCTTAATCATTCTTCCTAAAACCTTAAGAAGGTAGAGTGTCTATTTTGCAGGTAAAGAAAAAGCCCAAGCAAGGATAAGTGGCTTGCCCAAGTCACCATGGCAATGAATTGAGGGAGCTAGAATTCCAACTCCAGATCTACAATTTTTAATCCCACATCTCTACTGGCCCTTTTGAATTAGCACTTATAGTGACATTACTGAGTTCATAAGAAAGCACTATTGCACATCATGCAGAAAATGGAGCATATCTCAAAAACCTTAAGTTGACAAAGTCTTAGCCTTAAGAGGATTGGTTTTTAATTATCAGAAAGCTAGTTTTGTCATATCATGCCCTGTAACTAGATACTGTTCAGTTTCTGTCTTTGAAGGAGCCAATGTAGTTACTGATAAAGGCAGTTTTAATAACTTCAGATTATGTAATATATTACAATTGACTTTACAAAGTATTTTTATCTTTATGGATTATGCTGAAAATTCTCTGAATTCATGCTTCACATATTTTTTCAGGTCCCAGCTTCCTTAAATTTTACATTATGATTTTCTTATGTGAGATCATTCACCTGGGGTTTCTGTTCTGTAGCCTTTGGCTAAATTAGCCTTAAGTCCTTAAATTTCACTAGAAAACTATCTCCCAAATTAATAGCCCCAAAGCACTTAAGCCAAAAATTGATTTTACTTTACTCGCTGTTGAGTTACGTAGACCACACTGCAAAACTAAACAAGTTTTTTAAATTGTGATCTATATTACTAGAATTCACTAACTAACATAAACCAGATTATTTCTTGCTTTACTTTACCTCTTTTTCCCTAACCACTTGCAAGGGAATATTGACGGGCTTTGATTTTGATAAATCTATTAACATAGAAAAAAGTGAATATATATTCATTTGTCTCTATTTTCTTCTGTAAATTGATTTCATAGTTTAAACTATAGACCTGAGGTGTGTTAAATTGCATTGTTTTGTTGATTTGTTTTTGTTAGTTTTAAAATGAAAAGCCTTTGAGATCTTTTACAATTAAATGAAAATTTAGGCAGAACAGAAGGAACACCAGATGGGAGTCTCTCAAGAAGTGTCCTCAGGGATATCACATGAAAGTGAGGTGATCCTAGGTGAGCAGAACACAATAGAATTTGTGACTGAAATAATATCTTAATACAGAGAATGTGCAATTTATATGCTAAGGAAATGGTATGTGACATATATATGTACATATGCCTACATATATATGCATAGAATCATCTTGAACTGGAATAAACTTAAAAAACTAAGGTAGACCAACTTCATCATTTATGGAAGAGTAGCTTAGGGGAAAGAGATTTCAAGTAATGGGTAACAATGTCACAAAACTCATTACTTTTTGGCAGAGGAATGACTAAAAATCAGGTGTCCTTGTTTCAAGTCTGGTATTTTTTCTATCAACCCAAACTGTGTCTGGGAAAAGAATATAAATTTATTAAAATATAGATTTTCCCCCATGTAGCAATGTTTGCTGATTTGCAACTTTAAATGTTTTAATTCCAGGCAGAGTTATAGAGCATTACATTATAGATATCATTCTCCTTGAGGGTAAAGAGTTTGGCTTGAGTACCAAAAGGTTATGAAGAATGCTTAATAACTGTATGCTTGAAACAACCACTTGTAAAAATGAATGTAAATATATTAATTTGTTTTTGGGATTTCAATAATCACCTCATGTATAATAGCTGGAGGAAACTACTTGGCCCTTTATCTGGTTTCTTTTCATTTATAGCCTCATCACTTTTCAAACTCAATACTGATGCTGCTCAAAGCTGAATGATGTACTGACATTTTTCACAGAAAAATAAGTTTCAGAAATCTTCAGTATCCCCATACTACTAATTTTAGTAAAACATTACTATTTTATACACTTTATGTGAAATGTAAAGTCAGACACAATTTTCCCATATTGCCTCACAAAATTATAAAACCAAAACTATTTGAATAGCTAAATAGAAACAAGTCCACAAAGTCTTAAAATTGAAGTTGGAATATTTAACTTAATGTAATTACTGGTATGAATCTGGTAAAATTAAATTGCTATACACCAAATAATTTTAGCACTGATTGTCATAATACAGACACTTTAAAAAATAAAGATTACGGCCAGGCAGGGTGGCTTATGCCTATAACCCCAGCACTTTGGGAGGCTGAGGTGGGTGGATCATGAAGTCAGGAGGAGTTCGAGACCAGTCTTGCAACTATGGCGAAACCCTGTCTCTATTAAAAATAAAAAAATTAGCCAGGAGTGGTAGCAGGTGCCTGTAATCCCAGCCACTCAGGAGGCTGAGGCGGGAGAATTGATTGAACCCAGGAGGCAGAGGTTGCAGTGACCCAAGATCGTGCCACTGCACTCCAGCCTGGGTGACAGAGCAAGATTCCATCCTTCATCTCAGGAAAAAAAAAAAAAGAAAAGATTACAATAAAGATATTACATATATAACACTCACAGGTGTATATGCATACAGATATATAATGGATATGAGGATATGAGTATTTTAAAGACTAGTAATAAAATGAGCATGCATGTACTCTCTACCTAGTTAGTATAAGGCATTATGAGCAATGGTGATACCTGCTTTGAGCCTTAAAAACTACTCTTTGATCTCACTTCCATTCTTATGTGGTTATCCCTGTACTGATTTCTGAGTTTGCTAGTCCTTTATTTCTTTATAATCTACCAAATATACATACATACATATATATACACATACACACAAAAATATATCAGAGATTACATATTGTTTAGGTTCTCCTATTTGGGGAATTTATATAATGGGGATATTTGTTTATGACTTTCTTTTTTTCTCTTCCACGTTACTTTTTTGAGATGTAGTTGTGTTGATGTGTACAGGTGAGAGTCACTGATTTTCACTACTGCATATGTTTTTGGTGTATACAGTATACATACTGCTGTAAGTGGATGTTATTGTTGTTTTTACTTTTTATATTACAAAGATTTTTCTTATGAACCTTCCAGTACCATGTCTCCTTATATATACATCAAATAATTTCACCTAAACAGGAAAATTTTGTTGTTTTGGATATGTACATCTTCAACTTTTTAAGTGATGCCAGATGGCTTTTTAATGCAGATTTAGAAAAACTATATATGTATTAAACTTTTCCTTGCAGTTGCAATTTGTATACTTATCAGTTAACAGTGAGTAAATTCATCTAAAATGTCCCCCTTTTGTCAGGGCAAAGTATTAGTTCTTAAAAGAATACAGATGGTGTTCCTTTACTCATCAACATAGGCTTAACTAGATGTGGTCATCTCTTTTATAAGTGTATCAATAATATCCATATCAAAGAATCCAATGGATGCCTTTCAGCCTTTATTCTATTTTGTTTTTTTGATTTTTAGTTTAAGTGTTAGCCCTTATTCTTCCTGGACTTCACTGTAGCAAGACTGAACAGCCCCTCCTCCTCAAAACTTTGTTCCTCTGGCTTTAATGATAATAATTTTCTCGACTGTGTACTTGCCCCTCTGCCTATTGTTCTGCCTGATATTGAATTACTTTCTTGACTTTGTTCTGGGCCTTCCTATCTCATTCTCTTCACTCTCTCCTGAGGTTGTTATGTCATCTGGCCTCACGTGTTTAAATACTACAGCCTGAGAACTTCCTGAATCATGAATATAAGTGTGAACTTGGTAACTTTCCCTACAAGCCTAAGAAACACCTCAAACTTAAAAGTGTCCAAACTAATTATCTTGTCATTCTCCCCTAAATATTTTCTTCTCAATCTTCCCCATCTTACTGATGACCCTCACCTCCATTTAGTTGCTTAATCCAGAAGTCTGAGGCTGACGCTTGACATCTCCTTCTCACATCTTCATAGGTTTATATGTGCAAACATACAATTTATTTCTGCATTTTCTAATAAGATTAAATAATTAGGGTGATATAAATACAGTGGTACATCTAAACCAGAGAGTGCTTGAATAGAGGAAACTATGATTAAATGAATGGAGGCTGTTTCAAACTAGAAGCACAAACAAATGGAGAGATCAAACAGAGGTCCAAAGGATGTTGAAAACACACAGATTAATAGAGAGTCTTGAGTGCAGACAGATTCAGGGACAGGTCCTTCCAGATTACTGGCACTCAAGAGTTTTCTAAGGAAAGGAAGATATAGATGCAGAGCTGAAAAAAACATGCATCAGAGTAAAAAATGGAAGAGTGGTAGGTGGGAAAAAGTGGAGTGGTGGGAAAAGAGGTTTCCTTCTGTTGGAGGAGTCAGTTTCTGCTGCTCCAGGGAGTGGAGTCCAATCCATGGTGTATTATTGTCTCACTAAGAAAGGCAAGGCCTGGCTGGGCAAGGTGGCTCATGCTTGTAATCCTAGCTATTTGGGAGGCTGAGGTGGATGGATCACTTGAGCTCCAGAGTTTGAGATAAGCCTGGGCAACATGGAGAAACCCATATCTACAAAAATAAAAATTAAATTAAAATAGCAGGGCATGGTGGTATGTGCCTGTAGTCCCAGCTACTAGGGGGGCTGAGGTGGGAAGATTGTTTGAGCCCAGGAGGTCGAGGCTGCAGTGAGCCAAGATTGCACCACTGCACTTCAGCCTGGGTGACAAAAGTGAGAACCTGCCTCAAAACAAACAAACAAACAAACAAAACAAGGCGGGTCCTCATGTAGGAATAAATTGTAAATTGAAAAGGAGTCTTATACATGCAAGGAATGGGAAATAATTCTTATTGGATGAGTCTGCATCTGATAATGGGTTGACTTGTGATTAAGTGCTCTCAGCAGAACAGATACCAGATGCCTGAGTCCAAATGGTAGTCCAGCAGAATAAGCAGATGGGTGAATGAATGAATCATTTACCACATAACCTCTAGAAGAAGCAATGGATCATAAAACATGCCAGTGAAACCTTGATGTCTCTATTACTTTGCTTATGTTTATCAGAGGTTTGGGCTTATTTTCACCAGTAAGTGGACCCCTATAAATGGCTCTTTAAGAGACATATTTATTGTGCAGTGATTCTCTTTTTACACATTGTTGGACAGAAAATGAGGACAGGGTAATGATTAACTTTTATCCCTGTAATTTACAAAACTCAAAAGTGTTGAATGTTGTTAACTTTCTTGATTTCTTCAACGAAGTGTTTTAATTTTTTCTAATTATTTAATGTCCACTAGAAAAGTGTCTTTGAAGAGCTCAAAAAGGTTGGCAAGCATTCTTTTATAGAATATCAAACACATTTAGTGAGGTGCCATTAGATACATACAATGTCTCCAACTTGATAAGCTGGGACAAGTAATATAAGCAACCCACGTTTTCTACAGTAACTGAAGTGGTTTCTGTTTTCTTTTGTTCTCCAGGAATCTCTCACAAATCCTTAAAGAGAATCCTGTTTTTATGTTTTAGACTATTAATTAAATAGTAATTTATTTTGACTAAACGATTTTGATGGCTAGTGATTGACAGGCCTTTTTATAAAAGTGAATGTAGAAAACTAATTATTGACTTTGTAAGTCAATGTCTTGAACACACATGAAGTGCATAACACTTATCTGCTTTACCAGTGTCTTTATTTCTAAATGGAATCGCTAGAAAGTTTTAAAAAATAAATTATTAAACTTATTTACTATGTTGAAGTTATAAATTAATTTGAAAATTAAGATGAATGTTTAGATTTTTGGAGTCAGTCACTAATTCTTCAAATATAATAGTCCATGCCATCACACATCCGTTTTTAATCCTAGTGACTTACTACATCTGAAAAAAAGATAGCATCTTTCTACATTTTCTAATATCAACTTCTGCATATATAAAAAGATATAATTGATTAACAATATTTATTTCTTGCCATAATTATTTTATTTCCTCTCATATTTAGCGAAGAGAATAACTGGTACCATCTTCATTTACTAGGAATTAAGATTTGGCATCCTTAACTAACTTGGACCCAAAAGCAAGAGTCCATGCACTGAAAAGTGTAAGCAATTAAAGAACTACCAAGGAAAGTGTTTTTCTACCACCAGAGAGAGGGCATTTACTCTCAGACCTTGAAAGTTATCATCATTTATGGTCATCAGGGGAAGCAGAGTTTTTCACACCCCAGGCACAAAATTGAAAGTGTCTAACTGTTTCATTCTCTTCTCACATACTGAGCTCTGGGTTATTTTGTTAAAGGAAGCATTAAACAACCTGTCAGCACACATACATTGGATTAGGGACTTTTATCATATGGAGGGGCTCTGGCCAGTTCAGGAAGACATTATTGGAAACTTAGAGGTGAGAGCATAAATGTAACTGAACACTTTTTGGCTCAAGGAATCAACTATCGTTCTTTTCCTTAGTATTTTATATTACAAACCTGTTGTTTTTAATTTTCTGAGCACTAACAACCCACTGTGCTTAAACAACTGTTAATCAGAACACAATGTGTAGATAGTTAGAGCTTGCATGATGCTTAGATATTCAGAGGAGTTGTATTGCCCAGAAACAGGTTCAGAAGGCTGAATTTCTTATCTTTCTTTTCCTGATTCATCACATGAGTTCTCTTTAAGTTCTCTTTAAGTTTTATCATCTAGATACCTTTTATTTTTTGAGCCGGAGTCTCGCTCTGTCACCCAGACTGGAGTGCAGTGGTGCGATCTCGGCTCACTGCAAGCTCCGCCTCCCGGGTTCACGCCATTCTCCTGCCTCAGCCTCCCGAGTAGTTGGGACTACAGGCACCTACCACCAATCCTGGCTAATTTTTTGCATTTTTAGTAGAGAGGGGGGTTTCACCGTGTTAGCCAGGATAGTCTCGATCTCCTGACCTCGTGATCTGCCCGCCTCGCCCTCCCAAAGTGCTGGGATTACAGGCGTGAGCCACTGAGCCTGGCCTATCATCTAGATACATTTTATAGTTTGTATCAGTCATCTGGTATATAGCAATATAAGTGTATGTCTCACATATTCTAGCACACACACATACACACATAGTTACTGTGACACTGTAACAGTATAAGAAAATAATAAAAAAAGCAATGAGGGGCTGACATAAAATCTTTCAACTACAGCATATTTAACAAGGAGGGAAAACCTGCTTAGCTGGCTGCCTTTTTAATTTCAAGGTAAATTTATTGGTCCAAATACTGAATGGTCCTCCAAATTTGATTATAACAAATGTCCAGATGCCTTACATCACAGGATGAATGTCAAGATTTTTAGTGAGATAATCCTTTAGTAAAGGCCTATGTTTCAGATAAGGTTTTAGGAGAAAAAGTCTTTAGAAATATAGTCAATTGCTTTTATCATCTCTCTGAAATTTCAAAACTCTGTCCTCCATTACATAACAACCTCTCTGCCTTATTAACAAGCTTCTAGAGAAATAACCTAAAACCACTCTGTTGCTTCTTCCAGCTCATTTATTCTTCCTCACAATATTACAATTTGATTTTTGTTAACATTTTTCTCCAGAAACTGGTGGTTGACCTTTTGTAACATTGGTGTTCAACAGATGCTTCTTTTGGAAACTATTTCTATCTTTGGTTCTTGTGACATTTTTTTCCTTTGTCTACTGCCAGCCTCTCTATTCCTTAACTAATTTGGCGTGTACCTTTCTTAGCCTAGTTCTTGATTGCTGATTCCCAATTCTCAGCCCTCTTTTATCTTAATCTTCAAAATCAATTCAATCAGTTATTGTGGCTTCCACTATCTCCTGTGCAGACTCCTACAGCCATATGTTAATGATCTCTTGTGAACCGAAGGTCCGTATTTCAAATGACTCGTGCATCACAACATTCCACTAATATATTCAGCAGGAACACACAATGGACTGATGGATTTGTGGTGATGGCAAGCCAGTTGTTAAAGATTTGAAAATCACTTCTGCCCCAAAGCGACTGTATTAGTCTGTTCTCACATTGCTAATAAAGACATACCCAAGACTGGATAATTTATAAAGGAAAGAGGTTTAATTGACTCACAGTTCCACATGACTAGTGAGGCCTCACAATCACAGTGGAAGGCAAATGTGGAGAAAAGTCATGTCTTACATGACATCAGGCAAGAGCTTGTGCAGAGGAACCCCCATTTATAAAACCATCAGATCTCCTGAGACTTATTCACTAACAGGAGAACAGTATGCGGGAAACTACCCTCATGATTCAATTATCTCCACCTGGCCCCACCCTTGACACATGGAGATTATCACAACTCAAGGTGAGATTTAGGTAGGGACACAGCCAAAGCATATCACCAACTCAAATGCAATGATGAACCTGCCATTTTCCCTATAAATAATCCTAGATTCATTCCCCATTTTGAGAATGGGACTATAAATTCTATGGTTACATAAGCCAACCTGGTCATTAAAATTCCAAACTTTCTATATTTTTTCAACCAATAATTATTTTTAAGTTCAATAGCATTCATAGTTATTCTCCCGCCCTTATTGCCAAAATATCTTTTTTGTTTAATTATTCTGAATAAACCTGACTTTGCCATTTCTTACAATGTAGTCCTAACCCCTCCAGTTGTACACTTCAGTTGCTATCAGAGTGAATATAGCATGATGACAATTCCTACCCAAACTTCTTAAGTGGCTCCCCCATTTAAGAAGTATGTAATATATAGTATGGCATCAATATGTAAATATATACTATTTTGCATTTTACATAGGATTCATTATTCTCTGGCTCCCACTCACCTATCCAAAATCAAGTTTTCTTTCTGCTTACTTCATATCAAACTCCCGCGTCTACATAATAATAAATTATGTCTACTCCACCTTCCCCTCCCTCAGGCCCTTCCATTACCTAAGCTTGTGTATATATAATATTGCCTCTGTCTGCAATGATAGCCTACATATTATTTACCAGGCAGACACTTGATCTTTCTTCAAATCTCTAATTACACACTCCCCTACTTCTTCAGGGAGATCAGAAGACACCTTTTTCTATCTTTCTATTTGCTTCTGCATGTGTTTATAATAAAGTAAATGCTCAGCTATATTTATATTCAGATGTAGCTAACTGAGTCTTGAGAAATTATATTCAATTAATGTCTGCTCAATTAAATTTGGTTTCATATTAAAATTTATCTTTCATTTGGAAAAATTATAGTTATGAAAGAAGAGGACAAATGTAAATTATTAAAAGTTATATTTATGTTTCTTTCATTCTTTAACTGAGATCTCTATTTAAAAGCTGTTCATTGAGCTCCAACTATGTGACAGGAACTGTCCTTGCCTTGGTGTATAAAAAAGTAAACAAAACATATTTTTTTACTATTATGGAGCTTAGAGAATGGTTTTATTTATGAAAAAGTCAATGAAGCACATTCATGTTATAGAAAAAATCACATATCTGTTTAATGATCAATAAATATACTGCTAATGGAGTAAATCTGAATCTATATCTCTGCATGTTTACAGATACAGAATTATCTTATTTCATTAAAAGCATATGTATCACATCAAATATGCTCGTGAATTTTGTTTTATGTATATTTTTGTTTTATTTTATCTTGTATATTATGGAGTCATGATATTTATAGTGAATAGATGTATGTGTATCAATTTGCATTATTTGTGGGACTTTGAAACAATAGCATTTTATATTTCTAATAATATAAAAATAGTATGTTCAAATAGGTAAAGCACAATGGTAAATATAATAAGGGAAAAGATTAATAAATGTAATAAGCTACTGGTATACTTAACAATCTTAAATTTTTAAAGCAATTTGCTGCAATGACATGAAATGGAACCAAATAATAGCATTTAAGTCAGCTTTCAAGCTATTTTCCTAAAATATAGCTTAATAACGAAGACAATAAGCTAATTATCTAAACAGAAATTTAGAGAGTGGGATGGCATGTGCACAAAATTCTGTAATAAACATTTTCACGTTTTAGCAATCTCATATAAAACAGAGACTGGGGATGGTCTTCCAATTCCATTTCTCATAGCATATTTTTGGTGTGTTATTAAGGAAATCCATTGAAATATCCAGTGAAAATCACTATCTTAGTGGTGTATGAATCATGCATGCTAAATCGTATTAAGAAATGTAATACACATACTATAGCCATAAGATGGAAAAACAAACTGACATTGGAGCAATTTTTAAATGAGAACAGTAAACTTCCATTATACTTTGGTATGATAGATAAAAATGTATGTTAGATGTTAGTAGAATCACTCAAAAACTTTTTTGAAACCATGCAGATGACCCCACTAGCCAGAAAATATTTCCAAAGATTTTCTTTTTCATTTTTCAATATGATGACATAATTAATATTTTAAAACATCTATAGAAATACCTGGATTTTCCCATGAAGGTCTGGAAATCCACCAATAAAGACAGATCCTGATTTCGGTAGGGGTTTTCCAAGTACATGATTGATAGAGTTGCATGTTTGTGTATTCCTGCCTAGAATAGTCAGTTCAGCTTTACATGGATCCAAATCTTGCCTGTAACCATTTAAGAAAGAAATGTATGGTTTTATCATGAGTCATATAAACATTTGTATGATGAATTAATTAAGCTATTATCAAAAGAATAATTTAAGTAAACAGATTATTTCACAATAAAACAAAGCCAGAAGTAGATTAATCTGTTATACATTAGAAATCCTTAATGCTTTAAGTACATAAATACAAAGTTACAGTTTGACAAAACAACAAATTATAGCAATCAACTAATGAAATAAATAAATCCTGATAAACAGATCTTTCTCAATTGTAACTGAAACAATTATGGATTATAATATTCCATTTTAGCTTTTTACATTGTTAAATGTTCTGTATGAGTAAAAAATATTAAAAATAATCAAATTTCAATGTAGTCATACAATGTATAGTACATATTTAGGTGGAAAATAGATATATTCCAGACAGTAATTAGTTGTAGAAATATAAATTATATCAACAAGCAAAGCACGGAAAAATTAACAAATGAATAAATCAAATATAACCTAATCAGGAAGATCAGAGTAATAATTTCCATATGCCCATTCTTTTAGAAAGATGAAAAAGACAAAATACTTTATCAATACTTTAACATGTAGATATGCATGTGTCATTTACTCTAGCCACATGTTTAACTAACTGTTTATTTCAGAGGTTGACAAACTATACTCTTAGGCAAATCTTGCCTGCCATCTCTAAGTAAATAAAGTTTAATTGGCACACAGCCACATGTTTATTTACATATAGTCTATGGGTTTTTTAATAACAGAATTGAATAATTGAAACAAGACTTTTTGTCCCAAAAGGCCAAAAATATTTACAATCTAACCCTTATAGAAAAAGTTGGTAGATCCACTACCTATTCGCCAAGCAAGCTTTATCATAATCCTTTTCAAAATAATAGTACACATGTAATAAAAGATAACCTACATAGCATCCAACTATCAATGTCTTTCTATTCCATGAATATGTGACATTCTGGTTTTCATATATTTATACTGAATTATGGCATACATAATAAAGAGGGTAAAGGATAAAGCTGTATAAAATGTTATATTGTGAACATATTTAAGTAACCACTACCTAGGACAAAAGGCACAAAATTACAACCTAGACCACCCCAACCCAACATACACACACATGCATACATATGCACACACACACACACATATTCACTCTCTCTCTCACAACTCCTCTATCTTAATTCAACATCATGTTTTTGAGATATATATTTTTGAATTGAATAGTTTATTTATTTTCAAGATATATAATCAGACACTTTACAAATTATTCTAATGTTGGTATACTGTGAAATTTTAAATGTTTGAGCTATGAATAGTGCTGCTATAGACCTGCTTGTATGTATTGTTTCATGTGCAGAAATGTGCATTTCTGTTGAGCATTTAACAAAAAAGTACTTAGAGTTCTACGTTCAGTATATGTGCTCTACTGCTTATATATTTTGCAAGGATTTTCTTTTTACTTTTGGTGTCTTACAATTTTACTTTTTTAATGGTGCTTTGTAATAATCAGTAGTTTTTCATCTTAATTTATATGAATTGATCAATCTTTTCCTTAATAATTAGTATTTTGCTGTTGTTCCTGACTTACTCCATTTTTGAAAACATGTTTTACTATTGACATTTAGATCTACAATCCACCTGAGATTGGTTTTTATATAGTCCCAAGTATGTATCAGTTTTTATTTTTTCTTTATGGAAATCCAATTGACTCCGTAACATGGAGAATGGAAGAAAACTATCCATTCTCCACTGTTCTACAGTATCGCTTCTGTCATAAATCGTCCCCACATATATGTAGGTGTGTTTCTAGACTCTCTTTTCTGTTCCACTGGTCAATTTTTTCTGTCTTTGTACCAATATATCAATGTCTTAAGACTTACTCTAAAAGTACAGTATTTAATACACAGTAGAGTAAGCCATCCTACTTCATTTTTTCCCCTTAACATTGTTTTGGCTGTAAGGTGTGTGTATGTGTGTGTGTGTGTGTGTGTGTGTGTGTATGTGGGTGTGTGTGCATGCATGGGTGTGTGTGTGCGTGTGTGTTCGTGGGCTCTTTCTCTTTTATTGGTTCATGTTTCTACTTTTGTGTCAGTATTACACTGACTGATACTGATACTGCCTAATGCTAACACTTTGTAAGTCTAGATATTTTCTATAGTAAATTATTTTACTTTGCTCAGTTTTTTTTAATTGAGACAATTAAATATCCTTTTCTTTCTCTCTTAAGTGTGATGAATTATGTTTGCTGGGTTTCAAAACTTTGGGTGTATTCTTGGAGTAAGTTTAACTTGGTTATGACATAATGGCTTTCTTATATAATGCTGGATTCACTTTTCCATCTATTAAGGAATTTTTACATGCAGTTAATAAGGGATAGACCTTTCAATTTCTTTTAATATTTTTTATTATACTTTAAGTTCTAGGGTACGTGTGCACAATGTACACGTTTGTTACATATGTATACATGTGCCATGTTGGTGTGCTGCATCCATTAACTCGTCATTTACATTAGGTATATCTCCTAATGCTATCCCTCTCCCCGCCCCCCACCCCACGACAGGCCCCAATGTGTGATGTTCCGCTTCCTGTGTCCAAGTGTTCTTATTGTTCAATTCCCACCTATGAGTGAGAACATGCGGTGTTTGTTTTTTTGTACTTGTGATAGTTTGCTGAGAATGATGGTTTCCAGCTGCATCCATGTCCCTACAAAGGACATGAACTCATCATTTTTTATGGCTGCATAGTATTCCATGGTGTATATGTGCCACATTTTCTTAATCCAGTCTGTCATTGATGGACATTTGGGTTGGTTCCAAGTCTTTGCTATTGTGAATAATGCCGCAGTAAACATATGTGTGCACGTGTCTTTATAGCAGCATGATTTATAATCCTTTGGGTATATACCCAGTAATGGCATGGCTGGGTCAAATGGTATTTCTAGTTCTAGATCCTTGAGGAATTGCCACACTGTCTTCCACAATGGTTCAACTAGTATACAGTCCCACCAACAGTGTGAAAGTGTTCCTATTTCTCCACATCCTCTCCAGCACCTGTTGTTTCCTGACTTTTTAATGATCGCCATTCTAACTGGAGATGGTATCTCATTGTGGTTTTGATTTACATTTGTCTGATGTCCAGTGATGATGAGCACTTTTTCATGTGTCTGTTGGCTGCAAAAATGTCTTCTTTTAGAGAACTGTCTGTTCACATCCTTTGCCCACTTGTTGAAGGGGTTTTTTTTTTTTTTCTTGTAAATTTGGTTGAGTTCTTTGTAGATTCTGGATATTAGCCCTTTGTCAGATGAATGGATTGCCAAATTTTTCTCCCATTCTGTAGGTTGCCTGTTCACTTTGATGGTAGTTTCTTTTATTGTGCAGAAGTTCTTTAGTTTAATTAGATCCCATTTGTCAATTTTGACTTTTGTTGCCATTGCTTTTGGTGTTTTAGATATGAAGGCCTTGCCCATGCCTATGTCCTGAATGGTATTGCCTAGGTTTTCTTCTAGGGTTTTTATGGTTTTAGGTCTAACATTTAAGTCTTTAATCCATCTTGAATTAATTTTTGTATAACGTGTAAGGAAGTGATCCAGTTTCAGCTTTCTACATATGGCTAGCCAGGTTTCCCAGCACCATTTGTTAAATAGGGAATCCTTTCCCCATTTCTTGCTTTTGTCAGGTTTGACAAATATCAGATAGTTGTAGATGTGTGGTATTATTTCTGCAGGCTCTATTCTGTTCCTTTGGTCTATATCTCTGTTTTGGTTTCTCTACCATGTTGTTTTGGTTACCGTAGCCTTGTAGTATAGTTTGAAATCAGGTAGTGTGATGCCTCCAGCTTTGTTCTTTTGGCTTAGGATTGACTTGGCAATGCAGGTTCTTTTTTTGGTTCCATATGAACTTTAAAGTAGTTGTTTCCAGTTCTGTGAAGAAAGTCACTGGTAACTTGATGGGGATGGCACTGAATCTATAAATTACCTTGGGCAGTATGGCCATTTTCACAATATTGATTCTTCCTATCCATGAGCATGTAATGTTCTTCCATGTGTTTGTATCCTCTTTTATTTCCTTGAGCAGTGGTTTGTAGTTCTCCTTAAAGAGGTCCTTCACATCCTTTGTAAGTTAGATTCCTAGGTATTTTATTCTCTTTGAGTGAACTCATGATTGGGTTCTCTGCTTGTCTGTTACTGGTGTATAAGAATGCTTGTGATTTTTACACATCAATTTTGTATCTTGAGACTTTGCTGAAGTTGCTTATCAGCTTAAGGAGATTTTGGGCTGAGACAATGGGGTTTTCTAAATATACAATCATGTCATCTGTAAACAGGGACAATTTGACTTCCTCTTTTCCTAATTGAATACCCTTTATTTCTTTCTCCTGCCTGATTGCCCTTGCCAGAACTTCCAAGACTATGTTGAATAGGAGTGGTGAGAGAGGGCATCCCTGTCTTGTGCCAGTTTTCAAAGGGAATGCTTCCAGTTTTTGCCCATTCAGTATGATATTGGCTGTGGGTTTGTCATAAACAGCTCTTATTATTTTTAGATGTGTACAATCAATACCTAATTTATTGAGCGTTTTTAGCATGAAGAGCTGTTGAATTGTGTCAAAGGCCTTTTCTGCATCTATTGAGATAATCATGTGGTTTTTGTCTTTGGTTCTGTTTCTATGCTGGATTCCGTTTATTGATTTGCATATGTTGAACCAGCCTTGCATCCCAGGGATGAAGCCCACTTGATCATGGTGGATAAGCTTTTTGATGTGCTGCTGGATTCAGTTTGCCAATTTTTTAAATATTATTATTATTACTATTATACTTTAAGTTCTAGGGTACATGTGCATAACGTGCAGGTATTTTATGCCAGTATTTTATTGAGGATTTTTGCATCGATGTTCATCAGGGATATTAGTTTAAAATTCTCTTTTTTTGTTGTGTCTCTGCCAGACTTTGATATCAGGATGATGCTGGCCTCATAAAATGAGTTAAGGTGGATTCCCTCTTTTTCTATTGATTGGAATAGCTTCAGAAGGAATGGTACCAGCTCCTCCTTGTGGCTCTGGTAGAATTCGTCTGTGAATCCGTCTGGTCCCGGACTTTTTTTGGTTGGTAGTCTATTAATTATTGCCTCAATTTCAGAGCCTGTTATTGGTCTATTCAGAAATTCAACTTCTTCTTGGATTAGCCTTGGGAGGGCGTATGTGTCGAGGAATTTGTCCATTTCTTCTAGATTTTCTAGTTGATTTGCGCAGAGGTGTTTATAGTATTCTCTGATGGTAGTTTGTATTTCCGTGGGATTGGTGGAGATATCTCCTTTATTATTTTTTATTGCATCTATTTGATTCTTCTTTCTTTTCTTCTTTATTAGTCTTGCTAGCAATCCTTGTACTGCTCTGGCAAAATTTTAGTGTCAAGGCTATGCTTTCCTCACATTCAGAAAGACTGTGTTACATTGATGTTATATCTACCTTTTATGTATGATAGAATTCACTGGTATAGCCTACTGGGCCTGAAAGTTTCTTTGCATTTTCTTTGTGGAGTTGATAAATATGGATTACATGTATTTAGTTGACATAAATTATCTATGATCATGTCTATTTTGTCACATGGTATTTTTTTCTAGGAATTTTTAATCTAAAATTTCAAAGTTATTGGCAAAAATGTTTCATAATTTCCTTTCGTTATATTGGTATTTGTTTTGGAACCCCCATGTCTGCCATTTTTTTGTATGATATTTGGCTAATTGTGTCCTTCTTAATTTTGTTTTGTAAATCAATGTTGGTAGAAAGCAGAAAATATCCAAGAACACACTTTTGGCACTGTTCATATTCTCCATTCTCTGTTTTCTGCTTCATTAACTTCTGTTCTTTATGATTTCCTTCCTTTAACTTTCTCTGTGCTTAATTTACTCTTTGGTTTCTAGGGTTTTTAATCTAACATGCACTTTCAGGATAGAAAATTTGTTCTAAGCATAAATTTAGCTGTATTCAACAAGTTCTATTTTTCACTGTTATCTGTTCAAAATATTTTCTAATTTCCTTTGTGATTTTTTTCTTTGGCCTCAATACCATTTAGAATTGCATTGTCAAATTCACAAATATACAGGTATTTTTCTGGTCATTTTTTATATTCTAATTTCAGCTCAAAACATTTGAGCTAAAATTTGTCCAGAAAATATTATCCTTTAACTTTTAATAATTGTATAGGTTTTTAATAATAGGTATTGAAGATAGTTGCCAGGAAAGGCCAGGTAACTGCTGAACACCATAAAGCTGTGGTTGACCTACACTGATATTATTTGCATGTTATCACATTATTACACAGCAAGTTTCAAACTTGAACATGTGTTAGGAGACAGAAGGAGAGGCATTAAATAGGTCAATCCTGTAAATGATTCTCTTTTAATTCTTTGAAATATATTGACTCAGGCTGCATAGCCCGGCATGTGGTCAATTTTAATATTTCCGTGACACTGGAAAGTCTGTTGTTGGGTGAAGTGGTCTTGATATGTGAATATTGTCAGGTTTTACATGCACACACACACACACACCCCACAAATAAACACACATTCCAACACATCTATCCAGGTTTATAATACATTTAGAATAAATATAATGAAACAGTGAAATCGTGTCTATGATGTATGCACCTTTTTTCTTCTTGAGAAAATATTTACACATATTCTTCACATCCTCTTATCTATATCATAATATAAATCTCATAGACCTAAGACCAGGTATGGTCATGCAGCCAACTTTGGGGCTTTGATAAAGAAAGCTTTGACAGTTTTTTGAGAATATCAGTGATATTCCCTATTTTAAGAATATGGGAGGAAACAATTGTTCAACATTTTTAGAAACCACTAGATATTCTTGGATTCTGTATTTAGAAGCAAACTAGAAGCTTTCTGGGTTAATTACTTCTTACAATTAAACTGTTAAAAATATCTGAGGGAGAATATAGCTTCCAGGAAGCTATTCATTAAATGATAAAAATTAAAAAGCACAACTGCTTTAATAATTCTCCAAAATTTAATGTTTGGAAAAAGAGTTTGTACTGTTTTATGATATCAAAATAGCAATAATAATTATTCACTAACACTTTGCTCATGAACTCATTTCTTATAAATGAAACACATTAATATATCAAACATATTTATTTGATCTTTGGTTATGACAACTGAAAGACTAACATAAAACAATATATATGAACTGTATGTTTTCTTTCCTTACTATACAAGCAATATAAACTCATTATAAAATTTTTAAAAAATAAACAAATTTACCCAACATCCATACTTGGCTTTTATAATCATATCAATTATTATACCAATTGACCTAAAATATAAGATAATGACTATATATCTGGATTTATTTTCTAGTTTTCACCATTTTCTCTTATATGACTATATCACTATTTAAGTGAATCCCATTATTGGATATTTAGTTTATTTTTTGAAATTTAGAATCACACCACAATTATGTAGTAAGTAATACTCGAGAAGTCATCTCACTCTTGTTTAGTTATTTTCTCATAAGGAGAATTTATTCACTAGAGGTGAATTGTTGAATCAAATTATAAGCAATTTTAATGAATTATCATCAAATTTCTGGCCTCCTCTGCAAACTTTGTACCTTTTCATCTAACACCTACAATTATATAAGCCAATTCCTTGAAATAAATCTTTTAATATAAGTTTTCTGTTAGTTCTGTTTCTCTGGTATGACTCTGGCTGAGATTTTGGTACATGGAGTATGGAGAGTATCAAGATGACTGAATTTTTTACTCGTTGTACAAAAATACCTCTTATATTTTCTTATTTGAAGCTGTATTAATGCTGATGGAGAATAAAATTTGACTTTTTAATTGGAGCTGGTCCTGATAATAGTTTCTTTTAAAATCTCAATTTATGTCTCTCTCAACTAGTATTAGCTAAATGGAATTCAGTTCCTTGAGATTTTCTGCATGAACAGCAATGGATCAGGTGATTAGCCTTTGACTATCAATTCTGAGCTAGAGAATTGCTATGATTTTTGAAATAAATAAATGAACAGAAGAAAAAGGGTTTGGGGAAAGTTAATATATCATGGGGGAAATTATAGATACATTGTATTTGAGGTTTTTCCTTGAACCTAGGATTTTTATTATTTTAGAGAATTTCTATTCATTGTCACAGAAGGTAGTCAGCTTCATCATCAGGAATATTATTATCTATATAATAATTGTGCAGGTTTTTGCCTTTGGATAAGTATGGGAATTTTTCTTTCATACTTAAAATTCTTCATGGTTATTCTTGTTTTCAAAGATACTATCATATCTGAAATAAATTACCCATTGTAAATGAAAACAAGAATGGCACATCATCTTTTCTCATACATATATTCAGAGAGCTGGCAGCTATGTTACAGGAAGATGAAAGGTAAGCATGCTTCCATTATAACTACGTAGGCCATCAGGTTTTTTTTGCCATCGATGCAATTCTAATATTTCATTTAGCAGGTTATTTTATTCAAGAGACACACTTTTTAACAGCAGTTGTATCTTTCCCCTTAGGCTTATTAGAGCAGAGGCAAGCCTGTGCTGATTGTGCTCGATTGAATCTAACATGAATTGACTGAACACAGAAAAACAGTCTTACAACATTATCGCTTAGCATTTGCTGATGAACAGTTTGCTTAGTTCACCATGCAGTGTGAATTTTTTCCATCAAGGCTTTTGAAATGCTTTTTCTAAAATCAGCAGGGAGGGTGCTTTAAAGGTCAAATGAGCAGAATAGTTTTTCTTTTTTGCATAATTGTATGTAAAACTCTCTTGAAGACCACTGGTGTTTGAACTACCTTTCATTGTTCTTCCAAACTTTCAGTGATTATTCAGGTTTGTCATTTGAACTTACATAATAGTAATCATTAACTACTCTCCACTAAGTAGAAAATGGAAGAAAAGTTTAGTGAGCCGTAAATTCTATCCATTAAGTTTATGTATTCAGAGTAGATGCCAGGAAAGGTCAAGTAACTGCTGAACACCATAGAGATGAGGGTGACCTACTGTGATATTATTCACATGGCTACTGTATCATTACACAACAAGTTCTAAACTTGCACAGGTGTTAGCAAAGACTGAGGGGATAGATGAAATAGGCAGATTCTGTAGACAAATATTCAAAAAGGCAAAAAATAGCACAATTCCATCATGTTGGAAATCAACTCTGTCATCTGATCATTTCTGAGCATTACGACGGTCAAGCTTCAGAAATGACTGACTCGAACCTTAAGCTTAACAAAATTGTTCTTAATTGAAAGCAATAAACCTTCCTGTAGAAACTGAGTTTGTGTGTATCTACTTTGTTATCATATTTGCATTAAAATTAATTGATTCAATCAGTCATAAAAATATAAAGAAATCAGTATGAAATAAAAACAAATTCACCCTCTTAAGGAAGATTCAGGCCTGTAAGTTGGCTATTCACACAAATAGAAATAAAAACTATAAGCATCAACTTAGATTTTTGATTTAGACACACTTTTTAATTGATACATGATAGTTGTACATATTTATGGGGTAATGTGATTTTGGAGGCCATATTTTTATCTTATCAAATTACCCCATATATCCACAGATATTTTATATTTAAATGAATATAAAATATATTCATTAGCTTAAAAATAATGAATTTTTTCATTATCCAACTACAAATTGATTTTTAAAGGGAGTTAAACAGATATAGTGGATATTTCTGTCAGGGAGACTCATTCAATTCTCATAATATTTATTCAAATAATTTCCACAGGTGACATGGAATTATCCCCAGATTCCACTGTATCTTGTCATATCTCTGAAAAACTTAAAATGAACTTCCTCACTTAAAACTTTGAATGGTAGACTATTGCCAAAACAATTAAGTCTAAACATGTTCATTTGGAACTCAAGCCCCCATGTTTCCAATTTAGGCTTTTCTTATTTGGGTATCTATATCTATGACAGCTCTGCAACAGAAATTTTATGGTGAACTCATCAGTCTCTTAGTTATCTTAAGATCTCCACTTGTCTTTGAATTCTTCTGACCCTTTGCTGAATCTCGTTTCCCCACTTGCCATGGTTTTTATTTTATCATCTTATATATTACTTATAATTAAGACCTTATCTAACATCCACCTATTTCCTAAAAATGTTGTAGTATATGCAGTCTTAGTGTTCTCTTTAATGTCTAACAACATTAAAGTGTACCACACATTTTCGAATTCAATTACATATTGATTTCTTCTTTTATGTGATTGTATACTTCTGCTTTGTTTCTCCAGTGAAAAAATAACCACTCAATTGGCAGAGTTATGATTTATCTATCTTTGATTTCTTGATAAAATTTAGGCTTTTTTTTTTTTTTTTTTTTTTTTTTTTTTTTTTTTTTATTATACTTTAAGTTCTAGGGTACATGTGCATAACGTGCAGGTTTGTTACATATGTAAACTTATGCCATGTTGGTGTGCTGCACCCATCAACTCGTCAGCACCCATCAATTCATCATTTATATCATGTATAACTCCCCAATGCAATCCCTCCCTCCTCCCCCCTCCCCCCTCCCCATGATAGACCCCAGTGTGTGATGTTCCCCTTCCCGAGTCCAAGTGATCTCATTGTTCAGTTCCCACCTATGAGTGAGAACATGCGGTGTTTGGTTTTCTCTTCTTGTGATAGTTTGCTAAGAATGATGGTTTCCAGCTGCATCCATGTCCCTACAAAGGACGCAAACTCATCCTTTTTTATGGCTGCATAGTATTCCATGGTGTATATGTGCCACATTTTCTTAATCCAGTCTGTCACAGATGGACATTTGGGTTGATTCCAAGTCTTTGCTATTGTGAATAGTGCCGCAATAAACATACGTGTACATGTGTCTTTGTAGTAGACTAATTTATAATCCTTTGGGTATATACCCAGTAGTGGGATGGCTGGGTCATATGGTACATCTAGTTCTAGATCCTTGAGGAATTGCCATACTGTTTTCCATAATGGTTGAACTAGTTTACAATCCCACCAACAGTGTAAAAGTGTTCCTATTTCTCCACATCCTCTCCAACACCTGTTGTTTCCTGACTTCTTAATGATTGCCATTCTAACTGGTGTGAGATGGTATCTCATTGTGGTTTTGATTTGCATTTCTCTGATGGCCAGTGATGATGAGCATTTTTTCATGTGTCTGTTGGCTGTATGAATATCTTCTTTTGAGAAATGTCTGTTCATATCCTTTCCCCACTTTTTGATGGGGTTGTTTGTTTTTTTCTCATATATTTGTTTGAGTTCTTTGTAGATTCTGGATATTAGCCCTTTGTCAGATGAGTAGGTTGCAAAAATTTTCTCCCATTCTGTAGGTTGCCTGTTCACTCTGATGGTAGTTTCTTTTGCTGTGCAAAAGCTCTTTAGTTTAATTAGATCCCATTTGTCAATTTTGGCTTTTGCTGCCGTTGCTTTTGGTGTTTTAGACATGAAGTCCTTGCCCATGCCTATGTCCTGAATGGTACTACCTAGATTTTCTTCTAGGGTTTTTATGGTATTAGGTCTAACATTTAAGTCTCTAATCCATCTTGAATTAATCTTCGTATAAGGGGTAAGGAAAGGATCCAGTTTCAGCTTTCTACTTATGGCTAGCCAATTTTCCCAGCACCATTTATTAAATAGGGAATCCTTTCCCCATTTCTTGTTTCTCTCAGGTTTGTCAAAGATCAGATGGCTGTAGATGTGCGGTATTATTTCTGAGGACTCTGTTCTGTTCCATTGGTCTATATCTCTGTTTTGGTACCAGTACCATGCTGTTTTGGTGACTGTAGCCTTGTAGTATAGTTTGAAGTCAGGTAGCGTGACGCCTCCAGCTTTGTCCTTTTGACTTAGGATTGTCTTGGCAATGCGGGCTCTTTTTTGGTTCCATATGAACTTTAAAGCAGTTTTTTCCAATTCTGTGAAGAAAGTCATTGGTAGCTTGATGGGGATGGCATTGAATCTATAAATAACCTTGGGCAGTATGGCCATTTTCACGATATTGATTCTTCCTATCCATGAGCATGGTATGTTCTTCCATTTGTTTGTGTCCTCTTTGATTTCACTGAGCAGTGGTTTGTAGTTCTCCTTGAAGAGGTCCTTTACATCCCTTGTAAGCTGGATTCCTAGGTATTTTATTCTCTTTGAAGCAATTGTGAATGGAAGTTCATTCCTGATTTGGCTCTCTGCTTGTCTGTTGCTGGTGTATAAGAATGCCTGTGATTTTTGCACATTAATTTTGTATCCTGAGACTTTGCTGAAGTTGCTTATCAGCTTAAGGAGATTTTGGGCTGAGACGATGGGGTTTTCTAAATATACAATCATGTCATCTGCAAACAGGGACAATTTGACTTCTTCTTTTCCTAACTGGATACCCTTGATTTCTTTCTCTTGCCTGATTGCCCTAGCCAGAACTTCCAAGACTATGTTGAATAGGAGTGGTGAGAGAGGGCATCCCTGTCTTGTGCCAGTTTTCAAAGGGAATTTTTCCAGTTTTTGCCCATTCAGTATGATATTAGCTGTGGGTTTGTCATAAATAGCTCTTATTATTTTGAGGTACGTTCCATCAATACCGAATTTATTGAGCGTTTTTAGCATGAAGGGCTGTTGAATTTTGTCAAAAGCCTTTTCTGCATCTATTGAGACAATCATGTGGTTCTCGTCTTTGGTTCTGTTTATATGCTGGATTACGTTTATTGATTTGCGAATGTTGAACCAGCCTTGCATCCCAGGGATGAAGCCCACTTGATCATGGTGGATAAGCTTTTTGATGTGCTGCTGAATCCGGTTTGCCAGTATTTTATTGAGGATTTTTGCATCAATGTTCATCAGGGATATTGGTCTAAAATTCTCTTTTTTTGTTGTGTCTCTGCCAGGCTTTGGTATCAGGATGATGTTGGCCTCATAAAATGAGTTAGGGAGGATGCCCTCTTTTTCTATTGATTGGAATAGTTTCAGAAGGAATGGTACCAGCTCCTCCTTGTACCTCTGGTAGAATTCAGCTGTGAATCCATCTGGTCCTGGACTTTTTTTGGTGGGTAGGCTATTAATTGTTGCCTCAATTTCAGAGCCTGCTATTGGTCTATTCAGGGATTCAACTTCTTCCTGGTTTAGCCTTGGGAGAGTGTAAGTGTCCAGGAAATTATCCATTTCTTCTAGATTTTCTAGTTGATTTGCGTAGAGGCGTTTATAGTATTCTCTGATGGTAGTTTGTATTTCTGCGGGGTCAGTGGTGATATCCCCTTTATCATTTTTTATTGCATCTATTTGATTCCTCTCTCTTTTTTTCTTTATTAGCCTTGCTAGCGGTCTGTCAATTTTGTTGATCTTTTCAAAAAACCAACTCCTGGATTCATTGATTTTTTGGAGGGTTTTTTGTGTCTCTATCTCCTTCAGTTCTGCTCTGATCTTAGTTATTTCTTGCCTTCTGCTAGCTTTTGAATGTGATTGCTCTTGCCTCTCTAGTTCTTTTAATTGTGATGTTAGAGTGTCAATTTTAGATCTTTCCTGCTTTCTCTTGTGGGCATTTAGTGCTATAAATTTCCCTCTACACACTGCTTTAAATGTGTCCCAGAGATTCTGGTATGTTGTATCTTTGTTCTCATTGGTTTCAAAGAACATCTTTATTTCCGCTTTCATTTCGTTATGTACCCAGTAGTCATTCAGGAGCAGGTTGTTCAGTTTCCATGTAGTTGAGCGGTTTTGATTGAGTTTCTTAGTCCTGAGTTCTAGTTTGATTGCACTGTGGTCTGAGAGACAGTTTGTTATAATTTCTGTTCTTTTACATTTGCTGAGGAGTACTTTACTTCCAATTATGTGGTCAATTTTGGAATAAGTGCGGTGTGGTGCTGAGAAGAATGTATATTCTGTTGATTTGGGGTGGAGAGTTCTATAGATGTCTATTAGGTCCGCTTGGTGCAGAGATGAGTTCAATTCCTGGATATCCTTGTTAACTTTCTGTCTCGTTGATCTGTCTAATGTTGACAGCGGAGTGTTGAAGTCTCCCATTATTATTGTATGGGAGTCTAAGTCTCTTTGTAAGTCTCTAAGGACTTGCTTTATGAATCTGGGTGCTCCTGTATTGGGTGCATATATATTTAGGAGAGTTAGCTCTTCCTGTTGAATTGATCCCTTTACCATTATGTAATGGCCTTCTTTGTCTCTTTTGATCTTTGATGGTTTAAAGTCTGTTTTATCAGAGACTAGGATTGCAACCCCTGCTTTTTTTTGTTCTCCATTTGCTTGGTAGATCTTCCTCCATCCCTTTATTTTGAGCCTATGTATGTCTCTGCATGTGAGATGGGTCTCCTGAATACAGCAGACTGATGGGTCTTGACTCTTTATCCAGTTTGCCAGTCTGTGTCTTTTAATTGGAGCATTTAGTCCATTAACATTTAAGGTTAATATTGTTATGTGTGAACTTGATCCTGCCATTATGATATTAGCTGGTTATTTTGCTCGTTAGTTGATGCAGTTTCTTCCTAGCCTCGATGGTCTTTACATTTTGCCAAGTTTTTGCGATGGCTGGTACCGGTTGTTCCTTTCCATGTTTAGGGCTTCCTTCAGGGTCTCTTGTAAGGCAGGCCTGGTGGTGACAAAATCTCTAAGCATTTGCTTATCTGTAAAGGATTTTATTTCTCCTTCACTTATGAAACTTAGTTTGGCTGGATATGAAATTCTGGGTTTAAAATTCTTTTCTTTAAGAACGTTGAATAAATTTAGGCTTTTGACTAAGGACTTAGAAAATAAAATTTTGAGTTTTAGTTGATAGGAATAACTGTGTTCCTAGAAATGTACCAAATATTACCTTCTATCCTAAATAAATGTGTTTCTAAGGTAGTGAACTTTTCATTGGCAGGAAGCCATCAATTTGCCAGGTGCTTAAATGGCACCTTCTTCAACCACAGATTGGTTCTGGTCTCTATGTTGGGATCAGATCATTCGTTTTCCCACGGGGCTTCCCACTGACAAAATAACTCTTTGCATTCATTGAGCACTAGTCAGATTTTCTAACATTGATGGGCAACTGAACAAAGATTAGCTAAAAACTTTGAATTCAATATTAAAAATGTCATGCAATTCAATTGTTCTCTGGCAAATTCTAAAGTAACAATTATTCTGGTTGATATTTTTCTTTTAGGGTACATACTCTTAAGAACCATGTAAATAGACTTTTTTTTTTCCTTTTGTGTTTGTATGTGGGACAAAAATATTTCCATATCGTGTTATGATTCTTCTGAAAGGACTGCTAGAATGTCAGATCTTTCCACTGAATAGATTTTAAAATATGTTTTGCATTTGTGATTAAGATTAATTATCAGTGATATAGTTAATACTCCACATTAATCATTGTGATTCTAATTATATTATATTTCAGGAGCTGTAAAACAATACTCAATAATAATTGACATTAGATTATTAAATACTAAGATCATTGACAATTTAATCAAGAACAATATATCCAGTTATTGTTATCATTATAAGCAATTAAGTCACATCTAGTAATATTCCTTTGAGATAAAATAAAGACTTTATAAAAAGAACACACCAAGAGAACTAGGTTAATTTAGCATATGTTTATATTTTATATTATTAAAATAGTATAAATAAAAATATTTAAAAATATGATGCTTGACAATTTCTGAATATTCACAAAATATGTCTTTGAAATTTTATTTTTCTTAATTATTAAAAGGATTAAAATAAAAGGTTTTTTTTGTTTTGTTTTGTTTTTGTTTTTGTTTTTCCTGAGACGGAGTCTCACTCTGTCACCCAGGCTGTAGTGCAGTGGTGCATTCTCGGCTCACTGCAACCTCTGCCTCCTGGATTCAAGCAATTCTCCTGCCTCAGCCTCCTGAGTAACTGGGATTACAGGCATGTGGCACCAGGCCCGGTTAATTTTTTTGTATTTTTAATAGAGATGGGGTTTCACCATATTGGCTGAACTCCTGACTTGGTGATCCACCTGCCTCAGCCTCCCAAAGTTCTGGGATTACAGGCATGAGCTACCGTGCCTGGCCTTCAAAAGTAATTTTTAAATTTAATTTGTTCGATGCTTTTCTTCCTATCATGGGTAATCCTAAAGAGAATATTAGTCCATGTTGTGAATGCCTCCAAGTCCTCAGATCAGCAAGAACAATTCAAGAGAACACCAGAAGTAGAGGTCATAAAGCAAGCCTGCTTATTTAGAGAAATAAAGGGAAGATCCAAAGGCACCTTCAGAATGACTTGTGTAATGCAATTTTCCTCTGAGAAACTGGATTCGCCTCTTACTGTTCATGAATTTAAGAATCAGCCCATTGGATTGCTGAGATATTGGGAGTTTGTATAGTATGTTTCAATTACCTTGAAAGCGTATTTCTTATATCCTGTGCTGGCGGGGGGTTAGCCTATTACAGTTTCAAGAGTGATGGCCATTTAATTATGTAAAATTGGGGAGTAAGTCCCTAGTCAGATTAGTCACATAATTAAGTTTGACAAAGCTCAATATTATAGCTGGGCATTTTCAGCTCAATCTAGTTGCATTTCCGCAACTACTTATAAAATCTATTAGCCTTCAACAATGTCACTGGAGCTTTTAGTTTACTTTGCTGTAACACATGAGGGATAAAAGAGACAATGAGGCATCATACTCACTTGAAACCATATATGCGGTGGATTCACCTGAATTTCACTTCAGAAACACGTAAATTATTTTTGTTCCCTGGTCCTTTTTCTAAATTGTAATATATATAGAGTGTGTGTGTGCGCGCGTGCACGTGTATACGCATGCGCTTTTAAGAGGAAATAGGGAAAGCCTGGTCTTTGGAGTAAGAAAGTATCCATTTCAAATCCCAGCTTTACCATTTATTATCTAGCAGACTTTTACTCTTTATTTCTCAGATAGGTATTTTAAAATACTACCACGTGTCAGGCAAGAGAGTTCATGCTGGATGCAAGATTAATAAAACAGCATTAGGGCCCCTTTTTTTTTTTTTTTTTTAATTATACTTTAAGTTCTAGGGTACATGTGCATAACGTGCAGGTTTGTTACATATGTATACTTGTGCCATGTTGGTGTGCTGCACCCATCAACTCGTCAGCACCCATCAATTCGTCATTTATATCAGGTATAACTCCCAATGCAATCCCCTCCCCCCCCGATAGGCCCCGATGTGTGATGTTCCCCTTCCCGAGTCCAAGTGATGTCATTGTTCAGTTCCCACCTATGAGTGAAAACATGCGGTGTTTGGTTTTCTCTTCTTGTGATAGTTTGCTAAGAATGATGGTTTCCAGCTGCATCCATGTCCCTACAAAGGACACAAACTCATCCTTTTTTATGGCTGCATAATATTCCATGGTGTATATGTGCCACATTTTCTTAATCCAGTCTGTCACAGATGGACATTTGGGTTGATTCCAAGTCTTTGCTATTGTGAATAGTGCCGCAATAAACATACGTGTGCATGTGTTTTTATAGCAGCATGATTTATAATCCTTTGGGTATATACTCAGTAGTGGGATGGCTGGGTCATATGGTACATCTAGTTCTAGATGCTTGAGGAATCGCCATGCTGTTTTCCATAATGGTTGAACTAGTTTACAATCCCACCAACAGTGTAAAAGTGTTCCTATTTCTCCACATCCTCTCCAGCACCTGTTGTTTCCTGACTTTTTAATGATTGCCATTCTAACTGGTGTGAGATGGTATCTCATTGTGGTTTTGATTTGCATTTCTCTGATGGCCAGTGATGATGAGCATTTCTTCATGTGTCTGTTGGCTGTATGAATGTCTTCTTTTGAGAAATGTCTGTTCATATCCTTTGCCCACTTTTTGATGGGGTTGTTTTTTTCTTTTAAATTTGTTTGAGTTCTTTGTTGATTCTGGATATTAGCCCTTTGTCAGATGAGTAGATTGCAAAAATTTTCTCCCATTCTGGGGTTGCCTGTTCACTGTGATGGTAGTTTCTTTTGCTATGCAGAAGCTCTTTAGTTTAATGAGATCCCATTTGTCAATTTTTGCTTTTGCTGCCGTTGCTTTTGGTGTTTTAGACATGAAGTCCTTGCCCATGTCTATGTCCTGAATGGTACTACCTAGGTTTTCTTCTAGGGTTTTTATGGTATTAGGTCTAACATTTAAGTCTCTAATCCATCTTGAATTAATTTTTGTATAAGGAGTAAGGAAAGGATCCAGTTTCAGATTTCTACTTATGGCTAGCCAATTTTCCCAGCACCATTTATTAAATAGGGAATCCTTTCCCCATTTCTTGTTTCTCTCAGGTTTGTCAAGGATCAGATGGCTGTAGATGTGTGGTATTATTTCTGAGGACTCTTCTGTTCCATTGGTCTATATCTCTGTTTTGGTAGCAGTACCATGCTGTTTTGGTTACTGTAGCCTTGTAGTATAGTTTGAAGTCAGGTAGCGTGATGCCTCCAGCTTTGTTCTTATGACTTAGGATTGTCTTGGCAATGAGGGCTCTTTTTTGGTTCCATATGAACTTTAAAGCTGTTTTTTCCAATTCTGTGAAGAAACTCATTGGTAGCTTGATGGGGATGGCATTGAATCTATAAATAACCTTGGGCAGTATGGCCATTTTCACGATATTGATTCTTCCTATCTATGAGCATGGTATGTTCTTCCATTTGTGAGTGTCGTCTTTTATTTCACTGAGCAGTGGTTTGTAGTTCTCCTTGAAGAGGTCCTTTGCATCCCTTGTAAGTTGGATTCCTAGGTATTTTATTCCCTTTGAAGCAATTGTGAATGGAAGTTCATTCATGATTTGGCTCTCTGTTTGTCTGTTACTGGTGTATAAGAATGCTTGTGATTTTTGCACATTAATTTTGTATCCTGAGACTTTGCTGAAGTTGCTTATCAGCTTACGGAGATTTTGGACTGAGACGATGGGGTTTTCTAAATATACAATCATGTCATCTGCAAACAGGGACAATTTGACTTCTTCTTTTCCTAACTGGATACCCTTGATTTCTTTCTCTTGCCTGATTGCCCTAGCCAGAACTTCCAAGACTATGTTGAATAGGAGTGGTGAGAGAGGGCATCCCTGTCTTGTGCCAGTTTTCAAAGGGAATTTTTCCAGTTTTTGCCCATTCAGTATGATATTGGCTGTGGGTTTGTCATAAATAGCTCTTATTATTTTGAGGTACATTCCATCAATACCGAATTTATTGAGCGTTTTTAGCATGAAGGGCTGTTGACTTTTGTCAAAAGCCTTTTCTGCATCTATTGAGATAATCAGGTGGTTCTTGTCTTTGGTTCTGTTTATATGCTGGATTACGTTTATTGATTTGAGTACGTTGAATCAGCCTTGCATCCCAGGGATGAAGCCCACTTGATCATGGTGGATAAGCTTTTTGATGTGCTGCTGAATCTGGTTTGCCAGTATTTTATTGAGGATTTTTGCATCGATGTTCATCAGGGATATTGGTCCAAAATTTTCTTTTTTTGTTGTGTCTCTGCCAGGCTTTGGTATCAGGATGACGTTGACCTCATAAAATGAGTTAGGGAGGATTCCCTCTTTTTCTATTGATTGGAATAGTTTCAGAAGGAATGTCACCAGCTCCTCCTTGTACCTCTGGTAGAATTCAGCTGTGAATCCATCTGGTCCTGGACTTTTTTTGGTTGGTAGGCTATTAATTATTGCCTCAATTTCAGACCCTCCTATTGGTCTATTTAGGGATTCAACTTCTTCCTGGTTTAGTCTTGGAAGAGTGTAAGTGTCCAGGAAATTATCCATTTCTTCTAGATTTTCTAGTTGATTTGCGTAGAGGTGTTTATAGTATTCTCTGACAGTAGTTTGTATTTCTGTGGTGTCCGTGGTGATATCCCCTTTATCATTTTTTATTGTGTCTATTTGATTCTTCTCTCTTTTCTTCTTTATTAGTCTTGCTAGCGGTCTGTCAATTTTGTTGATTTTTTCAAAAAACCAACTCCTGGATTCATTGATTTTTTGGAGGGTTTGTTGTGTCTCTATCTCCTTCAGTTCTGCTCTGATCTTAGTTATTTCTTGCCTTCTGCTAGCTTTTGAATGTGTTTGCTCTTGCTTCTCCAGTTCTTTTAAGTGTGATGTTAGAGTGTTAATTTTAGATCTTTCCAGCTTTCTCTTGTGGGCATTTAGTGCTATAAATTTCCCTCTACACACTGCTTTAAATGTGTCCCAGAGATTCTGGTATGTTGTATCTTTGTTCTCATTGGTTTCAAAGAACATCTTTATTTCTGCCTTCATTTCGTTATGTACCCAGTAGTCATTCAGGAGCAGGTTGTTCAGTTTCCATGTAGTTGAGCGGTTTTGATTGAGTTTCTTAGTCCTGAGTTCTAGTTTGATTGCACTGTGGTCTGAGAGACAGTTTGTTATAATTTCTGTTCTTTTACATTGGCTAAGGAGTGCTTTACTTCCAATTATGTGGTCAATTTTGGAATAAGTGCGATGTGGTGCTGAGAAGAATGTATATTCTGTTGATTTGGGGTGGAGAGTTCTATAGATGTCTATTAGGTCCGCTTGGTGCAGAGATGAGTTCAATTCCCGGATATCCTTGTTAACTTTCTGTCTCCTTGATCTGTCTAATGTTGACAGTGGAGTGTTGAAGTCTCCCATTATTATTGTCTGGGAGTCTAAGTCTCTTTGTAAGTCTCTAAGGACTTGCTTTATGAATTTGGGTGCTCCTGTATTGAGTGCATATATATTTAGGATAGTTAGCTCTTCCTGTTGAATTGATCCCTTTACCATTATGTAATGGCCTTCTTTGTCTCTTTTGATGTTTGATGGTTTAAAGTCTATTTTATCAGACACTAGGATTGCAACCCCTGCTTTTTTTTTGTTCTCCATTTGCTTGGTAGATCTTCCTCCATCCATTTATTTTGAGCCTATGTATGTCTCTGCATGTGAGATGGGTCTCCTGAATACAGCAGACTGATGGGTCTTGACTCTTTATCCAGTTTGCCACTCTGTGTCTTTTAATTGGACCATTTAGTCCATTTACATTTAACGCTAATATTGTTATGTGTGAACTTGATCCTGCCATTATGATATTAACTGGTTATTTTGCTCGTTAGTTGATGCAGTTTCTTCCTAGCCTCGATGGTCTTTACATTTTGGCATGTTTTTGCAATGGCTGGTACCGGTTGTTCCTTTCCATGTTTAGTGCTTCCTTCAGGGTCTCTTGTAAGGCAGGCCTGGTGGTTACAAAATCTCTAAGCATTTGCTTATCTGTAAAGGATTTTATTTCTCCTTCACTGATGAAACTTAGTTTGGGTGGATATGAAATTCTGAGTTGAAAATTCTATTCTTTAAGAACGTTGAATATTGGCCCCCACTCTCTTCTTGCTTGTAGAGTTTCTGCCGAGAGATCTGCTGTTAGTCTGATGGGCTTCCCTTTGTGGGTAACCCGACCTTTCTCTCTGGCTGCCCTTAAGATTTTTTCCTTCATTTCAACTTTGGTGAATCTGGCAATTATGTGTCTTGGAGTTGCTCTTCTGGAGGAGTATCTTTGTGGCGTTCTCTGTATTTCCTGAATTTGAATGTTGGCCTGCCCTACTAGGTTGGGGAAGTTCTCCTGGATGATATCCTGAAGAATGTTTTCCAACTTGGTTCCATTTTCCCCCTCACTTTCAGGCACCCCAATCAGACGTAGATTTAGTCTTTTTTACATAGTCCCATACTTCTTGCAGGCTTTGTTCATTTCTTTTTCTTCTTTTTTCTTTTGGTTTCTCTTCTCGCTTCATTTCATTCATTTGATCCTCAATCGCTGATACTCTTTCTTCCAGTTGATCGAGTCAGTTACTGAAGCTTGTGCATTTGTCACGTATTTCTCGTGTCATGGTTTTCATCTCTGTCATTTCATTTATGAACTTCTCTGCATTAATTATTCTAGCTATCAATTCTTCCACTCTTTTTTTCAAGATTTTTAGTTTCTTTGTGCTGGGTACATAATTCCTCCTTTAGCTCTGAGAAGTTTGATGGACTGAAGCCTTCTTCTCTCATTTCGTCAAAGTCATTCTCTGACCAGCTTTGATCCATTGCTGGCGATGAGCTGCGCTCCTTTGCAAGGGGAGATGCGCTCTTATTTCTTGAATTTCCAGCTTTTCTGCCCTGCTTCTTCCCCATCTTCGTGGTTTTATCTGCCTCTGGTCTTTGATGATGGTGACGTACTGATGGGGTTTTGGTATAGGTGTTCTTCCTGTTTGATAGTTTTCCTTCTAATAGTCAGGACCCTCAGCTGTAGGTCTGTTGGAGATTGCTTGAGGTCCACTCCAGACCCTGTTTGCCTGGGTATCAGCAGCAGAGGTTGCAGAAAATAGAGTATTGCTGAACAGCGAGTGTACCTGATTCTTACTTTGGAAGCTTCCTCTCAGGGGTGTACTCCACCCTGTGAGATGTGGGGTGTCAGACTGCCCATAGTGGGGGATGTCTCCCAGTTAGGCTACTCAGGGGTCAGGGACCCACTTGAGCAGGCAGTCTGTCCGTTCTCAGATCTCAACCTCTGTGTTGGGAGATCCACTGCTCTCTTCAAAGCTGTCAGACAGAGTCGTCTGCATCTGCACAGGCCTCTGCTGCTTCTGCTTTTGTTGTTTAGCTGTGCCCTGTCCCCAGAGGTCGAGTCTACAGAGACAGGCAGGTTTCCTTGTACTGCTGTGAGCTCCACCCAGTTCAAGCTTCCCAGCGGCTTTGTTTACCTACTTAAGCCTCAGCAATGGCGGGCGCCCCTCCCCCAGCCTCGCTGCTGCCTTGCGGTTAGATCGCAGACTGCTTTGCTAGCAATGAGGGAGGCTCCGTGGCCGTGGGACCCTCCCTGCCAGGTGTGGGTATAATCTCCTGGTGTGCCCGTTTGCTTAAAGTGCAGTATTGGGGTGGGAATTACCCAATTTTCCAGGTGTTGTTTGTCTCAGTTCTCCTGGCCAGGAAAAGGGATTCCCATCCCCCTTGCGCTTCCCAGGTGAGGCAATGTCTCTCCCTGCTTCAACTCTCGCTGGTCGGGCTGCAGCAGCTGACCAGCACCAATTGTCCAGCACTCCCCAGTGAGATGACCCCAGTACCTCAGTTGAAAATGCAGAAATCACCGGTCTTCTGTGTCACTCGCGCTGGGAGTTGGAGACTGGGGCTGTTCCTATTCAGCCATCTTGCTCCGCCTCTCTAGAATCGGGGCTCTTCTTTTGTAATTCAAATCTCAAGGGAGAAGACAACTTGCATCAAACATCAAGATGCTTAATGGGATTGGGGACTGATTTAATCTGAAATGTCAGGGAACACACTCCAAAGGATGTGAGATTTGAGATGGAGTCTAAATAATAGATAAGAATCAGTGGGCTGGCAGAATTAGGTAAGAGTGTTCTAGGCAGATGGAACAGTATATATACAAAAGTTCTTGGGGGCAGAAGGTGAGAAGGCATGAGTTGAAATAAATCCTGAAGGACTGATGCTCAATCATACCATGTGTGGGAACACTGGTGGGGAAAATAGGATGAGAGAAAAAGGCAAGGCCACTTAACTTTTTAAAACTATTTTATTTTGTTTTATATTTTATTTTATTTTATTTTATTTTATTTTATTTTATTTTATTTTATTTTATTTTATTTTATAGTTCTGGGGTACCTGTGCAGGATATGAAGATTTGTTACATAGGTAAATGTGTGCCACAGTGGTTTGCTGTACCTGTCAACACATCACCTAGGTATTAAGCCCAGCATGCATTAGCTATTTTTCCTGATGCTCTCTCCCACTATTCCCCCAACAGTTCCCCGTGTCACATTCCGTTTTCACATCCATGAAGTGACATGTCTAAAGCTATTGGTAAAAATGTATATCTTAATTAACCCATCCTTTCATTGTCAAATAGGAGACTTGGGAAATTAGAACAAAGTTAGGTGCTCAATGGATGTTAGTTTTCTCCTTAAAAGGAGTTTGTTTTGTTCTGGTTTGGAGCTATTTATGACAAACCCACAGCCAATATCATACTGAATGGGCAAAAACTGGAAGTATTCCCTTTGAAAACCGGCACAAGACAAGGATGCCTTCTCCTACCACTCTTATTCAACATAGTGTTAGAAGTTCTGCCAGGGCAATCAGGCAAGAGAAAGAAATAAAGAGTATTCAATTAGCAAAAGAGGAAGTCAAATTGTCTCTGCAGATGACATGATTGTATATTTAGAAAACCCCATCGTCTCAGCCCAAAACCCCACTGTCTCAGTCCAAAATCTCCTTAAGCTGATAAGCAACTTAAGCAAAGTCTCAGGATACAAAAATCAATGTACAAAAATCAAAAGCATTCCTATACACCAATAACAGACAAAAAGAGAGCCACATCATGGATGAACTCCCATTCATAACCACCCCAAAGAGAAAAATATTCCTAGGAATACAACTTTCAAGGGATTTGAAGGACCTCAAGGAGAACTACAAACCAATGCTCAAGGAAACAAACACATGGAAGAATATTCCATGGTCATGAATAGGAAGAAACAATAACGTGAAAATGGTCATACTGTTGAAAGTAATTTATAAATTCAATGCTATCCCCATCAAGCTACTATTGACTTTCTTCACAGAATTGGAAAAAACTACTTCAAATTTCATATGGAACAAAAAAAAAAAATCCCACAGACAAGAAAATATGAAGCCAAAAGAATAAAGCTGGAGGCATCACACTACCTGACTTCAAACTATACTACAAGTTTACAGTAACCAAAACAGCATGATACTGGTACCAAAACAGATGTACATAGACCAGTGGAACATAACAGAGGCCTCAGAAATACCACCACACATCTACAACCATTTGATCTTTGACAAACCTGACAGAAATAAGCAATAATGAAAGGATTCCCTATTTAATAAATGGTATTGGGAAAACTGGCTAGCCATATGCAGAAAGCTGAAACTGGATCCCTTTTACACCTTATACAAAAATTAACTCAAGATGGATTAAAGACTTAAATGTAAAACCTAAAAACATAAAAACCCTAGAGGAAAACCTAGGCAGTATCATTCAGGACATAGGCATGGGCAAAGACTTCGTGACTAAAACACCAAAAACAATGGCAACAAAATCTAAAATTGACACATGGGATCTAATTAAACTAAAGAATTTCTGCACAGCACAAGAAACTATCATCAGAGCGAACAGGCCTCCTACAGAATGGGAGAAAATTTTTGCAATCTATCCATCTGACAAAGAGCTAATATCCAGAATCTACAAAGAATTTAAACAAATTTATAAGAAAAAAAACAAACAACTCCATCAAAAAGTGGGTGAAAGATATGAACAGACACTTCTCAAAGAAAGACATTTATGCAGCCAACTAACATGAAAAAAGTGCTCGTTACTGGTCATTAGAGAAACACAAATCAAATCTGCAATGAGATACCATCTGATGCCAGTTAGAATGGCAGTCATTAACAAGTCAGGAAACAACAGATGCCAGAGAGGATGTGGAGAAATAGGAATGCTTTTACATTGTTGGTAGGAGTATAAATTAGTTCAGCAATTGTGGAAGACAGTGTGGTGATTCCTTAAGGGTCTAGAACGAGAAATTTGACCCAGCAATCCCATTACTGTGTATATACCCAAAGGATTATAAATCATTCTACTATAAAGACACATGCACACGTATGTTCACTGCGGCACTGTTCACAATGCAAACACTTGGAACCAACCCAAACTCCCATCAACAACAGACTGGAAAAAGAAAATGTGGCACATATGCACCATGGAATACTATGCAGCCATAAAAAAGGATGAGTTCACATCCTTTGCAGGGACATGGATGAAGCAGGACACCATCATTTTCAGTGAACTAACACAAGAACAGAAAACCAAACACTGCATGTTCTCACTTATAAGTGGGAGTTTAAAAATGAGATCACATGGACACAGGGAGGGGATCATCACACACTGGTGCCTGTCATGGGGTGGGGGGCTGGGTGAGGAATAGCATTAGGAGAAATACCTAGTGTAGATGACGGGTTGATGGGTGCAGCAGACCACCATGGTACGTGTATATCTATGTAACAAACCTGCCTATTCTACACATGTACCCCAGAACTTAAAGTATAATTTAAAAAAGGAAGAAAAAGTCTTCATCAATTAATACGGAAGATAACACCATTGCAAAACAGATGTGCTGGAATATCTTGGTATATTTGATGCTAATGAAAGAAGTGGGGCTTCTAATTCCTCACAGGCAATATTAAGCCAGATTCAGTACTATACAAATGTAAATTATTTTCAAGGAATGTTTTAAATGCTATTTTAAGAATTAGATACATGCAATTTAAAATATAACTATATGGTATTAGCATATATACATACATATATGTGTAAGTATGCACACATTATTATCATTATTATTTTTGAGGTGGAGGTTTGCTCTTGTTGCCCAGGCTGGAGTGCAATGGCGTGGTCTTGGCTCACTGCAACCTCCGCCTCCCAGGTTCAAGTGATTCTCCTGCCTCAGCCTCCTGAGTAGCTGAGATTACAGATGCCCACCACTATGCCCAGCTAATTTTTTGTATTTTTAGTAGACATGGGGTTTCACTATGCTGGCCAGGCTGGTCTTGAACTCCTGACCTCAGGTGATCAACCCGCCTCCTCAAGTGCTGGGTTAACAGGTGTGAGCCACCACATCTGTCTGCACACATTATTTTTTTTAAAGGCAATACATAACTGGTCATGGGGCTTTGGTTGAACTAACTTACCAATTTTATATGCTGATTATTAGAATCTGAAAAAATGCTCTTATTGTTTTGGGCTGCATTGTCTTGTCTCAGAAAGTAGAAAGCAAAATGAAACCTGAGTAAAGGTAAGAGATACATGGTTTTTGTTCAGGGAAGCTGATAACACACACTATAGTAATTTGTTGATGTATCAATTTATATTGATAGGTCTGTAGGGTCTCAAGTACATTTATGCACATTTTGATAAATCTAAATTTTTTAAAAGACATGTACTATGAAAGTGCCCTTAATGAAGATTTATTTGGGAGACAAAAGGAGGGAAAACAAATTCATTTATTTAGGAGTAAGTTAGGTAAGTTGATATTTTATATAGCCTGGGTTTAAAAAATCCAGCATGACTTTTAAGAGTAACTTGTGCTTCTCATCAGTAGAGGGGAACACAGATGAGTTACTCTTGGGGCATTTATAATTGTGAAAATTAGGGCATTCATGGACTCTTAAGATTTAGTAGGTCTGTGTTAGTGCAGATAAAAAAAGAGATTCAGGGCATTTAACTAGGCAGGACCCATGAGTCTGTGAATTAACCCAACATTTTGGGGTCCTGGCTAACATTTTCTCTTTGCTTCCAACAGTTAGATTCTGTTCTGCAGCACTCCCTGATGGCTGATGGAAACTCAAGTTAAAAATAAAATCTGATTTATTATATTTTCTTACCATGAGATGAGAGTAAATCCTCAAAATAGTATCTGAGACAGAGTATGATTTTTATTATACCTAGTTTCAAGGCTTTACTAATTGAAAATGAGTCTCATTGCTATCTTGTCACTATTGGGAATCTTCACATCCAATGAGCCTTTTATTTCCACTGAAGCAAGAACTGAAACTGTCTGTAAGGGGAAAAGATGGCTAATAATCACTGCCATTGAAAGACAATCTTAGTTGGATTTAAATGAAAATTAATTTTTTTATTATCTGGTTCCAAATGCCATTCTGTCTTTCTTTCACAGTCATATTTAAATCTAAGAAGCCCAAGTCATTGCTGTGTATGTGTATTTGTGAGGAAAGCATGTTCATAATATTTTCATAAAACATGAAAAATTCTGTCTTTGTCTTTTAGAGTAATATGACAAATAAAACACATTGATTCTAGTCAGAACATTGGCTTGACTGAAATATTACATGGCCACCCTGATGTGTACATATTGGCTTTTACTGTGTGTCTATGTACTCTCATCTACTATGATGATAAACTTTCTAGGCACTGTTCAAGGACATTTTCTTTCCTCAGACAAAATCTATAACATTTGTGCTAAGTGAAAAACATTAGAACGTTGGATACTCAAAATTTTTAGTTGGGTAGTAATTTTTATTTTAATCTTGGTTTTAACTACCAGCATAAAGTTTAATCAGCGTTTAAGAAAATGTGGACTGTTTTAAGTCTTTAGAAGCTCAAGATGAATGATTTTACACATTACATTTCAAAGTGTATGTGTGGGGATAATCAGGAGAGAAACCCTGAATCTTGCTTAAAGGGATGTTGAAAAGCCATAGCTCTATTTTTAAGTATGACAGCTATTTAAAGATATATTGAAGATTTTATATAAAAATTAACCTGACCATTCACAAATTATAAAATAATGGTTTATATTCGAAGTTAGTGAGAAAATGATCACAATACAGCATCATATAACACCATAAAGGAGAAAAATTTTGACAATCCATATAAAACAGTAACAAGCAGAACACAAGTTATTGAAATTAGGTTAAAGTCTCTCAAATTTGGAGAATTAAATAAAAGACAAATGTGAGAACCAATGACTCAGAAGTGAGTTGGCAAAGTTACATCACACAAATGGAATCCAAAAAATGAGGTCAAGCATTAGCATTCAGTAGCAATCAAAATTCAAAATAGAAAATAAGACAATTAGGCTCATACATTTATAAAAGTCACAAAGCAGTTTAAATATATAAAATGGGCTGAGCGATGTGGCTCACACTTATAATCTCAGCATTTTGTGAGGCTGAGGCAGGATGATCACTTGATGCCAGGAGTTCCAGACCAGCCTGGACAACATAGCGAGATCCTACTAATATACAAAAGTTTATTTCAAAACTAGCCAGGTAAGGTGTCTTGCACTTGTAGTCCTAGCTACTTGAGAGGCTGATTTGGGAGGGTTGCTTGAGCGTAGGAGTTTGAGGCTGCAGGGAGTTATGATTGTGCCATTGCACTCTCGTCTTGATGACATATTGAAACCTTGCATCAAATATATATACACACACATATATATATGTGTATATTCATATACACATATATGACACATATATATATGTGTATACATATATGTTTGCATATATGTATATTTTTATATATGTAATGTATACATGTCTATATGTATGTTTATATATGCATGCATATACAAAATGATGAATGTATATTAGTAAAATTTGTTATGAATTCAAGAGGAATGAATTGATACCCAAATATAGACTAGAAATACATCATTAGTAGATTATGAAATAAACTGAAAAAATAAATAATACAGGCCGGGCGCAGTGGCTCAAGCCTGTAATCCCAGCACTTTGGGAGGCCGAGACGGGCGGATCATGAGGTCAGGAGATCGAGACCATCCTGGCTAACACGGTGAAACCCCGTCTCTACTAAAAATACAAAAACTAGCCGGGCGAAGTGGCGGGCACCTGTAGTCCCAGCTACTCGGGAGGCTGAGGCAGGAGAATGGCGTAAGCCCGGGAGGCGGAGCTTGCAGTGAGCTGAGATCCGGCCACTGCACTCCAGTCCCGGCGAAAGAGTGAGACTCTGCCTCAAAAAAAAAAAAAATAAAATAAATAAATAAATTAATTAAAAAAAAAATAAATAAATAATACAAAACATTTGAAAAATACGGCCAGTAAAATGTAATTAAAATCTATATATCAAAATTTTGCCTATAAACAGAATATACCTAATTTTCTAATATTCACAGAATATTTTGTATTCATTTTGTATTTTGCAACCAATAATATTTTGGTAAATTTTCCTAAAAGCACACAAAAAATAATCATTCTTTGACAAACTAGTGTAAGTAAGAAGTTTTAAAGAAAAAATTTGAATAGCATATTTAAAACAATTGTCTCCAAACAAATAATGAAGAATGAGGACTCAGGAGACTTAGACTGAGGAGATCTTGAAAGGTCTTTGTTAGTATTTATTTATCTAATACTGTGTCTACCTACTAATATCAGATGAATATTGGGGTTGGTAGAGAGATACAGGAGGATGAATAAGTATAGAAGAAAAGGAGAAGGCATTTGAGATGCTGAGGGGGTTAATAATGGCAATTTTTTTTTCAAAAATAGTAGAAGTTGATGTCTAGAAAGATCCTTATTTTAATTTTTTTTCTCTCTTTTCCTGAGGAACCTCAAGTGTGTCAGCTGTGAAGCATGTACTGTATTTTTCTGGTGGAAATTACCATGGCCACTAAATTACAAATGGATATTATCTCAAAAGTTAATTGTATTACTAGTTCTGTTTAAAGAATCAGACATGTGAAATTACCTTCTATCACCTCTCCTTAGTGAGATTCAACTTTCTTTTCCTTTACTATGAATAAAACAAAGTAAAAATTCACAAAGATATAGAAAATGCATGTATATATAAGTGGATGGTAAAGTTAAAAAAAAAAATAAAGAGACAAAATTTTGGACAGAGAAGTGCTATCTAATTCAGCAGAATTTATGATTCATGCCTGTGAAGGAGGATACTAGTAGAAGAGAGACCGCTTATTCCACAAAACTCCTAAAAGGCCAAACTCCTATACAGTCTGCAAGGATAGGATTAAAACTATGGATACTAGTTGAAGCTTATGTTCAGGGCGAGTAAATTCCCCTTCCTCACCTTGTGCAGCCATATATTCCCCACTCTCCCTTAAAGGAGATTAGATATTTATCCCCTCTACTCTGCTTTAGTTTCAGTTTGGATTCTCCAACCTCCAAACTCCTGTCAGACAGTGCCTCCTACACAGCTTCAAGATCTAGGCTATGGTCATGCTTCCTCCTTCTCAAGTCTGCAGTTGATAATGGCTTCTCAGCCATCATTAGTCTTCTGATGCTTCCCTTGCCAAGGTCCAAACATCTATAAATTATCTTTTCATTAAACTCTGTTTAAATCATTTCAGTATAAATGCGTTTGTCTCCAGCTGGGACCATGATTGATACATCAGAGGATAGACAAAATCTTCAAAAAACTGTAACTGAATAACATCCTCACAGAGAAAACAGGTAATTGTTTTCAAAACAAACAAACAAGAAAACAAAACAGTATCAGGAAAAACACAAAGAAAATACCCAAAGATTAGGACAAAAGGTAAAAATACAGAAAAATCAATGAAAGAATTTAAGGGACTAAGAGACTAGTACTGCTGTACCATGCAACAAAGGCTTATGGGAATCCAGCAGAGTGAAAGGTAAAAGAAAAACATTAAGTACATACTATGGTCTAAATATTTGTGTCTTCCCAAATTCATATGTTGAAATTCTAATGCCCAAGTTGATGGTATTAGGATGTGATATGTTTGAGAGGTGGTTAGGTCATGTGGGCAGAGTCCTCATGAATAAGATTAGTGCCTTTAGAAGAAAAGTCTGAGAGAGACCATTCACCTTTTCCACCACGTAAGGATACTATGAGAAGGTGTCGTCTATGAATCAGGAATCCTGCCCTTATCAATGACTGAATCAACTGGTTCCTAGATCACTCACTTCCTAGACTCCAGAACTGTGACAATTCATTTTGTATTATTTATAAGCTACCCAGTTCATGGTATTTTGTTATAGTAGCCAAAGTGGAGTAAGATTGTACAACTTTGCGAAATTTCAGGAGACTAAAAATAGAGAAGAATCCTTAAAAGTTTCCTGAGAAATGAAGAGAAATTAAAAGATATCACATACAAATAAATATTGGAAAGTTACTAGATATTTCATAGCAACACAAGATATCAATGGATCCATGCCTTCAAAATTCTGAGGGAAATGGTTCACGTTTTGTGTATAAATTCTAAGTGTAAAATTAAGTTTGAGAGTAGAATAGATATACATAAAGATGTGGCAAGACTGTCACTTTCCAGGCAACCTTTGATTAAAAAAGCTAATACGTACTATGTTCCAACATTTTATTCCAGACAAATGAAACAAAATAAGAAAGAGAAAATAAGACATTCAGTAACCATTAGGCCAAACATAGAAGAATAGCAAAGCAAAGTTTCATTGCTAAGAGTCATAAAGTAAATCTCATGAAGAGTTAAAAAAAGATAAGCATAACAAAGTTATTTAAATAATAAACAAGGACATTATTTACTGGGTAGAAGGTGGTGAGGTTATAAGAAAAGGAAAGCTAACTGTAGTATAATACTTGGCTGTGCCAAACATCAGCATATGCCCTTTATAATGGTTTATACTTTGCTGGTTGCTTTTCAAACAATGGACCTAATTTTGGAGATGATCCAGCAAAACAATCAGGGTTGATGTAAGATAGGTAAATTCTCATTCTTCCCAACAAAAAGTCAGTGATAATTTTGGAAATGAATACATAAAAATAGTAAAACACCTTTTTTACTTGGAAGTATGAATATTGAAATATAGAAGAAACTTCTGAAAATGTATAGGTAATTACCTTTGAAATAAAGTAGGATTTGGAGAGCATCAGTGTGTCTATCTCTTCTCTTTAATTTTCTAATAAAATTACAGAAGACTTTGATATAAAACCCAGTGCAAAAATGCAACGAACACAATAGTTGTATGAACACAAACACCAGAATAGGCAATATGTGACCAGAAGAACCACACTGGTGAAGAAAAGATTCTGGGTGTTGACAACCAACAACTGCACTAAATGGATTTCATCACCTTTATATCTGGTGGCACCCTTGGTGGTGTTTGAAATACACTGAGAGCCACACAGGTGTTTTTCATGAAATTATAGGTAAATTCATTTCAAACAAGAACATAGGCCTTATGTCTTCGGACACAGAAAGCACAAGCTCCACAAGGTCACATGACACCCCTGTATTTTCAATTCTGCTTTCTGTGATGCTCCAAAAAACAATAAATGTTTTATTCAAACTGCATCTATGTAGCTTCTCAGTCATGGCATCACTGGCCATGTTTATTTGAGACTAAACATCATCATGGTTTATGTTCTTTTCATCCTAATAGAGAATTACTGTTGGTGAGAACATCAAGCATACTCCGCCTGTATCACACTGCTCTTGGGTGTGTTATGTATGAGTCTGAGGCCCATTCTGAGGGTACAATGTTCTGTCCATATGCATTAAGAGTAAATGCTTCAGTTACTGGGAGGAGTTCATACGTTCCATTATTTTAAGCTTCAAAGTGTGGGATTTTTTATTGACCTATTTTGAAAGTATGTTTACTCATTAATAAAAATTGCTAGTGATTTTGCAGTGTTCTTCAAATCATAAGGCATATAGCTAGATGCTTTTAATTTTACTTTAGCATCTTGTAAGGAAATGCTCTCAAATAAGCCTCAGGCAAATGGTAAGCTGTTGACATTCCCTTTGGAAAAACTTCATTTGATTACAGTAGCATTTCTCTTTCTCCTAAATATTAAAATAAAGCAAGCTGAAGTTTCTAAGCTTTATAGAAACTATCACAGAGAGTTTTGTCTTTCCTTTTTAACATACTGGACAAAAACTGAGCTTAATGTATAAAAGGCTACTTTCAGCAAAGCTGCTCATGAGCTAATCCAAAAGAAGTTGATCTCTCCTTGGAAAGGATCCTAGAAAACTGAGTTGGAGGCAGATTTTTTGGCCACCTTCGCACATGAATTTCTTCAGAGTGGTGGCAGAAATCAATGGTTTCCTTAAATAAAGCACTCCAGGGACAGAAGAAATCAGAGCCTGGCTCAGTTCCTGGAATTTGTGTTTTTGCTTGTATGATCATTCCTTAGCAAGTACTTTCAAAGTCAAATCCGTTTTTCCACATTTATAATCAAAAGGAATAATAACCTAAACTCAGATATAAAATTCTGATGCTTAAAGTAATTCTCATCCTGGTGTTATCAAATCTTCATTTTCTAGTCTCTGATCTATGGCAGCTGAACTTATGCCAAATTAACAAGAGCAGCAGTTTTAAAATTATTCCATATTTTAGTGTATGTGGATGCATCTCTGCATGAGTTCTATGAGTTCTTTTTAAGCCGTTAGGCCTTTTTCCCCCACCCCCCACCCCTGGTTTGTTTTGTCTTCCTTATATTGATTAACTCATTTATTCATACTTAATTCATTCATTTATTCATTAGGCAAAGCTTTATAAATACTTAATATTTATCACTCACCATAGCTAAGTGCTAAGAAATTGGAGGTTTAACTTTATTTCTGCATCTTTATTTTGAACTTTTTTGAGACATTAGTGGTACATCTTAGTAAAATTTTCTAAGTTCTATTCAGGCACTTGGGTAAATGTTCCAAATATTACCCAGCATAATATGGCTGTCCTTAGGTAAAAGATAATGATATGTAACAAAAAATATCAATGTAGATAACCTAATAATAACTGTATTAGCTAACATTTGTTAGGTGTTACTAAATGGTTTCACCTATTTTAGCTTTTTTGATTCTCAAGAAACCCAGTAAAACTGAGAAGTTGTGGTACTTGATCCAAATTGCACAGCAAGTGATGGTGGAAATAGAACTCTAGTTGTCCAACTCAAGACTCATTCTTTTCAAGACAACAATGTATGATACTGCAATAATAATGACATAATGCTGACTGAACCATTACTTCATGTTCCTGGACACAGTGGTATGATAATTTGAGCTTTTATACATTACAATGAAAAGCTATACACATATATTTGAAATTTTAAAATGCTCAAGAGTAAAAAAATTACAAACATTTATTATTTTCTACATGCAAGGCATATGTAGTACATTATACTATATGCACAATTACCCTCTGCTGTAGGTACTATTATTACCTACATTTAACAAATGAGAGATTTAAGGTTCTGAGTTTTTAGTAACAGGCACAGGGGTTTACAATGGGTAGCAGTGCTAGAATTTGCTTTTAATTTACTTGTTTCTAGAAACTTGTTTTAATTGGTATGCTTTGCTTCCTCTCTTAAAAAAAAGTGAAAACCATGGATACTTTATCAAAATAGGCCATTTAGATACATTTTATTGATAGTGAATTAGATTGCATTGAATAATGACACGTTTCTGACGGTAATAAAGCAGCAACATTCAGGAATAATTTGTTTTATTTAGTTGCATACTAGTTATTATTTCAGGAATAATATTTTTAAAATCTAGCTTTTCAACTCTAGCAAATAATGCATATTCTTGCCTGTAAGGGTTTGGCTTTTTTGTTTTGTTTAGTTTTTTTGACAGCATCTCACTCTGTTGCCCAGGCTGGAGCACAGTGGCGCGATCTTGGCTTAGTGCAACCTCTGCCTCCTGGGTTCAAGCGATTCTTCTGCCTCAGCCTCCTGAGTAGCTGGCACTACAGGTGCACACCACCAAGCCTGGCTAATTGTTTTGGGTCTTTAGTGGAGATGGGGTTTCACCATATAGGCTAGGCTAGTCCTGAAATCCAGACCTCAAGTAATCCACTTGCCTTGGCCTCCCAAAATGCTGGGATTACAGGCATGAACCACCGCGCCTGGCCTACGGTTTTTCTATTAATATTATTCACATTAAAATATTTATGACACAGCAGTGTTTTTTCAAAAATGTTTTCATATGATCATTTAGATTCCAGAGTGGTGACATAGGAGACATTCTAGGGGACACAGAGAAACCACAGGGTAGGGCCAATAGTTCCCTACTCAACTCTTCCTATTATCTCCAATCCAGGTCTCAAACAAAAGAGGCTCTCCTTTAATGATTTCATACTATAGCTATCTATGTAACACCTTGTTTAAAAAAAAAATCTCTGCAAAGTTGTGGTATGGCTATTTAGCTCTTCATGATTGAGTACACTTGAGTACATATTAAATTATGTGTCTTAAGAAGCTTTATTTTGGAAAATCACAACCTTTTATTTTATAATAACCACTTCTATGCTATTTCTTATAGGGCAGAAAGCACTAAAGTGAGTTTCTTCTTGCCTTTAAGTCTAAAGGAGTCTTTCCTGTGCTCTGCCCTCTGTGTGTTCAAATGAGAAAACCAGGCAAAATAGGTCGATTTCACCAGAGGCCAGTGTGATCAGATGACATTAATATCTACGTGATTACCTGTACCATCTATGCCTTGGCACTGTGATAAAATCACAGGGACAGAGAAGGAAACTCTCATTGATTGAAATTGATTTTCTGTTATCTCATCAGAATAGGGACTAGAAATGTAAATTAAGTTGAGATGTAGAAAGTAAAATTATATGTCTTGCATACCAGAGTTTTTGGCAGAGATTCCTGTATGCTGCAATTGGAATATATGGCTATAATTGAGGGAAGGTTCTGTCCCATGGAAAAAAGGAGTAAGTTTCACTAGAGTCATCCTCCTCCACTCTATTCCCCACTTTGGTTTTAAGTTAGATTTATATTGTGGTTTGATCACACAGTCCCTGAGAAAAGGTGAGGTATACTGTGGTATTAAGGTTGCTTTGTGAACTGTGGTTAATGGTCACCAGGTTTCTGCTTCCATAAATGTCTGGAGTAGTGTGGGAGTGCCAGGGTGTCAGCTGAACTGGAAAAATGCAAGATCAACAGAACAGCCCTGATTCTGACTACAATTTAAATATTCGCTACAGCTCCCATCTGAGTTCCTCAAAATTTCATCCTGGCTATTTCCCCACAAATCCTCTCTATAGACTGTTATAAGTAGCTGTATTAGTCCATTCTCATGCTGCTGATACAGACATACACAAGACTGGGTAATTTATAAAGGTAAAAGGTTTAATTGACTCACAGTTTAGCATGCCTGGGGAGGCCTCAGGAAACTTAAAATCATGGCAGAAGGGGAAGCAAAATTGTCCTTCACATGGTGGCAGGAAGAAGAATGAGAGCTGTGCGAAGGGGGAGGCCCCTTTAAAAACCATCACATCTTTTGAAAAATTACTATCACGAGAATAGCATGACGGAAACCACCTCCATTATTCAGTTACCTCCCACTGGGTTCCTCTCACCACACGTGAGAATAATGGGAACTACAATTCAAGATGAAACTTGGGTGAGGACACAGCCAAATCATATCATTCTATCCCTGGCCCCTCCCAAATCTCATGTCCTCACATTTCAAAACTCAATTATGCCTTTCCAACAGTCCCTCAAAGTCTTAGCTCATTCCAGCATTGACCCAAAAGCCCAAATCCAAAGTCTCATCTGAGACAAGGCAAGTTGCTTCTGCCTATCTATGAGCCTATAAAATCAAAACCAAGTTAGTTACTTCTTAGATAAAATAGGGGTAAAGGAACTAGGTAGATACATTCACTCCAACTGGGAGAAATTGGCCAACCAAAGCAAAGGGACTATAGTCCCCATGCAAGTCCAAAATCCAATAGGGCAGTCATTAAACCTTAAAGTTCTGAAATTATCTCGTTTGAAGACATTTCTCACATCCGAGTGATACTGATGCAAGAGGTGAGCTCCCACAGCCTTGGGCAGCATTGCCCCCGTGACTTTACAGGGTACAGCCCCCCTCCCTCCGCTTTCAGGGGCTGGTGTTGAATGTCTGTGCCTTTTCCAGGCACACAGTGCACGTTGTTGGTGGATCTACCATTCTGGGGTCTGGAGGACAGTGTCTTTCTTCTCACAGCTCCACTAGGCAGTGCCCAAGTGGGGATTCTGTGTGGGGTCTTTGACTCCACATTTCCCTTCTGCATTTGCCCTAGCAGAGGTTCTCCATGAGGACTCTGCCCCTGAAGCAAACTTCTGCCTAGACATCCAGGCATTTCCATATGTGGCAGAGGTATGAAAGATTTCTCAGCTAAATTTCATACCTTTAAATCTAGGCAGAGCTTCTCAAATTTCAGTTCTTGACTTCTGCGCATCCACAAGCTCACCACCATGTGGAAACTGCCGACTTGGGGCTTACACCCTCTGAAGCCACAGCCAGAGCTGTACCTTGTGACTTTGAGCCATGGCTACAGTGGCTGGAATGCAAGGCACAAATTCCCTAGGCTGCACACAGCAGGGGGAGCCTGGGCCTGGCCTATGAACCCTATTTTCCTCCTAAGTCTCTGGGCCTGTGTTGGGAGGACTTGCTCTGAAGATCTCTGACATGCCCTGGAGATATTTTCCCCATTTTCTTGGTGATTAACATTCAGCTCCTTATTACTTATGCAAATTTCTGCAGCAGGCTTGAATTTCTCCCCAGAAAATGGAATTTTGTTTTCTATTGACTTCTGTGCATCCACAGGCTCAACACCATATGGAAACTGCCAAGAGTTCGAGCTTACACCCACTGAAGCTACAGCCAGAGCTGTACCTTGTGACTTTGAGCATCAAAGCTTGCACCATCAGGCTGCAAATTTTTCATACTTTTATGCCCTGCTTCCTCTTGAATGCCTTGCCACTTAGAAATTTCTTCTGCCAGATAACCTAAATTATCTCTCTCATGTTCAAAGTTCCACAGATCTCTTGGGTAGGGACACAATGCTGCCAGTCTCCTTGATAAAACATAGCAAGAATCACCTTTATTCCAGTTCCCAATAAGTTTTTCATCTCCATCTGAGACCACTTCAGCATGGAATTCATTGTCCATTTCATTATCAGCATTTTGGTCAAAGCCATTCAACAAGGCTCTAGGAATTTCCAAACTTTTCCACATTTTTCTTTCTTCTTTTGAACCCTCCAAACTATTTCATCCTCTCCCTGTTACTCAGTTTTAAAGTTGCTTCCACATTTTCAGGTGTCTTTACAGCAGCACCTCACTCTCTGTGGTACCAATGTACTGTATTAGTCCATTCTCACACTGCTAATAAAGACATACCTGACACTGGGTATTTATAAATGAAAGAGCTTTAATTGATTCACAGTTCAGCATGGCTGGGGAGGCCACAGGAAACTTAAAATCATGGTGGGAGGGGAAGTAAACATGTCCTTCTTCACATGGCAGCAGGAAGGAGTAGAATGAGATCAGTGTAAAAGGGGAAGCCCCTTAAAAACCCTCATATATCATGAGAACTTAATATCACGAAAATAGTTTGGAAGAAACTGTCCCTGTGATTCAATCACCTCCTACTGACTCTCTTCCATGAACATGGGGATTATGAGAACTACAATTCAAGATGATATTTGGGTGGGGACAAAGTCAAACCATATCAGTGGTTATGGTTGAAGGGGAGGGCAATTTAGGATCATGTTATTTCTCATTAGTATAATTCTTAGATTCTCAAGCAGAAATACATGTTAATTTTGTCTTTCATATCTAGGGAAATTTTTTTTTAATTAAATACATTCTTCTAGTAAGGTCAGGCTGACAAGGAACAATTTATCTTTGGCTCATGAACCATTTAAAGATAATCCACTTCCTAAATCCTAAACACAATCAATATGCTATTTACTTTTTTAAAAAATCAAAATGCACAGATTAACAGCTTGCTTTTTTCTTCTTTCTCAAAACTAGGATACAAAAATAAAAATAATTACCAATCTTTTGTAATAACTTGGAAACTGCTGATTAGTGTTTTCAAATATTTCAGGGAAGGAGGGAGGGAAGGAAACAGAGCGAGAGCGAGAGAGAGAGCATGTTTGGGGTATGTGTGTGCGTGTGTGTATAGATCAGTGTCCTCAAACAGGGATTGTGATTTTTGCCCTCTCCATCCTCCCCATCCAGAAACATTTCACAACAACTGGAATGATTTTGGCTCCTCCCAAGTGAAGGAAGGGGTAGAATCCAGAGCTGCAGCTAAACATCCTACAATGCAAAGGACAGCACCTTACAACCAATAATTATCTAGCCCCAATGTCAATAGTGCTGAGCTAGATGATTGATAGATACATAGATAGATAGACAGACAGGCAGACAGATAGATAGATGACAGACAGACAGACTTTTTATTTTTTTCCAATGAAGACATTTAAAGGATGCCCACTGAAGGGAAGACTTCATGTTACTCGAAACACGTTATTTTCTTTGTTTTGAGAACAGTCACTCAATTGCCTCATTCCATTAGGCAAAAAAGTATGGGGCATTTGTGCAGTGCTGAAAGGGATACAGACAAGCCAAGGGCCTATCCCTCTTGGAATATGGATAAACATGTACGTTCTACTTTGTAGCAAGAAATAAGGGCAATGGTGGATAAGAGTTGTTAGATCATATTGCTATTCTAAATCTGCTGAGGACATTTGCACCTTAAAACCTCAGGGTATTTGGTCAATTGGAATGGCTGGGATGCCTCAGGGAGGAAACATGAAACTTTCTGTTGTAAACGCTCAATTGGTTGAGTATGAAAATATTTTCTTAGTGTTATCTTTGAATCCTGTTTTGCTTTTTTTTATTAGAAGAGTCTCAGAAGTAATCTTCACATGATTATTATCATCACATTAGTGTAATAGAACCTATTAATATATTTGGTCTTAATTGTTCTTACAATGATGGAGTGAGACGTTAATTATTATGAAGATAATGTCTATGTTCACCTTGTGCTACCACTTAGTTTAATATTCCTGTCACCTTACAAGTGTATCTGAGAGTATTCATTACTTTCATTTGTAGTGTAGATTTTTCCTTCAGAATAATAATGTGCATAATAAATAGTTCAATTTATATAGACACCATTTTATAACTGTCTTTTAAAATGTAATACATGTCAATTAGGACTATAGGCATATAAAATACTTTCTTTTTTATTTTTTGTTTTTTCTTTTCGATAATTTTGTTCTGAAATTGTTGAATGATTATTTTGTAAATATTTTATTCATTCATTCATTCATTCATTCATTCATTCTATTAATCATTCAGTAAGGATTTACTGATTTTTCTGCAAAGCATTTTGTTAGATCTTGAGAATATAAAAAATAATAAGCGAAATTTTCACTCTCAAAGTACTCAGATTTTAATTTTAGAGTATTTTCTCTTCGTAGATTAACCATTATTGATATGAAAACCGATTGGAAAGGAAGTCAATTCAATTGTATAACCACTTTCATTTCAAGTAAGATGTCACATGCTATACAGATTAATTTGAAACCATCAAATCTAGACCATTAAGCAATTTAATTTCCTAGTTGTAAAATCAATGTCCATTTCAAATTCAGACAGCTAAACATTTTAACTATAAGTTGAGTATATTCAAATTGAAATATACACAATGTTTCTAATTAGTTCTTATTACTGACAGACATGTAGGAGGTAGTGTTTCCTAATATTACAGAATCGTCATGCCTCTTGAGGTGATATAATACCAATAAAGGAATCACTTTCCTTTCATAGATATGTTAAGAAATCAAATTCTTGGCCGAGGCGGGCAGATCATGAGGTCAGGAGTTCGAGACCAGCCTGGCCAACATGGTGAAACCCTATCTCTACTAAGAATACAAACACTAGCCAGACATGGTGGTGCGTGTTTGTAATTCCAGCTACTCAGGAGGCAAACGCAGGAGAACTGCTTGAACCTGGAAGGCGGAGGTTGCAGTGAGTTGAGATCGCACCACTGTACTCCAGCCTGGATGACAGAGCAAGACTCCATCTTGGGGGGAAAATAGTAATTCTTTAGAGTTGCCAATGAGATCACCAATGGTAAGCTTTGTATAATTCTGAAAGGGTCACGTTACTTAAGTTGCTTGTAAATAAACTTAATATGAACACATCACTTTTGATTATTTTAAATGTCAACATTTCATGGAAGAAAATGTTTATTTTAGCACTTAACCTTTCATTTTGCATTATTTTTTAAATGCTATCCTAAAATTTTCAACCATTTGAATAAAATGAAGTTTCTATTTTAGTGAGAAAGTAATTCAATAATTAACATATTCTTCAACTATAAAATATTATGAGATAAAGTTTGACTCAAAAGTTAAGAAGAGTTAATGATTTTATCTATTTAAAATAACCACAGTAGTGATAACTCAGCTAAATGAACTCAGTTTTCATATTTTTGACAATTTACAACCTACGTAAAATATGCACACAAATATAAAACATCCAGTAAACTTCATAGGCATCTGTTTAAAAACAGAAAATATTTTAAGATATTTGAGAAAGGAAGACTCATTTAAAACACTGATATTTTACTAACAATATTTTATTCAATACCTATGATGTACCAGATTTTTACCCAGGTTATTGTGAGCATGCAAATAATGTCATGCAACTCTGGAGAAAAAAATATTTGTGACTATGTCTAAGTAGTTAGACAGCCTAGCGATCCTACTGAAACAGAACTTCTGATTTTCATGGCTGCTCCAAACTGCATCTGCTTTATTTCACTGCAAACCCTGCTTATTTTTAAGACAACAGATGTTGCTCACTCTAAGATTGCATGTCTTCCTGTGCTAATTTTCTCTCCTCTCCAATAACTGCCCACCTTTGAATGTGAAATCAGGTTTCATCCCTGCCTTTCACTCATTATTTAATATTTATTTATTAATCAACTAGTTATGCCCCAGATACATACTAGGTGATAGGGGTGTATTCACCTGGGAAGAAGACAGAGAAATCCCTGAACACAAGAAGCTTACAGTCTGGTCAGGAATATAGAAAATCAATGAGTGAAACAAGTAAATATAAAATGAAAGTAGGTGCTATAACAGATAACTTGAGAGGAAAACTTTTAGATGGAACAGTTAAGGAGAGTTTACCTCTAGAGATGACTTTTAACCTAAAACTTGAAGAAGAAGAAGAAGAAGGAGGCCATACGGAAACAATGTGGGGACAGAAGAAGAGAAAAATACTGAAAACGACACAATATTCCACTTGGAAGAAACAGTGAGATTAAGAGCTCTGGGGTTAAAAGCATTTCAGAGAGTCCTAGAAGTAATGGAATGTCAAAGTGAATGGAGCGTGTGAGAGGGAGGAAGTCAGGTATTGGGTGAGGTCGAGGAACACAGGCAGGACCCCAAACATGCAGGGTCTTGTTGGCAATGACAAGGAGTCTGGATTTTATTTTCAGAGTACAAGTAAGCCACTGAAGAACCTTCAAACAGAGAAGTGATTTGATTTAATAAGTTTTTTAAAAAACACCCTGGCCATAGTGACTACAATGTTGAGAAGCAGGCAAGAGAGAACTACCACAGCCCAAATTAAAAATGATGGAAGCAACCAGGTGTGGTGGCTCACATGTGTAATCCCAGGACTTTGGGAAGCCGAGGCGGCTGGATTACCCAAAGTCAGGAGTTTGAGACCAGTCTGGCCCACACGGCAAAACCCTGTCTCTACTAAAAATACAGAATTAGCCGGGTGTTGTGGTGTCTGCCTGTAATCCCAGCTACTCGGGAGGCTGAGGCAGGATAATCGCTTGAACCTGGGAGTCGGAGGTTGCAGCGAGCCAAGATCATTCCATTGCACTCCAGCCTGGGCAACAAGAGTGAAACTCCAACACACACACACACACACACACACACACACACACACACACACACACACACACAAAAGGAAGCTTTTTGACCAGAATTATTTCAGAGATGAGAGAGAAAAATAAGTAGATGTAAGATGAAATGTTGAAAAGGACCTTCTGAAAGGCTTGACTATAAAGAGGCAATGGATAAGAGTAGAAGATGACTTTGATTACATAGGTCGACAATAGTGTTATTTGCTGAGATGCTGGGACAGGAAAGGCCATGGAGGGATATGTGAGTGGGGAAGGAAGGAAGGAAAGGAAAGTAGAATACCGATGTTAGGGGCAGGAGACCAGGAATTGTATTTTGGATATGTTAAATTTAAGATACATATGAGGCATACAAGAGAAAATATTAGGTGTTTGGATAGATGAGTCTGAAATTCATAAGAAAGGTCCATGCTGGAACAGGTGTAAAAAGAGAAAGAAAAGACCGGGCGCAGTGTCTCACGCCTGTAATCCCAGCACTTTGGGAGGCCGAGACGGGCGGATCACAAGGTCAGGAGATGGAGACGATCCTGGCTAACATGGTGAAACCCTGTCTCTACTAAAAAAAAAATACAAAAAATTAGCCGGGCCTGGTGGCGGGCACCTGTGGTCCCAGCTACTCGGGAGGCTGAGGCAGGAGAATGGCGTGAACCCGGGAGGAGGAGCTTACAGTGAGCCCAGATCGTGCCACTGCACTCTCCAGCACAGGTGACAGAGCAAGACTCCATCAAAAAAAAAAAAAAAAAAAGAGAGAGAGAGAAAGAAAATTGGTCACTGAGATAGGAGAAACACCAACAACTTACTCTTTTTGAAGCAGACACAGAAAATTATTTCAAGAAGATAGAATGTATTCACTAAAATGCTTAGAACAATGAAAACAAAAAATTGGCTTTGTCAACATGAAGGTTACATGGAGTGACCATCGTCTCACATTGTCAGAAACTGTCTCACAGTTTCTGTTTGTACATGTCCCAGAGTCATAACTAACAACACTCTTTATTTTTAAATATTTATTAGTTTAAATGATAAAACTCTCTACTCACAGGTGACATTAACAAAAGCTGTGTCAGTTATGAGAACATGGATACCAGATTGGATTAGATTGAATAATAACAGGTAACAAAATCAAAATCTCATATGTGGCAAACTTTTGACATGTTGGCATTGAAGAGGAACAGAATCAAAGTAATATAAGATCTTGAGAGGTGCTGTGTTGCAGCTGAGAAATTTTAAAGCCTTTTTCCTTTTTTTTTTGGAAATGGTCCAGCAGAGAGGAAAAGATGGATAATACAAGAAAATAAAGGTGATCCTGAAGAAGAGAAATCCTTGAAAATGTGAAAAGGGATGGAGTCTAGGGGTTGGCAGAGGGGTTGACTTTGGACAGAATTGGGTCAAGTCCTCCAAGTAGCAAGAGGAATAAACTATTTATCTTAAAACTTGTCCTTCAGATTTGGGACCATTCTATTCTAAACTTCTCCGAAAAGCAACTTATCATGCCATGAGTAGCCACAGTTTTCAAATGGAAGTCTCCAGCTATGCTGAACTCTTTGGACATTTTTAGAATTATTCTGTTTCTGGTAATTACAGAATCACTATTTCTAGTTATTATTTAGTCAATTATATATAAGAATCATTTTGCATAGTATTATTGCATTGTTTCAAATGATAGTTATGAAAATTTCACAAAGCTTTTTCTAAAAAAAAGAAAAAAAGCTAGATCATTTCTTCTTAGCCTTTTGGCTATCAAGTGTAAAATAACTAGATCAATTTTTCTTTTAGCTTAAATTTGGGCAAATTTCATTAGCATTGTGTTTTATTGCAGTACCGTGATAATCAGTCATTAATGATTAGTTCCCTTACAAATAAATACATCTGACAGGATTATCTTGGAATTTACATCTCAATGGTTCCTAGAAGTATTCTGCTAGTGAATCTGTGGATAGGGACTTAATGTATTCATTTTTATTGACATGCGGTGATCATTGAGGCTTTAACAATTAAAGCAACCTGCAAGGTCATAACAGAGAGTACACCAAAGCAGCAGATAACCAACAACTATAGAGAATGTCAATTTGGGGAGAGACTGATGTATATAAGCTAAATGATATACAGACCGCATTATTCCATGTGGGCTCTAGTCAATTAACTGTGAAGACCCTTTTGGAAGTGTGCCATACTTCTAATTACAATGCTTTGAAACTTAAGTTTGCTATTGTATTGATTTAACTTGAAGCTTGCTACCTTCACTATGCTCTCATTATATATTTAAAAAGGCCATATAACAAAAAGATATTTGTCTATTCTTTTTGAGATTTGATGTAAACAAAAGTATATTATTCATTGTAACCCTGATAATACACAATTGAAGGAAGCAAATATGGGCTTGATGTTGTTTGATTCTGAAGTCACCTCAATGAACATAGAATGAGAAAGCACGTGAAAGCAATTATTATGTATGTCAGGCCTCTGAGCCCAAGCCAAGCCATTGCATCCCCTGTGACTTGCACGTATATGCCCAGATGGCCTGAAGTAACCTAAGAATCACAAAAGAAGTGCAAATGCCCTGCCTGCCTTAACTGATGACATTCCACCACAAAAGAAGTGAAAATGGCCGGTCCTTGCCTGAAGCGATGATATTGTCTTGTGAAATTCCTCTCCCTGGCTCATCCTGGCTCAAAAAGCTCCCCCACTGAGCACCTTGTAACCCCCACTCCTGCCTGCCAGAGAACAACCCCCCTTTGACTGTAATTTTCCTTTACCTACCCAAATCCTATAAAACGACCCCACCCTTATCTCCCTTCCCTGACTCTCTTTTCAGACTCAGCCCTGCCTGCACCCAGCTGAAATAAACAGCCATGTTGCTCACACAAAGCCTGTTTGGTGGTCTCTTCACAGGGACGAGCATGACAACGTATACTTCAGAATTCCTTTCCACAAATAACTTTTCACTAATAGAAGAAACTTAAGAAGTAACACTTAATGAAGTAGGATATATTCTTTTCAGACTGGGAAAGGAATTTGATAGTGTTTGTAAAATGACTTGAATTAAGCATTAATTTTCTGAAATAATGATTATTCTAAATGTTTCTCAAAAGTGAGTTTACCTCTCATAACACAACTCACTTTCCAAATTTGAATTTTCTGACATTTTTTGATTCAGTAAACTAATTACACTATGGTGATCTACAAGAAACATTTTAAAGACTTAAATTCAGAGTATCATGTATCTAGCATTTCAAAATGCACTCAACTGGATTGTAATACAAGTTAATAAGAATTAAAATTTATCATTCAATAATTGCCTTCAATATTGCAAGTTTCTCTTAATAAGATAACCATAATCTTTATTTTTATATTTACACCAAAAGATCTCACAGGAAGGTTTTCTAAAAATATGATTAACATAACCATGTTTTATTTTTTAGCAAGGATATTTTTTCATCTCTGTTTTCTCATATGAAATACTAAAATTATAAGCTGTCCACTTTCAGTTTGTTTTCAATATGTTTATGTTAGCATAACAGACAGTTCACCTCTTGGCAAAGATAAGAGAAAAATGAGGCAAGCTAGAATTAAAGCTGAATCAAGTGAATTCTATGCAGCAGAAAGATTTAAGTAGAAATTTTAACTGTAAGTCATTTATACTAGAACTTCTCTTATCAGGTTAAAGTAAAAAAAATCATCAAAAACAAGACATATTTCAGGTAAAATTAAAGGACATGAGTAATTAGTGGATACCTGTTGAAGCCTATACCTGTGATATGCTAATCTTTGTTTCCATAAGTTGTTGAGCCTCTAAAGAACATACATTTGTATGGCTCAGTAGATGTCACTAAATTGCCATGATCCAGTTCTTACTAAAAGCATGCAATCGTGGAAAGAAGCCAATTATACTTTACGATCTTGTCTATTTCTAGCCTATATTATCTTGTTTAAAAAGTGCTTTCAAAATATATTTTGAAATTATTTTTTCTGAAAGAATAAGACTCAGGTCTTTGACTGGTGTACACTTTGAATTTTTATATTCTGGATATACGATAAAATACGTGGATACAATAGCTTCCCAGTAATTCCACGTAAATGCAGCTGCTATGTGCTTCTTTTTGTAACATCTGCCCTTTTTGATCAAAATCCAACCAAAAATACTCTCAAAACTCTTGAGGTATAGATGACTTCTAGACTGACATCAGCTGCATAATTTCAGCTGAACTTCCATAGAATAATAACAAATATCTTTTTCAAAAGAGGAAAAAAACCCAAAACTCTGACGTTAAATGGATGCATCAGGTAAAACCTAAACTATTCTACGGTCCTCTGAGTTGACTAGCAGTGTTAATAATAGCAGTATATTTTATTAGATTAATTTCAGTAATTTTGTAATAGGTAATATGTTTTCAAGTAAAATGATGGGAAATGTCCTACTTTTAAATCTATAATTATTTTAATTTGTCTTTAAAAATAGCCCACAAAGGTGATTGGTAACCAGTTTATCAGAGCACTGGAATAAATTGAATTAAAAATTACAGGCCAGGTGCAGTGGCTCAGGCCTGTAATCCCAGCACTTTGGGAGGCCAAGGTGGGTGGATCACTTGAGGTCAGGAGTTCGAGACCAGCCTGACCAACAGGGTGAAACCCTGTCTCTACTAAAATTACAAAAATTAGCTGGGCATGGTGGCAGGCATCTGTAATCCCAGCTACTCCAGAGGTTGAAGAAGGAGAATTGCTTAAACCACAGAGGTGAAGGTTTTAGTGAGCAGAGGTAGCACCACTGCATTCCAGCCTGGGTGATAGAGCAGGATTCTTTTTTGAAACACTGTCTCAAAAAAGAAAAAAATAAAATACTTAAACATAGTTAATGTCTATTCTAATTAACTGGCCTATGTAGGTTACATTTTAAAATCCTCTTTTCCCAAGTTAAATGATGAAATTTCACTCCTACTGTATCTTTTGTGTTAAAGGAATATATACCACTTGGAAAGGAAGAGAAAAATAGGTTTATGTTACAGGAACATTTCCTTGGTTGAGTAATTATGTAAAATGAAAATCAATTGTTCATTTTTTATTTTGTTCAAGTTAAAGTAAAATCAGTATTCCATGGTCATGTTTTTCTTGACACTACTGACAGGGGTTAATTAAAAGATTAATGGGATCATGTATACATTTCATTAGAAGCAAATTGTTTATGTTTTGGAAAGTGGCTAAATAGATAATTTTTGTTTGTTTGTTTCCACTTCACTGATTTTCCAGCACTCTGAGCCAAAGGTTCCTGCTCTAATTGACACATGTCCTGTTCTTGGTTTCGTTCTTATTATCTTCCAAACGAAGTGAAAAACTTGGATGCTTGCTTACTATAGTGATAATGTTTCCATTGTCTTTGTTCCAATTGTTACTAAAATTAGTGGTTTCTTTCAGACTGCTCTGTGTTTTGAATGCACAATTTGCCACATTTTTATAATATTTTCTACCACTCAAACACATAAGAAGGTATATGATGTGATGATAAAACAATTTTTCATTCCTAGGCATTATGCACTAGTACGTTGGGTGAATCCTGGAGTAGTTTAAGTAATAGATAGTAGAAAGAGGCAATTATTTATAACATGTAATCTGACATGGCATGCATTTTGATGAAGTTATAATTAATAGATAAATAGCATATACATCAGTACATACTTTATAAGCAATGCAATAGATCACTTAAAACCAAGAATAAAAGAAATATGAGCACTTTGGTTCCAATTCAACTACTAAGTGTTATAAATTGTGTTTACTGATTTTTTGTTTTTATCCTAAAGATTGACAGTTATCATATTTTCCCTTATAGAAATCTCATCTTGTTTATTCCACATTGTTTTAGCTGATGTACTCTTCCTCATGGGTGTAAAGCTAGAAAACCTTTTCCAGCTTCCCTTGTCACAAAGTGTCTCCACCTGACTAATCTCTAGCCAACAGAATGCAGAAAGGGGTTGGATTTGCCACTTCTAGTCCTTCCCCATTAAGCCTTTCACCCCTCCCTCAGCATACTGACTGGTGGAGACTCATGTTCTCAGCAGAATATATGTCAAACACTTCAACTAATACAATTTGAGTAAGGTTAAATAAATGAACTTTTCACAAAAATGTGGTCAGAGAATAGAAAAGTCACAAAGGATAGTACAGAATGCCAGGACCACAACATAGTCACTCTGACACTACCTCTACATCTAAAGACTAGAGGAAGAGAGAAGTTATCAGAACAGAGTAGAGGGCCATTTCCCAGGAGCAAAGACCTTGACTTCAGGGAGAGAACCAGCCCATGGGACACAACACAAGGTCAAAGCAATACACATTCAGGCTTTACCCTCCTGCCTCTCTATTTTTTTGCTATGAGGAAAGAATCTGTTCCAGACTTTTCTCCTTGGCTTGAAGGTGGCCGTCTTCTGTCTTCATGGTGTCTACCTTCTGTATGGGTCTCTCTCTGTGTCCTAATTTCTTCTTTTTATAAGAACACCAGTTATATTTTGTTAAGGCCCACCCTGATGAATTCATTTTAACATGATTACCTTTGTAATGACTCTGTAGCTATAAGCACATGTTCTGAGCTGCTGAGGGTTAACACTGCAATGCATACATTTTGTGAAAATCCAATTTAATCCATAATAGAGCCCATTAATTTAATCCACACAGGTTAAGTCTCAGAGGACCAGTGCAGAAAGAAACGGGAAACAAGCTGTAGGGCAGATCCGGAGAAGCCCAGACACTTAGCGCCTATTGTGTACTATAGATTAGCCCACCCTATTAAGGAAAGTGAGTATTCCTTGGATTATTTATCTGATCTCTTAAATATCCTCCAGTAAGACTCTATTGCATGCGATGTAGTTCACAGTTCTTACTATGGCGTTTGATGACCTGTACAACCTTACTACTATTGCATTTTCATACCCGATTCTCATTCCTTCCTACCTAAATGATCTCAAATTATTACCTTCCTCTCTTCTTTTGATACCAGTACTTAGTTAAGGAACACCCTTCTCCTATTATCATCTAACAAATTAATATAATGACATTCAGGCTTTGTATCTGGTTCTATATCACTTGAGAAAATACCTGCCAATGTGTGGATTTCATTGGTACATGTCAGTCTTCTAAAGTGTCACGTCATTTACTGTTTATATAAATTATATGCCCTTTTTCAAAATGCTTTGTAATTTATTGCATGTCTAATGCAATGATTTATTGTATCCAATGCATGTGGATGACTGTACATAAACAAAACTGGTAAATTATTATCTCAAGGATAACTAAAGATGTTCTCATTTGTTCTAGGTTATTCGGCTTTGCAGAGTTTGTAGAATAGGAGCCACCTTCTCCCAAAGAGTCAAACCAATAAATTCTCCATGAGACAGTTTTAGAACTGACAGAGTGTTTGTGAATTACTTACAAATTAGGATTTTGACTCAGAGCTTAAATGTAAGGTAACAAATAAAGGAATTTTTTTAAATTAATGGCAGTATTTTTAATTGGTAGACACTTAGAAAAATCTAAAATCCCATAGTTGAGGAGGTCAGAAAAGCCTAACTTAACTCTATCTTTTAATGCCAAATTCTACCCTTCTTCAAGGACAAGGTAGAAGTTAAGCAGTGACTTTAAATGGAAAAAAAAGAAATAAAAACCCAAAATACACTTGTTATTAAAGACAAATTCAATTATTATATTAATATAATTATGCTTTAGTATATAATTATAATGTAATATATATTAGTGTAATATATGCAATGATTATAAGTAGTGTATAGTATATTAATAACTTAATACAATACATATGCATAATTATTATAACTACACCAACAGACACGAATAAAATATAACATCAGACTCTCATATTTGTGTTTTACAGAAAATACCTGTGCCACTATCTTCAGCTTCTCATCCCCTTCTACCTTAATGTTTTACCTGGCTGTGTTCAACAGTGGAGTGACAAATGCTCACCCACTTGCATTCTGCTTCATGACATACTCTATGCTATTTTTCCGCATTCTAACTTTACTGCTTTATCCCATTTTGACTGTCCCTTTCATTAAAATATGAACACCAGCTATAGTTAATTTCTCACTAAAATAATTTTTAGTATGTGTGCTTTTAGTATCTTTATTATGCCAAAGTATATTTCACCTGATTTTAAGCACTCCATATTTTCCTTCCTGCTTTTGTTATTTTAAGCAATCACACATTTCTTTTTTGAAAGGGCCGTCCTGCTCTGCAGAACAGCTTGTCTTTCCTTGTTCTCAAAAATAATGAGCCAGGTTACTTTTTCATAGAGCAGATTTGTTCTGCTTTTTCTGAGACAGATCTTCATCATGGGCCTAGCACAATTTTGCTGTCCTTTTTCTTCACAGTTCTATAAGAGTATATAAGTCAAGACCCTTCTCCTATATTCATTTTCAAGAGGAAAGACTTATTTCAACAATAACAAAATAAAAGAGGGTAAAATTGGGGCGAATTGTATGCACACCATTTACCTTTACTTATAAGAATATGTTAATGGTCAAAACATTTTAGCTGCAACAATTCGTGAATTGTATTCAACTCACAATTCAGGGTTTTGACTTTCTTTCCCCAGGACTATGTTTTAAAGATACAGAAAAATAAAATTAATGGAGCTTCACTCTTGTACTTTATAGATGATAATCATGGAGAAAATATATTTCTATAAATTTTTTGTTACTTTAAACACACCAAAAATCTGAGAAGAAATATTTCTGAGTTTAGATTATTTAGATCAGATATAGACAGGATATCAACTAATTTTTGATAAAAATAAAAAGCAACGGTGCAAGCAAACTGAAACCAAATTGTAGTCATATAACATAAAAGAAAGTGATTTTTTGGTTAAGTATTCTTAAAAGTGACATTTTGTAATAAGGATAGTGAAAAATATGTATTCTTGGGATTTAAAACATCTTATACATTTAATGTTTCTTTTAAAGGAGACTGATATCTTGTTACTTTAACAATACAAACTGTCCGTGTTTAGTAGAAACAATGATCAGGTCAAGGGGCAGGAGATCTGGGTTCTAATCTTGCTCCCTTACTGACTAGCAATGTGATAGAGAAAGTTGTCCAGCTTCTATGAGTCTCAGCTTTCAAACATGCAAAATGACTGCTACGGGCTGAATTATGTTTCACTCAAAATTAACATGTTGATGTCTCAGCCATCAGTACCTGAGAATGTGACTATATTTGGAAATAGGGTCTTCAAAGAAGTAATATGCTAAAATGAGGTCATCAGGGTAGGCTTTAATCCAATGCGTCTGGTGATCTTATTACAAGAGGAAATTAGCAGACACATACAAAGGGTAGATGATGTGAAGACACAGGGAGAACACAGCCATCTGCAAGCAAAAGGAGACCTCAAAAAAAATCAAACCTGTTGTCATTTTAATCTCAGAATTGTGAGACTAAATTGCAATTGTGAGATTAAATTGCCTGTAGAATAGTGAGAAAATTAATTACCGTTGTTTGAGCCACCTTCTCTGTGATACTTTGTTATGGCAGCCCAGCAACCTAGTAAAATAGGCATTATAAGTTTTATGATGATTAGATGTAGTTATGTGTGTATAAATCATATGGTACACGGTAATTGTTTAGTGTGTGTTAATTAATATTGTTGTTTCTTCTGCTAGTATTTTTCCTGGACACATCATTTATAACTCTTATCTTTACCTGATCTTGAACATACAGCAGTTCTTTGCTGGTAGGGGGAAAACAGTAATTCAATTCATATTACATTTCCCTAGCATGGTTCATGGGACCTGTAACTTCACACTTTCAGATTTTGGAGTGAAAGCAGCCTTGAGATTGTGCCATTGTCTAGTTATGTCATTATCTCTACTTAATCTCCCTGTCTTTCAGTTTTGCATCTGAAAAATGTGGATAATTATAATTGTTTACAGGAATAAATTCATATATATAATATAATTAGTACTTGATAAAAATTATTGATGAAGAAACTGTAATTATGATTTTTTAAAAAAATAATTTTTTTTTTTACTCTTTTCCAACCATGCCTGAGGCCAGGACAGCTTCTGTGGGTTTTCCCTGTGTCTCTCCATGATACCAATCTGTCATTTTGCTTTATTCAGGAGCCCATCTATGTCATTCATGATTTGATTCTTACCACCACCCAAGGCTCATGGACTTGCTTCCCTACAGATGATGGTCATCCCTGCCCAGGGAAATTATTACCTCAGCTGAGATGGCATTTTCCAAAGTGTACTGCCCTCAACATTTGTTATTTAGGAGATTAAAATGATGAAGAAATATATTAAATTTGTGTCTGTGTTATGACACTTTCAAGTATAGTGACACTAAGCATTAAGAAAAAAAGAAAAAAAAAGATGATTTATTAAATAGCATCTCAGAGTTGTTAAAATGCTCATGTTCATTTTGAGTATTTTGGTTGGGGGGTAGATGTGATGAAAGCTTTCCTCAATTTATTTGATGATACATTATTTTTTGGTCAATTGTCTGTAAGAATCTATATTCTAGATAATATAATTTGGGTAGTTGTAGCCTAAAGAAGGTAGAACTTCCTTAAAACCTCTCATTTAACTTTTTTCCCAGTCTCTCTTTAGGATTCCTTTTTTTTTTTTCCTTTTTATTGGCTTTAAATAGATATTTCCTTTTACTAAATAATCTATTGCCAGAAAATAATTTAATCTACATAACAGCTTATGGCTGTGGTATGTGTTGTCAGCATCACTCAAAGAAATAAAAAAGGTGGAGGGAGGCAAGGCACATAACAAAAAAGCATTACAACTGTATTAAAAATTAAAATTTACTAAAATTCAAATGAGAAAAAGGAGAAGTTTACTTATCAGATTGGCAAACTGATTTATTTCAGATGTTCACGAGCATTTGGGGATAGGGTCACCTTCAAACACAGCTTTTGAAAATATTAATAATATACCTTAATTACTCGATCTGGATTGTGGTGGGCCATTTTAATTTCCTTCTTTATGCTTTTCTGGAAGTGCCACATTTTCTACACTGAATATAATTTACTTTGTTCATCAAAATAAATTACCAGTTTAGTTTATGTGTTAACAACTGCCCTATGAGAAAAATGTGAGGCTTTTATGGATCTTTTGTAAATCTCCTTATGTGAGTTCATTGGTAATATAATCCCGGCCAGGCGCGGTGACTCACGCCTGTAATCCCAGCACTTTGGGAGGCCCAGGCGTGCGGATCACGAGGTCAGGAGATCGAGACCATTCTGTGAAACCCCGTCTCTACTAAAAATACAAAAAATTAGCCAGGTGTGGTGGCAGGCGCCTGTAGTCCCAGCTACTCAGGAGGCTGAGGTAGGAGAATGGCGTGAACCCGGGAGGCGGAGCTTGCAGTGAGCCGAGATCTCTCCACTGCACTCCAGCCTGGGAGACAGAGCGAGACTCCGTCTCAAAACAACAACAACAACAACAACAACAACAACAACAACAACAAATAGTGATAATGTAATTCCTATAATATTCTTTTCTCAGTACATTTTTTAGAATATATAGAAAAGCTTGACAGATGTTAATTCATACACATGTACATGTTAATACTAATCAGTATGACCTCAATTTTGAAATGACAAGGACAATATTATGAGGAATAGTCTTTGCTACTTAATGAGATTAAGTGGAAAATAAATAATTATCTTACCTGATAAGCAGTGTATAATTTTGCCCGTCGTCCACTCTAATAGCAGTATTAATGCTTTTAAATTTTGCTTCACCAGGACAGTAAAAGTGGTACTGTTGGGGAAAAAAAGTTTGTCTTCAGTTTTTCAGCATGAAGTTAATACCTTATATTTGCACTGGACTTTATAATTTATCAATATATTTTACATCACTTTGGAGAGACATGAAGTTCGAAACTTAAAGAGAAGTGATAACTGAAGGTTTACAACTAATAAGTCCTATAATTAATATGCACAAATATATGAGTATTATATAGATACAAGTACACATGTATATACATGTACACACACACATCCAGATTGTTTTCCAGTATTCTGAGGAACGTGGCTGGGAAAGGCAACATTCTCTACCAGTAGAAAGCAAATATTCTTGGAATCTTCCTTACATAACAGCAGGTGAGCAAGGCAAAGAGTGGTTAATACAATCTAGAGGACAATATTAATGTCACAGGAAGGGAAACTTTAGATTGAGATATCAGGGTGTCTGGCATTTGCAGAATTATTGTTAATGGCAACTAAGTTGTGATCTACAGAGGAAAAGTCATGTCTATATCAGGTATGATTAACCAAGCATCCCCAGGAAATCCATGGATGTGCTACAGTGGCTTATTAAGCTTCTTAGCAAGCATGTGCCTACATGTATATTGATTATATCATGTCTATTCTTTCCCAGAGAGGGGTTTTAATGTTTTTATTGTATCTAAAAGTGATCTATAACCCACATGTGTTAAGAAACTCACTTGCATTGTGTTTCATAACATGTGCCCCTAGCTGGCTGTATTTAAGTAGATATACCCAAATACTCTCAGATGTAGTCCAAAGATAAAGATAATGCTATGTATTTTAACTTTTAATGATATTTGGACATTGCAAAAGACTCCTTTCCTTTATAAGATTATTTATTGTCAGTTGACTTTAAAAACTCCAATAAGAAGCATTAGGAGAAATTACTGCAGACTTGTAAAATTGTAGGTTAAAATATTTTATGAAATAATGTATTACTAAGACTAATGCATAGCCACTGCTTTCCCTATCAAATGAGAAAAAAATTAATTCACAATAGGTTCAATGAAGATATTTAGGAACTATAAAACTAATTAGTGAAGAGAGGTATAGAATTTCTTTCCCTTTGATTTTATGAAAAAGAAAGGATATATACTTACAGGTCTATAATAATTACTGTTATTTACTTAGTTGTAGGAATTTGTCAGTCTCCATTTTAAGAAAATTTGAGGCTATTTGGTCTTCAGTTAGATGATCAGAGTTCAAATCCCAGCTCTGTTACTTAGGAGTTTTGAGACTTCACATGTGTTTTGTGCTAAAATCTACTCACTTGTAAAATGGGGCAATGTAAACTTTTGTGTGGTTTAAATTGGTAAATGAATAAATATTGTGAAGTAAATATTACAAGTGGGCAAATAAGTCAGTCAAAGTAGAACACACAGAATTATACCTGGGACATAATCATATATGAAGGCTATGAGGGCTAGCTTTTTTTTGGCTCCTTCTCCCAGGCTGGAGTGCCATGGTGCTATATGTATATGTATTATATTACTTCAGAAACTTGGACATTTAAAGAAAATCAAACTAAGAGAATTTGCCTATTTAAATAATAAAGTATAACTCATTCATCCTTTCATGGAAATTCACAACATGTACACTTAAATCACATCATAAAAGAGATGGTAGACCAAATGCTGTTATTATGTTTCATATATTACAATTACATGAGTTAATTACCTTATTGTACTGAGTTATTACAATGATGATTAGGATGACTTCGCTAAACCAGGTATTCAGAGCAGGGATATGAGACAATTTGTTAAGGTAGAATGATGTTGGGAAAAGAGTATGCACTTTCAAATGAAAGTTGGTTTCAAAATGTTATTAGCTTCATAATCTTGGACTTTTGAAAGGTTCTTTTAACGCTTACCAAGTGCAAAGTCAGCAATCTTAAACTTTTTGATCTCACAGTACCTTTGCATTCATAATAATTATTGAGAACCCCAAGGAGTTTTTGTTAACTGGGTTGTGTCTATCAATATTTACACTGCTAAATATTACATCAGACATTTTTAAGATACAAAAATACATAATAAAATGATACATTAGCGATTAGAGCAAGGATATCATTGCATGTCATGTAGCCTCTGGAAAACTCCGCTATACACTTATGAGAGTAAAAGTGAATAAGGCAAATAACACCCCTTGCCTACAGAAAACTTATGAAAATAGGTTTTCTCTTCAGGACCCTCTAAACAAATCTTGGGATTCCTTAGGGATTCCCAGACTATACCTGCCCTTAAGGTTATAAAAATGGTAACAATTATTATCATTGGGAAATTAAGAAATTGGGAAACTACTCAATAAAGAAGTAGAAGAAAAGTTGAAAATAAGTAGAAAAAAAGACAATGAATGTTAATTCAAATCATGTACTGTTTGAAATATTAATATCTAAATATCTATAAACTGAGCTATCTGTATGAGTGTAAATTTTTCTCTGTATATTATATGAGCTCTTAATGACTCTCTCTTGCCTTCTGAATGATATTCTAATTAGGTATATTTTCCACAAAAAACTAGAAACATTTTGAGCAAAATACTCTGACAATTAAATTTTTTAAATTTATAAATATGTGATTAATGAAACTCAGTTAGCTTATTTTTTGAATAAGTTGTTAACTACTTTATATTATTATGAAATCTTTTTTTTTTTTTTTTTTTTTTTTTGCTTAAAAAAATACTTCGTTGTTGGTTCATATATATGTAGAAAGAAATTATAAAAGTAGAGGAAGAGACATCCTGGCTATCAGTATAAAATATAAAGTTTAAATTTTATTTTGAAAATAACCAATAAAGCACATAATTAGAACAACTTTGCATTTTTTTTTTTTTTTTTTTGAGACAGAGTCTCGCTCTGTCGCCCAGGCTGGAGTGCAGTGGCGCGATCTCGGCTCACTACAACTTTGTATTTTTTTAAAAATTAAGTGAACTGAATAACTTACCTTTAAAGTACCATTTTCAATAAACAATTGAATAAAAAATCCATCTACTAAATTTGAGTCTTGTTTGACATAGAGCAGGAGTCCATAGGAGCTGAAGGTCTGAAATTCTAGGGAGATGTTATTTTGTGGATGTAAAACCACATTCTGAAATTCTAGATAGGAATCTCCATAATAGCAAACACAACTGAAATCTGTGGAGTCAGAAAGAAAATACAATTTAGTCTGAAATAAATATTCAATACTTAGATTTCACATTAACATAGCATATGTTTTCTCTAATCATACATGACTCTTTCCTGCCTCTTTCAAGCCCAGGCACTTATTTCCTTTGGAATAGTCATAGCAGTTGTGTCTTGATTTCTTTGTATTTGATGGCTTCATGATGAAATCTCATTGTCAGGCAAGGAAATGAAGATGATTACTCTTCAACACTGCTTTAACTTACATTTTATGTTTTAAGTTAACAGAAAAGGGCACATTTTCTAAATATGTACTTATTTCTTCTTTATATATGATATTGATAAAAAATTATGATTAGTATTTTTAATAATTTGATTTGGGAGGTTTATGAGAGAATGCTAGAGATTGAGAAGCATAGAAGTTGTTAACCTTTTGTGTTAACACTCTAAATTATATGAGTTTCTTAACAACTCTCTCTCACCTTCTGAATGATATTCTAATTAGCTGTAGATTTTCAGAAAAAAATGAAGACACTTTGAGCAAAATATTCCATGATTAAATTTCTTACATTTATAAATATGTGATTAATAAAACCAAGTTAGCTTATTTTTGAATAAGTTGTTAACTACTTTATGTTATTATTAAATCATTTTTTTTGCTTGATAAATACTGGATTGATTGTTCTTGGCTAATGATTCCTGAAACGATGGATGTGAATATCCCCTTTCTTCCAGTTCCTTTCTTCTTTTGCTATTTTCATGACCTCCCCAACTCAAGCTGTCTTTCTCTTTTAAAACTTTCGAATTATGTATTATTTATAACTACTAGAAAATATTATGTATAAAACCATGTGAGTTTTAGTTTGCTGTCTATCATAGGATAATAATCATTTTGATTCCGAACTTTGAAAATTCAAGAAATTTTACATCCTATATGTGCTGTCTTTATTTTGAATTTTTAATGAACTTTTAGAATTACTCCTTTTGCTACGTTTTCAAACTTGTAACAATTTCTAAAGAAATAATCAGCTAAGTCTCAAATTAATTTTTTTCACTAGAAAGAAGAAGGTTCAAAATACTGCCAGGAAACATTTGCACTTCATAGACATAAAAGCATGTGTATATGTGTGTGTGTTTAATCAAGGACTGAGTTCATTAGTGAAGGACAGATTAATGATTGAAAAAATAACAATGTCTTTTCAATTTTGACATTCTAATTTTTTCAGTTGTTAAGTGATAGGGACATATTTTTTTTTCCCCATATAGAGTTTCAATGGTGATGTTAAAAGCATAATACAATAACATTTTAAACAACAAGAAATTGTTTAAAAGATTTCTGGCATTTATTTTAACAAATTGAGAATAAAGTCATATATCAGTTTGATTTAAAGTTCAAATTGTGAAAGAGCATAAAATAATTTCAAAAATTAACATTACAACAAGAATATACTGAATATTGACCAAAAACAAAAAACAAAAAACAAAAAACTATCACACACAAGGGATCAAGGGATCTTCAAAAAGTTCACATAAAATATACATTATTTAAAAACTATGGATGAATTTCACTCATCATAACATGTCTGAACAGAATCTATTTTGAGTTACTAAGAAGGATAAGATATCTGTTTAAAAGTAGCCCCTATCAGAACAACATGAATTCTGCTAAAATTGAAGCAAGAACAAATATCAAATTTATGATGAAGCTTGGGTGGAAGAATGGTAAACTCACTGATGCTTTACAAAAATTTATGTGGACAATGCCCCAAAGAAATTCACAGTTTACAAGTGAAAAACTTGTTTTAAGAAGGGACAAGACTATCTTGAAGATGAAATCCTTAGTGGCTGGCCATCCATATCAATTTTCAAGGTAAAAATTAATCATATTCATGCCCTAATTGAAGAGGACTAATAATTAACAGTAAAAACAATAGTCAACAGCATTGACATCTCAACTGATTCAGGTTACACGACTCTGAATGCCAAATTAAAGTTGAGCAAACTTTCCACTCAGTGGGTGTCAAAACTGTTGTGCCCAGATCAGCTGTAGACAAGAACAGAGTTTTCAATTGAAATTTTAAACAAATAAGAATAATATATTGAAGTATGTCTTTGAAGAGTTGTAACAGGAGATGAAACATGGCTCCACTAGTATGATATTGAAGACAAAATACAATCAAAGGAATGGCTATCAAGAGGTGAAAGTGGTCCAGTCAGAGCAAAAGTGGACCAGTTAAGATCAAACATTATTGATATGGTTTGGCTCTGTGTCCCCACCCAAATCTCATTTTGCAGCTCCCACAATTCCCATATGTTGTGGGAGGGACTCAGTGGGATATGATTGCATCACAGAGAGGGTTTTTCCTGTTCTCTTCTTGCAAGAGTGAATGGGTCTCATGAGATATGATGATTTTAAAAACAGGAGTTGCCCTGCACAAGCTATCTCTGCCTGCTGCCATCCATGTAAGACGCGACTTGCTTCTCCCTTCCTTCCACCATGATTATGAAAAGATATCTGAAAATGTGGAATCGACTTTGGACCTGGGTAACAGGCAGAGGTTGGAGCAATTTGGAGGGCTCAGAAGAAGACAGGAAAATGTCGGAAAGTTTGGAACTCCCTAGAGTCTTTTTGAATGGTTTTGACCAAAATGATATGGACAATGAAACCTGGGCTGAGGTGGTCTAAGATGGAGATGAGGAATTTGTTGGGAACTGGAGCAAAGGTGACTCTTGTTATGTTTTAGAAAAGAGACTGGAGGTATTTTGCCCCTGCCCCAGAGACTGTAGAACTTTGTACTTGAGAAACATGATTTAGGATATCTGGCAGAAGAAATTTCTAAGAAACAAAACATTCAAGAGGTGAATTGTGTGCTATTAAAAGAATTCAGTTTTATAAGGAAAGCAGAGTATAAAAGCAGAGTATAAAAGTATAAAAGAAAATTTGCACCCTGACAATGCAATAGAAAAGAAATTTTTCTGAGGAGAAATTAAAGCCTGCCGCTGATCTTTGCATAAGTAACGAGAAGCTGAATGTTAATCCTCCAAGATAACGGGGAAAATATCTCCAAGGGATGTCAGAGGTCTTCATGGCAGCCCCTCTCATTACAGGCCTCGAGCCCTAGAAGGAAAATGTGGTTTGGTGGGCCAGGCTAAGGTTCTGTCTGCTGTGTGCAGTCTAGGGATTTGATGCCCTATGTTCCAGCTATTCCAGACATGACTGAAAGGGGCCAAGAACAAGAAGCTTGAGCCGTTGCTTCAGAGGGTGGAAACCCCAAGCCTTGGAAGCTTCCATGTGGTGTTGAGCCTGCGGGCTCACAGAAGTCAATAATTGAGGTTTAGGAACCCTCACCTAGATTTCAGAAGATATATGGAAATATCTGGATGCCCAGGCAGAAGTTTGCTGTAGGGGCAAGGTCCTCATGGAGAACATCTGCTAGGACAGTGCAGAAGGGAAATGTGGGGTGGGAGTCCCAACACAGAGTCCTACTGGGGCACCGCCTAGTGGAGCTGTAAGAAGAAGGCAACCATTCTCCAGACCTCAGAATGGTAGATCCACTGACAGCTTGCACTGTGCACCTGGAAAAGCCACAGACACTCAACACCAGCCCATGAAGGCAGCCAGGAGGGAGGTTGCACCCTGCAAAACCACAGTGGTGGAGCCACCCAAGACAATAGAAACCCACATCTTACATCAGCGTGACTTGGATATGAGACACGGAGTCAAAGGAGATCATTTTAGAGCTTTAAGATTTGACTGCCCTGCTGGATTTTGGACTTGCATGGCACTTGTAGCCACTTGGTTTTGGCCAATTTTTCCCATTTGGAATGGCTGTATTTACCCAATGCCTGCCCCATTGTATCCAGGAAGTAACTAACTTGCTTTTGCTTTTATAGGCTCATAGTAGGGAGGGACTTGCCTTGTCTCAAATGAGTCTTTGGACTGTGGACTTTTGAGTTAATGCTCAAATGAGTTGAGACTTTGGAAACTATTGGGAAGGCACAGTTGGTTCTGAAATGTGAAGATATGAGTTTTGGGAGGGGCCAGGTGTGAAATGAGAAGATTTGGCTCTGTGTCCTCACCCAAATCTCATCTTGTAGCTCCCATAATTCCCACATGTTGTAGGAGGGACCTGGTGAGAGATGATTGAATTTGGGGGCAAGTCTTTTCCATGCTGTTCTTGTGATTATGAATGGGTCTTCCAAGATCTGATGGTTTTTTTTTTTTTTTTTTTTTTTTTTTTTTTTTTTTTTTTTTTTTGAAAGGATCAGAAACTTTTATTTTGTAAATTGTAAAGGTTTATGTGCCTGTTTGTTCTTTTTTTTTTTTTTTTTTTTTTTTTTTACATTTCTGCAAATTTTATTCATGGTAGGTGCTCTATACAGGTATACCATTTTACATTTTTTTTTTTTTTTTTTTTTTTATTATACTTTAAGTTCTAGGGTACATGTGCATAACGTGCAGGTTTGTTACATATGTATACTTATGCCATGTTGGTGTGCTGCACCCATCAACTCGTCAGCACCCATCAATTCATCATTTATATCATGTATAACTCCCCAATGCAATCCCTCCCTCCTCCCCCCTCCCCCCTCCCCATGATAGACCCCAGTGTGTGATGTTCCCCTTCCCGAGTCCAAGTGATCTCATTGTTCAGTTCCCACCTATGAGTGAGAACATGCGGTGTTTGGTTTTCTCTTCTTGTGATAGTTTGCTAAGAATGATGGTTTCCAGCTGCATCCATGTCCCTACAAAGGACGCAAACTCATCCTTTTTTATGGCTGCATAGTATTCCATGGTGTATATGTGCCACATTTTCTTAATCCAGTCTGTCACAGATGGACATTTGGGTTGATTCCAAGTCTTTGCTATTGTGAATAGTGCCGCAATAAACATACGTGTACATGTGTCTTTGTAGTAGACTAATTTATAATCCTTTGGGTATATACCCAGTAGTGGGATGGCTGGGTCATATGGTACATCTAGTTCTAGATCCTTGAGGAATTGCCATACTGTTTTCCATAATGGTTGAACTAGTTTACAATCCCACCAACAGTGTAAAAGTGTTCCTATTTCTCCACATCCTCTCCAACACCTGTGGTTTCCTGACTTCTTAATGGTTGCCATTCTAACTGGTGTGAGATGGTATCTCATTGTGGTTTTGATTTGCATTTCTCTGATGGCCAGTGATGATGAGCATTTTTTCATGTGTCTGTTGGCTGTATGAATATCTTCTTTTGAGAAATGTCTGTTCATATCCTTTCGCCACTTTTTTATGGGGTTGTTTGTTTTTTTCTCGTATATTTGTTTGAGTTCTTTGTAGATTCTGGATATTAGCCCTTTGTCAGATGAGTAGGTTGCAAAAATTTTCTCCCATTCTGTAGGTTGCCTGTTCACTCTGATGGTAGTTTCTTTTGCTGTGCAAAAGCTCTTTAGTTTAATTAGATCCCATTTGTCAATTATGGCTTTTGCTGCCGTTGCTTTTGGTGTTTTAGACATGAAGTCCTTGCCCATGCCTATGTCCTGAATGGTACTACCTAGATTTTCTTCTAGGGTTTTTATGGTATTAGGTCTAACATTTAAGTCTCTAATCCATCTTGAATTAATCTTCGTATAAGGGGTAAGGAAAGGATCCAGTTTCAGCTTTCTACTTATGGCTAGCCAATTTTCCCAGCACCATTTATTAAATAGGGAATCCTTTCCCCATTTCTTGTTTCTCTCAGGTTTGTCAAAGATCAGATGGCTGTAGATGTGCGGTATTATTTCTGAGGACTCTGTTCTGTTCCATTGGTCTATATCTCTGTTTTGGTACCAGTACCATGCTGTTTTGGTTACTGTAGCCTTGTAGTATAGTTTGAAGTCAGGTAGCGTGACGCCTCCAGCTTTGTCCTTTTGACTTAGGATTGTCTTGGCAATGCGGGCTCTTTTTTGGTTCCATATGAACTTTAAAGCAGTTTTTTCCAATTCCGTGAAGAAAGTCATTGGTAGCTTGATGGGGATGGCATTGAATCTATAAATAACCTTGGGGAGTATGGCCATTTTCACGATATTGATTCTTCCTATCCATGAGCATGGTATGTTCTTCCATTTGTTTGTGTCCTCTTTGATTTCACTGAGCAGTGGTTTGTAGTTCTCCTTGAAGAGGTCCTTTACATCCCTTGTAAGCTGGATTCCTAGGTATTTTATTCTCTTTGAAGCAATTGTGAATGGAAGTTCATTCCTGATTTGGCTCTCTGCTTGTCTGTTGCTGGTGTATAAGAATGCTTGTGATTTTTGCACATTAATTTTGTATCCTGAGACTTTGCTGAAGTTGCTTATCAGCTTAAGGAGATTTTGGGCTGAGACGATGGGGTTTTCTAAATATACAATCATGTCATCTGCAAACAGGGACAATTTGACTTCTTCTTTTCCTAACTGGATACCCTTGATTTCTTTCTCTTGCCTGATTGCCCTAGCCAGAACTTCCAACACTATGTTGAATAGGAGTGGTGAGAGAGGGCATCCCTGTCTTGTGCCAGTTTTCAAAGGGAATTTTTCCAGTTTTTGCCCATTCAGTATGATATTGGCTGTGGGTTTGTCATAAGTAGCTCTTATTATTTTGAGGTACGTTCCATCAATACCGAATTTATTGAGCGTTTTTAGCATGAAGGGCTGTTGAATTTTGTCAAAAGCCTTTTCTGCATCTATTGAGACAATCATGTGGTTCTTGTCTTTGGTTCTGTTTATATGCTGGATTACGTTTATTGATTTGCGAATGTTGAACCAGCCTTGCATCCCAGGGATGAAGCCCACTTGATCATGGTGGATAAGCTTTTTGATGTGAGGCTGAATCCGGTTTGCCAGTATTTTATTGAGGATTTTTGCATCAATGTTCATCAGGGATATTGGTCTAAAATTCTCTTTTTTTGTTGTGTCTCTGCCAGGCTTTGGTATCAGGATGATGTTGGCCTCATAAAATGAGTTAGGGAGGATTCCCTCTTTTTCTATTGATTGGAATAGTTTCAGAAGGAATGGTACCAGCTCCTCCTTGTACCTCTGGTAGAATTCAGCTGTGAATCCATCTGGTCCTGGACTTTTTTTGGTGGGTAGGCTATTAATTGTTGCCTCAATTTCAGAGCCTGCTATTGGTCTATTCAGGGATTCAACTTCTTCCTGGTTTAGCCTTGGGAGAGTGTAAGTGTCCAGGAAATTATCCATTTCTTCTAGATTTTCTAGTTGATTTGCGTAGAGGCGTTTATAGTATTCTCTGATGGTAGTTTGTATTTCTGTGGGGTCAGTGGTGATATCCCCTTTATCATTTTTTATTGCATCTATTTGATTCCTCTCTCTTTTTTTCTTTATTAGCCTTGCTAGCGGTCTGTCAATTTTGTTGATCTTTTCAAAAAACCAACTCCTGGATTCATTGATTTTTTGGAGGGTTTTTTGTGTCTCTATCTCCTTCAGTTCTGCTCTGATCTTAGTTATTTCTTGCCTTCTGCTAGCTTTTGAATGTGATTGCTCTTGCCTCTCTAGTTCTTTTAATTGTGATGTTAGAGTGTCAATTTTAGATCTTTCCTGCTTTCTCTTGTGGGCATTTAGTGCTATAAATTTCCCTCTACACACTGCTTTAAATGTGTCCCAGAGATTCTGGTATGTTGTATCTTTGTTCTCATTGGTTTCAAAGAACATCTTTATTTCCGCTTTCATTTCGTTATGTACCCAGTAGTCATTCAGGAGCAGGTTGTTCAGTTTCCATATAGTAGAGCGGTTTTGATTGAGTTTCTTAGTCCTGAGTTCTAGTTTGATTGCACTGTGGTCTGAGAGACAGTTTGTTATAATTTCTGTTCTTTTACATTTGCTGAGGAGTACTTTACTTCCAATTATGTGGTCAATTTTGGAATAAGTGCGATGTGGTGCTGAGAAGAATGTATATTCTGTTGATTTGGGGTGGAGAGTTCTATAGATGTCTATTAGGTCTGCTTGGTGCAGAGATGAGTTCAATTCCTGGATATCCTTGTTAACTTTCTGTCTCGTTGATCTGTCTAATGTTGACAGCGGAGTGTTGAAGTCCCCCATTATTATTGTATGGGAGTCTAAGTCTCTTTGTAAGTCTCTAAGGACTTGCTTTATGAATCTGGGTGCTCCTGTATTGGGTGCATATATATTTAGGAGAGTTAGCTCTTCCTGTTGAATTGATCCCTTTACCATTATGTAATGGCCTTCTTTGTCTCTTTTGATCTTTGATGGTTTAAAGTCTGTTTTATCAGAGACTAGGATTGCAACCCCTGCTTTTTTTTGTTCTCCATTTGCTTGGTAGATCTTCCTCCATCCCTTTATTTTGAGCCTATGTATGTCTCTGCATGTGAGATGGGTCTCCTGAATACAGCAGACTGATGGGTCTTGACTCTTTATCCAGTTTGCCAGTCTGTGTCTTTTAATTGGAGCATTTAGTCCATTAACATTTAAGGTTAATATTGTTATGTGTGAACTTGATCCTGCCATTATGATATTAACTGGTTATTTTGCTCGTTAGTTGATGCAGTTTCTTCCTAGCCTCGATGGTCTTTACATTTTGCCAAGTTTTTGTGATGGCTGGTACCGGTTGTTCCTTTCCATGTTTAGGGCTTCCTTCAGGGTCTCTTGTAAGGCAGGCCTGGTGGTGACAAAATCTCTAAGCATTTGCTTATCTGTAAAGGATTTTATTTCTCCTTCACTTATGAAACTTAGTTTGGCTGGATATGAAATTCTGGGTTTAAAATTCTTTTCTTTAAGAACGTTGAATATTGGCCCCCACTCTCTTCTGGCTTGTAGAGTTTCTGCCGAGAGATCTGCTGTTAGTCTGATGGGCTTCCCTTTGTGGGTGACCCGACCTTTCTCTCTGGCTGCCCTTAAGATTTTTTCCTTCATTTCAACTTTGGTGAATCTGGCAATTATGTGTCTTGGAGTTGCTCTTCTGGAGGAGTATCTTTGTGGCGTTCTCTGTATTTCCTGAATTTGAATGTTGGCCTGCCCTACTAGGTTGGGGAAGTTCTCCTGGATGATATCCTGAAGAGTGTTTTCCAACTTGGTTCCATTTTCCCCCTCACTTTCAGGCACCCCAATCAGACGTAGATTTGGTCTTTTTACGTAATCCCATACTTCTTGCAGGCTTTGCTCATTTCTTTTTCTTCTTTTTTCTTTTGGTTTCTCTTCTCGCTTCATTTCATTCATTTGATCTTCAATCGCTGATACTCTTTCTTCCAGTTGATCGAGTCGGTTACTGAAGCTTGTGCATTTGTCACGTATTTCTCGTGTCATGGTTTTCATCTCTGTCATTTCGTTTATGATCTTCTCTGCATTAATGAGTCTAGCTGTCAATTCTTCCACTCTTTTTTCAAGATTTTTAGTTTCTTTGCGCTGGGTACGTAATTCCTCCTTTAGCTCTGATAAGTTTGATGGACTGAAGCCTTCTTCTCTCCTCTCGTCCAAGTCATTCTCTGACCAGCTTTGATCCGTTGCTGGTGATGGGCTGCGCTCCTTTGCAGGGGGAGATGCGCTCTTATTTTTTGAATTTCCAGCTTTTCTGCCCTGCTTCTTCCCCATCTTTGTGGTTTTATCTGTCTCTGGTCTTTGATGGTGGTGACGAACTGATGGGGTTTTGGTATAGGTGTCCTTCCTGTTTGATAGTTTTCCTTCTGACAGTCAGAAGGACTCTCTGTTGGTCTGTTGGAGATTGCTTGAGGTCCACTCCAGACCCTGTTTGCCTGGGTATCAGCAGCAGAGGTTGCCGAAGATAGAATATTGCTGAACAGCGAGTGTACCTGTCTGATTCTTCCTTTGGAAGTGTCCTCTCAGGGGTGTACTCCACCCTGTGAGTTGTGGGGTGTCAGACTGCCCCTAGTGGGGGATTTCTCCCAGCTAGGCTACTCAGGGGTCAGGGACACACCTGAGCAGGCAGTCTGTCCGTTCTCAGATCTCAACCTCCGCGTTGGGAGATCCGCGGCTCTCCCCAAAGCTGTCAGACAGAGTCGTTCGCGTCTGCACCGGCTCCCGCTACTTCCCCTGTTGGTCTTCAGCTGTGCGCTGTCCCCAGAGGTGGAGACTACAGAGACAGGCAGGCTTCCTTGAGCTGCTGTGAGCTCCACCCAGTTCGAGCTTCCCAGCGGCTTTGTTTACCTACTTAAGCCTCAGCAATGGCGGGCGCCCCTCCCCCAGCCTCGCTGCTGCCTTGCGGATAGATCGCGGCAGACTGCTGTGTTAGCAGTGAGGGAGGCTTCGTGGGCGTGGGACCCTCCCGGCCAGGTGTGGGATATATTCTCCTGGAATGCCTGTATGCTTACAGCGCAGTATTGGGGTGGGAGTTACCCGATTTTCCAGGTGTTGTGTGTCTCAGTTCCCCTGGCTAGGAAAACGGATCCCCTTCCCCCTTGCGCTTCCAGGTGAGGCGATGCCTCGCCCTGCTTCAGCTCTCGCCGGTCAGGCTGCAGCAGCTGACCAGCACCGATTGTCCGGCACTCCCTAGTGAGATGACCCCAGTACCTCAGTTGAAAATGCAGAAATCACCGGTCTTCTGTGTCGCTCGCGCTGGGAGTTGGAGACTGGAGTTGTTCCTATTCGGCCATCTTGCTCCGCCCCCTGCCTGTTTTCGATCTGATGGTTTTAAAAACAAGAGTTTCTCTGCACAATCTCTCCCTTGGCCTGTTGCCATCTACGTAATATGTGACTTGCTCCTCCTTGTCTTCTGCTATGATTGTGAATCCTCCACAGCCATGTGGAACTGTAAGTCCAATAAAACTCTTTCTTTTGTAAACTGCCCAGTCTCAGTTATGCCCTTATCAGTAGCATGAAAATGGACTAATAGAGTCATTAAAAAAGATTTCTGGGGGATGCTCAAGACATTTTTCTTTTTGACTTTCTGGAGGGCCAAAGAAGGATAACATATTCCTATTATTACAGTGTTTTAAGAAAGTTAGTCAAAGCTCTAGCAGAAAAAGGCCCAGGAAAGCTTCACCAGAGAGTACTACTCCACCATGACAATGCTCCTGCTTATTCCTCTCAAGAAATTATGGGTAATTTGTGAGATTTTCAGTAGAAAATCATTAGGCATTTACCTTATAGTTCTGATTTGCCTCTTTCTGACTTCTTTTTTTTTTTTTTTTTTTTAATCTTTATTTTCCTTCAGTTAATAATGTAAAAAGCCTGCACTGACATGGGTAAAGTCCCAGGACACTCATTTCCTTAGAGATGGACTAAATGGCTGCTATCATTGCTTGTAAAAGTGTGTCGACTTTGATGAGGTTTATGTTGAGAAATAAAGCTTATTTTTAAAATGTTTATCTAATATCATTTTTCATAATATTTTGAAGTCTTTCATATTAATTTATAGCTTTTAGGAAGAAATATATCACCTAACTGACAACAACAAACTCAAAAACTCCTTAATATTATTAAGATATGTATTTTATAGACTAATTTTTAAAAAAATTCAGTGGCTTTTTCATTGTGTGACTAATTATCTGTATGGAAACCCATATATGCACTCAATTGTAAAGTACTTGAGAGTATGCTGGGTTTATCATTCTATTCCAGGAACCTAGCACAATATATGATTCTGTTAAGCATCTGAAAGCACATACTATAGCTTGGATGCTTGTCCCCTCCAAATCTCACATTTAAATGTAATCCCCAATGTTGGAGGTGGGGCCTAGTGGAAGGTGTTTGGATCATTGGGGATGATCCTTTATGAATGTCTTGGTGCCATCCTCACAGTAACGAGTGAGTTCTCACTCCAAGTTCACATGCGATATGGCCGTTTAAAAGAGTGTAGTACCTCCTCTCTCTCTGTCGTTTCCTCTTTTGCCATGTGATACCCTGCCTCCCCCTTCACCTCCACCATGATTCCTGAGGGCCTCACCAGAAGCGGAGCAGATGTTAGTGTTATGCTGATACAGCCTGCAGAACCATGAACCAATTAAACCTTTTTCTTTTGTAAATTACTCAGCCTCAGGTATTTCTTGATAGCAACACAAAACAGACTAACACACTATCTAATAGAAAATATAATTGCTTTTGTTTAAATGTGCTTGGAAAATTATATAGTTAAATATAGATTTTAAAAAGTCAGGAAGATTATTTTGCATAGTGTTTTCAATCGTATTTGTGGTGTTTTCTATTCAAATATGTAAGTACAGATTTTATTTTACACTTCCCTCAGCAAAAATTTTAAACAGATGAGAATAATGATTATAGCGAGCACAGAATAGCTTTGTGAAGAAAACATAAATACTGAGATTATTTTCAGTAATAATGGGCTAAAGTAAAATTATAATTCTATATATTTTTATTATCTAGAATTAAACAATAAATTTCTGCACTTAAGTTTTTACCTTCCTAAATAGAAGAAACTTTATCTGAATTGTATGGATTCATATTATGATTATACCTATAATTTTTATGCTTTTGGTACAAATAACCAGAAATTCTAATTCCAAATAGTATCAGCAGTAAAGAAACAAAATAGTTTAAATAAAAGGAAGTTCAAGAATAGGGTGGGTTTTCAGATGGATGCAAGTTTATGGAAAAGCTTTACTGACTTCTCATAAAAGACCTAGATTACTTCTGTCTCTCCACTCTGATATTCACAGGCTGAATTTTAATATGAGACTTGCTTTATACCTGATTCCAATGTGATGGCCAGTCACTCCATTTCCAAAACTGTTCTTCTGTCATAAGAGGAAGAAAGAATGTTCTCAAGGTAAAGAGAACCTTTTCTAGAAGTTAAGTGGCTAGAACTGGGTGACCAATGAAGCTGTCTGCTGGAGATGAGGACAGGTTCAGCTCCCATTGAGAGCTATGGACTGGGGTTCATAATGTGCAAAACTGGCATTCGGTTAGGAGGAAAACCTCAACATCTAATTCCAGTATTTCTCCAGATTCATGAATTATTTCCTGGCTTATATCTGATTGTCAGATTATAGACTTAAGATGCACAGTCACATATCCAAGCTAAAGATATTAACTTTCAACTTCAACTTCCTGCCTCTGTTTCTCTTTATATGCAGTAGCTCTTGCCTTTATTTCTAGAAACTCATATTGAGTTTATGGATGAGTCTAGCCATTTAAAAATTTACTTGAAACATGGTTATTGCTAGACGGGTAGTTGCCAGTATTTTTTTTTCTTTTTTTTTAAATGTGTAATTATTTAAGTTTGCAGTGCATACTAATAGTCATTCCTATTGCATGAGAATAAGGACAACTTAAAAGTTGTGTAAGAGAAAAATCAGGAATCAATGACCCTTCCCTCTCTACTGCAACGAAGAGAGGTTTTTTAATAGAATAGAAAAATAATAGAATACATGTATTTTAGAAGAAATGAATAATAGAAACTCTGAAGTATATGTGTGTATATATGTATATATAGAACAAAATAAAACAAATGAATATATTTCTCTCAGCTAAATTATGAACATTTACTCTAAGACAATATATTCCTTTATATTTGTTTTACAAAACAAATACGTATATTTTTAAAGTGTAAAGGAATGTTAGCTTGGGGCATTTTGCTTTTTTTGTTGTTTGTTTTTGTTTTGGTTAGCAGATCATAAAATTCTATATCAATTTTTAGGAACCGAGTCTTTCTTATAGTTAGTGTTTCTCTGTACAAGATTAAACGTGAAAGTTGGAATATTATGAGAGAATATTTGAATGCTAGGATTATCTATAAATTTGATACTTTGGTAATTACTCGGTGGTGATTGCGTAGCTTAAGATATGTATGATTTAGTCCCATGTCTGGTAGTTATTGCCAGTATAGTATAACCCATGAGTAACTGCCCAAAGAAAGAGTAATCATGTATTACTCTCTGCAGTATGTATCATTAGATAAATGTTAGAAAACATTTTGCAACCAAAATGTGAAATGATCCCTTTCTCCAGGTTTCTTGAAAACAATATCTAAGAAATAACAATGGAAATTTATAATATATGTGTATGGGGGTTGCTCACGTACATTTGCAACTTTTTCTGTTAAGTGAAGTATTAGTTTGAGAAAAAACTTTATGTATGACACTTAAATATAATATTGAAAGGGTTACTATCCTGTTTATGAAGAAACCTGTATTACATCTTGATTATTGATTCTAACATTAAGCAGATTAGCAACTGTGTATTACCCACAGTTACTGTCTATAACTTGTGTCTCTTTGTGTTATTTCTGTAAAGAAGAGCTTGAATTTTATCATTACAAAATCTCTGCATATTTTATACTTTATATTTCTGTGTTCTACAAATTGTGTCTAATTCACCTTAAATCCAACTTTACATAATCCATTTCAGGTCGTCCCAATTAGTTTAATACCCACTAACAGATCAGGATAAAGTAGGAAAATTAGCATTTATTTGTTTACTATGTGATAGGTTTTATTAGAAGCTTTACATATGCTTCTTGAAATTCTGATTTTTTTTTCCTGGCAATGTAAAGGTTTATGCTATATAAGAAATAATACCACACATCTACAGCCATCTGATCTTTGACAAACCTGAGAAAAAACAGAAATGGGGAAAGGATTCCATATTTAATAAATGGTGCTGGGAAAATTGGCTAACCATAAGTAGAAAGCTGAAACTGGATTCTTTCCCTACTCCTTATAGGAAAATTAATTCAAGGTGGATTAGAGACTTCAATGCTAGACCTAAACCCATAAAAACCCTAGAAGAAAACCTAGGTAATACCATTGAGGACATAGGCATGGGCAAGGACTTCATGTCTAAAACACCAAAAGCAACGGCAACAAAAGCCAAAATTGACAAATGGGATCTAATGAAACTAAAGAGCTTCTGCACAGCAAAAGAAACTACCATCAGAGTGAACAGGCCACCTACAGATTGGGAGAAAATTTTTGCAATCTACTCATCTGACAAAAGGCTAATATCCAGAACCTATAAAGAACTCAATCAAATTTACAAGAAAAAAACAAACAGCCCCATCAAAAAGTGGGCAAAGGATATGAACAGACATTTCTCAAAAGAAGACATTCATACAGCCAACAGACACATGAAAAAATGCTCATCGCCATCAGAGAAATGCAAATCAAAACCACAATGAGATACCATCTCACACCAGTTAGAATTGTAATCATTAAAAAATCAGGAAACAACAGGTGCTGGAGAAGATGTGGAGAAATAGGAACACTTTTACAGTGTTGGTGGGACTGTAAACTAGTTCAACCATTGTGGAAAACAGTGTGGCGATTCCTCAAGGATCTAGAACTACAAAATACCATTTGACTCAGTCATGCCATTACTGGATATATACCCAAAGGATATAAGTCATGCTGATATAAAGACACATGCACACGTATGTTTATTGCGGCACAATTCACAATAGCAAAGACTTGGAATCAACCCAAATGTCCATCAGTGACAGACTGGATTAAGAAAATGTGGCACATATACACCATTGAATACTATGCAGCCATAAAAAAGGATGAGTTTGTGTCCTTTGTAGGGACATGGATGCAGCTGGAAACCATCAATCTCAGCAGACTATCACAAGAACAGAAAACCAAATACCACGTGTTCTCACTCATAGGTGGGAATTGAACAATGAGATCACTTGGATACAGGAAGGGGAACATCACACACCAGGTCCTATTGTGGGGGGTGGGGAGGGATAGCATATACCTAATGTAAATTAAGAGCTAATGGGTGCAGCACACCAACATGGCACATGTATATATATGTAACAAACCTGCACGTTGTGCACATGTACCCTAGAACTTAAAGTATAATAATAAAGAAAAGTTATATGAAAATGTTTCAAAATAAGTTATAAAATATTTGTTTCTTTAATAGACTTCCACAGATTCATTAGTACATTGACCATAAGTCACTAATTTATACAAAGCATATTTTAGAGTAATTATTAATCATAAAATGCCAAAAAAGTTTACAAAACAATTAATAATACTGAAATAAAAGCTAGACTACACAGTTTAAGATTTGCAGAGACTCCTAAATGTGGCTAAAGGAAATATATACGCAATAGTGGCAGATTATATGAAAATAGATTATTGCAAGGAAATCTCCAGGAGGACTAGTCAAGTGGTTAAATATATATATATTTTTTTTCTGAAAGCAATCAATGATCTTTTTGAAGGGAGGCGAAACATCTATAATCATAATATTTCTCTTCACCACTAAAAGGAGATTGATTAGGAAAAAAATTCTTTAATAGCAATGTGTAAGGATAGGAAGTAACTTTCTAAAATAAAAATCAAATCATGCCACTCCCCTGCTTAAAAACATTTGTTACCAGTTGGCTATGACAAAACTGTTTAGTATTCACTCTGTATAGAATCCTTCCACCCCTGCCTTTGGCCTTGCAATGTAGAGTACCAATTATTCTAGGATGACATACAAAACAGTCATCCTTCCTTTATTATTCTGTGTTACTAGCTCTGTCAGGCAGCATTCTTCCATGTATATGAATCTGTTTCTGGGCTCATTATTCGATATCATTTGACAGATTGTCAACCCTGAGCCAATCAAACACAGAGTTAATTGGATTTATGATGAGATTTCATATAGGATAGGTCAAGTTCTGCATATTGTTCTTCTTCTTCAGGGTTGTGTTGCTTTATTTTTGCCCTGTGCCCTTTTATATCAATACTGAAATCAGCTACATATGCAAGCATCCTATTATTATTTTATTACATAAAAACTCATTAGAAATTAGTTTGAATTCCTTTTATTTTACAGAAAATGTATATGTGCACTTCACCCTTGAACAATAGAACAATATGAATTTGATCTGTACAGGTCCACTTATATGTTAATTTTTTTTTCAGTAAATACATTCTCTACGCCCAATTGGTGGGTTCTGTATCTGCAACCAAATACCAATAAAAAATACAACATGTATACCTGTGGTATAATAAATCTATATGTAGGGTTGTGTGGGGTACACTTTTCATATGTGGGGGTTCTCCTGGATTTTTGTAGTGCCAAATGCACTTCTTAAGTATCCACAGATTTTAGTATTTGTATGTGTGGGAGTTTTGGAACCAACACCCACCACAAAGAGATATGTAGGGATGACTCTAATTTATATCCTTGTGATACTTTATCTTCTTGTGCGTGGATGCAGTAGATGTCTCCCTTATATGACAGTTTCTATAACATTTTTAATGTAGTTGCATAATTTCTCTTCATAAAGATCATGTGCTTACTTTCTCAACTTATAGAAATCTTATTAATTTGTTGCCATTTTAAAATATTTTATAGCATATATTTAACTCATTGTATTGATGTATAGACATGCAATTCATTTATATATTGAGCAATCTTGTTGAACTCTTCTATCTTTATTTATTTTTGTGTTTGTGGAGACAGGATCTCTCTATGTTACCCAGGCTGATGTTGAACTCTTGGGCTCAGGCAATCCTCCCGCCTCTGCCTCACAAAGTGTTAAGATTATAGGCAGGCATGAGCCACCACACCCAACTACTTTTGTTTTTAATAATATTATATCATCTGTGAATAATGAGACCTTTCTTTTTTTTCTAATTCTTAAAATAGTTTATTAGTTTATTCCCTGCCTAGAACCTTCAGAAACAACACTCAACTGAAATAATGACAATAAGATTACTTTTCTTGTTTTGATTTTTCAGGTAAGGCTTTTAAGTTTTCACATTTGAGTTTAAAATTTTCTGTTCTTTTGTATTATTATTATTATTATTATTTTATTTTACTTTAAGTTCTGGGATATATGTGCTGAATCTGCAGGTATGTTACATAGGTAGACATACCATGGTGGTTTGCTGCACCTATCAACCCATCATCTAGGTTTTAAGCCCCACATGCATTAGGTATTTGTCCTAATGCACTCCCTCCCCTTGCCCCACCCTCCAGATAGGCCCTGGTGTGTGATGTTCCCTTCCCTGTGTCCATGTGTTCTCATTTTTCAAATCCCACTTATGAGTGAGAACATGCAGTGTTTGGTTTTGTGTTCTTGTGTTATTTTACTGAGAATGATGGTTTCCAGCTTCAGCCATTTCCCTGCAAAGGACATGAAGTTTTCGGTTCTTTTATAAGTGATACCCTTTAACTCATTAAGAAACTTTCCTTCTATTCTTAGTTTGCTAGAAATTTTGGCAGAATTTAACATTAATTATGTTTGTTCACTTACTGATATGATTATATTGTGAGCAACTTTGGTATTTTAATATTAAACCACTTGTTTATCCCAGGAATAAATCAAGTGTTCTGATGGTATGTACATATATGAATTTCATTTTTAATAATTTATATTTAGGATATTTGCATCTATGTTGACGACTGGCATTGCCTCTGAATTTTCATTGTTCATGATACTCTTTCTGATTTTCATACCAAAGTTTTATTTAGCTTCTTTAAACAAATTTGGTAACATAAATTTCTATATGAGTTTTAGTTGACCCATCACTCAAATTCCATGTCAAACTACAAAATTGAGAATTTAACAACATCCTAACCTAACTACAAAAGGTTTCATTTATGTATTAAGAATCAGAATATTATAGTTGAAATGGATTGACTTCAAGAAGACTTAGTTTTAATATTAATTTGGTACCTTACTTTGTGAGTCATTTCACCTCTCCACTTTCCTTACTTTTCCTTACCTTTATCCATAAAACTAGGGTATAATTTATTATAAGCCTGTAGTTACAACAGGTCTAATTTTAGCTAGGCCTCTTGAGTTTAATTATGTACTTTATCAATTACATATATGGAATCTTGGAGAAATATTTTAACCTCCTTGAATATTTCTGTTTTTTCATCAATACCATGGCTGTAAGAGGGTTGCTGTGTTATACTATATAAGAACACTAGAAATCATAATTTGCTCCAGTTTGTATTTAGGGAAGAAAACCTCTTCTTGTAATAAAATAGAAAGTATTTGCAACAAATATTTCATTTATAAAGGGTTTTTTGTTTTTTTTTCAGGCATGTGCTCTAAATTCTTCTGAGGCATATATTTGGAAAAGTCGGAAGCACATGGCATTACCATACTAAACAGATCTGGAAGGAGCCCTAAGCCCACTGTGGTACATAAAAGGCTCTCATTTCCCATCATTATAAAAGCAGCTCACATTTTTAACTGTTTAATTGTTAAAGCTATAAATTTTACTTATAAGAATAATGCATGTTACATTGTCCTTTACTCTTTACATAGCACTTTTACATACATTACCCAATTCATTCTAACTTCAGTCTGAAAAGTGTGTAAAGCCAATGTTCTTATGACCCTTTTTGATGTGTTTATTGCTATAAACTTACCCTTTAGAACTGTTTTTGAGGTAACCCATAGGTTGTATGCTGTGTTTGCACTTTTGTTTGTCTTAAGAAAATTTTAAACTTCCTTTCAATTTATTTATTAACTTCTTAGTTGTTTAGAAGCATGTTAATTTGTATGCATTTGTTAATTTTCCAATATTTCTTGTGTTATTGATTTCACACTTTATACCATCATGGTCAAAATGATACTTGATATGATTGCAGTCTTCTCACAGTTTTAATAATTTTTGTGGTCTTATATATGATCTATCCTAGGGAATGTTTTGTGTTTAGTTGAAAAAAATGTGTACTCTGCAGATGTTAAATACAATTTTCTGTATATGTGTCTTTAGTTTCATTTGCTCTAGAATGTAATTTAAGTTTCATGATCCTTTTCTGATTTTATGTTTAGATAATCTGTTCATTGCTAAGAGTGAGGCATTGAAATTGCCTACTATTATTATATTGCAGTCTATCTCTCCCTTTATATCTATTGATATTTTCTTCACGTGTTTAGATCCTCTGCTGCTTGCTGCATATATTGTTATATCCTCTTGTTGAACTGACCATTTTATCATAATATAGTAACATCCTTTGTCTTTTTAAAGTCATTTTTGAATTAAAATCCATTTTATCTGAAATATGTACACCTATTCTTTCTTTTGGTTTCCATTTTTCTGAAATATCTTTTTTCAGTTCTTCATTTTCAATCTATGGGTCCTTACAAGTGAAATAAGTCTCTTGTAGGCAGCATGTAATTGGGTCTTTTTTCCTCCTGTGTTTGTCATGCTATGTTTTTGACTGGAGAATTTACTCCATTTACATTCAAGGTAACTATTGATAGATGAGGACTTATAACTGCAGTTTTCTAGCTTTTCTGTAAATCCTTTCTTGTTGCTTTTTATTTTGTGTGTGTGTATCTAAAGGATTTTGCTTTGTGGTTACCATGAGCCTTATTATATAAAACATTTTTGTAGTTATAATAGATTATTTTAATGAATGACAACATAACTATGATCAGAAAGAATAAATCTCTACACTTTGACTCCATTTACGCCCCACATTGTAAATTCATGATATTACAAGTTACATTTTCTTAAATTACATATACCTTCAGAAATTATTGCACCTATTATTTTTGATGGTTTTTCAAAACTTTAGACTATGGATATATAAGTGATTTACATGCCACCCTCACAGTACTATAATATTCTGAATTTGACTGTATACTTACTTGTACTAGTCAGTTTTACACTTCTAAATGTTTTTGTGTTGCTTAGTACCATTATTTTAGCTTGAAGAACTAGCTTTAGCATTTCATCTAAAACAAGTCTGGAGGTGATAAACTCCCTCAGGCTTTGTGTGTTAGAAAAGTCTTTATTTCTCCTTTATTTCTGAAAGTTGGCTTTGATGGGTAAAGTAATCTTGGTAAATAGTTTGTCATTTTCCTTTTTCTTCAGCACTTTGACTCCATCATTCCACAATCTCCTGGCCCATAAGGTTTTGGCTGCAAAGTCTGCAGCTAGATGTGTTGAAACTCCTTATATTTTATTTGCTTCTTTTCTCTTGACGCTCTTAGCATCCTCTTATTATCTCTGAATTTTTTTTTTTTTTTTTTTTTTTTTTTTTTTTTTTTTTTTTGAGACGGAGTCTCCTTCTGTCGCCCAGGCTGGAGTGCAGTGGCACGATCTCAGCTCACTGCAAGCTCTGCCTCCCGGGTTTACGCCATTATCCTGCCTCAGCCTCCCGAGTAGCTGGGACTACAGGCGCCTGCCACCTCGCCCGGCTAGTTTTTTGTATTTTTTGGTAGGGACGGGGTTTCACCATGTTAGCCAGGATGGTCTCGATCTCCTGACCTCGTGATCCACCCGTCTTGGCCTCCCAAAGTGCTGGGATTACAGGCTTGAGCCACCATGCCCGGCCAATTTTTTTTTTTATCTGGGATTTTTTTTTTAATGTAATATTTGCATATTTCTCCAGGTTACTAAAGATATTAGTAAAAACTAATTTACTAATATTAGTACTACTCTACCATCTTGTTCCACCCCCCCATGGAAATCCTCTGATCACCGTATTTTTATGCTAAATAACCGAGGCTTTGTGAAGGTAATTTGATCAAAGTCATGGAACTTAGACATGGGCTTTGTTCATCAAGGCACATGTTTTTTTAACACCAGTTTTATCCTGTGTGAACAGACTGTTTATTATGTTAAACACAGTCTTTGCAATACTTTAAAAATACTTATTTCTAAGATGTCCAATGTGGTTCCTTATGCGAATTCCAGATCGAGAGAGTGGTATAACAATTAGCATTAGTGAATGCATAAACACTGCTCCACTTACCAATGAGTTCCAAAATGTTTCATAAGCTAGCTTTTTAGAATTATGTTTTTAAAAAATAATTTATAAATATTAAACTCATAGCAAGGTCATAATAATTTGAAATTAACTTACATTTAATCTTTGAAATGACTTGTATACTCTTTTTCCTTTTCCTTCTTCTGTTGTTGAATGTATAAAGAATACCATAGGCTATACAGGGTTTTATAAGTAGGCTGAAAGTCTATGCACTATTTAAAAGGTAATATTGTGAGATCAGAGGCGGCCAGAAAACCCCCCAGGCTAAAACAACAAGGTTATGTGGAAGTACTGGCCATTCTCTACCACTGACCTGTACAACTGGAAAACCCAGAATGCCCGGTTCTCTGACAACCCCAAAGACCTAACAGCCCTCCTAGACAGTGTCATGTTCACTCACCAGCCCACCTGGGATGACTGCCAACAGCTCCTCCGAATTCTGTTCACAACGGAGGAACGGGAGAGAATACAGGTAGAAGCTAGGAAGCTGGTTCCCGGAGATGACGGTCAACCAACTGCAAACCCTGACCTCATTAATGCAGCATTTCCCCTGACCAGGCCAGCGTGGGACTACAATACAGCAGAAGGTAGGGGAAAACTACTCGTTTATCGCCAGACTCTAATGGCGGGTCTCTGGGCTGCAGCTCGCAAGCCCACCGATTTGGCTAAGGTATACTCTGTTTTACAGGGAAAAACAGAAAGTCCCGCTGTTTATCTAGAAAGACTAATGGAAGCCTTTAGACAGTATACACCTATAGATCCAGAGGCCCCTGAGAATCAGGTAGCAGTTGTTATGTCCTTTGTCAATCAGGCGGCCCCAGATATTAAGAAAAAATTACAAAAATTAGAAGATTTGGAAGGAAAACAGGTCCAAGACCTTCTTCGCATAGCGCAGAGGGTTTATAACAACAGAGATGCTCCAGAAGAAAGACAAATCAGGGCCACCGAGAAAATGACCAAGGTCCTAGCAGCGGTCGTCCAAAAAGAACAACCTCCGCCGGCCGGTACCCAATCTATGCGTGCCCCTAGACACAACTTGAGCAAAAATCAGTGTGCTTACTGTAAAGAAAGTGGCCACTGGATTAAAGACTGCCCCAAAAAGAAACAGCACCAGCCAGGCCAGGGACAATGGCAGCCCAAATCCATGCCAATATTGGTTACTCAAGATGCAGAATAGGGAAGACGGGGTTCGGTCCCCCTCCCCGAACCTAGGGTAACTTTACAAGTGGAGGGGTCCCCAGTCCAGTTCCTGGTCGATACCGGGGCCCAACATTCGGTCCTAGTCAAGCCCTATGGAAAGTTATCTTCCAATTCCTCCTGGGTTCAAGGAGCCACAGGAATTAAAAAATATCCATGGACAACTCAGAGGACAGTGGACTTGGGAACCGGGAAAGTGTCCCACACCTTCCTAGTCATCCCTGAAAGCCCTTGTCCCCTGTTGGGAAGAGATCTGTTGACAAAAATGGGGGCCCAGATCCACTTTCAACCGGAAGGGCCCAAAGTGACTGATTCCCATAACAAGCCACTATCTATCCTTACTATAACTCTAGAAGAGGAATATCGGCTTCATCAGGGGTTGACACCTCCTAACCAAGATATGGACTCCTGGCTCCAAAATTTCCCAGAGGCTTGGGTGGAAACGGGTCTAGTGCTAGCAAAACACCGTCCCGCCATTTTTGTTGAGCTTAAGCCCGGAATAGACCCTGTGCGGGTACGCCAATACCCAATGGCCCTAGAAGCCAGAGAGGGAATTATGCCACACATACGCTGACTCCCAGATCATGGAGTCCTGCTCCCCTGCCACTCACCATGGAACACTCCACTGTTGCCAATACGAAAACTTAACAGTAAGGAATACCGGCCAGTACAGGACTTAAGGGAGGTCAACAAATGAGTAATAGACATACACACATGACAGTGCCAAACCCATACAGCCTCTTCAGTACCTTGAGCCCTGAAAATCAATGGTATACTGTTCTAGACCTAAAAGATGCTTTTTTAAGCCTGGCTTTAGCCCCTAAAAGCCAAGAAATTTTTGCCTTCGAGTGGACAGACTCTGAAAGAGGCATAAATGGCCAACTGACATGGACCAGATTGCCACAAGGATTCAAAAACTCCCCAACTCTGTTTGATGAAGACCTACACGAAGACTTGGGTGAGTACCAGCACCAACACCCCAATATAACTCTCTTGCAGTATGTTGATGATCTCTTAATAGCTGCAAAGTCCCCAGAGGCCTGCATCCAAGGAACCAAAAACCTCCTAAAAACCTTGGGAAACCTAGGTTATCGAGTCTCAGCTAAAAAGGCCCAAATCTGCAAGCCAGAAGTAACCTACTTGGGGTATCTACTAAGAGGGGGGTAGCGTTGGCTAACAAATGCCCGAAAAGAAACTGTCCTACAGATCCCCAGACCACAGACAACACGACAGGTGAGAGAGTTCCTGGGATCTGCAGGGTTCTGCAGACTTTGGATACCTGGCTTCGCTGAACTGGCAAAACCCCTCTATCAGGCTACCAAAGAACAACAGCCCTTCAATTGGACTGAAGAGGCTGAGCTGGCTTTCCAGCAAATTAAAACTGCTCTGCTCTCAGCCCCTGCACTGGGTCTTCCGGATGTCTCTAAGCCTTTTCACTTATACGTAGACGAAAGCCGGGGCATAGCAAAAGCAGTTTTAACTCAAAATTTGGGTCCTTGGCGTAGGCCAGTTGCATATCTCTCAAAGAGACTGGACCTGGTGGCTGCAGGATGGCCTCCTTGCCTCCGGATGATTGCAACGACAGCCCTGATGGTCAAAGATGCTGATAAATTGGCCATGGGCCAAGAATTACAGGTCACCACCCCCCACACTGTCGAAGGCATCCTTAGACAGCCCCCTGACTGATGGCTCAGTAATGCTCAGCTTACCCATTACCAGGGACTGTTGCTGAACCCCCTCAGAATAATATTCAAACCCCCAATGGCCCTAAACCCAGCATCGTTACTGCCAGACCCGGACCTAAGTAAGCCGCTCCACAACTGCGCTGAAATACTAGCCCAGGTACATGGAGTCAGAGAAGACCTCCAGGACTGGCTGCTGCCAGATACAGACCTCACCTGGTTCACTGACGGGAGCAGCTTTGTTCACCAAGGACAGAGGTATGCGGGGGCGGCAGTAACCTCAGAGACCGAAATAATTTGGGCTGAGCCATTACCTCCGGGAACATCGGCTCAAAGAGCTGAGTTAATTGCCTTGGCACAAGCCCTAAAACTGGGCAAGGGCCGTAAACTGACAGTATATACTGACAGCCGATACGCCTTTGCCACCGCCCACATCCATGGTGCTATAAACAAAGAAAGGGGACTTCTCACAGCTGAAGGAAAAGACATTAAAAACAAAGAAGAAATCTTAAATCTTCTGGCTGCCCTTTGGGAACCCAAAAAGCTGGCTATCGTCCACTGTCCGGGACATCAGAAAGCCGCTAACCCGGTCACCCGAGGTAACAACCTGGCCGATCAGACTGCAAAAGAAGTGGCCAGAACCACCCCTCAGCTACTGACTCTTCAGCTGCCCAATCCCGGCCCCAGAGAATTGCCGCCTCACCCAGACTACTCAGAGGACGACCTTCAGTGGATGAGTAAGCTCCCTGGAACACAGGTCAGTAATCTGTGGTGGAAAGACTCTAACAACAATACTATCCTCCCAGAAAAGCTAGGACAGCAGGTAATAGAAAACATCCATCGGAGCACTCATCTAGGCACACGGCGGATGCTAGATTTAATTCAACATACTGGACTAAAAATCAAAAATGCCTCTGAAAAAATAGACGCCACGGTTAAGAACTGTGTAGTGTGCCAACTCAGTAACGCCAGACATGGGACCCAAACCATGGGAAAAAGAAAAAGGGGAGATAGACCTGGGATATATTGGGAAATTGACTTTACTGAAATAAAACCAGGAAAATATGGATAGAAATATTTATTAGTTTTTATAGATACATTTTCAGTATGGGCGGAAGCTTTCCCGATGAAAAAAGAAACTGCACAGATCGTAACCAAAAAGATCTTAGAAGAGATCTTGCCCAGGTACGGCTTTCCAGTCATGATAGGGTCGGATAACGGGCCGGCCTTCGTTGCAAAGGTAAGTCAGGAATTGGCTTCCATACTCGGGGCTAATTGGAAACTACATTGTGCCTATCGACCCCAAAGCTCAGGACAGGTAGAAAGAATAAATAAAACATTAAAAGAGACCCTAACTAAATTGACCATGGAGACTGGCACTAACTGGGTAGTCCTCCTCCCCTACGCTCTGTACAGGGCACGTAACTCTCCCTATAAACTAGGACTTACCCTTTATGAAATGTTTGGCAAACCACCCCCTATTATCCCCAATCTAAAAGACAACCTCCTCAAAGCTGACACAGATAATGGTCTTGAACTTTTGTTTTCCTTACAAGCCCTACAGAAAGTTCATGAAGAAGTTTGGCCAAAATTAAAAGAACTGTATGAAGCTGGGCCTCCACCCATTCCACATCAGTACAAACCGGGAGACTGGGTCCTTGTCAAGTGCCACCGACAGGAAACCCTAGAACCCCAGTGGAAAGGACCATTCCAGGTGATCCTGACTACGCCTACAACCCTCAAAGTAGAAGGTATCGTCGCCTGGATCCATCACACCCACGCCAAGCCTGTAGACCCGTTCTCAGACCTTGTTAAATCCTCAACGGGTGAGACAGCGACCTGGATGGTTGATCGGACTAACAAAAACCCTTTGAAGCTTGTTCTGCGCCGTCAACAACCCAAACTGTAACTATGACACTTATTTCTCTTATAGCTCTTTTACTCTTATGGACACCCTGTTGGGAAACTCGGGCAAATCCAGCCACATCCCCCTTCGCCTGGCGTTTCTTCCTGACTGAGAACTCGACCAATTATGCTCAGACAGAACAAAAGGGCTATCTATTAGGCACTGCCGATTGTCCCCCCGGGGGTTGTAGCTCCCCCATCTATCTAAATTTCACTGACTTTAAAAACCACCCAGGAAAAGCAGCACCTGCAATTTGCTTTCTTTTTGATCAGACATACTCTTATTGTAATAATTCATGGGTAGAACAAAGTGTCGGCTGTCCATATAGGTCCTGCAAAATCCACACTGTTAAAATCCTAAAAGCTTCTGAGTCCCTACCCACTCAAACATGGCAGTCACATAATTTTTTTAAAACTACATCGGGCTACACCTGGGTCATTTGGGACCCCTGGGACCCCCGGTGGACATCCCAACAAAAAGGAGCCATGTACTTAACTTCAGGGACTACCTGGCCCAGCAGCTGTCTCTTCCTTTGGCGCTCCCTCATTCAGATCCAGACCACCCTCCACACAGCTATACAGAACCAGGAAAAGGAGTTAAACGTCCAACTTTCAACTTTAACTTCTACCCATTCCTTTTCCTGGTTATCCCTACTAAAAGAAGGGTTAGAAATTGCAAATGCTACTGGCTTAGGCAACCTCTCTGCATGCTTCCTCTGCGCAGCCTTAGGGCGACCACCGCTAACAGCCGTCCCACTTCCGGGTCCTCCTAACACTTCTCTCAGCCCTGATAACAGCCAAATATCAATCCCTGATGTCCCCTTATTCCTGAACCCTGGACAGACACAGGTCTCCTTCTGTTATTCAAGCACTGGCTCTAGCCTCTGTAATACAACTTCTACTCCTAACTCAACCCTCTTCACCCCTCCCGGATCCTTTTTCTGGTGCAATGGGACCCTGTCCAAGAACCTTTCCACTAAGGCCACTACGGCCCTACTGTGTCCCCCTGTCACGCTAGTCCCCCAATTAACCTGGCACACTCCTGCAGAATTTTCAAGATGGGACTCCGCCCCTTCCCCCAGACCAAAACGAGCTATATTCCTTCCCCTAGTAGCCGGAGTCTCACTCACTACATCTCTAGTTGCTGCAGGCCTAGCTGGGGGAGCTCTGGGGCACTCCCTTATCAGCACTGCAAAACTCTCTCAACAATTCTCCATAGCTATGGAAGCTTCTGCTGAATCCCTTGCCTCATTACAGAGACAGCTGACTTCCCTTGCCCAAGTTACCTTACAAAATCGCGGTACACTAGACCTATTAACGGCCAAAAAAGGAGGAACCTGTCTCTTCCTCAAAGAAGATTGTTGTTTCTATATAAACGAATCTGGACTCGTGGAAACATGAGTTCAGCAGCTGCACAAACTCAGCTTAAAGTTGCAGAAACAACAATTCACTTCTGCCGCCAACAGCTGGTGGAATTCCTCTATATACTCCCTTTTAGTGCCCCTCATAGGACCGTTCATAAGTATACTTCTTCTTCTCACTATAGGACCATGTATAATAAACAAACTAACAAACTTCATAAAAGAAAGACTCAACACTGTTCAGCTTATGGTCCTGAGAGCCCAATACCAACCTGTAGTCACTGAAACCTTTGAGTCAGACACATAAGACCCAAGATTGGCTCTTGAGATACCAGAGAGAGGGGGAAATGTGAGATCAGAGGCGGCCAGAAAACTCCCCCAGGCTAAAACAACAAGGTTATGTGGAAAGTCCCTAGCTGCGTCACGGCCGTTTGTGGTCTGGCCAAAGGGCGGGAACGGCCGTTATGGTGTAACCAAAGAGCGGGAACCAATGAACAACTGACTAATGTATAACTTTAAATGTCAGCCAATTGTAAACTTACAACTGTAAAAATCCCCTGTTTCTCTGTAACTTGTTTGTGCCTGTCTATAAAAATGGCTGAAACACCGAGCCCGGGGTCTCTCCCTAGGAACTGGTGTCTAGCGGGAGAGATCCGAGTTCGAACTCGAAATAAAGCGAACTCTGCTGCTTGGCTTTGACTCTGGACTCTGGTGGTTGCTTTTGGGTCATCGTGGGTCTGGGCATAACAATATGATGAGAAAAATGTATTTCTGCAGTTAAATGAGAGTATAAGAACACTGGGGAATCCTTATTTTTTCTTAAACCTTTCATCTCGTGTATTAGGAGTCTCTAAAGATAGAGAACCAATAGGATATACTTATATTTGAAGGGGATTTTATTAGAAGAATTAACTCACTGCCACAAGGTGAAGTACCACAATAGGCTATCTGAAAGCTGAGGAGCAAGAAGCCAGTCTGAGTCCCCAAACCTCAAAAGTAGTGCAGCCGGCAGTCTATGGCTAAAGGCCCGAAAGCCCCTGGAAAATCACTGGAGTAAGTCCAAGAATCCAAGAGCTGAGTCTGATGTTTGAGGGCAGGAAGCAGCCAGCATGGGGAAAAAGATGAATGCTGGAAGACTGAGCAAGTCTGGTCATTCCACTTTCTTCTGCCTGATTTATTCTAGCTGCACTGGCAGCTGACCCAAATTGAGGGTGGGTCTGTCTCTCACAGTCCACTGACTCAAATGTTAATTTCCTTTGGCAACACCCTCACAGACACACCCAAGAACAATACTTTGCATCCTTCAATCCAATCAAGTTGACACTCAATATTAACCATCACATCTCCTGACCAAGTAATATCCAGGAAAAAAAAAAAAAAAAAGACAAAACACAAAAAACTAGTGACTCAGGGGATTTTCTGTTGTGCCAGGACTCTTTCCTCAATGACTTTTATTCAAATTTTGGGTGGAGCCCATTGTTTCAATGCCAGGTCCCTATATTACTATTTTTTTCTTACAATTTCAACAGATTCCATTTTCTAATTAGAAGATTGGTAATAACAAAATATTTTTAAAAAATATATTGAATGAGAAATTTTGTCATCTCAATGTGCATAATTATAATACACTATGACACAAAATGTGGATAAATATTAAGTAGTTATGTTATATAGTCTTCAGAAGCCGTTAGATTTATGCTATAATGATTATCCATAATACATCTGAAAATTAAGGACTTAGCAAGATATAAAAGTTGATCACTGGTGTGTGTGGCTTGTTTAATCTCTAGTGAAACAAAATAAAAATGCTACTCTCAGTACTATTCCCATATGCAACATAATCAAATAATCTGTCTCAATAATGTATGTTACAATTAACACAAATTGGAAAATCTCATTCCTAATTTTCCAGATATCTTGCTGCTTGTTTGAGGCAATGTTTAGAGAGTCAAATAGATTTCTTATGCTTAATAAAAGTGAACAATTATTTACTCATATATGATTAGATAGGATCATACATTATTTGTATTTACTAACCTAATATCTTTGTAAAGTATATTTTATTTCATAATCTATCACTGTGCTTCAAAAATGCCTATGGAGTAATAGTCTCCCTCAAGCTGTCTTGGAAATCATCAGCTTTAATTCTTCTTAATGTTCACATTTTCTGATAGTTAAGAGGAGGTATAGAGGTGTTGATAGGGATTTTTCATATTTTACCTTATTTCTAGCAATCAGGTTTTAATCAAATGTAATTTTCAACTCTGCATCTGACTCTTCAACATTGTTAAAAATTCAGCACTGATTTCTACTATTACCAGCAGCTGGCTGCAGAGGAAGGAATGGAAAAAAAAAAAAAAAAAACATATTCATGCTTCTAAAAATATGGGGATATCGGTATACAAAGACTATGCAAATAAAAAAAGTACACGTAATATTATGTTGTGCATACACACACACGTAAACATAACGCACAAACACGGGGCAGTCCTTAATATGACTCCCACTGATGGGAGTGGTTCCTGCAGGTGAATATTTCCCCTCAGGCAATATTGGAGACTGGAAGTTTCATGTAAGGAAGATTTATATTGAGAATGCTGCTTGTTGAAAACTCTAAGAAGGCTTATTGACCATTAACATTTTAGTATGCCTTTTGGTTATCCACAAGTTTATGATTAAAATAAGTTAAGGCATTAACCACATAAATATGATTTTTTTCTCAATTATTGGCATTATGTGACATTCTTTTCAACCATTACTCCTCCTGGATTATATTGTGAAGAAAGGAAATGAGAGAGGACTGACTGATTGATTGATTGGTTGATTGTGAGAGTGCAGAGGGAAGGTTTACAAGTCAAAAAACTGCAGTTGCCAACATGGAGATGATCAGCCAGGGAGGGAAGGCTTAGGAGAAATGACTAGCAGGGGTTTACATAGGGTCATAGTCTGGTGGTGGCATTAATGGAAGATTGAGGAATAAGTACATTAAATATAGATTTTTGTGCTCTTTAGACACATTTAAAAAATATTTTGCCTTATTTTCTTTGTATTCTAGTGACTGTGGAAATTCCAGTGGTTTAACAGAAATGCACATTTATATTACTGAAAGCTGATTGAGAGCAATAATTTTAACAGTAGGAATATTGGATCTCTACTCAGAGGACCTAGTATGAATGTGGACTCATTACTTTACAGTTGTGTAAATTTTGGAAACAATATGATAATATGTCTATAGAAAAATTGTCATTTTAAAATATTTTCAATATGATAATTTCGGCAAGTTTTTGTTTTCAGGACACATATTTTGAAAATTAATTTTATTTTGATTTTGAAGAAATAATTTGGAACTCATACTATTAAATAAAAAGGCTAAGTTGTTTTTCCTTTATTAAAATAAGCAATACATCTCCTTTCTAGAAACTCATAGATATTTTACATTACTTATCTATATTATACTTGTAAATGAATGGACAAAAAATAAAACATTGAAGAGTAACAATTTGTGTATAAAATGCTTCCAAATGTGTTTGTCATTTATTAGAGTTTCTCAAAACTGTAACAAGCACTTAATATTTCTATTTTTACTGTTATAAAACCCTACTTCACAATTTTATTGAGGAATAATTTCATAGTGTAACCTAGAATAAATCCTTTTAATTTTAAAGTTGTGTAAGATACAGATGTATTGACTAAACTTAATTTAACTTGGATGACATAATGCTTAGAGAACAAATTGCAATCAAAATGGGAAATATAAAAATAGCATTTAATTAAGAAAATATCTTGTACAAATGTGAAGCTTCTTGTCATCTGGATGTCCTTGTACATCTCACTGGGCTCAGTGGGTTATGGAGAATTCTCTGACATATTAAGGTTAAAAATTGTGCAATTTTATTCAAAGACTGCTGGATATGTCAGCACATAGATGGGTTGGTGAAAAATGTATCAACTTGAAAACATTTAACTAGTGGAATTTTTATTCCACTTTTACTCACCCTTCTAGTTATGTGGTGTTGCCACTTCCTGAGTCTTTTGTGAATGTATGCTATAAATCATCATGCTTCTCCACTTTTCTCACTGCCAGTTTCAGATTCCAACTTCTCAGATCTCCCAAGTCTGTTAATACTTGTTTGTTTTTTAGTTTCTAAGATTTTGTCTGTTTTCTCCTCCTGTCTTATTCTAGTGGGTTGCTAGCTTTAACAAATATTTTACTATTTGTGGGATTTCAGGAGAGAGTACAGGTAAATCTATGTAAATTAATTCATTATCTTCAACTGGAATGATAATTTTTATTATTTTATATCTTTCATTTAAAAAGCTATCAAAATTCTTTTCTACTTCTCTACAGAACTGCTTTCAAGTATAGCTTATTCTCAGCTTTAATCTTAAAGGTACATCCAAAATATGTGCAGACTCTGCCTCCCATATCAGGATTATATTACAATTCCGACCTTTGGTTTGTTAAAAATATAAGTTTATCAACAGATGCTAGCTAGGCCTGTGGTCAGCTATCCTTCTAGGGAAACATTCTACATTATAACATATTGCACTACTTTTCATTTAAATATACAAATATTAGTTAAGCCTCTGCTGTCTTCAGGTTGATCCTTACATTCTAGAATTGCCTTGATAATAATTTTCAGTACAGGGCTTTATATAATATTGTAAAGCCAATGGGAGACTTTGAATATTTGATATTTTAAAATTTCAATTTTTGAAAGTTAGGGAAAAGTGAAAATAATGCAATTAGCTGCATAACTTAGTGAAAAATATAAGAGCGTAAGAGAATATTATGCTTCACTCTATAAGCATGTCACTGTGAATGTAGAGTCAAACAAATGAAATCAAAAACGAAAAAGACACATTACAAATAATACTATGGAAATATAAAGGATTATAAGAGATAGAAAATGAGAAGACTGAATCAGTAACAATGTGTTTCTTATCAAACAAAATCCCCACTGATGGCTTCACTGCTAAATTCTACCAAAAATTAATGAACTAATACCAATTCTTATCAAACTCTCCCAAAAGATTAAAGAGGAGGGGATACTTCTAAATTCATTGCATGAAGTTAGCATTACCCCATTACCCTTATATCAAAGCCAGATAAGGTCACAATAAAAAGAGAAAATTACAGACCATTGTCCTTGGAACATAAGATACTCCTACATACGTCTCACAAAATACTGGCAAATCAAAATTTAACAACACATTAAAATGATTGTTTTCCATGAACAAATGGGATTTATCCCAGCAATACAAGGATGGTTCAACCTACCCAAATCTATAATTGTGACACATTACATTAACAGAACGAAGGACAAAAATCATATGATCATCTCAATAGAAGCAGAAAAATCATTTGACAAGACTCAGTATTCCTTGTATTCTTGAAGATTGCAAAAAGTATACATTTTAAGTGTTACTAACACAAAAATTGATATGTGAGATGATATATATGTTGATTAGCTTGATTTAGCCATTTTACAATGTATAAATATTTCAAAATATTGTGTTGCACATGATAGATATATACAATTTGTGTCATTTAATATATTTAATTTAAATTCTAAAAATCTGTTAATCTGAAGACACTAAAGTAAATAAAGGAGAGAAAAGTCAGAAACAGCGAGAAGACATTTGTATAACATATAACTGACAGAAGATAGGTATCCAAAGTTCACTACAAACAGATAAGCTAAAACTTCAATAGTCTAATAAGATAAAAAGCAATTAATCCAGTCAAATAATTGTGTAAAGTCTTAGAAAAACTCTTCTTGAAAGAGAAAATACAAATTTCTAATAACATGGGACAAAATGCTGATATTTATTAGTATGCAGGGAATACAATATCTCTGATTAAGATTTTTTATATAACCACCTTATTGGCAGAAATCTTTTTTTTTTTTTTTTTTTTTTTTTGAGACGGAGTCTCGCTCTGCCGCCCAGGCTGGAGTGCAGTGGCCGGATCTCAACTCACTGCAAGCTCTACCTCCCGGGTTTACGCCATTCTCCTGCCTCAGCCTCCCGAGTAGCTGGGACTACAGGCGCCCGCCACGTCGCCCAGCTAGTTTTTTTTTTTTTTTTTTTTTTTTTTTGTATTTTTTAGTAGAGACGGGGTTTCACCGTGTTAGCCAGGATGGTCTTGATCTCCTGACCTCGTGATCCGCCCGTCTCGGCCTCCCAAAGTGCTGGGATTACAGGCTTGAGCCACCGCGCCCGGCCGGCAGAAATCTTACAGTCTGAAAATTTCAGGTGTTTTCAAGATTTTAAAATAGCTTGAACAGTTATATAATGTCGGTAGGGCTAGAAATAGATGATGGCATTTGAAAACCTGATTTGACATAGTTAAGAAAAATTTAATGTTTTTACCCTCTATGATCTAGCAAGTCCACTTGTATGTTTACATCCTGAAGAAACTCTTGCTTATATGTACTAGGAAGCATGAAATATTCATCAACATGGTAAATGCTAATGAGTGAAATGTTGATCAAAGGTAATAATTAGGGCCTGGAGATTGATCAGCTCAGTCTGCCACAGCTGGCATCTGTGCACACCATCTGGAGGAACCTGAGGGCAGTACCACCCCACTTACTACCACCACAGACGACATCCATGCACACATTCTGGGAACATGAGAATGAGCCCGCTTTCCCAGCACCACTGCTTGTGTGCATTGTTGGGAACCTAGGTATAGGCTTTCTCTGCACACTGCTACCAGAATATGGAAGTATCATTCAGAGGAATAAGGAAGTGCCCACCCCATCGACAGCTGACACCTGCATGCACCTTTTGGGGACCCAGGGATCAACCTACCCAGCTTGCACTGCCACTGCAGGCATCTATCTGCATATACCACCCAAGGGCCTGGGGATTGGCCTGCCCAGCCTGTTAATGCCACTGCTGCTATATGTGCCACTCAGGGACTTGAAGGTTGGCTGGCATCCGCTACTACCACCATTAACAACATGTATACTACTTGGGGGCAAGGGACTAATTCATGCACTCCACCCACCACTGCCACTGCTATCACCCAAGCAAGCTGTCTGGAGACCCAAGAAAGAGCCTGCCCAGACCCATCAATACCAGTGCCCACACCACCACTAGTGGCCCAAAGACCAACATATTCAGCTTGTTGCCATCACTACTGGTGTACAAGGACTGAACTGCCTGGCATTCTCATTCCCAACAAAGCCTTGTCACAGCCTCCATTAACAAATACAGCCTAAGCTGCTGAGGAACTGACACCACTGCCACTGATTACAGCTAAAGAACTCACATGAAGATTACATTATTGAGTCCATTTAAAATCAACCTTTTCTGAACAACACTATAAATGTATTTTTGGGAAATGTCTTTCCTTATGAACACCAATCCAAACAATTGGAAGAAGTGACTGTTTCATGTTTCTTATGTCTTTACATTGATACACAGATATGAGAAACCAAAGAATTATGACAACTCCAAAGGAACACAATAATTTTCTCCCCTTTTTAAAGCTTTTATGTTCAGGGGTACATGTGCAAGTTTGTTGTATAAGTAAATTGCATGTCACAGGAATTTAGTGTACAGATTATTTCATCATACAGGTAATAAAGCATACTACCCAATATGTATTTTTTAATCCTCACCCTCCTCCCACCCTCCATCTTCAAGTAGGCCCTGGTGTCTGTTGTTTCTTTGTGTCCAAATGTATTCAATGTTTAGCTCCCACTTATAAGTGAGAACATGTGGTATTTGGTTTTCTGTTCCTGAGTCAGTTTGCTTAGAATAATGGCTTCCAATTTCATCTATGTTGGTGTAAAGGACATTATCTCATTTTTTCAAGGCTGTGTAGTATTTTGTGGTGTATATATATCATGTTTTCTTTATCCAGTCTGCCATTGATAGGCATTTACGTTCATTCCATGTCTTTACTCTTGTGACTAGTGCTGCAGGGAACACACATGTGCATGTGTCTTTTTGGTAGGATGATTTATACTCCTTTAGGTATGTAACCAGTGTTGGGATTTCTGGGTCAAATGGTAATTCTCTTTTAAGTTTTCTGGGAAATTGCCAGACTGCTTTCAACAGTGGCCCAAATAATTTACATTTTCAACAGCTGTGTATAAGTTTTCCTTTTTCTCTGCAACCTCGCAAGCATCTGTTATTTTTTGACTTTTTAATAACAGCCATTTTGACTGGTGTGAGATGGTTTCTCATTGTGGCTTTGATTTGCATTTTTCTAATAATAATTTACTAAGCAACTCTAATAACAAAACTAGGAAATTCTGGAAAAAATAGTCAGAAATAGTGATATTAAAGAAATTGTGAGGTACCACAGAATACAGATAAACAATAAAAAAAATCAGGAAAACAGTTGATAATCTGAATGAGAAATTAAAAAGCAAAATAAATAAATATCATTTAAAAAGAGCCAAATAGAAATTCTAGAATTGAATGACTCAGTGAATTAAATGAAAAATACAATCAAGATTTTCAACCACAGACTAGATCAGGGGTGTCCAATCTTTTGCCCTTGGTTACACCAAAAGAAGTAAAACTGTCTTGGGCCACACATAAAATACACTAACGATAGCTGATGAGCAAAAAAAAAAAAAAAAAAAAAAAAAAAAGCGAGAAGTCTCATAATGTTTTAAGAAAGCTTACGAATTACTGTTGGACCACATCCGAAGCCATCCAGGACTGCATATGGCCCATAGGCTGCAAGCTGGACAAACTTGGACTAGATTAAGCAGAAGAAAAAATTTCTGAACTGAAGATGTCTTTTATACTAACATTGACAAAATCGAAGAAAAAAAAAAAGAAATACTTAAGAATAAAAAAAGCCAACAGGACATATGGGACACCATAAAGAGAACAAATATTTGAATTTTGAGAATTTTAGAAGGAGATGAGTTGGACAAAGGCATAGAAAACCTTTTAACAAGATTATAGCTTAAAACTTACCAAGACTTCCAAGAGATACAGACATCTATACACAAAAAGCTTAAGGATCCCCAAATAGACTCAACCCAAAAAGCCTTCTTCCAAGGGACATTATTGTCATACTGTCAAAAGTTAAAGACAAAGGGAGAATTGTATAAACAGAGAAAAAGGCATCAAGTCACATAAGGCTAGGAGAGACGGGGATGATAAATTTAAGTACTAAAAGAAAAACATTCTGCAGGTCAAGAATATTATATCCACAAGAAAAGTATGCCCATGTTCCTTCTCTTATTTCACGTAGTATTGAAATTTTTAGCTAGAGCAATCAGGCAAGAATGAAAAATAAAAGCCATCAAGATTAGAAGAGATGAAGTCAAATTGTCTCTGTTTGCAGATGATATAATCCTATATAAAGAAGAGCCAAAAGACTAGGCCAAAAGACACTTAGAACTGATTTAAAAAATTCAGTAAAGCCCAGACACAAAATCAATATACAAAAATCAATAGTATTTCTATACACCAATAACAAAGAAACTGAAAAATTAATCAAGAAAATAATTTCATTCACAATAGCTGCAAACATATCTAGGAATAAATTGAACCAAGGAGTTAAAAGATCTCTATAAGGTAAACAACAAAACGCTGATGAAATAAATTGAAGGGGCTACAAGCAAATGAAAGGATACTCAATGCTCATGGATCAGAAGAATTAATATTCTTTAAATGACCACACTTCCAACAGCAATCTACAAAATCAATGCAATCTGTATCACATTACCAATGATGTTCTTCACAGAACTAGAAAATAGCAATGCTAGAATTTGTATGGAATCACAAGACTCCAAATACCCAAAGCAATATTGAGCAAAAAGAACAAAGCTGGAAGCATCACACTCTTTGATGGGGGAAATGAAGAGACATTGACTAATATGTACAAACATACAATTAGATAGAAGACATAAGTTCTAGTCTTCAATAGCACAGTAGGGTGACTGTAGTTAACAATTTATTTTATGTTTCATAATAGCTAGAAGAGAAAACTGAAATGTTCCCAACACACACAAAAAAATTGAGGTGATAGATATACTAAATACCTTCATAAGAAAAACACACAATCAAATTTGGTTAATATATTTGGGGTGTTTATAAAACCAACTGTTTCCCCCTCATCTTGACTTAAAAGATACATATTTGGTTAACTTCAGAATATCAAACTCAGGTTTTGCCTTTCAGAGAAACACAAAATATAACTTTAAATCTGTTTGCTCATAAATTTAAAAAGGAATTTGAGAAACCATGTAAATATTTCACCTATAAAATTTAGAAAAACGGTGTATTACCTCCACAGAAGGAATTTAAAAATGATATAGGCACATCAAAAATAGAGAGAAAATATTTTTCAAATACCAATTTATACCCTGACACTTATTCATAAAATATAATATGTAGGTGTGCTTAGATGAGACATAATACAAAGAAGTTAGGGGAAGAAGCAGCTAAAAATCACTGTAATGACAGCCTTTAAGAATCCCACACATACTATTCCTTAGCTGTAAAGCACACCTTTGTGAGTAGATTCAACTAAAAACACTTTGATATTCCATGAAACTGAAGACCGTGATTTACAAACTAAAGTGAGTTAAAATTGTAATATTTAGCCTGCAATTTTGCCACAAGAAATTACTGATTTTCAGCCTTGATCTTTCATTTATTTAGATGAAAAAAAACGTGTTTAATATAGTTCGATAGTAACTACCTATCTATCTATGCCATCCAGCATTTATTAGTCAACTTATTAGGTAACCAATGAAGATTTAGAAGAAAGTTAGAAGTTTCTGAAATTAAAGAGGACGATATATGTGTAATTTTATAAATCTCTGGGGATATTTGCTTTCTTATAACTTTATGTATTTGGGAACATATGAGTTGAAATATGAAAGTCTAAGTTTAATCAGGAACAATCATGCAGTGTTCTTCATTAGGTTAAAGAGTATAGCAAATTTAGTGGGATATTAATTTTATAGCATTCATCTTAATGTGAAATATTTACCCAATGATGTAGCACACAAAATATTATTACAAGTAAATACTTTAATATGAATAAACAGAAATAATGGTAATTGGTATTCATAAGTCAGTCTGCAGTCAGTACCAACTGGCACATGTAACGACTAATGAATGAAAAATTTGCTAATATGACCTTTGTGGAGTTTATGATTACAGCAACAACATGGAAATCTAAATGTCACTTACAAAGTAAATATTAGTAAATGATAAATACAATTATGTAAGTTAAACTTCAACAAAAAGAGTAAATAAAAGACCGTGTGTCTATTTCCAAATTAAAAATGTGTTTCCATTACCTTTTGATAGATGTTATAATGATAGAAGCTATTAGTTATGTAATCAGTGCTGCAAATGGGCATAGCTAGAAGGAAAGAGGATCTCTGGGACTCCTACTTTGGGACTTATGGATCACCAGCCAGAATGGGTCTCTCATAGTGTCATCTGTTGTCAACATAATTTTAGATAAGACTGTAGATCACCTAAGGTAACATGACTTAGTTATTGGTTTCACAAAAATTTTGTGCTGCAAAAATAACACTAAACCAATAAATAACTTCACCTTTTGCTTCAAGATAGTCTTATCAAGAAGCAATTATTTGCTCAACTGGTCAAAATGAGTTTACTTATCAACAGTTGCTTTAAAACCTTAATTATGCTCATTACTTATAAATTCTTATATCCCCATTTTTGTCCATTTTTAGTTCCCCAACCTAAAAGGCCCTCTTCTTTGATCATTTGAATCTTCCCTCCAGAGCCCAGTAAATATCTTATTTCTAACTTTCTCCTCTGTGACACTGCTCACATTCTGTCAATGTGGTGTTTTTATCCACTGTAGTTAGCTATAATAAACTTATTTTTGTTCATTAACAGACATTGATGTTTCAGTGACTTTTATATGTAAACTTATAATTTGTTCAACTAAGGCTAGCATAAATCTTCAATGATGTTTTCCTATTACTAAAGTATAATGAAATTGTACATATGTGATACCATGGGGTTACTTTCCTGTTTTAGAAACAGGGTGACTAGCAAACAGCACATATATTTTCTACTAGTATACACTCAACCTTTATTTATTTTTCTTTGTTCATAAAGATTATTGCTTAGAATTATAGAATGAATATGAAAGAACACTTTAAAAACATCTCTTAAGTCCTTTTGGCATCCTAGAAGCTTATTAATTATAAATTTGCATACTCGAGATGACAGGCACCACAGGTCATAACTTTTCACTTCCTGCTATTAATATTCATGGCCATGGTGAATTACCAGTTCATCAGAATTGATTTGACATAGTAACTTTTCATGTATAGTAGACTATTTCACAAACCTGCATCAGAAGAAGATCTTCGTTAAGATGTAGCATGATAAGTCCTCAAGATGAACAATACAGTATATTTGTTAAACAATCTCTGTAGTCAGAAAACCTAGGTTCAATTGGCTAACCTGAGAGGCTTTGGGTAATTTACTGAAACTTCAGTTTTCCTCAACTACCAAATGATATAGCATTTGTGTTGTCTCAGTTGTACTTTTCACTTATGTTCTTTTTGGCTACTGTAAAGGAGATGAAACACATCGTTCAGGAAAATGGACAGCCACATTTTTTCTTTGATGCTGAGCTGTTTCTCCTGGGTCTCTTGGCCATGAGGTAATGGCTAACAGGAAATATAGGTGAGAAAACATAAATTTACAAATACCTTTCTGTTTTATTTTATGTTATAATTAAGTCAGCAGAATACTATCAAGTTTGAATTACTAAAGACACTTTTGTGTTCACAAGTTCTTATAACTCTTTCCCAATGTCTCTCCTTAATTTGACGAGTTTTCTCATGTGGTATCATGTACTGTATTTCTGCCCACATTATACTCCACAAATAGTTTCTACTTCATAATTTGCTCTGAATATTAAATGAGAATAAAAAATACCAAGTACTGGCCTGGCGCGGTGGCTCAGGCCTGTAATCCCAGCACTTTGGGAGGCCGAGACGGGTGGATCACTAGGTCAGGAGATCGAGACCATCCTGGCTAACACGGTGAAACCTGGTCTCTACTAAACTACAAAAACTTTGCCGGGCGAGGTGGCGGGCGCCTGTAGTCCCAGCTACTTGGGGGGCTGAGGCAAGAGAATGGCGTGAACCCGGGAGGTGGAACTCGCAGTGAGCTGAGATCACGCCACTGCACTCCAGCCTGGGCGACAGAGCAAGACTCTGTCTCAAAAAACAAAAAACAAAAAACAAAAACAAAAACGAACAAACAAAAAAAAAACCAAGTACTTAACACAGTTCCCAGCACATAGTAAACACTTAATATCAGGCAAATATCATCATGATTGTGTCCTCAGCCCAACTCCGCCACTTACCAATCCCGCTGTACTAAACAAACCACTTAAACACCCAAAGCCTTAACTTCCTCTTTTTTGAAATGGGAAAGGAATAAAAAGCATTGTTTAATTTGTGTGATTGTTATATTAAAACATTACTGTTCTGATTTTTTTTCCTTTTTTTTTTTTTTTAATGAGACAAGGCCTCTGTTGCCTAGAGACTGGAGTGCAGTGGCTCGTTCATAGCTCACTGTAACCTCGAACTCCTGGGCTCAAGCTATCTTCCCATCTCAGCCTCCCAAGTAGCTAAGACTACAGGTACATGCCAGCATGCCCAGTTATTTTTTTGAAATAATGTTTGTAGAAACAGGGTCTTGCTATGTTGTCTAGGCTGGTCTGAAACTACTGGCCTCAAGCAATCTTCCTTCCTTGGCTTTTCAAAGGGCTAGGTGTAAGCTACTGTTCCCAGGCTTGTTCTGACTTTTCACTTTTTTTTTTTTTTTTTTTTTGAGACGGAGTCTCGCTCTGTCGCCCAGGCTGGAGTGCAGTGGCATGATCTCAGCTCACTGCAAGCTCCGCCTCCCGGGTCCACGCCATTCTCCTGCCTCAGCCTCCCAAGTAGCTGGGACTACAGGCGCCCGCCATCTCGCCCGGCTAATTTTTTGTATTTTTTAAGTGGAGACGGGGTTTCACTGTGTTAGCCAGGATGGTCTCGACCTCCTGACATTGTGATCCGCCCGCCTCGGCCTCCCAAAGTGCTGGGATTACAGGCTTGAGCCACCGCGCCCGGCCACTTTTCACTTTTTTAAAAGAAAAGCATTAGGCCATTCAGCCCAGGGAACTTTTAATTAGCAATCCCGGACACCAATAGTTAATTCCTCCTCACTGCCATCCATGCATGCTGCCCTCCTGCCCCTGCTGCCTTTACTTGTAGCTAACTACTCGCATGTCTGTCTTTATATTGCATGCTTCTGTAGTATGATTCACATTTCAGATGCTCCATGAAGGTCTGCTACATCAACATGTGAATATAACATAAAAAGATGTGATGAATTAATGTTATTGTCTGAAATAAGGTACCTGTTTCTTTGCTTCTAGATTTAGACAGCACAGAAAAAGCACTTTCAGAATGATAAAATAGTACAAACTCTCCCCAGAAGATATCCGGGTATATCCAAGGTGATACAGTTAACTCTGTTGCAGAGTGAAAAAAAATATAGAATTTTTTTTTCTTTTTCAAAAATCCTGTATTAATTGAAGAAAGTTGATCATTTTGAATTTCTCCGGTTCCCCACTGCTCTTTTCATCTCAGAAGGGCCAATTATGTTAGTCATTTGGCTCTATATTCATTATTATTGCCAAAGTGATACAAGCCAATGTCAGTTTAAAATAATTTCTTTCCTCAAAGATATACAAATATGTCATAAGGGAACACACAAGCATATTTTCTAACACTTGTATAAATTTTCTGATTTGTCAATAAAAAGTACACCTCAAGCTAAAAGTTAATATTTAGTCCAAACATCTTAACATGAGACTGTGCAAATGACACCATTCAGTTTCTCATCAACTTGATGTGGTTTAGGGAAGTTATAGTTTTATAAAATGCACATGTTACATCTACCAAGTAGCCATATTTCACTATTATAAAATACAGAGGGATTCATTTACTGGCATGCAGGAATATGATTCTCTAATATGACAAAAAGAAAGAAGATTCTCTTCCCTGTCATTTTCTGACCAAATTTCAAGAGAGGCCCCAACCAATGACTCACCAAGGCCCTCACACCAGCCCCCACAGTTTTTTCAATGCAAATTATGCTTTCCCTTCAAGGGTTCTACACATCATTTGTTTTTGATTCTCTAATGAAAAATAATGTTTTCTTCTCTTTCCACCTCCTATGAATTTCATGCTGCACTTGCATCCTTTATTTTGCTAATACCAATACATATGTACTGTTTAACCTGTTGGAGAATAAGCTACTTGAGCATAGGGATATAACTCATATTTTATTTAAAACCCCCTCCTCATCACCTTGTAGTGTTATTTATTTTGGAAGTCTTAACTTTATAGAATTTTATAATTGGAAGACAGATTTTGATATACTCACTTCAAACTCATGTTTCGTGCTGCGGTCAGTAAATAATTGGCTCTCTGCCTCATGTTGTCTGATGTCTGATACATAAATGGGACTGGAAGTATGCTTCCTTTTCTTTCCACATGGCCCATTGCTGATCACCTCCCGACCCAAGGCCACCCTTTTATTCATTGCTGTTGCGTCAAAGGAGATGTATCTCCAATCCTCTGCTTATAATTCATCCGTACTTTTCACTAGAAATGATGGCAAACCAGGTATTATTCATAAGTGTTTTGGAAATGATACAAGATAAATAGGAGCCAATGAGCCAACTGAGAAACACTACTCTACTGAGATATTGCTTCAAAAGGAAACATGTGCTTCGTGTTTAAAAATATGTGGTTTGAAAAAAAAATCTGTAAAAATTAAAGCAATGTAGAACATCAGAAATATTTCAGAAAATATTTGTGTTGAAATCAGTGCCTTCATACTTGTTGTCTGAATGGGTCAAAGAATCCATAGTCTTTCCATCTCAGTTTTGTTATCTATAAAACAGACCTCTGATTTTTATTCCTGTCATTACCATTCATCTCACTTCCAGCAAAAGTACTATGTACCATTATTATGAACTTGCTCTTATGTGACGGTGTGCATCCCTTCTACTTCTGTAGAAAGTTTTCCACCCTTGTGTCCTTAATATACTGAGTTTTACATCAAGATTCAACACAGATACTGAATTTCTCTGTAAAACTCTACCATCTATTAAAAAAGGTATTTAAGTGGTCTGATTAGCTGTATTCTTAGTACCTTTTACATGCAATTTTATTAATATATTATGTTTTCAATAATATTTACTTTTAAAAAAGGCTTTTCCCCCATTTGAATGTAAAATTTTAAGGGCTAGAACTGTGTTTCTGTGTCTTTCTGCTCAGAAACTTGAATAATGTACATAAGAGATGCTTACTAAAATCAGGTGAATGGATGGAAAAGATAATTTAGACAATTTTAATGTTTAAATGTTTTTAAATTTTAAAATTATTTCTATATTTAAAAGCTCTGCAAAAGGAAACACGTTATTGTCAGTATTTGTCATAATTTTGTCACATTAAATGACCCATTTGTCACTTCATTTTTTTAACTTCTATTTTTGTCTGTTACTTCTATTTGATGACTGTAAAAATAGTAAAAATATTAAAAATACTAATATTTATATAGTCTACACTGTGTCAGATAAGTCAAGTGCTTTATAAATATTATTTTATTTAATATCCATAATAATCTTATGATGCAGGCACCATTACAATCCCAATTTAATATGGGTAAACTATGGCCTTCAGAATATATATATTTTATTTGTTTAACTCTATCATTTAAAAATAATTCTGTAGTATAATAATAGTAATTGATTTTATCTTAATTTAAAAATAATTTTCTTATGAATTTATAAGGACAGAAAGGTGTCAAGGTAATTTCATTGAAATAGTCTATTTTATTTTTCAAGGTTTTAGAATAATAAAAGAATATACAGTTTATCCCCTTTATATGTAAACTAGTTGAAGGCCACCTTGTTAGATAGTAATGTAATTGTCAAGATAAGGTATTCCCAGAAGTTTATTCAATGTCATATATTGTAGTAAAATCACAATGTTTAACATTTTTCTTATACTATCAAAATCATCAATATAGTAAAAAATGTAGTGAAAGTTATTCTTTAGGTAACATGGTATAGTAGAAAGTGCTTTGAATTAATTATCAAGAGATTAGCATTACAGTTCTTTATGTCTTTCTAATAACATTATGGCTCTCATTAGCTGTTGTCTGCACTACAACAAAAACCCGTTAACTGACCTCAAGACCTAGTCCTCATCTCAGGATTCTTCTCACTTGCAGAATTACTTTCCCCTTAACAATTTTGATTACGTCACTTTACTACTCCACGATATTGCCTGCTCCATAAAATTCAAACTATTTAGCAGAACATTCAAGACCTTTCAAAGAATGTCACTTTCTAATTTTGCCATTTACTTTACATTACTGCCATTATTACCAGCTCCCACCAATCTCTTACTGTAAATGCCAACTGCACTGGACAATTTACTCTTGTCTGTCACACCGGGCAATGCATCATTCCCTGAACTATATAAATGCTTGGCTCTTTGTTTTAAATCCTTTTCTCTCTAAATATGAGGCCACTTTTTTTGTTCCTGAAGTTTAACCTTGCCTCAGTCTACAGTACTATTCCTATATTTAGAGATAATTTAAAGCATTTTAAGCCAGAAGATTAAACTACTTCTTAACACTTTTAAGCAGCTATACTGACATGTTATTAGATACTGAATTATTTCTGTAGATGCTGAATTTATCAGGATAGGCTAGGTTAAACTGGAGTAGCAAAAAACACCCAAATCTCCTTGGCATAATACAATGAAGTTTATTTTTTTCATTTTCTTACTTTGCACAAAGTGAATGAATTGACTGTTGAGAGCCTCGGAGAGTTCTGAAAATACTGGAGCAACAACAATAAAAATAGAGCAAGTCTGTTGTCACCGAAGTGGGAGTTTGAAATGCAGCATTCCAAATGAGCATTCAGATTGGTGTGAAAATCAGTCTCATGAGTCCATTGCCATGCCTCACATACACACATGCAGAAATCACGGGCAAGCTTTTGCAAGCGAGCAGTAGTTGTTCTAACCCTATATAAAAATGTTATTTCATTCATTTTCTCCAGTTGTGGTGGTCTACTAAATACCACTAGTAACTCATATAATACTCATTGGAGATTTTTAAAAGTCTGTTATCTTATACATGGAAGCTGGAAATGTTATTTCTTATGGGTGTGAACCATTCATAAGTATACCACCAGGATTGATATTTACTATCACTTCTTTATCTTTAAATCTGTCATTAAACAACTCTATTACCATGTATCAATCATACCAATAGATAGTAATACGATTTAAAAGATGCGCTACCAAATTTTTTCTCAATTTGCAAACGATTTAATTGTGGAGATTCTTGTAAACTTTAAAATATATTTTCCCCACAGTAATTCTCATCCTTAAAAATGGGAAGAGTGAAGAAAAAGTTAATCTTTATGCGATGTTACAGTTTAGCTAATGTTGATAGGACTACATCGAAGTTTGCAGCCAAAGGGGTAACAAAACATAAAATCTATTCCAGAATTAAACATTGATTAGTGAGAAGAAAACTAAAACATGCAGATTAAATGTCAGATATTGAAATTCTCTGCTGTTTCATTATTGTGGATAGCAGTAAACATTATAAATCTCAAATTTACCAGGCAGAATGTCACGTACTTTGTCAAATGCAGTTTAGCTAAAATGAGGTTTGTCGCTTGCACAATCAACTTGCTAATTTGGCTGGCACTTATTCTACTGCTGTTGCATAAATTCTCAACTATAAGCTATAACATACGTTTTAATTTGCTGGACATCAGGTTAAATAAAATATATGTGTTCATTCAAGTTGCGTTGTACTTACACTGATTATTGTCACCAGAGTTTTCCAAGACATTTTTTCAGGTATTGATTCAAATTAAAGTCAGAGTATACCCCATTTTCACAAATAACCTTGATGTCTATGATTCTTTACTCTTTTTACAATTACAATTTTTGAAAAAGTCTAATATTTCAGGTGAACAGTTTTCCTTAAATATGACTTATTTTGGTTCTGAATGTATTTAATGTACTCCTTATTTTCGTCATTATTATAAAAAGCCATTGAAAACTCACAGCTTTCTCTTTATTCAGAATGCAAACAGCCAAAAAATCGTATATATGATATATATATGATTATGTATAATCATGTTTGTATATATATATCTCATGTGTAGGTGTGTGTATATATATATACAATCACATATATATAATCACAAATAAAAGTTAGACAAAGTGCTTAATATCTGTTCTTTACATTTAAGGATTTAAGTCTGATTTAAATTTTTATTAGGCCACTGTCAGCTATTAATGCCAAAAAAGAAACCCAAACAGCATGTTAAAAGTAAGTTAATTCACCTACAGGAAGGACAACGGAAGTAAGGTGAGCTCAGGTTTGGTTAACTCAGCCCTATTCTAATGTTACCAAGTTTCTTTCCATAGCACACCATCTATCCTAAGGTTTAACTCAATCAGGGGCTGCTGGAAGCAATCAGAATTATATTTTCTAGCTCTAATTCAATAAAACAAAAAAATATACTTTTTTCTTAGAAAGTACTAGCAAGCTGCTTTTTCTGCTTCATTGGTCTAAGGTAACAGCCTGTCTGTCCATTCCTGATCCACTCAGTTACAAGTGGAATAGGGTCAATATTTTGGCTTATGCAGCCAGTGGGGAGTGGATATTGGGGGTTCAAATGTCCATTATCCATGTATCAGTTTATTCTTAAATAGTATTGGCCACCATATATGATTCCTTTCAAAATACTTTGCCTATATATGTGTAAGTTAGCCGGAGATTTACTTTTTAAGAAGATAGCTTATTTTTTCAAATATGGCTCTGCCATTTTTATCAATATGACAAAAGTACTTAAGTTTTATGTGCCTCAGTTTACTCATCAGTTTAATGGGCATAGTCGCTTCTATCTCATAGATTTTTGAACAAGGAATTAATAAATACAGTAAATAGCTTACAATGTTGTATGATACATAGCAAATGTTTTATCAGTGTAATGTAGAACTATTATTGTATTATGGTTGTTGATACTGTTATCATTGTCTTATTATTGATATGACAACACAGAAATTGTATTTTAGCACAAAGATTTAAGAAAAATTATTTTTGCTTACAATTTGCATCTGGTGGAGCTAACATCTTACAAAAAGTGTTGCAAACAGTAGCTAACAACTTTTTTACCTGCAGATCACTAAGCATATTTTTTCTATGTTACCTCCTCAATGAACTTCTTGCTACTTCCTCAAATAAAGTGTTTTCATGGGTTCCAAACTAGAAATAAAAGCCATAGCAGTGGCAGCGTCCACTGACCTCCTTTATTAAACAACGAGTGGGATCACTGAACTATTCTATCAACAAATTTATCAAGATTTACTCTGTTGGCCACTAGAGGTGACCTGAATATGATCAAGTTATGTTTCCTGTTTCTAGAATGGAGAATGACACATTTTTTTTTTCTGTAAAGGGCCAGATAGTAAATATTTCAGGCTTTGTGGGTTATGGGGCTCTAACACAAATATTAAGCTCTACCCCTGCAGGGGCCATTGAAAACAATATGCTAAGAATAGATAAGGCTCAAGGACAGTATCTCTAGCTAGTTGCACTTTTAATGAACTCCAGTAGTCAAGGACAGTATCTCTAGTTGAACTTTTAATGAACTCTAGTAGGCGCCAAGAAGGCAGACAAATAAGAAAGAGCTTAGAGACAAGGAACTAAGCAGAAGGTTACATCTGGGTGCAGAAAGTTTGTTTTGCATTGTGTTATTTTTGCTGACGTGGGGTTGATGGAGTATAAATAAAGTGAGGCGGAGGCTCTAGGCGCGGCCGCCATGTTCTCTGCTTGTCTTTGTCTCTTGTGTCTGTTCATTCTTCACCACCCCCAGCGCGGTCCTCAATAACCCCTATTGTGTGAAAAGCTATGGACTATATGTAAATATAATAAATCGGCATAACCATGTTCCAATAAAATTTTATTTACCAAAAAGTATGTGCAAAGTTCTATGAAATGAGGGTAATACTTCCCTGCTGTCTCCCCTTCATGGAGTAAAACACTTAAACTCTATGGTTAAACAAAATCGTGGCTGAGGACATCAGGTCAAGAGTATTAAAAACTGGGAAACATTGGAGGTGCTGAAGAATTCCATATTCCCAACATCAATGGCTTCTTTCATGTGAAAGGAGTTCTTTTAAATTCTTCCTTAGCTCAAGCTTCTCTCTCACTTCTCACTAGAGAAGAGGAAATTATTTATCTGATTTGTAATTTCAGAATTAGAACACTCCTTCCTTTTCCTTCCTCCTTCTCTCTGGTAACCCCCCAGGAATTAAATTACTCTCCACTTCTTCATAGTTTTGAAGAGGCAGGCTCTGTTTCTGAAAAGGGAAGCCTGCCCCCATCTAGTACCAATAACCAGGAAAGTCTGATTACCTGGAAAGATATTTAGTGACTCATTTGCCCTCAGATGCAAGCTACATTCTAGTGTTAGCTTCATTAATAATAAAGGTGATATTTTGATCTCTCATATTTCTAAGCCAGAAATCACTACTTATCTATGACTTATTTTATTTCAGACTTTAATAGGGAAGGGAGGTGCTATTGTGTGCTTTCTAAAATTCTAACATGTATTGTCTTATTCATGACACAGACATAGATTACAATTTTGCAGAGGCTTTTTATGTACTCAGTGTCCATGGCTTTGGGCCTTAAGTTTTAATATGGGGAAAAATTAATTTTTATCTTGGCAGTTGGCAGAGGCTAAATTGAGCAATTAGATGTTCTTCAATTGACTTTTTAATGTGTCTTTAGACCTTGAGTGAAAATCACACAGGATGTTTAGCATGTTGGGACACATCAGTTTCTGTTGCTCCTGTTTATAGATGGGCTACCTTCCTACATCTTAAGGGAGTAGCATGAAGGCCTTACCTACTTTAAGCAAAAGTGATTGCCTCTAATTCTAGTCAGACCATGAATGCCTTCATACAATACTGGCTGTGTACAAGCCTACTAAAGAAAGTCCAATTATGTTGATTCAGCAAAGTTATGGGGTTCTACAAAGACTGCACCTCAGCAAAGGGCATAAGAGCAAAAAAAAAAAAAAAAAAAAAGTGTCTGTTGCAAGTTTTAGCAAAAATGCTGGTCATGCATGTCAGAAAACACAATCATGGGCTTGCAAGTTGCAATGAAGGGCCTACTGCAGAGCTTTAACTGGCTTGGTTGGCCTTAGGTGTAGGCTGGTATGGCTTGACATTGAACTACTTAGGTTTTTCTTACATAGTAATGGCTGAGGTTAACATATGATATAGGAAAAGGATGGTATCCATACTGGCATTAAGCACTGGTGAGTAGTATAACATTTGTTACTTTAAATTATAAGATGAATTATTCCTGTGGATGCTCTAGTAAAGATTTACTTTTTCATTATTATTATACTTTAAGTTCTAGGGTACATGTGCACAATGTGCAGGCTTGTTAACATATGTATACGTGTGCCGCGTTGGTTTGCTGCACTCATTAACTCATCCTTTACATGAGTTATTTCTCCTAATGCTATCCTTCCCCCATGCCACCACCCCAAGACAGGCCCCAGTGTGTGATGTTCCCCACCATGCATCCAAGGCAGTGTTAGATTAAGTACCCCAAATTCCACTGGGTACTTAGGACCAAGGAAGTTTCAAGGTACTTGTCCTCAGGATTAAGGGCCACAAAACTCTCCAAAGAGTAAATGAGTTGCAAAGATATCAAAGGTAAGAAATACAACACATCTTCAAGGACATTGATGGAATTAGGGCTCTGAAGAAGGGAAAGAGAGCCAGGCAGGACAAGGCAAGGCCTGGTCTGAGTTAAATGCTATTCTAATAAGAGGTATACACTAGATATGATTTTCAAACAAAAATGTGAAGGGAATAAGTATTTATTTGAACAGTAGATGCTTGTGTCAGACTCAGAGCTTACTGACTTTGGAATATGAAAGAAAAAACAAGTATTTGGGCCACAAAGTGTCCCCCAAAAAGGAAAGAAAGGGTTGAGACCAAGGAAAGAAAATGCTGCCTCTACTGTGTTAGAAACAAGTGTCCAGACGCGGTGGCTCACGCCTGTCATCGCAGCACTTTGGGAGGCCAAGGCGGGCAGATTACAAGGTCAGGATATCGAGACCATCCTGGTGAACATGGTGAAACCCCGTCTCTACTAAAAATAAAAAAAAATTAGCCAGGCATGGTGGCCGGCACCTATAGTCCCAGCTTCTAGGGAGGCTGAGGCAGGAGAATGGGGTGAACCCGGGAGGCGGTGGAGCTTGCACTGAGCCGAGATCGCACCACTGCACTCCAGCCTGGGCGACACAGTGAGACTCCGTCTCAAAAAAAAAAAAAAAAAAAAAGAGAAAAAGAAATAAGTGTCCAGCTTAAGAAGCAGGTTAAATTGCTAAACACTTGCTGAATTGGCCTGTAGGAAGGAGGAGAAGAACAGGGAAATGTTAGAGAACCCTTTAGGACTAAGAAAAGACAATGCATTTAGTAGTCCATGGCAGAAGACTGGGTTTTCTCTAAGCTATTAGGAGGCCAAAATTTGAAAAACAGCAGAAGTTTTAGTTTAAGACTACATTGAGGATAATTCTCCAACTGAAAGAAATCTAAGGATGTTAGGAGAAGTTTCCATAGGCAGTGTGTGGCATTGGACTATGTATTTGTTTATGTTTTTGCTCAATAGGCAACCAAGAGACACTGATTAACTATTCATTGATCCAAACCGAGGTGGTGGAAAAAATCACCCTTGTGTGAATCTTTCCCCTTTCCAAACTTAACACCCACTCAATGTCCTGATTACTACGCTTTAGCAGAAATCCAGATAACATTTCCTAGTTTTCTATCATCATTTCACTTAGAAAATCCTCTCGATTATTATAGAAAATTAGTTCTGAGCCCCAAGATTGCTAACCACCAAATGAAGCATGTCATATACTCAATTGAGGATGCTATCAGTAAATTCCTCCAAAATAAAGCACTTCAGATGGATTGAATTTTATACAAGGAATCCAAAGGCAAATATGTATTAATTATTGGGCCTAAGGGTTATTGAAGTAGACTACTGCCAATGTTTACTATTCATTAATTTATTAGTCAATAATATTCATATTTCTATATTATGATTATATAAATACTGAGGATTTATATGGAAAGATAATGGCAGACTTAGAAAGAACCCAAGAGAAAATAGACAAAGGAAATTATATACTGGTTTTAAAGAAGTGATAGCTATTTAAAAAGTATTGTTTTTCTACTGTAATCTTTGATTGTAATCAAATGTGATTAAGCCTAGTTACAGAGAATCTCAAAATTCTGTGATTACAGGGTTTGTAATATTAGAAATAAAAAGGTTAAATACTTAATTCCTGGAACTTAGACAACTTAAGTTGGCTCAAAGTAAAGCAAGAATACAGTTATTGGCTTTGTGAAATGACATATCACAATCCATTCCATAATATTTTAGTTTCAAGAAATATCCTCTGTGAGAGAAACAAAGTATCTTACAGTATCTTGTATCGTCTTACAACTCACTTGAGAGTTATCTGTCAGATAACAAGAGATCAACAGCTATGATCCACTAACAAAATCCAAAAGAATTCAAGGGATTTTGAATAATAGGCTATTTTTAAAGAGGTAACATTTTGTTAGTTTTGCAATCATCATGGTGTATATAACTCACTGTCAAAATTATTGATTTAACATATTTACTGCTAAGTAGACAGGGGCACAATTATTATAGTTGACTAATTGCTTGAACATTGGCAGAGTAGCAGGCATGCGGTCTGTATGTTGAAAATATAAACTTCAATCAGAAGCTATCCCTGGATCTGTTTCTAAGGAAAACTATCCATGTGTTCCACATGATCAGTTCTGGAATAAATGCAAAGTCAACTTAGAATAATATAGAATCATGAATCCCCAAGGAACCCTAAAGGGTCATCTAATTCAGTCTATGCCTGCTTTCATATAAATCATCCAGCCTTAATGAATGTTGGAAGGCTTTTAAGAGAGATAACTAGGGAAGGAGGGGACCATATTCCTAGGAAGTGGAATCTTCTGCAAAAAGCCTACAGCCATTCTGTTATGATTTACACTTATTTATTATTTTTTACAGTTAATACACTAGAAAATACAGGTCACTATAATAAATGACATAGCTAGGAAAATTATTCTAGTTCAGCATTTCAGAACATTGGTCCAAGGTTTTTTTCCTCATACTCTATCATTATAGTACAGGGAAACAGAAATGCAAAGATAAGTTTTTCTAAACATTGGCTCATTAAAAAAAATCATTTAGCATTTGTGTGTAAACTGATCTATAGAGATTCATTGGCACTTAATCAAGAGAGACAGTCTGGAGTGCTTTTTCATGCTAAGCAGACATAACATTTTTGAAGAAAAACTTAGAAAGAGAGAATCTTATTAGAGGCACCACTTTATATGACAGTTTATCATTGCCAGAATGTTTGTTAATGTATAAAGTGCTTATTCTTAACCTGAAATCATACAGAAATAGAGAGAGCAAAAGGAGAAACGAAAAAACAGCTGTAAAATGGTAATGATATATGCACTTTTGAGAAATGTAATACCATAGAAAACTAAAACCATACCTAATCTAATTAGGTGATTTCCTTAGTACAGCAACAATAAAATAAGCATAATCGTGAATTAATATCCATTTAAAATGTATATTAAAATATTGCTTATGTCCCAAGAAAATTTTCAGTGAAGTATCAACATAAATAGTTAGAACTAAAAGAAGAGAAAAAACTGACATTAATCCTAATCTTTTTTCATTTATTTTAAAACTATAAGGATATATTAAATATGGGATAGTATCAATAATTTCAGTTTTATAATGTTTATGTGTACTTTCTAGTGAGTATATTTTTACATATATATTTTTTTAAAACTGAACTATATGCCTCTGTACTAGATTGTAAAGGTGTACCTACAGTATAATAATATTTTTTAATTTACATCAATACATACTATTTTGAGTATTTACTATGTGTAAGTGCTAGAAGTCAAAACCAATAGAAATATAAAAGTAGTTCTAGGCCTCAAGGGGTATGATCAATTAGTCATACCTTAGTTTTTGTAGAATAAATTTTACAGAACTTAAATCTAATGTCATACATGAACACAGATCCCAGTTGAACAAAATATCTCAAACCCCTGGATGGCAACATGGGATTTTCTACATTTAATTACCCATGTTATCTCTAAGTTCAACCCACCTATTTGTATAGTTCATACTTGATTAAATTTGCTTTTAAATACATGAAACTGTTAAGTTGTTTTGATCTATTTTTGAAAAAGAATGGAATATTTTTAGGTAATACATTTAAAAAAATCTGTTCTGATAATTCAATATTAATAAATTCACCAGAAGAATTTTCAAATATCTTTACTTTGGCCAAATTCCAAGCTAGAGGTAGGAAGCCAAGCAAATATAATAGCAAGTGTAATTGCTTGGCTCAGTCAAACTTGGACTTCAGAATCACCCCAGATATCACAATCATACAAATCTGTGCTCACTGGCAGATTCTCTCCTTTTACCTGGAAAGTGCTCATAAAATCAAAAACAGATGTAATTGTTTACAAAGTGCTACTGTGATTGGCACTATGGGACATCTAGTTTACTTTGTTGTAATAGACAATTGTTAAAATGAAATTAAACAGATGAGTATTCACTAGTTATTATTTATAAGACACTCTGCCATATGCAATTGCAAAATAGATAATTGGCCAAGAAATGATTTCAAAACCAAGTCTGGGAAAATTCACATGTATAAATAACTTTAGAACAAAGAAGACTGATTATGTTTACAATCAAAATAAAATAGAGTACACATGAATTAATTAAACCAAATTATCTGCTTAAATATTCTTCAGTGAAAAGTAAACGTAGCAGAGGCAACATGTGGATAGCATGCTAAAGTTACAATCCTTTGTCATCGTATCCATGGAAAAGTATACAGGCTTTGGAAATATACTTCTAATATTTAACCTTTCTGTGCTTCTTTGTAACAGGAGAATAACACCCAGAGTTGTTAGGAGAAGTAACAAGTTAATACTTGCAAAACAATTTGTATGGTGCCAGGCACATAGTAAACCTTTAGGAATTATTTGATATTATTAAATCTATTTCTGTATGATCTGACACTTTGTTTCTTAGCACAGTAGAGCACATTTTTCATTAGGTTATGGTAATGCTTCGAATGCTTTAGTTGGAGAAGAATGATGAAAAAATGCTGTCTCATAGAAAAACAAAAGAACTATGAAGAGCTCAGCTTTCTGTTCTTTAGTTTTCAGTGCTCACATACTGCTTTTTTACAGAGAGAATTATTAGAGATTAGGGAACTTGCACTGTAAGAAAGTATGTTCACAGGTTTTACTGAAATTTGTAATATATCATTGTACATTGTACATAGACCATAGAAACATAAAATCTAACTTCAAAATACTTTTTGCTAAGTGGATTTTAACTGTGGTTAAGGGGCTTTCAAATTCAAATTTATAAAACCCTAGTCTCTAGTGGTCAGACAATTCAGCTTTTTATTGGTATACACATGTGTACTTGTGGTGTGTTGACTGTACATATCAATATGCATAATATTTTCAAGATGTAAATAAATCCATCTACTATTTATTAAAAATATTTAAAAAGTTTGCCAATAATGGAAATATAAAAATCTACTATAGATTTTATATTAAAATATTAAAATATTAAGTTTTAATATAAAATCTTAAATTTTAATACAAAAGCCACTAATTTCTTATTTTTGTTTTAGGTACTTGTTAATGCAATGTTTCTTCTATCAGCTTAGACTGATAGAATATTGTCATTAAATAATTTGAAATTCTGATTTTTTAAAAATAATGTACTTCATCAAAAGGCATAACATGAACCATTTGTTTCCTCATTAAAATGTTAAGGATTTGGCATCTAACATTACATATTTTTATATACTTCTGGTTACGTATTGTGGAGCTCTTTACAAACGTTGCCTCCTTTCTGAATTCATGATTAATCTTTAGAGGACACATGCTTCATGAAGAGGCCTCACAAATGAATAACATAATGATAGTGACTCAAGCACACGTTGGCACAGTCTGAAAAGGCAGTCATCCAGCAAAGCAATTAATGTCAGAACTAATTTAGTTCTCAGAGAATTTTATTAATGATTAGAATGCTCATTCATTTAAAAAACTCTGTCCCTCTATAGCATGAATTGAAATTGTGAAATAAGAAGTGAACAATAGGTACCCTTCCTTTTCATGAAAGAGGAAATCTAGGGTCCAGACTGAATTGCAATATAGGGAACCTGGGTCATATAAGACTACTGCCCTGAATAACAATATAATACACTAAAACTGAAAATGAATGGTCAACAGTTAATAAATATTCAGCACCTACCATATACCAAGCACAATACCATATGTTTTATAAGATTTTCTCAAGTAAAATATTTTCTTTTAGTGATGAAATAGTCATAAAATACGTCATGGTAGTTAAAAGATAGAAGGTAATATCTAACTGTTTAATGTTGTCATACAATCAATATTTTACAATAGACATTGGAAGCAATTTTTATCATCAATAACAGAGGCAAATTCTTATAACTCAGAGTCCAAATATTTAGGCTTTTAATTTCTTTGTGATTAATGATGACAGAAACCTCTGGTGTGTGGTATGTGTATCTTTCCAGCATTCAAATCAAGATGTGAATGCTTCAAGTCAGAAGATTACAAGGAATGTTAATATAAGGCCTTTTTAAAATTCAACACAGTGCAATAAAATATGTAGTATTACAAGAAATGCAGTAACTAGACAGATGAAAGATTCATAAATATTGAAAAAGCAACAGAACTTTTAAATTTTTTTTCAGTATATAATGACTAAAATGTTGGGAACTGAGATTAGCATTAACCACAGACAAATGGACAGTGCTTGGAAGATTAAAAATGTATTTTAAAACTTCTATATAAAGCACCAGTTTTTTTATGTATAAAACCACACTTTTTTGTTTTAATCATGCATATTATGTGGTAGAACTATAAAAAACAAGAAACCTTTAAATACATCAATACCACAAAACTAAAATCAACAGAAAATTTTAAGTTTTAAAAATTGCATAAAATCTACAGAAACCCAATAATTTATGCTACCAATGAACTAATTATTTATTATGTTGAAATAATCAACATTAATGTTTGGAGGAAAAGGACAGGGTGGATAATAATGATAAGAAGAATATGATCAAATGTGAAGATGCTTTTAATGGTATTTACGTAATTATTTGGAGACAGCTATATCCACAAGCTTACAAAGCAATTTAAGGGTTAAACCTAAATTTAGAAAAAATACTATGTTTGCACATAAAGCTTTGTTACTCTAAAATGAAAAGTAACAAAATAAACCACAACTGCTTATTTAACTATGGAATATTTCTGACAATCTTATCCTAGAAAAAAAAATCTTTAAATTCCTCAAAATATATATTTACTTGATAGAAATTAGATTTTTCAAATTATTATCTCCTTGAGTATCAAGCAAGTTTCAATTGTAATAGACATTTTCAAATTTTCAGAAATATTTTGACTGAACTCGGAGAATACTATGAAAATATCTGAAATTTTTGTTTAAACTTTATGCAAATAATAGCTAACAGAAAATAATTATTTACATTTCTTTGTGCCAGTACTGGTCTGGACACTTTTTACAGTCTCAACTTTAATGGCTAATGTAATATTCATAAGCTACCTTATAAAATAAGTACCATCATCCTCTCTTTGCAGATGAGTAAACTGAGACACAGAGTGCTAAAATATGTTGCCTGAGATAACACATATAGTGTTTCCAAGACATGACTCACAAGCAGAGCTTATACCCTTAAACTCTTATAAGCTATACTATAAAGGTGACTTTGCACTTCAGGTTTCTTGTAAATTTATTCTCTCTGTTAATATCAAAATGCAAGAAAATAAGATAAACATTAATACTTAATCATTAAGCATACACTTAAATAACATATGCTATTCCTTGCTCTAAATATTTACATATATTGATTCCTTTAATGCCAGGTGATTTTAATCATAGAATTTCAGGCCTGGAATGTACAGCACCCTTATTTTATGGGAATGCTATAGCCAAGAGAAAACAAGCAACACTCAGAAAATTGTTAAGTTTGATATTCAAAGACTCCTAATTTTTTTATATTACTTATTTTACTATGCATATAACATATCTTTTTTCAATAATAGATCAATTTATTAGTTATATAAGAGTGTGTAATTGCTACATCAGAAATGAGAAAGTGAGACATATGAAAGATAAATTGTCAAAAGTTCATAAATATAATTAGTAAATAGGACCAATGCCTGAAGTCCATGTATTCATAACCAAATTCTAATGATTTCTGCTGAGTATATTTCAATACTTATATACATTTGCAGACATTTTTGTTTCATAGTCATTTTTAAGAACCTGCTGTATGCCCAAAAGTATGCTAGGCAATTTTGACACAGATTAAAATATGCCTCTTTGCTTACCCATGGAGCCATCTGAAGTCCCAGTTTATGCTGGTCCTGTGGTGTTTTCTTTTTTTTTTTTTTTTTTTTTCTCTATTTAGCATTTGTCTTTAATGAGAGTGTCCTAATTTGGGTGATAAATTATGTTGCCCCCCACCCCCCACCAAAAGATTCTGGATTTTAAGCATGACAAAGACAAGGAATTATGTAATTAACCTTCTTAAATATTAGTTTGAAGAATATCCAAGATGCTGGGTGTGTGGGGAAGAGCAACTCTACTCAGGGAGTTACTTAGGAGATCTACAGCTGGAATGGAGGCTTATAAATGGAATGGAAATCCATCAGGTGGTTGAAGTGATGACAGACATGTGGAAGTAATGTAGAGAGAAGCAAATAAATTAGTACAGATAATATTTAGCAGAGATACAGTAAAAGGACAGACTGCTATGGGTCAAACTGAATTTTTCAATCAGTGCCTTCTCTGCTTTAAGCACAGTTCTAGAGGCTAAAGATACAATGGTGACATGGAGAGAATTTCTTCTTCTGTCTGCTAATGTCATAATGCAAGCAAATTCAAAAGCATTGAAAGGAGACTGAACACAAAATATGAGTAAACTAGAATAGAACACCTGGAGCAATCTTTTTTATTTTTTATTTTTTTTTATTTTTCTTTTGAGATGGAGTCTCTCTCTGTCACCCAGGCTGGAGTGCAGTGGCATGATCTCAGCTCACTGCAAGCTCCGCCTCCCGAGTTCACGCCATTCTCCTGCCTCAGCCTCCCGAGTAGCTGGGACTACGGGCGCCCGTCACCTCGCCCGGCTGTTTTTTTGTATTTTTTAGTAGAAACGGAGTTTCACCGTGTTAGCCAGGATGGTCTCGAACTTCTGACCTCGTGATCCGCGCGTCTCAGCCTCCCAAAGAGCTGGGATTACAGGCTTGAGCCACCGCGCCCGGCCACCTGGAGCAATCTCAAGTTGTAATTCCTGTTAAAAATATTTTGCCACGCTAATTCATCTATACCTAGAGGAATACCTGGAGCATTGAGGAAAAAACTAGCAGAGGCATTTCTTCCATTTCATTTATAATTTTTATTTCTGATTCAGAAGCCTTTATTACCTAATAATAAACAGCTAATAAAGCAGCAAACTACAGCAGACATGACTCTAAACAAGAAGGAATATAAAAACCAAATAGCAGAGCTGCAAATCAAAATAATTAAATATAAGAAATCATCTAGTGAGACTTTCTAGATCCCATAAAAAGGGAAAATCTGCTCACAGCTAGAAAAAGGGAGGCAGGGTTATAAATAAGAACAGGCAAAAGCCAAACTATTGACTAAATTGCAAGTAAATAAAAAGAAAAAGTAGCTTTATGATAGAAATGTAGAACATTTGGCTAAATGGAACAATTAATGCTTCATTAAAAGGAAATGTTATTAAGTATTTTACATATAGATGATCAATTTTCAGAATCTTTCTAACCTCCTGCGGTCTTTCTATATCAATAAGTTCCCTTCAGTTTCTGTGAGTGTTCTCCTCCCTTTTGTAAAATGATTTATGAGGCAGAGTTCTGTATTCCATTGTATTCTATCTTTACTGAGTTAGGTCTCAACATTCAGACTGGAGTCAACATCACAACAGGGGTGACTAGAATAACTCTCCTTCTCCTTACACTTAAGTTTACTATTTCTCCTCAGTTAAGAACTGCCAAGAGGCACTGGCATAAAAGCAGATTTTTCCTTCTTTTCAGAACCGTCTTCTCCCCAATTCATGGGTCCCATACTTGGGACCAGGATATACAGGAACTCCAACTGTCAAAGGGACTAAGGGGTCCTGAAGGAAGGTATTATTTCAGCTTATGTTGTGAGCTACATGGCCAATAGTATCTTCACTAGAACATAGTAGAGTTGGATAATTGTCTTATTCACACAGTGCTAGAAAAACTCACATGTCACAAGGATGATTTCCTGCACTATATGTGTAAAATTAAACTTCTGAACTGAATATATTTCTGTCCTTCCTATCCTCATTGTCTCAAGAGGGGAAAAATGTCTCTCATCTGGTCTCTTGGGTCTGATTTCATTTATCCTCAAACCATTATCCACAGAGCAGCTAAAGTTATTTTTTAATGCAATCTGATTATGGCACTTAGATTATTAAAATCTAATGAGTTCATTATTTTCTATAGAATAAAGTCCCAATACCTTAGATATATTATCAGATTTTCACCACGTACTTTCTTTGAGGCATCTTTCCTGATTTTCTAGGCAAAATGTATTGCACCCAGGACTGTACTTTTCTTTCTTTCTTTCTTTCTTTTTTTTTGAGACAGTGTCTTGCTCTGTTGCCCAGGCTGGAGTGCAGTGGCGCGATCTCCGCTCACTGCAAGCTCCGCCTCCCGGGTTCCCGCCATTTTCCTGACTCAGCCTCCTGAGTAGCTGGGACTACAGGCGCCGCCTCCACGCCCGGCTAGGTTTTTGCATTTTTAGTAGAGACTGGGTTTCACCGTATTAGCCAGGATGGTCTCGATCTTCTGACCTCGTGATCGGCCCACCTCGGCCTCCCAAAGTGCTGGGATTACAGGCGTGAGCCACCGCGCCCGGCCAGGACTGTATTTTTCATATACTGTGTACAATTTTTTGTTTCTCCCACTATTCTTTATTTCTGCCATTCTACTACAAGTTCCTAATATCTACTCCTTTCTCTCACACTTAGCACGTAGTGACATCCAAATAAACTGTTATTAGTTCAATGGATTATGAGTAAGTTAATGAGTAAATGCACAAACCTGTCTCGGATAATGACTTGGTTCTACATGGAACTTTTCGTCTTTTCATATTTGTAGTTCTACTTGGTGTAACAGTGGATTGAAGAAACCACTACTCTTATCATTGGAATATGTGACCTTAAATTCTGGTACCATTTTATACCTCATGAATGTTATATTCTTTGGGTTCTCTAGGCACATTTTGCAGTTAATGAAATAAAATTTCTTACAGAAGAGTTATAAGCATCAAATATGATTAATATATGCAGAAGCTTCTCGATAACTTAGGTAAATGTGTAAATATCTAAGCTACCACTGTTGATTATTATAAATATCTAAGGAACCACAGTTGATTATTCTGTTACTACTTAAAAACTGATAAATTCCTGTGGTTTATAATTATTATCTCATGTAAGGTTATTATTATCACATGTAGGGTAGCAGAAGTAGTCAAGCCTACTTCTCTCAGTAGACTGAATAAATTTTTATATTATTTTAATGCTGAGATAATAAAGAACAGATTGCCCTACTCACCCTGGTTGAGACTAGAGATGGCCATATGTGATACATACATGTTGGTGGGAATGTAATATCCATGGAGCCAGGAGTCAGGTCAGACAACTTGGCAACTAGCTTCTTGTTATATATGCTTTTTAGTCACATATTCTAAAGTCAAATCCTAAATGAGGATCTCAACTTTGACTTGGGAGATGACAATAACTTGGAATCACCTGTCCTTCAATAGCCAGGAAAGTTAGTTCTTGAATTAGGGCTTAAAGATTCAAAATGATTTGGATAGAATGAAATGGAAGCTAAAGTCCATTCCAGGCCAGAATAACTCTTAAATGAATGATAGTAATAGGAGAAAACTTAATGAGAAATCGAGCAAATTAGACGTGGGCTATGCTTGGTGGCTTCAGCATTCCTTTCTTACTTTGTATAACTGCCTGGTGGCTTTTGTTGGGGAAACAGTGTAATGAATAGAGTCAATTTGAACAAATCAAAGTGAGCAATGTACTCAAGACATAAATAGAGTCTTATCTAATAAATTAAACCTTTTATTTCCCTTAACTATCCTTTTATTTGTTTTCTTTTTTATTTTGTATGCCATGAATTACTTATGATTCTCTAGTTGTAATTAATAAACAAGTCTAAATACATCTGCCATTTCAATGAACTTAATTAAATTTCCATTGGAAGATTTAATAATATATTTTCTGAGTATTAAATGATATCAGATGTTTATTTTTCCTTCAATCATTGTTTTGAAAACATATTACCCTGAAAAACACATATAAAAGTGCTGTATTTTAAAAATTTACTCTTAACATGTTTTTCCTTCTAGAAGGGGCAACATTTACTTTCATTATTTAATATGAATTCATGTAATCATTTATTTAACACTCATTTTAATCCAGATATGCAAAGGTGAATAAAATATGGGCTTTGAGGATAGGGTGTCCACAGCTAGAAAAATACATATTATTTAAATAAAGAGTGAGTTTCTGATTGATTCTTTGCTTCCTTAACCTGATACCACGGAACATTTATAAATACTGAATATTAAGTAGGAAATTTTGATTTACTTAATATTGATTGAGAAAGTAGCACAAATTAGAAAGTTATCTCTTTTGAATTAAAAATTACAACTGGATTATAGTTCAGTGATGAAAAAGTCAACAAAACTGTCATGTTTCTCTTGACTTTTGTTTTGTTCTCTGCAAATGAATAGTGGCCTTGCTTGTTTACATTGTAAACCAAGTAGTTAATTTTTAAGACACAAGGGCTCTGACTTAATTTTCTTTTCTTCATTCCACTGTTAACAAGAAGAATGTCTCTGTGTCAAAGTCACTTTATATTTTTTATTGTCATTGTCTCATTCTATTATGTAAGCAGATATTAATTCTAAGTATATCTTTTTTCTTACGTAGATTTCAGTCTTGTTTCTCCCTCCATTTGGCCATCCATTACATATTTTCTTTTGGTATTATCTTTGAAAATTACTCAGAAACCATTTTGGATCTCTATTGTTCTTTTTGTTGCTGTTTTCAGAGAAATTATGTTAAATGTTATAATTATAAGCTTTCATGTCAAACACATTCTTTAAACTTTGTGAATGCTAATCATTTTCTTTTAAAATTATGCCACATGATTATTAGTTTCAAATTTTTAGTTCCAAAAGCAACACTTTTATATTTTTGTCTTGGATTGGATTCTCTATTTTACAAATTATAAAGTTGTCCACATAATTTAGTTGTCTCCTGTTTGTTGTATATTGTAAATAATCAAATATACCATAGTATAAAAATAATGAATTATGGAAGTGAATTATTTTTATCATGCCTAATATTGTGATTTTATAATTCTTCTTCACTTCCACTAAATTCTGAGTAATGCCTCAAATCCCAGTTCAATTAAATATATATTGAAGATCTACTACTATTTCCCAGAAACCATAGCAGATGTAGTAAGAGAAACAATGCAATTATAAAAGACTTCCAAAATATTATTTGTTTGGGGAGCACGCATTCTACAAAGTTATTCTACTTACACATAGTGTACAATAGAATACAAAATTTTATCTGTGATTTCTTTGCAAACTCAGAAGGCTGAGGCCTTGCACAGTCAAGAAGGGCTCTGACTGTAATCTTTGCTCAAGCCAATTTAAAAGAAGAATTCTGCATTCAAAATACATAATTATCCTTAAACATTTAGTTGATGATCTGACTCTAGAGGGATAGATAGAATTTGGATATCTTACATGGTTGAAGAATTTCATAATGCATTCCAGGCAAGTAAATGAACATGGGCCCAGAAGCAGATGGGTACCGTGTGATTGCAAGAACAAGAAACCCACTGGCAAGAGCAGGGTTAGCAAAAGCGTAGGGGACATAATTGATAAAATAGAAGAAAAGTATAGGGAAGAGATATTAGAAGTAGATTATACTGAAAAGTGTAGGCAGAGGGGTGATACACTAAACTGATGTGTATGTAAACTCTCATGAGTAATTGTGACCGATTCGCGGGCAAACCAGTTTGGAAAGTATACCATTAACCCAGGCATGTTACAATAATGACCTGGATTGAGATTTGGAAATGTGAATATATAAGAGTGATTAATAATGGTGTTCTGATTATTTGTTTTCAGAAATAATAAATCTTGGTAACTATCTTGACAGAAGGAAGGAAGAAGAAAGATGAATCAGGGCCATTGTAAATTTTTGAGCCTGGGTAAACAAAATTAATGGTAATGACATGCATACAGGCAAGGGCAGTGGGAAGTGAGTTTATTTAGAGTCTGGGTATAGATGCCGCAAAGGGTAAGAAAACTTAAACACACCAAGTTTTCAAACTTCCATCTTGGGTATAGTTAGAGTGAATGATAAAGTAAATCAAAACCAGACTCACTTTATTTAGACACTTACATTCTCTATTTTGATTTGTTGCAGTTTTCTACCATCTCTGTTCTCTAAGAGCATCAATCAGTATATTTCATCTAAATAGCTATTGTTAGTATCTTTTAAGTTATTTATTGCTCTAAGTGATTTATATATTTAACTTGTTTAATGCTCACAATACCCTATAAGAGAGTTACTAAATTATTATTATACAATTGTACAGATGAGAACAGGGAAGTACAGAAAATCAAATAGCTTAGCGAAGGTAACAAAGCTAATAAGTCCTGAAAACAATTTTTGAACCCAAGAATCTTCTGCTCATATCTACTGGCATATATATTGATTCCTTCAGGCCAAATAGTCAATTTAGTATAAACAAGTCACATCTACTCTACCTCTTTTAGCTCTTACATACTCATTTTTTTTTTTTTAATTTTACTTTAAGTTCTGGGATACATGTGCAGAATGTACAGGTTTGTTACATAGGTAAACATGTACCATGGTGATTTGCTGCACCAATCAACTCGTCATCTAGGTTTTAAGCCCCACATGCTTTAGGTAATTGTCCTAATGCCCTCCCTCCCTTTCCTCCTCACTCACCAACAGGCCCTCATGTGTGATGTTCCCCTCCCTGTGTCCATGTGTTCTCATTGTTCAACTCCCACTTATAAATGAGAAGATGTGGTGTTTGGTTTTCTGTTCCTGTGTTAGTTTGCTGAGAATGATGGTTTCTACCTTCATCCATGTCCCTGCAAAGGACATGAACTCATTCTTTTTTATGGCTGCACAGTATTCCATGTGTATATGTGCCACATTTTCTTTATCCAGTCTATCATTGGTGGGCATTGGGTTGGTTCCAAGTCTTGCAATCATAAATCATGCTGCAATAAACATATGTATACATGTATCTTTATAGTAGAATGATTTATAATCCTTCGGGTATATACCCAGTAATTAGATTGCTGGGTGAAATGGTATTTCTGGTTGTAGATCCTTAAGGAATTGCCACACTGTGTTCCATAATGGTTAAACTAATTTACACTACCATCAACAATGTAAAAGCATTCGTATTTCTCCACATATTTGCCAGCATCTGTTGTTTCCAGACTTTTTAATGATCACCATTCTAACTGGTGTGAGATGGTATCTCATTATGAACTATCAAAATAAACATGGAAGATAAGGATATTTAAAATCTGGTGATTATATGTATAGCTAACTTTATTTCCCAAAACTCCTCCCACCAAATCTGCTCTCTAAGCACAGAGACTGTGTCATGTTATTTTATGTCTCTTGGCTTTTTATATATTAATTCAACTGAACAGGAAATTCCCGTGGCTAACTAGAAACTGCTAATCAGCTTTTATGATTGTAAAGCATATTGTGGTTGTCGACAACTGTCTGGACCTGATTTTGTTTTTATTTGTTTTAAATCTAGACTTTTGGAGTCTTGCTGCTATAGCATGCCTGTGCAACTTAGTGTACTAAATAAATTCAGGAGTGAGACTTTTGCACTGTTTTAGTGTCCTGGCTTAATTATGATTTTTTATTTTTATTTTTTGGTCAAGTCAGAATGATCTGCTCATATCCCACCTCTTATCCGTCTTTTTTAAGGCTGCTTTCTTCTTTGTACTTAAAGCTCTTAGTACCACCTGCAAATCCACCTGGCCTCAGAGTGCTTTAGAGTTCCTTAGTCGCTTCTCCCTTATCAAAATGTTCATGTCTCTGATTTTGAGAACTGCAACATAACAATAAGTTATGTTAATAAGATAAATAATCCCTGCTCCTGAGTAAATGAGATAATGTGCTATTTCTTGTAGTTTGATCATTTCTGCTTAACTCTGAAATGCCATGCTCATTGACAAGGCCTTTGGAAAGTTATAATGATACCAGAAATAGTCATTTTGTTCTACTGCAAGGTAACTTTTGATGTGGACATTACTACAAGTAGATAAGTAACACTCTACTTTTGGATAAAGAGGGCTTAAAAATTGAGTGAAGGAAATAAATTTATATGTGGTATAAAAATTTGTTATGGTGAAAATAAATTGAATAAAATGACAAAAAAATAAGTAAATAGAACTGTTAGCTAAATGTAATCATTTTTTTCAGATTCCCTCACCTGCCCCAGAATATCCTCTATACAGATCCAGTGTCTGAATTTTCCTAATTTTTACCTAATTACAAATTAGAATAAATTAGTCAAAATTATAATACATTTATTTAGTTGCCTTTATTAGTCAAAAGGTGACTCAATTTTTACTATTTTTAAATAAATATTTACAATATATGAAGATAAATGAGAACAAACCACATTCAACAATTTAATTTGAAGCTTGTATAAGAAGATACATTAGCCACAATATAAAACAACATTTGAAGTTGAATCTCTAGAGGTCTTATATGAGGGGTGCCCCAAAATTAAACCCTGAGCTTGATTTAGGCAGCTGTGTGATCCCAGATGATAGCTAAGGGCTCTATGCAGCCGCCTTTGCAGCAGCTGTTGAGAGTTCAATTTTCTTTCCTTAAGGGGAATTTAGGAAGTATGAAATGACCATCACACTAATTTTTTCAAAATTGTAAACGGTGACTGGGCACGGTGGCTCACACCTATAATCCCAGTACTTTGGGAGGCCGAGGCAGGCAGATCACGAGGTCTGGGGATCGAGACCATCCTGGCTAAAATGGTGAAACCCCATCTCTACTAAAAATACAATAAATAAATAAATAAATAAATAATTTAGCTGGGCCTGGTGGCACACACCTGTAGTCCCAGCTACTCGGATGGCTGAGGCAGGAGAATCGCTTGAACCGGGAAGTGGAGGTTGCAGTGAGCCGAGATTGGCCACTACACTCCAGCCTGGGCGACAGGACGAGACTCCTCAAAAAAAAAAAAAAAAAAAAAAAAAAATATATATATATATATATATACACTATATATATATATATGTGTATATATATATATAAATGACAAATTACTAAAGTTTCAAATATAAAAATCAATCCAAAATTACATATATTTCAATTTTTTTATTTTAAATGATATGTTTCCCATATTATTCAATTATAGTTTTTCAATGTTTGAATTAAATATTGCAAATATTTGGATAAAATATTAAAATAACTGCTCTAAGTATTTTTTAATGTTACATTTGTAAATTTTTTTAATTATGCTTTAAGTTCTGAGATACATGTGCAGAACTTGCAGGTCTGTTACATAGGTATATACATGCCTTGGTGGTTTGCTGCACCCATCAACTTGTTATCTACATTAGGTATGCTTTGCTATAAGAGTATTCCAGGCTTCCTTTGTTCTTGCAATAATTTTAAATTTCTATGACGTACAAATATCAGACATCTATTTTAAACTGATTTAATTTTAACCAACTATAATTTTTTATTGTTTCAAAGACTGTTGATAGATGGATTTATGTTACAATTTTCCTGCAAGAGTCCAGCACAAGATTTAAAAGAATGAAAACTGTCAATAGCAGAGAAAAATAAAATTGATTTATTCCTAATATGAAACTTAAATGTGCACCTTTTAAAAGAAAAATAGATATATAAATAGAAAAGGATTATTTTGAAAATGAGTACATTGCTAGCATAGAAGAAATTGATGGTTAACCTTAAAAACAACAAACAAACAAACAAAAAAACAGCCTCTGTCCGGTTCTGCCATTTCTTTTAAACCTTTAGTCTTGTCACTCATTCTTATATACCCACCCTCACCATAAGGGGGGCATTAATACAAATACAAAAGAAACATAAATGTAATAATTACAGCTAATGCTTGTATGGCACTGTTACATAACATTTTTAGTTTCTGCTTTTTATGTTGAATCTACTCTAATGATTTGTTATTTTTTTAAAAATATTTTCAGGTACCTTATTTTAGTATTTAACAGCTCAAAATACTGCAAGGTAAGTGGGATAGACATTTGTTCTCTTGTTTTACTTATGTTGAATACAGTTTATACAAAAGACAATATTTTATTAATTTTAGAGGACCATTATTTTCCTGCTTCATGGTACATATCTGTCTGCTCTTAGACAAGTTCCTAGGAACAACAATTTTATGTTTGCTCCGGGTACCAAACATCCAAACAGAAATATAAAGCCTCATCTAAGCTGACATTCAGTCATCAAATTTCCTCATTTTAAAAGGCTAACTCACACATTCAAACAACGTGCATTTCTGAGAAAAGAAAAAATGTGTAGGTATAGCAAAATTTTTTGTGTCAATACCAATGGTGTTTAAAATATCTTCAACATGTATATCAAAAGGAAATTGTGTTAATTATATTGATTAACCCCAGTTTATTATGTTTCACCAAGTAAGTCCTCCTAGCAATGAATTAGTGGAAGTTGCATAAACATTTTAAATTCAAATGCAGAGTGTGGTAAATTGTTACCACAGATCCTTAAATTGATTATTTTATGTTCTCAGAGCATCCATCAGGAAGACAACTGTTTTAGAAAACCAATGTGATTGTGTCAAGATGATGGGACTAAATTGACCATGGCAAGGTTTAGTCAGTGTTTTTGGCTGTTTTCATTATTGATTGCAAAACATTGATTATGTTAACTCTGCAGAACTCCAATTTACTTATTAAGTTTGCTAAAATAACAGATTGACATTGGCACAATTTCTTTTTATTTGAGTTGTTTAGGTACATTCCACTTGTCATTATTTTGGAAGAGTTTTTTTTTTTTCTTTTTTTTAACTTTTTATTTACTAATTTCATTGCCTGGGAATTTAGAAAAACCCAGTCATTGATATCCTATGATTAAGTACATTATTTCCTAAGGGAAAAAAACAATAGCGCAGGGCGTATTGTCTTTTCTATAAACAGTATTCAACATAAGTGAAACAAGAGAACAAATGTCTCTTCCATTTACCTTGTGGTATTTTGAGCTGTTAAATACTAAAATAAGTAATGATATCTGAAAATATTGAAAAACAATAACAAATCATTAGGATAGATTCAACATAAAAAGCAGAAACAAAAAATGTTATGGCTTCCTTCTGTGATGCAGTTCCATACTTTATACTATTTTACATATGTGTGTATGTATATACATACACACATATATGTATTTATATATCTCTGATAATTGAAAATAAAACAAGGTTCTTAGAACATCCTATTAAAAAAAGATTAAAATATTAATCAGGGAAAGTGAATATCTATTAACTGAAGATGCCATTTTGGGAAAGAAGGAATAGCCCGTGATCTAGGGTTTCTTGCTTCAAGCTGCTACTCAGAGATACCCAAACTTTGGATAAAAGAAGTTTTGACAAATTTTAAGGAAGTAAAACCAGGTAAGTATCATCAGTCACTAATGAGATTATGAGGATAAATGCAAAGGCCTGGGTTTTCCAGGTACACGTGTTCAGTGACTTAACATTATCAAAAATGGGCAAGTGAGCTTCCTTGGCATAAATGGACAAGAAAGCAAAAGTCTAACAGGGACCTCACCTCCACCATGTATGACCATGAGGACATTGGCACCAGACCATCAGGGTGCCAGAGTGGCTCCTGCATGTACTAGTTCTGGAACTTGGGCAAATTACTTAACCATTGTGCCTCAATTGCCTCAATTTACAGAGTAGTGATAATATAACACCAGTCTCATAGGGTTGTCGTAAATGTCAAATGAGTAAATACATGCTAAGTATTTATAGCAGTGCCATACAGGCAGTAGTTGTAATTATTACATTTGTGTTTGTTTTGTATTTGTGTTAATGGCTCCCTTAGAGTGAGGGTGAGTATATAAGAATGAATGACAAGATTAAAGGTTTAAAAGAAATGGCAGAACCAGACAGGAGGTGAGGACTGTTGTTTTCTTAAGGTTAACCATCAATTTCTTCTATGTTAGCAATGCACTCATTTTCAAAATAATCTTTTCTATTTATATATCTATTTTCCTTTTAAAAAGTACACATTTAAGTTTTATGTCAGGAATAAATCAATTTTATTTATTTTTCTCTGCTATTGACAGTTTTTTTTTTTAATATTGTGCTGGACTCTTGCAAGAAAACTAACATAAATCCATCCATCAACAGTATTTGAAACAATAAAAATTATATTAGTTAAAATTAAATCAGTTTAAAATAGATGTCTGATATTTGTACATCATAGGAATTTAAAATTATTTAAAGAACAAAGGTAACCAGGAATACTCTTATAGCACATCAAAGCATAGTTTCTCATGGCATAAGTCTGAGTTATTTTGGCCCCTTATTAGCAATATAAGTTCTTAATGATCTGATACAGTTTTTAGATGAGCTTAACTTACTTCCTCTTGCCAAAATAGGTTGTTACCATAGTTGTCTCCTTTAGACTAGTGATATTATTATCATGAGCTTAAAAAATTCAGTTATTTCTGTCTGTGAAGACACAACATATACATTCTCTCAAAATTTGCAATTTTCTTTTTTATATGTTCTACTTAATTTAATAGTCAATATGAAATCATTGTACAAAGTAAGCCAATTTCTTCATATATCTATGGAAACATTTGGCAGTTAAATTTTCCTGGCAGGTACACTAGCCAGTTCAAAGACAGAGAGTCCTTGGGATGTATTTTCTAATGCAGAGGAAGCTGATTTGATTTGAAGGAAAAAAAATAATCCAAGTCAAATCATCCTTTCAGAGCTTTATGTTATAAAACTCTGCGGGATCTGAATCAAAGATTTCTTATTCTTAGGTAAAAGTGATGATGCTTTTTGAGAAAAATCTTGTTTTTAAGCTTTTTCAAAACTGCTTCCGTGGAATTAAAGTGTTCTGGTGATTGTTAATAATGATTTCTCAGGAAGGGTTTAATGGGTTTACAGGTAACTCCCCTAGGCAGGTATCTGAGGTCAAATCTACAGATTCAGCTCCCTAACTCTTGTAATGCAGTGTCCAGACTGATAGTTTGGCTACCAAACATTTGTCCTGAAACAGCATCATGGGGCACTAATGCCAGAAAGTCCCACAACCTAGAGAATGGCCTTGACTCTGAACCATCAAAAAGCTCAGTAATATTTCAGAGAGGAAGTTGAGGGCTGATAAGATTTGGTTCTGTGTCCACACCTAAATATTATGTCAAATTGTAATCCCTATATATCAGGGGAGGGGCCTGGTGGGAGGTAATTGGATCCTGGGGAAGATTTCTCCCTTGCTGTACTCATGATAGTTAGTGAGTTCTCACAAGATCTGATGGTTTAAAAGTATGTGACACGTCGCCCTTGGCTCTCTCTCTCTCCTGCTCCACCACGGTAAGACAGTGACTTGCTTCCCCCTGCACCGTCCACCGTGATTGTAAGTTTCCTGAGGGCTCCCAGCGATGCTTCTGTACAGCTTGTGCATCTGTGAGTCAACCAAACCTATTTTCTTCATAAATTACACAGTCTCAGGTAGTTCCCTATAACAGTGTGAAAAGAGACTAAAAGAAGGGCCTTGACATCCAACCCTTCCTCCTGATACATTGAGTTCTAGCCTTATAGCTTATTACATCTCTGAAATGGTATATTCTTGAAATTCATTATCTCAGCCCTCAGAATGATCATCATCTTTGCTTTTATAATTATTCCCTCAAGTTTTAGAGGACTTTTATAAAATTAGGATATTTGAAAATCACCCTAACATTTTAGGAAAACTTACCAATGACACTTCTGTTATGATGATGAATGGCCCAAATGTAAGATCCCATCTGACAATTTTTTGCTAGAATTTAGCATGAAGAAAAAAAATACTTTTGTTGAAGAGTCACTGCTCATTTTTTGTTCATTTATTTATCAAAGAAATATTGGCAGACTACCATAGGGGCCAGAGTCTATGCTGGATGCTAGATCTTCACTACTGCTCTCAGAAAATTCATTGTCAAGTCACAGAAAGATACAGGAAAAGCTGATGCTATGATGAGCCAGGGAAGACTGGAGACTCAGGAAGAAGTCTACAGCAAGAAATGGCATTTGGCACAGTGTTTCATCATAAGTAAATATTTGTACATAGAAGAACAGGAAAGGGCCTTAGGGACAGATATTAGCGCTTTGGACAACAGCACAGATGTGAAAAGTAAACAGTGAGAAAAGTTATGTGTAGTTAAGAGGAAGAAGTTCCATGTGGCTAGTAAGAAACACTAGCAGGAGCTGAGGTTGAAAAGGATCTCTCAGGGTAGGTTGTAAAAAACTTGGTATCCTAAGCACCACCGTAAGTTTTACTCTGTGGACCAAGAAGGGTCCATAATGAACTTAAATTTAAGGCGAACAACACAGTCAGATTTATGAGATGAATCGTCTGTGAATTTCTTAATGGAATCGACTGTTATTGTGCTTTGAAAATTCCTGTATTACCAGGATGTAGAACCGATTCAAACAAATAGCATATGCTTAATTACTATCTGTTGAGTCAAATGCTTAGTTATGAGACTGCTACAAGAGTCTAAGGGTAGAGATACAAAATAATGTTGGAGTTCAGATATATTTTACCACTGATTCCTCTTTTGGATATTGACATTTCCATAACTTTTTCCTCTTTTTCCTGAAGGCTAGGAAATTCAGAGCTACGCAATAATTATATGTGTTCCTCAGAGTTGGCATACATGCTTCTTCCTTTTTATGGCTTTTATTTTCTGTTTCAATTATATTGATATTAACTCTTTTGTAGCTTTTATCATAGGCTACCTCAAATATGTTTTGGAAATACATTGAGTGTAAATGAACCCATATTTATTTGAAAACGATTTAGGTTAACACTGCTTGTGTATTTCAGGCCTATTCACATGGAAATAATCTTAAAAGTTGCTCACAGCTACAGGCTCACCCTCGATGATGCACCCCCTAGAGGAGGCCTGCAGCCTACTCAGGAGGGCTGCCAGTCTTATTTTTGGAAGACAGCAATGGCAAAATCCATTCTCCTTGCTATGTCCACTTGTCTTTTTATTTTTTGTGGTTTCAGAAATATACAAGCATTGAGTTGTCATGTACAGGGAAATTTTCTAAATGCAACTTTAAAAAAAAGGATATACATATCAATCAAACTCTTTAACCTTCTGGGATTTCTTCCCAACTTTAAAAATCTAAATATTAAAGGTAATCTATGGACAATTCAGTCTGCACCATGAACTATAATCACATAAAAACTTCAATTATCAACACTTATGATCTGAACTTGCTTTTTTGTACAATAGAAATAATAATAACCTGGAGTGTTATTTGGCATTGTTGAAGGCACGTCAGTGTGCTGATATGCTTGAGAATCATAGCTATGCAGGAGCCTATGGCAGGTAGAAATAAGTGACAGCTTTGAAATCAAGAAATGTGGTCCTTTCAACATCACCTTTGCAACTCATTCACAGTATAATTGGGAAAGCCATGCAATCTCCTGAAAATCTTACTTCCTCATCTGTAAGACAGACATTATTCTCTCATAGAATTATGAAAATTGAAAAAATGTATATAAAAATATCTCAATACAGTATACTTTATAAAACTGTATTTTAAAAAGGATGTAAATGAATTATGGAAATTCTGGTTATGGGACATTGCATTTAACATAGTAAATTTACTGTAAAAGTAATATTTTTATTACTAAAGAGACATATATTTTACCACTCTATGCCCACTATTCATCTATCCTGAATTAAACTTGGCTGACAAAGTTAAATTTAAAAAAAAATGTTTTGTTTGAAGATCAACTATTTCCTAAATGTGATAGCTTAATGATAATGCTGAGGTAGTTCTAACCTAACATTAAAGGAAGAAACATGTACAGTTATGCTTTGGATGGGACAAGTTTTTGTTATTCACATTTGAAATTCACTTTAGTTTTAGCACAATAAAATTTAATAATTTGTTAATCCCTCATAGCGCTCTGCTGAGAAGTGAATGTCTTGTCAAAGGATCAGTTCAAAATAGCTTAACTTCCTAGGTTTTCCTGATTTAAAACTGCCTTACCGCCGGGCGCGGTGGCTCAAGCCTGTAATCCCAGCACTTTGGGAGGCCGAGACGGGCGGATCACAAGGTCAAGAGATCGAGATGATCCTGGCTAACACGGTGAAACCCCATCTCTACTAAAAACACACACATACACAAAACTAGCTGGGTGTGGTGGCGGGCGCCTGTAGTCCCGGCTACTCGGCAGGCTGAGGCAGGAGAATGGCGTGAACCCAGGAGTCGGAGCTAGCAGTGAGCTGAGATCCGGCCAGGGCACTCCAGCCTGGGCGACAGAGCGAGACTCCGTCTCAAAAAAAAAAAAAAAAAAAAAAAACTGCCTTACCTAATAAATACTAGAGTAGTCCTCCAGTCTTAATAAGTAAAAATAAAATATATGTATATATATATAATTTATAGATTATAATTATCAAGGGCTTCTGTCATATATTATTTTAAATTTTCAAATAATTCCATTTTCTTAATGTAAATTTTTCAGTGTTCTGAAATATAATGGACAATGTCAAGATTATTTTAATAATTTTATTTTATTACTGAATTAGTCTCATTTTTGACAATCAAAGTAAGGATTTGCCATATTTTGTCTATGATTAACCTTTATTTCCAAAGTGTTTTATGAGGCTGAAATCACATAGGGGAGATATGTTTTTGGTGACAGAATCTTGTATATATTTAAAGTCACAAAACCAAACACTAGCTATTTAAAGCCCCATGGTTTAGCACTACAAACCTAGACACACATGAACAACCCTCAAATTTGTCCCAAGTGTTTTCCATTTACCTACCCAAACCTTATATAAAGAAGTTAGTGTTGACTTTCTATTTTCCAGACTGGTGACATGAACGCTCTGAAACATCTGATCTACAATGATTTCTGAGTCTGATAAGTAATAATTTACTAGAAGCCCATTTAATACAACTCAGACCACATAGGAGAACAAGTGTATTGACTGTGTTTTGTTAAATCTCACAGTGATTAGGCTTTCTAACACACAGCATGAGTTAACCAAAGGAGCCTTAATAATGACTGCATATCGGAAAGAAAGATTCCTATTTTCTTTTTATAAATGTTAAGATAGTCTAAGAATCAGTGCATTCAAAATGTTATTTAATACATCAAAATGTTTACTAGGAAAAATTGATATGGATTGGAAATATTTGTTCTGTTGATTATTCACATATTTTATAGTCAAAGAGAAAGATGCATGCTGTCAGATTTGCATAGCAAAACAATTTCTAATTTTGATAGGTTTCAAAATGTAATGGACACATACATTTGCATAGATTGGACTTCTAAATCACTTCATTGTAACTTAAAATTTAACTGATTATATCGGAAAACACACGTGGTAATTGTTTTTCTCTCTAACTTGGTTATTTGCCTGCTGCAGGATGTTGGGAATCCAATCATGTATTTAATCTCTTATATTCTGTTGTATTTTTAACCCAGGTTTGAACCATAGGAGACAAAAAGGCATCCAAGTATTGGTTCCATTATGGTACTAGTTTCCTGACAAAACTAGATAGCACTATTGAAGATCACAGCCATGTCTTTGACCTACCACCTTTAATTCACGATAACCAGGCTCACTGCATTCCATTTCCCTTCAAGTTGAAGGTAGAGAGGCTGGAAAATGCCTGACCTCATAATTCATCTCACCTCTGCTGTACAAACCGCCCATGAGGATGGCTTGTTCAGGAAGTCTTCTTGTCTAGAGACTGAAAGCACAAGGGCTGTTTTACCTGAAGATTGTCAAGTCTAGGGGGAACTGAGAAAAAAAAAAAAAAAAAAAAAGAGTGTATGGCACATGTAAGCACTGACCTGTATCATAAAGGAATGGAGGACAATGAATACCGAGATCTCATTAATTTTACCCGTCCTTGTGGAGGAACAAATATTAACATGAACAATGAAGTGGAAGCTGAAAAAATAATATTCCATTTTTCTCATGCTACTCAACAAACGATGGGGAGAGGAACCAAAACATTCTAGAACACGGACTGAAATTGGAGTAGCAGACAGAAGCAAAACGATACCCCCACCATGCTCTAACTTCCTTCTTGTCTCTATCTGAATAAGCATACTAATGAAATATGATATATCTACTAGATATATAGAAGATATATATCTATATATAGAAGGGATATATATATATAGAAGATATACATATAGTAGATACATATAGAAGATATATATAGTAGATATGTAGTAGATATATATAGATTATAGATATATAGTAGATGTCTACTATATATCTATATACATCTAGTATATATATCACATATACATATCTAACATGAATATAAAGTAACATGCATGTGGTCCAAAACTACTATATATACATTATATATACACACACATTATATATACATATATAATAAATATATGTTTTAATAAATATATGTTTGCTATTTAGATATAGCAAACAAGAACCTATTCATTTGATTTCTGCAAATATAAGAGTCAGGAGTATGGTATTATAATTTGTTGACTGTTCCACAGATTTCCTCTTATCATTTTGTTAGTATCTCCTTCCTTGTAAACCTGAGAAACCTGAACATAGCATGGAGAGTAAACAGAAGATAGCATGGAAATTCCACCAGAACATTGCCTTCTTTTCTTGTGATCTCTACCTTGCTTCACGTAACAAGTGAAAGGCTGAATTCACAGTTGGTCTATCAGTTATTAAGTCAGTTCAATTAAGACTTAGTTCTTTCACTTGCATATGAAAAATCTTTAGAATTTTATAAAAATCTGATACTGCAAATATTATCACAAAAAGTTCAATTAAATTAAACATTTTTGTGGTAATATAGGACTGACAACCACCATCTTGTTATCAAAATATATTTGAAAATAAATCAACCTCTAAAGGATTTTTAATAGTAGAAATAATATAAAATTGTTTTTTAAGCAGACTACCTGTTTAAAAGAGGATGAAAGAAGAAAACGAAGTCTTCATGGCTCTGTTATATAATCAGGGTGAAGCAATAATTTAAATAACTCAACAGTATTTGTAAAAACTTGTAGGTAGCTTAAAAAATTGTCCATTTCCTATATATGCATACCATAACATAGAAGGGGCTATTCATCATATAAGGCATCTTTTGAAAGCTGAAGAGGGAAGGAAGCGCATTTTTATTTCAATATGACAACCATAATAAGAGACTGCATAATATTGTTTTTTTAAATGAAAACATCTTGGTTTCTAGACACATAATAAGAATCAACTGGGTGAAACTAGAACTAAACAATTTTAAAGGCATAAGAATCTCTCAAGTCAGGAAAAACAAATATTTAGAAACTTGGAAGAAGAGATCCCACTCTTTCTTCATCCCCACATTTATTTAAAAATTCCACTGGTTAATTCTCTAAGGAATTCTCTTAGGGCCTGGCTTGCCTGACAATAAGCTCTCTTTGTTTAGTTTTGCTTTCTTTCAAAAAATGACAAGCTAATACCACAAATAAAGAGGTCAGAAAGAATAGACTCACAGGCAAGTACACTTTTTAAGTAAAGTGACAAAACAATAGCAAGGGCTTTGACACTTGAGACGGTTCCTGAGTGGAATGACAAGGTGTTCTTTAATTTTACTGAAGTTGATGAGATTAGGCTCTCTACTACTTTGGTAGTTTGGGTGTCTGACATTGTGAATGTTCGCATATTTTCACGTTAGCAGAGATACAAGTATTAGGAAACAATGAAATTGGAATATAATAATAATCAAGTGTTCTATTGCTTCTTCTAAAACATTTGTTTAAATGAAGAAAGTAGCAGGCATGTGGTCAAAGCTATATACACACTAAAGAAATGTTCCAACAAATAAGTAAATTGGTCTTGTTGCTTTCAGTTATTCTGTATTGATCAAAACAGGGAAATAATGTCCCTTTAAAGCTAAATAAAATATAAATATAAATTCCAAATAAAGCCATGCAGAGTAACTCAAACAGCATTGCCCTAGGGTCAAGAATTATGGATTCTTTATTCAATGTTAAATATGCAGTTGTTTGTACTCTGGGTCTGTTTCCCCAACCTGAAAATGAATTAAGAACAAGCTCTAATTTTTCTTCAAGCCCTAAGATCATGTGACTAAGGAGAAATGATATCCACATGACTGACATGAGTTCCGCTTTTCTAAGTATTATTATTATTATTATTATTATTATTATTATTATTATTACTACTATTGGGTTTGGACTCAAGTGCCTGTTGTATTTGTTATCTTAGGCTTCTAGTGGTTTTCAGTCTTGTTGGTCTTAGGACTCTCCTATGCTCTTAAAAATTATTGAGCACTCCAAAGACCTTTTGTTTATGTGAATTACATTACAGTACATTAAAGCCTAAGTGATCACTAGTGTTAAGTATCACTTGCCAGTTGTTACTTAAGCTCTCTAGCAACCTTTGGTCTCATCAGTTTTAGCATGATTCAAACTGGTCTTCAAAGAAAGGGAGCTAATTTCCTTACTGTATCATTACGTTCAAGACTGTGACCTCAGTTGCTTATTTTTATGCTTTTAGCCAGAGCTAGTATCTTTTTCTGGGTTATTCTTTAGGCAGATTTTTGCTAATTTTGTTAAATAGATCAACAAAATATTATGTCTCCTCTGTCTATTATGTAAATTATCTCTACTTCCTCTTACTAAAAGAGTCTGAAACTTTTCGTTCACATATTTTGAAAGAAGAAAATGTTAGTTTTAAATTTTAATTTTAAATTACAAAAATTACAATTTTACAAACACAGAGCTGTGGCAAGCTCCCTATTTTAATACTTTTAAAAGGCATTATGCTTATTCCTTCATCTTTAAATTTTAGATTTAAAAATGCTTTCCAGGCTGTGTAAAGTTTGAAGGCACGGTATTTGCTGAAACAGTCAAATTTTATCCTGGTAGTAATTGCTTCTTTATGACTTGTCTGCCTGACAGTGTAGTAGATGATCTCTTGACATGTTATCTGAGGTTTCAGATTCCTAAAGCTCTCTGTGGCTACTGACAGAATTCCCTGCACCTACTCCACCATTTCATCTTTGAAATTATATATTCCTTTAAGTCTGTCATGTAATTGTCCTTAGTTCTTCCTTTGCTCATGGCCTTTGTGAGAACAAACTTCAAATGTATTCAATGGAACTGATGTGGCTAGGAAAATATTGAGACTGCCATCATGGCTACATTAAAATAATAATCAATTTCAATTCTACAGGGCACACACTAATGGATATGGTGTGGTGTGTGGTAATTTCCCTGTAGTGAAAGAGTATTTTTCATTTATATATATCAAGGGGCCTGAGTCTTTCTCAGGAGCAACTCTTTATCATGCAAAATAATCATGAACAGATGGCTTTTGTTCTGTTTTAGAATGGCAACAATTATGTGTGTGATATTTTCAATAATGTGCAGTATAGAAAGGAAAAGAAAAATATAATTGCAAACTTTTGTTAGTGCTGCTTTGGAGCAACATAAGCAAGAACAAAGTCAATTCATGAAAATAGTTGTATGCTAATTCCTTTCTCCCACACAAATTTTAATGAGGGCATTATTTCTTACAATAAATATTGGGAATCAATCTCTTCATAAAATGATACAATATCTGAATGAAATTTCATGGACAGGATATTTTTGGGGTAAATGTTCTAATTAATTTTCAGGAGCTATATTGCTTTTGGAAATATTAATGAAAATGTACTTTATCATGAACATTTATAATGAAGTAATATGAAAGATTAAAATTATGAGCAAAAATGCTGAAATTTTTTTAATTCTTTTTCTAAAATCTTTTAATACTATCCCACATTGTTTTTTATTTAATGCCATGCTAAAAATTTTTTCTTATATGATATATGCAGCTCTTTAAAATTATAAGAAATTATTCATAAATTCATTTAACTTCTGCTTTAAGAAGATAAAGATACATCAAGAGATTATACAACACGTAAAAATGCAGACTTTATTAAAAATAGCTATCTTTAAAAAATCAAAAATACCTCTGTATAAAACCTGATTTAAAAAGTTGACTATTAGTGCACTACACAAAAAATGAATTGCTATACATTGTTTTAAAATCATAAATTATATTTAAAATTTAAATATGTACACTTGCATAATCCCAAAATATTGGTCAACTACTTGGTAAAATCCAGTGGAAAAGTAAGGAGATTTTCAATTTTTCCTTAGTCATGTAGTTAGAGAATCTGTGTATGTCTCACATATGAGTTAGTGGAAAGAAACCAGTATAGATTATTTCTAGAATATGTTAGAACCTGCACTGTTCCTCTCTGGTAATGGCTGAGACAATTCCACAGAGTTGATAGTCTTTGTATCCCAACAGGCACTTGGTTTCCCACCTGGTGCCACAGTTAAGAGATCCAGACCCCATCCTTCCTTGGGTGGAGCTTCAGCTTCATCTGTTCTGTCCTTCTCTCCTCCTATGCCCTTTCCTAATTCTGAATAGCAAAGATGGGAGAAATTTGTGGTTGATTTGAAAGCTCTGAACTATATTATACAGTAAACAAAGATTTCTTTTTTTATTATTATTATACTTTAAGTTCTAGGGTACATGTGCACAACGTGCAGGTTTTTTACATATGTATACATGTGCCATGTTGGTGTGCTGTACCCATTAACTCGTCATTTAGACTAGGTATATCTCCTAATGCTATATAATTATTTATATAACACTATTTGCTTCATCCAGTTAAGATTGCAATGTAGTTGACCCTGAAGAGAAGGTCACCACAGCTCTCTCTCTCCATATATATATGATATATATGTTTATATTTATATAAGTTGAATATATGATCCAAATGGAGAAATTCTTTATATTAAAATAGTTTGTTTGCTTTCTTATTTATCTGTTAATATGTCCCTTAGGAGGAAATCACAAGATGATTTAGGACAAGGAGCAGTATACAATCAAAAAGATCTGGGAAATAAACTGTGTTCTTGAGGCTTCAATTTAATGCATTTACTGTAGTACCTAATAATTGAATGTCCATTATGATACTATCGTTGTGTGGTTTAGCGACATTTATGTTGTGTCACTGGGTAGAGATGGAAGGATGTACATGACTCTGGGTCCCAGTGACTCCAGGACATGAACACTGCTTCAGTTAATCTCCCTGACTTTAATCCGTCTGTACATCCTCTCAGAGATAGGGTGTTTTCTGAGAGAACAAAGAAAGGCACATACCGTGGATGACTGCTATTCCTGCCTATCCAGTGTCTACTTCTCTTTTTCTCTTAAAAACATCTGAATTTTGTTTGTGTAATTTAGCCATTAGATACTAAATTTTTGGGGGTGTTAAAATGTGTCGCCTCTCCTGACCTTAACTTTGAAAATCAGATGTTAGCTTCCTAAAATGTGCATCTTTAGGTAAAGAACATATAAATTAAGAAATATTTGGAAGAGGCTCATGGGAATGGCAGTATCCGAAAAGAGCATCAATAGTTCTTGCTAATTGTTCTCGACTTTTCCATAACTTGTCCTTTCTGCAACCTCTTCAGCTTTTTCCCTCAATATCCTTCTGATAAATATTCCTTTTAATTATATGTGCATGTGTATACATACACATTTATGCACACATACATACATGCATATATACAAACATATACACATACACACACGTGTGTACATGTGATATGTTTGTGCATTTAATAAATTATCCAGAGTTGGGTTCCACTGGTTAATGAAGACCTGTATTTATAACAAAATTCTAGAGTTAGAATATATTTTATTAGGTAGGAGAAGAGAAGCATCACTGCAAGGCATCACCAACAAATCATGTTCAAAGAGACAGGAGGAGATGTGGAAAGAATAGTACCAGCCAAAATAGGCAATGTATTTCATAGGTAGGCAATAAATACTGCAGTAGGGTTAAGCTAAATGAGGATGAGGAAACAGCACTTATTTTGACAATGAAGATGGTAATCTTCATCAGAGAAAGTCCTGTACCCTGATGGTCCAGGGAAAGGGGGACAGAGCCATCTATACTTCCATGGATTGCGGTGAGGAAGGAAGAAGAGGTTAAGAAAGAGAGAAGAAGAAATCAGTCTCGGGAAAGAGACAGAGTTGAAGATTACAATATAATTGATCTTCGTTATTTGAGGAAAGTGGGAAAAAAAGGTAAAGAAAAAAATGAAAGATATGACACCTCATAATAGGAAGAAAAAATAATAAAAGAGATTAAAAGAGAAGAAAACAAAGTGCAGGTGATTTTCCTAGAGGAATTAGTAAACACAGAAGTAAAGAAATGTGAACGGCTTAAATTTACAGCCTGTATAATTTTTTAGAACACAATGGTTTTTAGTGTTCAACATTTTCCAAAGTCAGGTGTAAGATGATTCTAAAAAAAAAATAAATAAAACACTCCTTTTTATGTACTCTTCTTCTTTATACTTGCACATTAATTTTATTTTTTTTCTGAAAAATAAAGACAGCTTGAAAAAGCAATGAATATATAACTCCTAGTACTGTGTTGCATTGATTTCACTTAAAGGAAAAAAAAAAAAGAAACTTAAGTAGGATTGACCCAAGTATCCATACATAGTACACTTTTTTTACTTATACTTCTATATAAAAACTTTGAAATAGATTTACTAGAGGGTTCTTATAAATCTTAAACCTGTCAGGTAATTCAATTTAATTTAATTATAAAATAGCTAGGTAGACATTTTCATGACAGGTAATTTAAAATTCATAAAAGATTACATAATTAAATTAAAAATGGACTAGCTATATGTGAGATGCTGTGTCCTCTACTCACAAAATTATAAATTGGCAAAAGTGTCATTGTTAAACATACTATTTTTCTCTTATCCAAAAACCCTGTTCCTGTTCATTGGATAGTTTACTTTTACACTTTAAACTGACATTCTATGAAAAAATATGAAATGATAAACTAGTATGTTAAGCAGAGAGAAAAGTATCAATTTACTTTTGAATTCTGAGACCTATAAACTTGTAGTATCTATTAACTGCATGAGACATTGAACAGGAAATAGAAAGAAAATATTTTACTGTCCCTACAACAAATGATTAAGTGCTAAATGGGTAATGGATAATGGGTAGCTAATGGATAACACTAAGAAAATTCCTCATGTCAAGGCAAGCAAGAACGACTTTAAATCATCAGAAATATTTGAAGTATCAATATTTATAGAATTTTCACAGGAACAATTAAGAGAGATACATTATAGAGTGTAAAATGTGAGTAAATGTATTAACTCAGTGAATGCTATAATTAGTGTAAAATTTTGTTGTGCCTGGCCTGGAGGAAAAGAATTTTGATTAACATGAAGAAAAATTATAATGGTCAATGGTGGCCCAATCTTAGATCTAATGATAAAGACTATAGATTTCATTCTATCTTTGTAAAACAGGAACAATTAAGATCTTACAGCAGAAAGTAGTATGACTGCTGCTTTACTATGGAAAGAACATTCTTACAAGAAAGTATAGCATGAATGGACCCAAGGCAGTGAGGTCAAGGAGGGGGTCAATAGTGTAGGAATAATTACAATGCCTTTTAATGCATCCTTCATTGAATCATTCTTCATCTGCATTGATATCACACCATGTCTCTGATTAGAGTAGATTTTATCACACAAGAGAATGGCTCATTGTCTGAGCTCCTCTATTGATTGTGAACTTCTCTCTGGCCAGGACATAATTTATGTAATCATGATTTATTATTATGTGCGCTAGACCTGCCTCGGGTAAATGTTAATTAAATATGTAAAACCAAGTGTGAGTGAATATCAAGATGTCAGAAGATAGAAATCACTAGGATATTAGTTATCAGTGTAGGATGATGAATTTCAGTGCTAATTAGGAAGTGCGGGAGAAAACAATAACAGACAGATTGAAAATTAGGGGACTACATGGTCCCATTGATTTTAAAGAACAAACACTTTCCTTTGATTTATTCTAGACAGCTGGGCCATGGCCTTCTGACCCAAGCATGGCCAATTGAATCATCCTGCAGAAGACTTTATATTTTAATGGAACACTACAAAGGCATAAGGTTTGAGAAATTATTAATAGCAACTGCAATGTCCACCAGTGTCCAGCTGTGATAAGGTGAGTAATGACATCCCCAGCTACTTTTCTCTTGTCAAAGTTTTGCCTTTATCTGGGTATTCTTGCAAAAACCAGATTCTTCAGGACTCCTGCTGCGAGCAGGATTCTGTGAGCAACTGTTTACTAAGTCAGATCCCACCTAACCCTGACTAATATAGCATCATAATTGTCAAAGGAAGGGCTACAGAGAGAGGAGAATTTGAAATTCAAACTCAGGACATATTGACAGCATTAAAGAGGTGGGAGGACCGGAAAAGTAGAAAAGGGTAAGAGTGGAAATTTGTGAAAGAGTGGGAAAGTGAGTAAGAAAAGCGTAAGAGTGGAAATTTCTATTCACAAAAGCAAAGCAGTATCACAAATATCTGAGTGTCGTGAATTTTGCCTTGCACATTATAAACATGTAAGACTCTTTTGTCTTATAATTATATTTGTGCCAGTTTTCTCTACTGTCATAATTTTTTTGTTGAATTTATTTTCCGCACAGGTCTATAGAATTTATAGCTCAAGATATGACTTCCACTACTGATTTTCTACTAGTAGTTCAGTTACTTGTACCTTAAAAATAAAATTTGAAAGCAAACTTGTGTAAACTACTGATTCGTGAGCATAATGTACTTTTACTGTGCATTTTGTAATAGGCAAAAACACAGTATTTTTTACATTTTATGTAGATTAAGAATAATTTTGTGCTTCTCAATTGATTAGGAAAATATAACCTTACTTTCTATATTAATAAGAAAATATCTTGACTAAGCCTATAGATTTGTTTTTAAAAGTAAATGGGAAGGCTTTAAGGATCATAATGATTACATATTTAATTTGTAAATATCTAATTTTAAATGTTATTTATTTATTTATTTATTTTTTTTTGCTAAAAAATTGTTATGGATGCCTATTAAATGTTAGTACTATTAAAACCTTATGATCTCAATTTTTCTGTTTTAGTCACTTTGGTATTTTTAAATTGAAATAGACCCTAATTTATGTCATTGTCAAGTGTCAAAAAGTTTAAAAGTTGGTATTAATACGTTGATCAATTTTTATTGATACATACATGATGCATGAGATACATATATGTCTATTTGTATATTTGTACCTACATATGTCACTATGTTTGCAACAAAATCTTTAGGCAATGCTGATGATGTTAATTACTAAATTTCCACTTAATATAATTTTTTAAAGAAATTAATACATTTTTAAAATCATCAAAAACATAAAAGAAAGAATCCTGTTGTTATTAAAAACAAAAAACAAAACCTTAACTCTGGCTGTAACTATGCTTTATTGCAATACCCAAATATCTTGAGAACAGCAATAAAGAAAGGTTTATACGCTAATAAGAATGTAATTTACATTTATAGTCTAACTTTAAGTAATTCCCATATAATTTTATTGTATATTAACTAGGTTTTCCCATTCATATATGTGAATTAAATTCCAGCTTTTAAAAGTCACCTAAGATGTAATTAATTTATAATATTTACATCAAACATTCTGAATTTATACTTTCCGTGCTGATAAATGAATCTCTAAACACTAAATCAAGTATTGAAGATCAAAGATAACTCATGGACACATAGAAGGGAACAACACACTAGATGTTCTTTGCAGGGTGGAAGGTGAGAGGAGGGAGAGGACTAGGAAAAGTAATTAAGGGGTACCAGACTTAATACCTGTAGGATGAAATAATCTCTACAAAAACTGCTATGACACAAGTTTACCCATGTAACAAACCTGCACTTGTACCCCTGAACTTAAAATAAAAATTAAATAAATTTTTCAAAATAATAAAATATTTTATTTTTTTTTTAAATCACAAAATTGAGTGAGTTAACTCTACCTACAAACACAGCTGTGTAATGAGTAAACAAATAATGAATCATCTTAAAATTACATATTTCATCTGCAGCTGAGTCAGTCCTAGAATGGCAGACCTCCCCAGTCCTAAACCCTTTTCTCTACACAGTTACATTCCTGGATTCTGTTACAGTAGACCACTGAGGGAAATAAACATATTCACATTTGTAAGTGATTAAATGGAAAATTTAAATGGTTTCATAGATGTTTAGTCTAATAAAATTTGTTTTTCTCTTTGAACTATTTTAGTAATTTTATAATTTACTTTGATATGAGATCTAGCTCCATAGTAACATAGAAAAACATGTTTTTAATTTAATTGTGGAAAAATGTAGGGTTAAATATCAAAACTTATCTGGAACTCTATATAAAAGTATGTAAGTACATGTAATTGCAAATATCAATTTATGTTGATGGCAAAGTCATGCTTTGTTAAAGATATCTCTTAATATTAGCACAGCATAAATATCTGTGAAAAAACACTCTTTCAGGTTTATTGGAGAAACATTAAAAATATTCACTTATTCATTTATAAGATTATATACTATCATATCTTGAAAGCCATTAATTTGGAGTTATCCTGGTCTAAGTAATATAGTACAAGAATAGTTATTCTGGGTTTAGAAATGAGCAGACAGGGCCAAATAATTATGATCAGAACCTCACAAATTAGAAAGACACCCGAAATCAGGCACCCAGATTTCTAGTGAGTACCAGAACAGATGTGTGCCTTGGCACAGAGGCAGACAGCTTGAGGGATGTCTAACTGTACACTGTAGAATAATTTGCCAGGAGAGAATTTGGGGAAGATTTTGGTAAATAAGCAATAGGCAGTGGGTAGTAAAGCCATACCTATGGGAAGTAGAAATGTATGGCAATAATTGGGTAGGGTAGAAAATAAAACAAAATAGTTTGGCAGTAAATGAAACTTCAGTAACTAAGCTACAAGTATATCAATCAGCACAATTTTCCAATTGGCAAAAAAGATTCAAAACATCAAGAATTGTTGGAGAACAACAAGACAAAAGCCTAGGTAGCAGAACAAGGTCAGAGTAGAGAGCTCAGTTAGGAATGTTTCCTTCTATTTATCTTGCCAAGAGAAAGGATCCTCATGTTAGTGTGAGGCATGTGAAAGCCTCTGATTAATTACTTCTCATTTTGAAACTTAAAGGGCTCTCAGAATAGAAAATTAAAAAAAAATTATTTTACTAGTATACTCTAGCACACATGTGCTTCTAATAATAGAACTGTACACATTATTGGAGCACCTCAAAAGTTCTCCAGAAAAGTATCTCTAAACCAACTCACATTATTACTTAAATTTTCAATTCCTTTTATGTGGCAAACATGAAAATAACTTTCTTGGCAAAGCACATTTAGCCCTTTGCTCTTTTCCAGCTGATGTTGCCTATGTTTCATGTAGGTGTCCTCCAAAGGTTATTTGCCTTTTCTTTGCAATCTAGCCATTTTATTAACAGAAGCAAAGACGCAAAAGTGTCCTACAAGGCTGGCCTCATTTCAAACGTTTACATGCTATTTATAATCTCCCATATGTGCTGGAAAGCTGATGTTTAACAGCTTAAAAACATTATCCAAATTTTTGGTGCCGTCAGCATAACAAAGTGACAAATTCCTAAAGAAATTATTAAACCTCTCTCTCATTCTCTATCCAGTCTAAGAAATAGACCCAGTTGATTTTGGATGTAAAAACAAACACAAAACACCTTACCTGCTAATAAAACCTTCAGACTAGTGCAGATTCCTTCTGTACTCTTTTTTCCTATGGCTGGTCTCCGTCATGTAATCTACCCCGGGCTGGACCTTAATGGATGCTGCTCATGACATTTTCTGCTTTTTCATGCATACTCTGAGTATATGTCTGATTTCATACTATGAGTTGAAATGTATGATATGTATATGTACTGCTGAAGAACTCTCTTGTAAGCTAAGTTTCCCCCTTTACTACGTAATTATCAACAAAGTATATTTTATCTTTTAAAATAGTCTTTAGTTGATAATCACATTTAAATGTGACCTAAAGTCGCTACTGACCAGATGGGGATGACATGGTTTGGCTGCGTCCCCACCAAAATCTCATCTTGAATTGTTGCTCACATAATCTCCGCATTTCATGGGAGGGAACAGGTAGAGATAATTGAAACATGTGAGCAGTTTCTCCCATCTTGTTCTTGTGATAGTAAGTTCTCATGAGTTCTGACAGTTTTATAAGATGCTTACACCTTCTTAGGGAACTCATTCTTCACCTTGCTGCTGCCATGTGAAGAAAGACGTGTTTGCTTCCCTTTTTGCCATGATTGTAAGTTTCCTGAGGCCTTCCCAGGCATGCTGAATTGTGAATCAATTAAACCTCTTTCCTTTATAAATCACCCAGTCTCGGGTATGTCTTTTTTTAGCAGTGTGAGAATGAACTAATACAGGGAATAAGAACGAATTTTACTGGGGAGAAAATAAAACCAGAAGCAGCTAGAGAACTGAAGCACATGTACTTTAGTTATTAAATCCTGAATTCAGAGCCTCTAGGAAGGTTGCTGTGGTAAGAGGCTATGATGCTGGGTAGGTGCTTGAGTGAGCAATAGTAGTAGTAGGACAAGGCTAAGGAAAATGCTCTCATCCTCCAGGAGATGAGAAAGAGTGGCTCACCTTCAGAAGAGTAGAAAAGACCAGGTGAACGGCATCTGAGAGCGATTATGAGTGGTCAACATCCATCAATAAAATGCTTTGACATGAGTGATGCTGGGAGTTTCTTGAGGATAAAAGGAGAGGACTTTAGATTGTTTTGTGTAAGTCTTTGTAAATCTTTGAGATAGAGATTTGCCTGCTCCTAATTTGAGGATACACAAACCATGCAGAAGCATAAATGCTGAATGAAGAGGAGAAAACACATTTTCCTTGGTAAAGAGGTAAAGAGGAAAGAAATCCTAGTGGGCTTTTAAATACCTTTATACGTACCCGTGACTTTGTGTACCTCATTTTTAGCTGAGATCCCTCAAAATAGCTGTTAATTGTCTTTAAAAATCAGAGGAAGGCACTCAATCACCTTTGAAGGCTTTGGAAAAAGGTGGCTATAAACAAGTTTTGTGATCCTTGTCTACCCAGCAATTGGAGGATGTGAAAAGGTTAACATCAGAGAGACAATAGGAGTTTGAAACTTGAAGAATATCTTTGGAGAGTATTGTCTGTGTTCTGTGAGTCCCTTAAACTATGAAGGAGGGGTGGTGTTCCATCCCCATAGTAAGCTAAACTGGGGAGAAAGGGATGTCAAAAAACATTCACTGTGTTTCCCGTCTGCTGGAAATTTTATAAAAGGTTGGATAAATGTCTAACTCACATCTAGAAATATAAAGGATAAGAAAGAGTGACTGAAACTACTACCATATGCAAAATGAAAAGAGGGTTGAACTTAGCAAGAAACTGTACTTCCAACAGAAGCATGGTTCAACATTATGTGATTCTTCTGGACACAATAGGACAGAGAGAATGGAGGAGAAAAAAATTTGGGCTGTCCTAGATCCTGGCTAAGAGGTACACTTGCAGTGTTAATGGGACCCTATCAAAGAGTATCTGTAAACTTCTCTGTGGAGGTTGTCATCTGGCTAGGGTGTTCTCAACCCGTTTTGAGAACTGCTAGTGAAATTCCCTAATGGAGGAGGGGACATTCCTTAAGACTCCACGAAAATGCTCCTATGAGTCAACTTTGACTCGTCACAAATGTGACAGAAACACATTTTAGATTTATGTCTGTAAAGTAAGATTTTTCTGTCACATTAATTGTTTTTCTACTATCACCAACTATAGAAGAGCCAGAGATCAGGTAACACTAGGTAAACAAAAATAAAATAATCCAGCTAAACATTTTTTCCTAGTATAGTCTTCTTCTCTGTAGGGGGCCTGAGCTATAGAAGGGGGAACTTGATTTTGAGTGGGGTTTGTATCTTGATTATAATACTGAGTTGGACATAAATATTAATGAATTAACACTGTGGAGGATAAATTTACTTCAGAACATTTTTATGACTTGAGAATGACAAGAAAATTCTATTTCATTCTAGTGGATGAGAGAATGGATATGTACGTTCAGCCAGGATAAAAGATTTAGTACAACATTAAAAATATTTTTTCCCTGAAATTTTTACCTGTCCAATGAACCACTTAGCTTTGCTATGGGTACTGTAAACTTCATACCACATATAAAATTATTTACTTTGATATCATTTCTTGGAACTCTGGTGTATTAGTCAGGATTTGATCAGGAAAAGACAAGCCACAGGTAAGAAAAAGTTCAATTCCAGGAATTAGGGGTATTAAAATAAAAACTTTAAACAAATTAGCCAAGTTATTTGAGCAGAGATACAATTCATGAATCAGGAAGTTCACTAAACCATTAAAGGATCAGAGACCCTCATCCAGCAATACAGACAGGCAATATTTATCGACAGAAAAGGAAGTGACATAAAAAATAGCCTGATTGGTTACAGCTCAACATTTGCCTTATCTGAACATGTCTGAGTAGTTTTCAGCCTGTGATTGACTTAAAGCTAAGATGCTATGGTTGGCCTAGATTTTGTTACTTGTTACAAAAATGCACTCTCAAGTTGCAGTTTGCTTACATATTAGGTTAGGATACAGTTTGCTATGTACAGAGGCAGACTTAAGCCAAATTTAATTTAGTCTATCAGAAAAATTGAATGTATCATGGAAGTGATGGAGAATTAAGGTCAGGTATCTCAGCTGCATCTGGTGGGTTTCAAAAGCTTACCCAGAAGTCACTGTGAATTTCACGACTCCTGAGGGGCTACCACAGATTATTTCAGTCTGCAACGCCAACAGAAGTGATTCTTAAGAAGCACCCTCTTGCTATCTCAGCTACTTAGAGTACTGAAGTGAATGATTCAAGGAGCTTGCCATAGATGTGCCTGAAGCTGCCAGAATTATGGCTGCTCCTTCTATTCTGCCTTCCAAACTACACAAGTGCTTCACTGACAGACTCTAACACAGAACCACAGAGGACAGAAAACTCAAAGAAAGATTCTTCTTGAAAAGGGTGACAATGACTCCAAGTTCCCAACCAATAATGCAGCACAACTAATTTGGCACTTCTTATTTTGTCCCTTTTCCCTTATGACTTCTTTTTGTAGTGACATATTTTACTATTTTACTGCTATTATGTTACTCTTGAAGACAGGAGTCATATTGATTCAATCACTTGTTCACTTATCCATGCAGCGTATAATGAGAGCTTTGACCATTTTTCAGTCTCTCAGGCTCTGAGCACAGTGAGTGACAAGATACAACTACTCCTCAGAAGCATAGTCTTATCATCCACACTTATCTGCACATGAGAAACAGTCAAGTGTTTATTGAGAGTCCATGAATGAATAAACATATAAATATATACTATTCATATGTGGACAGTAAGCAGTCCTTTATCTCTGAGACAACAGAATGTTGTATCTAAAGAAAGACTTCAAGAAGATATTTGAAGATGAGGTGCTGCTATTGATGTGTTAAATGTACAAACTACAAAACTTTGGAACATAAATGAAAGTATGGGGTGCTCTTCTTGTGCTACACAAAAACAAGTGTTCAATTTCAATTGGTAATGCTTATTATATGACATTTTCTTTTTTTATTTTTATTTATTTATTTATTTATTTTTTGAGATGGAGTCTCGCTCTGTCGCCCAGGCTGGAGTGCAGTGGCCGGATCTCAGCTCACTGCAAGCTCCACCTCCCGGGTTTACGCCATTCTCCTGCCTCAGCCTCCCGAGTAGCTGGGACTACAGGCGCCCGCCACCTCGCCCGGCTAGTTTTTGTATTTTTAGTAGAGACGGGGTTTCACCGTGTTAGCCAGTATGGTCTCGATCTCCTGACCTCGTGATCTGCCTGTCTCAGCCTCCCAAAGTGCTGGGATTACAGGCTTGAGCCACCGCACCCGGCCTATATGACATTTTCAAATACAGTTTCATTTTATGTATTTTTTTATGGCAGATATCAGCATATATCACATATAGAAACATATATGAAACATGGTTATCACTCAGGGAATTATGAATCGAATGAGCCATACCAAGTTCTCACCACCTCTAACTAGTGTTGGAATGTAGAAAAGAATATAAACTCAGTGGAGTGGGGTAGGAAAAAATTCCCAAAGTCCAACAAGCATCCAAAGTAAGTAAGTATGTTGGTAGAAGGGAATCCTAGGTGGTGTTTAAAGACAAATTGAATGTATCTGTATGGTCTTTTGTGAAACCAGTTTGATAAACAATTTCCTGATAATCCCAAGGCCTCCTGAAATCTCTCGAGCATATGAAATTGGGGATTCAGGGAGCAAGACTGAGTAGCAAGTGTATCGCCCCCAGTAATAGCTCTCATCCACACTATGTAGCTCTGACTGACTCTGACCTGAATTACTGTTTTCTTCACATATTCAGGTCATTGTGTTTTCAAATATACTTGATCGCTGAAGGTTAAAAATATAAAGCACAATTTGTAAATAAAACAGATGTCAAAGGAAAGTACAAAGTATCATTAAGTGTATCTGAATGCCAAGTTTTCCAGGTGACAGCAATGTGAAGTGCACAGTTAAAGATGAAAAGAAAATAGCTCAGTTATTTGGGTGATCAAAAGAATATCTGGATGATTAATTACATATTTGAAACTAGAAGACATTTCTTTTGTTTCATTTTATTTTGTCTTTTCAAAAGAAAGAAAATGTCAGGGGTTGACATGTCATTGTAGTTAAGGTTTGTGAGCTATTCTTTCTTCCTACAGGTGAAATGGTTTTAGCATTTAAACAGAGCTATTTGAGCTTACAACCAAATCCTCTTGGCATGAAAGCTCTTGTTTTGCTACTCATGGTTTTGGCCTTCCTAGAAACTGATTGATTAAAACAAATGTGCTCAGAAAATTAAAAATAAGCAAGAATACAAGTAAGAATAACTTTTGATGATGGAGGCTAAGTCAGCCAGTTTGTTTCATTTATGTCTCCTTTCTACTCAACACTTTTTACCTGATTAAATCTCATTTTCACTTTGTGTTTATTTTTTTAATTTGATTAGTTTCTGAAATGAACATTTAGATTCATATAACTATCCATAAAACCATGTGACTGTAGGATTTTTATTCATTTATTACTACTCACATACACAATTATTATCAAATCAGGAAATTCTTACATTTCCCTTGAAGTAACATACTGTATATATAGTAAAATTCCTTGATGAATACTTAGAATGGAAGACACAATCCCCAAGTGGTAAAAGTTTTCTGGTACCATGGTTTTAGTAAGGAGGACATAAGCTATTCTGTGTAAAAAGAGGAGGATGAAAATTTGTTTGCTGCTTGAGAGAGAAATGGGTGTGATAAAAGATAATAAAGAAAGAAAGGACTCAGGAAAATGAAGAGATTATTTGAATAGGCCAGAACTCCCTGAATGATGAGTATCCAAAATTCACGTTTAAAATGGTGGTAAGATTCTTCTAATTGATGTTTGTGATGTTCAATCAAAGCACTTTCTCTTTCCTCCCATCTGAAATCTTTAGAAAAGCCATCCATTTAAAAAGTTTAGCCAAAATACTGAAATTGAAATTTTACCTATGTAAATAAGAGACTTCAATGATTGAATAATTGTTTGGTTAATTCTCCTTTTAGTATTTATAACTTCTTATTTTCCAATCTATGTTTTTACATTTTGTATTTTTGTACGTTTTACTTATCTTCCAGGAAACATGCTGAAATAAATATGGAGCTAAAGATCACACATATTAACAGCTTAACTCTCTGAGATATCACCATAACCAATACTAATAATTTATCTTCTTTCAATTCATAGACTAGAAATACATGCTTTTGTCCATATATACACAGACAAATTATTCTTTGATATATATATGTATATTTTGTCATAATGATCTTAATTTTTAAATATAAAATCTTTTTAAGATAATTCCACGTTTGGATTCAGCTATAAATTTAAAATTCATTCAAAGTTAAAAACTTAAGATTAAAAATTGAAATGTCTTTTAAATTTGTTTACATTCCTTACAGATGCTGGATATTAGAACTTTGACAGGGGTATAGCTTGCAAATATTTTCTTGCTGTAGGTTCTCTGTAGATAGTTTCTTTTTCTGTGCCAAAGAACTTTCCTCTGTAGATAGTTTCTTTTGCTGTGCATAAGCTCTTAAGTTTAATTAGATCCCATTTGTCAATTTTTGAATTCGTTGCAATTGCACTTGGCATCTTTGTCATGAAATCTTTTCCTGTTCCTATGTCCAGAATAGTAATGCCTAGGTTGTCTTCCAGGATTTTTATAGTTTTGGATTTTCCATTTAAGTTTTAATCCATCTTGTGTTGATTTTTGTATATGGTAAGGGGTCTGGTTTCAATCTTCTTCATATGCCTAGCCAGTTTTCCCGGCACCATTTATTGAATAGGGAGTCCTTTCCTCATTGCTTGCTTTTGTCAGCTTTGCCAAAGATCAGATGGTTTCAAGGGTGTGGCCTTATTTTCAGGCTCTCTATTCTGTTCCATTTGTCTATGGGTCTATTATGATAGCACCATTTAAAAGTGGGCAAAACACATAAACAGACACTTTTCAAAAGAAGACATACACATGACCAACAAGCATATGAAGAAAAACTCAATACCACAGATTATTAGAAAAATGCAAATCAAAACCACCATGAGATACTATCTCACAGCAATCAGATGCTATTAATAAAAAGTCAAAAAACAACAGATGCTGGCGAGGTTGTGAAGTAAAGGGAACTCATACACTGTTGGTGGGTGTGTAAATTAGTTCAACCATTGTGGAAAGCAGGATGGCAATTCCTCAAAGAGCTAAAACCAGAACCACTATTGGATCCAGAAATTTCATTGTTGTGTATATACCCAAAGGAATCTAAATCATTCCACCATGATGGCACATGCACATAAATGTTCATTGCAGCACTATTCACAAGAGCAAATACATGAAATCAACCTAAATGCTTATCAGTGACAGACTGGATAAAGAATACATGGTATATATACACAATGGAATACCATCCAGCTATTAAAAAGAATGCAATCATTCTTTATGGGAACACGGATGGTGCTGGAGACCATTATCCTTAGCAAACTAACACAGGGACAGAAAACCAAATATTGCATGTTCTCACTTATAAATGGGAGATAAATAATGAGAAGTGATGGACACGAAAGGGGAGCAAAACACACTGGGGACTACTTGAGGGTGGGAGGAAGGAGAAGATCAGAAAAAATAAGTACTTGGTACTGGGCTTAGTACCTGGGTGACAAAATAATCTGCACAGCAATCCTCTGTGATATGAGTTTACCTACACAACAAACCTGCAAGTGTACTCTTGAACCAAAAATAAAAGTTTAAAAATAAAAATAAAAAAACAGTGACAATGCCAATGACTGGTGAGGATGCAAGGAATTTAGATCAGTCATACATTTCTGGTAGGCAAGTAAACAGGTACAATCACTCTGTAAAAGAGTTTGCCAGTTTCTTAAAAAACTAACCACGCAACTATCATATGATGTAGAAATTGTACTCCTGGGCATTCAAATCCAGAGAAATGAAGATCTGTGTTCACAAAACAACCTGTACACAAACCTTTATGGTATTTTTATTTGTAAAAGCGAAAAAAAAAAAAAAAAAACTGGAAAAACAAAATTTAATGTCATCTGTAGACTATTACTCAACAAATAAATGGAACAAACTATTGATACAGTAATAACTGAGATAAATCTTCAGAAAATTATGCTAAGTGAAAAAAGCAAATCCTAAAAGTTTACACACTGTATAATTCCATTTATATACTGTTTTTGAAATTATACAATTACAGAAATCGAGAACAGAATAGTGATTGCCAGGGTTTAAGGAGAGAGCTGGGGGTGGGAGGAAAATGATTGTGACTATTAAAGGACAACAGGAGGGATCCCTGTGGTGATAGGAATGTTTTCTATATTGGTTTTATCAATGCCAATATACTGGCTGACATTCTACTATAGTTCTGCATGACATTACCCTGGGGGAAATTGGTTAAAGACTATGTTGGATCACTGTATTATATCTTACAAATGTGTGTAAATCACAATTATCCCAAAGTCAAAAAGTTTAGTTAACAACATTTTTAAAAACTTAAATAGACCTAATTTATTCATTTTAAAAAATTATATTTTTTTCCAGACTTAAAATACAGATTATGGCCAAATTATTACATATTGACAATTTTACATAGGTTGTACCATCTCTACATTTATATATATACATACATATATATATATATATATATATATATATATATACACACACACATACAACATGCCTACATTTTTACAGTTTTTAAATTTTGTTTTCTGAATTTCATCACTTCTGAAATTTTACCATACCACCTGATCATCTTTGGAAAGAGGGATAAAGAGAAAGTAGATTAGGAGTGAGATGTGAAGGCAATGGATATTCTTGACATTTCTATTCTTCTGTTTAGGTTTCTAAATCAACTGAAGGAATTAAATGACATATAATCAAGTATTTAATGGACTGAGACTTGGAGCCATGTTTCTCAGAATCCAGACTTTTATGCCACTATATATTAGTAAAGATTCTTCTTCAAGCAAGGCCAATACTGAGCTACATAATTGTATTGACTTATGTACTGCTAAATTCTAAGTGATCTAACAGTTATGTTTTAGACTACCATCTATGCAAAACAGAGCACAGAGGCTGAGTTCAAGATGGTCGAATAGGAACAGCTCCAGCCTCCAGCTCCCAACGTGAGCAACACAGAAGACAGGTGATTTCTGCATTTCCAACTGAAGTACCGGGTTCATCTCACTGGGTCGTGTTGGACAGTGGGTGCAGGGCAGTGGGTGCAGTCAAAGGAGTGAGAGCTGAAGCAGGGTGAGGCATTGCCTCACTTGGGAAGCACAAGGGGAAAGAGAATTCCCTTTCCTAGTCAAGGGAAACCGTGACACACAGCACCTGGAAAATTGGGTCACTCCAACCCTAATATTGCACTTTACCAAGGGTCTTAGCAAACAGCACACTAGGAAATTATATGCCACGCCTGGCTCAGAGGGTCCCACACCCACAGAGCCTTCCTCATTGCCAGCACAGCAGTCTGAGATCTAACTGAAAGGCTGTAGCAAGGCTGGGAGAGGGATGCCCACAATGACTGAGGCTTAAGTAAGTAAACAAAGCGGCCAGGAAGCTCGAACTGGGTAGAGCCCACCACAGCTCAAGGAGGCATGCCTGCCTCTGTAGACTCCACCTCTGGGGACAGGGCATAGCCAAACAAAAGGCAGCAGAAACTTCTGCAGATTTAAATGTCCCAGTCTGACAGCTTTGAAGCGAGTAGTGGTTCTCCCAGCACAGAGTTTGAGATCTGACAATGGACAGACTGTCTGCTCAAATGGGTCCCTGACCCCCGAGTAACCTGACTCGGAGACACCCCCAACTAGGGACCGACTGACATCGACAACTCACAGGGCTGGGAACCCCTCTGAGAGGAAGCTTCCAGAGGAACGATCACACAGAAATATTTGCTGTTCAGCAATATTCACTCTTCTGCAGCCTCTGCTGCTGATACACAGGCAAGCAGGGTCTGGAATGGACATCTAGCAAACTCCAACAGACCTGCAGCTGAGGGTCCTGACTGTTACAAGGAAAATTAACAAACAGAAAGAACACCCACACCAAAACCCCATCTGTACATCACCATCAACAAAGACCAAAGGTAGATAAAACCACAAAGATGGGGAAAGAGCAGGGCAGAAAAGCTGAAAATTCTGAAAATCAGTGCCCCTCCCCCACCAAAGGAATGCAGTTCCTCACCAGCAATGGAACAAAGCAGGACAGAGAATGACTTTGATGAGTTCAGAGAAGAAGGCTTCAGATAATCAAACTTCTCCAAGCTAAAGGAGGAAGTTCGAACCCATCACAAAGAAGCTAAAAACCTTGAAAAAAGATTTGATGAATGGCTAGCTAAACCAATGTAGAGAAGTCCTTAAATGACCTGATAGAGCTGAAAACCATGACACAAGAATTACGTGACAAATGCACAAGTTTCAGTAACCGACTCGATCAAGTGAAAGAAAGGGTAACAGTGACTGAAGATCAAATGAATGAAATGAAGTGAGAAGAAAAGTTTAGAGAAAAAAGAGTAAAAAAAAAAAAACAAAGCCTCCAAGAAATGTGGGATTATGTGAAAAGACTAAGTCTATATTGGATTGGTGTACCTGAAAGTGACACGGAGAATGGAACCAAGCTGGAAAACACTCTGCAGGATATTATCCAGGAGACTTTCCCCAACCTAGCAAGACAGGCCAACATTCAAATTCAGGACATACAGAGAAGGCCACAAAGATATTCCTTGAGAAGAGCAACTCCAAGACACATAATTGTCAGATTCACCAAGGGTGAAATGAAGGAAAAAATGTTAAGGGGAGCCAGAGAGGAAGGTCGGGTTACCCACAAAGGGAAGCCCATCAGACTTATAGCAGATCTCCCTACAGAAACTCTACAAGCCAGAATAGAGTGGGAGCCAATATTCAACATTTTTAAAGAAAACAATTTTCAACCCAAAATTTCATATCCAGTCAAACTAAGTTTGATAAATGAAGAAGAAATAAAATCCTTTACAGAGAAGCAAATGCTGAGAGATTTTGTCACCACCAGACCTGCCCTACAAGAGCTCCCAAGGAAGCACTAAACATGGAAACGAACAAACAATACCAGCCACTGTGAAAACATGCCAAAAGGTAAAGACCATCGAGGCTAGGAAGAAACTGTATCAACTAATGAGCAAAATAAACAGCTCACATCATAATGACAGGATCAATTTCATACATAACAATATTAACCTTAAATGTAAATGGGATAAATGCTCCAATTAAAAGACACAGACTGGCAAATTGGATAAAGAGTCAAAACCCATGAGTGTGCTATATTCAGGAGACACATCTCTTGTGCAGAGACACACATAGGCTCAAAATACAGGGATGGAGGAAGGTCTACCAAGCAAATGCAAAACAAAACAAGGCAGAGGTTGCAATCTAAGTCTCTGATAAAACAGACTTTAAATCAACAAAGAACAAAAGAGACAAAGAAGGCCATTACATAACGGTAAAGGGATCAATTCAACAAGAAGAGCTAACTATCCTAAATATATATGCACCACAATACAGGAGTACCCACATTCATAAAGCAAGTCCTTAGAGACTTATGAAGAGACTTAGACTCCCACACAATAATAATGGGAGACTTTAACTTCCAACTGGCAACATTAGACAGATCAACGAGACAGAAAGTTAACGATGATATCCAGAATTTGAACTCAACTCTGCAACAAGTGGACCTAATACACATCTACAGAACTCTTCACCCCAAATCAACAGAATATACATTCTTCTCAGCACCACATCGCACTTATTCCAAAATTGACCATATAGTTGGAAGTAAAGCACTACTCAGCAAATGTAAAAGAACAGATATTATAACAAACCATCTCTCAGACCACAGTGCAAACAAACTGGAACTCAGGATTAAGAAACTCAATCAAAACCACTCAACTACCTGGAAATTGAACAACCTGCTCCTGAATGACTACTGGGCACATAACGAAATGAAGGCAGAAATGAAGATGTTCTTTGAAACCAATGAGAACAAAGATACAACATACCAGAATCTCTGGGACATACTTAAAGCAGTGTGTAGAGGGAAATTTATAGCACTAAATGCCCACAAGAGAAAACAGGAAAGATCTAAAATTGACACCCTAACATCACAATTAAAAGAACTAGAGAAGCAAGAGCAAACACATTCAAAAGCTAGCAGAAGGCAAGAAATAACTAAGATCAGAGCCGAGCTAAAGGAGATAGAGACATAAAAAACCCTTCACAAAATCACTGAATCCAGGAGCTGGTTTTTGAAAAGATCAACAAAATTGACAGACCGCTAGCAAGACTAATAAAGAAGAAAAGAGAGAAGAATCAAATAGGCACAATAAAAAATGATAAAGGGGATATCACCACCAACCCCACAGAAATACAGACTACCATCAGAGAATACTATAAACACCTCTACACAAATTAACTAGAAAACCTAGAAGAAATGGATAAATTCCTGGACACATATACTCTCCCAAGACTAAATCAGGAAGAAGTTGAATCCCTGAATAGACCAAGAACAGGCTCTGAAATTGAGGCAATAATTAATAGCCTACCAACCAAAAAAGTCCAGGACCAGACGGATTCACAGTCGAATTCTACCAGAGGTAAAAGGAGGAGCTGGTACCATTCCTTCTGAAACTATTCCAATCAATAGAAAAAGAGGGAATCCTCCCTAACTCATTTTATGAGGCCAACATCACCCTGATATCAAAGCCTGGCAGAGACACAACAAAAAAAGAGAATTTTAGACCAATATCCATGATGCACATGGATGTAAAAATCCTCAATAAAATACTGGCAAACCAAATCCAGCAGCACATCAAAAAGCTTATCCACCATGATCAGGAGAGCTTCATCCCTGGGATGCGAGGTGGGTTCAACATACGCAAATCAATAAACGTAATCCAGCATAAACAGAACTAAAGACAAAAACCACATGATTATCTCAATAGATGTAGAAAAGGCCTTTGACAAAATTCAACACTCCTTCATGCTAAAAACTCTCAATAAATTTGGTATTGATGAGACATATCTCAAAATAATAAGAGCTATTTATGACAAACCCACAGCCAATATCATACTGAATGGGCAAAAACTGGAAAAATTCCCCTTGAAAACTGGCACAAGACAGGGATGCCCTCTCTCATCACTCCTATTCAACACAGTGTTGGAAGTTCTGGCCAGGGCAATCAGGCAACATAAAGAAATAAAGGATATTCAATTAGGAAAAGAAGACGTCAAATTGTCCCTGTTTGCAGATAACATGTTTGTATATTGAGAAAACCACAGCATCTCAGCCCAAAATCTCCTTAAGCTGATAAGAAACTTCAGCAAAATCTCAGGTTACAAAATCAATGTGCAAAATTCACAAGCATTCTTATACACCAATAACAGACAAACAGAGAGCCCAACCATGAGTGAACTTCCATTCACAATTGCTTCAAAGAGAATAAAATACCTAGGAATCCAACTTACAAGGGATGTGAAGGACCTCTTCAAGGAGAAGTGCAAACCACTGCTCAGTGAAATAAAAGAGGACACAAACAAATGGAAGAACATTTCACACTCATAGATAGGAAGAATCAATATCGTGAAAATGGCCATACTGCCTAAGGACATTTATAGATTCAATGCCATCCCCATTAAGCTAAAAATGACTTTCTTCACAGAATTGGGGAAAAAAAGCGACTTTAAAGTTCATATGGAACCAATAAAGAGCCTGCATTGCCAAAACAACCCTAAGCCAAAAGAACAAAGCTGGAGGGATCACACTACCTGAGTTCAAACTATGCTATAAGGCTACAGTAACCCAAACAGCATGGTACTGGTACCAAAACAGAGATATAGATCAATAGAACAGAACAGAGCCCTCAGAAATAATACCACACATCTACAACCATCTGATATTTGACAACCCTGACAAAAACAAGAAATGGGAAAGGATTCCCTATTTAATAAATGGTGCTGGGAAAACTGCCTAGCCATATGTAGAAAGCTAAAAATGGATCCCTTCCTTACACCTTATGTGAAAATTAATTCAAGATGGATTAGAGGCTTAAATGTTAGACCCAAAACCATAAAAACCCTAGAAGAAAACCTAGGTAATACCGTTCAGGACATAGGCATGGGCAAGGACTTCATGTCTAAAACACCAAAAGCAATGGCAACAAAAGCCAAAATTGACAAATGGGATGTAATTAGACTAAAGAGCTTCTGCACAGCAAAAGAAACTACCATCAGAGTGAACAGGCAACCTACAGAATGAGAGAAAATTTTTGCAATCTACTCATATGACAAAGGGCTAATATTCAGAACCTACAAAGAACTCAAACAAATTTACAAGAAAAAAAACAAACAACCTCATCAAAAAGTGGGCAAAGGATATGAACAGACATTTCTCAAAAGAAGACATTTATGCAGCCAACAGACACATGAAAAAATGCTCATTACCACTAGTCATCAGAGAAATGCAAATCAAATCCACAGTGAGATATCATCTCACACCAGTTAGAATGGTGATCATTAACAATTCAGGAAACAGCAGGTGCTGGAGAGGATGTGGAGAAATAGGAACACTTTTATACCATTGGTGGGACTGTATACTAGTTGAACCATTGTGGAAGACAGTGTGGCTATTTCTCAAGGACCTAGAACTAGAAATACCATTTGACCCAGCCATCCCACTACTGGGTATATACCCAAAGGATTATAAATCATGCTGCTATAAAGACACACACACATGTTTGTTGTGGCACTATTCACAATGTCAAAGACTTGGAACCAACTCAAATGTCCATCAGTGACAGACTGGATTAAGAAATTATGGCATATATACACCATGGAATACTATGCAGCCATAAAAAAAGGATGAGTTTATGTCCTTTGTAGGGACATGGATGAAGCTGGAAATCATCATTCTCAGCAAACTATCACAAGGACAGAAAACCAAACACTGCATGTTCTCACTCATAGGTGAGAACTGAACAATGAGAACACTTGGATACAGGAAGGGGAACATCACACACCGGGGCCTGTTGTAGGGTGGGGAGAGTGGGGAGGGATAGCATTAGGAGACATATCTAATGTAAATGATGAGTTAATGTGTGCAGCACACCAACACGGCACATTTATACATATGTAACAAACCTGCACATTGGGCACATGTACCCTAGAACATAAAGTATAATAATAATAATAATAAAACATGCATTGGCCACCGAGAATCTCGCAACAAAATTGCAATTAAATAGTAATAAGTTGTAAAATTGATGGTCAAAATATAGGCATTTGAAAAATTTTAAATGCAACCTAAAATAATGTATTGGTTAAAGAATAAATAACCAAATATTCATATATAAAATGGATGCCTGATGGATACAATATCAAGTGAAAAAAGAAATTGCAGATTTGTAGCATATTGTTTACACAAGGAAGTTGCAGATTTGTAATATAAATATATGTAAATTTAAATACAAAAACAATATTACTATGTATAAATACACAGGCACTGGCTACTATAACATTCATAGGAATGATATAAAGTGTTTATAGGGCAGTGGATACTTCTAAGAAATTAGGAAGGGGAAATAGTTATAGCTAAATCTATAACATGTATAACATGAAATTTCTTTTTTAAAAAAGATCTGAAGCAAATATGGTGAAGTATTAATTTCTCTTAAATTTGGTTCTTGAATGACATGCTGTTTTTATTTTTTTCTGAATGTATAAAATATTTTGTAATTAAAATTAAATAATTTTTTAAGAAAAAAAAAAAAAAAAACAGAGCACAGAGAGCAGATTCCATGCTGCGGATCATAGTTTTTGAATATTTAGTAATCCTTTGAGTAAAGAAAAAAAAATTCTTAAAACATTTCTTTCTGGTAAAATTTTGAAGGCTTTTGCTAAGGATAAATAGGAATACTTAGATCAAAAGTAAATAACTACAACAAGTTCAAAGCTAAATATAGAGATTTACTGAATATTTCCACAGTCAACAAATGTTCTCACATTTGAAATAGGAACATATTAAAGTAAGAGCTCCTGGGATCAATATATGGCCAAAATTCTATTGTCTGATTTAAATAACAACCAAAAGGGGAATAGAAAAATGGAAATGAGTAAAACAAAATGGAAGTTGATCTGCCAGACCTAGGGGAGTTCTTCTGTTCCTTTATATTCAATGCTTTTAATAAAATACAATGATGCTTGCATGTCAACTTTTGCAAATAAAAATGTATGAGTTTCCAGCAGTCCTAGCAGTAGGATTTCAGAGGCGTTCTTATTTCCCTGACCATATACATTTTGAAACACTTTATTGTTCATACAACTATCCTTGATATCTTGATATCTTAGGTAAACCAGCTGTTTTCTTTTGCTAAAACAAAATGATGTTTTTGAACTATGGGTACAATTCAATGAAATATGACTGAAATAAATGCTTAGGGTAAATTAAGAAAAGTTTTTTTATTATTTTAATATTTCCTACACACAAGAATAACATATAGTAAGGACATCTTATTTAATATATGATATTTAATGAGGAACCATAAATAAAAAATAAAATTTAAAGGAAACCCAAAGCTTGTGTTTTTTGTTGTACAACATTTTACCTATAGCTCCAATAGAAAATACAGAAATTTTTGAAAATTTTTAAGTATAAAGGCAAGGGAAAAAAGAGAAATCACAGGACAGTACCAATTTACTTAAAAGTTATCATTTAGATAATAATATTCTGTTTGCTTAAAAATTGAGAATTCTTTCATTTGGAGCATCATTACAAAAGAGATTTCTATGTATAAATATATCAAATATATGTAGATATAAGTATACGTAAACTCACAGAACCACTGTCCTAGAGTCTGTAGAAAACTAGATCATATGGTAAAATATGAATTCAGCTACAACATATAAGCAGTTTGAATGACTCTAACAAATAATCTGGAATACATTTTTCCAAAGTTTGAAAACTGATTGCTGTATACTTCATGTTCCTCCAGGTTTCAACTTTTACGACTCTCATTCATGCATTGACAGGTATTCTTGTTTTATTCCTCCCAGAATCTCCTCCCCTATGTCATTTATCTACCAGGAACTTCTCAGTCCTCTTTTCACTTCTGCATCCCTGCATGTTCCTTTATCCCCTTTTCTGTTACAATCTCTTATTACATAGTCTCCTTTATGGCTCTCAAACCCGGGGTTCTTCTATTTTTTTCTCCCTCATGACCTTACCCACTTCTTGAGAGCCAGTAGCCTAGTAGGGGGCTCTGTCCAGATGTTCCATGTGGATTCAAATTCATATGGCAACAATCATTATCTATCTCCTGGAATGTGTTTTGCTTTGAACCTTTTATCTTAATTTATGCCAAATACTGAACTAGTCATTCATGTCAAAAATCTGAAAGTCATTGATTTCTCTCTTCCCGTTACTTATTTAGTACCAAGTGCTTTTACTTTGAACACTGTCTTAAAAATGTCTCCTCCCACCAATCTCAGCCACCTTAGCCCTCAGCAAGTCTAATTCCTCCTGGGTAATTATTCCTGGGTAATTTAACGAGGAAATAACTTCTACCAGTCACCTTTTATTTTGCCTTCTTCAGTCCATTTGTGTATTGCCACTATACAGAGCCTTCTAGAATAATAGTCTGATCATGTTACAAATTTGGTGAAAATCTTACAACACTGCTTTATCAAATTTGTTTTATTGATAATAATTGGAGTTAAACATTTTTCTATCATCAAAAAGATATGGAAATTTGTGTTAAACAACAGTAAATAATGTTTTTATATTACAATGTTTCTAAGAAATTGAATATCTTTTCTCTTTCCTAGAGCAAGATATACAATCGTATACAGAGTTTTTTGAATGTATTAGATCTTAAGAAGGTTTCTATGTTTGTTCAAATTTATTTATTCTCCCATAAAACACCACACAGAACCAGTGTTTCCTAGGGCACGTTTTGGAAAAATTAGGTCAGTATTAAATCTGACGTGCTTTGTATGTACAAAGAAGGCTCTGAACAAAGTAATCCATGCCTACCTCTTTGTGTGCTACACATGTACATCATTCAATGGCTTGGCCTCAACAAACTTTGTAGTTCTCCAAGTATGTCACAACTCTCTTTTTCTTCTTTGCTTAGAATGCTTGACTTCCTATTAGCAGTCTGTTGAGTGTCTGTGTATTATGAAATGCCAATTCATACACAATATTCATTTTTGATCATATCTTGATATATTCCTCCCTCTAGTGAAAGTGGTCATTATCCCATTTGTACCATTCTCCCGGACTTAATTGTGAAGATGAGAATTAGAATTAATCATCTTTTTAATCCGTATACTCTAGTGGTGTCCCAAGAATACTGACATTAAATAAATGCTTTTTCATTAAGTAAATGTCTGAAGTCTAGTTCAACATTTAATGGACATCTCTTATGTGCCACCTACTATAAGAATTAAAAGATGAATGATGCTTTCTCTCATGAGTATAATTACAGTGCCTATTTTATGAGATTGTTTTGGTAATTAAAATGAATAACTGTAAAGCATTTAGAACACTGCTTGATGTATTATCAGTGCTATATGAGTTTTCGTTAAAATAAAATTTAAGAAAAGGAATACTAGAGCTCAGCTGTCAAGTAACTTATAAATCTAAAGCAGAAAATAAGTTTGCAGAGTTGCTGATTGTGCCAAGCAGAACACGTTAAGTACTATAAATAAAGTTTTGAATTGTATGAAATGAAGATGGAGAAATAAATTCCAGCAGAAAGAACTGAGATGGAAATTCAGAACACAATGTTAGTGAAGAAAAAGATTCTGTAAGTAGAAAACCAGCTTCAGAGTGGCTGGTCACTTGAAATTTGTGCATGGGTATTTCTCATATTGATAAGGAGAAGCAAGAAGTATTCAACCTTAATTATCCTAGTCATTTTCATATGCAGTTCACGTTTAATGTTGAACTAAATTCTAGTATTTATTTTACTTAAGTCATATGCAAAACAGCCTTTTTGGTATAGTGATTTTTAGTAAAGTGGCTGCTTCAGTATAATTATCTGATACTGATAAGTAAAATAAGTAAACCATTGTTTTTTAAAACTTTAACCAGATGCACTGTTTCAGACACTTAGATTATAATTTAAAAGTCCCAAAATATCTAGGATTTTCATTAAATATTTAACGAACAGGAGACTTAGTAAGTGAAAAGAGTAGATGTTAATATAACTTAAGTCTAATAAAATATCTTTATTTCTCCATTCCTCTTTCTAGACAGATACTCTTACATGTTTATATGTGCAGGACATGTATTCCTAGAGTTATGAAATATATTAAAGTTTTGTTTGGTAACAAATATTTTCCAGAAATAAAATTAGAAAATAAACATATGAAATAATTTTACCAATTTTACAATTATATGATTGATTTAATAAGTTGGAGATTTATAACATGATATTATTATGAGGTTTTATTTTTTCCAAGTTAAGTGTAATTTGTATACAAATATTAACTAATGACCCTGGTTTTGTTTTTGTGTTTGGTTGTTTTTTACCCTTTTAGTGACAAGCTACTAGGGATACAACAACTGTTTATTGTTAAGCTTCTAATAATCTCGAAAAACAACACCTGGCTAGGGAGGAAGGAGTCTAAAAAATGTCTCATTAAAATAATATAATCATTGGTAACCTGTTTATTTTTTTTAAAATTTTCTTCAAAATCAAGCAGAATTACAGACTCCAAAAGCCAAACGTGAGTACATCCTTTCCAAATCTAATTAATCTACAATTTCTCACAAGACATTTATTCTACTTATATTCATTTTCTGAACAATCTCCACCACTTTCGGGTTCTTCTGACACTCCCCACCTCTAACCTTCGATATACTGGTAAAATTGAAGAGATTGCCACACTATTTTGTGATTAAGGGCAATTTCAAAATGAAATTGAGTTCTCATGTTATAGAGCAAGAACTTACCTAAAGTAGTCAAGAAACAAGAGAAATTAGAAACTGTTTTACATGAAACAGCTCTCATATTTTTAAATATAGTGTATCACTTTCTTAATAAGTAAAATTAAAAGAAAACTATAACTTAGGATAGAGAAAGTCGTAAGGGATCATTACTCCCATCCTAAGAATAACAACAAACTATAAAAGTTACCAGCTCAAATAAGTCAATTAACTAATGGTTGCTTTTATGCCTAGCAGAGAAACAGGAGAGGATTTTGTAGTATGCCTGGGTTATATTGTGCTATGTATTAATAAAATTGATGAAAAATTGAGATTTTAATTTTTTTTCTTTTTTTTTTTTTCTTTTTCTTTTTTTTTTTTTTTTTGAGACGGAGTCTCACTCTGTCGCCCAGGCTGGAGTGCAGTGGTGCCATCTCGGCTCACTGCAAGCTCCGCCTCCTGGGTTTATGCCATTCTCCTGTCTCAGCCTCCCGAGTAGCTGGGACTACAGGCGCCCGCCACCACGCCCGGCTAATTTTTGGTATTTTTGGTAGAGACGGGGTTTCACCATGTTAGCCAGGATGCTCTCGATCTCCTGATCTCATCATCCGCCCACCTCAGCCTCCCGAAGTGCTGGGATTACAGGCATGAGCCACGGCGTCTGGCTGATAAAATTAAATTTTAAACTAACTTAATTAAAATTTTAATGCATTCACAAATGTTCATGCAGGGACTGTGGTAGATTAGAATATCAAGGCACCCTTACTATGGAGTAAGTCTACCCATTCAAAACTCTTTCCCATGGGCCTTAATTGAGTACGCTGAAAGTATAGAGTCTGAAGTCACACCAGTGAGTTGAAAAACATTCTTTCAAGTCCTCTGGGCCTTTATTGCATCCATTGCTGCAGTCTCAAATAGGTGGGCATAAAGCATGAGAGGTAAGATAATTTTACCAGGCAACCTGGGTTTTTATGGAATTCTCTCCAGCAGCCCTCCAAAGTCTAGAAACAAGGTTCAGGACAGGTAAAGATCTTCTGAGGTTCAGAAAGTCTGGCAGGACTAGACGGCAATAAAATTTTCCAGTAACCCACAAAGTCATCACCCAGGCTACAAAGCAGAGAATGATGTTCTAGAGTTTGGAAAGCTGACAGCTATCTGCAAAATATAAAAAAAATCTTGGGATTTTAATCTTGCTCTGATCCCAAGTCTTGCTGAAGACATCATAATCTCATTCTCAAAATACTTGAAAGCTGTGATCAATTGACTCGAAATTGCAACAAAACTGAGAACCAGTCTACTCGCAGATTAGGTTCACTCAGGCTTCCTCAGTTTGGCAAACTAGGAATATTACAGGAAACATTTAAAATATTCTAGGCCGGGCGCGTGGCTCACATCTGTAATCCCAGCACTTTGGGAGGCCGAGGCAAGCGAATCACGGGATCAGGAGTAGAGACCATCCTGGCTAACATGGTGAAATCCCATCTCCACTAAAAATACGAAAAATTAGCCGGGCATGGTGGCGGGCGCCTGTAGTCCCAGCTACTCAGGAGGCTGAGGCAGGAGAATGGCGTGAACCCAGGAGGCGGAGCTTGCAGTGAGCCGAGATGGCACCACTGCACTCCAGCCTGGGTGACAGAGCGAAACTCCGTCTCAGAAAATATAGTAATAATAAAAATAAAATAAAATAAAATAAAATATTCTGAGGAGAAAATTTTATTTACTACAATGTTTGTGATTCTTACACAATGTTCAACATATAATTAAAAATTATGAGTCTCTTGAAGATACAATAAAATATGACCCATGGTCAAAAGAAGAAACAGTCAGTTGGAGCAACCCCTTATTTTGGATTCAGTTGCTACAATCATGCTATAGGCATTCTTAAATAACTGTGAGTACTATACTAAAAGATCTAAAGAAAAAAAGAGGACAATATGTGCAAACACAAGGTATGTCAACAGAGATTTCAACTACAAAATAAATTCTGATAGACAAACTAGAAACTTAAAACAATTCATATCAGAAATGAAGAATGTATCTGAAGGGTTTAAAGAGTAAAAGCCATGGAGGAGATAACTGAATCTGAAGGCTTTCCATAGTAATCGTCTAAATCAACATAAAGAAAAAGCTTATTAAGAAACATCAGAGCATATGATATCTATAGAATAATGACAAATAGCTTCTCACACATAATTATAGCTAGAGATGGAGAAGTAAAAAAGAGTGGAACAAAAGAACTACTTGAAGTATGTAGTAATCGTTTTCTAAAATTGATAAAAAGCATAAATCTTTAGTTCTGAGAAGCCAGCAAACTACAAACAAGATAAAGTAAAAGATTCAGTTATCTACATATATTAAAATCAAACTGCTTAGAAGCAAAGAAAAATAGAAAAAAATAAAAGCAGTAGGGTGGATATATCACATCATGACATCAATGATAAGAATGACAATTGACTTAAGAAAGATTGGGGTTAGAAGACACTGGAACAAAATCTTTACAGTACTAGGAAAAATTATGTTAAAAACTCTTTACCTATGTCTATGTTTTTCAAAAAGAAAGAAGAAATAACACTTTTTAGGCAGAATAAAAGCTGAGATAATTGGTCTTCAGCATATTTATAATATAAAAATTACTAAAAATACTTGTTTAAGCTAATGGAAAATTATATCAGACAAAAATCCAGAACTCTAGAAAAAACTAAGAACCCCAAAAGGTAAATATATCATTAAACATAAAGAACATTTTTCATAACACATATATACACAAACATAACTATATATGCACATGCATATGCATTTAACATAACTTTAAAGATGGTTAATTAGTTAAAGCAAACATAACAATGTATTATACAGTTTATATTACATGCAAAAGTAAAATATATGACAAGAGGACAAAGAGAGGTAAGAATATACAAAACTAATCTATGGTATTAAAAATCATAAAGTTGTTGGGACGGGATAGGTTAATTAGAAAAGTGGATGAGAGAACTTTTGCTATAATGAGAATATTTTCTTTTTTGTGTGTGTGTTATATGGGCATATAAAATTGTCAAAAATCATCAAACCAAAACCCTTAGATCTCTACATTTTATTTTATTTAAATTAAAAAATATTAAAAATAAAAAATTGAATGCATACGAATTTAGCATGATGTCCATATTTATTTTCTTCTTCTTTGTTTTGGTTTCAAGGCATTTAAATTAGCTACTAAATTTTTTTTAATTTAAAATTTTACTTTTCTTGATTTTCTTTATCAAATTTTCTAAAATGAATCTGTGTTATCAGAGAACATAATCTGTTCTATACGAAACAAACACATGAATAAAATAATAGCATTGTCTCAGCACGAAATCTTGTGTCTCAATAAGAACTTTCAGTTTACATTAATCATTCGGTAAATAAGCCAACGTAAGCCAAAATCTTAGATTTTTTTTTCTGAATGTTTTTTCCCTTTTCCTTTCATTCTGCTTCTCTGATGATTATGTATTTTCTTGTCATTGTTGCTCTTCTTCCTCTTTCTCTTTTAGTTTGACTTCTAATCTTCGACTTGAAAATAATTTTTCATCTGGTTTTATCGACTAATACTAAAATTTGGCTGTTCCAATTAATTACTTTGCAACTTTGTTAGCCCTAATTCTGATACAACAAATTTTTTTCCCAATACATTGCTTAATTCAACACATTCTGAGGAATTTAACACCATCTTCCCCCTGCTCCCACCCCCACAATGGATAGTCATCAGGGAATTAGCCAATAGTGAGCTAGTGATATTGTCAAACTGATATACAATACGACTGTTCAGGCCTTTCCAGACATCCAATTTGCACACAAAGGTGCATGCACACACCCACACACACACATACACATAACACCTATATTTTTCTCAATGAATCTCCTTTTTGGGTGTATCTACTAAACTTCCTCTTTAGTCTTGCCTGTCCTTGTTCATTGTCTTAGTTTGAGATGCAGCTTATTCTACTTAGTTTTATGCTTGCATCTGACCTATTGATTATATTGCCTTCCCAACCTTTATGTGAGTTGGAATTTTTAGTCCCCCTTTCTTTGCACCCCAAACTCACCAACTCCCAAATTGTCTGGGAATATTCTTTGACCAATATTGAACAAAAATTCTTTTTAAGTCTGAGAATTAGAATTCTTTAAATCTGACTTTAAGGCCTTAGAATACTACTGTTTCTCTTTCCTTCTGATTAATATACTCCTAAAATAATCATGAAATCATAAATGAACAAACCTCACTATCTCAAACCAGGCATTAAGTAACTCAAGTTGAAGAACAGAATAACATGTATTTTGGATACTAAGTTGTTATACCAAAAACAACCTTGGGTCCACAATCACAAAATTAAAATCAGCCAGGCACAGTGGCTCACACCTATAATCACAGCAGTTTGGGAGGTTGAGGCAGGAGGATCGCTTGAGCCCAGGAGTTTGAGATCATCTTGGGCAACATAGTAAGACCTTGTTTCTACCAAAAAAAAAAAAAAAAAAAAAAAAATCAGCTAGTGTGGTGGTGTGTGCCTGTATTCCCAGCTACTTGGGAGGCTGAGGTGGGAGGAATGCTTGAGCCCAGGAGATCGAGGCTGCAGTGAGCCAAGACTGTGCCCACTGCTCTTCAGCTTGGACAACAGAGCCAGACCTTATCTCAAAACCAAAGAAAAAAAAGAAAAAGAAAAAAAAATTCAGTTAAATCCATTAAAACATTGATGGATTAAAATGATTTTTCTGTAGCTTTTAAGGGAGTATGCTATCTTAAGGAGTTAACCATTTTTTTTTTGTCATTTTAGCTTATTAAAATGTCAATATTAAGTTCAAGAACATTGATATAAAATATCATCTTAGATTAAGACTTGCATTATTATATTAATCATTTTACAACTTACTTCTTTAAGGCTTAGTTTTATTTTTAATTCATTGTTTTATTAGACTCACTGATGAGAATACAACGTTTTAAAAATTTTGTTTGCTAATACCATATATCAACTATATGTTATTAAGCATAATTTTAGCATCCATTTTTATATAGATATGTCAAAAATCATATGTAAAAACAAATTATAGAGTATATTTTCATTCATATCTTTTTGATAAGAAAACTATATTAACTAATGATAAATAATTTATTATTCCGTATGAATAAACTTCTTTTATCTGAAATCCTCTTACCTGCTCCGGGAAAACAAATGCAAGGAAGAAAACAAGTAAAACAAATGGAACAAAAGGGGAAAATAAAAAAGACCTTCCTAATAAACTACGTAACAGAGATCATTCACCTTAACTGTCAGCAGGAATTCCAGAATAAGTCATTTATTCAGTGATGGTAATTTCACAACATTATGAAGACAGTTATAGGTACTCTATTACGTGGTTCAACATTGAACCTCAGCTTGAGTTGAGTCAGTTCATTTGAGTAGCAAAACTATGACATTTTGAAATGTCTGCATATCACCAACATATGCATTGATTTTTCATTTTAAAATCTACCCATTTTCCAAATTAATCTTTATATTTTCTCCCCCATATTTGGGTAATGCATAGGGCTACATCCTACTTGCTTGAAAAGTGAATGGAACCATTCATATACTTAAGAATCTCTACAAATAGAAGAGAAAATTTAGTAAAAGAAAAATAGCATTTACCATTTGGCTTATAATGTAAATATCATGTAATGTCCTTAGCTGAAGACCTGTACTTATTAAAATATATATATATAATTACATTTATTTCTTTACATACATAAAATATCTGTTTTGTAAATAAGTATAGCTCTTTAGTCAATCAGAGTATATGACTTTTAATTTAATAGACCACTTTGTCCAAGAATCTTTCTTTCTCTCAATTAATATACATTTGTTTATGTATTACAGCTAAATTTATGCATCTCTTTGTAAAGTTTATTTTGTTTAACACATGGATAAATCAATACATTCTGACTTTTAAAAAAGTGGCAGTTTTAACTTCCATTTTGTTGATTCCTATTTCTTTGGCAGTAAAACATATATTTTTATTCATATGGCTTTTATCTCAAAATTTATCACCATAATATTTAACTTTCCCTTTTATAGCTGCTCAAAGTTACTTACTAGACTTCCACTTAATGCATAATCTCTTTTGTAGAGTACACCTGAATATTTTTTAGAGACCTCATGATGAGTACTTGGTTATCCCTAAGTTTTTCTAACAATTTTGTTATTTTAACTTTCATTTATTTTCTTGTTCTTAACCCTCTTAAATGAAACCTCCTATTTGTGACAGACTTACTGTTTTGTTCTTGACTTTCCATTGCTACCACCTCTCGAGTAATATTTTTAAAAGAATGTTTAGAAATCAAATAGGAGTTGAGCTAACTATGAATGAGAACATATTTTCATTACATGTTTGATGAATAGAATTTCTTACTGAGTAAGAGATCCCAGGCACAATTCTGGCTAACTAAAATACTGGCTTTAGCTACATAAGGTAAAACATTTAATAAGTGTCAGGTCTATACAATAGATGTCATGATTAAACAAGCTACTAAGTGTATAGCTATGATGCATTAAAAAATTGTTCAGGAAATTTTTGGCAAAATATTATCCAGCATCAGATTTATGAATATGCAGTAAAAGATTAAGATTTTGGCTGGTGCTTATGGTAATATGGTCTAAGGGAACCAAACTTTTATTTAAGCTTGAGGTATGTTGATGTAATACCTAATGGTTATCAAATTTTTTTCCAGGAATAAATGATTTAGACAAATTAGTTCATAATTCATTAGGAGAAAAATATATTACTCAAAATCTATTGATAACTAAAGTTGAATAACTTTTAATAACTTTGATTTCTGAATTGATCATTGGTATTTTCTTTCTGGAGTCAGAAATAGGCAAATTCTGTAATTGGTAAGGTATATATATATTTAGTCTTTTATAAAGATGTCTTTCAAGGTTATTCAAAACTGTATAGTGTTTTTGCTTTTCATACTATCTATGCCCTTAAATCATATTCTGTATGCTTATTTGAGATTGTTCCATTAGGTCAAGATTTTATAAATTTCAAGGACTCATTATCATGCTATAGTACAGAACACATTTGAAAGGCTAATGGTGATAGTGCTTTTCACACAGAAAACAATACTAATAAATTATTTACTAAGTGCACTTACTGTGCCCAAGGACTGCAATAAATGCTCAGCATGCATCTCCTTTAACTATCATTAAAAGATATCTATAATGGGTTTTAATTATGACCATATTACAGATTTTTTAAAATGAGGCTTAGACAACTTAAAGAAATCCCCATTATCAAATGGCTAGTAATTAGTAGAGCTAGGATTATAAAACAGATCCATTTAACTCAAAATCTGTGTTCTTTCTACTCCACCAGGAATAACATACCTAGTAATTGTGCTGCTAACCTTTTATGATGCTCATGCCCGCTGAGCCCAGATGTGCTCTAAATTAGTGCTCTTGTGTTCAAATGAATCACCTGAGAATCTTGTTAAGACAGACTGTCTTATAAGTGAAGTCATACAGTAATTGTCTTTTGTGACTGGATTATTTCACTTAGTATAATGTCCTCAAGTTCTGTGCATGTTGCAGTTGTTGTTTAATGGGTATAGATTTTCAGTTTTGCAAGATGAAAAAGTTTTGGAGCGTGGCTGCATGACAATATGAATATACTTAACCCTACAGAACTTCACCCTTAAAATTTAAGTTAGTAAATTTTATGTTATGTATATTTTACCACAGGTTTTAAAAGTAGAGTCTTAGTGGCTCCTGTCTGTAATATGAGCATTTTGGGAGGCCCAGGTAGGAGGATCGCTTCAGAACAGGAGTTTTAGACCAGCCTGGGCAACATAGCATTACCCTGTCTCTAGAAAAATAAAAATAAAAATAAAATAAAATAATCATCTGGGTGTGACAGAGAGCATCTGTAGGCCTATGTACTCAGGAGGCTGAGGTAGGAGGATAGCCTAAACCCAGGAAAATGAGGTGGCAGAGATTATTGAACCACTGCACTCTAGCTTGGGCAACTGAGTGAGACCCTGTCTTAAAGAAGCCAGAAATATAAAACAAAAAACGGAATCTTATTTGGTGGGTCTGGGGTGAGCTCAAGGTGATGCTGATGCCACCGGTTCATAAACACCCTTTGCCATGCAAGGGTATAGATATTTTTCTCCAGGGCTACCTCTAAGAAACCACTGCTATTTGATTTGAATTGGCATGTAAGCTATTAATAAAGCCTATTGAGTTTTTGCTACCTACTATACTTTCTTTCCAATAACATGCATGTCCTCATTCACACTAATAGGACAGGTGAGCAAAAAGTGTCCATTGCTTGTGATACCCTTCAATTCCCTAGACAGTTCAGATTCTAATAATTTCTTTGGCCTTGGACGCATTTTTCTCTTAGACTTCTAAAATAATTGTGTCCTGAAATACCTTTTGTGATGATAATTGTTGAAAAGTTTCTTCCTATCCTGACAGCTGAGAAGAGAGGAACCATTTCCAAGCTGCAGCTACATATCAAAGAGTCTGTCTTTTCAGCTTCACTGACAAGTTGAATGATTTTCTGGAGTCTGAGAAAATATCAGGCAAAATATTTTCCAGATAAAAAGCTGCTGTCAGCTGCCTGCAGCTGAGGAAGCAACTTTAAATCCTGCGGGGAGAATTTCTATTGCAATCACAGACTCAGGTTCCAGCTTCTGTCTTATATCCTTCTTGGCTTGACTCTGCTCAAGTAGCTCACCAAACTAAGGAAAACAAAGTTAGCAGGACCCATGGGTCTCACCTTCACACTACCAAACTCAAAGTTTTCTGTTGAGGAAACCATGCTAACAGTCACCTGTTCAGAGAAGCAATGTAAGGTGATTATTTATACATAATCTATTGTGCTTTGTAGCCCCACCCTCACTGATACATGATAAAGCCAATAGAAATTGATGCTGAAGTCCATATATAGGTTTTTCTTTTTTCTTTTTCTTTTGAGATGGAGTCTAGGTCTGTCACCCAGACTGGAGTGCAGTGACACAATCTCGGCTCACTGCAACCTCTGTCTCCCAGGTTCAAGCAATTCACCAGTCTCAGCCTCCTGAGTAGCTGGGATCACAGTCGTGTACCACCACACCCAGGTAATTTTTTGTATTTTTAGTAGATATGGGGTTTCACCATGTTGGCCAGGCTGGTCTCGAACTCCTGACTTCAGGTGATCCACCTGTCTCGGCCTCCCAAAGTGCTGGGATTATAGGCATGAGCCATCATGTCCAGCCTACAGGTTCTTCTAATATCTAATTGAAGTGTCCTGACATGACAATTTTATATTACATGGCAATGTGCTATGGCAATAATATCTTCTGATTTGGGAAGTGAATGTGATAAAAAGAGAATTAGAGGAAAGCAGAGAATCAAGAGATGCCTTCTACTAAGAAAATTATTTCCAGAGCTGAATGGACCTTGAAACTCACCTGTTGCTCCATGGCTGTTGAGTTAATTTTTCTTTACCTTCCCATGTGTCTTTCCAATATATTTGCATTCATTGGAATAATCCTGAGTTCTCTTGATTTCTTGCAAATTGAAAATGCTTAAACACAGAATTAGTTTTGCCCATCAACCAAGTCTTAATAAATCTTACAGATTCTGGCCTTGACCAAGGCTATGATTTCCACTCCATCAATGACTGGCTTGAGCTGGCTCTGGAGAGGTCATGCCAGTCCTCTTATTAAATTATCTTTATAGTTTTCATGATACCTGTACTCAAGGGCAGCTCTGTTTTGTGTTTAGAAATACCTCATTTTCAAGAAAAATATCTGTTTTCACTATTCCTATTATAAGTCCCAACAGCCTTTACAAAAATGTGCTTAGCCAATCAAAATGATAATCTTAAAATTTGTCCTAAATTTACCTTTTTCTCCTACTTATTTCCTTAGAGAAAAGAGTGTTCATCTACCTCTCCTAACTGTATCCCACCACTACTGTGCTCTTAACTCATGTTTCTGATTTGTCAATTAGGAATTCCTCTCTGTTTCATTTTTTGTCAGAAACCTCAAACATACTGTTTTCTATTCTTTCTTCACATATTATGATTGTATATTTTCCCTTCCCTTCCATATTTGCTATTCTTTCAACTTTGCCATTCACCTTCCTAATCCATTAATATTTCAGAAAAGGTTCTTTTTCCATTTCTGCTATTTATTACCATGTGGTTTACTTCATCCTACTGAGTCATCATTTCTACATTTGTAAATGGGGATTAAAAATGCCTGCATTTCCTACTTTGCATAGATTTGTGAGAATGAAAGATGGTCGTACAATGGAGGTGTTTTGTAGTTATAAAGTTTTACATGAGTTTTACATATTATCTAGAGAGTTACCTTGCTTTCATTTTATACAGTGAGAAACAAGATATTAAATGAGGAAGTGCTCTCAGAAACAAAGACTTTTGCATTTAAAAATGTGGTTCACCATTTATATTTATTTAGTCACACACCATTTTAAAAAGTGTCATTACTTTTTTATCTGTATGATACATATTATTTTTGAACCTGAACTCACAGTTTGTTAAAATGCAAAGATAAATAGAAATCAGAAAACTCTGAATATTAGTTGTCAAAAATAATAAAATAGTCCACCTCTGAATTTTGATGAGCAAATCAACATGTTCAGTTTTCCATCAAGAAAACTAGCTTTCTCATTCAAATACACTTTTTCATTTATATTATTATATTAATATTGCTGTCACAGTGACCTTTATGACTTAATCTACGTAAACATCATCTAACAAAATGTACCTGAGAACTGCGTTTCATGCTTACCAATTTATTATTCTGCCTATTTAGAAGTTCTATTATTACTAGTATACATAGTTTATGTACTTCTTCCCTTAGGGAGGAAAAACCTCTCAATTATATTGTTTATTAGCTAAGACAAAAACTCTAGCATTTACCTGAATATAAAGCTTTTGGATAGAGAAGACATATAGTTTAGTGGGAATCTGGGGCGCCTAAGATTTATTGCCAGGTATTCTTGTTAACTTATTTGGTCTACAGTGATTGTGAAAGTAGGTTTTTGAGCCTTGTCCCTTTTGCCGTTCCAAAATTGAGATTAAAGCAATGCTCAATTTTGCATTTAAGATAAAGTATGACTATAAAATAACATATATAAACTGACCAAAAATTAATAATTAATTGTCTGATGTGGACTATTCAAGCACATCAGACACCTAACAAATAGGCTAGATGAGCATCCTTCATCAAAGGAAAGTTAGCACCTGTATTTTTAAGGAGGCATATGATAATAGAGACTACAGAGCAATTACCTTGAGAGTGATTCTACTGTCACATTTTAGAAGAGGTTCTAATGCAAGGTTTCTGCTTCTTTTCTTAATTTTAATCTTATCAAGAAACCCCTGAATTTGCAATTATATCCCACAACAAATAAATGCATTAAGTACCAGTGCCTCTATGTCCTAGGAAATTGATGTCTTAGTTCAAAAGGAAATGCTGTTATAGCTCTATAATTGAGTCATATAATTTCTATGGTTGAGTAGATGTTGGCTTTCACCAGTTCTTGTCCTTTAAAGTCCACCACCTGACACATCACCACAAAGAACAGGTAATTTATTATTTTTCATTGCCATTAATTTATAGCTTTAAGTTTCAAAGGAGAATTATAAGTTGCCACAATATCGAGCTTTTTAAGTTTCATCTTCCCCTTTGACTGCTTAGGATAATCTAAATCACCAGAGATTAGAAAAGAATCGTGAAATAAAATGCATAATTATGGAGAAAACAGACTTTAAAAATATAGTATTAAAATGCAGGCCAATTATCTTAGTGGCTTATTTATTTCAGACAGATTTTCCTATATTATAGTTAAAGAAATTGGCTTTTTCCTTGATTTATAATGATTTTATTTATAGAAAAAATATAGTGGGACACATTTTCTTTGGATCTATAAATTTTCTTAAAATTCAAAATTCAAATGATAGTCATGGTATTATACATTTGGATTCTATTTAAAATGTTGCCACCTCTGAAAATGGCTTAAAGGCTCTATCACAAAATGTTTGCTAGTAATAGTAATACAATGCAATCTAGTTGTATTAACAGAGAGCGCTAAACAACTTTACAAAATGCTATTTGCAAATAAACATTTGTAACCAAGAATTTTGGAGATTTAAAATCCATCTCACTTACACACTAGTTATTGAACTATGAGGTCCAGAGAAGAAAACAACTTATCAGTTTCCTATCCTGTGATGTGAGAATAACAAAAGGTATATCATAGAAATTTGTGAGGATTATCCCTCTTATACTTATATGAAAACTAAAGTCTGGAGAGGCTAAGAGATCTAAGGTATCACAAAGAGAAAGCTGTAGGTTTATTATTCAAACTTTATACTCCCTGCTGTAAAATGCAACATTTTCCTTGCTAAGCACAAATCACTTGCAGAGTTTCAGATTATTTAATTTCTTATTCATAGCTAGAGTATGTTGGATGTACAAAACATATTTCCTAGGAATTATTATCTACAAAACAGTGTTTAAAATACTCCCATCACTTAATAGGCTGAGCTGTTTTTGATGGTTCACCAGTACCGGTAACTCTTGCAGCTTACTGCCATTTGGGTTTCTGAGACAAAACTACAGCCTTCTACTCAATTTGAGAATTTTTCTTTTTAACCTGTACACTTGCTAAGAGAATACAATTTGGAATAAGTTGCCAGAAATAGGTATGATAGCATATGTAATTGCGCTTTGACTGTTTCAATCAAGGCACAACCAGGGAAACAAAGCATTGCAACTAAGTGAATTCAGATCAAAGATGTGGTTAAGATGGTAAAGAAGGAGCTGAAGACCAATCAGAGAATAGTAAAGGAATCTAGATATTAGGAACTGCAGGAAAGCATCTATTCTTCCTAGACTGGAGAAAGAAAGGAAAATTGTGGTGTCATTTGAAGCAGCACCAGTCCCTGAACAGAAGCTGGAGTTAGAGACATGGAGGACATGTAGCCACTATAAGAATAGCTGCTGAGGCAGAGTAAGAGGGGAAATATCTGAGCTCCTTCCTCTCAACTGTTGCCCATCTCTAGAGGCTGACTCAGCTGGAACTCAGGCAATGTGGGAATCCAGGGAACAGTGTCTACAGTGGTCAGCCTTCTTAATATATGATCATTACTCTACGAGCTATGGCATGTTTGATTTGAGAAGAACTCAAATCACCTTATTCATTTTATCAAATTAGGTTCTTCCAACCAAGTATTATGTACTCAACAGCTACAAAAACAACCCTCCAAAGGCAGAAACAGCATCTTACACTTAGTTATTGGGGATACCCATGCTAATATTCCCTCAAAGCAGATTCTAACACACAGATACTCATCCATTCAATACGTAAAACCTGACCTTCACTCTGCCTCACCATATCATAAGTACAGGATCTCAAGCGAAGAAACAAAAACTGACATGTTCCTGGAAGATGCCAACGGTACTGCTATAATTATTTATAAAATGATGCAACCAATATTTTAGAATTTGTCCATGTCATGTTTCTCAATTTTTTAGTTGATTTTTGTGTCACATTTCTTTTTCTATCACTATTTTAATAATAAGAGCCCCTCCATCCACCACCACAGGAGGAAGATTAACTGTTACATGACTAAGGAAAGTCTATGCTAATTAATGATGTGGCCAATTCTTTCTACAACAGTTATACACCTTTTTATATTCTGGGATAAACTTCTCTTGCCCAGTCATAAATTTTTATTTCCTTCTCCTCTGGTTTTATGGTTAAATTAATGAAAAATAAAACTTTTCAGAAGGTAGCTGACTCTTCACGTGATTTCAAATTTACGAACAGGAAATATTCAATATACACTCCTTATGCCTTCCTACAGCACATGAAATCTTTGTTTTAATATTGCTTTTACTTCTAATAGTAATTACTTGAACTGGTCAGTGTTCGAGTGAGGGAGAAAGGACAAGATGGAAGAAGGTAAAGAAGGTAAACAAGATGGTGCAGTTCCAGGTTCTTCATCAGCGAATTTCCCGCGCCCGGGAAAAACACTGATTGTCTGCGCCTGCGCATTGTGATGTCAAAACAAAGAAACCGAAACTTACCCAGCCACACCTATGAAGAGGCCTTTACCCCCTGCCCCAGTCCTGCCCACCTCAAGCCCCATCCATAAAAGGCCACTCCCGGAAAATATCCGCGCGAACTTCCTCAGCCTTTTTCACATGCGGACATAGGAACCTCGCCCGAGAACATCTGAGTGACTTCCTCAGCCTCCACCGCTGGAGACCGATGAACCTTGCCCTTTCCTCCTTCACATTGGCTAGCTAATAAAGTTTCTTTTTTACCTTGCCTACTTGCCTCTTCTCTGGCGCCTGTTCCGGTGGTCGCATAAAACAAATCAGGTGGTGCCGAAATCCGGGAGGAGACCCCTCCTCAGGGCCCCCCAAGGTCCGAGGAGCCTCCTCCTTCCATGCGGTGGATGGACCAGGGCCTAGACATCGCTTTCCACACCTCCAAGTCTCCTAGGGGTGAGTACCTCTTGCCTCCCTCTCATACTCCTTGGCCAGAATTCCTGCGCAGGCCCAGAGCTTTTTCTTTGGTCACCAGGTGACCCACAAGGAGGTTCCCAAAGGCGGAGACGTCTACCCAAAGAACCCTCCATTCCAATCCACGGGAGACCCATCCAGGACAGAGACATCTGTCTGGAGGTATTCTCCATTCCGGCTCCACGAGCCTCCCATCTCTGGTGGCTCCAAAGGATGCTTTGGAGCCAGATAGAGTTTGGCTGCCGCCTACTGCCAGAGGAAGGCAATGGGAAATCCCCAATCCAAAATACCAAGAGACACCCCTTTAGGGTGTCTCCTGGCCAATCTCAAAACTTTACAATTAGAATAAGATCTTAAACGGAAACGACTTACTTTCCTCTCCACTGTGGCATGGCCCCAATATAAATTAGACAATCAATCTCAGTGGCCACCTGAGGGTGCTCTAGATGGCAATATTCTACTTGATCTTGGCAGTTTCTGCCGGCGCCTAGGCAAGTGGTCCGAAATTAACTATATACAAGGATTTTGGGACTTACGTTCTCGACCAGACTTGTGTAGCCAATGTTCCTTGGCCCAAGTCATGTTGGCTAAAGGCACGGACCTAGCAAAGTCAGAAAAGGAAGTCATCCTTCCTGTCTGACTCACCCAAAGACCTCGGAAATTCCTACTCTAGGCCCCCAGCATCAGCTTCCCCCCCCTTCCACTCCCCCGTATACTCCACCTCCCCCTCCCGCTTCTGCTCCACCTTCCCCTCTGGCTTCTGCTGTAGTTCCGCCCTCCACCTCTCTCCCGCCTACCATTGTTGAGGCTGCCCCTCCCTCCATCCCCTTGGCACTTCCACCTAGCCACCTTAGTTCACCTATATCTTCCCATACCCACTGTAAAGATTGCCTAACCGCCCCCGCCCCTACTCCCACCCTATCCAACCGCCCTGCAGTTTAGCGCCCTTGCATGAGGTGGCAGGAGCAGAAGGCTTGGTTAGAGTTCATGTTCCCTTCTCACTAGCAGACCTTTCAAAAATTGAAAAACATTTAGGGGATTTTTCTGCCAATCCTACAGTTTACACCAAGGAATTTAGGTACCTTTGCCAGGCCTATGATCTAACCTGGCATGACCTTCATGTTATTCTTACCTCTACTCTAAACCCAGAGGAGTGAGAGCTCATCCTAGCGGCCACCAGGCAGCGCGCCGACCAGCTGCATTTAACAGATGCTGCTATCCGAGTAGGGGAACAGGCAGTCCCATCTGTGGACCCAGAATGGGAGTATCAAGTAGGCCAGCCAGGTTGCCAAAGACGAGACATAATGACTCAATGTCTTCTGGCTGTCATGCAGGCGGCTTCAAATAAAGTAGTTAATTTTAACAAACTAAGAGAAATCATTCAAGGTCCAGATGAGAACCCAGCCACCTTTTTAAACAGACTAACAGAAGCCTTAATACAGTACACTCAGTTAGACCCATCCTCCCTGGCTAGGGCAACCATCTTAGCATCCTATTTCATCTCCCAATCAGCCCCAGATATTCAGAAAAACCTCCAAAAGGCAGAGGACGGACCTCAAACTCCTATCCAAGATCTAGTCAAGTCGGTCTTCAAGGTCTGTAACTCCAGAGAGGAAGCGGCTGAGGCCCAACGACAGGCCCATCTAAAGCAGAAAGTGCAGCTCCAAACCCAAGCTTTAGTTGCTGCCCTGCAGCTTAGTCTTAACCCAAAGCAGGAGAGTAAAGCTCTCAAGACCCCAAAGTCCTCAAAAGGGGCCTGCTATAAATGTGGAGCCCCCAGGCATTGGGCTGATAGATGTCCCCAAAATCCCCAGACGTCTGGTCCAACGCAGCCGTGCTACAAGTATGGGACTTCTGGCCACTGGGCCCTCAAGTGTCCTAGTCCTCGTCCACCAATGACTCCACGCCCAGCATGCAAAGAGGAAGGGCACTGGAAGTCAGATTGCCCCACCCTGAAAACGGACGTAATGTCTCAACGTGATGCCCCTTCTCAGGACCCTGGGAGCTCCTTCCAGCTATTACATCTGGATGACGACTGAAGGTGCCAGGACTCGGGGACCCCTATCACCCTCGCCGAGCCACGGGTAACTCTTCTGGTAGCGGGTAAGACAATTAATTTTTTAATTGATACCGGGGCTACCTACTCTGTTTTGCTGTCTTTCGAAGGGCCTAGCCTCCCCGCCAATATCTCTGTTGTAGGAGTCGATGGCTCCCCGTCCAGCCCTCGAAAAACACCGCCTCTTAATTGCTGCCTGGCCAATAACTATTTTGCACACTCGTTCCTCATCATCCCCTCATGCCCCACTCCTCTACTAGGCCGAGATATCCTAAGTCAACTGAAAGCCTGTATCTCCCTTCCTACTAGCACCCCCCCACCCCACCTGCCATCTACTTCTAGTATTAACTAACTCAAATGACTCCAACAACCCTACTAACCCTTTCCTTAATTTCCTCATTCTTATAGACCCCCAAGTGTGGGACACCTCCACTCCTGTCGTAGCGGACCATCATCCACCAATACTTATAAAACTTAAAACCCATCTCAGTTTCCAACCCGCCCACAGTTCTCTCTCTCTCCACAACACTTACGAGGACTAAAACCAATCATTACTAGGTTACGCAGCCAACACATCCTCATCCCCACTCATTCTCCCTGTAACACCCCAATCCTACCTGTAAAGAAGGCAGATGGGACTTTTCGGTTAGTGCAAGATCTTCATCTTATCAATGAGGCTGTTTGCCCCACCCATCCAGTAGTTCCCAATCCCTATACCCTTCTCTCTCTTATCCCGTCTAACACAACACAAATTACTGTGCAAGAGCTAAAAGATGCATTTTTCTCTATTCCCTTACACCCAGATTGTCAGTTTCTCTTTGCCTTTACATGGGAAGACCCAGACACCATGCCTCCACCCAACTGACATGGACAGTGCTTCCCCAAGGGTTCTGAGATAGCCTCCATTTCTTTGGGCAAGCCCTTGCAAAAGACGGCCTCCTGTCCTCTTACAAATAGTAAAATTCTCCAATATGTAGATGACCTTTTACTCTGTAGTCCCACGAGACAGGACTGTCTTTTAGACACTGCAATCCTCCTTAATCATCTAGGATCCAGAGGTTACAGAGTATCCAAACACAAAGCTCAACTCTCACAACAATGTGTCATATATTTAGGCATTGAAATCACTCCCACAACACGCTCACTCACCACAGAGCGTTTAACTCTAATATAAAATCTTTCTCCTCCCCAGGACGCTAAAGAAATCCAATCCTTCCTAGGCCTAGTGGGGTTTTTCAGACACTGGATTCCTAATTTCGGAATCTTGGCTAAACCTCTATATGCAGCTGTCAAGGAGACTCCCCAAGGACCTTTGTCTGACCCAAAGTTAATCTATAAACATTTCACTCACCTAAAAAACTGCCTTCTCTCACATCCTACTCTCTCACTCCCAGACTTCCAACGCCCCTTCCAGCTTTTCACAGATGAAAGACAAAAAGTTGCTATTGGCCTTTTAGCCCAACCTGTAGGCACCACATACCGTCCTGTGACATATCTATCCAAACAATTAGATCCCACTGCACAAGGGTGGCATCCCTGCCTTCAGGCCCTAGCAGCAGCAGCCTGTCTAACACAGGAAGCAAAGAAACTCATTAGAGGCTGTAATCTAACAGTCTTCTCTACCCACCACCTTCAAGACCTTATTGCCCACAAAAGTATTAGCCACCTAAACCCGTCCAGGCTCCAACTTTTTCACCTCTTGTTCACAGAATACTCTACCATTGCCCTAGGAGTCTGATCCTCTCTAAATCAAGCAACCTTACTCCCCAACCCTCTCAAACAACCCCATACTGAACACTCCTGTCCAGAACTTTTAGAGGCCCAACCGCCTAGTCACTTACATTTACATGACCAACCCTTGGAGAGCCCACAGTTAACTTGTCGTTGGAAGTACTTTTATAAATTCTCAAGGAAACAGACAGGCAGGATATGCAGTAGTTACATCATCCACTGTCCTAGAAGCTAAGCCTTTACCACAAGGAACAACATCACAGCAGGCGGAGCTTATCGCACTAACTAGGGCTCTCCTCCTATCCAGAGGAAAAACAGTAGACATATACACAGATTCTAAGTATGCCTTCTTAATTGCACACACCCATTCTGTCATCTGGAAAGAAAGAGGGTTCCTAATCACCTGTGGCACCCCCATAATCAACAAAAAGCAAATACTTAAACTGCTAGATGCTCTATCAGCACCTTCCAGAGCAGCCATCATACACTGTAAAGGTCATCAGACTCCATCTAACCTGGTGGCAGCTGGCAACAATTTTGCTGACACCACTGCCAAATCGGCTGCCGGATTCTCCACCCCCACACTTCTTTCTGTTTGTTTTCTTTCTCCCTCACCTGAACAGTCAGAAACAGAAATTCCTCAAGTGCTTAGCAGAAAATTCTTTCTATAGTAGCATCATACTTTTTCTATTTTTAGGCAATTACAAATATATTTTGAATTTGGAAAATAACATATAATTTAAATACATATATATGCAGTATCTTCCTAATAAGTTTATTTAAATTTATCTGATTTTAGGTGAATAAAAAATAAAGGTTTGGAGAGTATCTTTTTAAATGTCAGAGGAATCCAACAACCAATTGTACAAGTGAGGGGTAGAAGGCATCTTTGATTTGAGGATACTTAGTAGCTATTGTTGCACATCTGATCACTTTGTCTATTCTTCTTACTACCTGGGTGTCAAATCAATTCATAAAAATAATCTGGAAACTGTAAACCAAAAATAAAATTCTAAGCACCCCCCAATCAACTGAATAGACCCCTCCTCTCAGCCAACTGAATTCTTCTCCCCCTCCTCCTCCTCCTCCTCCTCCTTCTTCTTCTTCTTCTTCTCATTATTATTATTATTATTATTATTATTATTATTATTTTGATATGGAATCCTGCTCTATTCCCCAGGAAGGAGCGCAATGGTGCAATCTCAGCTGACTGCAACCTCCGCCTCCTGGGTTCAAGCTATTGTCCTGCCTCAGTCTCCTGAGTAGGAGGGACCACAAACACCCATCACCATGCCCAGGTGATTTTTGTATTTTTAGTAGAGACAGGGTTTCGCCATATTGGGCAGGCTGTTCTCAAACTCCTGACCTCAAGTGATTCACCCACCTCGGCCTCCCAAAGCACTGGGAATACAGATATGAGCCACCGCACATGGCCATCAGTCAAGTGCATTCTAAAGTAAACAAGAAACCCTAGTTCAGGCCATGATAGGAATAGGTAGTCAGACATGCCTCATTATACCTCCTCCCTGTCAGAATAATTTGGGCACAACTGGACAGCATTAATATTAAAACAGAAATCTTAAGACGGACAGAACAGACACTGTAGCAGTAAGATACCAACATGGCAGCAGGTTCTGAAAGAAATTGAAGTATTGGGGGGCGGAGCAAGATGGCCGAATAGGAACAGCTCCAGTCTCCAACTGCCAGTGTGAGCAACACAGAAGACCGGTGATTTCTGCATTTTCAACTGAGGTACTGGGATCATCTCTCTAGGGAGTACCGGACAATCGGTGCTGGTCAGCTGCTGCAGCCCGACCAGCGAGAGCTGTAGCAGGGCGAGGCATCGCCTCACCTGGAAGTGCAAGGGGGAAAGGAATCCCTTTTCCTAGCCAGGGGAACTGAGACACACAACACCTGGAAAATTGGGTAACACCGACCCCAATACTGCGCTTTAAGCAAATGGGCACACCAGGAGAATATATCCCACACCTGGCTGGGAGGGTCCCACGCCCACGGAGCCTCCCTCATTGCTAACACAGCAGTCTGCGAACTAACTGAAACGGCAGCAGCGAGGCTGGGGGAGGGGTGCCCGCCATTGCTGACGCTTAAGTAGGTAAACAAAGCCGCTGGGAAGCTGGAACTGGGTAGAGCTCACAGCAGCTCAAGGAAACCTGCCTGACTCTTTAGACTCCACCTCTAGGGACAGGGCACAGATAAAAAACAACAACAAAAAAGCAGCAGAACCTCTGCAGACGCAAACGGCTCTGTCTGACAGCTTTGAAGAGAGCAGTGGATCTGCCAACATGGAGGTTGAGATCTGAGAAGGGTCAGACTGCCTGCTCAAGTGGGTCCCTGACCCCTGAGTAGCCTAACTGGGAGACATCCCCCACCAGGGGCAGTCTGACAACCCACACCTCACAGGGTGGAGTACACCCCTGAGAGGAAGCTTCCAAAGTAAGAATCAGACAGGTACACTCGCTGTTCAGCAATATTCTATCTTCTGCAACCTCTGCTGCTGATACCCAGGCAAACAGGGTCTGGAGTGGACCTCAAGCAATCTCCAACAGACCTACAGCTGAGGGTCCTGACTATTAGAAGGAAAACTACCAAACAGGAAGGACATCTATACCAAAACACCATCAGTACGTCACCATCATCAAAGACCAGAGACAGATAAAACCACAAAGATGGGGAAAAAGCAGGGCAGAAAAGCTGGAAATTCAAAAAAAAAAGAGCGCATCTCACCCTGCAAAGGAGCGCAGCCCATCGCCAGCAACGGATCAAAGCTGGTCAGAGAATGACTTTGACGAGATGAGAGAAGAAGGCTTCAGTCCATCAAACTTCTCAGAGCTAAAGGAGGAATTACATACCCAGCGCAAAGAAACTAAAAATTTTGAAAAAAGACTGGAAGAATTTACAGCTAGACTAATTAATGCAGAGAAGGTCATAAACGAAATGACAGAGATGAAAACCATGACACGAGAAATACGTGACAAATGCACAAGCTTCAGTAACTGACTCGATCAACTGGAAGAAAGAGTATCAGCGATTGAGGATCGAATGAATGAAATGAAGTGAGACGAGAAACCAAAAGAGAAAAGAAGAAAAAGAAATGAACAAAGCCTGCAAGAAGTATGGGATTATGTAAAAAGACCAAATCTACGTCTGATTGGGGTGCCTGAAAGTGAGGGGGAAAATGGAACCAAGTTGGAAAACACTCTTCAGGATATCATCCAGGAGAACTTCCCCAACCTACTAGGGCAGGCCAACATTCAAATTCACGAAATACAGAGAACGCCACAAAGATACTCCTCGAGAAGAGCAACTCCAAGACACATAATTGCCAGATTCACCAAAGTTGAAATGAAGGAAAAAATCTTAAGGGCAGCCAGAGAGAAAGGTCGGGTTACCCACAAAGGGAAGCCCATCAGACTAACAGCAGATCTCTCGACAGAAATTCTACAAGCCAGAAGAGAGTGGGGGCCAATATTCAACGTTCTTAAAGAAAAGAATTTTAAACCCAGAATTTCATATCCAGTCAAACTAAGTTTCATCAGTGAAGGAGAAATAAAATCCTTTACAGAGAAGCAAATGCTTAGAGATTTTGTCACCACCAGGCCTGCCTTACAAGAGACCCTGAAGGAAGCCCTAAACATGGAAAGGAACAACCGGTACCAGCCATTGCAAAAACATGCCAAAATATAAAGACCATCGAGGCTAGGAAGAAACTGCATCAACTAACGAGCAAAATAACCAGTTAATATTATAATGGCAGGATCAAGTTCACACATAACAATATTAACCTTAAATGTTAATGGACTAAATGTTCCAATTAAAAGACAGAGACTGGCAAACTGGATAAAGAGTCAAGACCCATCAGTCTGCTGTATTCGGGAGACCCATCTCATATGCAGAGACATACATAGGCTCAAAATAAAGGGATGGAGGAAGATCTACCAAGCAAATGGAGAACAAAAAAATCGCAGGGGTTGCAATCCTAGTCTCTGATAAAACAGACTTTAAACCATCAAAGATCAAAAGAGACAAAGAAGGATATTACATAATGGTAAAGGGATCAATTCAACAGGAAGAGCTAACTATCCTAAATATATATGCACCCAATACAGGAGCTCCCAGATTCATAAAGCAAGTCCTTAGAGACTTATGAAGAGACTTAGACTCCCATACAATAATAATGGGAGACTTCAACACTCCACTGTCAACATTAGACAGATCAACCAGACAGAAAGTTAACAAAGATATCCAGGAATTGAACTCATCTCTGCACCAAGTGGAACTAATAGACATCTATCGAACTCTCCACCCCAAATCAAGAGAATATACATTCTTCTCAGCACCACATCACACTTATTCCAAAATTGACCACATAATTGGAAGTAAAGCACTCCTCAGCAAATGTACAAGAACAAAAATTATAACAAACTGTCTCTCAGACCACAGTGCAATCAAACTAGAACTCAGGTCTAAAAAACTCGATCAAAACCGCTCAACTACATGGAAACTGAACAACCTGCTCCTGAATGACTACTGGGTACATAACAAAATGAAGGCAGAAATAAAGATGTTCTTTGAAACCAATGAGAACAAAGATACAACATACCAGAATCTCTGGGACACATTTAAAGCAGTGTGTAGAGGGAAATTTATAGCACTGAATGCCCACAAGAAAAAGCAGGAAAGATCTAAAATTAACACTCTAACATCACAATTAAAAGAACTAGAGAGGCAAGAGCAAACGCATTCAAAAGCTAGCAGAAGGCAAGAAATAACTAAGATCAGAGCAGAACTGAAGGAGATAGAGACACAAAAAACCCTCCAAAAAATCAATGAATCCAGGAGTTGGTTTTTTGAAAAGATCAACAAAATGGACAGACCGCTAGCAAGATTAATAAAGAAGAAAAGAGAGAGGAATCAAATAGACGCAATAAAAAATGATAAAAGGGATATCACTACTCACCCCACAGAAATACAAACTACCATCAGAGAATACTATAAACACCTTTACGCAAATCAACTAGAAAATCTAGAAGAAATGGATAATTTCGTGGACACTTACACTCTTCCAAGACTAAACCAGGAAGAAGTTGAATCCCTGAATAGACAAATAGCAGGCTCTGAATTTGAAGCAATAATCAATAGCCTACCCACCAAAAAAAAAATCCAGGACTAGATGGATTCACAGCTGAATTCTACCAGAGGTACAAGGAGGAGTTGGTACCATTCCTTCTGAAACTATTCCAATCAATAGAAAAAGAGGGAATCCTCCCTAACTCATTTTATGAGGCCAACATCATCCTGATACCAAAGCCTGGCAGAGACACAACAAAAAAAGAGAATTTTAGACCAATATCCCTGATGAACATCGATGCAAAAATCCTCAATAAAATATTGGCAAACAGGATTCAGCAGCACATCAAAAAGCTTATCCACCATGATCAAGTGGGGTTCATCCCTGGGATGCAAGGCTGGTTCAACATTTGCAAATCAATAAACGTAATCCAGCATATAAACAGAACCAAAGACAAGAACCACATGATTATCTCAATAGATGCAGAAAAGGCTTTGGACAAAATTCAACAGCCCTTCATGCTAAAAACGCTCAATAAATTCGGTATTGATGGAACGTACCTCAAAATAAAAAGAGCTATTTATGACAAACCCACAGCCAATATCATACTGAATGGGCAAAAACTGGAAAAATTCCCTTTGAAAACTGGCACAAGACAGGGATGCCCTCTCTCACCACTCCTATTCAACATAGCGTTGGAAGTTCTGGCTAGGGCAATCAGGCAAGAGAAAGAAATCAAGGGTATCCAGTTAGGAAAAGAAGAAGTCAAATTGTCCCTGTTTGCAGATGACATGATGGTATATTTAGAAAACCCCAATGTCTCAGCCCAAAATCTCATTAAGCTGATAAGCAACTTCAGCAAAGTCTCAGGATACAAAATTAATGTTCAAAAATCACAAGCATTCTTATACACCAGTAACAGACAAACAGAGAGCCAAATCATGAATGAACTTCCATTCACAATTGCTTCAAAGAGTACAAAATACCTAGGAATCCAACTTACAAAGGATGTCAAGGACCTCTTCAAGGAGGACTACAAACCACTGCTCAGTGAAATGAAAGAGGACACAAACAAATGGAAGAACATACCATGCTCATGGATAGGAAGAATCCATATCGTGAAAATGGCCATACTGCCCAGGGTTATTTATAGATTCAATGTCATCCCCATCAAGCTACCAATGACTTTCTTCACAGAATTGGAAAAAACTGCTTTAAAATTCATATGGAATCAAAAGGAGCCTGCATTGCCAAGACAATCCTAAGTCAAAAGAACAAAGCTGGAGGCATCACGCTACCTGACTTCAAACTATACTACAAGGACTACAGTAACCAAAACAGCATGGTACTGGTACCAAAACAGAGATATAGACCAATGGAACAGAACAGAGTCCTCAGAAATAATACCACTCATCTACAGCCATCTGATCTTTGACAAACCTGAGAGAAACAAGAAATGGGGAAAGGATTCCCTATTTAATAAATGGTGCTGGGAAAATTGGCTAGCCATAAGTAGAAAGCTGAAACTGGATCCTTTCCTTACTCCTTATACGAAGATTAATTCAAGATGGATTAGAGACTTAAATGTTAGACCTAATACCATAAAAACCCTAGAAGAAAACAGAGGCATTACCATTCAGGAAATAGGCATGGACACGGACTTAATGTCTAAAACACCAAAAACAATGGTAACAAAAGCCAAAATTGACCAATGGGATCTAATTAAACTAAAGTACTTTTGCACAGCAAAAGAAACTACCATCAGAGTGAACAGGCTACCTACAGAATGGGAAAACATTTTTGCAATCTACTCATCTGACAAAGGGCTAATATCCAGAATCTACAAAGAACTCAAACAAATATTCAAGAAGAAAACAAACAACCCCATCAAAAAGTGGGCAAAGGATATGAACAGACATTTCTCAAAAGAAGACATTCATACAGCCAACAGACACATGAAAAAATGCTCATCATCACTCGCCATCAGAGAAATGCAAATCAAAACCACAATGAGATACCATATCACACCAGTTAGAATGGCAATCATTAAAAAGTCAGGAAACAACAGGTGTTGGAGAGGAGGTGGAGAAATAGGAACACTTTTACTCTGTTGGTGGGATTGTAAACTAGTTCAACCATTATGGAAAACAGTATGGCCATTCCTCAAGGATCTAGAACTAGATGTACCATATGACCCAGCCATCCCACTACTGGGTATATACCCAAAGGTTTATAAATCATGCTGCTATAAAGACACGTGCACACGTATGTTTATTGTGGCACTATTCACAATAGCAAAGACTTGGAATCAACCCAAATGTCCATCTGTGACAGACTGGATTAAGAAAATGTGGCACATATACACCATGGAATACTATGCAGCCATAAAAAAGGATGAGTTTGTGTCCTTTGTAGGGACATGGATGCAGCTGGAAACCATCATTCTTAGTAAACTGTCACAAGAACTGAAAACCAAACACCACAGGTTCTCACTCATAAGTGGGAATTGAACAATGAGATCACTTGGACTCGTGAAGGGGAACATCACACACTGGGGCCTATCATGGGGACGGGGGAGGGGGGAGGGATTGCATTGGGAGTTATACATGATATAAATTATGAATTGATGGGTGCTGACGAGTTGATGGGTGCAGCACACCAACATGGCACAAGTATACATATGTAACAAACCTGCATGTTATGCACATGTACCTTAGAACTTAAAGTATAATTATAAAAAAAAAGAAATTGAAGTATTAATATTTTACCCCCAAATATATTTATTTGACATATTTTGAAATGGCCCTGCAAAGCTGTCTCTTGTGGGGGAAAATCTATGTTCTGTAGAAAAAAATCCTTTCCTTTTCCAGGTGTTTTTACTGATCTGGAGAGAATTAACAAAGTGTCTGGCACCTGTTAAAGTCTGAAAAGAAACATGTGCAATGTCTTCTCTCTGAAGGTTGCTACCTGGAGCCTTCATCTGCATAATAAGAACCTGGATCTCTACAACCCTGATTTTAACCCAGACACTCCCTTCTGTTGATTCCTGATCTTTAGATGCACTCTTTCAACTAATTGCCAATTAGAAAATCTTTGAATTTGGCCTGGCAAGGTGGCTTACGCCTGTAGTCCTAGGACTTTGGGAGGCTGAAGCTGACAGATCACAAGTTCAGGAGTTCGAGGGCAACCTGGCCAACATGGTGAAACCCCACCTGTACTAAAGATTTAAAAAATTAGCCAGGTATGATGGTGCACACCTGTAATCCCAACTACTTGGGAGGCTGAGGCAGGATAATCGCTTGAACTGGGGAGGCAGAGGTTGCTGTGAGCAGAGATTGTGCCATTGCACTCCAGCCTAGGAGACAGAGCAAGACTCCATCCCCCCACCAAAAAAAAAGAAAAAGAAAAGCTTTGAATTCATCTATGACCTGGAAGTGCCCTCCCTACCCACTTCAAGTTGTCCTGACTTTCTGTGCAGATTCAATCAATGTACGTCTTGAATGCATTGATTGATGTCTTATGTCTCCCTAAAATGTATAAAACCAAGCTGTAGCTCAACCATCTTGGACACATGTTCTCAGGATCTTATGGAGCTGTGTCATAGGGCCAAGGTCACTTGTATTTTGCTCAGAATAAATCTCCAAATATTTTACAGAGTTTGACTCTTTTTGTCAACAAAATATAAAGCATTAAAAGAAATTAGCCAGTAATATACTTAATATATCATAAGCATAGTAAGCGATTTTAGTTTTCCTTTCATCACTTACTTATTAATACCTTACATCAAATTTATTTTTACACTGACAGGATTATATTCCTCCTTTAAAGTTTTCTATTTATAGTATGCAATGTAATACGGAGGTTACTAGCTACTTCAAGCATAGAAGGCCCATCCTTTATACTTCACAGGCTTGTAGCACATTTATATCTGAGAATTATTAGTGAAAAGCTTGCTTTAACAGTTTTAGAAATGAAAATCAAGAACATCTGTGACTTTTGTTTGACCCATAGGCAGTTACAAGGCAAATGTGCATACTCCTCTAGCAATCACTATAGCAACAAGCAAGTAATTGCTTTAAATAGCATAAGGTGCCTTTGTTGAAATCATTTCAAGTATCTTGAGTTAACTCTGTGTCAATAAAGCACTCATAGGTCTTGGATTCTTTAATGGGGGTTCTTTTAAAAAAGAAATTAGAGCTTTGTAATTGGTAATTAAAATTTTAGAAAAATGTAGATACACCAAAGAAAATGTATTCTCCAACTATGAAGAAATAATTGGCAATATAGTATCATTTCCATATTCTTAATAATTTTTCCTATACATATACTATACGTATTCCCTATTTCTTACTATAAGGCTTTTAAGCCAGTGCTTGAGTCACTTGTTTTCATTGCCTTCTTACAATTATCTTATACAGATATATTATAAAATAAACTCACTTTTAAAATATTTTCTGTGATAAGATTATGAAAGGGCAGCCAAAGGGAATTACACACTGGATTTTCTTATTTTATTCCTGAAATGTGTTTGTAGGTTCAACTTAATTATCATATATTGAAAGGTGCTTAGTGCTTTTTTGCATCAGACCAGGTGAAAAATTCAACTTTCAAATGGCTATAGTCTCTGGCTTCTTATTTTCATTTTAGCCAAATAAAACAACACCCTACTTATGAATTGAAATTGCAATGTCATTGCATTTTCTGCTATACCATAGAAATAACTCTAAATACTAAAATGTATAAAGTAGAAAATGCTGATAATATTCCAATTTTTCTCATTTTCAATGAGTCAATGAGGTATACAAGAATAGGCATAACTATATCTAGCTTACACTAAAAATGCTGAATAACAATGACAAATTAGATAATTACTAATAAGTAGATAATTTCAACCCTAAAAACAAAAGACCTTGCATAGTTAATATACAAATGACTTTTAGAAACATAAACATAAATGTAAGCCAAGGAAACAATCAATTGAGTGAAGAAACAACGTGTGGAATAGGAAAAAAATTTTTGCAAATCATATATTCAATAAGGGATTATTATTGGAAATACATAAGAAACTTGAATAATTTAACAGAAAGAAAACAAATGACCAAGTCAAAAAATGGGAAAGATCTGAATAGGCATTTCTCAAAAGAAGACATACAAATGGACAAGTATATAAAAAAGTTTAATGTCACTATTCTTCAGAAAAATGAAAATGAAAACCACTATTAGATATCTCCTCACAGCTGTTAGAATGCCTACTATCAAAAAGACAAAAAGTAGCAAGTGAGAAAATGTGGAGAACAGGGAATCCTTGGACATTATTAATGAGAATGTGAACAATTATAGGCATTATAAAAATATGGAAAATCCTCAAAAAATTAAAAACAGCACTACTATATGCTCCAGCAATCCCTCTACTGACTATATATCCAAAAGAAAGGAAATCAGTATGTCAAAAGGATATCTTTCATGTTTATTGCAACACTATTCACAATAGACAAGATATGGAATCAACCTAGGTGTCCATCAACAGATGAATGGCTAAACAGTCATATACATATGTTATCTATTATAAACACACACCACTTATAAAGAAGAGAAATCCTATTATTTCCTAAAACATGGATGAAACTGGAGGACACTATGTTACGTGAAATTAGTCACGTACAGAAAGACAAATATCACACAGTTTTACTTATATTTTGAATCTTCGAAGGGGTAGAGAGGAGAAAGGTGGTTATCAGGGAATTATCGGGGGGTGGAGAAGTGAGAAGATGTTGGACAAAGCATACCAAATTTTATTCATATGGAAGAAATAAAGAGACCTAATGAATGACACGGCAACTATAGTTAATGCATTGTATTCTTGAAAATTGCCAAGAGAGATTATTTTGAGTGTTATTACCACAAAAAAAGTGAAGTAATGCATGTGTTAATCATCTTGACTAAGCCATTCAACAGTGTAGAAATATTTCAAAATATCATGTACACAATAAAAATAAACAATTTGTAATATAAAAAGTAAATTAAAAAGTAAATGTACAAAAAGGAAACACAGATGGCAAATATGCATGTGAAAAAGTAGTCAAAGTTATTATAATAATGAAAATGATCAAATCAGGGTGATTGGGATACCCTAGGAACATTTAAATCACACATTACATGAATGTATTATCACATGTATGCTGAAAATATGTACTCCTATTATATATCATTTGAAAAGTTAAATCTAAAATATTGTGCACACAAGAATAGCAAAAATTAAAACAAGAACAAAAGCAGACATTAAAAACTGCTGAAAAGTAAAATCTAAAATAATACCGAAAATAGCAGTAGAATAACAAAAATTCAGAGAATAAAAACAGAGAAATGAAAAGTGCTGACAAGAATGTATAGAAGCCAGAACTCTCACATAATGCTAGTGGGAATGCAATGGTACAGTCATTTTGGAAGACAACTTGAAAGTTTATTTTGTACTCAAACATACACTTACCAACAACTGATACATTTTACTTTTGTATTTACTTATGATAAATAAAAATATTTGTCTTCACAGAGACATGTGCATAAATGTTTATAGCAATGTTATTCAAAATTGACAAGAACTGAAACTAAATTTTTATAATGTGGAGAATAGATTGAATTTTTTTATTTTATTTTTTATTTTTTTTATTTTTTTATTATTATTATTTTTTTTTTTGAGACAGAGTCTTGCTCTGTCACCCAGGCTGGAGTGCAGTGGCCAGATCTCAGCTCACGGCAAGCTCCGCCTCCCAGGTTTACGCCATTCTCCTGCCTCAGCCTCCCAAGTAGCTGGGACTACAGGCGCCGCCACCTTGCCCAGCTAGTTTTTTGTATCTTTTAGTAGAGACGGGGTTTCACCGGGTTAGCCAGGATGGTCTCGACCTCCTGACCTCGTGATCCACCTGTCTTGGCCTCCCAAAGTGCTGGGATTACAGGCTTGAGTCACCGTGCCTGGCCAGATTAAAAATTAAGGTATATTCAGACAATATAATACTATTTAACAATCAAAATGAATGAACTATGGGTACATGCAGCAGTATAGAAAATTCTCAGAATCAATGTAATAAGTGAAAGAAGCCAGACACAGAGGGTCTGTAGTGTATGGTCCCATGTACATGATATTTGAGGAGAGAAAAGTCTATTGGGATAGAAATACTATCAGTGGTTTTTGAGGGTCCAGAGTTTGAGAGGGGTTTATTGACTACAAAGAGGCATGAGGGAAGTTTTTCAGATAATGGACATATTCTATATTTTGATTATATGTAAACTATACATCTATCCAAATTAAGCAAATTATACACATACAAGGGTTGAATTTTACTGTATAAAAATATATCTCAATAGATTTAATTTTAAAAAGCTTCTCAGGAAGATAAAGAAGGAAATAATATCCATGAAACGAGAACAAGGAACTGAGGAAACAAGAATAGGCAGCTGTGAAACAGAGGTGATGGAGAAGAAATATTTGAAGTAAAATTTACAAAACTTTTTCAGAATTGAAGACATAGATCTTCATATTGTCCTGTTATCACTGAAAACCAAGGACGATTAAAACTAAATAGATAAAAACTACCACTGTAGTAAAATAGCAGAACCTGAAGAATAAAAATACATTTTTCAATACGACTGTTAACAAACATAAGTAATATTGACAATTTTATATTACATATGGAGAAGTCAGAAAAGAAACATGTTCTAAGAGAAAAAGTAACTACAATATGCAATTATTTGTTCAACTAAGCTGACAATAAGTAGAAAAATAACAATACGTTTTTAAATATATAAAACAATTTTATTGTCAAATGGATCTTTCTAAAAGAGCTACTAAAGAATTCGGTTTGCCAAGAAGAGAAATACAAATAGAAGGAGTGAATTTGATACAAGAAGCAAGATTTGGAAAACAGACACACACACACACACACACACACACACAACACACACACACACATTTTTTTTTTTTTTAAATAAATGAATATCAAGATCTCAGATTGAGTTTAGGAAAGGTTGGAAAATTTGTGATTACAAGTTTAGCGACTGGGCATATTCATATCTTTTTAAACTCCATTCAAGATTTATTTGCTTCTTTTCGATGTTAAAATACATGAAAACTACTTCATTCTCCAAAACATGTTATTTTAGAAATTCTAAGAGAAAATTACTGAATTGTCAATATTATTTCCCAAGTAAGATTCTTTTTTCTTTTCTTTAAAGTAATGGTGTTGGTTATTTTCAATTACAATAATGTTGTATAATCTAGTCACTAGAAATATATTTTTAAAAAGGTTGAAAACAGAGCAAATTATAATCACCTTCATAAAATAAACCACAGTGATATATGGACAAATATAAAAAAGTATTAACTTATTATTAACTTTCTTACTAAAAGTTTAACAATAAATTATGTGCATTTGATATTATAGGAAAGAAGCAGTAATTACAGGGATTAGCAGACAACGGCCTATGGGCTAAATCCAGCCTGCTTCCAATCTCTGTCAATAAAGTTTGTTGGGACACAATCAGGTATATTTATTTTTGTATTGTCCATGGCTGCTTTCATACTACAATGGCGAAACTGAGTAGTTCTAACAGAAACATTCTGGTTTGCAAATCCTAAAATATTTACTATCTGTTGTTTTACAGACCTGTCAGCCTCTGCACTGCTCATACAGGCACCATAGGAACATCTGTGATACTACAGACACTTTCAACGAAGTTAAAAAGAGAAAGATGTCTTTTCTTTTTAATAGTATAGGACAAAAGGAAATAATTCTCTTTAACTTTTGAACTTAAAGATTTGAGTGATGCCAATGATAGAATTTAAGAGATACAACCCTGAAAACTAAAATTGTACATTGGTTGAATAATACATTTTGTAAACATGTATTTTTATACTTCAACTTAAGATGGTTGCTTGACTAATTTTTTTTTAATTTTATTTTATTATTATACTTTAAGTTCTAGGGTACATGTGCATAACGTGCAGGTTTGTTACATATGCATACTTGTGCCATGTTGGTGTGCTGCACCCATCAACTCGTCAGCACCCAACAATTCGTCATTTATATCAGGTATAACTCCGAATGCAATCCCTCCCCGCTCCCCCTTCCCCATGATAGGCCCCAGTGTGTGATGTTCCCCTTCCCGAGTCCAAGTGATTTCATTGTTCAGTTCTCACCTATGAGTGAGAACATGTGGTATTTGGTTTTCTGTTCTTGTGATAGTTTCCTAAGAATGATGGTTTCCAGCTGCATCCATGTCCCTACAAAGGTCACAAACTCATCCTTTTTTATGGCTGCATAGTATTCCATGGTGTATATGTGCCACATTTTCTTCATCCAGTCTGTCACAGATGGACATTTGGGTTGATTCCAAGTCTTTGCTATTGTGAATAGTGCCACAATAAACATACGTGTGCATGTGTCTTAATAGTAGCATGATTTATAAACCTTTGGGTATATACCCAGTAGTGGGATGGCTGGGTCATATGGTACATCTAGTTCTAGATCCTTGAGGAATGGCCATACTGTTTTCCATAATGGTTGAACTAGTTTACAATCCCACCAACAGTGTAAAAGTGTTCCTATTTCTCCACATCCTCTCCAACAACTGTTGTTTCCTGACTTTTTAATGATTGCCATTCTAACTGGTGTGAGATGGTATCTCATTGTGGTTTTGATTTGCATTTCTCTGATGGCGAGTGATGATGAGCATTTTTTCATGTGTCTGTTGGCTGTATGAATGCCTTCTTTTGAGAAATGTCTGTTCATATCCTTTCCCTACTTTTTGATGGGGTTGTTTGTCTTTTTCTTGTACATTTGTTTGAGTTCTTTGTAGATTCTGGATATTAGCCCTTTGTCAGATGAGTAGATTGCAAAAATGTTCTCCCATTCTGTAGGCTGCCTGTTCACTCTGATGGTAGTTTCTTTTGCTGTGCAGAAGCTCTTTAGTTTAATTAGATCCCATTTGTCAATTTTGGCGTTTGCTGCCGTTGCTTTTGCTGTTTTAGACATGAAGTCCTTGCCCATGCCTATGTCCTGAATGGTACTACCTAGGTTTTCTTCTAGGGTTTTCATGGTATTAGGTCTAACATTTAAGTCTCTAATCCATCTTGAATTAATTATCCTATAAGGAGTAAGGAAAGGATCCAGTTACAGCTTTCTACTTATGGCTAGCCAATTTTCCCAACACCATTTATTAAATAGAGAATCTTTTTCCCATTTCTTGTTTCTCTCAGGTTTGTCAAAGATCAGATGGCTGTAGATGTGTGATATTATTTCTGAGGACTCTGTTCTGTTCCATTGGTCCATATCTCTGTTTTTGGTACCAGTACCATGCTGTTTTGGTTACTGTAGCCTTGTAGTATAGTTTGAAGTCAGGTAGCGTGATGCCTCCAGCTTTGTTCTTTTGACTTAGGATTGTCTTGGCAATGTGGGCTCTTTTTAGGTTCCATATGAAATTTAAAGCCGTTTTTTCCAATTCTGTGAAGAAATTCATTGGTAGCTTGATGGGGATGACATTGAATCTATAAATAACCTTGGGCTGTATGGCCATTTTCATGATATTGATTCTTCCTATCCATGAGCATGGTATGTTCTTCCATTTGTTTGTGTCCTCTTTTATTTCACTGAGCAGTGGTTTGTAGTTCTCCTTGAAGAGGTCCTTTACATCCCTTGTAAGTGGGATTCCTAGGTATTTTATTCTCTTTGAAGCAATTGTGAATGGAAGTTCATTCATGATTTGGCTCTCTGCTTGTCTGTTACTGGGGTATAAGAATGCTTGTGATTTTTGCACATCAATTTTGTATCCTGAGACTTTGCCAAAGTTGCTTATCAGCTTAAGGAGATTTTGGGCTGAGACAATGGGGTTTTCTAAATATACAATCATGTCATCTGCAAACAGGGACAATTTGACTTCTTCTTTTCCTAACTGAATACCCTTGATTTCTTTCTCTTGCCTGATTGCCCTAGCCAGAATTTCCAACACTATGTTGAATAAGAGTGGTGAGAGAGGGCACCCCTGTCTTGTGCCAGTTTTCAAAGGGAATTTTTCCAGTTTTTGCCCATTCAGTATGATATTGGCTGTGGGTTTGTCATAAATAGCTCTTTTTATTTTGAGGTACGTTCCATCAATACCGAATTTATTGAGCGTTTTTAGCATGAAGGGCTGTTGAATTTTGTCAAAAGCCTTTCCTGCATCTATTGAGATAATCATGTGGTTCTTGTCTTTGGTTCTGTTTATATTCTGGGTTACTTTCATTGATTTGCGAATGTTGAACCACCCTTGCATCCCAGGGATGAAGCCCACTTGATCATGGTGGATAAGCTTTTTGATGTGCTGCTGAATCCTGTTTGCCAATATTTTATTGAGGATTTTTGCATTGATGTTCATCAGGGATATTGGTCTAAAATTCTCTTTTTTTGTTGTGTCTCTGCCAGGCTTTGGTATCAGGATGATGTTGGCCTCATAAAATGAGTTAGGGAGGATTCCCTCTTTTTCTATTGATTGGAATAGTTTCAGAGGGAATGGTACCAGCTCCTCCTTGTACCTCTGGTACAATTCAGCTGTGAATCCATCTGGTCCTGGATTTTTTTTGGTGGGTAGGCTATTGATTATTGCCTCAATTTCAGAGCCTGCTATTGGTCTATTCAGGGATTCAACTTCTTCCTGGTTTAGTCTTGGAAGAGTGTAAGTGTCCACGAAATTATCCATTTCTTGTAGATTTTCTAGTTGATTTGCATAGAGGTGTTTATAGTATTCTCTGATGGTAGTTTGTATTTCTGTGGTGTCCGTGGTGATATCCACTTTATCATTTTTTATTGCGTCTATTTGATTCCTCTCTCTTTTCTTCTTTATTAGTCTTGCTAGCGGTCTGTCAATTTTGTTAATCTTTTCAAAAAACCAACTCCTGGATTCATTGATTTTTTGGAGGGTTTTTTGTTTCTCTATCTCCTTCAGTTCTGCTCTGATCTTAGTTATTTCTTGCCTTCTGCTAGCTTTTGAATGTGTTTGCTCTTGCTTCTCCAGTTCTTTTAATTGTGATGTTAGAGTGTCAATTTTAGATCTTTCCAGCTTTCTCTTGTGGGCATTCAGTGCTATAAATTTCCCTCTACACACTGCTTTAAATGTGTCCCAGAGATTCTGGTATGTTGTATCTTTGTTCTTATTGGTTTCAAATAACATCTTTATTTCTGCCTTCATTTTGTTATGTACCCAGTAGTCATTCAGGAACAGGTTGTTCAGTTTCTATGTAGTTGAGCGGTTTTGATTGAGTTTCTTAGTCCTGAGTTCTAGTTTGATTGCACTGTGGTCTGAGAGACAGTTTGTTATAATTTCTGTTCTTGTACATTTGCTGAGGAGTGCTTTACTTCCAATTATGTAGTCAATTTTGGAATAAGTGTGATGTGGTGCTGAGAAGAATGTATATTCTCTTGATTTGGGGTGGAGAGTTCGATAGATGTCTATTAGGTCCACTTGGTGCAGAGATGAGTTCAATTCCTGGATATCCTTGTTAATTTTCTGTCTCATTGATCTGTGTAATGTTGGCAGTGGAGTCCTTAAGTCTCCCATTATTATTGTATGGGAGTCTAAGTCTCTTTGTAAGTCTCTAAGGACTTGCTTTATGAATCTGGGTGCTCCTGTATTGGGTGCATATATATTTAGGATAGTTAGCTCTTCCTGTTGAATTGATCCCTTTACCATTATGTAATGGCCTTCTTTGTCTCTTTTGATCTTTGAAGGTTTAAAGTCTATTTTATCAGAGACTAGGATTGCAACCCCTGCGATTTTTTTGTTCTCCATTTGCTTGGTAGATCTTCCTCCATCCCTTTATTTTGAGCCTATGTATGTCTCTGCATGTGAGATGGGTCTCCTGAATACAGCAGACTGATGGGTCTTGACTCTTTATCCAGTTTGCCACTCTGTGTCTTTTAGTTGGAGCATTTATTTAGTCCATTAACATTTAAGGTTAATATTGTTATGTGTGAACTTGATCCTGCCATTATGATATTAACTGGTTATTTTGCTCGTTACTTGATGCAATTTCTTCCTAGCCTCGATGGTCTTTACATTTTGGCATGTTTTTGCAATGGCTGGTACCGGTTGTTCCTTTCCATGTTTAGGGCTTCCTTCAGGGTCTCTTGTAAGGCAGGCCTGGTGGTGACAAAATCTCTAAGCATTTGCTTATCTGTAAAGGATTTTATTTCTCCCTCACTTATGAAACTTAGTTTGGCTGGATATGAAATTCTGGGTTTAAAATTCTTTTCTTTAAGAATGTTGAATATTGGCCCCCACTCTCTTCTGGCTTGTAGAGTTTCTGCCGAGAGATCTGCTGTTAGTCTGATGGGCTTCCCTTTGTGGGTAACCCGACCTTTCTCTCTGGCTGCCCTTAAGATTTTTTCCTTCATTTCAACTTTGGTGAATCTGGCAATTGCGTATCTTGGAGTTGCTCTTCTCGAGGAGTATCTTTGTGGCGGTCTCTGTATTTCCTGAATTTGAATGTTGGCCTGCCCTAGTAGGTTGGGGAAATTCTCCTGGATGATATCCTGAAGAGTGTTTTCCAACTTGGTTCCATTTTCCCCCTCACTTTCAGGCACCCCAATCAGATGTAGACTCGGTCTTTTTACACAATCCCATACTTCTTGCAGGCTTTGTTCATTTCTTTTTCTTCTTTTTTCTTTTGGTTTCTCTTCTCACTTCATTTCATTCATTTGATTCTCAATCGCTGATACTCTTTCTTCCAGTTGATTGAGTCGGTTACTGAAGCTTGTGCATTTGTCACATATTTCTCATGTCATGGTTTTCATCTCTGTCATTTCGTTTACGATCTTCTCTGCATTAATTATTCTAGCTATCAATTCTTCCACTCTTTTTTCAGGATTTTTGTTTCTTTTCACTGGGTACGTAATTCCTCCTTTAGCTCTGAGAAGTTTGATGGACTGAAGCCTTTTTCTGTCATCTCATCAAAGTCATTCTCTGACCACCTTTGATCCGTTGCTGGCAATGAGCTGCGTTCCTTTGCAGGGGGAGATGCACTCTTATTTTTTGAATTTCCAGCTTTTCTGTCCTGCTTTTTCCCCTTCTTTGTGGTTTTATCTGCCTCTGGTCTTTGATGATGGTGACATACTGATGGGGTTTTGGTATAGGTGTCCTTCCTGTTTGATAGTTTTCCTTCTAAAAGTCAGGACCCTCACCTGTAGGTCTGTTGGAGATTGCTTGAGGTCCACTCCAGACCCTGTTTGCCTTGGTATCAGCAGCAGAGGTTGCAGAAGCTAGGATATTGCTGAACAGAGAGTGTACCTGTCTGATTCTTACTTTGGAAGCTTCCTCTCATTGGTGTACTCCACCCTGTGAGGTGTGAGGTGTCAGACTGCCCCTAGTGGGGGATGTCTCCCAGTTAGGCTACTCAGGGGTCAGGGACCCACTTGAGCAGGCAGTCTGTCCCTTCTCAGATCTCAACCTCCATGTTGGGAGATCCATTGCTCTCTTCAAAGCTGTCAGACAGAGTCGTTTGCATCTGGGCAGGTTTCTGCTGCTTGTTTTGTTGTTGTTGTTTAGCTGTGCCTTGTCCTCAGAGGCGGAGTCTACAGAGACAGGCAGGTTTCCTTGAGCTGCTGTGCACTCCACCCAGTTTGAGTTTCCCAGTGGCTTTGTTTACCTACTTAAGCCTCTGCAATGGCAGGCGCCCCTCCCCCAGCCTCGCTGCTGCCTTGTGGTTAGATTGCAGACCGCTGTGGTAGCAATGAGGGAGGCTCCGTGGGCTTGGGACCCTCCCTGCCAAGTGTGGGATATAATCTCCTGGTGTGACCATTTGCTTAAAGCGTAATATTGGGGTGGGAGTTACCCAATTTTCCAGGTGTTGTGTGTCTCAGTTCCCCTGGCTAGGAAAAGGGATTCCCTTTCCCCTTGTGCTTCCCAGGTGAGGCGATGCCTCGCCCTGCTTCAGCTCTCACTGGTCGGGCTGCAGCAGCTGACCAGCACCGATTGTCCGGCACTCCGTAGTGAGATGACCACAGTACCTCAGTTGAAAATGCAGAAATCGGGCCGGGCGCGGTGGCTCAAACCTGTAATCCCAGCACTTTGGGAGGCCGAGACAGGCGGATCACAATGTCAGGAGATCGAGACCATCCTGGCTAACACGGTGAAACCCCTCTCTACTAAAAATACAAAAATCTAGCCGGGCGAGGTGGCGGGCGCCTGTAGTCCCGGCTACTGGGTAGGCTGAGGCAGGAGAATGGTGTGAACCCGGGAGGCGGAGCTTGCAGTGAGCCGAGATCCGGCCACTGCACTCCAGCCCGGGTGACAGAGCGAGATTCCGTCTCAAAAAAAAAAAAAAAAAAAAAAAGAAAATGCAGAAATCACCAGTCTTCTGTGTCACTCTCACTGGGAGTTGGAGACTGGAGCTGTTCCTCTTTGGCCATCTTGCTCTGCCCCCGACTAAATATTTTTCTAATATTTTAATCATAAGCCTTGTGCTTCACAGAACCATTTCTTAAAAATATTCTTATACTTTTGCTCTAGAGTAATTTTCAGTCAGGGGCGATTTTCCCCCTCCAGGAGAAATTTGGCAACGTCTGTAGACGTTGTTCCTTGGCATAGTTCTAGTGGAGGAAGAAAAACATGCTACTGGCATCTAGAACAAAAGGCCAGTTGCTCTGCTAACATTACAATGCATAGGACGGGCCCCACAACCAAGGACTCTTCACCCCAAAATGTCAATAGTGCTGAGGTTGATACATTTTCCTATAGACATATGGGAAAACAAAGTAAAACAGAACAGAACAACCACACACACAAAAAAACACAAAGTAATTAGATTTCAAGATAAAAATATTATTTCAGAGTTTCCATCTGCAGGCCAGCTTTTGTTGTATATACTCCAATTGCAGCATCTTTCTGAAGAAAAATAAGGAGGCTCTTTACAGCAAACATCATGTAATAAACGGTACACAATCACAAGGATCTTAAGTTTGGGAACTTTTTAGGAAGTTCCTGAAAATAATTTTCCTGCAAGGAAAATTAACTGTTAGTATGTTGATATTGTTTTCTGTGGAATTCGGTGTTAAGGGGTCACTTTTTCAAAGACTCTTTCTTAACATGGCCTTGTTGCTATTTCATCTTTTTTGAAACCACTGTACGATCACATGACAAAGCAGTTTCAAAGTTTTTGCATGTTAGTGCAATGTGTCTTTGACTAAGGCAGAAAGGTAAGAGTGTCCCACAACATGACTTGTTAATAGTTACATGCAGTTTTTAAAGATTTTCGTTTGCTTGATCTTATAATTTCCAGCACCAAAAATTTTCACAAAAATTAGAGTTATGACATGGTCTAATCTCCATAATTCTGTTCATGTTATTCCTCAGTTTTTGCAAACCTTTTGTCTAAAAAATAAATGTAATAATCTTTGTTCCTAAAGTCATTATTAGTTATTCACCTTAACATTTGTAATGATCTTAAACTATTTAACATTTTCTTTTCTTTCCTTCTTTCTTTTTCCTTTCTTTCTTTTTATTTTATTTTAATTTATTTTTATTTTTATTTTTTGTGTGTGTGCTTTTAGAGACCTAGTCTTGCTCTGTTGCCCAGGCTGGAGTGCAGTCGCAGGATCATAGCTCACTGCAGTTTTGAAGTTCTGGCCTCAAGGGATCCTTCCACTTCAGCATTTCATAGCACTTCTTGATTAGCATTAAGTATTGCAGCATTTCTTGTTGTAATGTCAATTATTTATTCATATATCAAATAGCTGATAAAAATCAATATAAAAACAAGATTTTTGCTCAAAGTTACATTTTTTGTGGTGATTGTTGCTATATACCCATTAAACAAATTCATATATTTCCCTAATGTTTATCTATATGTCATATTTGAACAGGATTTTGTAACTATTATTAAAAACAATGCAGTATTTCAAGAATAATATTGATTCTTCATTAAAAATTTAGACACAATTGTATTACACAAAGACTAAACTTAGAATTTTGAAAATGCATACACATTTTATATACTACTTTTTTTTTTTTTTTTTTTTTTAATAATTTTCCTTCCAGGGGTACATGTGCATGTTTGTTATATAGGTAAACTCGTGTCACAGGGGTTTGTTGTACAGATTATTTAATCACCCAGATATTAAGCCTAGTACCCAATACTTATTTTTTTCTGCTCCCCTTCCTCCTCATACCCTCTGCCCTCAGCTGGGACCCAGCCTCTGTTGTTCTCCTCTTTGAGTCCATGTGGTCTCATCGTCTAACTCCCACTTATAAGCGAGAACATTCACATACCACTCATAATCTATCCTTTTACTTCAAGAAAAATTATGAAAAGATAGCATAAAATTTGTGTGCATCATTGTTCTTGTATTTCTTTATCTTATTCCATTGTTTTCATTTGCTAAGATATTTTTCATCATTTTTATATTTCGTACCAAAATATATTAATTTTTTACATATATGTTAAATTATATTTTCCTAGTTTTCTGTATGTTAAATTTAACTTTACAAACAATCCTTATGATGTGTAGAAATTTATTTTTTATGGTCAATTATAGAAATCTTAGGTTTTGGCCCGGCGCGGTGACTCGCGCCTGTAATCCCAGCACTTTGGGAGGCCGAAGCAGATGGATCACGAGGTCAGGAGATCAAGACCATCCTGGCTAACACGGTGAAACCCCGTCTCTACTAAAAATACAAAAAAATAGCCAGGCTGGTACTGGGCGCTTGTAGTCCCAGCTACTTGGGAGGCTGAGGCAGGAGAATGGTTTGAACCTGGGAGGCGGAGCTTGCAGTGAGCCAAAATAGTGCCACTGTACTCCAGCCTGGGCAAAAGAGCGAGACTCCGTCTCAAAAAAGAAAAAGAAAAAAAAAAAAGAAAGAAAGAAATCTTAGGCTTTATAATTTTTGCTTGTGCATACAAAAATTTTCTTCTCTGCCAAGATTATATACATTGGCTTTATTTTCTTTTGCATCTATTATAGTTAATCTGAATTAATTTTCACAAAAATTGTAAGTTACGTGTTTTTCTTAAATGAAACACTAACTGGTTTTAAAGAAAAGTTCCATTATGTATGAATTCTAATGATTTTCTCAAATATACACTTTCAATTCCCTTATTCTCTCAATTTCCCATGGAAACAAAAAGGTTCATAAAATATAGAAAACCATCTCACTATTATGCCTAATTCACAGACTTCAAAAACATACCTGAAGGCAAGCCCTCTGAAATACATAGGTAGGTACACAGTGTCCTATATAATTTCATGAAATGCCTCATTGTATTTACTAGTAATAAAAATTTTCCTCAAAAAATGGAAAAAAAAATAAAGTTTGCTATATAAAAATAGACTCAGTGAAGGGAGTGTCTGACTTCTGCAAACTTTGTCTAATTTAGAGATATGAGAGTATTTGTACTAATGAGATAAGTGCAGATGATAAAGAATAGCATAGTCTGAGACAAATAAGAAATAACAAAACCTGGCAGAAACACAACAAAAAAAGAAAACATCAGGCTAATATTTTTGATGCACATTGATGCAAATATCTTTAAAAAATACTTGAAAACCAAATCTAGCAACACATCAAAAAGTTAATTCACCATGATCAAGTAGGTTTCATCCCTGGGATGCAAGGTACCCAACAGTTCCTTGCAAGGTTGGTTCAACATACACAAATCAATAAATGTGATTCATCACATAAACAGAACTAAAGACAAAAAACACACGATTATCTTAAGAGATGTAGAAATCCAACATCCCTAAATGTTAAAAACTTTCAATAAATCAGGTATTGAAGGAATATACTTCAAAATAATAAGAGCCATCGATGACTAACCCATAGCCGAACGTTATACTGAATGGGCAAAAAGCTGGAAACATTCCCCTTGAAAGCCAGCACAAGACAAAATACTCTCTCTTACAATTTCTATTCAACATAGTATTGAAAGTCCTAGCCAGAAAAATAAGAAAAGAGAAAGAAATAAGGGAAATCCCAATAGGAAAAGAGAAAGTCAAACTATCTCTGTTTGCAGACAACATGATTCTATATCTAGAAAACCCCATTGTCTCGACCCAAAAGCTCATTGAACTGATAAGCAACTTCAGAAAAGTTGCAGGATACAAAATCAAGGTACAAAAGTCACTAGCATTCCTATGTACCAACAACAGACAAACCAAGAACCGTATCAGAAAGTCAATTCCATTCACAATTGGCACAAAAGGAATCAAGTACCTGGGAATACAGCAAACCAGGGAGATGAAAGGTCTCTGTCTACAATGAGAATTACAAAACACTGTTTAAATAAATCAGAGAAGACACAAATGGAGAAACCTCCCATGCTCATGGATAGTAAGAATCAGTATCATTAAAATGGCTATACTACTCAAAGCAATTTACAGTTTTAACACTATGACTATCAAACTACCAATGACATTCTTCACAAAACTATTATAAAACTCACATGGAACCAAAAAAAAAAAAAGAGCTCCAATCCTAAGCAAAAAGAACAAAACCGGAAGCATTATATTACCTGACTTTAAACTATACTACAAGGCAACAAGTATACTACAAACTATACTACAAGTAACTGAAACAGCATGGTACTAGTGCAAAAACAGGCATAGACCAATGGAAACATATTCTTATTTGTTCTTTTATTCAAAACAGTATCAATTGAATGACTTCAAAGTATCAGGCCTTCTTAGAGACTACATTTATTAGCAGAATTCTATTCATCATCAGAATTTTTTTTTTAGGATTAAGCTCTTCTTCACTTTTGAATTTTATCATTGTCTTATTCTTTTCCTTATTAATTCTGAAATTTCTAAAATATATTATTAGTCAAATCTGATGTTTCCTAGAAGTGTACAAAAATATTTTTAATAGCCAATATTTTGTTCAATCTACTTAGTAAAAATGTTTGTATCTTCAATTCAATGAAAAGTAAGTTTTTAAATAGAAGTTTAGAGAAAAATAATAGACTGAGTCTACAGATTATAGAACCTAAAGTTTAAAAGTATTCAAGAATATGTGGAAACCCATTAATCTTTAAATAATCAATAATACTGCTATTATGGAAAAAATTTGGTTTTCTCATTTAATAATGGTTGAGTGGAATTATCTTGAATCTGGCTTAGAGTGAGGAAAGCAATTATCCCATTTTTACTGTAATTTTTCCTCTGCCCCTAATTTATTAGAGAGAAAGAGATCCGAACTTGGAAGATTTAAGATTTTTCATTTGAAATATTAGAAGATTGTTATAAATTAATTCTAAACTTTTATCTTTAATATTCTATATGTTTATGCTATGTTTAATAATTACTATCACTATTAATATTGATAACATAATTTTCAGTATATAATTCACATTCTTTCATTTAAAACGATATTTACTATATGCTTGCTTCTCTCAGATACTTTTCTGAGTAGCTATTAACTGGATTTTCATAGACAAATGGTTTTTATTTGGTTGCAGAAAAATGAATTATTCTCAATAAATTGCACAACTATCAATGGTAAAATTCAGTATTCTGACAATAAATTCATGAAATATGCAAATGCATTGATAATTGACTTTTTAATGGTTGTGAACAATGCAAATATTTTAAGTACATTAATTAATAGTAAAACAATAGTAAATTGGAATTAGATATTGAAGTAGGTACTTAGTTTTAGAAATGAAATTAATACTTTTTATAATCAAAATGCCTAATTTGGTTGGCTAGCAAAGGTCAATGACCATCTAAGTTCTCACATTTTCTGGGTTATTACTGGAACATATTTTCTCTGGACTTAGAGCTCATTAAAGATGCATAGTCTAAAGTTCTGACATTCAATATTTTTTATCTGATTCAGAGAACTAGTTTACAGCATTCTTTTTATTTTTTTTTTCTTTTTTGAAGCAGATGAAAAAGAATTATTGGTCTTTAAAGAACATCAGAGAGCCTTTTCAAACAAACACTAATATAATCATTAATAATTAAGCTGTATAGAGAAATCTCATGTATTCAAAATTCTGAGACCAAATTTGACTTAAGAATTTAAAGGAATTCTCACAGTCTTATTATTATAATTGATGCACAGAGAGTACTCATTATGTCTACTAAATCTGAACCAGATCCTGATGTCTAAAAATACTTGTCAAATTGCATGTTATATAAGCCATGATTGTAATTAACTCATTTATTCAACCAATCTTATGAAATATCTACTATACACTTTTGCTGAGCACCAAGGCTACCATACTTGGGGAAAAAAAAAGACATAGTCGCTTTTCTCAAGGCATTAACAGTCTAATGAAATATTCACAGACTAATCAGTTGCAAGTAATGTCAAATATTCACTACACAGATTATAAAATGAATGTACAAGGTATTATACATCAGAATACAAATGTAAAAGGAATAAAATATTCTCCAAGTAAATTTAAATCTTAGAAAATCAAAAATATCTACCACCTTTTATTTTTAAATTTGTAATTTTCCATTTATTTCATATAAATACTTTAAAATTATCAGAAGTATTATTACATTTATTATCTCAATATGGATTCAACATTTAGTTCATCCAGCTTTCAAAAAAACAAATGTCATATCTTCGCTATTGTGAATAATGTTGCAATGAGCATGGGTAGATAGCTGTTTAACACACTGATTTCATTTCTTTTGGACATATACATATACCCACTAGTGGGATTGCTGGATCACATGGTGAGGCTATTTTTAATTTGTTGAGGAACCTCAATACTGTTGGTCATAATGGCTGTACCAATTTACACTTCTATCAACAGGGAGCAAGGGTTTCCTTTTCTCCATATCCTCACCAACACATACCTTTTTCTTTCTTTTTTTTTTTTTTGAGACAGAGTTTTGCTCTAGAGTGCAGTGGCATGATCTCGGCTCACTGTAACCTCCTCCTCCCCGGTTCAAGCAATTCTCATGCCTCTCAGCCTCCTAAGTAGTTGAGGCTACAGGCATGTGTCACCACGCCCAGTTTTTTTTTTTTTTTTGTATTTTTAATAGAGACGGGGTTTCACCATGTTAGCCAGGATAGTCTGCATCTCTTGACCTCCTGATCTGTCCACCTCAGCCTCCCAAAATGCTGGGATTACAGGCATGAGCCACCATGTCCAGCCATTTCTTTTTTTAAATCATACTTTAGTCTGGAATACATATGTGGAATGTATAGATTTGTTACATAGGTATACATGTGCTGGAAACCATCATTCTCAGCAAATTAACACAGGAACAGAAAACCAAACACCGCATGTTCTCACTCATAAGTGGGAGTTGAAAAATGAGAACACATGGATACGGGGAGGGAAACATCACACACCAGGGCCTGTAGGTTGGGGTGGGGGGTTGAGGGCTAGGAGAGGGACAGCATTAGGAGAAATACCTAATGTAGATGAGGAATTGTCTTTTTAATAACCATTCAAACAGGTGTGAGGTGATCCCTTACTTTGGTTTTGATTTATACTACCTGGTTTTAGTATGTTGAACATTTTTTATAGAACTGTTGCCATTTGTATGTCTTCTTTTGCGAAATGTGTATTCAGATCCTTTGCGTAAATTTTTTTCTGTTGATTTGAGTTTCTCATGTATTTTGGATGTTATATTCCTATCAGATGTGTGGTTTGCAGTTATTTTCTCCCATTCCCTAGATTGTCTCTTTACTTTATTGAAGACTTCCTTTTCTGTGCAGAAACAGAAAAGGAAGTAGTTTTATGTTATTATAGTTTTATGTAATCCTATTTGTCTATTTTTAGTTTCATTTCACGCAATCCCATCTCTCTATTTTTGCTTTTCTTGCTTGTGTTTCTTGATGTCATATCCAAGAAATATCACTATCCAGACCAATATCGCTATCCAGACCAAAGTCAGGATTTTTTTTTTTTTCTGTTTATTTCCTAGTAGTATCCATTTATAGATGAATGAAGAAAATGTGGTATATAATGGAATATTAGTTTTTTTAAAAAGAGAAAATACTGCCATTTTGACAACATGGATTAACTTGGAGGACATTATAAAAAGTGGAATAATAGACACAGACAAAATCACATGATTTCACTTACATGTATAGTATAAAAAAATTGAACTTATAGAAGTTATAGAAGCAGAACTTATAGAAGCAGAAAATAGAATGGTGGTTGCCACAGGCTGGGAGGTAGGGGAAAATGGAGAGATGTTGGTCAAAGGATATAAAGTTTGAGTTGTATAGATTAAATAAATTGAAAAGATCTAATACATAGCATGATGGTTATAGTTGATAATACTGTATTGTATACTTGAAATTTGCTAAGAGTATAGAAATTACAAGTTGTTACCACAAATATGCATATAATAGGTAACTATATACAGTGATAGATATGTTAATTTGATTAATTGTGGTAATCATTTTATAATATATATATATCAAAACATAACATTATATACCTTAAATAGATACAATGCAATTCTTTAAGATTATACCTCAATAAAGTTGGGAAGAAAAGAAAAAGAAGTCGTACAAATTAAAAAAAAAATAAACACCAAGTCATTCAAACTACAAATTACTGTAATATATATAGATGTTTGTGTATAACAAATCTGGTTTCACAAATCTAAGAGAAATCCTAAATATGTGACTTTCTATATTATTTCAAAAACTTTTATCTCCTTTTCAAGCTATAGGTTGCTTTTCACTATGATATCCTATATAAGGAGGAATGAAGACTTAAACACACAATTATTCTATGATGTGATAGGGGTTTAGTTTACCTTATCTCACTAATAAACTACAGCAAGCAAATGGAACAAAGTATATTATTTCTCTGTATTCTTTCTTCTATACAGGAAAGAAAAATTGACACCCCAGGAGCAGATATGTATTTAAAATCTGGATCTGACAGTGACTAGGTACATGATTCTGAGAAAGTTTACAAACTAACAGTGCCTCTGCTGGTAAACACTGCGAAATAAATGGTAGTTATTCGTATTGTCATCATCAAAATTATCATCAGTTTCATCACTGGTATTAATGATAAGCAATGTTTACTTCAGCAAATCTGGATAAAATGCAGATTGATAAGAATGGGCACTTAATTCATATTTCTTTCCACAGCAGTACAGGGGATATGTCCTAGGCACTACACATTTATCTAATATTTAACAATGGAATACATTATTTAAAATGGCTATTTACACATTTTTTATGCTCAACACTAGTCCACCTAAGGCTTAAAGTTGGTGAAAAGTATTGAATACAAGATTAAAATCATGCATTAATAGAAAATATGTAGGGAAATAACAAAGCATTTGATCCTGTGCATGATTAAGAATGACACCAATTTGATTCTAACCTTATTTATTTATTTATTTATTTTTTGAGACAGTCTCACTCTGTTGCCAAGGCTGGAGTGCAGTGGCATGATTTTGACTCACTGCAACCTCTGCCACCAGCGTGCACACGATTCTACTGCCTCAGCCTCCGAAGTAACTGGGATTATAGGTGTCCACCACCATGCCCAGCTGATTTTTTTGAATTTCTAGTAGAACCAGGTTGGTCTTGAACTCCTGACCTCAGCATCCCAAAGTGCTGGGATTACAGGCATGAGCCACTCCATCCGGCCTTAATTCTAATCTTTCAAGATATTTTTAAAATAGACTTCCGTGTAACCCTTATTTTTTAAAGCTGGGACTAAAAGAAAAAAAAATTCCTACCAAAAATGCAATAGCTCATTTTAGAAACCAGTATTTGTCAACATCTCTCGATACAGAGTGAGAGTATATATCCATATAAAATTTAGTATAATACATTTTATAAAATCAACATATGATTCAATAATAAACATATATCTGTTAAACTGACACTCTCTAAGTGTAAATTTAATTCTCTATATTGAAAAGAATGGGTTTCTTGTTATTAATTTATCTATTTGATTACTTAATGTGTATTAAACAAATAGTTGAAGATATTCTAGATGTCAAGCATGGTATTATATATCATACATACAGATAAATATAAGAATTGCTATGCTTTTATAAGAAACTCACTGTCCAGTGAAAGGAGAGTTAAATAAGAAAATAAACATAATACAATACTGGAAAGAATGAAGGAATGACTTGGTAGCACAATATGCTGACACCTAAGGAAAATGGAGGTAGAAGAAAAAGCTGTCTGAAGAGTGATATATGGAAGAAGTCTCAAGTGATTTAGTTGGAAACTATTTCTAAAAACTAGAATTTAAGAATTATAAAGAAAATTATAACATATGGTAAGAATTTTTCATAAAAAATGTAATTTCTTAAAGCAGTTATCTTAAGAGCAATAAAAAATAAACTATCTTCCTTTTCCAGCCATAATGTTATAATGTACACTGGATTTAACCTTCTGCTCTAAACTAGAAAACTGACCAGTACAACTAAAACAAGGGTTTTACATTTTGGACAACAGACTAGAAATGTCAGTGAAGTCTTTGATTATCCCATCATACTGTCTGGAGAAAATCTCTGGTCTTCTGCACAGATTGTGGGAACACAAATGGAACATGGCATTCTCCATGAGTAGAGAAGATAGAGTTGAGAATTCAGGGAGGCAAAAATAAATAGAATTTTCTGTGCACAGTACCAGAGAGAAGTGAGTTACAGAGATTTCCAGAAATCTGCATAGGGTTAGCCTTAAGTCTTCAACTGAGCACTGATCATCATAATTATGTGACGAAGCTATGGTGTTTGGAAAAAGCCACCAGAAAAGAACAGACCCAACAGAAAACTGATAAGAATAGAAAGCATATAGCTGAGAAATGTATGCAGAGGAAAGCAAGACCCATGATGGAGAAGAAGGCCTAGAAAACAGAGCTAGTGAAGGAAGATGAACATGAAAAAGAGACCAGAAATTAGCATCTAAAGAAAGGAGAAAAATCAGTGAGCGTAGTGCCAAGACCTTTCCCTAGTTAAATATAATAGTTTAAAACACAGTTTCTCTCTCTGGGCAGGGCATCTCTGAAAGAAAGGCAGCAGCCCCAGTCAGGGACTTACAGATGAAACTCCTATCTCCCTGGGACAGAGCACCTGGGGAAGAGGCAGCTGTGGGCACAACTTCAGCAGACTTAAATGTTCCTGCCCGCCAACTCTGAAGAGAGAAGCGGATCTCCCAGCACAGCGCTTGAGTTCTGCTAAGGGTCAGACTGCCTCTCAAGTGGGTTCCTGACCCCAGTGACTCCTGACTGGGAGACACCTCCCAGCAGGGGTTGACAGACACCTCATACAAGAGAGCTCCAGCTGGTGGGTGCTCCTTTGGACAAAGCTTCCAGAGGAACAAACAGGCAGCAATCGTTGCTGTTCTGCAGTTTCTGCTGGTGATACCCAGGCAAACAGGGTCTGGAGTGGACCTCCAGCAAACTCTAGCAGACCTGCAGCAGAGAGGCTTGACTATGAGAAGGAAAACTAACAAACAGAAAGGAATAGCATCAACATCAACAAAAAGGACATCCACACAAAAACCCCATCTGAAGGTCACCATCATCAAAGACCAAAGGTAGACAAATCCACGAAGATGGGAAACAAACAAACAAACAAACAAAAAGCACAAAAAGCCTGAAAATCCAAAAACCAGAACTCCTCTTCTTCTCCAAAGGATCACAACTCCTTGCCAGGAAGGCAACAAAACTGGACAGAGAATGTCTTAGATGAATTGACAGACGTAGACTTCAGAAGGTGGGTAATAACAAACTCCTCGGAGCTAAAGGAGCATGTTCTAACCTATTGCAAGGAAGCTAGGAACCTGGAAAAAAGGTTAGAGGGATTGCTAATTAGAATAACCAGTATAGAGAAGAACATAAATGACCTCAAGGAGCTGAAAAACACAGCACAAGAACTTCATGAAGCATACACAAGTACCAATGGCCAAATCAATCAAGCTGAAGAAAGGATATCAGAGATTGAAGATCAACTTAATGAAATAAAGCATGAAGACAAGATTAGAGTAAAAAGAATTAAAAGGAACAAACAAAGCCTCTGAGAAAGATGGAACTATGTGAAAAGACCAAACCTTCATTTGATTGGTGCACCTGAAAGTTAAGGGCAGAATGGAACCAAGCTGGAAAACACTCTTCAGGATATTATCCAGGAGAACTTCCCCAACTTAGCAAGACAGGCCAACATTCCAGTTCAGGAAATATGCAGAACAGCACGAAGATACCCCTTGAGGAGAGCAACCCCAAGATGCAGAATCCTTAGATTACCCAAGGATGACATGAAGGAAAAAATGTTAAGAGCAGCCAGAGAGAAAGCTCGGGTTACCCCAAAAGGGAAGCCCATCAGACTAACAGCGGATCTCTCTGCAGAAACCCTACAAGCTAGAAGAGAGTGAGGGCCCTATTCAACATTCTTACGGAAAATAATTTCAACCCAGAATTTCATATCCAACTAAACTAAACTTCATAAGCAAAGGAGAAATAAAATTCTTTACAGACAAGCAAATGGTGAGAGATTTTGTCACCACCAGGCCTGCCTAACCAGAGCTCCTGAAGGAAGCACTAAATATGGAAAGGAACAACCAGTACCAGCCACTGCAAAAACATACCAAATTATAAACACCATCAGCGCTATGAAGAAACTGCACCAAATAATGGGCAAAATAACCAGCTAGCATCATAATGACAGGATCAAATTCACACATAACAATATTAACCTTAAATGTAATGGGCTAAATGCCCCAATTAAAAGATACAGACTGGAAAATTAGATAAAGAGTCAAGACCCACGGGTGTGCTGTATTCAAGAGATCTGTCTCACATGTATAGGCTCAAAATAAAGGGATGGATAAATATTTACCAAGCAAATGGAAAGCACAAAAAAAGCAGGGGTTGCAATCCCAGTCTCTGATAAAACAGACTTTAAACCAACAAAGATCAAAAAAGACAAAGAAGGGCATTATGCCATGGTAAAGGGATCAATGCAATTGGAAGAGCTAACTATCCTAAATATATATACACCCAATGCAGGAGCACCCAGATTCATAAAGCAAGTTCCTAGAGATCTACAACGAGACTTAGACTCCTATACAATAATAGTGAGAGACTTTAACACCCTACTGGCAATATTAGACAGATCAACAAGACAGAAAATTAACAAGGATATTCAAGACTTGAACTCAGTTCTGGACCAAGTGGACCTAACAGACATCTACAGAACTCTCCACCCCAAATCAACAGAATTTACATCTTATCACTACCACATCACACTTATTCTAAAATTGATCATATAATTGGAAGTAAAACACTCCTCAGCAAATGGAAAACAATGAAAATCATAACAAACAGTCTCTCAGACCACAGTGCAATCAAATTAGATCTCAGGATTAAGAAACTCACTCAAAAACACACAACTACATGGAAACTGAACAAATTACTCCTGAGTGACTAGTGGGTAAATAATGAAATGAAGGCAGAAATAAAGAAGTTATATGAAACCAAAGAGAACAAAGACATAATGTACCAGCATCTCTGGGATACTCCTTAGTGTTTAGAGGGAAATTTATAGCAGTAAATGCCCACAAGAGAAAGCAGGAAAGATCTAAAATCGACAAGCTAACATCACAATTAAAAGAACTAGAGAAGCAAGAGCAAACAAATTCAAAAACCAGCAGAAGACAAGAAATAACTAAGACCAGAGCAGAACTGAAGGAGTTTGAGATACAAAAAAAAAAAAAAAAAATTCAAAAATCAATGAATCCAAGACCTGTTTTTTTGAAAAGATTAACAAAATAGACCACTAGCTAGACTAATAAGGAGAGAAGAATCAAATGGACACAATAAAAAATAATAAAGGTGATATCACCACTGATTCCACAGAAATACAAACTACCATCAGAGAATACTGTAAACACCTCTATGCAAATAAACTAGAAAATCTAGAAGTAAGGGATAAATTCCTGGAACCATACACCCTCCCAAGACTAAACCAGGAAGAAGTCAAATCCCTGAATAGACCAATAACAAGTTCTGAAATTGAGTCAGTAATTAATAGCTTACAAACCAAAAAAAAAAGTCCAGAATCAGACAGATTCACAGCCAAATTATACCAGAGGTCCAAAGAGGTGCTGGTACCATTCCTTTTGAAACTATTGCAAACAACAGAAAAAGAGGGACTCTTCCGTAACTCATATTATGAGGTCAGCATCATCCTAATACCAAAACCTGTCAGAGACATAACAACAACAAAAAAAATTCAGGCCAATATCCCTGATGAACATCAATGTGAAAATCCTCAATAAAACACTGGCAAATTGAATCCAGAAGCACATCAAAAAGCTTATCCACCATGATCAAGTCAGCTTCATCCCTGGGATGCAAGGCTGGTTCAACATATGCAAATCAATAAACATAATCCATCACATAAAAAGAACCAATGACAAAAACTACATGATTATTTAAATAAATGAAGAAAAGACCTTTGATAAAATTCAACACCCCTTCATGATAAAAACTCTCAATAAACTAGGTATTGATGGAACGTATCTCAAAATATTAGGAGCTATTTATGACAAACCCACAGCCAATATCATACTGAATGGGCAAAAGCTGGAAACATTCCCTTTGAAAACCAGTAAAACACAAGGATGCTCTCTCTCACCACTGTATTTAACATTGTATTGGAAGTTCTGGCCAGGGCAATCAGGCAAGAGAAAGAAAGAAAGGACATTCAAATAGGAAAAGAGGAAGTGAAATTGTCTGTTTGCAGATGACATGATTATATATTTAGAAAACCCCATCATCTAAGCCCAAAATCTCCTTAAGCTGATAAGCAACTTAAATAAAGTCTCAGGATACAAAATCAATGTGCAAAAATCACAAGCATTCCTATACACCAATAATAGACAAACTGCCAAATCATGGTGAACTCCCATTCACCATTGCTGCAAAGAGAATAAAATACCTAGGAATCCAGCTTACAAGGGATGTGAAGGACCTCTTCAAGGAGAACTACAAACCACTCCTCAAGGAAATAAGAGAGGACACAAACAAATTGAAGAACATTCCATTCTCATAGACAGAAGAATCAATATTGTGAAAATGGCCACACTGCCCAAAATAAGTTATAGATTCAATGCTGTCCCTATCAAGCTACTGTTGACTTTCTGCACAGAATTAGAAGAAAACTACTTTAAATTTCATATGGAACCAAAAAACAGCCTGTATAGCCAAGATGATCCTATGCAAAATGAACAAAGCTGGAGGTATCATGCTACCTGACTTCAAACTATACTACATGACTACTATTACCAAAACAGCATGGTACTGGTACCAAAACAGATATACAGACCAATGGAACAGAACAGAGGCCTCAGAAATAATGCCACACATCTACAACCATCTGATCTTCTACAAATCTGACAAAAACAAACAATGTGGAAAGGATTCCCTATTTAATAAATGGTGTTGGGAAAATTGGCTAGCCATAAGCAGAAAGCTGAAACTGGATCCCTTCCTTACACCTTATATAAAAATTAACTCAAGATGTATTAAATACTTAAACATTAAGCCCTAAAGCCATAAAAACCCTAGAAGAAAACCTAGGCAATCAATACCATTCAGCACATAGGTATGGACAAAGACTTCATGACTAAAACACCAAAAACAATGCAACAAAAGCCAAAATTTGCAAATGGGATCTAATTAAACTAAAGAGCTTCTGCACAGCAAAAGAAACTATCATCAGAGTGAACAGGCAACCTACAGAATGAGAAAAAATGTTTGCAATCTATTCATCTGACAAAAGGCTAATATCCAGACTACAAGAAACTTAAACAAATTTACAAGAAAAAAAAATACATCAAAAAGTGGGCAAAGGATATGAACAGACACTTCTCAAAAGAAGACACTTATGTAGGCAACAAACACATGAAAAAAAAACTCATCATCAGTGGTGATTAGAGGAATGCAAATGAAAACCACAATGAGATACCATCTCATGCCAGTTAGAATGATGATCATTAAAAAGCCAGGAAACAACAGATGCTGGCGAAGTTGTGGAGAAATAAGAAAGCTTTTTCTATTTCTGGGAAATGTAAAGTGTAAGGGAGTGTAAATTAGTTCAACCATTGTGGAAGACAGTGTGTCAATTCCTCAAGGATCTAGAACCAGAAATACCATTTGACCCAGTGATCCCATTACTGGGTATATACCCAAAGGATTACAAATTATTCTACTATAAAGACACAGGTACATGTATGTTTATTGCAGCACTATTCACAATAGCAAAGATTTGAAACCAACCCAAATGCCCATTAATGACAGACTGGATAAAGAAAATGTGGCACATATACACTATGGAATACTCTGCAGCCATAAAAAAAAGGATGAGTTCATGTCCTTTGCAGGGACATGGATGAAGCTGGAAACCATCATTCTCATCAAACTAACACAGGAACGGAAAACCAAACACCACATGTTCTCACTTATAAGTGGGAGTTGAACAATGAGAATACATGGACACAGGGAAAGGAACATCACACATAAGGGCCTTTTGGTGGGTGGGGAATAGGGGAGGGATAGCATTAGGAGAAATACCTAATGTAGATGGCAGGTTGATGGTTGCAACAAACCACCATGGCATGTATATACCTATGTAATAAACCTGTACATTCTGCACCTGTATGCTAGAACTTAAACTATAAAAAAATCAATTAATTAAAAAAAGATTTTCAGTTAAGCTGTGGTTGAATAAAATAACAAACCATTTCCCAGTGTAATATTGATAAGCAAGGAACACATGAATCACAGAGTCTCAGAATAAGATTTGCTCAAAAGCTACCTTGAGTGAATTAACAGGATTCAGCTGGAAACAAAGAAAAACCTTGAGGGAGAAGTATCAGTCCTAATAAAATGTTCACAGTTAAAACAAAAATAAACAAAAACTGATATATTCATTTCTTGTGTTTTTAAAGTTCAATCAAATATAAAATTGGGGGCATAGTTCCTGTGGGGTTAATAAAATTCACTCAGTTGATGAAAAATACGTAATTTCATTTACAGCCCCTGTTGGTTTTAAAAATGAAGTATTTTTCAAGTATACACAATGATACATATATGCCTTCAGGTAGAAATATTACATGATCTAAAAGAACACAATTTTGCTTTATTGATTTCAGGTGTCAAAATGATAAAATACAACTTTATTTCCTTCCATTACAGAAACCTCAACAGGCTGTTTAGAGAGTGATAGAGGCACTAGTATCAAAAGAGAGAAAGTACATTAGAGAAGATAAAAATGTATTCAATGTCTAACTAAAATGGTAAGCTACTTAGGGAAACTTCACCCAGAATAAGACTGTGATTGAAAATCAAACAGAAAAGTATAGTGCTTAATCATAATCTTAAAAGAGTTATTCTTATCATCTGATGTTTCCAAATTATATACAGAATTTTATCCACATGAAAATATGGATTGAATTTTCATGTCTTGTTTCTTCAGGATTAAAATGCTTTTTAGAAAATAAAATATTACAAACATTTCAAAGAAAAGGGAAAATAAAGAGCATTTTATTTAAAAAGGAAGACATTGTTGGAATACAAAAGTTAATGTGGTTTCTACACTTGAAGGTTCTTAGAACTGAAAACACAGAAAGTAGGGGTTAGATATTGCATAAACTGAAGTTGTCAAAGCAGGATGAGGAGTAAGGCTCTTAGGAAGGAAGAGACCACCTCAGGGCAGAAGCAGGGAGTCCAGGGAAGGTGGTAAGAACTGACTCAGAGTATCAGAGAGCTAGTGAAATATTAAAACATATAAATAGCAATTAATAAGATCTAGAGAAGCGTTGGAAGACCCTGGCTAAAGTATGGTCAGGTACACAGAACCACAACAGAGGCAAGAATGTGACCATGTTTAGAAATCAAATGTCAGAATATGGTAAATTAGTCAGCAGTAAATGAAGAAGCCAAAGGTATGGTACATAGTAATAAAATTCAGGGCAAGCACCAAGTTCAGGTTTCAAGTACTCTAAGCTTAAGGAACTAGATAGGTAGTTAATGAGTTGTGTCCGTAGTTTAGAAACTAAAGAGTATACGGAATTAAATTTAAAAACTGAAAGTTTGGGGACAGGCTAACATTTAGGTGGTACTGTGACAGCAATTTATATAGATAAATTCATATAATCCTCAAAATGACTGCACACAATTAGTGGTAGCCGTATTTTACAGATGAGCAAACTGAGGCTATGTCATAGAACTTTTCTAAAGACAAAGAGCTAGGAAGTTATAGAATAGAAATTCTGGGATTTATTCACCTTCCAAAATTCTGCCATATTACCAGGCACTGAAATTGAACAACTGAAGGAGTTTAAAAAATTTTGGAAAATGCATAAGGACTTTGAGCTAACATTTGCTTTAGTATGGTAGCATTTATATCATCCTTGACTAGCCAGTGAAAAACCTGTAATAAGTGATCTGAGAACAGTGAGAGTTTGCTAAAATCATGTAAGCAACATTGTGACTTGGTGATCAGTGCATTTCCTACTTGTTCTTTGGAAGTGACTTCCTCAATCTATCTTTTTGGAGAATGAAACTCATTTGTAATGAATATATGCCCAACTCCAGGTTTTTAGAATGTTAAAGAAAGAAGTGACTTTAAAAGTCCTAAGTATTTTTCAGATGAGAAAATTGAGATTAAGACAGGTTAATATATTTAAAAATTTAAAAATACATCTGTCCAGGGCAGAGGGGAAACAATATCAAACAAACACGTTGAGAATATCTTTGCTCACTTGTTCCCACTTAGATATTTATGGGGAAAGGTCTTGAGAAGACTGAAGAATATCAACGAATCTATGGTGCTATGTATATTTATTTATGAAATTTTTGTCTGAATCACAAAAAATCTCATATTTCTTTTAAGCTTTCAAACAAAATAATTTTATTTAAAAACAGTTTCTTATTTAAGAAAATTACTAAATTATGAACAATATAAGCAATTATTTTTCATGATGTATCAGCCTTGTGCTTAATTTGCCATTAGGAGGCAACAGTAATCTCTAAGAAAGCTAATTTAGTATTGAAGCTTTTAAAAATGGATTGGATGATATTTCCTCAGTGGCATGTAAAATCCCAACCCCCAATAACTCAGAATGTGATGCTATTTATAAATAGAGTTATTAGAGATGTAATTGTTTAAGATGAGATCGAGACTGAATTCATTACGACTGGTGTTCTTCTAAAAAGATGGTGTGGCCGGGCGCGGTGGCTCAAGCCTGTAATCCCAGCACTTTGGGAGGCCGAGGCGGGCGGATCACGAGGTCAGGAGTCGAGACCATCCTGGCTAACACAGTGAAACCCCGTCTCTACTAAAAAACACAAAAAACTAGCCGGGCGACGTGGCGGGCGCCTGTAGTCCCAGCTACTCCGGAGGCTGAGGCAGGAGAATGGCATGAACCCGGGAGGCGGAGCTTGCGGTGAGCTGAGATCCGGGCACTGCACTCCAGCCTGGGCGGCAGAGCGAGACTCCGTCTCAAAAAAAAAAAAAAAAAAAAAAGATGATGTGAAGACACATGGGGAGATTACCTGTGACAAGAGGCAGACATTGGAGTGATGCAGCTTCAAGTCAAGAAACATCAAAGTTTGACCACCACCAAGGAAGCTAGGAGGAGGCAAGGAGGGATTCTCCCCTGTAGCTTTCGGAGGAAGCATGACCCTGCTGACACTTTGCTTTAGTACAGCTAGACTCCAGAATTGTGAGACAATAAATCTCTGCTGTTTTGAGACAACCAGTTTCTGGTATTTTATTATGGCAGACCTAGAAGACTAATATGTTACATTGTTCATCAAATATTCACTATTCAAGCATTGGTGTCAATTAAAATACTTAGAGTAAATATAATCAAATGTCATGTATTCAACATCCACCATCCTCTTTAAATATTTTCTTTTATAGTTCTGTATTTTCTAATTATTACCTCTGTTCTCTCTCTCAATCATTCAAATTATATTTGTTTTTCCATTCCATTTTGTCTTTCCGTTACATGAAAATGCACACTACACATACACACACAGACATATGCATAGAATATTTTAGTTAAAAATCACATGATCAGGACATTCATAGCTTATGTTATTAAATATTACAGTTAAGTAGAGTTCCTCAATTCAACGTGAAGACATAAATCAGTTTCCAAGAATGAGCATAGATGCACAACACTAAATATATATTTTAGAATCAACATGACTTATTAACTTTTGGTAGATACAGGTATCACAGTTTCTTTCTGTGCCTCAGGGTTGTAATCAGGAATGTCATTATAAACTTATCAGAGTTTTGCATTATAATAGAGCTGTTGTTACAGACAGTTTCAAAGCTGATAAAAATTTCTGATAAGCCTACTTGTAGCATGTCTAAAAATTGGTTTCCATTATTTTCCTTTATTTGTCCTTAGAGAGTGGCTTAAGATGCTTCTCTCTGCTTCATAAAATTGATTATCAAAACAAAAATAATCCAATGCATCAGAAAATTCCATTAACTCAACCTTCAAAACATGTCCAGAATCTGACCATTTCTCAAGCCTTCAAGTCTGACAGACTAGACTGAGCCATGGCCATTTCTTGCCTGGATTAGGGCATTAGCCTCTTAACTATTTTCCCTTCCTGTCTTCCTGCCCAAACCCCACACACTCATCTGTTCTCCATAGTACAGTCAGAGTGGTCACTCAGATCATTTCACATCTCTGCCCGACCCCTGGAATAAGTCTTTATTTCCACTCAGGATACAAAACAAGGTCTTAAAATTGCCTAAGCTTATTGGAATCTAATTGTGCTCCTCTCCCCCATTATATATGTGACTTCATCCTCTACAAGTCTCTACCTTGCTTGCCTGCTCATCCACACTGTTGTCCCTGATGACCCTAGAAAATGTGAACATATGCCTACCTTAACACCCTACTGGCTATTTGCTCTGCGGGCTATTCTTCCCTCCTATAGCTACACTGTTAGCTCTCATCCTCTTCAAGTTGTCTTCCTCAAAGAGATCAATCTTGATGGTAGAATGTAACATTGCTGTCACTCACTCTTCAATCCAGAACTTGTGACATCCCACACTTGCTCTACTTCTTTTTCTTTTATCACATTCTCTTTCTCTGTCTCTCTCTCTCTCTCTCTCTCTCTCTCTCTGTGTGTGTGTGTGTGTGTGTGTGTGTGTATGTTTCTGTGTGTTTCATGCTTAGTGTTTATTATCCGTCTCTCTCCACTAGAAGTTAAGCTTCAGAGGGCAGAAAGTTTGTCTCGTTTTCTTGTTTAGTAATGTATCACTAACTATGGAGTCCAGGAAGTGGTGTGTTCACAATAAAAAATGCTACTAAGTGAAACATGGTAATTACAGAAGAATACATTTTATGGTAATCACTAGTACACTTAGGTGATAACACTGTTGAGGGGTTTAAATAATATCTTAATTATTGACATTAAATACCATCTCAAAATATTGCTGATTGATGCCTATTAAAGTGACAAGTTGTCATATTGCACCACATGCTTCAAGTATAAATACATTTGGGAGGCAACAGAAACATCTTTTCATTAATTTTCTACATACGAGTGACTGACATTAGTAAACAGAATTTTAAAAGTCTGTGGAGAAGCAAGTTCTTCTCCTCATTAGCAGAATTAGGTATGTTGGTCCTGCCCATGGGCAAAAGAATGTGAGTCTCAAGTTTGAGATGAAACCAGTTTTGATCTCTACTCCCTTGCTTTAATCAATTCTGCCCTGGCCTCTCACAATATCTGGAGTGAGAGACGTTTTCTGCCAGAAGGCCCAGCTAAGAACTGCCGTAGCAGGAAAGTTAATGAAGGCCTCAAGGACAAAAATGATAAGCAGAACCTCACTTCCTTCCTTGAACAGTATATTGGAAGGCAAAACCCATGATATCTGGATTTCACACACTCAAATTCCAATGCCAACTCACTGGAAACTGAGCCAAGGTAGTCTTTGCCTTTATATCATCTGGAAAGCTGTATAGAGACCAAATATTCAACCCCAGATCATTCTCATTTATGAAGCAGGTATTAAATAAATGCCAGTTACTATTATAATTATCCTTGAAACCAGGAATTTTTGTCTTCATTGCAATGATTTCTAGAGATACCCACTGAGTATCTGTGCTGTTTCTTGGTCCAATCATTTCCTCCTTATAAATGTCCTCCACAAGCCTTATTTTATTATCACTGGACCAGGTCACAGACAGGGTTATTGGCTTAGGTCCTCTGCTTAGAACATGAAAATGCTGATTCTCATTCATATTCTCAGTGTAGATTGACATTAAGTCCTGAACCTTTGCTGAACTGAATCTTTGCTCAAGAACAGATAGCTCTTTCCTACATGAATTCTGCTTTCTGGATATCTGGAATCAAGCACTGGCTGGTTCCTTCAAAATAAGCCATGATCTCTTATCTTTACATGTCTCACTAGCTGCCTAGAGTCTCATGGTATCAAATCATTTACCTGTTCAAAGTCACTTTTAACCCTCATTAAGTTAATAATTTATTGGGATTACTGTATATTGAGCCACCCAACTTCTTCCTTAGGAACCAGTCACATTATATTTGTTTATTTATTTTTAGTCCCAGGGTGTTTTCCCTTCCTAGACTTCTACATATTCATAGCTTATGTTGCCCTGTTCATAGAAGCTTTCACAGCTAAGCCTTCTTAACCTATATTAAGTTGATAAGACAGTTTTTAAGATAGGTGACTTACAGACTTTTCTGGGATCTCCATCCTTACAGCAAAGCTTTGAATAAAGTATTATATCTATTAACATATAACTTCTCCTGAAAAGGCTCAAATATTGCTGAGGGAAGCTAACAGAAACAATAAATGACCAAAGTCAAGGTGCCATTGAGTTAGCACAATATTCTATAGGAACAAGAATAAAGGGAAAAATTAAATCTTCATTTCTTTTTCTTTCTTTTTTTTTTTTTTTTTTTTTTTACAGAAGTCTTCCAATGGGCAGTGACATTTGAATTGGGTCTTAGGACAGGAATTCTGATAGAATGGGCAATAAAGGGCGTTCATGAACACTAAAGTGCAGAGTTGTGCAACTGTATGACAGGACTGAGGAATGGAGAATCATAAAACAGCTTAGAAATGGGTGGTAGACAATGACTTTAGATGATGCAATCAAAGTTGAATCTACTAGTTGGAATGCTTAGGATTTTAAACCTTTTCTCATAAAAAATGAATAACTCTTATAACTTTTAAAACAGAGGAAAGAAAATAATATGTATATGTATATATTATTTTTTAAACCTCTGACAATAATGTGGAAGGCAGAATAGAAAGAATAGAGACTAGAAACTGTCCATTTAGAAAGAACTGCATTAGTTCAAAAGAGATCATAAGAGCCAAAACTGGAGTAATAATAAACAGACATAAAAAGCTGAGAGAATTCCTAAATAGAATTCTTTTGATAAAATAAAGTTTACACTGAAGTTTAGAAATCCAGATGGATGTAAATTTCACAAGAGAGATGAATCAGGGTAAAGGAAATATGGGTAGGGAGGGAGATGGAGATTTTGGTGTTGGGAAGATGACACTTTTATCTCAAGTTTAAAGTATTGAGAGACTTATAGGTGAAACACAATAAATAGTACAAAATAAGAGTATATATCTCTGCAGATATTTGAAGCGATGAGTGAAAGAGGAAAGAAATTGTGGACTAAAGGAATAAGAATTGACTAAAGAATGAAAGATGAGTGGAAAGAAAGCAGGAAGGGAGAAAGAGAGTGATGGGAAACATCTAAAAGCAAATGTTGGAGGATTCTAACATTTAAGTTGTCAGCATGTGAAGAGGAGTCTGTGCATAAAACTGGGGTGGCAGAGTAGGGAAGGAAATTACAAAATAGTGGCACCCTGGACCTGGCTACATGCAAAATGTTCTGGGCTGAACTGAAAAGGAAAATCAGGGACGTTTGTTCAAAAACATAGGGAAAATGTACTGTTACAGGTAATTAAAGCTTTTTCCTTTGTTTTATGGCCTTTATCTCATCATTTTATGGTATTTTATTTGCTGTTTAATGTCATTCTATGTAAGAAAAATTTTCAAATGTTGGCATAAATACTATCATTGATCTTTATGTTGTGTAATGCCAGCTTTAATGGCAAATATAAGCGAATTTAACAATTAGGAGGAAACATCAAAATTACATAATTCATATTTCATGGTTCATACATGCATTTTATTCTTACCACAATAGTGGAAACACTGAAGCCAGTGGCTTGCATAATGCCCTTACGTTGCACTCCCTTTGAATCTGACTGAGCTATTACATACTATGGCTCCACCAAGAGTGAAGTCCTTCTGAGGTCACACACCCCTGAAGATAACACTGAACAGATCTGAGGACTTCATGAAGGGCAGATAATGGGTGTCTGCCACTGTCCATGTGTTTATGATAGGGTGCCATCAGAGTGGTAGGGAAGACAGGGTCATTGTGACTTGAGATAGAACAATAGAATTAAGCAGGTCTGAAATCTGAATTTTTCCGAGTCCATTTATGGCTGATACTAAAACTTGGCCAGAAAAGTATAATAAAACAAACCAAGAATTGTCAAAATTTACCCATATCATTGTATCAGATGCTGGCAAGTTTTCCTATAAAGAACAACATCGTAAGTATTCCGAGCTCGTTATGTGTGACACAACCTCTGTCTCAACTATTCAACTTTGTTGTCATTGTACAAAATTAGTCATAGATAATATGTAAACTGGTGGTCGGCAAGCACTGGGCCATGGATTGGTAGCTGTCTATTAGGAATTGGGCCACATAGCAGGAGGTGAGCCTCCTATCAGATCAACAGCTGCATTAGATTCTCTTAGGAGGTGAACCCCATTTTGAACTGCACATGTGAAGGATCTAGGTTGCATGTTTCTTATGAGAATCTAACTAATGCCTGGTAATTTGAAGTAGTGCAGTTTCATCCCAAAACCATCCCCCAGCCCCCCGTGGAAAAACTGTCTTCCATGAAACTGGTCCCTGGTGCCAGAAATTTTGGGGACTGCTGATGTACATGAATCGGTATAGTTATAGTTGTGTTCCAGTAAAACTGTCTTTCCAAAAACAAGGAATGGGCCAGATTTGGCCTGCAGGCCATAGTTTGCCAATCCTTGGTCTATGCTATTTTTCCAAGGTCACGTACCACTGAGATTGGTATTCAGCAATGAAAATGGAAGTATTTCAAAACCAAAGAACTGTAGCATGCACAAAAAATGTGTGTATTATTAAACTATCACAATCACTCTACTGTATTCTCTATATAATATCGATAACACTATTCCACACAGTGACTAGTGGGAGTGAAATGCAAATAATGAATGCTCTGGAATACTACAAACTAGCACAACACAAAAGCATGGGGTTTTCATTTGTTAGGAAGGTGCTAGGAGATGTAAAGGAAAGAAAATGCCAGGATTTTACTTCTGATCTTATTGCTCGTGTGTGCTGGGTTTCAGCAGATACAGTCGGGCCTGTAGGAAAACCAGTAGCATTCATTACTGGGTTAGTTCCAAATGAGGTTAATTGTATATACTTTAAGTAAGTTAGAACAAAAGTGAGGTTATATATTGTTACAAAAGATTCTGTCTTCTATGCAAGTACTTCCTTGGCAACAGGAAAAGGGTTCTGAGTGACTCCTAATGTAGCAAAGTAACTTGGAGAGGTATGGTTGGAAGTGTCTACATTTTACTTGTAGGTTGGACATCTTCTTTGGTGTTCAATAGTTTTAATCAGAAAGAAAACTTCTTCCCTATTTGCTGGTTTATAAAATGTAAATATAGGAATGAGGAGTTTGAAAACCCTGGGATATAAACATTATTCAAAAAACACTAGGATATAAACATATGATTCAAAATAGGTAGAAAAGAAAAAATATATTACTGTTTTAAAGAGTTATAGCTCATATTTTAACACTTCTGGTCCCAAATAAGCAAGCAGGAAAACAAACAAACCATCATAGTGCTGGCTAGTGCCTGTCACAAAGTAGACCATCAATGAACACCTGAATATTAAATAAAATGATGTGATTAGGCCAGGCGCAGTGGCTCACACCTGTTATCCCAACACTTTGGGAGGCCGAGGTGGGAGGATCACCTGAGGTTGGGAGTTCAAGACCAGCCTGACCAACACGGAGAAACCCCATCTCTACTAAAAATACAAAATTAGCCGGGAGTAGTGACAAAGGCCTGTTATCCCAGTTACTCAGGAGGCTGAGGCAGGAGAATCGCTTGAATCCAGGAGACGGAGGTTGCAATGAGCCCAGATTGCACCATTGCACTCCAGCCTGGGCAGCAAGAACGAGACTCTGCCTCAAAAAAAAAAAAAAAAAAAAAAAAAAGATGCGATTAATTCCTTTCAATTTTTCTTCTAATTTCACTAAAATGTAAAGAATACTGTAGAAATGTGATTAATGATTTTAACATAAACATATAATTTCATTAAAAATATGTAGATGGCATGTTTGTATATAAAATATATCTCTGTATTCCATGCAGGATATATATCATACTTTTTTCAGTTGATTTCCTGTTAACTATTATAATGCTATGACTTACAATAATTTTCTACATGAATATATTTCTCAAAATTCTTGTAGTTTATTTTAATCTAATATGAATAAAATGACCAAATATGCTTTTTGAAGTATTCTTAATATCTCAATAAAACACATATTTGCAAAAACATATTGTTCTGATAAAGTATATATAGTAATTTGTAAAGCATGTAGAAAATAAAAGTAAACATTAAAAACAATATTAAGGTTCTGGAAGAATTAGGTTGCCTATGTGTGGTGTGCATGTATACATGTATCTAGAAATAGGTTGTATACATGGTTTATCATTTATTTCTTATAGGATGAGAGAAGCAATTTTCCATGTCAATATTTATTTAATAAAGCCATCATATTAGGATAGTAGTTGTTTTCCAATTTTCTTAAATTTTAATGTCATTTTACTATATCAGTAATAATTTTCTAAAGTTGAAATTATGATATTTTAATGCTTTTAAAATGTCTATTAGAAAATCATCCTCCAGAAAGACGGTGCCAATTTACATTCCCACCAACAGAGTGCCTTCACTGTGACTTTCCTAATTCAGACCATTACAATTGGGGGGGAAAAAAAAAAGACTAACAAGTAGTTATAATTTGTGTCACATTTTGAATTTGGTACTGAGTTGCTCTTAATAATTTTTGAATATATTTTACTGCATATAGTTATTTTTTGCAAATTGTTTTACTACTCTAGTCGTCAGCATTTTGCCATTAATTTAAAAGAACATTTAAAAATCATATGTCTGTCTTACAAGGTAAAACATAGCTGCATGTATTTTCTTTAACAATGCTTAAGATCTTTTTTTTGGCTTAGAAAGGTACTAGTTTTAGTTAATGTACTATAAAATGTACTCACTATCATCATTTAATTTATAATTTTCTAATTTTGCTTTCAGAGTTAAACGCTTTCAATTTTGAGATCAAATAAATACTATTCTTTGACCCAGCAATATCATTACTGGATATATACTCAAAATAAAATAAAATAATTTTACTAAAAAGACATGTACACTTGTATATTCATCACTGCACTATTCATAACAGCAAAGACATAGAACCAACCCAGGTGCCAGTCAATGGTGGACTCAAAAATAAAATGTGGTGTGTATACACCATTGAATACTACACAGCCATAAAAAGAACAAAATCTTGTCATTTGCAGCAATATGGATACAGTTGAGGCCATTATCCTAAGTGAATTAACAGAGGAATAGAAAACCAAATACTACATGTTCTCATGTGTCAGTGAGAGCTAAACAGTGAGCACCTATGGACTTAAAGATAGGACCAGTAGACACTTTGGACTAGTAGAAGCTGGGGAGGGAGCTTGTAGGGGTTGAAAAACCTACCAATTGGATACTATGCTCATTACTTGAGTGATGGGATCTGTACTTTAACCTCAGCATCACACAATACACCATGTAACAAAGCTGCACACATACCCACCGTATCTAAAACAAGTGTTGAAACTTTTATTCGGATCATTTAATGTTTTGTTTTGCAACTTCATGTGGTTATTCCTAATACAATTTATTTTGGTCTGAAACATAGAGAACGAGTTTTCAAAATAACACATCAACAGATTTCAGTAAAGAATCTTTCTCTATGGACTCACAATCCCCCCCACCCCCTTGGATGTAGTTTTATATGTAGCATGTATATCTAGACTTTCTATTCTATTTCCTTTTATCAGCATTGTCTGGAACAACATAATTTTTTTTTTTTTTTTTTTTTTTTTTTGTTGTTGTTGTTGTTGTTGAGATGGAGTTTTGCTCTGTCACCCAGGCTGGAGTGCAGTGGCCAGATCTCAGCTCACTGCAAGCTCCGCCTCCCAGGTTTACGCCATTCTCCTGCCTCAGTCTCCAGAGTAGCTGGGACTACAGGCGCCCGCCACCTCACCCGGCTAGTTTTTTGTATTTTTTTAGTAGAGGCGGGGTTTCACTGTGTTAGCCAGGATGGTCTCGATCTCCTGACCTCGTGATCCGCCCGTCTCGGCCTCCCAAAGTGCTGGGATTACAGGCTTGAGCCACCGCGCCTGGCCCAATATAATATTTTAACTATAGTTTTAATGTATTACATAAACATACACGTTCTCTTATTGCCCTTCCTATTCAACACTTTCCTGATTATACTTTTGCACTTTAAAATAATATAAGTTCTAAGCATTATCTTATTTGAACTTGTTTGGAATTTCTTTACACTTTTCAAATATTGTATGCAACATTAAGAGCCTATATTTCTGAGTGCTCAAATTAAGATATCACGTGTTCATTTATACACTTTTATGGTTAGTAAATTTTACCTTTTAAACTGTTCTGTATGCTTTTAATAAGCAGTAGTTGGAATTTTCTGTTGCTTAATGCTATGATTTGGATATTTGTGTCTACTCTAAAATTCATGTTGAAGCTCCATCACCAGTACTGCAGTATTAAAAAGTAGAGTTGTTAGGAGGTTAGACCATGAAGTATTCTCTCTTCTGGATGTAATTGGGGTCTGATAACAGTGCTTGATGGGGTGAGTTCAGCCCTTTTGATATTTCTTCCACTTGAGGACACCTAGAATGCCCCATCCATGAGGAAACATTCTTCACTAGACACTCATTGAACTTGCAGGCACCTTGATCTTGAACTTACCAGTCTCCAAAACTGAGAAATAAATACCCATTCTGTGGTATTTTGTTATAGTAACACAAATAGACTGAGACGCTTAATGCATTTTTCCATATTTTCTAAATTATGTGTAAGAAATTTGTGTACATGTATACCTAAGGCATTTTTAACTGTTAATGAGTTTAATGAAACTATCTCTTCTGTTTCAGCATTAAGACACTGAATATTGTTGTGAGCTATTTATAAATTGGTATGATTAGGAAACATTAATAGATGCCAAAAAGATTTGAAGATGTAATTCTTTTCAGAAAGAAAAATCAAGAGATAAAATGAACACATTTCATAATCTATCAATTGAGTGTTAAAGTCTTTTTGTTTCATGATGCACTAAATTATATCTTAACTTGATTTATCCTTTGTATTCTTGGAGAAATGCCCCTTTGTCATTGATTAGAATTTTATCTACAGTGTACATTTTTAAGTTTAGAATTGTACAACTAAAAATGGAATAAACATAACTCAAACACTCTATTTTTCCTATCCATTGCTATTCGAGAATATTTGGTTCATGAAGCTCTGGTTGCTCTTTTTTATATCCTACCCAAATAACTGGTAGAAAAAAAATAGTCATATTGCTGTAGGGAAATAATGACAAATTGCTAGAATATTCCCCTTTTCTCTTAAATTTTGTTTCCTTAATATGTTAAATTAAATACACAAATGCGTCCAGTTTCGAAGATGTCCGAGAAAAGGACTTTGATTCAATTTCATTGAGCTGTCACTGTACTACACAGCCAGCAATCATGCACTTCAAAAAGTACACAAAGCTCAAAGAATCAAGTTGATAGAGGTGGTTCCATGATGCCTCACTTTGTTAATTACAAGAGGTTGCTCAGAGTGTTATTTATTTATTTATTTATTCATTTATTTATTTATTTATTTTTTGCTAGTGGTCCAATACAAAGTGAGAAATTCACCATCAGCAAGGGACTCTAAAATTATAGGCTTGCCATCTTAGCCACTTTTCTATTATGGAAATACCACGTATGGTGGAAATGATAGCACTCAGTGGTCCACCTTAGAAGCAAACATCTCCCTTCATCAGTTGCACATTTGTTCTATATTTTGGCAGTGTCATGGAAACCACTGTGTGTAAGAAACAGTCATATATAATAGCTCAATCTTTCAAGATTTTTGCACTGTAGAACATTAGACTATGGCCTATCATATCATTTCTCTACATGAAGAGATTAGACCAGAGTTTTTATAAAGATCATTTCCAGTAATATGTTTTAATGGCTTTATACAACCACTATTAAGCAGCTATTTTAATGGCACTTTGCGTTATATGTTAGGTGTACAAGAATGAACAACACAGAAATCATCCTTACTTAACGCTAGTTGTTTAACTTGGTGCTGGCTATCATTTTAGGTTTTATAGGACCACCTCACATGCAGTTTACAAAAATGGGACAATAATTAAATTGAGGATATTTTCAAAGTTTACTAATAAAATCTGTTTTGATTAAAACTTATAATAATGAAATTTTAACTTCTGTTTTATAAAAACTCTTGACAATACATTCTGTTTTATTATAATTACTGCATGTTTTAACTAATAGTAAAAATAATAAATGAAAACTTGCATATTTTCATTTTAATATGATTGGATATATCCTTAAATGATGAAAAATTGATCTTTTCTTTTTGTAGAAACCATGTTAGAATAAAAATACCTATGGGAGGAATAAATATTAAATATGCATCTCATGGAAAACAACGTATGTTTTCATTATATTCTTAAGGGACTCTAAGGAGTTCTAATTTAGTTGCGACTGAACATTAATTCTTTCTTGAGTAGTTCAGTAGTTAGGCCAAAAACATGATGTCTTTTCTTTATAAATATATGCTATAAAATAAACAGAATGAATACATATTTCAACTGCCTTTTTATATTCAGTTCATATTTATAAGACTGTATATATAAAAATGAGTCATATTTTTAATTTTATAAAATGTTTCAAATTTATACATTTGTTTAGTTTTAAGTTTTCTGACTTTAGGTTTGTTACAAATTTCCGATAAGCAATACAGTGTTAAATTATCAAATTTCTTTTATTATCAAAAATATATCTCTATACCTAGGTTTTCCAATGATAAAATGTTTCTAGATCCTTATATGTGTTAATAAAATATATACTATAGCAATCCCTTACTATCTTGGAAATATTTCTCATTGTATTTATATTAAAAGCATATTATAATTAGATTTAAATCAAACAATGATATAAGTACATTATGCCTAGATAATGACTTGGTTAAAAAAAAAAAAAAATCAAAGGACAAACCAGGAATACATATAGAGGAAAACAAGTAAACAGCTAGATTTTTCCATGGTACTTACTTTAGTCAGACATTAACTAAACTCCTTGAAAATGTTTCAGGTAGGAACTGACAAATATTTTCTACTAAGTATTAGACAGTAAGTATTTTAGGTTGTGTAGGCCACATGGTCTCCTTGACACCTACTCATTCTTTTGTGACATTAAGTATCAAAGCAGCTGTAGATAATATGTAAGCAAATAGGCATGTCTGTGTTTTAATAAATCTTTATTTAAAGAAGCAGGCACGGAAAAAGATTTGATTTCAAGGGCTGTGGTTTGCCAACCCAGCTTTAGAAGCACTATAAGATTTTGGAGGAGAAACAGATGTCCTTGTAGGTATAGTAATGAGGATTTGGGAGGATGTGTGTAGGTTTTATGCCATATTACACTAATTTTTATAAGGGAGTTGAGTATCTATGGATTTTGATATCTTGCACGTTCCTGGAACCCAATCTTTCATAGATACCAAACAAGGACTACTATGACAACATCTGCATCTAAATTGTGTAAAACAATATTAAAAGAAGAAAATACTATAGTAACCAAGACAGTTGGGAATTGGGTAAAAGAAAGACATATGGATTAATGGAGAAAAACTAAGACTCCAGAAATTGACTCGCATGTATATCATTGATTGATTTTTGACGAGGTGTAAAAGTAATTCCATGGATAAGGAATATGCTTTTAAACACAGGGATCTGGAATAATTGTATCACCAAGTTTTTCTATTTTTCTTTCCTTCATTGCCAGATAATTTTAAGATGAAGTCTGGAAAGCAGATGAATTAGACTAGATGGTATTTGTCAGTTGAGAAGTTAGAAATAAATTCATTTACTAAACAAATATGATGGCTATGATATTCATGCTAAGATCAGAAAAAAATTGAAATAATCACTGTGATGAAAATTTTAGGAAGCCAATTCAAAATTAATTAGGATTGCCTAGAAGAATTAAGAGCCTAGTTGAGGAATTCATAAGAATTTTAGTGGAACAAGCCATTATTATGAATTTTGACAAAATACAAGCTGGAAACTGACAAACAAAGGAATTTAATACATCAACATTTGCTATTCCTGATCTTCTTTCCATCTTGTTTATTCTACCCTCTAAACACTGGAAACCAATTCAAAGGACTGGCTTTAGCCTCCAGCTACTGAACAGCTTTGGTTAGTAAGAAGCACCTGCAAAAGACTAGAAGACAACAGGAAAGGGATTGTCTAGTATTGTCTAGTCTCCTCCCTGTCTGTCCATATTGGATTACCTGTGTCCTACTTCCAAAGGCCACAGCTTCTGTAACCTAGAAGCTTTCCATTTTAGGTTCTGATCCTTCTCTTTCCTCTGTCTCTTTAGGCCCAGTGCTGGTAACTATGTTTTGCTGTTATTGCTCTCTTCAGAACCATAATATCCTTAGTTTTCCTTAAACTCTACTCACATTTTAATAAATAATCACTCTATTAAACTCTCTCCAAATACCCAATTAGACTGTGTTTATTCGCTGATGTGACCCTGATCAACACAGTGGATAAACATATTGGAAAATGTCAACAAATGCCTTGCAAATGATTTATCATAATGATTAAATGACTAGAAAGGCATGAAAAACTGGAAAGAGATTAGGAGATGTAGGTGAGGTCAAAATAATCAAAGAAGAGTTGCAATGGGAATAAAGAATGGGAAGAGTGAAAAGTAGCAAGATTATGTTTTAAAAGACCAAACTTAAGGTTTTATTTCCTAATAATTAAGAATTTGTGTCCTGATTATTTCCAAGAGTTGGCTATCGGATGTATTATTTGAGAGACATTTTAACTCTGCTGCATTTACCAAGAACCTTATATGTGGGAAACGATGTATTAGGCATTGTATGTGAGTTATAACAGGTAAACAACAAGCTATTAGCCTGTAAAAGTACAAGGAGAATGCCACATTTAAATTTGTAATTAATTTTATCATGCATAGGAAATTTTGTAGACAAAATTATATCATATTAAATATACCAAATAGAATGACTTGTTCTTTCATGTTACTGAATTTTCAGCCGTAAGTTACATACCCAACCCCTTTAAATGTTGAGGTAATATATGAAGCAAAAAAAACACAACCATACATACACAGACACAAAACACTATAAGTTTATCATTGAAGGAAAATTAATTTCACTGCCACAAAGTAACACTTGAAAATTCCACAAGATAGAACTTCTTTAAATAATGAAAAATCTTCTATTTCTGATAAACGCAATTCTTTAAACTTTTTCCTTTTTTACATCCTTACCAATTTGATAGCAATTACAAGGAAAGAAGAGATTAGTGCTTTCAAATGTGCTTTAAAGTAAGAACTGTTATCTAAGAAAACTGGCTTGTCATTAATATACCAAGGCTCTGAATTCAAATTCACAGATATTCTTTCATTTTTTGTATAGTGCTTTTGTTAAATAAAATACATGACATTAACTTATGTTCTGAATTATATAAAATGAAACATCAAAACTTTAAATTTAAAAATGATATACCATGCCATAGAGGACAGGTAATCTCAATAAAGTTCCAGTGATTTCATCTTTCCCATATAAAAAAATACCACCACCGAAGATACTGTTAGAAAGAGTATGTTATATTGTGTTCAACCTGACAAAGAAGCTATTTCAAGAAATGAGAATAATAAAAGTTATTTCTAAACTTTGAAAGATCTGTTGTAATGAATTGAACTAGTTCAGTTTCTGATTGCTTGCCAGCAGTATAGCTGTCTCCAACCTACTACTGTATTGATCTGGTAGCCTTTGTGCCAGTGCATAAAGAATAACCATCTGTGTCAGGTACAACAGCAGGTGCCTTCCCCATTGAACTGCTTGCTGCCCTGATTACAACGAGGCTGTTTAGAGCACCTGGTGACCATGACAGGCTCTTTCTTCTCTGTAGAAAAGAAACTCATTTCTAAAAGTTTACTGAACAGAAACTGAGAAACTCACCAGAAATCATCAGCCGTTGAGGTGCCACAATGGATTCCAGTGAAGACAAAGTAAGAGATCTAGTGAAGGGAAGATGCCAGCTTGCAGTGGGAAATTCCTGATATTGCACACTAGGCTGAAGTTCCCATTTGGACCATTCTGAATAAGTCTTGACTTCTTTATTAAGAGAGGTCATATAATCTATAAAATATGGCCAATCTGGCCTAATTACAGACATGGAGGAAGACATCTGTATTGAAAGTGCTGGAGTTGCTGAAACTGTATAAAATGCAACATCGGTGGTGACTTCTGAAAAGTCAGGCATTGAGCCTGTCAATGGTGGCAGATTATTTTTGAGGTCACTTGCAAGTGTAATTTCTGAATATGTCTTTAAAGTAACATCTGGATAACTTCGTAAGTTTAACTCAAAATCTAGAGAACTATCACTTGGGTGAAGTTTGAACGGTGTATGAGATCCTTTACTTTTTTCTATGTCCAATAAGCTGTCTTGATTTAATACCTCAGTGGGGCCCATAGTTATGCCATATTGTCTTATTTTCAATAGTTTTAAAATGTTTTCTGATACTGACAGTTCATCAGTAGTCAATTTTGAAGTCAAATCAGAATTCATCAAATCTGAAGAGATAGTTTGTGAAGGGACAATGGATAAACAAGTCTTATGCAAACATAAATTAACATCCAAATTACTTGATAGGGTAATGGATTCTTCCAAGGATGAGGATAAAATTGTTCTTTTTGCACTCTTTTTAGAAGGAAATAAAGATGGCACTTCTGTGAATGCCACTGATGGTGTTATTTCAGTAGCAGAAGAAAATGAATGCCCAGAAGTGATAGTTTGAGCTCCCATTAGTGCATACCAGCTGGCTAATATCGCTGAGTTCATCCAGAATGTCTCATAAAAGTAGGACTGTTTGCTATGCAAAACTTGATCTGAGAATTCATGAGAGGATTTTATTTCAGTCATAGAACATGTTGCACATGTTTGGTTTAATTCTCTTAAAGAATCAGCAGCCTGTGATTTGATGTTTGTGAGTCTCTGGTTGCTTGAAGCTTCAGTAATAGCCTGATATTCACTGGGAATGAAGGCTTTTGTACCGAACCGGTGCAGAGCTGATGAGTTTAAGATGGTTACCTGTTTAGATATAATTATCTTAGCGGGAAAAATGGGAGACATCGAGGAGCTGAGCAATCTCCAGTGCTCTCTTCTTGAAATTAAAGAAACAGCTGAATATTCTTCGATATCCTCTTGAGCCCCTCTAGAGACAACTGGAGTTGCACTTATGGAGGCAGCTGTAAGCAGGAATCCACGGGAGAGTAATGAGTGTCTGTTTAACTCAATATCAGCCCCTGGAATGCTTCTAATTACTGAAGTCGTTGGGGTAGCAGATGAAGCAATAGTCTGATAGTTCTCAAATAATAAAGATTGTGTAGGAAAAATAAAATCTGACATTAAGGAAGACATGATAAATGAGGTCCTTGCTCTCCTATCAGGAAAAAAGAAACCTAGTGTGGCTGCTGAAGTTCGAATAGGCATATGTGATGCCGATGTTTTGTCCTGGACAATTTGTGCTGGGTCATGAATACCAAAATTCAGGAATAGAGAAGAGGAAACATCTGTGGAAGAAAGAAGACTGTGTTTTGCTGAAAGCTCTCTAGTGACAATCAGTTCTTCGAGTAAGTAGCTTTCCAAGGGTGTGCTAATTCTTAACGTTGCCAAACCAGTGGTTGGGAGAATGTCATGCTTGACAATGCCTGTCTGTTTTGGACCTACAAAAAGGAAAAAGTCAAAAAGATTAGAAAAATGAATTAGAAATGAACCACTTTGGCACTGGGATAAATCTCAGGCAAATTGCACTGCCACCTTACATCCATTATATGCAGACAAATATGGTTCTTTAAATCATATTTCTAATAAAAGTATATGAGGAGGTTTAATGATTTCACAAACTGCATAAATGCAAAGATTCCTATTATTTACACTCCATGGGAGGGCTAAAGTCAGGACAAATGGCATTACACAGAATTGACATATTCCCAACTAAATGACTCCTTTGAATTAGAAAACATGAAAAATTACAACTCCTTTGCATTGACACAACCAATGAATGTTTGACCTATCAGGTTAGAAATGCTAGAAATATTGTTTTATTTCCTCAATAGGCAAAATGTTCTGTTTATATTAGATTACACTGTATTTCAATTTAAATTTTTAAAAGAATAGAAATTACATAGATGAAAAAGAGACAAGGTACATTTCTACTTAGAATATCCAATAGCCTTCAAAATTATTTTTTCTTAAAGAATTCCTTGCTAAGAACTACAATTCTTACTCTGATTATTCGAAGTGGCATTGACTACATGAAGAGTAAATTTGGAATTTAATATACAATGTACTGTTTATAATATGACATCACTTGATTTAGAAAGTTAAATAATTGAACATGAAAAAAACATGTTGTTAAAATAATTCACAATAGGAAAATAAGCACATATCTTTTACCTGAGTGTTAGTCAAATAATTTAATAGGAATATAAATTTACATTAATGACTCAGAGAATATGAAGTAAAGACACACTGAAGCAAGTAGCACAATGCCCTTTTAAAACAAAATGTGCTGGGATTGAGGTCCAGTTGTCTATTAAAATTTACACAGTGGACAGTGGAATAAAAACTGTTAATTTACATTTTTTTTTACTGATCCAGAAATAGTATTAGCAAACAACATTGCTTAAAACAAAACTTAAAACCGGACACATAACCAATAATGCTCAATTTTACACCCCTAGAAATCATGTATCTCAGAAAAAAAAGATTTTAATAATTCAGAAAATATGCTTTTACTACACAGCTTTTTCAAATTCAAACTTCTTAATATCTTACTTCTACTTACCTTGATCAACTGGATAAGTATCCATTATGGTTGGTATTCTAGTAGCCTTTATAGATGGAAAGCTACTGACCAAAGTCTCAGAAGGGAGAACTGTATATGTCTGTGTGGAAATGGGATCTGCTCTTTGAAAGATGGGAGTTAAACAGGTAATTCTCCTTATTTCATCACCACAAAGAAGCCCAATGGAGCAGGTCTGAAAATGACAATTACAGTAATTAAATTAAGTTCAGTTTCTTTGTTCCTGAGAGATATTTTAAAGTTTGTTTTGGAATCCATTTGCATTTTCATAGACATATTGGATAGCTCAAATAAAATATTTTACTTGAAAATTAATCTCTATAGTAAATTTTACCCATATATCAAAATGGACTCAATCCTTTCAATTAGAAATATGCACAGCTGAATGCCCAAATGTATTCTTAATTCCTTTAATTTTAAGTCAAAATACTATTTTTACATTTGTTTTGAGAATATAGTTTTTCAATGAGGAATTTGTACTGTATGGTAATTAATGTGGATATATAAAAAAAGTCACATTACAAATTATAAAACTTTTCTGCTCTAAAAGTAAAATTTAGTTGGAAACTAATGTAAAATGCAGTATCTGCAACAGAAAATCTAAAAACATATTCTTGTGATTTGCAAATTATTTTAGTTTGTATTGGCTTGCATTAGGAATGATCTTTGTATGTTTTAGTTTGACATGAAAAGGCTATTTCTACCATATCCTATAAAACAGCTTTCACATGAAGAAACTGTGAATGAAAATTGTGATGCTGTATAAATAAGTATAAATGGACCAGAGAGATACTTTTATAAATGTAGAGTTAAAAACTAGTTATACTATATGAATCATTTTTATTTGTAAGAAAATAATATTTCAAGAATGATTTTAAAATACTAAAACATGTCTATTTCCTAACACTAAAGACATACCTAATAGACATCCCTGCTTTAGTGTTCTAATATTTGTTAAAGATTACATCTCATTTTTCAGAACACTTAATTCTTGTTTCAGATGTAGGTGGTGGTTGTTTCACAGTTCCATATTCTGTAGTCACTTTGAACTCACACCAAGAAGTTTGTATAAATGTCAGATGATTCCTGATGTTAGATAACTGCTTCTCTCAACAAAGAAAAGCCCAGGACCAGATGGCTTTACTGCTGAAATTGATCATACTTTTAGAAAAGAACTAACACCAACTCTTCTCAAGCTATTACAAAACACTGAAGAGAAGGAAATTCTTCCTTACTCATTCTATGAGACCAGCATTACCCTGACACCAAAACTAGATAAGAACATTAAAAAAAAAATATCCACAGGCAACTATTATTAATGAACCTAGACACAAAAGTTCTCCCGAAAACACTAGTGAACTGAATACAACAACACATCAAGAAGATAATACACTATGATCAAGTGGGATTTACCCCAGGTATGCAAGGATGTTTCAACATATGTAAATCATTAAGTTTGATATATCAACCAACAATATCAAGGACAAAATCTATGTAAATATCTCAATAGAGGCAGAAACTAATTTGATAAAATTGAACATCACTTCATCATCAAAACCCTCAACAAATTTGGCATAAAAAAAACCTTAACATAATGAAGGCCACAAATGACAAACCTACACCTGAAATCATACTTAATGGGCAAAAGTTGAAACCTTTTCCTCTAAGAACTGTAAAAAGATAGGATGCCCACTTTCAACATTGTTATTCACCATTGTCCTGGAAGTGCCAACAAGAGCAATTAGGAATGAGAGAGAAATAAAGGGCATTCAAATTAGAAAAGAGGAAGTCAAATTGACCCTCTCTGCAGAAGACATAATCTTATATATAGAAAAACCTAAAGACTCTACCACAAAATCTCTTAGAGCTGATGAACAAATTCAGTGAAATTGTAGAATAAAAAAATTAACATACAAAATTTAGCATTGTTTCCATACAACAATAATGAACTATCTGAAAAAGAAATTAAAAATGCAATCCCAGTCACAATAGCCACACAAAAGAAATACATAGGAATAAATTTAACTAAAGAGGTGAAAAATCTCTTCAAGGAAAACTACAAAACACTGATGAAAGACATTGAAGAGGACACAAATGAAGGGAAAGACATCCCGTGTTCATGGAGCAGAAGAATTAATACTGTTTAAACGACTGTATTAAACCATTCTGCATTGTTATAAAGAAATACTTGAGACTGGGTAATTCATAAATAAAAGAGGTTTAATTGGCTCTCAGTTCTGCAGGCTTTAGAGGAAGCATGGTGCTGGCATTTGCTTGGCTTCTAAGGAAGCCGCAGAAAGTTTACAGTCATAACAGAAGGTGAAGAAGGAGTAGGCACATCACATGACAAAAGCAGGAGCAACAAAGTGAGAGAGGAAGAGAGAGAGAGAGTCAGGGAGGGGACGGGTAGGAGACACACTTTAAAATAACCAGATCTCACAGGAACTCACCAACTATTGTGACAACAGCAGAAACTGATGAGGGATGCGCCCCCATGACCCAAACTCCTCCCCTCAGGCCATACCTCCAGCACTGGGATTACAATTTAACATGGGATTTGGGTGGGGTCAAACATTCAAACTATAAGAATGACCATGCCACTCAAAGCAAACTACAGATTCAAAGAAATCTCTATCCAAATACCAATGATATTTTTCAGAGTGATAGGAAAAACAATTCTAAGTTCATATGGAATCACAAAAGATTCTGAATAGCCAAAGCAATCCTAAACAAAAACAACAAACCTGAAAGCATCACACTCTCTGACTTTAAATTATACTATGAAGCTATAGTAACTTAAAACATCATGGTATTGCTATAAAAACAGACACATAGACCAATGAAACAGAATAGAGAAGAAAGAGACATATCCATATATTTACAGCTAGCTGATTTTTGACAGAGATACCAAACGTTAGAGAAAGAATGCTCTCTTCAATAAATAGCACAGGGAAAACTGGATATTCATATGAAGAAGAATAAAACTAGACTCCTATCTCTCACCATATAGAAAAATCAACTCAAAATTGATTAAAGACTTAAGCATAAGACCCCAAGCTATAAAACTACTAGAAGAAAACATAGGGTAAATACCTCAGGACATTGGTATAGGCAAAGATTTTTATCAGTATGATCTCAAAAGCACAAGCAACAAAAACAAAAATAGACAAATGGAATTGAGTTAAACTAAGAATCTTCTTCATAGAAAAAGAAACAACTGACAGAGTCAACAGATAACCTGCAGAATGAGAGAAAATGTTTTCACAAAATGCATTCAACAAGGAACTAATATTTATAATTTTACAGGGAACTCAAACAACTCAAAAACAATAAAAAATACAACCCTATCAAAAAAAGTGGACAAAGGGCATGAATAGGCATTTTTTCAAAAGAAGACATACAAATGGCCAATAAACATATGAAAAGCTGCTCAATGTCACTAATCATCAGAGAAAAGCCAGTTAAAACCACAATGAGATACCATCTTACAGCAGTTAGAATGGCTATCGTTAAAAAGACAAAAAATAACAGATATTGGCAAGGATGTAAAGAAAAGGGAACCCTTGTATGCTTTTGGTAGGAATGTAAACTAGGACACCCTCTGTGGAAAACAGTATGGAGATTTCTCAAAGAACTAAAAAATAGAGCTACCATTCAATTCAGCAGTCCCACTACTGGGTATATATCTAAAGGAAAATAAATCATTATATCAAAAAGATACATATATTCATATGTTTATCACAGCACCATTCACAATAGCAAAGATGTGGAATTATCCTGTCAGTGAAGACTGGATCAAGAAAATTGTAGTATATATACACAATGGAGTACTATTTATCCATAAAAAGAATTAAGTCAGGTGTTTTGCAGCAATGGGGATGGAACTGGAGGTCATTTTCCGGTGTGAAACAACCCAGGCACAGAAAGACAAATACCCACATGTTCTCAGTTACAAGTGAGAGCTAAATAATGTGTACATACGGACATAGAGTGTAGAAAAGTAAAAACTGGAGCCTTTAAAAGGTGGGGGAGGACAAGGGGGGTGGATAATGAGAAATTACTTACGGGTACAATGTCTGTTATTGCAGTGATGGATATACTAAAATCCCAGATTTCATCACTATACCATATAGTCATGTAATAAAATTGCACTTGTAACCCTTAATTTGATACAAATTTTTTAAAAGTTAAAAGAGAGAATATTAATGCTCCCAACACACAAAAAAGATATCTTCAATATTATACGAATTACCGATCTTATCATTACACAATGTATACATGCATTGAAATATTACTATGTATTCCATAAATATGTACAATTATTATGTGTCAACTAAAAATAAAAGAAGGAAAGAACAAAAAAATAAAGTTTTTGTGTATAAAAACCTAAACATTAAATGGAAAAATATCCACAGCAAACAAAAACACAAGAACGACAGGATCCATTACCCTAATGGATACAGAATGCATTTAAATTAAGAAAAAAGAGAAGGGGCTGGGCGTGGTGTTTCACCCCTGTAATCTCAGCACTTTGGGAGGCCGAGATGGGCGGATCACAAGGTCAGGTGATCGAGACCATCCTGGCTAACACGGTGAAACCCTGTCTCTACGAAAAATACAAAAAATTAGCCAGGTGTGGTGGCGGGCACCTGTGGTCTCAGCTACTTGGGAGGCTGAGGCAGGAGAATGGGGTGAACCTGGGAGGCAGAGCTTGTAGTGAGCCGAGATCACATCACTGCACTCCAGTCTGGGCAACAGAGCAAGACTCTATCTCAAAAATAAATAAATAAATAAATAAAATAAAATAAAATAAAAAAATAAAAAGAGAATCTAGAAATGATAAAAGAAACAGCAAAAAAAAAAAAATAATAAAAAAATAATGGAATCTTATTCCACACCTTAAAGACCCAGTGATTTTTTCTTTTCTCTACTCTAAGGTAAGCAACAAGCCCTGGAAAGACTTCACAGACTAAGGGAAATGTGTATAAAACTAGGTAGAGATCAGAATGCCAACATACCAGCTTACAATGAAAATGTAGCTGTTATACAGCTAATAAATACTTTCATGGCCCTGGTCAGCAGTTTTCTCCCAAATCACAATCAGAAGCCATTATCAATTACCTTGAAAAATTGCCATCACAGAATTAGGGAATCATCAAACCCTCTCTCTCTGTCAGCATAGCTATATAAGAACAGGTTTTCTTGATGAGCATTATATCAGAACATGTAGAATTAGGTGATTCAAACATTTAATCCCGTAAGATATTACCATAAGAATGATCTCATTAACAGGTCTGAAATATTTGTTCATTGGTTAAAGCTATCTATCCTTATTCATGTTAACATTGGTATTGCCAACATTTATCTTTATGATTCTGATATGCTAATAGCGTGGACTACTAAATCATTAGATATATTACCACATTCATTATTCCAGGTTAAACTTAAGTTCAGCAGAAAGGAAACCATACTTTCTCTTTCCTATATTGCATGCCTAGGCTCACATCTATTATGTTCTGTTCTTGAAGTTTAACTCCCAAAGGCGAATTTATTTTCTCAATTTTGAAGTTGATAGCAAATATCTGTTTATGTTCTTCAAGAACTAGCAATGTGTATAATTTTATTAAATGTTCCTCCAAGTAGATCATAACTATGTGACCTTTCTCTCCTATCTATTGAATATATTAATGCATTCATTGGTCATGTTAATACAAATTTTGAATATATATATAGATACACTCACTCACACACACACACCCCAATGCATGTCAATACAATTTATCCTAGAGAAATTTCTGTATCTTCCTTAGTTAAATCCCAAAACGTGTGGCAAAGTTTAGTACAGGTTCACTAAAGCTATTTCCTCCTACTCTTGGATTATATGTCTCAGTCATTTTTTGTGACCAAGTAACTTAGTTCTAATCAACGAAATGTGAATGGTCATTATGTGTGCCACTTTTAGATCGATCCATAAAAGTCTGCTATGTATGAACCTCCAACCTCTTCACCCTGGTGACTTATGAAGACACATGATAAAGATGATGAAGCCACAAAAAGGAAACAACCTTGGTCCCTAAATCTCTATCTGAAAGACAATAGCTGAAATTGGATACTCATTTGAACTTGATTTGAATGAAAATATATTCCTATTATATTAATCTAGTGAATTTTGGAGGTTATTTTTATAGCAGCTGTCATTGCCCTAATACACACGCAAAACTTTGCCTCACTTGATATTTCTGATAATATTCTTTAATACCGACAAGGAAATAAAACCCAAAGACAACATCTCAAAAAGGGCTGGGCGTTTCTTTTTCTCGATTGCTTGATTTCACAGGGCAAATACAGGAATTTCAAATATTTAGGTTTGCTTTAACTCAGCAAACATTTAACTTGCATATTTTTTAACTTCATGCTGACTATAATTTATTTTACCAATCTATCTCTCTTTTCCTCATTTATTTATCTGCAAAACAAATATACAGTGCCTACTACAAATAGCATAATGAGTCACTGATATGTATTAAAACCTTAATAGGTACCAAAATGATAGAGTAATTTCTATGAAACATAATGACTTAAAAAAACTATTTTCTTTATGAATCTATATTTGAGAAAGAACGTGCAAATAAGATCTTCTGAATTAGAGTTTTATGAGAATATGGTCATCTGCTTTCACATGGATAGTGTATAGCCCTCTATGTCTTCACTCAACAAGCGTTTATTGATCAGTATCTAAGTGCCAGTGACTGTTGTAATTGTTGGAAATGAATTGGTCAACAAGATAGGCAAAGTTTCTCCATTATATACTTTGTATTTTAGGAAATAAATTTGAATTAATTAATTAATATCAATTAGTGATAAGTGATTTTAAGACAAAATATCCCAAAACACATAATAAGGAAAAACAGCAAGGGTTGTTTTGGAGGCAGTGGCCAGGGAAGTCCTCTCTGAACAGCGATATAAATTAACATGAGTATTTTAGGAAAGAGTATTGAAGGTGAAAAGAATGGCAGTGCAAAGGCCTGCAGGCAGGAAAATGCTTAGTATGTTTACACAAAAGCAACATAGACAGTTAAAGAGAATAAGGGAAGGCCATGTAGGTAGAAGTGAGATCACAGAGGTGATTAGAAACCAGATAATGTGGTTTCTTGTTTGTTGTTGAATTTGGAATTGATTCTGAGAATAATGGGAAGCCATTGGAATATTTGAAATAAGAAAGTTCTGATCTTATTGATATCATAAAAAGATTACTTTAGATAATAGACCCTCAATGGAGTCTGGGTTGGGGGGAAGAACAGAAGCTAAAGTATATTTGGGAAGCAGGCAATGGTCTAGGAAAGGGAAATGATTTGACTGACCTGGAGTGGAAATGGTGAATATAGTGAGTAAAGTTTGTATTCAGGATATACGTGGAAGGCAGAGCCTATAATATATATGCTGATAGACTAGATGCATGGGGTGAAAACAAAAGAAGTTTAGTGAATGATTTGTAAATTTGTATTCCTATCAATAAAATAGAAATAAAAATTAAATAAGGTGAGCAAATTTACTAAACTAAAGAAGACCATTTACAGATTGGAGGATAGATCACAATTTCTGTTTAAGTATATTAAATTTGAGAAGCTTATTGGCACTAGATATGTAACAAGTTAAAAATATGCGTCTCTCTTGAGAATTATTCTTAAATAATTTCAATAAAATAAGAAAGTATGGTTTAATGAAAAGCAGTGTTATCCTGTAGTCCTGTCTAATTTTCTGATAATAGAGCTAGAAAATGGCACAGCCAAGATTTTTACCCAAGAAGTGAGACTCCAGAACCCACACTTCAAATCACTGTACTATATTTTTGATACATGAAGCATCATCAAGATTTGTTATCAACAGTTCTATGCTAAAGTCAATTATTTTAGGTAATAAAACTAAAACAATCTTCTACTCTGACAGTCTAGTTAACAAACATCACTGTCAATTAAATTTAATCATCACAAACCACGTTTTAAGATCTGTACAACAGTTTCTATTATCTGAATGACTTTACAATTTTTTTTTTATTATTATACTCTAAGTTCTAGGGTACATGTGCACAATGTGCAGGTTTGTTACATATGTATACATGTGCTATGTTGGTGTGCTGCACCTATTAACTCGTCATTTACATTAGGTATATCTCCTAATGCTATCCCTCCCCCTCCCCCCTCCCCCCTCCCCACAATAGGCCCCAGTGTGTGATGATCCCATTCCTGTGTCCAAGTGATCTCATTGTTCAATTCCCACCTATGAGTGAGAACATGCAGTGTTTGGTTTTCTGTTCTTGCGATAGTTTGCTGAGAACGATGGTTTCCAGCTGCATCCATGTCCCTACAAAAGACACAAACTCAACCTTTTTTATGGCTGCAAAGTATTCCATGGTGTATATGTGCCACATTTTCTTAATACAGTCTGGCATTGGTGGACATTTGGGTTGCTTCCAAGTCTTTGCTATTGTGAATAGTGCCGCAATAAACATACGTGTGCATGTGTCTTTATAGCAGCATGATTTATAATCCTTTGGGTATATCCCCAGTAATGAGATGGCTGAGTCAAATGGTATTTCTAGTTCTAGATCCTTGAGGAATCCCCACACTGTTTTCCACAATGGTTGAACTAGTTTATAGTCCCACCAACAGTGTAAACGTCTTCCTATTTCTCCGCATCCTCTCCAGCACCTGTTGTTTCCTGATTTTTAATGATTGCCATTCTAACTGGTGTGAGATGGTATCTCATTGTGGTTTTGATTTGCATTTCTCTGATGGTGAGTGATGATGAGCATTTTTTTTCATGTGTCTGTTGGCTGTATGAATGTCTTCTTTTGAGAAGTGTCTATTCATATCCTTTGCCCATTTTTTGATGCGGTTGTTTTTTTCTTGTAAATTTGATTGAGTTCTTTATAGGTTCTGGATATTAGCCCTTTGTCAGATGAGTAATCCAGTGGACTATTAGTATATTTCACTCTATTTACAGTAATATTTGAAGATAAAATGTTGTGCTTTATTCTTATTTTCTACTTGAAATAAGGAGTACCTAATACAGAAAATAATCCAGCATACTTCACGTGACTTGTTCCTCTTCCCTTTGTCTTTCCAGCCATGAAATGGAGTGGTTTCATGCCACTGCAGACCTCTGTTTACCTCACTAACTTCTGGTTATTGTCAGCTCTTTTTTTTTTTTTTTTTCACGTGTATATCCAATTATCTCTATTATTTAAGTGTTAGAAATGGTTTCTGTTTTCCTCATTAAGATATTAACAGATTCAGTATTCTATAAAAGATACATGGCATATTTCTCTATGTGGTCATCTAACTTGATTGGGAGGCAAAAGGCAAAGTAGGTGGCAACCAGAAAGTGAGAATAATATTCTGAAGATATCATTTACCCATAATAATAAAAAACTCTAGTAATAATCAAATATCAAATGTAAAGAATACTTTGCTCCAAAACAGGTAATATTGAGATATCTTTGTGCTATATTACTGGGCTAGATAAATATTTTTGTTTCTAGGTTTTTATAAAGATTTTTCCATACAAAATCAGTATGTAGGGTTCATGGTAATAATTATAGTTTTTAATGACATTCCTGTTGTTATGCCAAATTGATTTATATGTCTTTTCCAGCATACTACCAGTGCCCCTAGGCATGGGACTATGTTACATTTTCCACTGAATGGCCAGGGTTAATGTGATGACTGGCACATACTGATGTACTTGATGGTCAGTAAACATTTATTGGAAAAAACTAAGAGAAACATATTGAAAACACATATTTATCTAAGTACATACATATTTTTCTCTTTCCCTTTCATAGATAAATGTATTGAAAGGAATATTCATTAAATCATCTCAACTTTTCATTCTTTCCTCAAGCCATTGTAATCTAGCTTTCGTGTCTTCTTGCCAATAGGACTGTTCTAGTGAAATTCCAGAAATCCTGTTGTGCTGTTAGATACAAAGCACAGTTTTTGATCTTCATCTTATTCAAATCATCAACAAGATTCAATATACTTAACTACCACCTTCTAACAAATTTGATTTCTCCATAACCTTCTACCTCTTTCTCCTATTCATTATCAATCTCCTCTATTGGCTCCTTTTCTTTGTGGCCTCTAGGTTGGAATTTATCATAGCTTTGTATTCACCTTTTTTTCTTTCTCCATTCTCCCCAGAAGCATAGTCATGCATTCAAAAAGACTATAAAGATATCATATATTGATAAGTCCCAAAAATATATCTTTACTTCTCACTTCTCTGAAATACATTCTTATATAACCACCTGCTAATTTAGAATCATTATTTAAATATCTCATGGGTACCTTAAACATAACATGTACAGTATTGAGCTGCTGGGTCAGTCCCTCCATTCTAACATGTTCTTCCAACCACCTGTCCCATCACAGGAAATTTATTATCATCACTCTATTGCTGAAGTCTTCCCTGATTTTTCATTCTCTTCTATCTCAGACATCCACTCAATACAATGTCTTGCTAATTTTTCTTTCATAACACATTTCAAATCAAGCCTTTTCTCTGATTTTGCTGTGCCACAAATATCAATCCATCATTATCTTTTACATAGTAATTGTTAGAGCCTAGCTGGTTTCTTCACTCCCACTTTTAACCTCCTTCTAGATCTTTCTTTATGGAAGAATAGGGATATTTTAAGAACCTGAATAAGATCACATCATTTCCCTTTTGAAAAAACTTGTTAGTATATATGTCAATCGCATTTGAATACAATTCAAACTAATTGCTATTTTTCTGACTCTCGACCTAATCTGACCCTGTTTACTTCTGCAAGCACTTCTGTGCCTTTGCCCCCACCACACTTACTGTGCTCAACTCCCATTATCCATTATTTTCTGTCCCATACAGGACAAGATCTTTTCCTCCCCCATGACCCTTGTTTATGCTGATACATCTGACAGCACATCCATACCCTAACTCTTCCTTTGGATTATTTCTTTTTATCCCACAGGTTATAACTTCAAGGTCCCTTCCTTAGATAAAACTTTTCTACTATCTACATTATTTTTCTATCACAATAACTTTTTCTTTTTCTTCTGACTACTAAAAACAGTTTGAATTGCATTTTCTTTTTCTTTTTTTTCTTTTGTCATAATTTATTCTTTTTTATTATACTTTAAGTTCTAGGGTACATGTGCACGATGTACAGGTTTGTTACATATGTAAACATGTGCCATATTGGTGTGCTGCACCCATTAACTCGTCATTTACATTAGATATATCTCCTAATGCTATCCCTCCCCCTTACCCCTCCCCACAATAGGACCTGGTTGTGATATTCCCCTTCCTGTGTCCAAATGATCTCATTGTTCAATTCGCACCTATGAGTGAGAAAATGCGGTGTTTGGTTTTCTGTTCTTGTGATAGTTTGCTGAGGATGATGGTTTCCGGCTGCATCCATGGATGCATGGATATTTTATTTTTCTATTGCCTTGATTTATATGTAATTCCTCGTACACTGTAAATGTCACTAGGTAGAAATTTATTTCCATTCCATCTGCATTGTATTCAGCGCACTATTTGTATGCTGCTAACCAATTAGTGTTTGTTGAATGTACATAAAATTATATTTACAAAATTGCCTCTGTACATTAGGTTAAAGAGTTGAGCAAGTAAAATGTAAGTTTTTTTACCCATAACTTGTTTAATTAAAATTTGAAACACAGGATAGCCCTTTATATGCCTTTATATTACAAGAAAAACAACCATCCAAATATGACAGTTCAACAGATACCAGTCTTGAATTAGAAGAGTCATCAACCTTACTCTGAGTAATAAGGGCCCATATCATGTGAATAGTCTGTCTTGAAACCAGAGATGACAGATGAAATGGAAGTGCAATTAATACGATTAAACTCGTTCTCTGTGTCCTCTACACTTAAGAAACATTTTCCTCCTTTCCCAAGGTCTATCATTAACAAATGCTTAATGCTGCCGAACATGAGCTAAAAAGAACTGGTAAATTATTTGAAAATTTAGCAATTAGAAAACTAAGTAAGCTCAAAGCCATTTACCACCATCCCATTTAAACATGCATCAAGAAACATTTTCCACCTTATTCCAAGATTTTTCATTAAGAAATGGAGAGAATGTGGAGAAATAGGAACACTTTTACACTGTTGGTGGGACTATAAACTAGTTCAACCATTGTGGAAAAGTGTGGTGATTCCTCAAGGATCTAGAACTAGAAATACCATTTGACCCGGGCATCCCATTTCTGGGTATATACCCAAAGGATTATAAATCATGCTGCTATAAAGACACATGCACACGTATGTTTATTGTGGCACTATTCACAACAGCAAAGACTTGGAAGCAACCCAAATGTCCATCAGTGACAGACTGGATTAAGAAAATGTGGTACATATACACCATGGAATATTATGCAGCCATAAAAAAGGATGAGTCCGTGACCTTTGTAGGGACATGGATGCAGCTGGAAACTATCGTTCTCAGCAAACTATCGGAAGAACAGAAAACCAAACACTGCATGTTCTCACTCATAGGTGCGAATTGAACAATGAGATCATTTGGACACAGGAGGGGGAACATCACACACCGGGGCATATTGTGGGGAAGGGGGAGGGGGAAGGATAGCATTAGGAGATATACCTAATGTAAATGATCAGTTAATGGGCGCAGCATACCAACATGGCACTTGTTTACGTATGTAACAAACCTGCACACTGTGCACATGTATCCTAGAACTTAAAGTATAATTAAAAAATAAATTTTTAAAAAAGAAATGTTTAATGCTGCCAAACATGAGCTCAAAATAAATGGTAAATTATTTGAAAATTTAGCAATTGGTAAACTAAGTAATCTCAAAGCCATTTATAACCATCCCACTTAAACATGTGTCAGGTAGCTCCTAGGCTTTAGGGACTAATAAAAACAGATCCCCGGATGAGTTTTTCTGGTTGCTTAGCAAGTCATTAGAGGAAAAATGCAAGCTGGTAGAAGAATAGGTTCAATCGCCTCTTGTGTTCGGTGGACTTCCTGATGAGTTATACCAGGCTAGGACATTAGCACAGGTGATATCACGGATGCTAATCTTCTACAAGGTCGTGCCTCCAGGTTCAAACACTGCCCTACCTGGTAGCTCTGGCCCTTTTTGAGATAAATATTTTAAACCAGGAAAGATTTATAGGAAAATAACAGTCACAGGACAAAATAATTAGTCCCATTTAGCTTTTCTTCTGTTTCCTCCTCTTCCTCCAACTTCTACTCCATCCTCCTTCTCTTCTTTCTTATCCTACTTCTGCTCCTCTTCCTTTTTCTTCCTCATTTCAAAAGCATAACCCAACAGAGATTTTGTTTAACTGAGACTGAATACACAATGAGTTGAAGTGGAAAGAGCGAGATTAGAGATCAGGAGATTTTTAAGTGCCTGGAAAACCTCTATTGCCTCCCAACAGCACACAGAACTTCACCCTTCTTGAAAAAAACCATTAGATGGGAAATCATTCAGAATTTTAGAGGAGTCTGGTGAAGTCTCTCTCAGATTTCTAAACCATGTAGGCTGTTTATCAAAATCTTATACAGCCTCATATAAACCCTGTGATCTGAAAAAACACGTTATCTAAGACTCCAAAAAGGAAAGCCCCTTCATGTAGTTTTCTATATGTGATAGGGTTTCCAGAAGTAGATGGTCATCATTCAAACTGGTTCTGTGGAGGTGAGTCAGTGGTCAGATCTGAAGAAGTAAGGGTGATTTATGCATGTCCTCTCTACAGAGTCTATCTTAATGGATTATATAGATAGTAGTACAGATCACATGAATTATCACTCTGCTTAGGCTGTGTATAGTAGTAAAGTAAATGGCATTTGTGTGTGTGTGTGTGTGTGTGTGTGTGTGTGTATGTATGTGTATGTGTGTTTTCTCTGCCTCAAGCATCTACCAAAAAGGTGGTCAAGCTCTCAAGAATACATATAGTGCTGGTATTCTTTTCTTCCTTTATGACAACTTGACAACACACAACAGGAGTTCTCACTCCTCTAATCTGCAGTATTTCCTTTTTTTTTAAATTTTTAGGTGGAACATGTTACATCAAATTTATGTGCTTTTCTCTGTATCTCTGTCTCTTTCTCTCAGTTTAGAATAATTCATCTAGAAGGGCTCTTGAGAGTCATTGCCTGGGACACTGCAGTGTAACATTGTTTTATTTATTTTCCTAGGTTATCCACAATATCCTGCCATGAAAGTTTAAAATGTCTTTCCTGGGGGAGGATGATAATGATGTTTTCTGTCTGGTAACATAACAATGTATGGCCCAAACTTTTCAAAACATTTTCAAGTATGTCAGTCAATTAATTCAAATCAGTTATTTTCATCTTTCTCAAGGTTAAAGAGAATAAAATCATAGACCATAAATAAAAGCTATGGGTCCATAATTTTATAAATTTGTATGAAGTCTGAAGAACATCAAGAATATGTGAAATTTTCACAAAATAGAAGCACACAAGCTCCATCTAAGTTTTATGGGGTGACAACAATATAAATGTGAAATAGTCACTTCTTCCCTGGTGTGTGATAACTGGTAGTGAAGTCTTTAAGGACAATTTTATTTTTCCTTTATTGCATTTGGCTACCAGAACTTCAGGGGATTTGCTTCAATGGCAATGCTTCTGAAAACACAAGTTCATTGATTTGCTGTGTAATTGTTATCTGCAGGGAGATCTTCTAGCGGACTAAAGAATGGAGGAATAAGGATCTTAAGGAATGTACTGAATCTCACTTTTGTTTCTAGTCTATCCAAAAGAAGATGCAATAAGAAGGGAAATGCAAAGCATAGCTCGAGGGAGAAGTCAAGGTTAACACTAGAGACAGATGCTCACGCAACAAATATTACTGCAGAAAGCTGATGAGGCAAGAGGTCAAGATGCATTGTTTTAGAGGCAAGGTCTCAGATGCACATTTACTATGTATCAAATATATGCTAGAGTTATATTTCAAAATAAAAGTCTGACCAGGTCATTCGTCAGTTCAAAAAGTCATCACTGGCTTACCACTCTTCTTAGAAAAAAGTAAAACAATTTAACCTAGCACACAACATCACTGGCTATTTCTTATTGAATATTGATTTTTCTTATTGAAAACATGGTGAGAAATGTATTTAGGTTACCCCCAAATCTTAAATATATGGGATTTTCTCGACTTTTCACAATGATTAAGTTTAATTACACATCAATTATTTTTGATATCTATGATCCTAATCAAATAGTTGTCAATGGCCTTCTTTACACTAACTACGTTTGTAGATATTGAGTTTTAAAAGCAAAAAAAGTTTGAATGTTAAAGTTATATGCTTGACTATGGCCAAGTTCGTGGTGGAAATACCATGGATTTTAATTTAAATTTAAGTACTTTGTATTTAACTCCAAATAACAAAATCAAGAAATTACTCTGTGTCAGTCATCATATCAGAACAATTTAATAACTCATAATTACTACAGGTGCAAATTATCAGTGTGACTAATATATATATAGTTATATATAACATAACTAAATCTCTGTGGTCCTACTGTCGATAGCATCCTCTGAATTTTTGTTTCTAAATTCTCACCTAATTGAAATCAAATACCTTAAAGACTTCCCCGAGACCACTGTTTATGACTCACCAGTCCCAGAAGCTGATATCTGATACAGAACCCTGAGTATGTACAAGTAAAAGAGCCATGAAACATTTCAGAACTCAAATTGTTTGATCTTTCCTACTATTTTAGTAAGAATGCATGGAATTAGCAGACACTGTAGGTAAATTAGTGGGTCATCAATGTGAGGATCCCAATATTCCCAAACTAATTTTTGAGAACTGGCAAGTAGAAATTTAAAACTTTCTTTTTTTTACCACCAAATATCTATACCATTTAGGGAAGCTTTCCTTAGTCACAGAATGTTCAACTGACTGCTCATGAGAAAATACATTTATTTCATGAAACATTTTATATTTTTCCATTGGAAATAATGTCTTCATTCTCTGAATCACTATAATGTGTTTACATTTTAGGCTGCTTACCCATTTCTTTTCTGTGTTATAATTGCTTTTTTGCATGTTGTATCTCTTATGAATTTGAGCTTCTTAGGACAAATATCTTAAATAGTTGTTAGAATCTAAGTTCAATAATATACAGATGTTAAGTGCTAAAACATGCGTCATAAAGAATATTTAAAAAATAGCATTACCTCAAATCTTTCCATTCACACTCCTTGAAAGTAACTTGCAAGCTTTCCTACCTGTTCTCCCTAGAACAATGTCTCTTTATATTCAAGCAGACTTGCTACACTTGACCTCCTATAGGGACTATTACTTGAGCCAATCTGAGCAAACAGATTTGGGCTACATACCTTTATTTTGCCATCCATAGCATCTTGTGTTTATACCTCTATCAACACATATTTGTTAATATATTCTATAATTTGTTTATCCATTTCTCCCATGTAGTAGTATTCTATACCAACCCAAACAGCCACAGTTGTGTGCATGTAACACACCAATGAATACGCTGATCATTTTATACTTTTCTTTAACTAATTTGTCATTAGAAACATAAAGTTGGCATCTTCATTTGAGAACATTAAGAACAATGTCTTCTGAACACTTTCAAGCCTCTCTCATTTTCTACAACATACTGTGGCAATACACTTTTTTCTTTCTCCTTTCAGATTGAAGTGAGTCAGCCTTATAGTTAGAATGTCTTTGAAGCTAATCTTCAAACTCTGGGAATGTGCACACAGCCCTTTCCTTACTTGGGAATTCAAGTGCAAATGACATGAAAACAGTTACAGAAAATAAGGCAAAACCAAATCAAACACTATCATACAAGGACACCATCTAACATCCAAAATACATCAAAAACAGCAAGCAAGATATGCTGTGCTGGACGTCTGTATCCCTGAGCTGCATGGAGAGCAACAACCAACAGTTCTTCCTTCCTACACATTGACTCTTTTCTTAGTTTCATTTATTTTTAATTAAGGGGGAAAAAGCTTAAAGCAGGTGGTTTCTGTATGAATAAAAAAAAGACTTCTAACTCAAAAGAGAATTGTAAAACCCTGTCATTTCTCAGTGGCAATGCCAGAAAAAGCAGAGAAACAGAGACTGGTTTTTATCATAAACAATGCAATAGATGCAAGTTATATTTTCTCCCACTGCCTTGCCGAGTTTAATTATTTATCAAATAAGCTAGCAGGTGTAAAATGCACAGTTCCACTTATCATGTAAGAACCATGTGAAGAAAAGAAGCTTTGGTTAAAAAAAAAAAAAAAAAAGAATTTGAAGGAACCATGTCTTAGTCTGTTCAGGCTGCTGTAACAAAAAATATCATAAACTGTTTGACTTATAAATAACAGAAATTTATTTCTCATAGATCAGGAGGCTGGCAAGTACAAGTTGAGGGATGTTTAGTGTCTGGGCTTTCTCAAAGATGGTGCTATGTCCTCATAGGCTGGAAGGGACTATCTAGTTATCTGCAGCCTTTTTATAAGAGCACTCATCCTAATCATGAGTACTCAAATCTCATGACTCAATCACCTCCCCAAAGCCCTACATTCTAATACCACAGTCTTAGGGGTTAGGACTTCAACATTTGAATTTGGGTGAGGAAGACACAAACACTCAGGCCATAACAGAATATATAAGCTAATCTTTATATAAGTTAATGTAGTCTATGCTCACCAAGAGAAATCTGAGTATGGCTCAGAGTGAGAAGATCTAGAACTGTATTTGGTTGCAGAGTGAAAATTTTCTGACATAGTGCTCATGGATACAGGGTTTGGATTCACTGGACGAACTACATTCTAACATTTGCTACCTATGAATAAGTGACCAACATCTCTGAGCCTGTTTCCTTATCATCACAATAGGGATAAATAATGATTCTTACATTCCAAAATTTTTAAATCATTCAATAAGGTAAAGTATCCAAGACATTTAGTCTGGCAAATAGTTAGGCTTCCTTCATAAATAATAATATTTTAATGGAAGCTTATGACTCAAGTGATATTTTAAATCACTCTAAATATTACTGTAGAAAACAATGCATTATATCTTTAACAGTGTATGATATTTCATTCAACAGACTGTTCCACAAAATTCTTGTGCTTAGTTGTGATTAACACCACAATAATTGTAATCTATTCATGTTTTTGCTCATGTATAATAATCAACAAAATTTTATTTAGAATCTACTATCTTGTATCTGCCTAGAGAACAGAGGTAGGTAATGTGTGCACAATTCCTGTTTTTATGGAACTTACTGAAGAGGAGAAAAGCAGACCAGAGAGGGAGAAGGGAATGGAGAAGGAGAGGAAGGGAGGTGAGAGTAGCTGGTCAAACAGTAAATATATAGCCACAAAAATAATCGTTGAATTACAATTTTAGTAATTGCTATACAAATGATAAAATGTTGCCTAATTTCTTGTGGGACTGCAAAATGGTACAGATATTTCAGAAAACAGGCAGTTTCTAATAAACACACTATTACTATATAATCCAGCGAGTGTGTGCCTCGATGTATAGCAAATGAATTGACAACATGTTCACACAAAAACCTCCACAAGAATATTTATAACAGCCTTATTCACGATTGCCAAAACCTGGAAACAATCAATAAAAACTTCAGTAGGTTGAATGGATAATCCATGGTACATCTGGACAATGGAACATTATTCAGCCCTGACATATAATATAGTTATTTACCTTAAAAATAAATGGATATTACATTTAGTTATTTATCTTAAAAATAAATCCATAAGATATATGGCATGGAGGAAAGAACACTGATCTACCAGTCTGTAAGTATGGGCATTTAAAATTCTGTGCCCAACTCTCTAATGGGTTAACAATGTTATATTCCATATGGCCAAGCTTTTAATTCATCCACATGTTCATGCTATAAGTGAAGAAACTGAAGCTCAGAGAATTTTCCATATAATTGAAGTCTAAAATGTTAAGCCATTACTTTTTTGAGTCAATATATAACACTAAATATATTCTAGGTTTCTACCAAATACATTCTTCCACCAGTCACATTGAAGCAAAAATCTGATGCATAAAGATGAAAGGTGGGCATTCATTATCTTTAATATCTAAATAGGTCTATGAGGTGGTCATTATTTTACTATACTCAGTCTACCAATAAAAACTACTGTTGTAAGAATTTTTTATTTTTTTTTTGGAATCTCACACTGTCGCCCAGGCTAGAGCGCAGTGGCAAGATCTCGGGTCACTGCCAGCTCCAAATCCCTGGTTCAAGAAATTCTTGTGTATTGGCCACCCCAGTAGCTGGTATTGCAGATGGCCACTACCATGCCTGGATAGTTTTACATTTTTAGTAGATATGGGGTTTCATCATGATGGCCAGGCTGATCTCAGACTCCGATGACCTCAAGTGATTCACCCTCCTTGGCTCCCCAAAGTGCTGCAGTTACAGGCATGAGCCGCTGCGCCCAGCATGTTGTAAGACATTTAGATTGTACATCATAGTTGTGCCATGTCTATTATATAAAATGTAAGGCAATTTGTTATTTTAAATATTCTACTTCTGAAAATATTACATTTTTTCATTATACGTTATACTTATTTAATACAGAAAGCTTCCTCTTTTCATTAATATTTATGTTTTTATTCGTTTGTACCATTTTTTCCTCCAAAACCCTCACATAACCTTGCATTACAAAATACTATCACTGTGTTTCTTAGAAATGCTCAGAATACACATCCCTCCACCTTTTTCTTCCCCATAGCACTCATTGCTGCCCATAAACAAATTAACAAATAAATAAACACAATAATTTAGTGTCTTCCCCCCTGCCATCCTCTGCTTTTAGGTGGTAGATTTCATAAAAGCAAGGATCTTGGCTCTCTTTTACCAGAGCCTAATTGATTTGGGGAGAGGAAAATATATTTTTTTGTGTGTATTTTTTGTTGTTGTTGTTTGTGGTAAAACTTGTCCTGAGAAGCAGATGGAGCCTTATTTCTCATGGCTATTTTATATTTAGCATTCTCATTAGCAGTACTGAGCAAACCCTCAGGGCTGACTTCCACTATAGGGTGCAGATTGAGTTTCAGGGCTTTTAGCCTGAAATAATTCCTTCCTTAGGAGGAAGCCATTATCTTTTGTCCATTGAGAAATCTCTTCTAATGACTACTTTACTCAGGGTTCACCAATTGCTTTATTATTTTTTAGTATTACTACCAAATAAGTGTCCTAGCTAATGTTTTTATTTCCCTCATCATACAGTTTCCTGCATTTTGTACCCAATGCTGACTTCCTTATTATCCCACACATTATTTGTCTCTTCTATAAAGCTGAATGTTCTCTTTGGATAACAAACTGAAACTAATTGATTTTTATATCATTTTAAGGATCTGCAAACAATTGTGCTCAACATATATTAGAGCAAAGTGTCAAATTTTATCTGAATAAAAGAATTATTGATTTTTTTTTTTTTTAGTGCATTGCAAGAGGATGCAAGCCTGTCCTCTTTTCCTTAATTTGAATGTAAGACTAATGTATACATATTTCTTTATAAGTTTTCCAAATACATTGCTTCAGTGAGTATCCAAAGGATGTGTTTTGATTGATCTAAAGTACAAGTTACTTGAATTAAAATAAGGATAAATGTCAAAACCACAAAAATATCTATTTAAAAAGGAATTATGAGTTTTTCTAAAATTGCACCTTTGCTTCAATTCCTATTAAGAGATAATAATTATTTTTAATAGAGAAAGTCATCTCAAACACAGACAACACTTGGTAAATATTTGTTAATAAAATTGATGAGTTTATCTCATGAGAAAATAAAGACCAGAACCATAGACATACATCAAAATGTTTGTCTGTCTTGCTATACTGGTGTCTTCTGTGTTAGGTTTATTTGAAGATGACGTTTAAAAACTGAATACCACAAATAGGCTGTCCTTCTATAGAACTCAGAACCTTTTTTCTCAGAAAATAATTTCTCCATTTTTTCCTCAGTTTTAATACAAATACAGCTTCCACACTATATAAATATCTGTGTTTTAATTTAAGAACTGTAATTAACACTTTCATCGACTCTATCATTTACAAAACACAATAAGCCTGACCAATAGGCACTCATCGGTTAATGCATGGAGATCAATCTTGTTTGGCAGAATTTCATTTACTGAGGAAGAAATGAGCAGTTCTGATCAAATGAAAAAGAGAATGATCATTTTTCTTGAGTTTTTCAGCAAGTATAGGACATTCAAAAATTGTATTCTGTCATTTAAATTCTTTTACAGAACATTTGAATTTCAAAATGATGTAAGTACTTTAATCTTGTTTGGATTCACTTTTGTAATTGGATCTGCTAAAACGAATAATCTGCACTAATTATCGGCTTGTCAGAGATTGTCATAGCTTGAAACATTAAGAAAAGCCTGAGAGTTCAGACCTTTAATGTTATTTTCAAAAAATTAATTCTCAGAAATAAAGAAAAAAAAAACAAAACAAAACAGCTTCCCATCTCCCTATCCAGCAGGGACTATTTACCTCCCACATCACTCTTCATAATTAAACAAAAATAATTGTAGTAATATTAATCCTCTCTAATCCTGTAAATATGTAGCTGAACTAACATTTTTATATGATGACCTAATTAGTGAAACTTTTAAAGTAACTTAAATAAAAGTAACCTGGAAAAAATTTGCCGTTTTTCAGAAGATCTCTGAGAAGAAGAAAGCTGTTAGAGGGAAGTTCAGGTGAACATAAAAGATTGGATGTGAAAAGAATTGCCACAAATTGTTAGGGAAAAGGTTTATTGCTTTGAATTGTGCTTTGTTGTTTCATGTTCAATTAAAAGTTCAATACAAGCATATTTCAATTATTTGAATTACTTGAATGTTCTTTACAGATTGCGTGTGCTACCATATCAGCGGGAGTAATTAGAGTACACATGCAAGAAAATTTTTAATTTTTCCGTTTTTTACATGTTAATGGAGAATGTGATTGTGAGTCAAATTAATGACTTTTGAACAATCCCTTAAAGGCTTCTAGTGACTCTGAAAAACAGGACCACCATTCAAGTTGAGATACCTGAGAAGCCTAATTAGAACAATAAAATCCATTTTTTAAAAGACACATTGAATTACACGAATGAAAGAAAGTCCATTCATGTTTTCTTAATAAATATATTCATAGGTTCTTTCGTTCTCAAACAATCACAAAATTGTGGATTTTGGTCTGGCGCGTAATTTGGATGGCGTCATTCCCATCTACACAATAAGAGAAAAACTGAACAAACTAAAAATCAACTCTCCTTAGATTTTTAAGAAAATTGAAGTCATTTCCCATTAAAGGAAAACCTCTGCCCCCAAACAGCAGAGAGACAGTCAGGCAGGTACAAAGAATCATAGCTTACCAGAGCAGAAACTCAGAAGCAGAAACCTCTGCTGGAGCCAAAACCAGGGTAGAAAAACAAACTGTAATTGATAAAATGCTGGAGGCTCAGTGTGTACGAGCTTGAGAGTTAGTTAGAAACTACAAGGGACCCCACTCTTAGGGAACATCCCACACTGTAATGAACTTTACGTTCAAAAATATTACAAGGATCTCACAGTGAGGTTTGGAGAAAAATCCCCTCATGCTTCCAGTGTGGAGAGGAGAGGATAGCCATTTTGAAGACTCCCAGAGCATTCTGTTCCTCTTAACAAGGCTTGTCCTCAAGTGAAACTATTTTACCAGAGCCTAATTGGCCTGTGGGAAGGAACATACTCAACTCCAGCCTTCTGTAGCTTTTCTGTCTCACCTAAGGGAATGGGCCCCATTTGAAGGTCACAGCCATAGGCACAGGATCACCAAGACTGAGGCCTAATCACAGGACTATTAAAGGCTTACCCTCTCCTCATACCTTACTGCCACATCAACAGGGATCTTTTATAACAACAGGAGATTACAACTGAAAGAACTCCACACGTCACATTTCTTTAAAAAGAATTTTCTAATGAAACCAAAATACAACAGGCAAGATGAAAATAAAAATATAAGAGGAAATTTTAACCTCTCACACCTATGACTATAGCACAGGAAACACAGCCTGACTCCTAGCCAGATAAACATAAAATGTTATGCTATAGACCTATTTACTGAGTTCCTTTTACCCAACGTATCATGTCTTTAAATACAAAATTACAAGACATTCTAAAAACCAAAAAAATAGTTAGAAGAGACAGAGTAAGCATTGAAGTCAGACTCAGATATGGTGGGGAAACTAATTATCAGACTAGGAATTTCAAACAACTGTGACTAATATGCTACGAGCTCTAATAAAACAACTTTAACAATGATGACCAAAATCAAAACACATGTACAGATGCTCCTCGACTTAAGATAGAGTTACATTACAATAAACCATCATAAGTTGAAAATATTGTAAGTAGAAAATGCATTTAATACACTTAATATACTGAACTTCATAGTTTGGCCTAGCCTACTTTAACATGCTCAGAACACTTACATTAGCCAACAGCTTGGGCAAAATCATTCCACCCCATGACTATTTTATATTACAGCGTTGAATAGATCATGTAACTTACTGAATGCCATGCTAAAATTAGAAAGCAGAATGGTTGTAGGAATGTTCAAAATATTATTTCTGCTGAATGTATGTCACTCTCGTACAATCATAAACTTGAATAATTATAAATTAGTGACTGCCTGTACTGTGCTCTGTGCTCTTAGGAATACCACAATGTCCAGCATTATCTTCGTCCTTCAGGAGTTTACAGTGTTTCAGAGTTGACAGAGAAGTGAGCAAATGTTCTACCAGAATGTGATAACTGATGTAATGTTTAGTCTCTTCCCATCTACTCTAGTGCTAGAATGCTATGATTTACCCCTTGTACATTGTCAACTCTCTGCTATGGACACTACTTTCATGTTCACCTATACTCTACATACACACTTTATTTTTAGTATTAATGCAAATCAATTTACCTTTTGTCTAATTCATATAACTGCTTTATGTGCCATGGAATACTATGCAGCCACAAAAAAGGATGAGTTTGCGTCCTTTGTAGGGACATGGATGCAGCTGGAAACCATTATTCTTAGCAAACTATCACAAGAACAGAAAATCAAACACCGCATGTTCTCACTCATAGGTGGGAACTGAACAATGAGATCACTTGGACTCAGGAAGGGGAACATCACGCACTGGGGCCTATTATGGGGAAGGGGGGAGAAGGGAGGGATTGCATTGGGGAGTTATACATGATATAAATGATGAATTGATGGGTGCTGACGAGTTGATGGGTGCAGCACACCAACATGGCGTAAGTATACATATGTAACAAACTTGCACGTTATGCACATGTACCCTAGAACTTAAAGTATAATTAAAAAAAAAAAAAAAAAAAAAAAAAAAAAAGAAAATTTCCCCACCAGGAAAAAATATGAAATAATAGTTAATTTCTGATGCAGCCCCACTAAATACTCAAATCTAGAACTTAAATCACTGATTTCATTAAAGCACTCACACATGGCCCAATTTAAATGTCAACTTAAAAAAAAAAAAAAAAAAAAAAGACTCTCTCAAGTTTGATGTCTTCCTGTGAATGAAGTACCCATGAAGTTTCACATTTCCCCATGATTGTGATTTTTATTCTTTTATTATCCCATTTGCACTCAAGATTAGTGGAGCAGGGAAAAATAAACCTAAAAAAGCAATTTTCTAATGTTTTCATGTATTTTCCATACCTGTATCCATTTCAATATTCTATTTCAATATTTACAAATTTAACTTGCTACAAATATTTTATCAAATATTTTGAATATTTGATTTTCTGATACTTCAGCAGATTATTTTATTTTCTATTCCAAGTAATAATTTGCATGTGATTTTCAAAAGTATATTTCCTAGGAATATCTAATTTTGAGTAAATATATATGGCTATAGCATTGGCATGAATAACATTTCAATGTTAAAATTCTTTTTTCAATTAATTAATTAATTATTTATTTATTTTTTATTATACTTTAGGTTCTAGGGTACATGTGCATAATGTGCAGGTTTGTTACATATGTATACTTGTGCCATGTTGGTGTGCTGCACCCATCAACTCGTCAGCACCCATCAATTCATCATTTATATCATGTATAACTCTCAATGCAATCCCTCCCCCCTCCACCCTCCCCATGATAGGCCCCAGTGTGTGATGTTCCCCTTCCCAAGTCCAAGTGATCTCATTGTTCAGTTCCCACCTATGTGTGAGAACATGTGGTGTTTGGTTTTCTGTTCTTGTGATAGTTTGCTAAGAATGATGATTTCCAGCTGCATCCATGTCCCTACAAAGGATGCAAACTCATCCTTTTTTATGGCTGCATAGTATTCCATGGTGTATATGTGCCACATTTTCTTAATCCAGTCTGTCACAGATGGATATTTGGGTTGATTCCAAGTCTTTGCTATTGTGAATAGTGCCACCATAAACATATGTGTGCATGTGTCTTTATAGTAGCATGATTTATAATCCTTTGGGTATATACCCAGTAGTGGGATGGCTGGGTCATATGGTACATCTAGTTCTAGATCCTTGAGGAATGGCCATACTGTTTTCCATAATGGTTGAACTAGTTTATAGCCCCACCAACAGTGTAAAAGTGTTCCTATTTCTCCACATCCTCTCCAACACCTGTTGTTTCCTGACTTTTTAATGATTGCCATTCTAACTGGTGTGAGATGGTATCTCATTGTGGTTTTGATTTGCATTTCTCTGATGGCCAGTGATGATGAGCATTTTTTCATGTGTCTGTTGGCTGTATGAATGTCTTCTTTTGAGAAATGTCTGTTCATATCCTTTCCCCACTTTTTGATGGGGTTGTTTGTTTTTTTCTTGTATATTTGTTTGAGTTCTTTGTAGATTCTGGATATTAGCCCTTTGTCAGAGGAGTAGATTGCAAACATTTTCTCCCATTCTGTAGGTGGCCTGTTCACTCTGATGGTAGTTTCTTTTGCTGTGCAAAAGCTCTTTAGTTTAATTAGATCCCATTTGTCAATTTTGGCTTTTGCTGCCATTGCTTTTGGTGTTTTAGACATGAAGTCCTTGCCCATGCCTATTTCCTGAATGGTACTACCTAGGTTTTCTTCTAGGGTTTTTATGGTATTAGGTCTAACATTTAAGTCTCTAATCCATCTTGAATTAATCTTCGTATAAGGAGTAAGAAAAGGATCCAGTTTCAGCTTTCGACTTATGGCTAGCCAATTTTCCCAGCACCATTTATTAAATAGGGAATCCTTTCCCCATTTCTTGTGTCTCTCAGGTTTGTCAAAGATCAGATGGCTGTAGATGTGTGGTATTATTTCTGAGGACTCTGTTCTGTTCCATTGGTCTATATCTCTGTTTTGGTACCAGTACCATGCTGTTTTGGTTACTGTAGCCTTGTAGTATAGTTTGAAGTCAGGTAGCGTGACGCCTCCAGCTTTTCCTTTTGACTTAGGATTGTCTTGGCAATGCGGGCTCTTTTTTGGTTCCATATGAACTTTAAAGCAGTTTTTTTTCCAATTCTGTGAAGAAACTCATTGGTAGCTTGATGGGGATGGCATTGAATCTATAAATAACCTTAGGCAGTATGGCCATTTTCACGATATTGATTCTTCCTATCCATGAGCATGGTATGTTCTTCCATTTGTTTGTGTCCTCTTTTATTTCACTGAGCAGTGGTTTGTAGTTCTCCTTGAAGAGGTCCTTTACATCCCTTGTAAGTTGGATTCCTAGGTATTTTATTCTCTTTGAAGCAATTGTGAATGGAAGTTCATTCCTGATTTGGCTCTCTGCTTGTCTGTTACTGGTGTATAAGAATGCTTGTGATTTTTGCACATTAATTTTGTATCCTGAGACTTTGCTGAAGTTGCTTATCAGCTTAATGAGATTTTGGGCTGAGACAATGGGGTTTTCTAAATATACAATCACGTCATCTGCAAACAGGGACAATTTGACTTCTTCTTTTCCTAACTGAATACCCTTGATTTCTTTCTCTTGCCTGATTGTCCTAGCCAGAACTTCCAACACTATGTTAAATAGGAGTGGTGAGAGAGGGCATCCCTGTCTTGTGCCAGTTTTTAAAGGGAATTTGTCCAGTTTTTGCCCATTCAGTATGATATTGGCTGTGTGTTTGTCATAAATAGCTCTTATTATTTTGAGGTACGTTCCATCAATACCGAATTTATTGAGAGTTTTTAGCATGAAGGGCTGTTGACTTTTGTCAAAAGCCTTTTCTGCATCTATTGAGATAATCATGTGATTCTTGTCTTTGGTTCTGTTTATATGCTGGATTATGTTTATTGATTTGCAAATGTTGAACCAGCCTTGCATCCCAGGGATGAAGCCCACTTGATCGTGGTGGATAAGCTTTTTGATGTGCTGCTGAATCTGGTTTGCCAGTATTTTATTGAGGATATTTGCATCAATGTTCATCAGGGATATTGGTCTAAAATTCTCTTTTTTTGTTGTGTCTCTGCCAGGCTTTGGTATCAGGATGATGTTGGCCTCATAAAATGAGTTAGGGAGGATTCCCTCTTTCTCTATTGATTGGAATAGTTTCAGAAGGAATGGTACCAGCTCCTCCTTGTACCTCTGGTAGAATTCAGCTGTGAATCCGTCTGGTCCTGGACTTTTTTTGGTTGGTAGGCTATTAATTATTGCCTCAATTTCAGAGCCTGCTATTGGTCTATTCAGGGATTCAACTTCTTCCTGGTTTAGTCTTGGAAGAGTGTAAGTGTCCACGGAATTATCCATTTCTTCTAGATTTTCTAGTTGATTTGCGTAGAGGTGTTTATAGTATTCTCTGATGGTAGTTTGTATTTCTGTGGGGTCGGTGGTGATATCCCCTTTATCATTTTTTATTGCGTCTATTTGATTCCTCTCTCTTTTCTTCTTTATTATTCTTGCTAGCAGTCTGTCAATTTTGTTGATCTTTTCAAAAAACCAACTCCTGGATTCATTGATTTTTTGGAGGGTTTTTTTGTGTCTCTATCTCCTTCAGTTCTGCTCTGATCTTAGTTATTTCTTGCCTTCTGCTAGCTTTTGAATGTGTTTGCTCTTGCCACTCTAGTTCTTTTAATTGTGATGTTAGAGTGTCAATTTTAGATCTTTCCAGCTTTCTCTCAGTGGGCATTTAGTGCTATAAATTTCCCTCTACACACTGCTTTAAATGTGTCCCAGAGATTCTGGTATATTGTATCTTTGTTCTCATTGGTTTCAAAGAACATCTTTATTTCTGCCTTCATTTTGTTATGTACCCAGTAGTCATTCAGGAGCAGGTTGTTCAGTTTCCTTGTAGTTGAGTGGTTTTGAGTGAGTTTCTTAGTCCTGGGTTCTAGTTTGATTGCACTGTGGTCTGAGAGACAGTTTGTTATAATTTCTGTTCTTTTACATTTGCTGAGGAGTGCTGTACTTCCAATTATGTGGTCAATTTAGGAATAAGTGCGATGTGGTGCTGAGAAGAATGTATATTCTGTTGATTTGGGGTGGAGAGTTCTATAGATGTCTATTAGGTCCGCTTGGTGCAGAGATGAGTTCAATTCCTGGATATCCTTGTTAACTCTCTGTCTCGTTGATCTGTGTAATGTTGACAGTGGAGTGTTGAAGTCTCCCATTATTATTGTATGGGAGTCTAAGTCTCTTCGTAAGTCTCTAAGGACTTGCTTTATGAATCTGGGTGCTGCTGTATTGAGTGCATATATATTTAGGAGAGTTAGCTCTTCCTGTTGAATTGATCCCTTTACCATTATGTAATGGCCTTCTTTGTCTCTTTTGATCTTTGATGGTTTAAAGTCTGTTTTATCAGAGACTAGGATTGCAACCCCTGCTTTTTTTTTGTTCTCCATTTGCTTGGTAGATCTTCCTCCATCCCTTTATTTTGAGCCTACGTTTGTCTCTGCATGTGAGATGGGTCTCCTGAATACAGCAGACTGATCGGTCTTGACTCTTTATCCAGTTTGCTAGTCTGTGTCTTTTAATTGGAGCATTTTTTTTCTTTTTGAGACAGAGTCTTGCTCTGCCACCCAGGCTGGAGTGCAGTGGCTGGATCTCAGCTCACTGCAAGCTCCACTTCCCGGGTTTATGCCATTCTCCTGCCTCAGCCTCCGGAGTGGCTGAGACTACAGGCGCCCGCCTCGTCGCCCGGCTAGTTTTTTGTGTTTTTAAGTAGAGACAGGGTTTCAGCGTATTAGCCAGGATGGTCTCGATCTCCTGACCTCGTTATCCGCCCGTCTTGGCCTTCCAAAGGGCTGGGATTACAGGCTTGAGCCACTGCGCCCGGCCCCCTTAATTGGAGCATTTAGTCCATTTACATTTAAGGTTAATATTGTTATGTGTGAACTTGATCCTGCCATTATGATATTAACTGGTTATTTTGCTTGTTAGTTGATGCGGTTTCTTCCTAGCCTCAATGGTCTTTACATTTTGCCATGTTTTTGCAATGGCTGGTACCGGTTGTTCCTTTCCATGTTTAGTGCTTCCTTCACGGTCTCTTGTAAGTTAGGCCTGGTGGTGACAAAATCTCTAAGCATTTGCTTATCTGTAAAGGATTTTATTTCTCCTTCACTGATGAAACTTAGTTTGGCTAGATATGAAATTCTGGGTTTAAAATTCTTTTCTTTAAGAACATCGAATATTGGCCCCCACTCTCTTCTGGCTTGTAGAGTTTCTGCCGAGACATCTGCTGTTAGTCTGATGGGCTTCCCTTTGTGGGTAACCCAACCTTTCTCTCTGTCTGCCCTTAAGATTTTTTCCTTCATTTCAACTTTGGTGAATCTGGCAATTATGTGTCTTGGAGTTGCTCTTCTCGAGGAGTATCTTTGTGGTGTTCTCTGTATTTCCTGAATTTGAATGTTGGCCTGCCCTACTAGGTTGGGGAAGTTCTCCTGGATGATATCCTGAAGAGTGTTTTCCAACTTGGTTCCATTTTCCCCCTCACTTTCAGGCACCCCAGTCAGACGTAGATTTGGTCTTTTTACATAATCCCATACTTCTTGCAGGCTTTGTTCATTTCTTCTTCTTATTTTTTCTTTTGGTTTGTCTTCTGTCTTCATTTCATTCATTTGATCCTCAATCGCTGATACTCTTTCTTCCAGTTGATCGAGTTGGTTACTGAAGCTTGTGCATTTGTCACGTATTTCTCGTGTCATGGTTTTCATCTCTGTGATTTCGTTTATGACCTTCTCTGCATTAATTATTCTAGCTGTCAATTCTTCCACTCTTTTTTCAAGATTTTTAGTTTCTTTGCACTGGGTACATAATTCCTCCTTTAGCTCTGAGAAGTTTGATGGACTGAAGCCTTCTTCTCTCATCTCATCAAAGTCATTATCTGACCAGCTTTGATCCGTTGCTGGTGATGGGCTGCGCTCCTTTGCAGGGGGAGATGCGCTCTTGTTTCTTGAATTTCTAGCTTTTCTGCCCTGCTTTTTCCCCATCTTTGTGGTTTTATCTGTCTCTGGTCTTTGGTGATGGTGACGTACTGATGGGGTTTTGGTATAGGTGTCCTTCCTGTTTGATAGTTTTCCTTCTAATAGTCAGGACCCTCAGCTGTAGGTCTTTTGGAGATTGCTTGAGGTCCACTCCAGACCCTGTTTGCCTGGGTATCAGCAGCAGAGGTTGCAGAAGATAGAATATTGCTGAACAGCGAGTGTACCTGTCTGATTCTTACTTTGGAAGCTTCCTCTCAGGAGTGTACTCCACCCTGTGAGGTGTGGTGTGTTAGACTGCCCCTAGTGGGGGATGTCTCCCAGTGAGGCTACTCAGGGGTCAAGGACCCACTTGAGGCAGGCAGTCTGTCCCTTCTCAGATCTCAACCTCCGTGTTGGGAGATCCACTGCTCTCTTCAAAGCTGTCAGACAGAGTCGTTTGTGTCTGCAGAGGTTCTGCTGCTTTTTTGTTGTTGTTGTTTAGCTGTGCCCTGTCCCCAGAAGTGGAGTCTACAGAGACAGGCAGGTTTCCTTGAGCTGCTGTGAGCTCCACCCAGTTTGAGCTTCCCAGCAGCTTTGTTTACCTACTTAAGCCTCAGCAATGGCAGGCGCCACTCCCCCAGCCTCGCTGCTGCCTTGCGGTTAGATCGCAGACTGCTGTGTTAGCAATGAGGGAGGCTCCGTGGCCGTGGGACCCTCCCGGCCAGGTGTGGGATATATTCTCCTGGTGTGCCCGTTTGCTTCAAGTGCAGTATTGGGGTGGGAGTTACCCAATTTTCCAGGTGTTGTGTGTCTCAGTTCCCCTGGCTAGGAAAAGGGATTCCCTTTCCCCTTGTGCTTCCCAGGTGAGGCGATCCCTTGCCCTGCTTCAGCTCTCGCTGGTCGGGCTGCAGCAGCTGACCAGCACCGATTGTCTGGCACTCCGTAGTGAGATGACCCCAGTACCTCAGTTGAAAATGCAGAAATCACTGGTTTTCTGTGTCACACGCGCTGGGAGTTGGAGACTGGAGCTGTTCCTATTCGGCCATCTTGCTCCACCCCCTCACAAAATTCTTTTTCAATAAACTAAATTTCCCCTATCTTTAGCTACTCATTTTAAAGTGTAACTAATGCATTAGCAAAAGTTGAATCTCACTTATCTCATTGTAGCATTTCACACAAAAATTATCTCTTGCTATGATAAATTTTTAAATTTTGTTTCAGCTTTCAAGTACTTAGAGAATGGTTGCAAAACTATCCATTTGAAATTAATTTAGTAAATGCCTTACTAAAATGTAAATGTATTATGTCTATAACATTTTCTCCTATTTAGTAGACATGTGGTCTTACAAAACTATGTTTTATCAAGATATTTATATTTCTAACATATACTAATGTATTTATACTTCAGCTTTGATTTTTTTCTTAAAGCAAAAGCTCAAATATTAATAGATTCATATTTCACATGTGAAAGAACATATACCAGGAGATTATTTCAGGAAATTTTGGAGATATTTGGTAGTAAGTTATTTGTGTTTATGAAAACATATATATAAAATAAGCATTGATTTTCTAAGTTATTTAGATTTCTACGTATCTTCCACCAGGCTGTACTGGTGGAAGATATAGCTAAATAAAAGACACATCTCAGTATTTTGCTCTTTATACTGACTCTTTGAGGAAAGCATTATTGGTATAATCTGAGGTGTCAGAAAAAAAACTTCTTGGTACCAACTAACTTCCAATTTAAGTATCAAAGCATCTGAAATTTTTCTCCAAAGATCTATTGCTTTGGGAGCAGTGAGAAAAAATCTTTTTCCTAGGGCAAATCCAAAATTAGAAAATTCTCAGAGAAAGGAAGATTTCTGTTTGAGCTCATTCATATCCCTAAAAAACTTATGAGCCCTGGGTACATCTTTTAAGAGGGAACAGCGTTGGATTAAGCCCAGGTCCTTCCACAACTGATTTTTCAAATTCTTGTGTTTGGTGACAGTTATTGATTATTTTATTTCTGTGTAATTCCTTAACCTCGTCTAGAGACTCTTGGTTCCAGTTTTTCCTTTCTGATCTTTCACTTCTGAGAAGGAGTTTGTAGCTCCATTCATACTTCCCTTCACACTTGTTCATCTTTTATATACACTGGCCAGATGCTTGAAGTATGATTCTTTATTCTTGAACTGGGTCACCTGACTATATTCCCTCTCTAATTATTTAGCCTTAATCTCAGTGAAGGCTGGTCTAATAATGATATTTATAAATACACATTTAAAAATTCTGATAACACAGTCTTACCAATCGTTGTTTTTTTCACTATATTCATGGGCTGCGGTCAGTTTTAATAAAAGACTGTGGTCAAAAGCTATTTTTTAATAGAGACATTTTTACCAAGGAAAGTCATTTCTAGCGCTAATGGAGTTCAGGCCAGTTCAAACTTGCTGAGGAAGCAGATTCGTCCTCCTTGGACATACAATATGCTGAGCCCAACCCTGGAAGTAGTACTATGTCCTTGGGCAAAATAAAAGTTCTGTCAAGACCCTGACAGTATTAAGTAATTCCTCCACTGGCATCCTCTTTCCAAATGCATTAAGACATTAAAGGCCAATACATTAAGTCACTTGCACCTTGGTGTGGATCAATTTATCAGAATGTTTTTCTCCTGAAAGAAAGGACTGAGGGTGCAAGTGATGCATGGACAAGAAGGGAACGAGGAATGCTGAGAAGACTGTAGCATGTACAGACAGAGAAGGAGAGATGCACTGAAGATTAACTACTCCAACCTTATTTTCCACCATGTAATTTTCTATTGTTTACTGCATATCAAAGAGAATAAAAAATTATTACAACCACAACCACCAATAATCTTTACCATAAATCCAGGTGTGCATAAACATGTCGAGCCAGGTTCATTCTCCATGCACAGTTGATGAACACATGAGTTGGGAATGCACTCAAGTTCCTTCTCACAGTGGTGTCCAGACCATCCTGTTCAACAAAATTACAAAGCAGATATGCAATTTTTAATGATAATAAAAACAGTTTTGCTAATAGCTTATATTTATTAGCTTTTATTATTTGTTATGCTAGACATTTTGTACAGATCACCTCAGCGTATCTTCATAATCAGTTTATCAGGTAGCTATTATTCTATCTATATTTAGTTCATGAGAAAATTAAACTCAGAGAAAATAAATAATTTGCTCTAAAATCACACAGTTAAGTATAAATGAAAGTGAGTACATGTATGATATGTCTCAGTGCTTTTCCGTGGTGCCATTCAGTATTGCATATTCAAATGTCTTTACTTATTTTACTTCGGAATAAATACCTGGAAAGCAATAGAATAAAGTTACTTCATAATTCCCTTAATATGAATCTTAAATTCAGAGGAAAGCAACTACTATAGACATCTAGATATACGATTTTTTTTAATACCTGTAGTATTACAGTTAGTGTTTTACACTTAGTATTTGTTATACTGTGGTTCTATAGAATATAAGTATTGTGTCTATGTACCTTTGGCCATTGGCTATAAGAATTCTCATTAAACATGACAATCTAAAATTTTCCATACCAAAACATAGTTTGATTGTATGTATTTTGTTTGGCTTTTGCTAGTCAAACATTTCATTATTTCCATCATCAACCTATCAATCAACATTGCTAAGTACCCCATAAGCTGATATCTTAGCTATGATTTCCTGGGTACATATTAGGAACATTTTTTGAAACCATTGATTCTTTCCTATCAGATAATTACTTCTAATGAATCTTAAGATGCCTAACATGCTAGCCACAACACCATGTTAACCTAAGCATACCGTTCTACCTAGGGACAACAGGTCTTTACGGGCAGCTCTCACTGCTCACTGACTATGCTTACTCTAATTACAACTTTTTGACTTTTCTTTATTTTTCTATGTATTGTTCAATAGCATTTAATCTGAACCCTGGCTATTGGGAAACGTAAAATTTAATTATTGTTCATACTTTGGAAGATATTCTGATTGTTATTCCCTGATAAATTGCAACAAAACAATTAAATACATATTTTGAGGTACTTAGAAATAATTTATTGAAACACTGCGTTATAAGAAAAAAATAAGGCCTGAGTCTAAAAGACATGGCAATGTCCACATCAAACTTAAAAATAGCTGCCAAGAGACTAAATTTATCAAATCCTCATCCAAGACTCTTTCCACTTTGCAATGCTCTTTCATGTGCTGAGCTGATTCTGCAGGGATCTCTACTAAGGAGGCTATAAAAGGTGATATGGAAAAAATCATCTTTGCAAGGTTTATAAAAAGCCAGTATGACTAGTCATTCACATAGTGGAGTCTCACACACATATTATTGAGCATAAAAATATATTGCATAAAAATACACCCTGATAACTGCTCTTATAAAATTCAAATGCGTATGAAACTTAATAGCATTGCTTAGAGATGCATACATATGTAATAAAACTCTAAGGAATACTAAAGGAATGTTGAATATAAAAATTCAGAACAGTTACTTCAGGGAGTGGGATATTCCTGGAGGGATATAGAGGTGGCAAGAATTATTGCTAATATTCTATTTCTCAGAACACATGCAGTTATATACATTTATTACAGTGTATTTTATATTTTTTATATATTGTATCCTCTTCTGATTGAATATTTCTAAATATATTTTACGCAATTAAAATGACATAGTTTTCCTTTGCTTCTTATACTGTGAAAAACATGACAAAGCTTTACACCATAAGATGGAAAGTATAAAAGAAAAATTGCACTGGACAAGTTATACAGACAAGGAAGACTTCATTCAAGAGTACTGCAATAGGAGACAGAGATTTTTACAATAGAGTAGAGACCTTGTACTCAACCCCACTGAAATAAACGGGAGCAGGAACATTTTTAAAGGCCCGGTGAGCTAACGGAAAAGTACTGGGGGGATGTTTGGGTGGGTGGGAATTTGGTCAATTTCAATAGGTCACCTGTACTTGCTAACTGTCTCTTACTGAAGTTAGGCTTCTACTCTCCCGAAGAGACTGGGAAATAGGGGCACTATTTGTCTCCTTCCAGGGTTACATTTTGTTTTGATTTGCCTTTCATTGTTGTTGTTTTTGCTGTTTTGTTTTGTTTTTGAGACAGGGTCTCGCCCTAGTGCCCAGGTTAGAGTGCAGTGGTGTGATCACAAGTCACTGCAGCCTCAACCTCCTAGGTTCAAGCAATCCTCTCACCTTAGCCTCCGGAGTACAGGGTTACATTTTGAAGGAATGACTCCCAGGTCCTTGGGAAACAGCCTGGGAGAAGATTTACATCTCAAAGGGACAGAGAAATAATTTACAAGTTTTCTAAAGTAAATGCTCTACAAAAAGGGAGATCAGGACTAATAGTCAGGAAGAAGTCTATCTAAAGCCTAGTCAAACTGAGCAAGATGTTAAGTCTGTCTTGATCAAAGACAACAAACAAGGATAGAAAATAAGTTAGTTAACATTCATTACAAGAAACAGAAATCACTCTAGTTATTTAAGCAAAAAGGATCTGAAGAATGGAATTAGATGCTTACGAAATTGTCAGAAGGAAGGAAAGCTGTAGGAGTAACACCAAGAACCACAGATATGATTTTCTGAGAGATGTCCCCTCAGTCAGGATCAGGAAGATGAGAAATAGAAAAGCACTATTAAAATTTTTGAGTTCTAATTCAAATAACCCATTGTGCTAATCCAAGGAAAGTTGATTACCAGGGAGCTGCCATTTCAATGCACCTATGCATTGAAATAGTGACTCTACAGTGGGATCTGCTGCAAAGAACCACATAGCTCCATGACATTTTTTGCCAGAAGGATATGGTAAGACACCCAGAAATGGTCTCCATCAGAGCCTCCAGATTTAAGGTATGTTTCTTATTGGCGGAACTCAATTATATTTGCAACTCCAGTTTTGAGGGAGTCTGGAAATTGTAGTTTTTAATACTCTTGCCTCCGCAGTACAGGAAACCACACTACACGGGAATGGATGGTGAGTGTCAAAGGTACCCATTAGTATGAAGAAACAGGTAAAATGAATAGGTGCTTATACTGGTGTGGGACAGGGTAGTGTAAGAAATGAGACCAGAATAAGAAAATATAGATCAGGCAAATAAATATTTATTGAATAAGATATTTTTTAATGATCAGAAACAATATATATTTTCTTTTGAGTCTTATGTAGGTTTTATGTTCATTCTTAATGAGGTAAACAAACATTCAGAAAATAGTTTAGTAACTGAAAACAAAAACTAAAAATTGTCATTAGTAATCTAGGAAAAGCATTCAAATTATTATGGTGTCAAATTCGTAGTATTAACCTAATGTCTGACACATAATATAAGTAAGTGTGTAAGGAATAAATGATTGAAAATAATTGTGGTGCAAAATAAAGACAACTTTAGATGACATATTGTAATAAAATTAGAGTAAATTTTTAATTTTTGTTTTTTTTGTAGAGACAGTCTTGCTCTGTCACCCAGGCTGGAGTATAGTGGCATGATCACAGCTCACTGCAACCTTAAACTCCTGGGTTCAAAGGAGCCAATCCACCCAGCCTAAAGCTAGAATGATCTTAAATTGAAGACTAAACCAAATCTTTAAATACATTGATATATTCAGCTAGAAATATTGACCAGTTTGAAAATTACTAGTCTATAACATAACAGTTATAATAGTTTGAGTTTATGAATGAAAATAAATGTCATTACTTCTAAGATTTATATATCTTATTTTCATTTCATTTTCCCTCTCAGACCATAGTGATTTGTATCTGATCTTATGAATATAAAATAAAAATAAACCTAAACCTAAAATAATTTTGTCTTACTAGTTAATATATTATTTAGAAATTGGATACATAAAATTATTTTCTCTTCTTAGTCTAACTCTAGAATATGTAAAAAAAATTTACATGTACATCTTCATGAAAATACAATAGTATACACTCTTTTATCTCATAATAAGGATTTCTTTACTTTTCACGGATCTTGATTAAAAAGAAAGATTATTCTGTATCTCTTCTGTTCTAAATGCAGCTGCCTCATCACTGACAATAATTGTGGCGACTGGAAGCAGATATTACCTATGTTTGTTTCTCTGTTTTCTTGCCCCAAGGAGAGTGCGGCATTTCTGCTACAAAATGAACAATACCACTTGAAGAGCAAAATATGCATTTGAAATTTGCATCACCAGCAATATAAACCCCATTGCACCCCTGCTGGGTATAAAAAGTATCTGGCCACAGTGACTGTCCCAGGGATAGAGAACAACTCTGAGTGAATTTGCGATACACAAATCGTTCCCTATCGCTTTCAATTTGCTCCTCATGGGATAGCTCTGATATCACTTACTGGGTGTTATACATGGTACTATTTTGGCTAAAAACACACTAAGTGTGTTTCTGTTTCTATAAAAAACATCTGAATAGCTGTATTGATACTTCATTGGAAATGAGATCAAACACCCATTTAATTCCCTGTATAGGTACAGGATGAACTCTGTGATTAGGACTGTCCTAAATGATGTGCAGGTTGTTTCTTGCACAAAGAACTCATGCAGAGAGGATGAGTGAGGTCTGAAATCTAACCTGTACTCCACTTGTCAAGTATTATACCCTGCTGGCTTGGAGGAAGGGGCATATTTATATAATTTTTCTGCCTAGAGATGGTGGAGGGCTTTACGCTTACCATGGCCCTGTCAGTGACTGGACAATATTAGCCATCACAAATGAACTGTACTTTTTCAGTATGTGCTAAACACTCCCCAAGGACAGATTATGATACAAACTCTCTACTAGGATTTGCTGGTACAAAAATAAACGACATTTACAATGTCTTCTAATCCACTTATATCCAGTTTAAATTTCAGTGTGTTTTGCAGAATGTCTGGTGGGGAAAACACTATTTAGTTTTTCAAACTGTGTTCTGTTCAGAATACTGCAGGATTCATGCAGCTCTGTTTGTACTAAAATGAAGAGGGAAGAGAGAAAAGAGATAAAACCTTTCACCATAGAGGAGGAGTTATCCAGGGTTACAACCATGGAGTTGTTTTTAGATGAAGACAAGAGTATTTTGATAATTAGCAACATAATATGAACATAAGAAAGATTTCCACAACTGAAGAAAATGGCAATGATTTATAGTATTTAATCAATTCAAAGACAGAGGAATACTTAGTGTAGTTTTCTACCTGGAGCTGTGTAAGATAAGGATAATGGCATGACTGAGATCAAAGCCTAGGAAAGAATTAATCAGAATTATTTAAGGCTTTTTAAAAATGAATGACATAGAAAAGTGGACATGTGCAAATGAAACAAATGAGTCTTTGTGTTTTTCTATGGCATTTAGGAGAAAGCAAATTGCTGTGAACTACTCAGAAGAGTGAAAAGTTTCATATTTTTCAAATGGAATATTTTAGAGAGAAAAATCAAACAGATTTGGGTAGGAGACTTCCTGAGAATTCACACAGTGTTTAGAATTGTTAACATCTAGACTAAGCTGAACCACACTGATGGATTTTATTCGGGAAGGCCTTTGTTTTCTAATGATCGGTCAATTCAATTTTTTTACTGTAGTAAGCACATTTAACATGAGCTCTCACCATTTGACATGTTTATCTGTACAATACATTACTATAAACTATAGACATGATATTGTACAGATCTCTAGAATGTATTCATCTTGAATAACTGAAACTTTATGGGGAGTTTCTCTTCATCAAGATAACATTTTGGGGGAATATGAGAGATGATGAATGCACAAGTGTCAGTGCAGACTTCTTAGGTGTGAATCTTAGCTTTGCTCCTAACATATTATGGGACATTACCCAGTGGTTCTGGGACTCTGTTTCCTTATTAGAAAAATTAGATAGGTAAAATGAGATGCCCTTTTCTCAATGTTATGAAAACTTAACTAGTTAATACATCTAAAATAACATGGTGTCTATGCAGTAATATTGATATTATTATTATTTCCTAAGCACATACATGCCAAAGAACTCACACATTTGATCTTTGAAATATAAAATTCATATACAGGAGAAAGAAGTGCTCAAAAAAGGTAGAATTTTCAATAAAAATTATAGAGAAAAAATTAGTATTCTCTCAAAATCAGTTCCTTTTGGGGGTAAAGAGTTAATTACAAAGAGACAGCACGAGAAAATTTTAGAGGATAGTTGTTAACTGCCTTACTGTGAGGGTGGTTACACAACTTTATGCATTTGCCAAAGCTATAAGATTGTACACAAGATAGTTAGGTTTACTGTGGTAATGAAAACACCCTGAAACCATGGCAAACTATGCCCATTAAGAAAATGAGAAAGGGATGAAGAGTAATCTGCAGGAACAAGAGTATTCCTTAAATAACTTTAAAGGGAGGATGGATTGGCATGATTAAGAGCTATGGCTGGAGCAGAGACAGGAGTGTTGGGGATGTGTCAATAGCATTTTCAAAAAATTTGTTTTTTTCATGTGTCGCTTAGTTTTCGTTCCCATAACTAAGTTGGGAAGAGTGTAATTCTTAAGTCAAAGGTATCAGCAGATTTTGAATAATGCCTAACAGCACAGGTGGATATCATTTTGAGATCTTCTGCTTCCCAATAGGGATCTGAAAAGCAGCCTGAATGATTCAACAGCTTAAAAATGTCCTCATGCTTCCAAATGAATCCAGAGTAGTGGAATCAACCTACAGCATCAAAACTAATCTAGCACCTGTAAGACATTCATTAACATGAAACAGAAAATGAATCTAGTGGTTATAAGATACCTATTGTTATGATAAACAAAATTTATATGGGTATCTTATTTCTTAACTGTTTTTGTAGAATTTTTTATTGTTTATGCTAGCTACCATAGAGTATTAAGTGTTTGTGGGCACAATAAAGATATTTTTTTGCTTGAAAGAGGCAAAATGTTTGAAATGGTATTCATTTCTTATATAAGAAAACTGTAATTTCATTCTACTTATTTAACCTACAAGAGTTCCAGTTTTATGCACAGGTGGTTATTTTAAAAGGGAAGTGCAAAGTTCTCCAGATGTTCTATGTGACCAAATAAAACCTAGTACTAGTAATGAATGTTCAGAAAACAGAGTAGGTCTATGAGTGATGCTGAACTTCTAAATAGTACGTGGATGACACTCAGGTGATGGGTATTCACTAGTTTGTATGACTTCACATAAATCATGTTAGTTCTAATACTCACACGGCTATTATTTCCTTAGTGGACCCACTAACCAGAAGCCCAGAACCTCAGGGTTTCCATAGGCTTTCTGAAGACTTTTGTGAGGTAGGTAAATAGTGATTTTTTTTTTTTTCTAAGAGATGAAGCCCTGCTATGTTTCCCAAGCTGGAGTTTAGTGGTTATCCAGATACAATCAAAGCACATCTCAGCCTCCATCTCCTGGGCTCAAGCAATCCTCTTACCTCGCCTCCCAAATAGTTGGAACTATAGGCATGCTGCTACCATGCCTGGCTCAATAACTTTTTTTAAGTGACTAGAAATATCCCCTACATATATTTCTGAGAAATTACTGCTGCTCAAGGAAATTTAGGCGTTCAACATCCCTTTTGGGTTGTTGTAACTGAATGTTGAAAATAAGATGAGTGGCAGAAGATATAGGAAAAGAGCAACAAATCTGCAGTTAGAGAACTAAAGATAAAAGAAGGAAAAAATGCATGAACACCAATCACTTACATCAATATAGACCTAAAGGAATATGACCAAAGGTAGAGATGGTCAAAAAGGCCAATTTTTAGTGAGCAGTTTTCTTAGTTCATTTGAGACTGCTCTAACAAAAATACCATAAACTGGGTAGCTTACAGAAAACAGAAATTTATTTCTCATAGTTCTGGAAGCTGTAGGGTACAAGAAAAAGTTGATGGCAGATCCTGTGTCTGTGGAGAGCCTGCTTCTCAGTACTTAGATGTTGCCTTCTGGCTGTGTCCTCACATTGTGGAAGGGGCCAGCTAGCTCTCTAGGGTCTACTTTATAAAAGTACTAATCCCATTCACAAGGGCTTTACTCTCATGACCTAATAACCTTCCAAAGTCCCACCTCTTAATACTATCATATTGTTGATTAGGGTTCAACACATGAATTTCAGGGAGACACAAATGTTTAGACAACAGCAGCAATTATTCCTTGAAGAAAACAAGTTTATTCAGCTTGTGCATCTCTGTGCTGACAATTGTTGGAAGAAATAATAATGTCAGTATTAATAAGAGCTAACATTTATGAAGTACTTGCTGTGTGCCAGGCATAACTGATACAAAGATCAGAAGTATGAGGCTTACGTATGTTTAGAAAATCCATCAATAAGGTATGTACTCTAAACATTAAGGTTTCCTCATGACAGCCTAAGTGCTTGTTTTCTAGTATTATACAACGTTCATTTCATGGTTTTAAAGAACGATCATTGCTTAGAACTTGAACAATAGTCAACAACAGTATTGGTGGAGTGGATTGTCAAAATCGTATTATACATACATGTACATATACATTTACATAAACATACATATTATTATAATATATATGCAATATGCTTATTATTTTTAAAATAATTACCTGGTTGGCATTTGCAAACATATCCATTGATGTGATCTTCACAGTTTGCACCATGTAGACATGGTGATGAAGAGCATTCATTTACATTAATTTCACAAAATTGACCAGAAAACCCAGGAAGACATCTAAGGAAAAAAAAAAATGAAAAAAATATTTGCATATATTATACACATGAACAATATCACTTTTCATCTTGGGATTCCATCATTCAAACATGTTTTCAGAGCTCCAACAACATATAGCTGGGAGCCTGCCGTGGGGTGACAATGCGTTGAATTGTGGCCCCCAAACAGTATGTATAATACTTAACACCAAATATCTGTGAATGTGACTTTATTTGGAAATGGGGTCTTTGCAGATTTAGTATCTTGAGATGCAGTCATTCTGGATTAACTCGGTGGGCTCTAAATCCAGTGACAAGTGTTCTTACCAGCCCAGAAGACCACAGGGGAGAAGGCCATGTGGACATGCACATAAAGACTGATGTTATGCAGCCCTAAGTCAAGGAACACCCAGAGCCTCTAGAAGCTGGAAGAAGAAAGATCAAATTTTCTCCTAGAGTTTTCAGAGGAAGCATGGCCTTGCTGACACTTTAATTGGATTTCTGATCTCCAAAACTATGAACAAATACATTTCTGTTCTCTTAAACTAATGAGTTTGTGGTAATTTGTTATGTCATTCCTAGGAAACTAATACAGAGATTATATTATTGCATGTATCTGCTTACATCCAAGTGAACTATTTGAAAATAAATAAAACAGAGGTCTCTAGGAGACTCTTAAAATGGAGCAATTGGGCGCATGCCATGAAAGGTATGCTCCATAATTGGAAGAAGAGATATGGAAAGAGTCAATAGGTCAGAGATGATTGTACCTCCTCTTATTATATTTTAGGGATGCTTTAATATAAACCATTTAGATGTCAGCTGTTAAACCATGCTTCAAGAACTGATGGAGGATCCACAATATTGATTAAAGTGAAATGCTATGTTGCCCAGTCACATTATAAATTTACATTCTTGGCAGAGTTATATAAAAAGTCCATTTGTCTACGTTCTTACCTATGAACAATATTAACATTTATTTTAATTTTCATTACAAAGGAAAAAACTACTTACCTAATAAATATTTTTTTAAAGAGGATAGTTTAAAAAAATTAATGGAATTTGTATTTTGCGATGATTTTAGGGATAACAGAAAAGTTGCAAGGGTAGCACAGAATGTTCTCATAGACTCTGTATTCAATTTCCTTTATCGTTAACATTTTACATTTACATGGTATGTTTGTCACTAGTAATACAATATTACATTATTATTAACCAAATTCTATGTATTATTGCAGTTTCCTTAGCTTTTATCTAATGTCTTTCGTTTTTGTTCAAGCATGCTGTTCAGAATACCACATTCCATTTAGTTGCCCTGTCTCCTCAGGCTCCTTTAGGCTGTAATATTTTCACATACTTCCTTGTTTTTGATGACCTTGACTGTTTTGAAGAGCATTCGTCAAGTATTTTGTAAACTATACCTCAATTTAGGTTTAATATTATTCCCATGGTTACACTGGTATCACAGGTTTCTGGGAGAAAGACATCATAGAAAAGGCTCTCATCACATTATATCAACATTACTCTTTAGAGGGAAGTTGCTTTGCACATCCACGCTTAACAGATGAGGAGTCATGCACACTTTTTAAAAGGAGAAGTGCCTATATAAATAATTTGAAATAATTTCTTCATATATATTTTTAAAATCTTTTCCAGAATTTTGAGTGACATGGCTTTGAATCTATAAATCAAGTTGTAAGAAATAATATCTTAACAATATTGATATTTTCAATTTATATAAAGAAATATTTCTCCAGTTACACATATCTTCTTTGGTTTCTCTTAGATATTTTATAGTTTTCTATATAGAGATATTATAAATATTTTATTAGATTTATACCTAAATGCTTCATTTTTGTTTACTGTTCTAAGTGGTATATTTGTTTTGTTTTGTATTTCTTTTTTCCAATATTCCAGTGTTCATTACTGGAAAGCAATTGACTTCAGTATGATGGTCTTATATCCTGCAAACCTTGTTACACTAGCTTATTAGGTCCAAGATCTTTTTTTCAAAAATAGTAGATAGTAGAGTTTTCTATAGAGAAAATTATCTTCTACAAAGGTAATGATTGCATCTGTAGATGAAGACCGTTCTGTTTCTTCCTGTTCAATCTTCATACCTTTTATTTCTTTTCCTCATCTTATTGCAGTCAGTAGGACTTCTAGTAGGATATTAAATAGCAGTGTTGTGAGAGGAAATGCTTTCTTGTATCAAATCTGAAGGAGAAAGCGTTTAGTTTTCATCATTAAGAATGATATTAGCTGAGTTTTTTTAAGTGCAGCTTTTATTAGGTTAAGGAGGTTACCTTTTATTCTTAGGTTTTTTTTGTTTGTTTGTTTGTTTTGTTTTGTTTTTCTGAGATAGAGTCTCTCTCTCTCTGTTGCCAGGCTGGAGTGCAGTGGCGCGATCTCGGCTCACTGCAAACTCTGCCAAACAAATTCAAGCAATTCCCCTGCGTCAGCTTCCGGAGTAGTTGGGAGTACAGACTTGTGCCATCACGCCCAGCTATTTTTTTTTTTTTTGTATTTTTAGTAGAGACTGGATTTCACCATGTTGGCCAGGATTGTCTCGATCTCCTGACCTCATGATCCGCCCGCCTCAGCCCCGCAAAGTGCTGGGATGACAGGCATGAGCCACCGTGCCTGGCCTATTCTTAGTTTTTCTGACAGTTTTTATGAGTGGAAATGAAGTTTTGTCAAGCGATTTTTTGTGCATCCATTAAGATCATTATATGGTTTTACTTACTCATCTGTTGATATGTAATCATATTGATTAAATGATATATGATATGATAATGATTGATACAGGCATGTGTATTTTTCTTGATCAAGTGTTAATATAGTGAATTATACTGAATGTTTTATGAATGCTAAGGTTTGCTTTCCTGGAATGAACTCCACTTGCTAATTTCAGGGTGTGTTAATGCAGTCATCTTCTTGTTTTTGCAAAGAGCCTATGATTTCAATTTTAAACCCTTAACATTAAACTTTTACTCTTGGTTCCTTCAAGGTTATATGATGTTTACATTCTTAGCTTGAATGGAGCAAAGATTTTGAAAATACTTATAAAATAGAAGTGCATAACACTTTATAACCCTATGTTTCACAAAAATATTTATACAAGGATCTGTAAAAATGTATAATGTGGGGAAATTGTGCTACTTATACTGATATTATAAGCAGTTTTATTTTATTTTATTATTATTATTATTTTTTTGAGACGGAGTCTGGCTCTGTCGCCCGGGCTGGAGTTCAGTGGCCGGATCTCAGCTCACTGCAAGCTCCGCCTCCCGGGTTTACGCCATTCTCCTGCCTCAGCCTCCGGAGTAGCTGGGACTACAGGCGCCCGCCACCTCGCCCGGCTAGATTTTTGTATTTTTTTAGTAGAGACGGGGGTTTCACCGTGTTAGCCAGGATGGTCTCGAACTCCTGACCTCGTGATCCGCCCGTCTCGGCCTCCCAAAGTGCTGGGATTACAGGCTTGAGCCACCGCGCCCGGCCGCAGTTTTATCCCATATATATTTATTCACTTTATAAGCATTTTAATAGAATGTCCGACAGATTGAAATTACATACCCAACTTGTTTATACAAAAGGATTTGTTAAAAACTGTTAAACACTACTACATAATGATACCGTCACACTGGACTTTTAACATAAGAATTGCTCTGCAATACTAGGAGGAGGGGCATAAAAAGCAAGTTGATTTTTCAGCATAGCAACTAAAAAATACAACAATGAAAACAATTGTTAAAAATGAGAACTCAGAACTTAACATTAGAGGGACACAACGTCATGCTTCCATTTAGCTTATTGATACAAAAGATTTAGTTTAACTGCTATTAACAGGTGACAGGAGCCACTCTCAAATGATTCTTCAAATTGGAAAGTGCTGTCTTACAACCTGTTGTTGCAGATAAGAAGTAAATGAAATTATTTTGTATGGTTTGCAGCTGTTTGAATAACCACCTGGCCTGAATACTTTCCCATAACCATTCTGGTAGTCACTACTTACTACCCAAGCCCTTCCTGAAAATCCTCCTTTAGGCCCTCACTATTGTTGATACGTTCCTTTGATACAGCTGCTTTTATTTCACATGTATTAAGGCCAACATAATAGTATTTATTTTCCATTATTTTCTTCATTTGTTTCTGTTCCTTAAAGATAATGCATAGCCCATGTCCCTGTTGGTCTTGTCCATGGGAATTTTATAGATTTTACCACTCCAAAAACAGCATTTGGTTCATTTATTACAATAAATTATGAGGCATATAACAAAGTAATTCTCCAGAATTATTTTATTTATTAGATAAATGTGTCTGGTATCATACAACTGAAGAAAGAATAAGAAGCGTTCAAAAACTGAATTTTCATCCTCCACAATCTATTCTATTCAGAAATCTTTTTATATTTTTTGAGATGGATAATATTTTAATTTAAATGGGACTTAATTCAAGTTACATACACTCACTAAAATTCTTATTTGCCTTTGAAATATTTACATTTAAAAAGAATTAAATTTATATTGTTTATATTACATTTATAATTTTTTTTTTTTTTTTTTGAGATGGAGTCTCGCTCTGTCGACCAAACTGGAGTGCAGTGGCCGGATCTCAGCTCACTGCAAGCTCCGCCTTTTGGGTTCACGCCATTCTCCTGCCTCAGCCTCCCGAGTAGCTGGGACTACAGGCGCCCGCCACCTCACCCGGCTAGTTTTTTTTATTTTTTAGTAGAGATGGGGTTTCACCGGGTTAGCCAGGATGATCTCGATCTTCTGACCTTGTGATCTGCCCGTCTCAGCCTCCCAAAGTGCTGGGATTACAGGCTTGAGCCACTGCGCCCGGCCTACATTTATAATTTCTATTAGCCCATTTGCTGGGCTTTGATAATAGAATTGACAGTTTAATAATTGTCAAGGAGGGAACAATGTTATAACATGACTTTTTATATTTGCAAAGCATCAACTTTAAAACATTAACTCTAAATGCTCAGAAGTGTTTCTAAACACTCAGAATGTAAATGAGTGTTTATTTATAAACTTCCACTGAAGCCAATAATTCTCGAGTTAGAATAGTTGAAAAGTATCAGATATATAAATAAATGACTTCACGCAATTTCAGAATTACAACGGTTCTTTTCTATGACTTATCTTCTTTTTTAATATTTAGTGACCACAACTACACATAACTTATTTTCTTTAAAATAAGCAAAAATTATAAGTATATATCTCTCTGAATAGTACTCCATCAGTAACTGATCATACTTAATCATGAACAGGAAGCCCCCAGTTAGAAATCTACACACATCAGATATTACTTCTACTTAATTTTGTTTATTTACCTGTGCTGTAGCCAAACATTTTGACGGTTTGGAATTTTTGCCTTGTTTTTACATAAGAAGCTATAGTTCTGAGGAATAACCATGAACTAAACCAAACCAAACCACTTTACACTTCACTTACCAGTGTGTCCTGACCTCTTCTCTGTCCTGAATGATATACCAGAATATCTAACTGGATCAGAAATCGTCATCTATGTCATCTAGGTCACTGGAATTCACATATTTCTATTTATATTCATCCTTCAGATGAATGACCATGGACTTACAAATTTGACTTATTTTCTTTTTTAAAACGTTATTTTTATAGATGATACCATAAACTACTATGCTTCTGGGAAACACAATAGGAGCATCAGGTTGATAAGTAGGGGATATCTAGTGAATAGGCAAAGCCAGTGATCTGACCAGAATGGTCTTGATTATCAGTTCAATATTATGCTGCTTCTCATTTCGGTATTTTTATTGCTACTCAATTGATCACATTATATGCTTTAAGTTTTTAAAAATACAGGTATTTTAAACTCATTTCATTTCTTTGTTGCAGAGATTGTGATAGATTGGAATCTAATTATTATATGTATTTTCAAATGTGTAATTTAATTTTATTATAGTCTTAAGTAAACTACATAAAGCATAATCCAAATTGAATTATAAAATAAGTAATTTTAGTGTTGTTTAAATTATGTATCTTGAAGGTCATTTTAATTTAACATTTTTACTTTTATCCTGAATAATTCTATTATTACTATCAATTATGCATACCGATTAAGAGGAGCTAGTCTTAGAAAGCAATTATTGTAACATAAACCAAAGTTCCCTGAAACCACTTTAAAAACTAGAATATTGTCTAAATAACTGTTGAAATTGTATGTAGACATATACAAAGATTTAGGTAAAAAGGACATTAACTACAACTGTCAGTAGTTATGAATGAATAAAACTCAAAATAAGTTCCTTTTTAAAGATGATATTATTTCATATCAGTTTTTAGTAAAATATTGCTTTATATATTGATATTGACAGTATTTAAACTTCATTAATTTGGAATGCTCCATATGCAGAAATTAAGACAGAGCTGGTTGCAGGTTGTTTATTTAGAAGGTGATCCATGTAAGCAGAAATGAAGGAGTGGAAAGAACAAACAAGGAAAAGGAAAAGTCACATAAGAACGCATTATTTAACAGTTTGACACATTGAGTACCTGGGGCTTAGTCTGACTGGAGTAGTTTTCACATTCTTTCATACTTTTCTCAGTAAAGAAAAATGAAGTCTACCCCCCTCCCCACCCCCGTCATTGGAAAGGCAGCTTCCTCCTACTCTGTTTAGATCTCTTGGGCAGGCAAGCTACATGCTCTATCATAAGGACACTCATGTATCACCAGAAAGAGGCCCACGTGGAAAAGAACTGGAGTCTTGACCAATAGCCACTTGGTCCAATAAACTTGACCAATGAGTAAATATAGAAGGGGATCTTTCAACCCCATGCAGGTCTTTATGTGATTGTAATCCAGCTGGCGTCTTGTGTGCAACCTCCTGAAATACACTAAGCCAGCACCACCCAAATAAGCTGCTCCTAAATTCTTGACTCACAGAAATGGTGAGATAACAAATGCTTGTGCTTTTTTGTTTGTTTGTTTTTTTGAGACAGAGTCTCACTTTGATGTCCAGGTAGCAGAGCAGTGATGTGATCTCGACTCACTGCAACTTCTGCCTCCCAAGTTCAAGCAGTTCTCCTGCCTCAGCCTCCTGAGTAGCTGGGATTACAGGTGCATGCCACCATGCCTTGCTAATTTTTGTATTTTCAGTAAAGACAGGGTTTCCCCATGTTGGCCAGGATGATCTCGATCCTTCACCTCGTGATCCGCCTGCCTCGGCCTCCCAAAGTGTTGGGATTAGGGATTACAGCCGTGAGTCACCAGACCTGGCCTAAATGCTTGTTGTTTAAGCAACAGAATTTTCAGGGTAAATTGTTATATGCAATGCATAATTATGTACAAAATGAGGACTAACCGAAAAATCTGTAAAGAAGACAAATCAGAAACTTCCTCAGAATGACTGATGAATGAAGCAAGTATTCACTGATTCTTGCTCCCTACTAGCCAAAGGTAGCTTGCAGGCTAATGGGGCAAACTTCCGGGCTGATCTGTGAATGGCTATCTTGTGTGTATACTCAGTAACACACACCAGCTTCCAAAAAAAAAAAAAAAAAGAGCCCTAAGGCACAAAAGTACAAGATATTGAAGAGTGTAGCATAGTCAGTATACTTAGGAACTGTCCAATACAGCTGGGATAAGATGAAAAGCATTAAACAACTGCTCCACATGCCATATGAGGAGCCCCAACCTATTTCATATGTTAAAAAACACCTAAGAAAAAATGGAGACAGGAATTTAATAAATTCAAACTACACTGAGAACTTTGGTTAACATAATTTTTTCTTCTTTTTTTCACTTTTAAGAATAAAACATTCAACATAAAAGAAAGTAGATTTTTATTAAGGGGATTATTTTTAAGAGATAACAAGCAAATTGCCAGAACCAACCTGGACAATGAAACGTACCTCAATCTATCACCATTTGTATATTACTCCACTGTGATCAGAAACCTCTTTTCAAGGCAAAATTCTCAATTGTTAAGAAAGTTCGCAAATTTATGTTAAATTGATCTAGTCAAGTCAGCAAATATTATAAACAAATATTATAATGTTAATGATAGTTACCTTTTATAGCTATGTACTATGCACATTTCAGGGTCATTTATATACACTTGAAAATCCTCAAAACACAATCTAAGACATATAATATTTTGAGTCTACCAGTAAACGGAGCCCTGTATCTCCTCTGAGTTTAAATTAAAAAGAATTCTGTTGACAGGAACAATTTTAGGTTTCACTGAAAACACAGTGTTCCCCATGGGAAGAGTCAGTCCAAATCCTGATCCACTCATGTACTCAGGTATAAAAGTGGTTTCTGATAAAATCTTTTTAAATTCTTATTTCATTTGGAAGTCCACATTTTCTAGTGCTGAAATTTTCCAAAAGCACGTTCAAGAAGTAATTATTTGGATTTTTCAGGACCCTTCCAGTGTCAAGAAACATACAACTTCACAAGACAACAAATTTGGTTTTGCAACAGCTCTAACATCAAAAATTAAATCTAACCACCTTTTTATAACACTTGCAAAGTGTCAAGCTTTTTGCCATATTGTTATTGTAATGATCACATATATAGAGACAGATCATATAGATAGATCATATATATACATATATGTATATGTGTGTGTATATATGATCTATCTTTATATATGATCTATCTATATATGTGTGTGTATATAGATATGATCTATCTATATATATATACACACACATATATATATGGTAGAGTTTCACTCTGTCACCCAGGCTGGAGTACAGTGGCATGATCTCAGTTCAGTGCAACCTCTTCCTCCTAGGTTCAAGAGATTCTCATGCTTCAGCCTCCCAAGCAGCTGGGACCACAGGTGTGCACCACCACACCCAGCTAATTTTTGTATTTTTTGTAGAGACGATGACTTGCTACATTGGCTAGGCTGGTCTCAAACTGCTGACCTCAAGTGATCCACCCCCTCTGCCTCCTAAAGTGCTGGGATTACAGACGTGAGCCACCACACCCAACCATCTTAAATATACTTTAAAAAATTCTTCCACCCATCTGATGGAATTCTATTAGCAAAAAGGATCCATGAGCATTCTAATCCATTAGATGAACTTGAAAACACCTTTCGTTTAATCACAAAAATGTCCTATTTCAATGGGATATTTACTTCCCAACTTTCTTCACCTATTCTCAAAAGCATAGCTTCTGTATCTATCACTGCCATGACCACCCATCTCTGGAAGAACAGTTTCTTCCAACAACCAGGTATTCACTCCTACCCTACATGCTCCAATACTACATTTTTTAGATCTTTTAATATTTGTCTATATATGTGGACTTATACATACTTGATAAAAAAATAAAATTCTTTTCACAAATAACACATTTTATACTACTTTCTTTTTGTGTTTGAACAAATAAAAAATATCCTAGTAATACTAAAGGAGGCATTGTGGTGGAGCTGTTTAATGTTTTACATTTGTACATTTTTAAATGTATTCCGTATATATATACATATACCTATAAGCCCTATGGTGTAGATGTGTGTGTACACATGTAGATAGACAGGTAGATATACACATACATATGTACCTATGCTATAGAAGCTATCATCATGGAGTAATAGGAGAAAGAATCCTAGATAATTGAAAATAAACCAAATTAACAAGGGAACCAGAATTTCACATTATATAGTGAAAACAAGAATCTTTTTAAATCTTAGAAAAATACTAAAATATAGACATTTTAAAGGATATCTTAGGTTTTACAAAGCAGATTTGAAATTGTGAGTTATGGTTCATAACATGCCCCTCAATCCTAACATATATCATATAATCTTATTGTATTTTTTTTTTTTTTTTTTTGAGATGGAGTCTCACTCTGTCACTCAGGCTGGAGTGCAGTGGCACAATCTCGGCCTACTGAAACCTCTGCCTCCCGGGTTCGAGTGATTCTCCTGTCTCAGCCTCCCAAGTAGCTGGGACTACAGGCATGTGCCACCATGCCCGGCTAAATTTGTATTTTTAGTAGAGACAGGATAGTCCTGATCTCCTGACCTCAAGATCCGCCCACCTCGGCCTCCCAATGTGCTGGGATTATGGGCATGAGCCACTGTTCCCAGCCTTATTGTATTCTTTATTTCTTTTTTGACAAATAGATTAAAATTAATTTAATGAAATTATTTTATGACTTCCTCAGTTTTTCAAAATATCTCTCTTCATCTTCAATATACAAATCATTGTCTTTTGAATGACTTCTCATGTAAACTATCTTGTTGATGTACCCTCGTTCAATTTTAGCCAGTCTAACTCTGTCTGATCTCCATTGGCAATAGTGTATGATTGAAACAATTCTCCAGCAGAAGTTTCGTCAATTTCGGAAGATCCCACATCTATGACAAGATGTTAAATTCTACTCATAAGTTAGTTTTCTTTGTGTTTTCATTGCATTTTTTGCCAGCTATCAAGTATCTGATTCCTGATTCCTCAATGGGTTAGTAGTACTTGGTTACAATGCCGGTTTCAGTTGGGATTTATATTAAAAGTGAGAAGTTTTAATTTCTTACGCAAGCTCGTAACCGTACAATTTGGAAAATTAGCACTAACTAATGAATACGCATGTAAAATATCCCTTGCACTTAACAATATAATATGTAGTTTGAAAATCACTAAACTTCTCTAGTTTTCCTCTTTTTATATATATGACTATACCAAAATGAAAGTCTGAAGGCATGGCAATACTTTTCCCCATCTTGCCAAAAATCATAGCAGAGAAATAGGTGCATGTAAAATTTATCTTCTGGATAATTTCTATTTCTAAAGTTTATTTTAAATTAAATTTTGAATGTATATTCTCGTTTAGAATGGAATCAGCAATTTCTGAATTTTTAATCATAACTTCATCACTAATATATCCAACATTGTGAGGAATTCTTCAGCATAAAGCCAATATGTATTCTGTGATGCTCCATGAATGAACACAAGTGAATTTAAAAACTCACTGGCCACTCATCAGGAAAATCAGCTTATAATTAATAAATCAGTGCATAAATAGGACTTTAAAAATTATTTTAGGATTATTTATATCCAGATAATTGATCTCTTTTAAGAAGATTTATGATTTCTACTAAGCATTTAAAAATACTAATCAACTATTCTTACCTCCACTTACTTATGAAACATTTCCTGATGATTGTTCTAATTTGAGATGTTGTTATTTGAGAACTGAATGAAGGGAAAACAAGTACAAGCCCCACTTGTAGATACTGATTTACATAGTAGAGTCATATTTATCCTAAAGAAATGTAGTGAGTAACATGCCATTAACTCTATAAAACTTATAGCTGTGAAATAACTGTGACATAAAATATTTTCTCTTTTTTATTAATACATAATAGATGTGCAAATTTTGGGGGTACATGTGATATTTTGATACATCTAATCTATAAAGATCAAATTAAAGTAATTAGGATATCCATCACCTTAAATATTCATCTATTTTTAATGCTAGGAACATTAAAATTGTTTTCTTCTAGCTATTTTGAAATGTGCAATAGATTTTGTTAACTATAGTAACCCTACTAATCTATCAAAAACAAGATTTTACTTCTTCTAACTGTACATTTGTACATTTTCCTTTTAACTGTACATTTTCCTTTTAACTGAGTAATTTTAATAAGCTTTCTAAACAATATTATAAAAACCTACAGTATAGATATTTGCTTATCTAACAAAAACAACATTTATGACAAAATTTTATATGAAACACTAAGTTTTCCTTAGTTTCATCAGGTCATAGTTTTAACTGTGTTCCCAGGATTCAAATAACATGGTTTCTAAAGGATTTTTTCAATCATGAATTCATAATCATCTGCAGATAACCTAAAATTGGGCCTAGTTAAGTCTAGATGAAGGAATTTAAGGATTTTACATACATAGAGGACGCTGGTAGATAGTTTCTGCCATTTGAGGAGTGGTCATTCATGCGAAGTACTTCACATGTAACTTATTTCTCATGGTCACTGAGTGGTGGTGCCTGAGCTCTGGCCAGAGACAACAAAGGGCAGCTAGTGAGGCCTTAGTGGTAAGTGGGCCTTAGCAATAAAACATACTACTTTAGAGCAAGAATCCAAGACAGTCTGAGGAGGGGAAAAGTGAAGATAAAATGGGTTGGTTAGAATCCATGCTAGGGCAGTCTACCTGTAAGGCCAATCCTATGCTCCCCAAGGTAGTGAGGCAGATGAGTGCAGGTGAGAAAGCTGGAATGGGGTGGAGGTGAGGCAGCAGAGGGCAGAGTCTTCCTCCCATTGGATTTCTTTAAAGGACAAACCAGCCAGGCAGGGAAAGATATGCTATGGTAACTGAAGTGTGATTTTTCAGCAGGGACAAGTGAGAGTCATAGAAGCTATCCTCGAGGATGGCTTCAGGGAGATCAACACGAGGTTTAGGACAAGTAGATGTGTGTAGAACCTGGGCCACTCTAAATGTTGCAACAGGAAAGCCCTCTGTTCACTCTGGATAACTTACTATCTCTAGATATATTACCTTACAAGGACACACCAATCATTCCAAACATGCTGACCTCCCCTGGACCCATGAACAGCTTTGAAATTAAGTGTGCAAAATCTCTAGCATTCCTATACACCAACAACAGGAGTGCAGAGAGTCAAATTATGAATGGCATCCCATTCACAATTGCTACAAAGAAAATAACATATCTAGGAATACAATTAACAAGGGAAGTGAAGGACCTCTTCAAGGAGAACTACAAACTTCTGTTCAAGGAAATCAGAGAAGACACAAACAAATGGAAAACCATTGCATGCTCATGGATAGGAAGTATCAATATCATGAAAATGGCCATACTGCCCAAAGTATAGATTCAACGCTATTCCCATTAAACCACCATTGACATTCTTTACATAATTTAAGAAAAAAAAAAAACTATTTTAAAATTCATATGGAACAAAAAAAGAGCCTAGAGAACCAAGAAAATCAATCCTAACTAAAAAGAACAAAACTGTAGGCATCATACTACCAGACTTCAAACTATACTACAAGGATATAGTAACCAAAACACCGTGGTACTGGCATGAAAACAGACACAGAGACAAATGGAACAGAACATAGAACTCAGGAATAAGACTGTGCACCTACAACCAGCTGATCTTTGACAAACCTGACGAAAACAAGTAACGGGGAACAGATTCTCTATTTAATAAATGGTGCTGGGAAAACTGGCTAACCATATGCAGAAAGTTGGAACTAAGACAATTCCTTACACCTTACACAAAAATTAACTCAAGATGGATTAAAAACTTAAATGTAAAACTCAAAACTGTAAAAACCCTAGAAGAAAATCTAGGCAATGCCATTCAGGACACAGGCATGGGCAAGGATTTCATGACAAAAACACCAAAAGCAATTGCAACAAAAGCAAAAATTGACAAATGGAACCTAATTGAAATAAGAGCTTCTTCACAGAAGGAAAAAAAAAAAAAAAAAAAAAACCTATCATCGGAGTGAACAGATAACCTACAGAATGGGGAAAATTTTTGCAATTTATCCATCTGACAAAGGTCTAATATCCAGAGTCTACAAGGAACTTAAACAAATTTACAAGAAAAATGCAAACAATCCCATTAAAAAGTGGCCAAAGAACATGAACGAACACTTCTCAAAAGAAGACATTCATACAGTCAACAAACTTGAAAAAAAGCTCAACATCACTGATCAATAGGGAAATGCAAATCAAAACCACAATGATATACCATCTCACACCATTCAGAATGGCGACTTCTAAAAAGTCAAGAAACAACAGATGCTGGCGAGGTTGCAGTGAAAGAGGAACACTTTTTACACTGTTGGTAGGAGTGTCAATCAATATAACAATTGTTGAAGACAGTGTGGCAATTCCCCAAATATCTAGAAGAAGAAATACCATTTGACCCAGCAAGCCCATTACTGGGTATATACCCAGAGGAATATAAGTCATTCTATTATAAAGATACATGCAAGCATATGTCCATTGTAGCACCAATCACAATAGCAAAGACATGGAATCAATCTAAATGCTCATGAATGATGACTGGATAAAGAAAATGTGGTACATATACAATATGGAATACTATTCATTCATAAAAAGGAATGAGATTATTTCCTTTACAGGGACATGGATGAAGCCAGAAGCCGTTATACTCAGGAAACTAGTGCAGGAACAGAAAACCAAACATCACATGTTCTTATAAGCGTGAACTGAATGATGAGAACACATGGACACATAGGGAGGAACAACACACAATGGGGCCTGTCAGTGGGGACAGGGAGCTGGGAGAGGGAGGGCATCAGGAAGAATAGCTGATGGATGCTGGGCTTAATACCTAGGTAATGGGTTGATCTGTGCAGCAAACCACCATGACACACGTTTACCTATGTAACAAACCTGTACGTGTACCACACATAAAATAAAAGTTTATGGTAAAAAAGAAAAAGGAAATCATTCCTTCAGGTGAGAAGTGACTTTGCAAAATCAAAAAAAAATTTTAAAGAAAAAAATAAGAATTATTCTTTTCTTTTTTACAGTAGCACACCACTTCTAGATCATCTTTTTAAAGAACAACTCCTCCAGGCACCCTGATGGACCAAACCCAACGCAATGCAAATATACTGACCTTCAGGATACACTGAGTGTTTCAGACCAACCCACAGTCTTGAACTGACAGTTCAAAAATGTATAGGAGTGCATTCTGAGAATACAACTATATGATATTTTAAAAATTCTTTAGTTTATGAAAAAAGCAATTTTAAACACAGGCAGACTGCTTTGAACTTTGTATATAAATGTTGGGAAGAATGTAGGACCTTCTGAGTCAGGGACAGGACTAAACTTTAAACAGAATCAGCTTATTTCTGAAAGTGTTTACTGATAGATAGATACATTGTTCCTTTCTAAAGAAGCTATGACTAGACTCTAAATAGTGAGAATACGAATTGTGTTTACAATAGAATGCACAAATTAATAAATTAAATATTTATTAAAGTAAATGTATAATGTTGTAATGATAATTATTAATATCTGTGAATTGTCATTCATCTAGTTACCTCCACAACATAAAGCTCCTGTCTTGGTTCAGGCAGTTTCTCTCCATTTTTCATTTTCTTTTAATTTTTAACATGTGTCTTTTTCATTATTTGGCAACGTTCTAGAATGAGCAAGACATCTTGCCTGTGTTCTTAGACTATCTTCACCCTGGGACAACAAAATCCTCCCTGACACATCTATCTCACACATACTTTGTAGTGGGAGATTTAAAGCCATGGCCTCAAAATATTAAAGTGCAGTCATTTTCAAGCAATTTTCTCTGAATATTTATCTTTTCCTCTGGAATTTTTGAGGGTGTTAAGAACATGGTGCTGGTGTTTCTACTTCCCTACCAAATGCTGTTTTAATGTTACCAATTACCAACATATTCAAGCCACTCATTTTGTCTTTAACCACTTAATGTGTTTAACAGTTCCTTGGTTGTTTTCAGTAAATTTTTTCCTTGTTTACCTCCCTGCCCCTTCTAGTAGATTTTTAGGGTTACCATAAGAAAGCACCACAGATAAGTGGCTTGAACAACAGAAATTCAATTTCTCATAGTTCTGGAGGTCAGATGTCCAAGATTCATGTATGGGCAGGATGACATGATTGGTGCCCTCTGAAGCCCTCTCCTTGACTTGTGGGAGACTGTCTCCTCCCTGTGTCTTTGCATGGTCTTCCCTCTATGCATGTTTGTGAACCCCATTTTCTCCTTCTATAAGGACACTAGCCATGTTGGATTGAGGCCCACTTTCATGACCTCATTGTACCTTAATTACCTCTGTAAGGGGCCTGTCTCCAAATATAGTCACATTCTGAGTTATTACGGGTTTAGGATTTTAACATAAGAATTTGTAAGGGACAACATTTACGTCATAACATTTCCCTCACACTCAGAAGAAAAAATCTAGGAATACATTCACAGAAAAAAAAAAAAAAAAAAGTAAAGACAAGAATTTCTAGGTAAAGCTGGACATTCAAACATATCCTAAAACCTTAAAGCAGGTCTTAAAAAATTACAAAATCAATTTTCAGAAACTTCATGAACATTTCTGTTTCCAAGCATGAGTATTATATGTAAATGTACATCTCTCTTTTCATCAATTTGTGGCTTTTAAAATTGTGGTCAGTTATAAGCATTATATAAATTTTTCCCCTTTCTTAATATACGAACCTCAAAATATTCTATAAACTAAAAAGCCTTTTGCAGCTTTTAGTGAAAAGGCATTGCATGGGAGGCCCTTAAGCTAAAGATTAAAATTCATGCAAAGTATTAAATAAAGACATTAAGCTTCATGATGAAAGCAAAACAAAAATAGCTTTGTATTCTTTTCTTGTTCTTTGTATCCACTAAACACATTTAGTGTCTCATTTTAGATAAATGTCATTGAAACACGCAGCTCAGAATCTAAGGTGCCCTATTCAAGAGGCATAGGACTTCTGGATCCTCTCATTCATTAATGGCATGACATTTCTACTTCATAAAAAATGTTCAGTTGAAATGAAAGTCTGCCTAACCAGGTAGGGCAAGCAGAATTTGTTTTTTAACTCCAAAGCTATACCTTCACAATAGAACTATTTGGTATTAGTCCATTTTCACTCTACTGATCAAGACATATCCAAGACTGGGCAATTTTCAAAAGAAAGGTTTAATTGGAGTTACCATTCCACGTGGCTGGGGAAGCGTCACAATCACGGCAGAAGGCAAGGAGGAGCAAGTCCCATCTTGCACGGATGGCAGCAGGCACAGAGACAGTTTGTGCAGGGAAACTCCCCTTTTGAAAACCATCGGATCTTGGGAGACTCATTCACTAGCACGAGAACAGCGCAGGAAAGGACCCTCCCCCATAATTCAATTGCCTCACACCAGATCTCTCCTACAACAAGTGGGAATTCAAGATAAGATTTGAGCGTGGACACAGCCAAACCATATCATGCTTATAATAGTTTGCCAACTTTACATGGTACAGATTGTATCGTACAGTAAGAAGACCAAATCAATGAATGGGTTCCATGTATCAAAATGGCATCAGAAGGGAATCTCTTGCTCTCTTTCTCGCTTTCACAGAGACGTCGTGGTGGGGTGTGAAGTCCACTTTGAGAGAAAAAAAATGATTTCACTATCAGTTTCCCTTTCATACTTAAAAAAGTTTATTGTGTAAGGTAGGGGTCCCCAATACCCTGGCTGGGGACTGCTACAGGTTCATGGCCTGTTAGGAACTGGGCTGCACAGCAGGAGGTGAGCGGTGGGTAAGGGAGTGTTACCTCCTGAGCTCTGCCTCCTGTCACACCAGCAGCCACATAAAATTATTATAGGAGTGTGAACCCTATTGTGAACCTCACGTGCAGGGGATCTAGGTTATGTGCTCTTTATGCAAATCTAATGCCTGATGATCTGAGGTGAAGCAGTTTTATCCCCAAACAACTACTCCCTCCTCCCATATGTGAAAAAATTGTCTTCCACAAAACCAGTCCCTGTTGTGAAAAAGGCTGGGGACTGCTGGTGTAAGGATGAGATAGCTATTCCTATCACTATGTCCACAAAAAGAACAATGTAGTTAGACTGGAAATAACATGAAGACAGAAAGATCCTGGCTCTTCAATTGCATCATCAAGCTGATGAAAGAAATCTGGAATCACCAACTCCTCGGTTTCTTATTTTGGGGAAAAATATAAATTTGTATTATTTGTCCATTAGTCAGTTTGTTGTTCTGGTGGTTAAAGTACAAAAGCATCTTGATTTATAACATTTTTGTTTTAAATTTCATTAATAATTTATCTTTATATTTAACATTCATCTTAATAAACAACTTTTTATAATTACCAGTTTTCAGAATATGATATTTGAAAAATTATAACTGAGATATTATGTGCGTCTACATATTATGCTCTGTATATCTCCATGGTTGTATACACATATTTTCTTATATTTACAATTGATCTATCCTTTTCTTCCCCTAGCATATAAAGTTATTCTACTGTGAGTGAAGATGACAGATATGACATAGCCCTTTCTGTGCTGTGCTCTTGTCTCTACATCATTTTGTCCACATTATTTATTTCAACATACATAATTTTCCTCTTATTTGAAGAAATCATAAATGAAATGCTGCCTGTGAGGAAAACTTACATTCAATTTGTAAGTAGCCAGGGTTCCTGCCAGAGAGTTGACACTTGTCCAGCTAATGCAATACTAAAAAGCAAGCAAACAACAACAACAAAACCTATGTATCTATTCTTTTCATTCTCTCTCAAACCCTTCTCTACATTGAGAGGATAGAAGAAATGTGCACCCCTTCCTTTATTAATAGATAGTACTGGGCTGGGTGTGGTGGCTCATGCCTGTAATCCCAACACTTTGGGAGGCACAGGCAGGCAGATGATCTGAGGTCAGGAGTTCGAGACCAGCATGACCAACACGGAGAAACCACGTCTCTACTAAAAATACAAAATTAGCCGGGCATGGTGGGGCATGCCTGTAATCCCAGCTACTTGAGGGGCTGAGGCAGGAGAATCGCTTGAACCTGGGAGGCACAGGTTGTGGTGAGTCGAGATCATGCCATTGCACTCTAGCTGGGCAACAAGGGTCAAACTCCATCTCCCCTCCCCCCAAAAAACAAATTGCATTGAAGAAAAGACAACTTTTCAACTCCTCTTAGTTGGTCCAAATGCACCAACTTCCTTTGTTAGGGAGAGAAGACGTGCTTTTATCCAGAATGTATAATTTGCATCTAAATTTAGATATCAGGTTAGTGCAAAAGTAATTGCAGTTTTGTCATCACTTTAACAGCAAAACTACAATTAATTTCGCACCAACCCAATACTTTGGAGGTTTAAAGTAAGTCTTACTGTTAATTGTCCTGAGCCAAAAACAGGAATAAACAAAAAGAATTTCAGACAAAGTGGTATGTATGGTCATCCTACCCATGAAAGATCTATGCTGTTTGGATGCTTGGCATCTTTTCCTCTAAGGAAATGCCATGTGGTCCTGGGCAGAGTTGGGGGTGAGTGTAGGAGTAAGGAAGTGTGTGATGTTAACAGTGATTTCCCATCACATATCGCCTGATATGGTTTGGCTGTGTCCCCACCCAAATCTCATCTTGAATTGTAACTCCCACAATTCCCACATGTCATGGGAGGGACCCAGTAGGTGGTAATTGAATCATGGGCATGAGTCTTTCTCCTGCTTTCTCATGGTAGTGAATAAGTCTCACTAAATATGATGGTTTTATAAAGGGGTTTCCTTGGACAAGCTCTTTCTTTGCCTGCTGCCATCCACGTAAGATGTGACTTGCTCCTCCTTGCTTCCACAATCATGGCGAGGCCTCTCCAGTCATGTGGAACTGTAAGTCCATTAAACCTCTTTCTTTTGTAGATTGCCCAGTCTTGAGTATGTCTTTATCAGCAGCCTAAGAATGGACTAACACATTCTCTAAGGCACAGAAGTGATCCAAGGTGTTTAATCCAAAAAGTTAGTTAATATATTTCCTGCAATTTTGTTTGCTTTGGAAGTGAGAATTTTAGTCAAGTGGTATCAATTAAATTTTCTTATGAAATGACTTGATTTTTCTTTTGAATTGTAACCTAAGATACAGTCAAGGTTACCAGCAGCAATTTTTCCCACCATATGCATACGGTCTACCTTTCAATAAAGTCATTATATACAGGGGAGCAGAGTCAAAAGATAAATAATTTCTGGACGGAGTCATTCCTGGATCCAGCTGTGCTTGAAATTAGCATCATAATGGAGCATCCCAGTTTTATGAGCTATAAAAATTCTGCATATGATTTAATTAGGCAGAGTTATTATTATTATTTTTTTTTTACTTGCAGTTGACAGTATTAAAACAGCATTTTTGTCATCTTAGGATTTAAAAGAATTGGGATGGAGTGAAGAGGGTAAAAACCAAGAGAGTAACAGGAATTAAGATAGGAAATTATTTCTATTGTGAAGCTGAATCATGATGAGAATGTTTGAAATTTTACATTTTAATGTGCAATATGCTTTTAGGAATGTATACTCTCTGGATATAGAAAATATATTTATAAGAATTATTACAAAGCTAATACATTCTAGAAATTTATACTTATATTTAACCATTTTAAATACACTCATATCCAGAGAAGTAGTAGAACATTATGATATTATGAAAAGATGATGAGCAAGGAAACTATATAGAAACTATATATGGATGGAAAACTATTTTTGCAAACCAATGCCTGATTTCAGCCTACCTGAATTGATATAAATGTATATTTTAATGCAGCTAAAATACTGGTCTGGGTTCTCTTACCTTGCAGTTGCTAACTATAGCTCATGTCATATTCTCAGAGTTAGTGCAATCATTTACTTGTGCCACACAGCTCTGAATAAAAAAGATGCACATTTACTGGATGAGAGAAATTTCTGTATGAGCCTATAAGATGCAGCATCAGCATGTCAGCTTCCTGAACTCCTTTATTAGTAGTTATTTTCTGTGTAAAATTTTATTTTTTTTAAATCTCTAATCACGTTTAGTGAGTAAACAACTAGAAATAATCACTTACCAATTCATTTATCAGAATATTAGTTTACATCAACTAGCCTTTAAGAAGTAGCTAAATTTCTTTGGAAAACTAAATAGTTTACCATTTCTCTTTGTCACCAGACTAATAGAAAGTTTTAGATATACCTCACTGCTAAAACCCAGGCTGAACACTAAGCAATTGGGAGATTGAAATGAACACATCATTATCTGAGCAATGAAACATTGAAAATCAGACACTGGAGCAGTCGTGTGTTTGAATCAACAAAACAGAAGCATTAAGATTTCAATGAGGTGCTTAAACAACTTAAAGTGGAATGATTTTAGACAAATTACAATATTGAATCCTCTCTGGGAACATCGGTCCTGTATATAATCATGGATCTGAAATTGACTTCATGGGAAATTCACCAGAAGACCATTTTCTAATTTAGCAGAAACCAAGAAACAGCAATATGCAATAGTAAGAGTGTGGAATATTAAGAGTCAGTTTTAAAGTTCTTGACATTAGATGGCATGGAGATGAGTAAGATCACTGATAATTAGATATGTGACCTTGGTAAATGACAGATGCTTTTCATCTATAAATATCCATAAGCTTTTTCATCTACAATATTAGTAATACATTAGAACCAAAATCATAGGTCTTTTTAAAGATGAATGCAAACAATAAATATAACAATAAATGAAAAAATAAACTTATTAGAATGCTGTCAAAAATAAGAGTATTTAAATACTAGTGATTTTTTAATTCCCTTTTTTAGTTCTCTTTTATTGCTGTGATTGTTGTTACTGAATAATTAAATTTACATTATTAATAGTGCAAAAGGCATACTGTTGAGATGACTAAGGTTAATCTATCTTCATTTGCTTAAATACTCTAAAATAAATACAGCTTGCTATTCTTATCACAAAAGTATATTTTTAAATCTTTTAATGTTTCTGCTAAAATAGACAATGTGTTAAAATATTAGAGAGTTATAGTTAACAAGTTTGAAATATTAATATTTAAAAACTATCCTAGGAAGTAATAATCATTTGGGGATCCCAAATTCTCAGGGTAACTGCACTTCTTGTGTAACAGCCATAGACTCCCAGAAAAAAGAGAATCAAGAGAAACCGGCAGGGGCGACAAGGCATTTTCCAACCTAGTTGTGGAAGCATCACTTCTGCCCTGATACTTGACATATATCGTATTTATAACCCTAAAATCTATTTTGAGTTGTGGATGGGCTGTCAATGAAGAATAACAAATATACATGATCAACTTTGGTGAAATGCATGAGAAAAGGAAAAAAATCAAAAGTCAATCATACACTGGATTCATTATGAAGATTTCATTTCCCTAGACATATGATTCTGACTTATATAATGGTAATTTAAAGAGATATATAACATTCTTTTCCCAAATATTCTCATATTATAAGTACATGATTGTCTGCTTTCAGATATTTATGAAGCTTGAGATATCTATAAGAAAATTCTTTATAAATGCTGAGTTGCATTATTGCTCGTAAGCGTAATAATGCTATTAACATGTGATGAGCTCTTGGAGTGTTGCCTAGTTTATACTTATTTGTGACAGTTATGACAAATATTTGTAAGGCATTTTAATAAAGGTGAAGAAAGAGTAGTGAATGGAACATCAAAGACTATGCTAATAAAGAAGTAAAGTTGATTTTTTTCCTGATTTTTCAACTTAAAAAAGGAATCACTTACCGGGTAACTGTGAGACATAGTCTACTTCAAGAAGTAATATTTACATAATTAAGTACTGAAGTAACTGTATGTCCAAAAACATTTCATATAAAAATTTAAACTACATCACTTGAAAATTCTTGATATCATGCCTATATTTATTTACCAAATTTTAGTAAAGTACACCATGACAAAATAATTTCTAAACAAAAATGACTACAAACAACAGTAATACTGAGAAAGGTCAAAATTAATGCAAAAAAGAACATAATCTCATATGAAAAGGAGTTTTTAAATAAACACACACACATAGTAAGAGAGACAGAGCCAGCAATACTGAATTTCTACAGGTTGTTTAAACTCTACAAGATAGAATTATCTTAATACAGGTAACTTTGTTTTCAATTGTTCATTATGTCCATCAAAACTACTCTACAACTTTATAAACTATTAAATAAATAGCTACGTACAGATTTTCTGTATGTATAAATTATTACAAAGGAAAGATGCTTTATATCACTATACCAATGATTATCACTTTGTGGCAAGATTATGGCTGACATTTTTCATTTGTGCAATCCTTTAAAAGTATTCCCCTGGCAACTATTTAGTCTTTTTTCCAGAATAATTACAATTAACAGAGTGATATGTAAGCATTCTATACTTTCTGTAAGCATTTATCTATCTATAATATTCATGTGGCCTTTTTTTTTTTAAGTTAGAAAGACATTGAAACCAGTTTTTAGGTTACTGGCTTTTTTAGTTAACCATATCTTGGGGGATCTGTCTACACAAATAGTTAAATTGGCTCCTTTATGATAACAATATAATATTTCATAATATAGGTAAATCATAACTCATTATCAGACAATAAGGTTGTATTTATTCTTCTATTAGTCAAACAATAAATGTGAAGATATATTTTTATATTTTATTAATTTTAATATATTGCTGTGGTCTTTCTGTTTCTGATTTCTTGACGATTTTCAAAGCTATGTTTATAATTTATTTAGTGGGTAAATGTGCTTACCTGAATTATTTTATGATCAGGTTACTTGAGGTTTGTAAGTACATGTGAAAAACACCTTTTTTCTATGTTCTGAGACAGTTTATATACATGAATTTACATATTTCTTAAAATTTAACCTCCACTTGGTGGTTATAAGGGTTTATAGAATGCATGAGTGCCTTCATGAATAAATAAATGGTTTTAAGGAAAAAAACATGCTTCTGTAGAAAAAATATCTAATTTCCTGACATTTGCCTACTAATAATTGATGTGGCCATGCCAATCGCCCTGTGCAATTACAGGGCAATTATAACCATTGTACAGCCAGTTATGCTTAAATGGTTGATTAATTAATCATGTATTTTGCATACAAATCTTGTGCTCACTGGATCCAGCTAAGTGGTGTGGTCTCTCATACACTCATAGCCTTGTGATGGCTGGCACTGATGTTATCTCACCTACCTGGTATTTGGACTGAAAAGACTAAAATCTAGGGGTGGAAACAGCTGAGCTCCTTGCCCTCTCCCTGGTCTTACTAGTTTCTCTTTATCATGGCCCCAAGGTAACCACACTGCTTATGTGACAGCCATAGACTCCCAGAAAAAGAATATCAATAGAAACTGGCGGAAGCTATAAGCTTTTTTCCAACCTGCCCATGAAAGCATCATTTCTACTCTATTATTTCTGTCTCTATTCATTGAGATGATCATAAAATTCTGTCTGTGTTTGAGAGTGTCATAGACATAACTTCTTGGTAAGAGAAATATCATATAATTTGGGAATATGTTCTAAAACCACTACAATCTATAGGTTAAAGTACAATGGCTTAACGGCACTTAAAAAACTGATAGATAATTAACACAGTACTTCTAAGAGTGCATAATCTGAGGCAAATCATGTGGAAACATCAGATAAACCAAAATTGAGGCAAAATCTACAAGGTAAACGATTTATAGTCATCAAAAAGTAAATGCCATAAAAGAAAGACTGTTGAACCGTTCAGAAGATACAACTACTAACTATAATTTAGGAATAGATTCTGGAGGGGGAAAAGTGGAAATGGAAGAAAAGCTAAAAATAGTTTTATTGAGATAAATTATGAAATTTCAGTAAAGCTTGTGGATTAGCAAATAGTTTTATATGGAGTTTAATAACTTAATTTTTATAATTTACCAAGGTTATATAATTGAATATTCTTAGGAAATGCTGAATTATTTATGGGTAAGGCTCTGAATGTCTGCACATTTTCTCTCACGGTTCAGGAAAAATTTGCATGCATTTGTGTATGTGTGTATATTTTGCACTATCTTATGTACACAGAAAGAGAGGAAAATAAAAAGAATGATTTAGCAGATCTAACAGTTAAGAATTGATGAGTCCAAATGAAGAATATACAAGCATTTTTTTTGCTCTTACTGTAATTTTCCTGTTGTTTGAAATTATAATAAAATTTAATGAAAAAAGACACTTTACCATCATAAAACTTTTCCACCCAACACACTCAGCCTTCCAGATTTTGCCACTATAATTTTATTTTTGAGTTATAATCATATTTGTTAAATCTATATTTGTAACTTTAATAATATAGTTCACATATAATATTAGGATTCCATATATTTATACAACTGCCTCTGCCTCTCGGTGTTCAAGCAATTCTCCTGCCCCAGCCTCCTGAGTAGCTGGGACTACAGGCGCCCACCAGTACGCCTGGCTAGTATTAGAGACTTCAGTGGAGACGGGGTTTCACAATGTTGATCAGGCTGGTCTTCAACTCCTGACCTCATGACTCACCTGCCTCGGCCTCCCAAAGTACTAAGATTACAGGTGTGAGTCACTGCGCCCAGCCAACTGCTTTCATTTTATAGAATTCATAATTGCTTCTCATTTTTGTTTGCTTTGTTTTCTATTTTACTGTCACAAATTCATCTGACAAATATCTCAAGGATATGATAAATCATTGTCCAAGAGACAAATTTGAGGATCTTTCTTTCAAAAAGTGATAGAACAGTGAACACAAAATTAGGACTTTTAACATGTTTATAATACATGATTAAGAAATTTGATCTGATAAGTATATATCTAGAATCATGGGCCAAGGAAACATATAATGCATTTTGTGAGGGTACCATGGACTACTCACAGAAATTAAACCAGTTTTTAAGTGTCAAAGAAATTTTAATAATTCCCCCAAATCATAAATCATTTAGAACAATTTTTAAAATCAAACTTTAATACAATTTGATATTTAACAAAATTTCACAGCTAACAGAAATATTTTCATTGGGAATTTTAGAAAATGCTGTTAATGAGTTAAAGAGAAAATATAAATTTAAATCATAATCTATATATATAGATATATAGCCATGCAACTACTACATAGCAAAAATTCTGGTTTAATCAAACATTCTCAGAAAAAAATTCAAAATTTTTAATGCATATATTAGAAAATATTAAAAATTAAGAAAACTAAATATTTAACATAAGTAGCTACAAAATGAATAAAATAAATAAGAATTACAATTATATTAATAAAAGTGATAATGCATGTGATAGATATAAAACAGTAATTTAAAAATACTTAAAAAAACCAAGATTTTTAGTTGTTGCATTTATCCCTTGATCAATGAGTAGAAAACTTTTAACCAGTATGACTAAAAACAAAGAGAAACCCCATAAATAAATAAATAACATTAATTACATGAAAGATGAACTGGTGAAAATGTGAATCAAATGAAAGATTCATAGGAGAATGTAACTTTATACAGCAGCATGCTTGTAAACCTATACTAAGTGAATGCTTTTTCAAAGAAAATATAAACTTTCAATATCGTTTTGGGGAAAGGTAGAAAATTGGGAAGCACAGATTGTCATAGAAGATAGTACAAATTTTGACTCCTACAATCATCAGGCCTGAGCTCTAGTATCATGTGTTCTACAAAAATTTTAAGAAATATGTAAATTCATGTTGTATAAACTGTCTCAGAACAGAGTAAAAAGGTTTTTCATACCTACCTACAAACCTAGAGTAACCTGATAATAAAATAATTCAGGTAAGCACATTTACCCACTGAATAAATTATAAATATAGTTTTGAAAATAGTCAAGAAATTACAAAAAGACCACTGCAATATATTAAAGATAATAAAATATAAAAACGTATCTTCACGTTTATTGTTTGACTGATATAAGAATAAATATAACCTTACTGCCTGATAATAACTCTTTAATGAGTTATGATTTACCTGTATTATGAAATATTATATTGCTATCATAAAGGGGCCAATTTAACTATTTGTGTAGACAGATCCTCCAAGATATGGTTAACTAAAAAAGCCAGTAACTTAAAAATTGGTTTCAATGTCTTTCTAACTTAAAAAGAAAGGCCACATGAATATTATAGATAGATAAATGCTTACAGAAAGGATAGAATGCTTATATATCACTCTGTTAATTATAATTATTCTGGAAAAAAGACTAAATAGTTGCCAGGGGAAAGATGTTATTTTAAGAAATATTATAGTCTATAGTTCTATAGTACTTGAATCCCTCATATTGCAAATGTATCTCTATATATGTGCAATTCAAAAATTATGCTTTTTCCAAAGTATCTAAAGATAAGCCATTAGATTAGAGAGTAGATTTATGCAAATAATCAGGGAGAGAGAGGGAGAGAGAGAATAGGAAAAACAACAAAGTAAAATAAATGAGGAAGGAAAAATGCAAGGCAAAAAACAAACTTTTAAAAATATTCATAAAAGCCAGGCGTGGTGGCTCACTCCTGTAATCCCAGCACTTTGGGAGGATGAGGTGAACAGATCACAAGGGCAAGAAATCAAGATCATCCTGGTCAACATGGTGAATCCCCATGTCTACTAAAAATACAAAAATTAGCCGGGCGTGGTAGCCTGTAATCCCAGCTACTCTCGAGGCTGAGGCAGGAGAATCACTTGAACCCGGGAGTCAGAGGGTGCAGTGAGCCGAGATCGTGCCACTGCACACCAGTCTGGCAACAGAGCGAGACTCCATCTCAAAAAAAAAAAAAAAATTCACAAAATACATATCAGAGAAAATTTCAATATTGTTATAAGAGATTCTACCTATCACTGAGAATGGAAAATTAGAACAAAATGAATATGAACATAAAGAAAGACATATTAGTGAACAATAAACCTAATTCAATGTTTTCATTAATTTATAATTTTAAAAATCTACAGTTACATAAAATAAGATACCACTTTGTCATATCGCTTATCAAAATATTTTGCTGTTATTGTTTAATGTTGATATAAAGTTCTGTTAATTGGCATTCAGTGGCATACAGGTTCTCCAAGTGTACTGGTGGGAGTAAAAATTAGACTTTAACAACAGGTTTTAAAAGTTTACAAAAATTTGCATTTACTTTGAGGGAGCAATTTCCCTGCCAAGAACTTATTTTAGGAGAGTTATTCTCAAACACATGAAGATGAACTAATGAGATGATTTTTAGTAGGCAGAATTCTAAGGTGACCCACAGTCATGTATATAATTTTCTCTTAAGTATAGGTGAAGCCTACTAACATTATGAAATGTCACGTTGTGATCAAGTTATATGGCAATAGGGAAATTATCTGAGGTTGGGCCTTAACCTAATCAGGTGAGCTTATTAAAAACAGAGCATTTTCTCTGATGGGGCAGAAAGGGGCAGAAAGATTCATTCTGGCCAGCCAGGAAGGAAGCAATAATTTGTGTTGTGAACAAGGGGGCAAGGACCTAACGATGTATCTAGGAGCTGAAAGTATTTTCTACCTGACAGAAAAATGGAAACCTTAGTCCTATAACCACAAGGAAATTAATTATGCCACCATCCATTGAGCTTGGAAGGAAACCCTAACGCCTAGAGAAAAACTACAACCCCAGCAAACACTCTGATTTTAGCCCAGTGAGACTCTGGACAGGGAAGCAGTCATGCCATGCCTGAACTTCTAGTCTATAAATACTGTGAGAAAATAAATGTGTGTTGTTTCATACTTCTAAATCAGTGATAATTTGTTATGCAGCAATATGAAACTAACACCATATTCATGAAATCATCATTTATGACAGCAAGTAAATGGAAACCTCCTCCACATGTAGCAATAAAGAACAGGTAAACAAAATATGACATACTACACACAGCAATTAACTCTCATATTTGCAAAGCCTACTTACAACCTTGGTAAGAACTTTGCATAAAATTCCGTGTGTGTGTGTACATACATGTGTGTGTTTGTGCATCTTACATACATTCGTACAGTTTCACATTGCATATTATTCATTAGGGGTTGAATTCTACTCTCAAAAAAGGATATTTGAAGTCCTAATTCTCAGTACCCCTGTACGTAAGGTTATTTAGAAATAGAATCTTTGCTGATGAAGGTAAGATGGAGTTATTAGAGTAGACTCTAATCCAATCTGACTGGTGTCCCTATTAAAATCAGAAAATTGGGCTAAACAGAGAGAAATGAAGCAAGGGAAGACTATCTGGACACAGGGAAACCACCATCAAGCCAAGGAATTCCTGATGCTCCCAGAAGCTACTAGAGAGGAAAGGAGCTTTCCCTTACAGTTCCCAGCAAAAAATCAACCCTGATAACACCTTGATTTCAGACTAGCACCAAAGTGTGAAACAATGAATTTATTTTGTTTAAACCACCCGTTTTGTGATAAGTTTGTTATGGCAGCCAGGAAAGTAATACAGATACTTCTATGCTCATGTAGATGGAATTGCAACAAAATTTAACAGTGACTAGCTCAGTTATTGGGAATATATTTAGGTGGGTTAGTATGCAATTTTTAATATCTGGACACATTTAACCTATAAACATGGCAATTTCCCATGTTTTGGTTCATCAATTTGTTCTATATATTTGTGCTCATCTTAATTTTTAATTTTTTTTTGAGACAGGGTCTTGTTCCCCGGGCTGGAAGGCAGTGGCGTGACCGCGGCTCACTGCAGCCTCAAACTTTTGGGCTCAAGCAACACTCCTGCTTCAACCCCCTGAGTAGCTGAAACCACAGGCTCATACCACCATGTCCAGCTAACTTTTTTTTTTTTCTTTGGTAGACATGAGGTCTTGCTATGCTGCTGAGGCTGATCTCAAACTCATAGGTTTAAGTGATCATCCCGCCTCTGCCTCCTAGAGTGCTTGGATTACAGGAATGAGCCACCACACCTAGCCTCCTCTAAATTTTTGAAGTTTTCATAATGTGTGTTATGTCCATAGCCAAATAAACTTGATAATCACAAAAAGTAGACAACCCTCTTCAAATAAGCAAACGTTGGAATTATTTATATTCATAAAGATGTTAAATCAAGATGAATTGCTAACTTGAAAAACATTTCCCTTCCTTTATTTCTTTTTCTGCCTTCAGTCTCTTCATATTTACCTTAAGACATTTTATAGTTTATGCATTATTTGTATATCTATCAGGTTTTAAATTGAAATATTAGAAACAGACGTTATTGGAAACAGCAGTTTTCTGTTTCTACTAGAGCAAAATAACTAATGGGGGATTAATATTAATAGACCATGCACTGAATTTTTCTTATAAAACTTCCAATTCATTGTCTAATAAATTAATGATAGCTCTCACTTTTGCAAAGAATATGCATATCTCTACTTGCTAGTGTTGATTTGACCATTCAATAATCATTTTAGAATTCATTGAAATCCAAAAATTGGCTAAGAAATATGCTAGTGTTGTCTAATGGGGAAGACAGGCATCAAACAAGCAACTACAAAAATATATGGTTAGTCTTACAATGGGAAACATGAATTATATAGAACTAACCAAGTCAAAGGTGAGAAAATGCCCTCTGAGGAAGTGATTTGTAAGGTGAAGTTTTCCGATTTGGCAGGATAAGTAGAACCAAGTTGCAAAGGGAGCTGGGGCTTGCGCTGTATGGAATGATTAAAAATAGAACAAACGTTGCTTGACAAAGTTCTGTGATTTTAGTTAAAACACCTGAAAAATGTTATGATGCTATTGCCTTTTAAATACATGATTTCTTTTGACATCAATCTTGATTTTTTAGAAATATTTTCAAATCTGCATTTTCTGTCAAGAATAAATCTCATTAACTGCTCCACTCCAAATGGCCACTTCTGTCACTGCAAATTTATATAGGGACAGCTATACATTATTAACAAGCTATGAAAAGTCACTGGCTAAATGTCACCAAAGCTGAGATCTAGCTGCACCTTGGGATTCATATAGCAAACAGTTTAGTTTTAATCATCCCGGACCACAAGATGTCTTGACATTTGAGCAGCAACTTTTTCCTCTTTAACTTGCACTGGAATCAGACCTCTATTATCTCAGCCATAATTTTTAGCTTAAACTGTGATAGAAAGTTTTACCTTCTAAATTAAAAACGTGAAAAAAATCGATCCCTCAAAAAACTTATCATTCATTTAATCAATGTTCACCTGCAGCCCTCTTCCTCCTCACCCCCCACTCCAAGAAAGGTGATCAAGGACAGCTATAAAATTCAAACATCTTTAGACCTGCCAGAAATTTTTTGAGCTAAATGCTTTTCTGTTACATTAATACCTACAAGAAATGACCTTGCTGAACTGCATTAAGAGAGATGATTGATTTTACTGTGAAACATTTTTTATTTTGATAAAATAAGTAGGTTTCATATTTTTAAAATATGCTTTTGAATCCTTTTCTTCTCAAGGTCTAATAATGTTATGATATCAATCTTCAATGCCTAAAAAGTGTCTAAGTTTATTAATATTTTATAAAAAATATCTAATGCATATTATATATTTGAGTCATATTAAGATCTATCCTTTTAGCCCTTTTGATTATTCACAGTAATTCACATAGTAATTAGAAAAAAAAGGAAAATAGATATATCAATAAAGAAAATGTTTGTTTTGCTATATATATGTGTCTTATAACCGCATGTCGTATACCTTAAAATGGTCATCAATACAATTCTAAAAATGCCTCACATAACCTGTTCTGAACAAATATGATTGCTTATTGATAATTTTTCTATGTATATAATAACAAGTTATGGATGAGCAATTATTTAAAAAAGGATTATTGTCAAATAAATTGGCTTATTGGTCTCTATCATACAGCTCTTACATTATTTAATAATATAATATGGTCCATAATGAATAGTATAGTGAATGTATACATCAAAATAAAAGTAGATGATGGAATTTAAAATAGAACATAGCATTGTTTCTTAACTGTTTTATGAGTTGACACCTAAAAATATGTAAATTTACAAATTCTATTATTATAAAAAAAAATACATGTAGGAAACTTGCTATTTTTTCTTCACTTAAAGTAAATTTTTTTTTTTTTTTTGAGACGGACTCACAGGATGGAAGTGGCGGAAAATACGACATTCTCTTAGAGTAGTGGGAAACTTGCCAATCGCCGGCTAGTTTTTTTTTTTTTGTGAGACGGGGTTCGCAGTGTTCAGTGGTCTTCCCTGACCTCGCGATCCCCGTCTGAAAGTGCTGGGATTACAGGCTAGACACGCGCCCGGCCAAAGCATCACTTTTATGTTTGCTTCAATTTTCTCTATTTTATGAACAACATTCAAGTAGTGTTTGTCAATTACCTATTATGTTATGAGGTATTGTAGGTTTCATACAATGATGAGCACCATAGACAAGATCTTTGCAGGTATTACAATCAAATATACAGAGAAAAACAAGTATCACAGAAAAAAAAAAATAAATGCTGCTATGTTTTAAGATGGTGTCTAATAAGAGATACAAATTTATTGTCTGGGTTGGTGGGAGGTGGAGAAAGAAGATTTTCCCATACCTGTTATTTTGAGAGTGAGTTAGGGGAGCATTAGCAATTATTCTTGAATAACAGGCTTAACTCAGACACATATTTAGTCAACTAACCCTACAGGCTTGACAGATTGATGGAGAATGTGGTAGGTCCTAGGAGCCTTTCCAAGACAGGAATACCTTAGTTGGGATTCTCCAGAAGCAGACCTTGAGCAAAAAGTTTTAGTAGAAGTAGTTTTTTAGGAGATACAAAACACACCTAAAGTTGAGTAAGTTGGTAGATGAAATAAAATGTAGAAAATGAAATTAAATCAACTATTAAAGTGGGTGCTTAGAGGTTATTCCCCTAGGAAACGCTGATCAACCATAAAAAAACACACACTTCAGAATTATCCCACCTGATGGGCTAAACAAGCTAAGGTATATATACCCAAACTGCCATCAGTAATTGTTGGAGGCTGCATCCTGGATTGGGAGGATGAGAAGGGGAAGGGTGACAATTCCCCAGAATTTCTGTTCTGCTTTGCATGAAAGTAGTTTCTGAAAGTCCTCAAGCTCATAGATAAATCTACAGTTGGCTGGAAATTGGCTGTAAAAGGTTGAAATGGTAGGATCAGAGCAATAGGAGTGATAGCTGCCCATTAGACAACATCATGACAGAGTGAGTTAAGGTATTTGCAGCTATTAAGATTATCAGTTAGAAGTCCCACATTTAGTTTGCTTATAGACTTTTGTCCAGTAGAGATGCAAATACTTTCTGTTCTGAAGACAAAAATAACCCCAAGGTTATCATTTATTGTCCTGTGGGACAGAAATCAGATATGCATTGAATCCAGCAAATGTTATTCTCAAATGCCTTTATTAAACTCACAGTGAACACAAAACTCTTCAAACGCTCTCTAGTCTTAATTAAATAATATATTGAGATAACTCCTACTCTTATTTTTGTTTAATAAATGAGAATGATTTTGTGTTAATAAGGTTAAGTAATTTCCCAAGATCACGCAGTTAGCAAATAATGTATTTGGATTAGAACTCAAGGAATTCTGACTTGAGATCCTTCTGATATACCTCCACCCCATTTTGAGAATTACAGCTCTAGACCTTTTCTGAAAGGAGCCTAGACTGTTTGTATAAACACACAACGACCAAGTATCTGTACATATTCAGGTCAGAAATTACACAAAGTTGCAGATCTTTGAATAGGAATGTATTCAAGAAAATAGCTTTTTATTGAAGATAACTAGATTTTAAAAAATCTATAAGAGTCATTCAGAGGTTGACGAATTGATGATTTTCCTAGAACAGAACTAGACTTCCCAATGTTACTAGTTATTTTGGTAACAATTGTGCTAAAAATTCAAAATCCACTGACAAGAGTAATTATATATACTTATAAAACAAAAAAGCCATATTCTGACAGAATATACCATTGGTAATAAGGGAAAATTGCTCACTTTTCATTCTCATTAAGTCTCAAGAAAGTCTCAGTGAGGAAAACTTTAATTGGATACCACTTCATATGGTAACACCATTAACTGATCAGTTAGCAACTTTTTCAAAACGTTGATAAGGGAATTGGTCAAGGTAGACTAACTTATGCTGTTTGAAAAAAAAATAATCCCCAAATCTCAGAGGCTTAAAGTAACAAAAGCTTATTTCTTGCTTATAAGACAAAGCTATCACAGGTTCACCAGAGCTACATTCTTAGGATCATTGTCCTCCCTTTGGACCTGGCTGATGGTGCACTGTCAATGTCCATATCAGCAAAAAAAGTGAGCCTGTAAATTCTCTCATGAGTATTTAATTGCTCTTCCCACAGAGGAACACATTACTTCCAGCCAACTTCGTTAGTGAAAAACGTTGATGTTTCTTCAACCAAACAGAAGGAAACTAGATGTACAGTCATACTGTTACCAGCTGGCCTTTGCTCCCAGAGCTCCCAAGATGGTGGCAAGCCTTTTTCTCTGACCTGCACTTCCTGGCCTCACGGATTCCAAGGAATGGAACCTTGGGCCATGCAGTGAGTGTTATAGCTCTATTAGAAGCCATATGTCATGAAAGAGAACCGTCGAACCCAGCAACTAGTGTACTAGTGTTCAGCTCCATTAGGACGAACCGGGGCACTTAGCCATGGCAGGAACAATGGCGAGCCTCTAGCCCAATCATGAGTGGCAATGGGCGCCTCCCTGGATCAGAAGCGCAGCAGGCACCCTGAGGGATCCAGAGGGGCGGAAGTTAGCGGTGGGTCTGCTACGGTGGTGATCAGCAGTGGTGGACTCCCAGTGATAACTCCGCTCCAGTAGGAACAAACACAGACCGGAAGAGCGTGCAGTTGCATGATTTAATAGAATGAAAACAGAGCTCCTATACAATGGGAGGAGATTCAAAGGGGGTTGCCCATTCCCTGCTCGAATGCCTGGGGTTTATATCCCAATCATTGTCCCTTCCCCTGTGCTCTCAAATGGTAGATGATTTGACTATTTCTTTACCTACTGTTTTTAGCCTAATTGATGTTTTATTGAGCCCTCTTTACTATCCGATTGGTCAGGTGTGAGCTGAGTTACAAGCTCCTTGTTTAAAGGTGGATGCAGTCACCTTCCCCAGCAAGGCTTAGCAATTCTTAGCTGGCCTAGGAAATCCAGCTAGTCGTGTCTCTCAATATATGTCTGGAAAGAGGTGAAGTGGGATATTTGGCCAAAAACAGTTAAAAAATACTGCAACGAGCTGAATGTTTATGTCCACCTCCCCACCCCCACCCCCCAAATTCAAATGTTGAAATCTTAACCTTCATGGCTGGGTTTAATTGGGAGGTGGGACTTTTACAAAATGATTAGGTCCTAAGGGCTTTGCTCTAATGAATAAGAGTAATATTCTCATCAAAGAGGCCAGAGGGAGCTCATTTGACCTTTTCATCATGAGGACACAGTAAGAAGACAGCTGGCTATCTGTGAACTAGAAAATGGGTCCCCACCAGACATGAATCTGCTAGCCTCTTGATCTTGGACTTTCCATCCTCCAGAAATATGAGAAATAAATTTCTGTTGTTTACAAGCCATCCAGTTTAAGGTTTTTGTGTAGCAACCTGAATAGACCAAGACAGTACCACAACATGAAATGATTATCTATACCTATATTAATATACACCTATTATTACTATAGAGTATATTAATTTCTTGCTTATTTCTGCATATGTGTGAAAAAAGAGTCATACAAAAAGTCTTATCTTTGTAAATATACATATGTGGGAATGTGTAAACATGATACAACTGTGATATAAATAATATAGACTTTGAAAGTTTTCGTAAATGGAACACTTTTTTTTCCAAAACTTTGTCCATTGTAATAATGTTCTGACATTTATAAAATACTGCATGTGAGGTTTTTAATAATTAGTAAATTCACATATGTGTTTTAAATAAAATAGTAAAATAATCTTTTTAGGTAATGTGGAACAAATTGTGAAAAAATGCAAGAGTGAAGTAGAAATGATAAAAGCGAAAAATAATTAAATTGTTGTAAGTGCTTTGAGTAAGGGATTTATCCAAAATTGGATTTCAAACTTTTATAGGCTAAATCAAATTTAGCCTTGCTTGGCTCATAGACCTTTTTTTGTTTAGACTATGGTTTAGGTTCCAGGTTTTGTATAAAATTTTAACTTGGAGAAATAGCCCTAGTCACCATTAATATTGTCATTCTAAGTTTTTTGGATGTTTCAAAATTATCATTATGCTAAAAGCACATTTGTATTATATTTAAATGTCTGAAATTAATGGGTCTGAAATTTATCTGTATATATAAATTTAGAAATTATTATACTGGTATAAAAAGCACACTTAATACTATGCTTCAATTGAACCAATTGTGACATGTTTTCACTTCCAAGACCCCCTCTCCCTTTTCTTTTTTCCATACGGAGTTCAGTCCCTGCTCTTCTGAGAAAGCTATGCTCTTATTGTTTTCCAAAGCCGGGCCTCCGTATTTGTCAACATGCCATATATTTGTCTCTCCATTCTAAAGAGAATGCCCGATTTTCCTACCTATTACCCAATTTGCTGTTTTCCCTTTATCATCAACATAATGTGTACTCTGGTCGGGGGGAAGGGGTGTGGCTGGAGGCCCAGGAACGTGGATGGAGCTGGAGGCTATTATCCTTAGCAAACTAATGCAGGAACAGAAAACCAAATACTGCATGTTCTCACATATATGTTGGAGCTAAATAAAAACATATGAACACAAAGAAGGGAACAACAGACACTGAGGTCTAATTGAGTGTGGAGAGTGAGGAGAGGGAGAGGAGCAGAAAAAATAACTATCGAGGACTGAACTTAATACCTGGCAAATGAAATAATATGTACAGCAAATCACTGTAATGTGAATTTGCCTATGTAACAAACCTTCAAATGTACCCCCAAACCTAAAAGTTAAAAACAAAACAAAACAAAAAACCTGCACTTATTGCTTTGACTTTTAATTTCCCATTTACTTCTCAATTCATGACAACATATCTTTCACCTCTAATGTTTAAATTGCTCTAACAAAAATCATCCAATCTAATGATTACAAAAGTCAAGACTCTCTGCTAATCCTGACTTCATTTTGGGATCAATGCAATGAATCAATCTCTCCTTGAAGTTAATTCTCCCCTAGTTCCCGTGACATTTCCATTCCAATCTTTTGCTACTTATTTATTTTCTTTCACTCTGTCAACTTCAATTACACACTTCTTAAATGTTACTGTTTCATTGGGCTCTAGTGTCTGTTGTCTTCTTTTCAATAAGTTATTGGTAAATAATACCAACTACAAATCAATGTTATTTATAACTGATATGACAATCAGTACTAACCTGTGTTGCCAGTCCTAACTGTTCTCATTAAACTAGACCTATATTTTCAGTGGTCACTTAGTTATCTCCACATGGATGCTCTACACATATCTCAAAAGGAACCTACCAATAACCAATCTGTTTATCCTTTCTCCTCATAACCTGATTCCATATATTTAATGGGCTATGTAAGAATTCTTTTTTTTTTTTTCTTATTTCATCCTGATCAGTCGACTCCTTTGAGAACATTTGAAATATTTCTCAATTCTCTCATTTTCCTAGACTTTTGTGTTTTTGTTTTATTTTCTCCCTTGGAGATCAATGGGCAGACCAGAATAGTTTTATTACAGTTCAACGGCATTTAGGGAAAGGAGCAAATCATCTTACTCACTGTGACATCACAAAAAGAATCACAGAAATCAAGAGGAGTTTCATAGTTGATGTTTAAGAACACCAAGAACTTTCCCTATATCCTCACTCAGGATTCTCTGCTTAATGAAATGAATATGAGCACAGATAACTTATTAAATATTTAATTATATTTATAATATATAATAACATAAAATATATTAAATATTTTCCTCTTACAATGATTAACATCATTTATTGGTATCTAATTTTTTAATATAAAAATTAATTTATTAGAACGCCTAATTTCTTAAAGATGCCCAATACATGGAGCCTTCCCCTGATGTCCTGATGGCAGAATCCCATTTTGTTACATCGTCGGTGGAGAGAGCAGATGCCCCAGTGCCTCCTTGCAGCTTTGGACACAATGTGCAGATGGCATCATTATCTCTTTTACATCTTGGATGGATTGCTGGGAAGGACATTCTGTTAAATAGTTATTTTAAAAGATCATTTGGGAACTTGTGTTTTTTTTTACTATTTCCTTATATACTTTATGACTAACATATATTGTTATTTTTAATTTTTTTCTGAGTTCATTCCCCTAGTTTATCATGTTAACTTTCTCTAAAGAGTAGTAGTTTTCTTTCATTTATTGGGAATATTATATTTTCATATATATAATATTCAGCACCCACAAAACATTAGAAATTCAGCACCCACAAAACATTAGAAACACTCAAAATAAAAGGTAATTTAAATATTGTTTTAAGATTTTTAATATTATTATACATTGTGGTAGTTTTATTGTCCATCACAAATGAACAAATTCATATGCAAATATATCATAATAAAAAATGCTCTACAGGCCAGTAGAAGAGTGAAAGGACTCCATGTATTCAGCTAAAGACTTTGAGCCAGTATTTGCAAGTAAGTATTATAAGCCAAATGTCTCAAATTTACCAGGCATCGTAACATCTGGAAGGCTTAAAAATTCAGGTTATGTTACCCATCCCAGAGTTTTTCATTCAGTGAGTCTACGGTTGAGTGTAAGAATTTGCATCGATAATAACTTGTCAGATAAGGCTACTGCTGCTCAAAATGTGGGAACTACTGCTTGAAGTCGCCTATACAATATTTGGAAATATTGAAAAACCAAAAGCAAACTGAAACTAGCAAATACAGTTAATGCAGACAATAGCACTAATAAATTGCATGTTAAGATATCAATTATTTTAATGCTTTCATGCTAAAAGGACTAACAAAACAAAAGGGTGTAATGATCAAAATAAAACAAACCTTTTGGAAGTAATAGATGAAAACAAAACCTTTCATAATAACATTTTGTGTTGTTTTAAACGTACAGAAAAGTGTGAATTACCTTCAAAACATACTTCACAAAAAGGTCCCCTGGGGTGTAGAGATTAGAAAAGGTCAAAATATATATTTTCTCTAAATGCTTATCATATTTGTTACTTTCACCTATTTTAGGTAACACAATTTGCTCCTTTTTTAGTGTCTTATTTCCCTGTTTATGGCACTACCCTCACCCAGCCTTCCCGCTAGTACCATAATTCTTGTGGACACTGACTGGCATTCTGACCATCATTTTTCCTAATTTACTTAGTTTAAATAAATCATTTATTTTTCCAATTGTAGTTGGTTATCTATTTGCTTTTCTTTCTTGTTAGTTTCTGCCTGTATCTTCCAATATTTATTCTCTGAAGTAAATTAAAGAAGAACCTTCACAGTATCTTCTATGTTGCTGTAAAAAATAACATTTTAACATGGCCTTTACATACTCACTTATTTCTTAGAAAACAAAACAAGTTGGCTTATTTCAGTTTGAAACATATGTAATTGATCCTTACCAAACAGGATTAAAAATAGTAGCAACTGTAATAGAAATTTTGATATTGACCACATAACAATCGTATCTTACTTTACAGATTAGTCTAACGTGCTAGGAGATGCAAAGAGACTTAAGAGGCTTGAATGGATATGACCTGTACAGATTCAGATCTTTATCTAAAAACACTGATATTCACCCTTTGATGCAAAAGAGAGAGAGAGAGAGAGGTTTGCAGAGTGGGGGGAAGATGAAGAGAGAGAGAGAAATGCCCTCAGATTTGGGCTTGTGTTAAGAGTTTTGTGGAATTCAGTGACTGAAGGGCCCTGGACCAGTTCTGTGAAAGAGAACTGAGGAGAAAAGGGGGCTTTGAGAAGCGATTACATGAATAATGAAATGAATTTTCTCTGTTGTTCCTTAAGAGACACAATTAAGTGATTGCATTTATTTTTATTTGTGCAATGCACTGTGCTATAATAAGAACAAATGTCTGCAGAGCCTTGGTTACTTGGGCCTCAGGATTTATAAAGGCTATGTTTTATATTTGTTCTTAAAATGACATTTTCTTGATTTTAGTTCTTTTCAAAATGTTGAGAGTGGGAATGAAAGACAACTTTAAAATCAGAATTTGACAGTAGTATGAAAAAAGTGATAATTATAATGACATGGTCAAATTCACAAAATGTTCTTAATCTTATGGTACTTAATTTTGCATCTTGACCAAAAAGGCCTTAATGTTCTTCTCAGCTTAACATTAGATAGGTTATTTAGGCTCCTCACCTTCCTTTTCTTAGAGCAATTACCATAGAGGACTTTTAACTTTCTAGCCTTTGATATGTACATCTTTTAAAAACTCTTACAAGCTTTACAACCTTGGACTAAGTTTCTGCAGGACCCAGGAGCCATCCTTTTGAAATATAATCATCATAGAGATAGTGCCTTGATCTCCCAATCTCTAAGGGAAAGTAGGAGCCTAACGTTGGTGGGCACCTTACTCCTAGTTGTAAAACTCCCTCCTATCATGAAGAAAGTCTATTTTTCCTTTGGGTAAAGCCAATTAACAAACACAGATGACTAGTGGATCCTTCTCGCCCTCATTTTAAAAATATCATCCACCTTTTGTTTTAGAGGAGTTGAGCTCAGATTGAGTTATGGCCTCTCCCCTATTTCAACAGACTTGAATGAACTCTTCATTGCCTGATTAACTTTGTCCAGTGCATTTTTTACTTTGACAATACAAATTGGCCAAAAATTAAAAAAAATAAAAAAAAATAAAAAAGGCTAATAGCACTAGAAAAATTACAGGCAGAACTGTGTTGTTTGACTTTTTCTTTACCATTATTGCATTCACACAGCTTCAGTTGTTTACACTTCAAAACATAGGGTATGAGACATTTTGCATTTCTGTATTTCACTACACCACAGTCAGGATCTTTTATATCGCCAGCTTCCAGGTAGCAGGAACATGCAATCTTGCTTGTTTTAGGAACTACCTTTCGTCTGCTAACAAGGGCTTATTCAAGAATCTTGGTTGTCTTAGTGCCAAAAAATGGCCAACGACATAAATACATTTCATGGAGAATGCTATACTTTTGTTCCCACGCTCTACATTGCTCTGGAGCTCAGGTTTATACTATTTTTTTTTCTCAGGAGTCACTCCCTCAGGTATATTAAGATAGTAACTCACAGTAGACCCTCTCCTTCACCAGCAGCCTCCTTCCCCCACCCTCCAATCCTAAATGATAAGTATAAGTGTTGTCCTGGACTCTGCTTCTGGAACCCATTTCTTCTTCCAATATTGGAAAGACCTCAAATTCATTCCCAGGCCTACTATTTCCTCCTCCTACAGGGAGAAAGTACTTTATTTTGCATCAATTCCCTCAAGGCTAGAAACACTTTCTCTAATTTATTCTACTTTTAAGTTCTAAAACCCTGAAGAAATGTATCTATTTCTTTACCTGAAGGAGGGTTGAGGAAGATAAAGGGTCAGACCATCTGCCATGGTCTGAATGTTTGTGTCTCCCAAAAAGTCATACATTGAAACCCAGTCCCCAATGTGATGGTATTAGAAGGTGGAGCCTTTGGGAGGTGATTAGGTTAGGAGGGTGGAGCCCTCATAAATGAAACCGTACCCTTATAAAAGAGACCCCAGAGAGATAGCTGGCTCATTCTACCATATGGGGACACAGCAAGGATCCATTTAAGAACCAGAGAGAAAGCCCTCACCAGACCCTGACTCTGTTGGCACCGTGAGCTTGGACTTCCCAGCCTCCAGAACTTTGAGCAACAAATTTCTGTTGTTTATAAGCCACCCATGTGTGATATTTTTGTTACAGTAGACCAAATGAGCTAAGAACCACCTTTTTGAAACAGTATGTTGGTGTGTCAGTTCAGGGATGAGGAAGGAGCTTCAACATGGTTATACTTTGTTTATAAGACACTCTAAACTGATGATATATTTTAACGATGAAAATACACATCTGACAGTTCTGTGGCAAACATTATCCTAAGGCTTCCTAGTTGTGTATTACAATAGAATTTTTTTTAAATGTAGTTTTAGAAGAGGGAGACACTCACCACATTAGAACATGTCTACTAATATATTCCTGCTCAGCATTTGAAAAGTATTCATTTCCCCTGATATGCACATGATTTTCTACATGTCTGAAAACAACATTATTATTATGTTGATAGAAAAAAACAATATTTTTTAAGAAAAGTTGCTTTTAGGAAAAAACAATAATTTTGCATACAAAAATTAATACGTGGAAACCCACCAAGAAGAAGTTACATATCTTTAAAGCACAATTATTTTATTGAATTCTAAAAATAAATTAAATGAATATGGCCTTTTATTACTGAATTATTCTGGTTTTAGATCATATCTAGACACCTTTAAAGGAAAGTCATTTCGTAGCTGTGTCTTCCAGAGGCTTTTCAAATATATATTCAGCTTGTGAGATTTTTCTTTTGAATAACCTTTCCCTTTTAACTGATGCCCTGGTCTCTGATTACCCACTCCCTGGCCTCTGCCCTTTTCTCAAATCATCTTACTCAGCCGTAATGAAACAGCAGCCACAGAACGGCAGCATTCCAAGATTCAAATGCATTAGCCTATCACACAAAAACACAACACCTTTGTTTAGATACAAGTACGCACAATCTGAGTTCTCTTTTTTCCCCCTGTCATGAACTCTATATATCTTGATGACTTTGAAAACTAAACTTTCTTCCTCTTTTCTTAGACTAGGATTCTAATTTAGGTATAATGGGATTTGAACCTCCCTCAAGCCTTTTAAAATATTCAAGGGAGGCATAAAAGAAATAGCAGAGAGACATTCACTTTTTATTACTCTCTATGATGGGGATATTGTATTGCTCACATACTAATGTAAATTCCTCTGAAATATATAATTTCAACCCTTTTATGCTCTCACTATTCCCTTTCCACTATCAACTTGGATTTCTGAGACCTTATGCAACTAAACCAAATCACTTCCTGAAGCTGATGTGCCTTGGTCTTTTGAATTCAGTAACTGCACAGTCGACAAAAGTTATAACTAATACATTTCTCTTTGTGACTCTTCCCGACAACTAGAAAAAACAGTAATTTAACTTTTCTGGTTAAACTTGAACCAAGCCCTGAAAAGCAGATAAATGACTCAAACTATTTACCTACTACTCCTACCTTATAACCCTCACAGGGAAATGAAATATTGCCAGTATTCTAAAACTTAGTTGAAAGGGGAGCATTCATATTCAGGAAAAAGTTACAGATATAGGACATTAACATTTAGAAACATTCCTTTTCAACCTCTGCATGACTTCTATCTTTATAGTTAGTCTTGCTCTGCTTAAAGCTGTACTGGGGAATGTATTTTAAATTGAGAACCAATTTTACCCTTTCTTTTATAATTCAAAAAGTTGGAATATTTGTTTGAATAATTTCTGTAAAAACAAAATGACACAGAATTTCACATTCAGGATATTAGTATATACCTCACTATCTTGATAGACTCTTTCAGAATCTTCTGACTTCTCACACAGAGAAATAGTGCACAGACATCCAGGACACAGAAGCTACTGTAACAATTATTTTGATGAGACATATATGGGATGGAAGATGAACATTATTTATGTTGACCATAGGGACAGCACAGTATAATTGAGTTATGATAATACTAACTCCTTCATCATGTGAACAGATGCTAAGAAGCAACATGTTCAATTACTATTTGAATACATTATCTCATTCTTTGCCCTTAATAAAACATCCTAGTTCCACCATTTCAAAATGAGTTGAAACTTTGATCTACTGCTGCCAACAGCCACAGAACTTTTAAAAGTCACTATCTAGTTATTTTGTCTCTAACAAGGAAATACTTTTGCTGAGAATTAGAATGAGTTAATCTTATACTTTTTCAGACTATTCATGACGAAGCTGTCTCTTCAGGATCTTTAAAAATGATCAGCCTCTCCTGGATGTGATATTTTCTGCTAAATTCAGAAACAATCAGAAATGACAATCTTTATCTCATTGATATCAGTGCTGGTTTTAATGTTTACTACAGTACCTAAAGACAACTAAACCACATTCTTACAATGTTTTAATGATGCCTGCTATGGTACCTAAAAACACATTCTTACAATGCTGCAAAGCAACAGTCAACACTAGGAAAAAATAACAGTTAAATAAATAGAAACCTGTACTTTGCACTAGTAGAAAAATGCATGTTTTAAATAAAATCAGCATGTACATTAAATAATGAATGTAATATGTGTTGTAAACCATGCTACGATTTAAAGATTTAAACAAATATGTTGAGATGTAACTAACAGAAAAACAATGAAGCAGTTCACACACTTGAAAAACCAAAAAAACTTAATAAAAACAGTATATGCAGATGACATTTTTTGACTGGTGATACAGAGAAATGTCCTATAAAAGTTGCATAGAGACCTATGAACTTCAATAAATATTTAAAATCTATTCTCCACTGATAATAGATCTTATCATAAATTTATATGTCTCTTTTATTGGCAGAGGAGAGGAGCAGTACAAATATCCTTGGAATGCTTGACCTTTTTAGCAGAGGGCAGCTGATATATCATGTAGAGAATTGTTCAATAGTTGCTCTGAGAAGACAAAATGTCCCTATTTCTTTGAGACTTTATTCACTAATATTTCAATTTGGCAAAGTGTGTCCATTTTTTTTTCCTTCTGTGATGGGAAGGGATTTAAGAACTTTATTTAATAAGTTCAGGATCTCTACTTATACAGGAAAAGTACAATTACTGTCAGTAAAATGAAAGTCTTCTATACTCAGCTGGCAACCTACGAGGCAGTTCATAGAGTTTCTTGAAGCAGAGAAAGGTTTAAAATTATGAAGTGATGGATATACTTTATCCCAAATTCCTGCTGTCATATTTACTATTATCTTTAATATACCAAAACATTGTTAATTGCCTAAGGAATAGAAAGTCTTTGACTTATCTTGCTTTCTTGCCTGCATAGAAACCTCTTAAAACTATACTTTCCTTTTATCTGTTATGCCTCTAACATTTCTGTCATTAACACTCACACACACACACACATACATACACACACATACATATACACACACACATACATACACACATATATACACACACACATATATATATGTATATATACACACACACACATACATACATATACATTTCTACATTTGGGGCTTTGTTATACTCTAATTGCTTAGAGAAAAAAAAAATCTAAGTTTTAATGCTTAAAGACTTTTACCAAACTCTCTTTTTCCATATGCCCTACCATTAGGGATTTCTTTATTTTCAGGGATTCAAATATTTATGACACTCCAGTCCTGACCTGACATCATGTTGAATTTGTCAATAACCCACTTTTATTTCTACTGTTGCTCAATTCAACATGTCCAACGTAAAATTTGTTTTGCCATCCCTACCCCAAATTCTAATACACGTTTTAATTAATGACAGTACCACATTTGTGTGAAGCTTTAAGCATTTTTGGTTCATTTTTTCTATCTTAACTTTTAGTCGGATTCCAAGTCATGTACAGTATACATTCAAAATGTCTTAGGCTTTTGCTTCCCACATTACGCTCCTATACTTGGTATCTTCTATCATGTATCATCTGTTCACTAGAATGTTACCTAAGTATTTTACGGTTGTCTTCCCTGACTTCAGTTCTTAATAAATGCAATAGCAAAATAAATCTTCCTAAACTAAGATTGTGGTCATATGCCTGTGATTGCAAATCTTTCTTTTCTTTTTTCCTTTCTTTTTTTTTTTTTTGAGATGGAGTCTTGCTCTGTTGCCCTTGCTGGAGTGCAGTGGTGCAATCTTGGTTCACTGCAACCTCCACCTCCCGGGTTCAAGTGATTCTCCTGCCTCAGCCTCCAGAATAGCTGGGGTTACAGGTGCCACCCGCATACCTGGCTAATGTTTCTATTTTTAGTAGAGACGGGGTTTCACCATGTTGGCTAGGCTGATTTCAAACTTTACCTTGGGTGATCCGCCTGCCTTGGCCTCCCAAAGTGCTGGGATTACAGGCGTGAGTCACCACACCCGGCCTGTGATTGGAAACTTTTCTAGGGTACCATTGATATGGAATTAATTACAACTTTCTCTACTTACCCTGTAAATACTTACCTGCACTGTGGTCTCTTAGAAAGTTACTTAACTACTTAATCCCTTAGTTACTATTTGTAAAAGGGGATAATAACATGAAACTCTTAAACATGTTGAGAAGATTAAATGGCTCTCTCTCTCTCTCTCTCTCTCTCTCTCTCTATATATATATATATATACGTAGAGACAAAAAGAGAAAACTCTCTCTATATATATGTATAGAGGAACTCTCTCTATACATATATATATAGAGAGAGAGAGAGACAGAGCAAGAAGAGGAGCATTATAGGTACTTAATAAATGATAGTTTGTTATCTCCGCTTCTGGCCTCACTTGTTAAATTTTTTCTCACCTCACTTTTTAAAATAAAATAATTTATTCTTTTGAATTTTTATAATTGTTATTATAAATAATTTTCAACATACATAAAAATTTGAAAAATAGCACAAATACCAGTAAATCTACAAGCAAAATTCAATAATTGTTAATATTTTGCCATACATTTTGTATATCTATGTTGTCTTAGTCTGTTTGGGCTACTATAACAAAACACCATAGACTGGTGGCTTATGAATAATAGAATTTCTTTTATTATAGATCTGGAGACAGGGAAGTCTAAGATCAAGGCATCAGCAGACTCAGTGTCTGGTGATGGCCCGCTTCTTCATAGATGGCCTTCTTTTCACTGTAAACTCTCATGATGACAGGGGCTCTCTCTGGTCTTTCATAGCACTAATCCCATTCATGAGGGCTCTGCTCTCAAGCCCTAATCATCTCCCAAAGGTCCCTCCTCTTAATACCGTCACCTTGGGAGTTAGGATTTCAACATATGAATTTTGAGTGGGCACATAAACATTCCACCCACTTTATATGTTAAAGTGCAAATGCATGCTTTTTGAACCGTTTCAAAACAAGTGGGAGACATTATGATACTTTATCCTTAAATACTCTAACACGTGTCTGTTATTAATAATCAGAATATTTTCCATGCTGCCTAGATATTATCACACCTAACAATATTAATCATAAATACATCACACCTAACATATTAATCATAAATATTGAATATTAGCTATTATCTAGGCCTTATCACAATCTCCCCAACTGTTCCTTTAATGCATTTCATAACTGTTTTGCCTTCAGTTTAGTGTTTTTGTTAACCAGGATGCAATTAAGTTTCATATGGTTATTAGAAAATTTCTCTCTCTCTTAATTTAAAGGAGCTTAACTGATTTTTTAAAAAAACACACAATGCTATTTTAGTAAATATCTGAAATTGTGGATTTTACCATTTGCTAACTCAGTTTTTCTAAACTCAGTATTTCTGCCAAATTGGAAATTAGATCTAAGACCAGAATAAATAATGTTAGCCACTTTCAGTAAGCATCTTTCATGAGCTCTTCGTATAATATTACATCAAGACAAATATATCAGGGTGTTTTACAGGTAGTAATGCTAAATTTGACTAATCATTTAAGATGACCTCCATATCACTTTATTTTATAGCATGGTAATTTTCTTTGCAATTAGAAAATATGCAGTGAATGATACTTTTACTATGCTGGTTTATGAAATAAAATATTTCTTCTAAAAGTTTCAGCATCCACTAAGGGTTCTGTAAAAATCAACTATTTAGTTACAAATTTTAAAAAATAATTTTTCTAATTCTGTCATTTTCAAACATAAAACGGTTTTTTTTTTTTTTTTTTTTTTTTGCCTCATCAAATCAGTATGAACTACAATTTGTCTTAAAAAGAGAAGCTAAATAATTATCTCCCTTTAATTACTAACACTAAGTATAAGGAGTATATATATACTTACTAGATATATACAAAAATTATACTTACTAGATATATACAAAAATTAAAATAAAAAAAGACTATAAAAAGAATAAGCAGTTGAAGTAATAGTAATTTTCAAAGATAGTGGGTAAATTTTTTTCCTCTTTTTGTTTTATTTTAGTAACATTAAGAAATCAGGACTTTTTCCCCCCACCGTTTTATATTTACTTATGTCCATTATTCTTTCTCCTGTTCACGTTATGTCATATTTGGCCACTGGGTCCATTCAGGCTGGCTCCTGTGTCCTTTTTCACACCTCTACTAGCTTTTGAGTATCAAAAAGAGTTTGGTTTACATGTACCACATTTTTGTCCTCAAAATATATTGTACTTACTTATTATTTTTGATACTCAAAACCGAGTAGAGATGTGACAAAAGGATACTGTGTTAAAAATCACTGAGAATGTGCCAGGCGCAGTGGCTCACACCTGTAATCCCAGCACTGTGGGAGGCCAAGGTGGGCAGATCACCTGAGGTCCAGAGTTTGAGGACAGCCTACACAACATGGCAAAACCACATCTCTACTAAAAATACAAACATTAGCTGGGCACGGTGGCACGTTCCTGTATTCCCAGCTACTTGGGAGGCTGAGACAGGAGAATCACTTGAACCCAGGAGGTGGAGGTTGCAGTGAACCAAGATAGGGTGACTGCACTCCAGCCGGGCAACACAGCAAGACTCCCCCTTAAAAAAAGAAAGAAAAAGGCTGAGCGCAGTTGCTCACTCCTGTAATCCCAGCACTTTGGGAGGCCGAGACGGGCAGATGACAAGGTCAGGAGATTGAGACCATCCTGGCTAACATGGTGAAACCCCATCTCTACTAAAAATACAAAAAAAATTAGCCGGGCGTGGTGGCAGACACCTGTAATCCCAGCTACTCGGGAGGCTGAGGCAGGAGAATGGCCTGAACCCGGGAGGCAGAGGTTGCAGTGAGCTGAGATTGCACCACTGCACTCCAGTCTGGGTGATAGAGGGAGACTCTGTCTTAATAATAATAATAATAATAATAATAATAATAATAAATAAATCACTCGAAATATTTTTTCCACTCTGCAGTTTTGCTATGAACTTGATACAAGTTGTGTTTATTTGTTTAGTTTGTTTCCAACTTCACAATTTAAACATATCATTTTGAGGCTGACACAGTGGCTCTTGCCTGTCATGCCAGCACTTTGGGAGGTCAAGGCGAGTGGATCATCTGAGGTCAAGACCAGCCTAGCCAACATGTTAAAACCCCGTCTCCACTAAAGACACAAAACAATTAGCTGGGCTTGGTGGTACGCGCCTGTAATCCCAGCTGTTGGAGAGGCTGAGGCAGAAGGATCCCTAGAACCTGGGCAGCAGAGGTTGCAATAAGCAAAGATTGTGCCATTGTACTCCAGCCTGGGCGATAGAGACTCCATCTCAAAAAAAAAAAAAAAAAAAAAAAATACCACTTTGATTTTTTAAAATGTGTTTAATATGTTATACACTTATATAATTTAAAGTTTATATATTAATAATCTATAAAAAGCTGTACTTTAAAAAGTTACACTTTCATTTCTATCCTCTTCTCTGCAGTCTCTATCCCAACGTCACATCTTGTAGATACCTCCCTCTTTAATTGGTTTCTGGTTTCTCTTTCTGATGGTCCTTTTTGTTATGGATGTACGAGTGTATTGCTGGGTATGTTTGTAAGTGTGTATGTGCATATATGTGTGTTGCCCTTTCTTCCTTAGAATAAAAGGCTGCATAGCTTTTCTCAGGCACTTTATCTTTTTGGATATATATAGCCTAAGGATTATTCAAGTACTCCATAAACTTCCTTGTGCTTTTTTACACCTCCTTACTACACCTTTATGCAGCTTTATTTTTTATTCCCACCATGTCAACTACTGGTAGTCATTTGGATTGTTTCCAATCTCTTACTATTATATGCAGTACTGCTGGGAAGAGTCTAATGTATCTATTGTTTCTATCTGTAGAACCATATTTTCAGTAGAGTCCTGAAAGTGGAATTATGAATCAGTGGTTATTTAATGCGATCATGTTGAAAACATGGCCAGATTTCCCTTGATATGATTAAATAAGTCTTCACACCGAACTGCAGTGTGTGAGAGGGCCTTTACAGCTTTGACAACTGAGTGTGTTGTCATCCTTTTCATTATTTGCTGGAGCTATAACTTTAAAAATATATTTTAATACTATTTTAATTATATTATATTTTGAGTGACATAAGCATATTTTCATATATGTAGAGGCTATTTACTTTCTTTTTCTGAACATTTTGTAAGCTTTTTATTCTACTAGAACTCTTTTAATGTCATAGAGATTAGCTCTTCGTCTTAAGTGACTTTCTCCCTTTATATAACTTCTAAATTTACTCTCATCTCTTCTACAATAAGTATCCTACTGTCCAGGCCAAATTATTACATAGGGAAAATAAATCAGGTTTCACACGTATCAAAATAAAATAATTCTTTTTTTGCATTAAAATAAAGGAATTATTTTTAAAACCTAGATGATGGGGGGGGGGATGCTATTCAATAAATAAAATATATGTAGTCCCTTACATATAAAGTAAAGAGAGTTTGGAAAAGATTATTTGTGTGCCACAGTCAAAGTGACTGAAGAAGAAAGGAAAGGCTTAAGAAAGCAATGGGAACAGACTGCCTTAGAAGTAAAGTAGAGAAGGGTCCACCTCCAGAGTGCCAGCATGAGCTGCCCTGTTGATGCCATCCCCAGTGAAACAACCATAACTGGTACAAACTATAACAAAATGATCATTTTATGTTCTACAGGCAGGAATACAACACACGAGGAAATATTTGTTTAAGAAAATATACTAATTCACCTGCAGCCAATTAAGCCGACTGAGTTCCTTTCCTCATGGGGGCCCAGTGTGCAATGGCTGCAAACAGCAGCTTCCCTGGTAGTGATGCAGCCTGTTTGTTGTATGGGTTGCTCTAAGGGACCTTGGAGACAGTCCTTTCAGATGGATGTTCATGTTTCTGACCTTGCGCTACCCCAGTGTAGGCTCCAAACAGGCATGCAAGGTGCCATTGGAAAGCCCCAGGGCACTGTAGCCAGGGTTCACATTGACCAAGTTATGTCCATCCGCACCAAGCTGCAGAACAAGGAGCATGTGATGGAGGCCCTGTACAGGGCCAAGTTCAAGCTCCCCAGCCGCCAGAAGATCCACATCTCAAAGAAGTGGGGCTTCACCAAGTTCAATGCCAATGAATTTGAAGACATGGTGGCTGAGAAGCGGCTTATCCCAGATGGGTCAAGTACGTTCCCAATCGTGGCGCTCTGGACAAGTGGCAGGCCCTGCACTCATGAGGGCTTCCACTGTGCTGCCCCCTCTTAATACTCACCAATAAATTCTACTTCCTGTCCACCTAAAAAAAAAAAAATGCCTTCACTTCAATTACCCCTCTTTCTTACATACTTTGTCTGTTATTTTAGTTTTATCCTGATTCCCTCAATAAACATTATTAGTATATTATAAAAAAAAAGAAAATATACTAATTCAAATGAATGCTGAGAGCCTGTGACACTTGAGCTACAACTCATTAACCACAGATTCCAGCTGACTGTGTTGGAATCTCTACTTTCAGTGAATATGGCTGAGAAGACAAAGCTACTGCTCTTCTCAACTCACCATCAATAGATACTGTATCTCACTGGAAATGGAAAGGCCATCAGCATTTATCTGCTTAAATGCTGAGTTCCAGAGGTTAAGATCCTGGTTAGTGTGACTAAGAGTTTATGGTTTCCTTTTCTACACCCAACCCCAACTCATAAAGCAGAATATTTACCTTAGTTTCAGCAGACCAAGAATATGTGGAGACAGATTACCTTAGCCCTAGCTTGCTTGTACTGTGGGGGTTTCACATGCAGAGGAGTCCAGAGGCTCTCACCTTCACCTAAGGCCTGGAGTAATGACTCAGATTTTGCCCCAGGGAAGACACAGTCCTAAAACTGAGTTCACAAACTCTCTCCAAGAAACTAATTTTTATTTAAGACATAATGTGAGGTAGTGCAAAACCAAAGGCAATCGTGTTGACAAATAAAATTTTGGGGGTAAGTATTTAAGAGAAGGTTGGTGTATATAGCAGAGCAACAAACTAATCCTTAGGCCAATTAGCTTACTGGAGAGAAACGGAGAAAAAAGCAGCTAAGAAGAGCCTGGGACAGGAGGAAAGTGTTAAAACATATCTCAAATACTAGTCTCACAAATAACTATTTTAGCTATTGGCACAGTAATTTATCTCAGAATTACTGTCTTTAAAAATCTGGAGAAAATATAAAACCATAACTGAAGGCACCAGAACATGACCAAAGACAGGAAGAAACTGAAGAAGACTGAACCCTTGAAAGAAGAGAATTGCACCTAGTGAGTAGAATTTTTTATTGTATGACTATTGCTTGAGGGTAGTATCTGGTCGCCCATGCCGTTTTGTGTTTGGGTTGCTAGAGATCAAGTACAAAGCTGCAATTTCACTGGCTCAATAGAGTGTGACAATAACTGAAAGAATAACTAAAAGATGAGGGGAGAATATACTACAGCAAATACTAGAAAGAAACAGCTGTTTGATGTAGCTCAAAATGTTACAGTTTTGGTAGTTAGGTAGTTAGACAGGCATGAGTGGGGCTGGAGAGGGCTCTTCCCTCATCCACTAGGAATGTCAGGTTATAGTTCCGCAATGATCACATGACCTCTCTAAAAGTGATTCACGGCCGGGCACGGTGGCTCACACCAGTAATCTCAGCATTTTGGGAGGCCGAGGCAGGCGAATCATGAGGTCAGCATGTTGCGGGACAATCAGAGACAGGAGAGACTGAACAGAGTTCAGGAGAGCCCTTTATCATTAAGGTGATCACCGGTCACACTAGGGTCCAGAAAGTCTGAGCCCTGAACAAAGTGATCAGTCACCTTTTAAGCTGTTTGTGGTGAGAGTTACGTGCTGCAGGAAGAGTACTTGCAGAAGTGAGAACAAAGGCAGTTAATCATTCTTTTACATTTGTTATAACATATGTCTTACATCCTTGGGAATACATGTTTCTGCAACATTTGCTTCTCAACCTTGAAGAACTCACGGTACCTCTAGGAATGTGAAACGATAGAACACAGATAAGCCTCTCTGGGCAAAGAGGAGAAACAAGCAGTTAATATTTTCTTTCTTAACCCAGGCCCCCGGGTGGGGCTATATTACATTCTACCTCTAAGGAAAAGAATAAATTTCTTGGCCATTATACTTATAAAATTCATTAATTCTCCCTTCAAGAAGATCGAGAATATCCTGTCTAATATCGTGAAACCCCGTCTCTACTAAAAATACAAAAACAAAATTAGCTGGGCATGGCGGCGGACGCCTGTAGTCTTAGCTACTCAGGAGGCTGAGGTTGGAGAATGGCTATAAATCCGGGAGGTGGAGTTTGCAGTGGGCCGAAATCGGGTCACTGAACTCCGGCCTGGGCGACAGATTCACTGGCAGTGGCAACAGAGAAAGGCCAGTTCCTGATGGTCCACACTATTGCACAAAAGTGTTAATTGAATGCAGGCACCAGGGAGACACAACTTCCTGGACATGTTTATTAAGAGACAAAATGGCAGAGTATGACCTTCAGGGGTCAGTTCACCAGAAAAGTGAAGGAAGCCTCGCATGGACATGCCTACAACTTCCTAAACACACTGTGCCCTCACCTCCCAAGGGTAAGGGGGGCATTTTGCATGTAGGCAGTCCACCATAAGAGAGGAATATTGAGAAAAGAGGACAGTCTGTAAAGTCTTAGGATTAAGGTTGAACATTGCACTTGGCCTTCACATGCCCACTTGAGTTTCTTCCAAACATACTTTCCTTTTTTTCCTGTTCTAAAGAACCTTTTTAAATAAACTTCCGCTCCTGAAACTTGCCTCAGTCTCTTTTTCTGCCTTACACTGCTCAGTTAAATTATTTCTTCTGAGAAGGCAAGAATTGAGGTTGTTGCCTGACCCATATGGATTCACGGCCAGTAACTCGGATACCTGCCACCCCTAAGAAAAATCTGCATGAAATCTTTACCCAGCTCCTTAACTAATACAGAAACAGTTCATGTACAGGAGAGAGCATGAAGATACAGAAGGAAGGCAGTAGCTGCAAGGCTGAGAGAGCTCAGCAGAGACTTCAACTGCTGTACACTCTAGGGAAGGCAGAGTTTAGAGTCGTAATCCTGCCATGTCATCTATCTGCTAAAGGTAGAATCAACATTCTTTAGAAAAAGAATCCAAAGGCTCAATAACCTATCCTTCACAATGTTCAGGTGCAATGCATTTTATTTAAACATGGAAAGAAATAAGAAAATTTGATCTACATGTTAATTTTGCACTGAGCTTGTAAATGTTTCAGTCAGTTCTGATAGCAGAGAAATAATTAAAAGGAGCCAATATCAATATATTTAAGAAGTTAAAAAAAAAAAAAAAGGCTAGGGCCACATGAATTAACAGATGGGGAACATCCATGGATAAATAGAAACTATAACAAAGCACCAAAGGAAAATTTTAAAACTAAAATTTGTATTATCTAAAATGAAAAAAATTATTGAATTTGCTTAATATTGGATTAGAGAGGGCAAAATAAACTATCAGCAAAATTAAAGTCATATAAACAGTAATTTATAAATTACTGAAAATACAGGAGAGAACACGTTTGAAAATAAAATGGAGTCTAGATGTCCTAGGATAGGAGATAAAGAATAGGGCAGAAAATTGTAATAAATGACTGACATTTTCCCAAACATGGTGAAAAGTGCAAATTACACACAGAAAGCTCAGCAAATCCGAAGAATTAATACAAAGCCAAAATTGCAACTTAGGCATGTTAGCTCAAGTTGCTCCACTTTGTAAAACGCCACCATTGCACAGACCTTGGTGAGATAGGAAAATTCCACTACAGCTTGGACCATGAGAAACATCCTCCTGGACAAGTCCCAGGCCTAACCGCCTGACCACAAGAAATTCCTTCCTTATCAGCGGCTAACCTCACTGCCCACCCCATTTCACAGCAAGCCCAGAGCTGCCCTGCTCGGACCTATAATTACCCATCTGTAAGCAAGGGCAGGCTCCTACACGAGCTGGTGTACCCCTCCACAGTTCCTTGTTCAATAAACCTGTGTTACTGTTGAGCTGCCAACTCTCTCACTCTTTCTTTTACCTTCACCTCCCTTTCAAAGCCTTACAATGAATATCTTAAGAGATAAAGAAAATATCTTACAAGCAAGTGAGAATGAAATGACTTCTTCTATACAAGAGAATGACTGTATGCATGGTATCTAACTTCTGGTCAGAGAAAACAAAAAGGTAGGCAGGAAGACAATGAAATGCTATCTTTAAAGTGCTGAAAAAATTACCATCAATACCACCACCAATATAAAACCTGTCAGCTCAGAAATATATTATCCATCAAAAATATTTTTAAAAATGAAACTTAAGTTAAAAAAGACATTTCTGAATACAAACCTCTTATTTTCTTTGAGTTTCAATAATTCATTTCAGTGGACCTGCAATAAAGTAAATACTAAAAAAAAAAAAAAAAAACAAAAAAAAACACACAACTGAAGAGAAATTATACTGAAAACTACACTGAAGAATAAAGAGCATCAGATATGGCAAATTTGTAGGTAAAAAGTCTTATATTTTCTCATTTTTTAAAACACAGAATTTTTTAAAGTAACAATTATAACACATAATTATAGTAAAAAATATATATAGAGAGATATATATGTATATGTGTGGACACACACACATACACATTATAACATAATGGCCTGGTAAGGGTATGGAAATACAGTATGACAAGTTTTTGACATTTTATAGCAAGTGTTACAATATTAATTTTAGATGGACCACAATAAATTAAAGATTCAATCACAAGGGCATTGATAAAAATGGAATGAATAAAGATACAGCCAATAGAAAAATTAAGATAAGGTATTACAATATTTCAGTTAACTGAAAAGAAAACAGAATGGGAAGCAAATTATCAATGCCAGATGGAATAAATAGAAAATTAATAACACGATAAACCCAAATCCAACCATAAAATTTTTAGAATAAATTAAATGCCAATGAACTAATAACTGCATATAAAAGGTAGAAATTTTCAAAATAGATGAGCAAGTCTCAACTACAGACTAATATAAAAGATGTACTTTAAACATATAATGTTGAAAGCAAAAGTAAAAGTGGCCGGGCACAGTGGCTCACGCCTGTAATCCCAGCACTTTGGGAGGCCAAGGCGGGCGGAACACGAGGTCAGGAGATCAAGACCATCCTGGCTAACAAGGTGAAACCCCTCTCTACTAAAAATACAAAAATTAGCTGGGCATGGTGGTGGATGCCTGTAGTCTCAGCTACTCAGGAGGCTGAGGCAGGAGAATGGTGTGAACCCAGGAGGCAGAGCTTGCAGTGAGCCGAGATTGCACCACTGCACTCCAACCTGGGCAACAGAGCAAGACTCTGTCTCAAAAGAAAAAAAGAAAAAAGAAAAGCAGTATATTGTAGAAACAAAAGTATAAGAAATTTGGCTTGATTATATTAATATCAGACAGAAAAAGTCAAGATGGGAAACATTACCAGAGATAAGGAAGGGGATTTCATAATGGCAAAAGGAACAATTTATCAGAAAAATATATTAATCCTAAATATGCACATACTTAAAAGAATAATTATAGTTGGAAATTTCAAAGATTCTTTATAAATATTCGATTTTTAAAAAAAATCTCAAATTTTCAATAATTATATAAAAGATATGAATTAAATTATTAACCACTGCTATCATTTGTATGTTTTTCTCCTCCAAACCTCATGTTGAAATTTGATCCGTATTATTGGAGTTGGGATCTGATAGGGGGTGTTTGGGTCATGGGGGTAGATCCCTCATGAATACACTAATGTTCCTGGGTGGTGGTAAGTGAGTTCCAACTCTGTAGTTTCCAAGAGAACTGGTTGTTTGAGAGTCTGGAACCTCCAGTCTCTCTCTTGCTTTCTCTTTTTCCATGTGATCTCTGCACATGCTGGCTTCCTTTCACATTCCTCCATGAGTATAAACAGCCTGAGACTTTCGCTAGAAGTTCAGTCTTCCAGCCATCAGAATCTTGAGCTGCTGCTGGCAATTTTTGACTTTATAAATTATTCAGTTTCAGGTATTCCCTTATAGCAACACAAATTTACTTGTATGAGACATACACTCAGTATACTTCAGAATACACTATCTTTTCAAGTACATTTGAATCATTATATGTTTTCAAAATTGAATCAAAATACCTATCTTTTCAAGAACATTTGAATCATTAACCAAGAGTGATAACATGCTGGGCTATAGAATATATCTCAGTAAATTGTAAGAGTTTGCAATCTTATAAAGTGTGTTCTCTGACCATTATAAACTCAATGGAAAGCAATAAAAATTAAGTATTGAAAAAAGTCAGTCATATTTGGAAATTATGCAATGCACTTCTAACTCCCCCAAAGCCAAATGATAAAAACTACAAGATAAATTAGAAAATACTTTTAAGTATATATATATATATATATATGTATACACACACATACACACACACACACACACAATAGGAAGCTGTTAAAGCAGTGTTTAGGGAAAAATACAGCTTTAATAGCTTTTATGAGAAAATAAGAAAAATTTAAAGTGAATGATCTAAATTTCTACCTGTAAGAAGACAGAAATAAAAAGATAAATTAAATTTCAATAAAATAGAGGGTTTTGGATATTAGCCCTTTGTCAGATGAGTAGATTGCAAAAACTTTCTCCCATTCTATAGGTGGCCTGTTCACCCTGATGGTAGTTTATTTTGCTATGCAGAAGCTCTTTAGTTTAATTAGATCCCATTTGTCAATTTTGGCTTTTGTTGCCATTGCTTTTGTTGTTTTAGACATGAAGTCCTTGCCCATACCTATGTCCTGAATGGTATTACCTAGGTTTTCTTCTAGGGTTTTTATGGTTTTAGGTCTAACATTTAAGTCTCTAATCCATCTTGAATTAATTTTTGTATAAGGAGTAAGGAAAGGATCCAGTTTCAGCTTTCTATTTATGGCTAGCCAATTTTCCCAGCATCATTTATTAAACAGGGAATCCTTTCCCCATTTCCTGTTTTTGTCAGGTTTGTCAAAGATCAGATGGCTGTAGATGTGTGATATTATTTCTGAGGGCTCTGTTCTGTTCCATTGGTCTATATCTCTGTTTTGGTACCAGTACCATGCTGTTTTGGTTACTGTAGCCTTGTAATATAGCCAGGTAGCATGTAGCCAGGTAGCATGACACCTCCAGCTTTGTTCTTTTGGCTTAGGATTGTCTTGGCAATGTGGGGTCTTTTTTGGTTCCATATGAACTTTAAAGCAGTTTTTTTCCAATTCTGTGAAGAAAGTCACTGGTAACTTAATGGGGATGGCATTGAATCTATAAATTACCTTAAGAACTCAAACAAATTTACAGAAAAAAACAAACAAACAACCCCTTCAAAAAGTGGGCAAAGGATATGAACAGACACTTCTCAAAATAAGACATTCATACAGCCAACAGACACATGAAAAAATGCTAATCATCACTCACCATCAGAGAAACGCAAATCAAAATCGCAATGAGATAACATCTCACACCAGTTAGAGTGGCAATCATTAAAAAGTCAGGAAACAACAGGTGCTAGCGAGGATGTAGAGAAATAGGAACACTTTTACACTGTTGGTAGGTCTGTAAACTAGTTCAACCATTGTGGAAGACACAAGCATTCCACAAGCATCTAGAACTAGAAATACCATTTGACCCAGCCATCCCATTACTGGGTATATACCCAAAGGATTATAAATCATGCTGCTGTAAAGACACATGCACATGTATGTTTATTGCAGCACTATTCACAATAGCAAAGACTTGGAAGCAACCCAAATGTCCATCAGTGACAGACTGGATTAAGAAAATATGGCACATATACGCCATGGAATACTATGCGGCCATGAAAAAGATGAGTTGTGTCCTTTGTAGGGACATGGATGCAGCTGGAAACCATCATTCTCAGCAAATTATTGAAAGAACAGAAAACCAAATACCACATGTTCTCACTCATAGGTGGGAATTGAACAATGAGATCACTTGAACACAGAAAGAGGAATGTCACACACCGAGGCCTATTGTGGGGAGTGGGGAGGGGGGAGGGATAGCATTAGGAGATATACCTAATGTAAATGATGAGTTAATGGGTGCAGCACACCAACATGGCACATGTATACATATGTAACAAACCTGCACATTTTGCACATGTACCCTAGAACTTAAAGTATAATAAAAATAAAAATTAAAAGTTAAATAAAATAAATAATAAATAAATAAAATAAAATAGAGGAAAGTAAATACACATCAGCAAATAAATTATTTAAATTTCAAATAAGAGAAACCATTTATAAATATTGATTTTTTTCAAAGGATAAATGAAATAAATAAATGCCTGGAAATACTGATGAAGTAAAAAGGAAATAAAACTAACATTACTAATAGCATAAATGAAAGAGATAATTATATAAACATTAAAATGATTATAATAGAATATGTGAATAATTTTATTCTAAAAACCTAGAAAAATTGAATACAACAAACTAATTCCTAGAAAAACACAATTTTCTCAAATGAGAAAAATTTGAATTAAAAACCTGAGTAGTCCTCATATGTATTAAAGAAATTAGTTTCACTGGCATACTCTATCAAACATTTAACGTAGAAATAATGTTAATTATGCATAAGCTCTCAAAAACTAGAGAGAAAGAAACACATTCCAAGTAACTTTAAGTGGCCAAAGTAAACCTAATAGCAAAATCTGAGAAATATAGTTTAAGAAAATATGATTAAAAACCAATATTTCTCATGAACATGATTGTAAAAATTCTTGTAATATTAGAAAATTAAATCAAGCTATATCTTACCAGAATAACATATTCATATTAATAGATTCATTAGAGACAGAGTTTCACCATGTCAGCCAGGATGATCTCAATCTCGTGACCTCATGATCCACCCGCCTCGGCCTCCCAAAGTGCTGGGATTACATTTTAGTAATAGCTAAATTACAGGCATGAGCCACCCCACCTGGCCCTAAAGTGATAGATATCTTTAAAAAAGATAAACAAAACATCTAGAAATAAAACATTTGTTGAAAGAATTACAAAATACATATGAAAGCTTCAACAGTAGGACAGACTAAGCACAAGAAAGAATGTCGGAATATGAAAACAAGTCTTTTGACTTTATCCAATGAGAAAAAATTAAGAAAAAATAATTTTAAAGAATAAACGAAGCCTTGAGAAGTATGTGAAATGAACTAAATATATGAATCATATGTATTCCAGAGGGGGAAGAATTGAAACATTTGGAAAACCTATTTAAGAAAAAGATTTCTTAGTATAACATGAGATTTAGACATCTAGATACAAGAGGCCTCCAAAATTCCAGCAAAGTATATTGCAAGAAGGACCTCATCATGACATGTAGCCCTTAGATTCTCTAAAGTCAATGTGTTGGAAAAAAAATAAATTCTAAATCCAGAAAGAGAAAAGCATCTCATTGCCTACAAAGGAAACCCCATCAGACTAACAGCAGACTCCTCAGCAGAAGCCATACTAGTCAGAAGGAATTATATTTTCAGAGTGCTTAAAGAAAAAAAAAATACTGTCAACCATGAGTTTTGTATTCTGCCAGAATAACCTTCATGAAAAAAAGGAGAAATAATATGTTTGGCAGACAAGCAAATGCTAAGGAAATTTGTCACCATGAGACTGGTCCTACAAGAAATGCTCAAAGGTGTTCTAAATATGGAAATAAAAGGTTGATACTAGCTATCATAAAACATACAAAATTATAAAACTTACAAGTTATATAAAACAATTACACAAAGGAGAAAGATAAATTAAATGGCAACATGACAGAATGCTATCAAACCACAGACAAACAGAGGAAAAAGAGAAACAGACTCCACAAGGCAACTAAATAACGGTTAACATTACAACAGGAACAAATCCAATCAGTCCTAACCTTGAATATAACTGGATTTAATATTCATTCCACTTAAAAATATAGTTTGGCACAATGGATTTAAATAACCATGAATCAACTACACACTGCTAACAAGACACTCAGCTTATTGGTAACAATATTTATAAATTTAAGGTAGAGCAGTAGAAAAAGAGATTCCACACAAATGAAAACTAAAAGAAGCCATACTTGTATCAGATAAAACAGACTTAAAATCAAAAACAGTAAAAAAATACAAAAAACGTCATTATATAGCATAAAGGGATCAATATAACAACCCAAAATACATATGTACCCCAAACTGGAGAACCCACATTCATAAAACAAATATTATTAGACCTAAGGAAAGGGAGAGACAGCAATGCAATCATAGTGGGGGACTTTAATACCCCACTCATAGCACTAGACATGTCATCGAGACAGAAAATCAGCAAAGAATCACTTAACACTTAAACTGTCCTTTAGACCAAATAAACCTAACAGACATTTACAGAACATTCTACTTTACAGTAGCAGTATATGCATTGTCCTCAGTGCATGGAACATTTTCCAAGAGAGGCCACATGTTAGGTAACAAAACCAGTCTCAATACATTGCAGGCCAGGTGCGGTGGCTCATGCCTGTGATCCCAGCACTTTGGGTGGTTTAGGCACGTGGATCCGGAGGTCAAGAGATCCAGACCATCCTGGCTAACACTGTGAAACCCCATCTCTACTAAAAATAGAATAATTAGCGGCCAGGCACGGTGGCTCACACCTGTAATCCCAGGCCTTTGGGAGGCCAAGGTGGGCAGATCACAAGGTCAGGAGATCGAGACCACCCTGGCTAACACAGTGAAACCCCATCTCTACTAAAAATACAAAAATATTAGCTGGGTGTGGCGGCGTGTACCTGTAGTCCCAGATGCTGGAGAGGCTGAGGGAGGAAAATGGCAGAAACCCAGGAGGTGTAGCTTGCAGTAAGCCGCGATTGCGCCACTGCACTCCAGTCTGGGTGACAGAGCAAGATTCTGTCCAGAAAAAAAAAAACCAAAAAACAAAAACAAAAAAATAGCTAGGTATGGTGGTGTGCACCTACAGTCCCAGCTCCTCAGGAGGCTGAGGGAGGATAATTGCTTGAACCTGGGAGGCTGAGGTTGCAGTGAGCTGAGATCACACCACTGCACTCCAGCCTGGTGACAGAGCAAGACTCCAACCAAAAAAAAAAAAAAAAAAATAAGAATAATAATAAAGAAAAAAGAAAATTGGAATAAATACCTTCTTCGAATACAGCAATATAAAACTAGAACTCACCTCCAAGAGAAATTCTTGAAACTATAAAAATACATAGAAATTAAACAATATACTACTAAATGATATTTGTGCTGACAACACAATTAAGAAGCAACATTTTAAACATTTTGAAACAATTGAAAATGGAAATAAAACATAGCAAAAACCTTTGGGATATAACAAAAGCAGTGCTAAGAGGGAAGTTTATTGCATTAAATACCTACATCAAATAAATAGACTACAAATTAACAACCTGCCATTACACCTCAATGAACTAAAAAAAATAAGAACAAATAAAATCCAAAACTACTAGAAGAAAAAAGTAACCACGATCAGAACAGAACTAAAGGAAATTGAGAATAAAATATAAAAGCTAAACAAAATAAAATGTTAGTTGTTAAAAATAAAGAAAATTAATAGACTACCAGTTGGACTAACCAAGAAAAGAAGAGGGAAGATTTAACAAAAGCAAAACTGGACAAGTGGTAGCTAATTAAATTTAAGTGCTTCTACACAGCAACAGAAATTAGAAACGGAGTAAATAGATAACCTATGGAATGGGAAAAAACATTTGGAAACTATGTATCTGACAAAGATCTAATATGGACCGTCTGTAAGAAATTTAAATTTACAAGAGAAAAATACTCATTAAAAAGTAGGCAAAGGACATAATCAGACACTTTTCAAAATAATATAAACATGTGGCAAACAAGCATATAAAAACTCAATATCAATAATCATCAGAGAAATGCAAATCAAAGCCACATTAAGATACCATCTCACACCAGTCAGAATAGCTATTACTAAAATGTCACAAAATAACATGCTGGCAAGGTTGCAGAGAAAATAACATACCTAAATACTATTGGTGGGAGTTAAAATTAGTTCAACCATTGTGGAAAGTGGTATGGTGATTCCTCAAAGAGCTAAAAGCAGAACTATGATTCAACCCAGCAATCCCATTATTAAGTATATGCCCAGAGGAATATAAATCATTCTACCATAAAGACACATGCACATGAATGTTCATTGCAGCTCTATTCACAAAAGCAAAGATTATTCAACTTAAATGCCCTTCAATGACAGACTGGATAAAGAAAATGTGGTATATATATATACCATAGAATATTATGCAGCCATAAAATAAGAACAAGATCATGTCTTTTGTGGGAACATGGGCGGAGGTGGAGGCTTATTATATTTAGCAAACTAACACAGGAACCGAAAACCAAAAACTGTATGTTCTTACTTATAAATGGGAGCTAAATGATGATAACTTATGAACACAAAGAAGGAAACAACAGTCATGGGGGTCTACTTGAGGGTGGAGCATGGGAGGAGACAGAGGAACAGAAAAGATAACTATTGGGTACTGAGTTGAATACCTGGGTGATAAAATAATTGGTACAAAAAATCCCCATTACATAAGTTTATCTATGTGACAAACTTTCATATATACCCCTGAACTTAAAATAAAAGTTAATTAAATGATAAATAGAAAGGGGTCTCCTTTACAGTTGATACCACAGAAATTCAAAGGATCATCAGAGACTACTGTGAACAAGTATATATACCCACAAATCAGAAAACCTAAAGAAACTGTATAAATTTCTGGAAACATACAACTTCCAAGATTTATGGAGGAAGAAATAGAAATCCTGAATAGATCAATAACAAGTAATGACATTGAATTAGCAATAAAATATCTCCCAACAGAAAAAAATCCCAAGACTAGTGAAATTCACAGATGAATTCTATCAAATCTACAACGAAGAACTGGTACTAAGCCTCCTGAAATTCTTCCAGAAATTCGAAGAGAAGGGAATCCTCCATAACCCATTTTACAAACCCAGTATCACCCTGATGTCAAAGCCGGAAGGGATACAACACTAACAAACAAAAGTAAACTACATACCCATATCTCTAATAAATATAGATGCAAAAATCCCCCATATCTCTGATAAATATAGGTGTAAAAATCCTCACCAAAAAACTAGTAAATTGAATCCAACAGCACATCAAAAAGATAATATACCATAATCAAGTGGGTTTTATTCCAGGGAAGCAAGGATGAGTCAATATACACAAATCAATAAATGTGATTCACCACATAAACAAAACTAAAATTTAAAACCATATAATCATCTAAATAGATGCAGAACAAGCTTTTGATGAAATGGAGTATCCCTTCATGACATAGACCCACAACAAACCAGACATCAAAAGAACATACCCGAAAATAATCAAAGCCATATAAGGCAAACCCACAACCCACATCATACTAAATGAGGAAAAGTTTAAGGAATTTTTCCTAAGAACTGGAACAAGACGAGGATGCATACTTTCACCATTTCTAGTCACCATAGAACTGGAAGTCTTAGCCAGAGCAATCAGGCCATAGAAAGAAATAAAAGGCATCCAGATTGGAAAAGAGGAAGTCAAATTATCTGTTAAACGACAATATATTCTTATACCTAGGAAAGCCTAAAGACTCCTGCAGAAGATTTCTAGATTTGATACATTACTTTAGTAATGTTCCCAAACGAAAAATCAACAAACAAATATCAGTAGCATTTCTATACACAAGTGATGCTAAAGATATATAAACCAATAAGTCAATTATGTTTATGATAACTAAAAAATTAAAGTACCTAAGAATATATTTAACCCTGGAGGGAAATGATCTCTATAAGGAAAACTACAATACACTGATGAAACAAATCATAGATGATTCAAACAAACAAACAAAAAACATCCCATGATCACGGATTGGAAAAATTAATGTTGTTAAAATGACCACACTGTCCAAAGTAAAGTACAGATTTATGAAATTCCTTTCAAAATATCATCATCGTGTTTTACAGAATAAAAACAATTCTAAAATTCATACGGAACCAAAACAGAACCTGAGAAAGCCAATGAAACTCTAAGCAAAAAGAACAAAGTTGGAGATATCATATTAGTTGACCTCAAATTATACTACAAGTCTGTAGTAACCCAAACAACATGATCCTGGTGTAAAACTAGACCTATAAATCAATGAAACAGAATAAAGAACCCAGAAACAAAGTCACATAACTATAGTCCATTGACATCTGACAAAGCTGACGAAACCATACACTGGAAAAAGGATACCCTATTCAATAAACGGTGCTGGTCAAACTGGATTGCCATATGCCGAAGAGTATAACTGGATCCTTATCTCTCACTATATACAAAAATTAACTTAAGATTGATTAAAGATTTAAACATAAGACTTGAAGCCATAAAAACACTAAAAGAAAACCTGAAACAAATCTTGGATATTTGCCTAGGCAAAGAATTCAAAAGCAAATGCAACAATAACAAGACAATAGATAACTGAGATTTAATTAAACTGAAACGTTTCTCACAGTAAAAGAAATAATCAACAGAGTCAACAGACAACTCGCGGACTGGGAAAAACTATTTGCACACTATGTGTCTGATAAGAGATGAATATCCAGAATCTACTCAAAGGAAAATAAATCATTATAAAAAGATACCTGTACTTTATGTTGATTGTAGCAGTATTCACATGCCTTGGGTATTGAAATATCCAAGGCATGGAATCAACCTAAGAGTCTATCAATGAATTATTGGATACAGAAAATGTAGTATGCATATACTCTGGAATATTAGCCATAAAAAAGAATCAAAACATGTATTTTGCAGCAACATGGACAGAACTGGAGGCCTTATCTTAAGCAGAACAACTTAGAAAATTAAATACTGCAGGTTCTCACTTAAATTGTGAACTAAATAATGTATATATATATGGACATAAAATGTCCATAATAGACACTGGAGTCTCAGAAGGGTCAGAGGGGGGTGAAAGATGATAAATTATGTAATAGGAACAATGTAAGTTATTCAGGTAATGAGTACAGTAAAAGCCCAGACTTCGCTATACAATATATCCATGTAACAAAGCTGCTCTGTTTATTCAAATAAAAAATAAAAAATAAAAATAAATTGAAAAAAACAAACTCAAAAATTGAAAAAGCAGAAGTACATAATAACTTTTTAAAATATTCTGTTTTTTTTATTTTTCTTTGCAATTTACAATAATTATTCTGAGAATGGAGTGCATATTATGTGTTAACTATTAAAATAAAATGCAGTAAATTTTACCCTTGTGCCATTAGTCATAAAATGATTTTTTTTTTCTCATTGGTTTTCAATGACACAAAAACCTTATTTGATTCAATTTCACCTAAATATGAATAAAATAGCCATTATCTTCTAAGGGAATTGGGCTGCAAACACAGTTGGACAATTTTTACATATTTTAAAAGAAAAACATGTCTGAAAGAAACAGTATCTAGAATGAAAATTTTTATAAATACAAGGAAAGAAATTTCACACCCTTTCGACATAAATGAAATAGAGAACAGAGCCTACCAGTATCAATCATACAGCCTCAGTTTTAAAACATAAAAGACAAGGATGTATTTATTCAAAATGCTCAATGTGGGACCAAGACAATGAGGACATGCACACAGGCACAAACACATATAATTATGTAAAACAAAGTTTAAAACTGTATAATATAGACCTTAAAATTGATGCTTTTATACAGCTATATTTTACTTAAATTGACAAATTCATGTACTTTATGTAATCAGTGCAGAACATTGTTAAGATCAGATTCAGGTATGTGAGATATTTAAACAGGTCTGAAAAAATGTACCATCTCAAATAACATCTGTTAGTAAGTTCTCCTGTGTAATAACTGTTTTCAAAGTGCTTTCTGTTGATCTCTGGGTTCATTCAAGTTAACACTATCAAGTGCCATAAAAAGAATACAAGATCAGAAAGGGTATCCATTATTCATTTGTTTCTTTAGCAAACTTTTATGGAGCACTTAATGCTATACTCTGTTCTATGCACTGTGAGTACAGACATAAATATTTAAAGCCATGAGTTTAAGCATTTCAATACAGAAATATTTAAAGTGTAACTAACTAATTCTAAGGGAAAGAAGTGTTTTGGAGTGTAACAAATTCTTAATGGCTAAAAGCAATGCTTTGCAAATCACAAGAGAAAAATATTTTACTGATAGATAAAACGGGGAGAGAAAAAACATTGTATTACCTGTTAATGTGACATATATTGTTAAATAATAATGTGATTAAACAATTTTTTCACACTCTCAAAAACTGTGAAGCTTCAGAAATTTTTTCCGTAATCACAAACTAAGGGTAAATTCATAAGCATTTCAAGGTTTTATGGAGATTGGCAGAAGAAAAAAGACAAGGTAAGAGAAAAAGGACCTGATTAACTTGATTACTCATGGCAGAGCAGGTGGCATGAGGTTCATAATTGTGTTTATTCTTCTTGTCTAATTGTTAGTGATACATATAAACATAGCCAAATGTTATCTTGTGAATATCCTTGTTGTATTAAAATATAATGCCCAAATAATTATCTGCAATGCTAATTTTTTATGTATCTATATTGGAGGTTTCTTAAATATATATATATATATATGTATACATATATATACACAAATACACATACACATGCATACACAAATACATATCTATTATATATATATATATATATATATATATATATATATATATATTTTTTTTTTTTTTTTTTTTGAGATGGAGACTTTCTCTCTCACCCAGGCTGGAGTGCAGTAGTGCAATCTCGGCTCACTGCAACCTCCACTTCCCAAGTTCAAGTGATTCTTCTGCCTCAGCCTCCCAAGTAGCTGGGACTACAGGCATGCACCATCATGCCCAGTTAATTTCCCAGGACAATGTGGAGTAACCCAAGTGGATGGAGCTTTGTTTCATTACAACCAAAGAACCCCGAGTTTGGAAACCCAAATCTTGTATAATGGGCTGCAAACCTGCCTGACCATTGCACCAAAGGATATATTGTCTTTATTATCCTAGACAGTAAACAAACCAGTTCTCCACTACCAATGGAGACACTATATCTACCCCGCAAGGCTGTTTGTCACACACACCTCCTAGAAAAGATACAGGTAAACAATATCTCTGTTTGCAATGCATGCAAACACTGGATGGCTAAATGGAGGAATGTTTCCCCACACACACTATAGGATGAAACTATCAAACATAAATTTTTTAAGTGTGTATATTGTTAAACAACTTTGCTTCTAGTTTGCAATAATCAAAGTTTTAATTTGAGCCAGAAGTAAACCCATTGTCATCACCTCGTTGTTCTTTTTTTTAATTTTTAATTTTTATTTTATTTATTTATTTATTATTATTATTATTATTATTATACTTTAAGTTCTAAGGTACATGTGCATAACGTTCAGGTTTGTTAGATATGTATACTTGTGCCATGTTGGTGTGCTGCACCCATCAACTCGTCAGCACCCATCAACTCGTCATTTACATCAGGTATAACTCCCAATGCAATCCCTCCCCCCTCCCCCCTCCCCATAATAGGCCCTGGTGTCTGATGTTCCCCTTCCCGAGTCCAAGTGATTTCATGGTTCAGTTCCCACCTATGAGTGAGAACATGCAGTGCTTGGTTTTCTGTTCTTGCGATAGTTTGCTGAGAATGATGTTCTTTTGTCAACTTCTATTTTAGGTTCGGGGTACATGAGGAATCAGATTTCCCATTAGAAATAAAGCATTTTGGCCGGGCACAGTGGCTCATGCCTGTAATTCCAACATTTTGGGAGGCTTAGGCAGGTAGATCACGAGGTCAAGAGTTCGAGACCAGCCTGGCCAATATGGGGAAACCCCGTCTCTACTAAAAATGTAAAAATTAGCTGAACATGGTGGTGCACACCTGTAGTCCCAGCTACTTGGGAGGCTGAGGCAGGAGAATTGCTTAAATCCAGGAGGTGGAGGTTGCAATGAGCCAAGATCATGCCACTGCACTCCAGCCTGGGTGACAGAGCAAGGCTCCATCTCAAAAAAATAAATAAATAAGTAACCTCTTATATATAAAAATTTGGCATTGCAGATAATAATTATTTGGGCACTATATTTCAATACAACAAGGATATTCATAACATTTAGCTATGTTTATATGTATCACCAACAATTAGAGAAGCTCTTCTTTGAACCTTTTTATAGTGATAAAAATACCTAAATTTGTTATATGTGCCAGGTTTCAGGAAGTTGTCAGTATGAGTGTGTGCTAGTGCTTAAAATTCACCAAAATGAATAAAAATAATAAAAATTAAAAAGCAAAAAATTTTGCATATGCTAAAAATTATCACACTGCAATCTCTGAAGAGTGTTTTCAATGTAAAATTTAATTTGAAACAGTTTGAAAGAATACTGTAGAAGAAGACACAGAACTTTCCCACTTAGAAGTGCAATACAGTGTTCTTATAAACAAGTGAAATATACACTGAAGCGACCAAATAAAATGTCTGTTTCTTCGAGAAGGAAGAGAAAGAAGGGTATAGGAATGGTGGACCACACAAAGGAGAAAAAATATAGAAAAAAATCTGATTTCAATCTTTGCCTCCTCTGGAGATTAACAGTGGCTGTGTGGATAAAAGACAAATGTCAAACTATTTCACCCTCTTTAATTCAGCATTTCTATTAGCATGGACAAGATACTAACAGAGGCTCACATTTCATTTACAGCTGAAAAATATCTATGAGAAGAATATGATGACCTTTCCAACTAAAATTAAAGACCACCATGCCTGGCTAATTTTTTGTATTTTTAGTAGAGATGGGGTTTCACTGTGTTAGCCAGGATGGTCTCCATCTCCTGACCTCGTGATCCGCCCGCCTCCGCCTCCCAAAGTGCTGGGATTAAGGCGTGAGCCACCGCGCCCGGCCTAAAGTCCTTCTTTTAAGAGAGTGACAAGATTAAATAGGGGAAAGAAACAAATACTCAAGAACACTCAGAATCATAGGTCTGCTTTTGTCCCAGTTCACTGGGGCTACTTTCTAATGAAAACAAAACCAATAAAACTCCCATCTATGTTAAGGGAAATATCACAGATTTATGTATTTCTCATCTGAACTTCATCTCAAATAATTTCTGATGTTATAATGGGTAAAAGTAGTATTTAACCAATTTTATCCATTACTCTAACATTATAGACTACAAAGTTTCTCTGATATAGTCCAAGAAAACTATTCTACTAGTTAGTGTGTGTGCGTGCATGTGTGTCTAAGAAACACTATATCCAATATGCATGAAATGCATAATTTTGGCTAGATAAGAAGCAGATAAAAATATATATGTTATTGTTTTTCTCTTTCGAATAAATTTTTTAAACTATATATATATATATATATTTAGGAAGGAGAAGAAAAAACAACAAAAGTGAATAAAAATGCAGGTTTTTAACTTGATTAAAAAAATGACCTTGTAGAACTAGAAAACCGAAAGAACAAAAATGACACAGTAGAATACAGAAACAGTAAAATGGACACAGGATTAGTAAAACAGTCTCATACACAATGCCAAGAAAAAAGACAAATGAAATTTATGAGAAACAGGTGGATTATGACAGAAAAACATGACACAACATATGACTAATTAATATTCTAAAAATAGAACAAATGAAAGAATGTATTCGAAAATTATAGAAGCATACTTTTCCAAATAAATGAAAACATTAAACATCTATAATTGTAAAAAGTGTAAATATAATGTATAATGATCTACGTTAACACATAATGGATATGTTGTTAAGACTGACAATTTCATAAATTTCCCAGAGAAAAATTAGACCTCTATAGAGACAAATAAGTTAATCTACATATTCACAAGAAAGCTGGTATCCAGGTTCTATCTCTAAGTCATGGAGGAAAGTATCTTCCTATGTATTTGGGTAAAGGAGTTTGACTGAACTTATCTTCAGATAAAAGGAATAGAAAAGCACCTCAAATATGCAAGATTTTGGAGTTATATCAACTTGTCATTCCATAAAGATGTGATTGAATATATAATCCAATCAAACAAAAGATAAAACAGAATACATACATTTATGAATAGGATATTTTCAGTGTCAAAGTTCTTTGAATATTGATGCATTTAAATATATAATCCCACCACCCAAATTGTGGTAATTATTATTACAAGAACAAAAATGACAAATTATAGAACAAAAGCAACCATCAAAATAGTAACATATTTTAAGTATGTATATGTGGATAACTATTCTAACAAAATTCAAAACAAAATAAATTAGCCGTTAGAAGGGAGAGGTGAAAAATAACAAGGGCATTATTATTTTATCTTTCCCAGAGCTGAATACAAAATATGCACATTGGTGCATTTATTTGAAGACCAATTTTTCAATGTGGTTCCATATGTCTCACAATGTATTTAATTGACTAAACAGTTCTACATCTAATAATAAATCTTACAGAAATAATTGCATATCCCTACACAAAAGAGATTAAAAGAAAACTTCAGTGAAAAGTATTTTACCATAACGAAATTCTGGACTTACATGCATGAAATTCTAAACAAGCATTTGGACAACAGAGTTAAATGTGTTTGCATTAATGGAACATGTAAAAAGTATCAGGAAACATTTTAGTTGTATTAATATTATAATTCCATTTATATCTGTACCTTGCTTAATTTTAATTAGTATTCTAATATAAATATAATACTATATATGCATATACTATATATAAATATATATAAATATATAAAACAATTGCTACATTTATCTTTCTTATACTGCAATACAATTGTATCTAGTTTCAGGGTTCATGACTGGCAATCTAGATGATATTTCCTAGCCGTCATTGAAAATAGATTTGGGAAGGTGATGACGTTGTCACTTGGAATATGACTTTACATCTGAGGCTAGCTAGTGAAACATCAGTTATGACTCACCTGCAGTTTCCTCCTGGATTTTGGCGTTATGTTTCATGAAAATAAAGCAAAGCTTGGAGGGAAGGGAAGAATAGTGATTGAATGACTTTATGAGTTACAGCTGTTCCACAAACCTGGCCAGGTCTTATCATCAAATATTGATAAGACAGAAAAATAAACATCTAACTCCAATGTAATAAAACCATCTATCACATATCCACAGCCACAATAGTACTGAATGGGGAAAAGTTAATAGCATTCCCATTGAGAACTGGAACAAGACAAGGATGTCACTCTCACCACTTCTATTCAACATAGCACTGGAAGTCCTAGCCAGAGCAATCAGACAAGACATAAATAAATAAATACATACATACATACATACATACATACATACATACATACATACATAAAGGGCAGTAAAGAGGAAGTCAAACTGTTGCTATTTGCTGATCATATGATTGTTTACTTAGAAAACCATAAAGATGCCTCCAAAAAGCTCCTAGAACTGATAAATGAATTCAGCAAAGTTTCAGGATTAAAGATTAATGTACACAAATCAGTAGCTCTGCTATACACCAACAGTGACCAAGCTGAGAAGCAAATCAAGAACTCAACCCCTTTTACAATAGCTGCCAAAAAAATACAACCAAATGCTGAGGAATTTACCTAATCATTGAGGTGAAAAATAACTGCAAGGGAAACTACAAAATACTGCTGAAGGAAATCATAGATGACACAAACAAATGGAGACATACCCCATTCTCATGGATAGGCAGAATCAATATTGTGAAAATGACCATACTGCCAAAGTAATCCACAAAATCAATGCAATTCTCATCAAAATATCACCATCATTCTTCACAGAACTGGGGAAAAAAATCCTAAAATTCATATGGAACCAAAAAAAGAGCCCGCATAGCCAAAGCAAGGCTAAGCAGAAAGAACAAATCTGGAGGCATCACATTACCTTACCTCAAACTATACTAAAAGGCCATAGTCACCAAAACAGCATGACACTGGTACAAAAATAAGCACATAGACCAATGGAACAGAATAGAGAACCCAGAAATAAAGCCACATACTTACAGCCAATTAATCTTCAACAAAGCAAACAAAAACATTAAGTGAAGTAAGGGCACTCTATTCAACAAATGGTGCTCGGATAATTGGCAAGGCACATGTAAACGAGTGAAACTGGATCATCTCTCACCTTATACAAAAATCGACTCAAGATAGATCAAGGACTTTAAGATCTAACATCATAAAAATTCTAGAAGATAACATCAGAAAAGCCGTTCTAGACATTGGCTCAGCCAAAGACTTCATGACCAAGTACAAAAAAATAAATGCAACTAAAGCAAAGATAATTATATGGGACTTAATTAAACTAAAAAACTCTGCACTGCAAAAGAAATGATCAGCAGACTAAATAGACAATTCACAGAGTGGGAGAAAATCTTCACAATCTATACATCTGACAAAGGACTAATATTCAGAATCTACAAGGAACTCAAACAAATCAGCAAGAAAAAACAATCCCATCAAACAGTGGGCTAAGAACATGAATAGGCAATTCTCTAAATAAGATATACAAATGGCCAACAAATATATCAAATAATGTTCATTATCACTAATGATCAGGACAATGCAAATCAAAACCACAATACAATACCACCTTACTCCTGCAAGAATGGCCAAAATATAAAAAATCAAAAAATAATACATCTTGGTGGGGATTTGGTGAAAAGGCAACACTTTTACACTATTGGTGGGAATTTAGACTAGTACAACCACTACGGAAAACAGTGTGGAAATTCCTTAAAGAACTAAAAGTAGAACAGCCATTTGATCCAGCAACCCCACTGCTGGGTATTTATCCAGAGGTAAAGAAGTCATTATACAAAAAAAGATACTTGCACACACGTTTATAGCAGCAAAATTCACAATTGGAAAAATATAGAATCAGATCAAATGCCCATCGATGAGGGGACAAAGAAATTGTGAGATATATATACATACACACACACACACACATATATGTGCCATGGAATACAACTCAGCCATAAAAAGGGAGGAAATAATGGTATTTTCAGCAACCTGAATAGAATTGAAGACCATTATTTTAAGTGAAGTAACTCAGGAATAGAAAACCAAACATTGTATGTTTTCACTCATAAGTGAGAGCTAAGCTATGAGGATGCAGAGGCATAAGAATGATACAATGGACTTCAGGGACTCAGGGGAAAGGGAGGCAGTAGGGTGAGGGATAAAAGACTACACATTGGGTACAGTTGTACACTTCTTGGGTGATGGATGCAGAAAAATCTCACAAATCATCACTAAAGAACTTATTTATGTAACCAAATCCCACTGATTACACAAAAACGTATTGAAATCAAAAAAGAAAAATAAACTCTACATTATGTAGGTCAAATAATTAAGAGATCTTGTTAAAGCAGCTTAGCTTTCCTTTAAAAAAAAAAAAAAAGAAAAGGGAAAAAAAACGACAAAAAAAAACATGGCCGGGCGTGGTGTCTCACGCCTGTAATCCCAGCACTTAGGGAGGCTGAGCAGGGTGGAACACGAGGTCAGGAGCTCGAGACCATCCTGGCTAACATGGTGAAACCACATCTCTACTAAACATACAAAAAATTAGCTGGGCGTGGTGGCAGGCACCTGTAGTCCCAGCTGCTACGGAGGCTGAGGCAGGAGAATGGCGTGAACCCGGGAGGCGGAGCTTGCAGTGAGCCGATAGTGCCACTGCAGCCTCAAAAAAAAAAAAAAAAAAAAAAAAAAAAAAAAAAAAAAAAAAAAAAAAAGTGAAGTGAGGTTGAATCATCTATTTTTTAAAAAGGTATGAAAGGGACTATGAAGTGATACATAATAAAAATCACAGTAAGATTCTCATGGACTTTAATGCATAAAATTATAAAAAATAGAAATACATAGCACAAAATAACCCCGGATAAACATGGGGGAAACCACACAAACACAAATGAAGACGTATACTTTAATAAACTATTTAGTCTTTAGCAGACTAAGTAAATAAATGTAAGTATAAGACGTGAGTAACATGCATGCAGGCCTGTAAAAATGAGAACTGTCATAACTTGTTGACCCAACAATTCTAGCTTAAAAAACTGGTTGGTTTAAAAAATTAATCAGGCATGTGTGCAAAAATGTACGTGCATTTGGCAGTACTGCATATGACAGGGAAACACTTAAGACACTTTATATCCAAAGCAACCTCTTCTGATATTCAGCTTATTTTAATAAAGCAAAATGTTTGTTTACCTCTCTTATTAAATAATTCAGACCAGAATCTTTTTACTTTCAATTCCAAATTTAATCCTTTTACTCCCAATTTCAAATTCCTGGGGAAGGAAGTCTGATCTACTCAGGTTTGATAAAACTACATCATTTTGTTGGGATACAATTGTCCATGGGTCTCTCCTGTTTCTGCACGTCATGTGCCTAGGGTCAATATTCTGGACAATCTTCATAAGGATGTTTGTCTTCCTTCAGGGTAAATGACAGATTTGCTATTTAGGAAAAAAACAAAGTCTCCCTCGAGGGCAAAAGTTGGGCAAGTTTGCTAGTATATCTCTTATAAAGATTGGGATTACCTAAACTTGGACTTTCCACTGTGATGCCAGCTCACTACATGTATAATATCTATCTGGACTGCCTACATTGTCCTGGAAACAAGGAGAACTAAAACAAATGTGAAGCTTGTGATGCCTGCTGTGCTATGACAAATCAAGTCCATTGTTTCTGACTCAAGTATCTCTTAGATCCTACTGGAATTTATGAAACTTTAACAATCTAACCTGTAAGCTTACAAATAGCATAAAATAGCAGTCCCCTCCCAGTTTTTGACATCGTGTTTATTTTGAATATTATATTAGTTAATGTATAGGGCAAGGATGATGGCCTGGCATACATGCACACATACACACACATGCACAGCAGTAAGTAACATACCAAATTATCTATGGGCAATGGAAAATATAGATGAAAATACAATATGTTCAAAAAAAGTCTGGAAAAATGATGACCAAATGGGTACAGTAATTATCTTTGAGTGTTAGAATTTTCTTTGTTTCCAATTTTGTCTTTTCAAATAAGCATTTTTTTAAATAACTTATACCATCTCATTTGAACATGTGAAATCCTTACAATTGTGATACATCATTAAAGTGATATTACTCATCACAATGTTGTCAGTAATCAAACGCTGCACAGGGCATTTCTTCCTAAATCACTAGCCTAAGCTTAAAAATAACATTTGATGGAGCTCATTCTTGAGCATTTTTCTATATCCATATAAAAAATATTTTTGTCTCTTTATATTCTTTTGTACATCTATACATTTGCCCATATTTTAAATATTTTAATTATCTATATTCAGTAGGCTACCAAATTGTTTTAAATAATAACTTTGCCGCTAAGTGTACCTCTGTTAGGAAAGTCAGAATATTATTTACCATAATCACTTCTAGGTGTTCCTGAAGCAATGAAGGTACTAACAAAAATATTGGATGTAAATTGTATAGTCCATTAAAATTCAAGATAAGAAGTCAGATTATATGAAGGAGTTTGATGCCAGATATGAAAATTTGTCTTAGAGAAGTAGTATGTGTTAACACATTGTTCTCATTAAAATGTAAGCTATTCATTAATATGACGGACCATTTATTTTAACTTTGCGGCATGAAAATTAATAAATCATGAGCAACTGCAAACTAGTGATTTTTTCTTTAGGCATATTTTCAAAATAGTTTTAACCTTTTTTTTTTTTTTTTTTTTTTTTTTTTTTTTTTTTTCTGGTGCTCTTCAGCTAACAGTCTCGGAATCTACTGTGTGACTTATGATCAAATTGTGTTTTTTACTTGATATATACAGAAATAGTCCCTCAGATTAATTTTCTAAAATATGAGGAAAAAATATTAAAACATGAATACTTTGCAGGAAATATACTTCTAAAAGTAAGTATTTCCTTTTAGAAAAGACGGATATCCAAGAAAATATGCTAATAAACACATAAATAGGGACATGATTATTAATGATGAAATTCTCATTGTATAAATGACAAATTGTAGAAACAGAATTAAGTAATTTGTCTAAGGTTGGACAGGTGAGAATTAATAGGGTCACAATAAAATCCATGTCTTCTCATTATGTAGATGGTTTTCCACACGGCATTTCACAGCAGGTATTATCATTTTCATAGTAACCCTGTATCCACTCTTAAAATGTTACAACCCTTCCTCTTCTACCACATCTCAGGTGGAAAAGGAGAGTGCCAAGCATGGGCCATCCCTTTATCTGCATAGGGCACCAATTCACCTCAGTCTTTAATTAGCCACGGACCAAATCCTTCATCCAGATAAGGGATAGCCAATAGGGACCTCACAAGGAGTACAGAAAACCAAGAAAACTGTAACTGGGCCCTTGAGCCGCTTGCTCCGGCCTACTCCCACCCTGTGGGGTGCTTTCTCATTTTAATAAATCTCTGCTTTAGCTGCCTGCTTCCTGTGTTTCCTTCCTTTGTTACTTTGTGCAGTTTTGTTCAATTCTTTGTTCACAACACCAAGGACCTGGACACCTCACATTCACCACCTTCCTTCCTGTAACAAGAAGACACTGTGTAACCTTAAATAGAAGCTCCCTTGCTCACACAGTGCTCTCCAGAATATGACTGGGGCAGACTGCCATTTACTTCATGTTGTCATGTTTTCTTGTGGAACATCTATGCAAATGCTCACAGGAGGTTGGAGATAGCTTGAATTATGATCAGGACAACTTATAGTTCAAAAGCAGCAGTCTGGTCTTCACTTTATGAAATAATATAGGTGCTGCCACCCCTAATAAACCTGAAACTTACACAGGGATCCCATGGACTTGATGTCCAAGGACAGAAAGAGTATTGCCTTGAAAGAAAAATGCTGTACCGGAAGACAGAGCTGCAGAGATTTTTGTAGAAAATACAATTTTCTGACAAGGTTGTCTCATCTCAACAAGACGTGAATTAGGTGTTAATACTGTAATTAGGCATCTCATTACTAATAATTAAAAAGACATTGTTTACCTCAAAAATTGGTTGCACCAATATTGGATTTACAAGAAAATAAAAACTTAAAGACAACCGCTCCAAGCAGAAAGCAACGTTGTATTTTAAAAGTTAACCTAGGAATGCCTGTTTTTAGACAATAGAAAATATATCTTTAAATTAAGACAGTTGACACTTTCATTCTGTTTTAAACTCCCTGGTTTTATACATGTGGCTTATATATGTGTGCCCACAATAGTTTGTACAGGGTTGAATTTTGTTATTAACCTTCTTTAATAAGAGAAAAAAAAAAAACCAAGAATTGCAATTCATTAGTTTATGTATTGTATGTATATCAAGATGAAAAATCTATTAAAATTGGTCAAATTACTCTGCTATGACCATGATCATTAACCAAGAAACACTGGATTTGGCAGAGTCTTAGGCATCACTGGAAAAATATAAAGAATATAATGAATCAGTTCATTCTTCCTCTGTCCAGTTTAATTCTGCAGAAACAAGGTAATACAAAATATTCATCCAAAAGTAATTTAATGAGGAAGACACACAGATATGATGTAATATATAACATAGCATAAGGATAAAATGAATTGGGAGAAGAGATTGGACTAAACATTTCCTTTTGTGTCTATGATTAGATGAGTCAAGGAAAGAAGGGATTATGAAAGACTTAGTTGTTTAAAATAATTAATTGTATTTTTTTCATTTTTATAATCTTGGTTTGGAGCACGGTATGATTGGCACTGAACAACTACTGTGATTAATGAATGAATAAAATAATTTTTAAAGGATGACTTCAAATTAGCTAGGTAGGTGAAAAAATATAAATACTCTAAGTATGCTATTCTAAATATGCTATGCTATTTCTCAGAACCTTTGCAGACTTGCGCCCCTTCAAAGTCAGATTGCTTCTTCCCCAAGTCAGGTCATCTCCTTCTCTACCAACTGAGTCTGCTGTCTTTATAGGCACAGGATGGGGAATGCATTCTGACTGGTTTGTGAGTATGCAAAAATGGTTAAAGCAAAGATACCACTCAAAGGTGGCCACGACAGTGTAGAGAAACAATTAGGAAATAGTAGGTATATGTAAAATAGGTGAAGGGTGGGGATCAATCAGAAGAAAGTGCACCAAACAGGAGGACAAATTCTCAATCTGGTCCAAGGATTTAACTTGTAGCTTGGCTTTCAGGCTTTAAAGTGTCTTCAGCTTGGAGATGGGGTTTCGCTAGGTACCTGCCCCTATCTGCCTAGGCATTTGGCTGCCTCCTGCTACTACCGATTCCATAACAGAAAAAGACATGTAGCAATGTGTGTGTGAAATAAAATAGTGTGTGAATGTGAGTTTAAGAAACATCCTTAACGTTCTCAGCTACAGAATATATAGGAGCTGTAGCATGTGAGGCACAAAAGGTAGGTGGAATATACATCATAGAGTGTCTTGGTTACAGAGATAAGAGTGTTTGTGGAAGCATGATTAATCTACTTCAGAAAGATAGCTTTAGCATCAATGTGAAAATGATTTGATTGTGAGGATCATGGTGATGTTAAAGGAAGAGGAAGCTGGCAGAAGGAAGTTAGGGGATTATGGAAACTTTATGTTGAGCAACAAATTAGGATCCTGCATAAGCAAGGAATGATAAAGGCCAGAATGAAGACAATAGTGAAACAAAAACAGAGGAATTAATGTTCTGGAAGGAGTGAATGATCCCAGTGGAATTTTTGAATATTCTGTATATTTGTCAGAATGTAGCACTAACTATGAAAATGTTCTCGCACTAAAAACTTGCAAACCACAAAAGCAACCCCTTGATTACTAATGCCACTTAGTGCCATTGCAGTAATTTCCAGAATAAGTAATGTGTTCATTTCTCTGGTAAGTTATTTCAAAGCATGGAAAGGCTGAGGCATTTCAGGACCCACGCCCTGCAAAAGAAACTGAAATGCTCTAAGGTAAAACAGAAGACAACTATGTAACAAGAGAGCCAAATTCTCCAAGGCAATGGAGTGTAGCACAGTTCGCTTCCAAAGATCAAATTCATAAAGGCACACATCAAAACAACTATTAGAACAAGGCATTCTAAAATCATCCCCAACACCACTGACACAGTCAAAATATTCATAAACCAAACAAAACAATGTTCAAGCCTCCACAGTTCCCTATCCGTTTTTTGAAGTGCAAAACAGTCAAGGGAAATGCATTTTTAAGATGAGTGCACCTACTATGACTTTGTAAAGTAACTTTATACCCTAAAATGCCAGTGTTATGGGTAATAAATATAAAATCAAGGCAATAAATATTTCTTCAAACATGCACAGCATTGAGTACCATTCCCTTTTGGTTTCCAGAATATGATTTCCAAAACTGCAGCAGAGAAAAGACTCACTTTGAACCTTCTGCCTCTCCAAATCCAACATAAGCTGGTCTGGATTGGAACAATTGCCACCTATAGTCTCAGCATGGAATGTGACTGTTTTCAAGATTCCTTTCATGATGCTGTCAGTGGGAAAACTCAATTGTGTCCTGAGCTTGATCTTTAAATGTCATTTTTAAAACAGATTTTAAGTAAAAGAATACCATTCTCTCCATGTGTTCAAAAGGACATATTTCCTTCATAAGTTTATAAAAGTCTAGGTGTTAATGAATTACTCACCTAATACAGACACCTTAAGGCATCAGCAGCAGCTTGTGTCAGGCACCCTAGGGAGTATAGAGGACTTAGAAGTAAATAATTATTTACCTATAAATCTTGTGCACATGTTTTGGGACGGGCAAGACTTGTTCTTGGTTTCAGGTAAGGTCAACAAGCTTGAAAAGTGACACTTCTTGGAATTTCTCAGTGACTCTATGAGACCTATATAACAGCCACTCAATACATATGTTAAATAATGTTTTCTGTGAAATTTCTTTATCTATTAAGAAGTGCTTTCCTGTATTTCTTATTCCACTGAATTCCTGGAAGGGGACTATCCCGCTTTGGCAAAGCTCCATGAAACGAATAACCTTGGAAAAATGTGCATAAAAATGTATTACTGAAGGCATTATGTTCCAATATATGAGCCTCTAGTTTCTTTGCTTTTCAAGGGCTCACAAAGCCATATATTCGCAGAGAACTAATTGTGTTCATTTATGCAAATTTTATAATAGCAAGCTAAATATGTTGGTATTTTAGAAGATGAATTTGAAGAAGTAAATTGTAGACATCTTTGAGAGGCAATATGGTCTGCATTACAATGATGATGGTAAATAAATTGAAAGACTCGGAAAGATTCAAGAAATGTTTAATAGACAATGACTAGTAAATTATTGCATGTAGTGAATGAGGGAGTATACAAAGAAAACCTCATTGTTTTGAGCTTGAGTAACTGGGTGAATATATTAATAACGATGAGAAAAAAGGTAAAATCTAGTACAGGAAGTATTCTAATAAGTGTCTTTTCCCAGATAAGGAATAATCGAGAGGAATACTTTCCTTTTTGACTCAGTCATGGCTTTAGCAGAAGGCAATATAACCTAAGAGACTACACTGTCAACAGACGGACAAGTTTTTAAAATTTTCATCTGGTAGTTGACTCATTTATGATATTAGTAAAGCCATTTGACTTACTTGAAACACATTTTCATGATCTATAAAATAAATAGGCTGATGAGACCACCGCCTCTACCAGTGGCTAGGAGAGCAAAATTAGATTGTTAGATTGTGTATAAAGTGCCACTTGAAAAAATTCATCTAGTCTCAAATTCTCCTGCCTTTTTCTAGATTTACCAAAGTAAATTGTATTAATAGTTTAAGGTAGCAGTCCTCAGCGATTTTTTTTTTTTTTTTTAGACGGAGTCTTGCTCTGTAGCCCAGGCTGGAGTGCAGTGGTGTGATCTCAGCTCACTACAAGCTCCACCTCCTGGGTTCACTCCATTCTCCTGCCTCAGCCTCCCGAGTAACTGGGACTACAGGCACCCACCACCATGACCAGCTAATCTTTTTGTATTTTTAGTAGAGATGGGATTTCACCATGTTAGCCAGGATGGTCCTGATCTCCTGACCTTGTGATCCACCTGCCTCGGCCTCCCAAAGTTCTGGGATTACAGGCTTGAGCCACCATGCCCTGCCAGCAGTCCCCAGCTTTTTTGGCACCAGGGACCATATTTGTGGAAGACTATATATCCATGAACTAGGGGTGAGATATGGTTTTGGGGATGATTCATATGCATTATATTTATTGTGTACTTTATTTCTATTACAATTACATTGTAATATATAACAAAATGATTATAGAACTCACCATAATGTAGAATCAGTGGGAGCCTTGAGTTTGTTTTCCTGCGACTAAATTATCCCTTCTGGGGGTGATGGGAGACAGTGGTACCTGAATGTGTTGCTTACGTCTAGTCTACTCCAGAATTACTTTTCGGTTGTTGTCACTGCAGAAAACCCTGCTTCACAAAGACAGGATGTTGGAAATGGAAGCAGGCTTCTCAGTGCTCTTGTGGAAATCTCAGGATATTCTGCCTTGACTTTAATCCGAAATGTATGGAGATTTGAAGTTGTCTCAAACATACTTTTAAGGCCACCATCATTTGTGGTCTCAAGAAGGTGATCATCTTCTAGCACAAAGTTGATTAATCTGGCTTATTCACAAATGGGCTGCAGATCCATTCCTTCTAAGTCTGGGGGTCTTCTGTGGCTGGGAAGTAATGCTCAGATTCTTGAAAGCTGAGATAGGTGATCATGTGCCAGCTGGGAGAAAGAAGGCCCTGGCTCAATCTCTTTCAAAATCTCTGCTAATGTTTGAAACATGTCAAAAATCCCAATGTTCATTCGTTGTCCTCATAATTCCCATCTGGCTTTGAATGCAGCCACTTTATCTGCCGATGGGAGCAGTTATCATTTGCCCCTGATGTTGCAGATTGAATTTGTTGAGCAGGTTGAATATGTCACACAAGTAAGCAAGTTTTGTCATCCATTCTGTGTCACTGAAGTGTGCTTCCAGTTGTGACTGCTTTTCTAAAAGAAATCTCTGGAGCAGCTCTTGTAACTCCAAAACTCTGGCCAGTGATCTATCTTTAGAAAGTCATCTAACTTCTGCAGATGAAAGAACAAGTGCTCTGCGTCCATCTCCTCACAGAGCTGCACAAATAGACGTGTGAGTTAAGGGCGTGTAGTTTAATGTGGTTGATAATTTTAATCACACCCTGCAAAAGGTTAAGTTCAGGTGACATTTTTTAGTTAGCCAGCATTTCTTTATGGATGACACAGTGAGTAAACTCACATTCAGAAGCAGTCTCTTTGATCCAAGTAGTGAAACCAGAAAGCAGTCTAGTCATGGTAGCCGCTCCATCTGTCCATATATTCAACACAAAAACCAATTCAGTTTTCCTGGCACGTAATCATTCCAAGACTAGAATAGTTTTGCAATTGTGTTATTGGTTGGCAACAAAAGCACACATAACATGTGTTCATGCACATCCTCCTGAAAAATATGTTGCACGAAAACAAGCATTGTTGCCTTGTTATCAACATCAGTACACTCCTCAACCCGGATTGCATACCATGGTGACTCATTAATCCTCTCTAACAATTGTGCCTCAATATCCTCTGCTATTTCATCAATTTGTCTACTTATAGTGCTGAAAGAGAAAGATGTTGCCACCTTTTGAACTGCAGCCTCTCTGAGAAGTTCATGACAAATGTCCTTAGCAACAGGCAGGATCAACTCTTCACCAATAGTAAAGAGCTTCTTAGCTTTAGCAATGCAGTTAGCAACTAAGAATGATGCTCTCAGTGCAGACACATTTGATGAAGTTGTGGTCTTCAATAATTCGTCTGTTCTTCATGTTGATATTTTTTTTTCTTTTGAAAAAGTCCAAAGCCTTGTATTTTAATGCAGGTTGCTTGGTCTCCATCTGGAGAAGCAGTTTTGAAGGTTTCATGCCTTCATTGGATAGCCAGTTGCCACATATTATACAAAGTGGGCTTGGAGAATGTGAATTGCCTGTAGCAATGAACTCCTGATTTAAGTAGTACTCTTGGTATTTTATTTTAAATGCAGATCTTTGTTGGCAGTCTTAGGGTCTTCTGGTATCTCATCATTGAATCTTCCCCCTTTTCAAAGTTCTCCAGTAATGTTTGTTTTTTACTCATTTTGGCTGAAACCTTCCAATAACCACTCCCAAAAGCAAACTTCCCATCTTTCTCAAGGTAAAGCACATGAGCTTGTGGGTTTACCGAAACTGTGACTGAGACTGTAGCAGGATGATCCACAGACAAAACCTTTCAGACATCGAGTTGCAGAAGGAAGGGCTTTATTCAGCTGGGAGCATCAGCAAGCTACTGCCTTAAAATCCGAGCTCTCTGAGTGCACAATTTCTGTCCCTTTTAAGGGCTCACAACACTAATGATTTCACATGAAAGGGTCATGATTAATTTGATATGTGACAGGGGCTGCATGCACCGGTGGTCAGAGTGAAACAGAATAGAGCAAGGAGTTTCACAATGTTCTTTTATACAATGCCGGGAATTTATGGATAACATCGGTTTCTAAGTCATGAGTTGATTTTTAACTACTAGGTTTAGGCCAGGCAGGCCCACACCCAGTTTTGGGCCTGGTGCCGGCCTGCCTGTCTTCGGTTTCACTTCCTTGTTTTTTCTTAAAACAGGTACTGAGTATAAAACAATATGAGAGGGCCTCTCTCTCTTCCCTCAAGACAAGTGTATAGTGCGAGAAAAAGGCATAGATGGAAATGGTAAATAAAATAATGAGCGGAGCACACATGGAATAAAATAAGTGTCAGATTCTGGCTTAAAGCCGGCCACCAGATATAGCTTGTCACTTGCCACTCACTAATAGGGTTTTGATATGAATCTGCAAGCAATCGACATGTTATGGTCTCTGTTCAGTGAAACTTGTCTGCTAATATTAATCTTTATTTGCAGCTGCTTCCCATTGCTTGTATCACCACCTCAGCTCCACCTTAGATCATCAGGTATTAGGTTCTCATAAGGAGTTTGCGACCTAGGTCCCTCACACGCAGTTCACAATAGGGTTTGGGCTCCTGTGAGAATTTAATCCCACTACTGATCTGACAGGAGACAAAGCTCGGGGTGGTAATGTGAGTGATGGGGAGCAGCTGTACATACAGATGAAGCTTTGCTTGCTCACTGATCACCTCCTGTTGTGCAGCCTAGTTCCTAACAGGCCACGGACTGGTACCTATAGGGGCCACGAACTGGCACGAATTCCCCTAGTTTAAGGAATACAGAATTTTTCCTGCTTATTTCAAAAAGAATATATCAGACAAAAGTCCATGCCCTTTGCAACTATGCTATGAGGCTTTTTAAAAATTTCCATCATGTGATGTAGAGGTATATGGGTCTTTACACTTAGGTTCAAAGTTGATGGAGGCCAGAATTGTGGTAGAATGTTTATTTATTGGGCCATACTCTGAGAGTCACTACCTCAAAAGCCTTTAGATACATATTAAAATGTCTCAGTATAGAAATTCCTCAAAATTCTCTTTGTTTTTCGTATTTTCTTTGATGAATGCAGAGAGGAAAGAGAGACAGAGAGTGTGTATGTTTGTGTGTGTAAAATAAGCTCAGACATTATGAAATGACCCCGCTCTGAACTGTTCTGCCTCTTACTACAGTTAGTTCTACTATAACAATGGTTTTGAAAACACAAATTTATTCTAGTGTAATGGATATATTAGGGTACAATTTAAGCATAGTGTGAATTTCCTGTTTACTTATGCATGAATTCATCCCTGAGGAACACTAGGTGAATGCATAAAACTGTACTTAGCTGAACTGAGCTATGTAGGAATCCACAACAGTGCAAGCACAAACACCCCTCAAGTATCTACCAGCTGCCTCAGCTGATGACATGGGTTATGAGCCACTCCCATCCACCCCTGTAGTTACAGCTTTCCACCTGATTTCAAATAACCCTCCTTTCACCACTTCACAATTACTTACAGGCTGAAACCTTCCAATAACCACTCCCCAAAGCAAACTTCACATCTTTCTCAAGGTAAAGTACATATTTCACATATTTTTTATATATTTATCAATTATTTAATGTATATGCAATGCACTTTTGACCTTATCAGTTTATCATTTTTTCAAATGTGCCTCTTATGAAGTTGTTGAATGTTGTACACTTAACCTCATCTCCACCTTAAGATTTGTGCTTTTTATTGTGTGATCTTGCATACCACAGTACATTTTAGGAATACATATGCCAGATAGCATAACTGACTGTATCTATAAACTTGTTTAGGCAACATGATTCTCTTCAGTACTCTTCTGTAAAAGGTTAAAAATAGTAGAATCAATCTCAGAGCTGTTGACAAAATTAAATTATGTATGGAATCTTCAGCATATGCCATGCAATATCATAGTACTTAATACATGTTAGATATTGTGATAAGCACTATAATAGCTCCCTGAAGGTATCCACACACTAATCTCTGGAACTTGTGAACATTTTGTGTTACACAGAAAAGTGAACTTTGCCAATGTAATTAAAACTTTGGATATTCAAATAGAGATTATCCCCAGGTGACCCCAATTTAAATACGTGAAACCTTAAAGGCAGAGGGTTTTCTTAGGATGGAGTCAGAAAGATGCAGTAGAAGGAAAATGCAGTGAGATTTGAAAGACTTGACAAGCCATTGCTGATTTGAAGATGAAGGTGGGCAAGTGATGTGGGAATGTAGGAGTCTTTACAGAGAAGCTCCAGGATAACAGTCATCAAGGAAAAGGAAATTAGATTTTTCCCGTAACCTCAATGTACTTAGAACCAGATTCTTCCTAGCTAGCTGACGCCTTGATTTGGGCCCTTCACAACCTGGAATAGAGAAACAAAACAAGTTCTTCCATACTTATGATCTAAGGAGTTCTGGGATATGTTTTAAAGTGTGAAATTTGAGGTAATTTATTATGGGAATAATAGAAAATGAATATGTTTTATTGCTATTATTAAATATTTCTGTTTTTTATTAAGGGAAGAGTATATTACTATTGGGAAAAATATTTTAAACTAAAAATGTTATATTTTAAGTATTTAAGTTGACAAGTCAATCATCACTTACTACCTTGATAAGCAGCATGAAAGGAACAAAGGAAAAATTCCTGAGAGAGAAACCCTGGGAAGAAGGAGAGATGTTCCAGGCAAACTCCATTTGCCTCACAAATATGTTTTGAGCCAGTCTTTCTTCACATGTCACTAAACTTTGTTAAATATTTGTATATACTTCGGGAGGCTGAGGCAGTTGAATCACTTGAAGTCAGGAGTTCTCCACCAGCCTGGCCAACATGGGAAAACCCCATCTCTACTAAAAATACAAAAATTAGCCAGGCATGGTGGCACATGCCTATAGTCCCAGCACGAGAGGCTGAGGCAAGAGAATTGCTTGAACTTGGGAAGTGGAGGTTGCAGTGAGCCGAGATCGCACCATAGCCCTCCAGCCTGGGTGACAGAGTGAGAATCTGTCTCAAAAATAAGTAAATAATATGTCAACTCCAAATCTTGCCGTTTGAAGGACCATAAAAGGTTTAAACCTGTATGTTAGTGTCCTGTTACTGTTGTAACAAATTACTAAAAAACTAATGTCTTGAAACAATGCAAATATATTGTCTCCCAGTTCTGGAGACCTGAAGTTGAAAATAGGTCTCACTGGTGTAAAGTCAATGTATCAGAGGGCATAGGGCTACTAATGGAGGTTCTAAGATAGAATCTGCTTCCTCACCTTTTCCAGCTTCTACAGGCTGCCAGCAGCTGTTGCCTTATAGCTCCTACTTCCCTCTTCAAAGCCAGCAGTGCGGCATCTTCACACCCTTCTCTATTCTCTGCTTCCTTCATCACATCTCCTTCTCTCACCTTTTCCTTCCTGCATCTTTCTTATGAGGGTCCTTATGATTACATCAATTCTATCCAGATAATCCAGGACAATCTCCCCATCTCAATATCCTTAACTTAATCCTTAAGTAAATTTCCCTGTGCCCTGTAAAGTAGAATATTCACAGGTTCTTGGTATTAGGATTTGGACATTTTGGGAGGGCTATCATTCTGCTTACCACAGTCAGAAACAAATGTACTTCTAATGGAACACCTGATTTCTTACATAATTATAACAGTTGCATTCCAGTTTTTTCCCTTAAATCATATATTCTTGCAGTTTTCCATCCCCTAGAGTCTCTTTTTGCTTCAGGACATGAGTAGCTAGAACTTGGTTAATGACACAATAGGCTGGAAGAAAGGTTCTAGGTGAAGACTATACTAGTGAGGGGGAAAAAACAAAAACACTGTGTTTTTGGACTCCTCCAATATTATTCCAGTTGTTCCACAAACAACACACACACACACACACACACACACACACACACACACACCAGTCTTTCTCTTTATCAGTCTATCCATCCATATAACTACCTGTCTATTTAGACGTTTATTTTTCAAAACTGATTTATGGTGCCTCTTTTGGTGTTTAATTTTCTAAATGTGCAAACATCTGCATTTTTTATGAAAGCCTAAAATATGTATGATACACCTATGTCATACTATTAAGCATGTTTTGAGATCTAAAACCAGTTACTGTTCTGTAAATGGAAAAAAGTAATAACATGTTTTTATATTCTCTAAGCCAAATATTCCAACTTACACTTTTATTCTACAACTAACTATCAAGTATCTACAAAGTGTCAGGCTCTATTCTGGGCCTGGGGATTTAGTAGGACCAGAAACAACAGCAACAAGAAACGGAAAGGGTGACACAAATATCTGTTTTTATGGAGCTCACAATTCAGTCAGATAGCTGGGCAGTAAGTAAATAAATAATAAAAGAAGGACAGTATAATATGTCACTTAATGATAGTGCTACAGGAGAGTGAAAAAAAGTTGGGAAAGTGGGACTGAGGCAGGAAGTTTCCAAAGGAAACTGCAATTTTAAATAAGGCGGCCAGAGTCAGATGCTTTGCTGAGAAAGTATCTGAGCAAATAAAAAGGATGTGAGAGATAACACCTCAAGAATATTTCAAGAAAAGAATCTTTGGTGGAGGAAGTGAAAAGTCCTAGAGCAGGAAGTGATATGTATTTTTTGAGAACATTAATTCCATCTTTTAACTAATATTTATTGATAGCCTCAAATGGGTTGGGGACTCTTACATCAGTACACAAAACAAATCCCCTTTCTTAAAAAAACTTATATTCCAAGGAAGAACTTGATTTTCCTGTAATTTATTCTACTGTGTCATTTTTCTGAAAATGAGGGTAAATCAATTTTCCTGTTTATGAAATAAGAATAGCATGATAAACCCAAAAGAGAACTCTGGAGATTATTTAGGTAAAATGTACACAGTACTAAGAATCATTTTTATAGAATTATGCACAGCCAGCGTAATCATCACATTGAAATCTTGGTTTTAGTTTGCTTATTGTTAATTTGAATTTTAGTTCCATTGCATCTATGCCTTCAGTTGGAACCAGATGACATTCGGAACAAAACTGATTTTGTGAAGATGATTTCCTAGAATCTAACACCCAGTAAATGCAGTTGGTTTATTCAAACATTACACCATTTCCAGAGTACTGTATGTTGCACAAATAAAATAAATCATGGATTATGGGGAGAAGCTAAAGTGTTGTCAACTGGGCTGTAAATGTTTCAACGTAATAAACAGTATAGTAGAATAGAAGTAGCTCAATAGTTGAAGATTTCAGTTTGTGATGCAGGGAAAAATGATCTGATTTAGGTAGGAAAGAAAATAGAATTTTAACGATGGAAATGGTCTAAAAGAAATAGCATATATTAGGGTTGTCAGTATGACAGATGGTGAGACTGTATATAATAAAGTCAAAAGATATTTTGACAAGAAAGAAGATGGACCTGACAGTTCAGAACAGAAATCCTGGACAGTAAAAAATGAGAAAAATATAATTGAATATGTGCTCAGCTATACATATTTAATTTTACAGAGCCCAAGGCAACAGAATATGGGAAATGGTCAGTCGTGTTAGCAGACTTGATAAAACAAAGAGGAAAGGAGGGATAATGTGAAAACAAAGCAAAGGAAGACAACATTCTATCACCTGTAAAATAGTATTTCCAGTAAATTATTTGAAGAAAACCAAACTAACACATCTGAATCCATTCAAAATTGTCATTTGAACAATACAGGGCTAGATTTAAATGCTATTATACTTTACATAAATATACAATATCTCTTAAAGTAAAACTGATTTTTTTCACAGCTATGAAGGAAATACATTTCAATAACACTGTTTCTTAAAATAATCCTAGAAAACAAGATCTCTTTTGGACACAGGTATTTGAATTTTCTTGGCCATTAACATCATTGTAACTACCATTGTTTTAAGGTATAATTCTATTTAAACAAATCTAAAAAGCAATAGATTCTTTAGAAAATGAATAAGTTATATAAAGGATTACCCATTTTTCTTTCAAAAAGTGACTGTTATTCACCTGGTGTTATGCTAGACTTCCGTATTGTTATCACAGGGACACTATCTCAAGTATAACTTAAAAATACACTTGTCCTTCACATTCTGAATACTTTTAGGTCAGTATATCTGTAACAGCAACCCCTTATGTTAAAACTTGGAAAGGGTAAAAATATAATGGCTTCATATTGAAGATTTCAGGAGAGGAAAGGAAGGCCCTAAGGAAAAAAAAAAAAAATCTAGTTTAAGAACACACAGTCAGGCACGGGCAGAGTCGACACATCAAGGCAGACATTCCATCTGTGTAGTCCATGCTCTTAACAACTTTGCCATAATGACTTATGAGCCTCACTTGTGAAACATTCCCCATCATTATCCTTGTCAGTCACATGTGCATTTACAACAAGAAAATGAGACAAATATCTAAATGCTTTCAGAAGAAACCCAAAGTAGGAAAAAATACCAGAAATGAAGAGTGTCTCTACATCAGTTTTTGTAAAGGACAGAGGTCCCAGAGATATTTTATGTGTATAGATGAAACTAAAAATGGCACTGCAGGATGCTTTAATAATCTTTATTGAATCATATTTGTGAAAATTATACTACATCACTGCCATCTGTGGTGATCCATAAATCACAAGGCAATAAAGCCTCCTAATAAATCTTATGCCCACTCTCTTCACATTATTGATCCCTTTTATTTGCTGATGCAAGAACTCTTCCATATGTTGATGCAGCATCTGTGATCTATGTATCATTACCTTTTATGTCTAATAGCATTTTCTATAAATCAATATCCCTCCTCTTTGAAGATGGTCTTGCAGAATGAGTTGCTATATGCTTGTGTGAGCATCGCTGAAAGCCTGGAGGTGTGGCATGGCTTGCCACTCCCTCATTAGTCTGAGGAAATTTGTTGGTGATCGCTTGGGGATCTTCCATGGGTTTTGTCACAGCCTCACCCCGTTAACTCTATGTTCCTGGTGAGTAGCTTCAGCAGTTTTAGCCTAATCACTGCACTGTGCCTAGTGATAAGCAGTCCTGGATCTGTGCTTATCATCACATATAGCCCTGTTCCACTACTTGACACTCTCCTTAACCATAACCTCCTGGTGGTCCCATTTCTATCAGCCTCCATCTGCCAGCAAATCAATTACAGAGGATGTGTTTGAAACTCTTAATGTCTCATAGTGTTATCATCATTGTTGTTTTTATTTTTTGTTTGTTTATTTAACATTTAATACAAGGACCCTGCTGTAGTGAGAACATATTTGTGCTGATTTGATAGTAAATGAGCTGATTTAAGCGACTGGAGGTAAAGTCAGTTATACACTAGTTCTCTAATCCATTCAGGCTGAGATACTTACAGAAAACGCAATCTGCAGTGTTGTGTTATATTTCTTTTGCCTGCCAGCCTCTCAAAGCACGTGCAGTTTTGACAGTTTCTTTTTCCTTGCTTACTAGCCAAGCAGGTGACAGAACACTGCCATAAAAGAAACTGCTTTGGATAGCTTTCAACATTAAATCACTTACATCGATTTTTAATTTTAAGCAAAAAGTCCATGGTGCAAATGGAAATATGTCTGCCTTCATATTTCACAGACTCTCAGCCTAATATGTGTTTGATATGCTATTGCCTTAAACCACTAAAGTCCATGTACTGCTCAAACATCATAAAACATACAATCCTATTTTTCAGTAAAGAATAGTTTACATCTGAAATCAGATTTATTGTGAAATTTCACATGCTAACACAAAGCATTAATGTTGAGTGGAAAAGCTATAGAATCTTTAGAAATGTATCAGAGTGACTTCAAAATGAATTTAGTATCTTTATGTATTATTGTGTATATCATCTGATATGCACTGAAAGTAGGAAACCATTTAATAAAAGTTAAATAGCATTTGTGAGTCAATAATTACTTCAAAATTAAAATGAATAAATAGCATTCTAATAATACAAGTAATATACCACATTTAAGAAAAATAATTTGTAAAAGATGGCTTCAAATTTTGCTGTAGAAATTATAGAAAGAAAAACCTAATCTCAAGCTCAGTTTCTAGCACACCTAAAAAGCTGACTAAGAATTTCAACACGAGAAACTTAACAAAAATGAAAAGACAAACCAAACAAAAACTCCAAAATACAAAAATGTAAAAGTGTATATTTATTAGGGTTAATAAATAAGAAAGTAAAAGAAGAGATAGCACAGAATGCTTCTTCCCTCTAGCCACCCATTTCTAGTCACAAGATGGGAAAATCTTACATTTAAGATCCTCTCTAATATAGATGTTGCTTGTAATATGTAGGATATTAATAGTTCCCTTAGGACCACGATATTCTTGACAATAAGTCCAATAAGTCCTACGATTCCTTATATCCAAGCAGAAAGTTATTGTAGTAGAAATGGGCAATCAAATGACATTTGATTCATTAATTCCACTCATTGAGGAGAGGGTTTCATGTTTTGTGTTACTTTCCTGTCATGCTCTCCAAGTCCAACCCATTCCCACCCATCAGAATAGGGGCTAATCCCCCAAAGTATCATATCTTATTGACTTACTTACTCAGACTCAGAGAAGCAATGATTTAAGTCATTATCAGCTCAATTGATTTATCTTCCTAGAGAAATGAAATACTTCTAAAATAAGGGTCAAAATATTTATATACCCTAGCCCTATTATGAATACAATATCAAATTTAACTCATCTATTCAGACAAATAAAAATAACTGTTGTCATTTTGACTTTAAACTGTCCTCTGACTCACTCCTCCGAGTCCTATTTCAGAACTAAAGAGCATCACCATCCACCAAGGCCTCCAGCACAGAGGAAGCAGGAGTCATCATTGGTTCTACCTCAACCTCAACATTCATTTTATATCCATGTCTTATGGATTTCACCTTCAATAACTGTTTAATCAACCTCTTCTGTTTAATCAAGCTTTTTCCTTCTGTTTTTACATCCTACAATTTCCCGAGAGCTCTCCTCATAAAACATAAAATTAATCATGTAGCTGCATTGCTGATACATTTAGGTGGCCCTCTAATGCCTACAAATTAAACCCAAAACCTTTATCACTATGCAGTGTAAACCAAAGTGTTTCAACATGTTCCATTTGTAAAGAACACTTAAGTTACAGGTTCAAAAATACCCCTATTCTTCCCAAGTATGTTGACTTGACAATATCCAAGACTTTTGTCTCCCTCATTCTTTTCCTTCTTTGTAAGTTGTGTTTCATCTTCTCTGTCAAACAAAATTCAACCAACGCTTGAGGGCCCAATTCAAATCTCACTCTTCTTTCATGAGCCTTGTTTTATGCACCCTTTCCCCCACATCACCTCTTTTTCTAGAAATTCTAATTATTTGGATGTTATGATGTGTGATAAATGTCTATTAACAATTTACATGCCTGCATGTAAATGCGATTCTGTAGGGCAAAGAATATCTAATTCATCCTTGAATCTCAATATTTCACACCTTGCCTAGCACTGAAGTTCATAAATATTTATTGAATCAAGTAAAATTCTCTGATCTTTTATATGCAAACATGATCTATGTATCTTATTTAAATAAATATGGTTTATGAAGTAGTAGCTAACAATAGATAGATATTATAAAACTATATTGTTTAAAGTTCTGTCATGGTATATTTGTACCAAAATGTTCAGATAGAAAAAAGAAGAGATTCAGTTGGAAATGCTCTTGTAAAAAACACTTTTATTCTATAGTAAATAGAAGAATATAGCCCTGAGTAATTCAACCAGAAAAGTCCTTTTGTAGAATTCAATCCTATAACCCTATTCAATGGAGTTAATGACTGTTTCACATGAGTGATAGTAATATATTAAGATCTATAGAAGGGTGTGCAAGAAAACATAGCCAAAAGCAGATATAATACTTAAAATATAATTCCTGTAGAATGAAAACAAAATCTATAAGACAGGGCTCCATAGAAACATAATGTTCCATTTCAGGCTTTCAAAACAGATTTACAAATGAAACATTTCATAAACAATGAATAATACACACTTAAGAACCTCATACAGAGGAGAATTGCAACTGAGCATGCATGCGTAATTTGCACTACAGTAATCTCAGTTTTTAGCCAATGCAATGAATCCTGTCACCAAATAGTGAGCAAACAAAGTGATGGGCGGCATACTGATGTTACTGGAATTCTCTCCAGAGGAATATGGATATAAAAATATAAGTATAATGTTTTGTACATATAATTTTTAATTGCCAGTAAATGTAAACAAATAATTTGAAGCTTGTTTTCATCAAGCTATTGATATGCTGTTTAGAAGAAGCCACTCATAAGACTGAGGAATTAAACCTATTAAATTCTTAAAGTTTTGTCTTGGAGGTGGAACGATGCTTATACTTTTGCATTGTGAATTATGCTTTTTTTCAGAGATACCATTTCCTTCAGTTTTCTCACTTGCACAAAGCATGGAATTCTGGTACTTAAAAAAGTTATTAGACTTTTAGTTTGTTTTATTTCTTTGCATACATATAAACCATGGGTTACCCAGCTGTTTACAAGTTTACTCATGAATTTCAACTCTGCTGCACTGACCTATCATCAAACAGTAGCCATATCACCTACCAGTTCCTCAGGGAACACGTTATTGAGGCTACTTTTTTCTCTTTAAATGTGTTACAAATAGTAAACTATGTAATTATTTTCCAGAAAAAAAAAATCCTTGAATTTCTTGTGAATGAAGATAAAATGATCAGTGGAATTAAATAGTCAAAAGTAAAGGTGAGGGTTGTTTTTATATTTACAAAGAAACCCTAATTAATTAATTATCTTAGCCAACAACATCTTAGCACACAATCTCATAACACAATGTTTAGACAATAAGTCAATCCTAGTACACATTAGGGACTTAATTTATGGTTATTGAACCAAAGGTGATGACATATATTTTGTAAAATAACTCAGAGGAATAGGTTGTTTCTTTACAAAGCAGCCTAATAACTACTTTGTCCAGAACAACCTACCTAAGTACCATGATGCCTGTCAGCTATATCATCACTTCTAATTCTATTTGAAGATACAACTGAAACCACTACTGAAGCAGGAAATTTCCCTGACTCCTTCACGGGTGGAAACTGGAGTGCATGGGCACTGGAACTAGCTGGCCGCTTCTTCAGGGCGGCTGGGTTGGACTTCCCTCACTCAGTCTTACTGCATTCCACCCCTCACAGGAGGGGGAGTACAGGTGAACAGGTGCAGGAGCCAGGGCGAGTGCTTTTGGGCATTGGCAGGAGCAAAGCTTTGTGCTGGCCCTGTGGCAGCGTCTAGTGAAGAGTACCCACAACTCCCGAAGCCCCAGAGGACGTGTGATACAGCTTTTTTTTTTTTTTTAATATTTTCAACCTGTGTAAAAATATGTAAACTAACAAATACTAACTGCTTTAAATTCCTAATTCAATGTTTCTTTTCTTTTCCTTCTTTTTTCTTTCTTTTTTTTTGAGACAAAGTCTTCGCTCTGTCGCCCGGACTGGAGTGCAGTGGCGCTATCTCAGCTCACAGCAAGCTCCGCCTCCCGGGTTCAGGCCATTCTTCTGCCTCGGCCTCCCTAGTAGCTGGGACTATAGGTGCCTGCCACCACGCCCGACTAATTTTTTTTTTTTTTTTTTTTTTTTTTTTTTTTTTTTTTTTGAGACGGAGTCTCGCTCTGTCGCCCGGGCTGGAGTGCAGTGGCCAGATCTCAGCTCACTGCAAGCTCCGCCTCCCGGGTTTACGCCATTCTCCTGCCTCAGCCTCCCGAGTAGCTGGGACTACAGGCGCCCGCCACCTCGCCCGGCTAGTTTTTTTGTATTTTTAGTAGAGACGGGGTTTCACCGTGTTAGCCAGGATGGTCTCATCTCCTGATCTCGTGATCCGCCCGTCTCGGCCTCCCAAAGTGCTGGGATTACAGGCGTGAGCCGCCGCGCCTGGCCGTGTTACAGTGTTCTTTTAGCTTTGCCATCTGCCCACAGCTTAAGTCTTAAACAGCTGAGTGGGACCCTCTGCCTTTTCACATGTGGTGGTTGCTCTCCACCAACAAGGTCAGAGAGTCAGTGTGACAGTCTTCATTGTCTGCACCCAAGGGTCCTGAGCTCTTGTTTGGCCTCCAGGAAAAATCAGGTCTTACTAAGGAATTGAAGGGTGGTGAATGTGGAGGATTTTATTGCGGATGAAAGTGGCTCTCTGTGGGAAGGGGAGCTGGAAAGCAGATAGAGTGGTAGGGCAGTCCTCCCTAGGAGTTCAGCAGTCCTTGGCCAGACTCTTCTCTGAAGCCACGCTGTCAAGCTGTCCCTTTGAAGTCAAGCTGCTTCTCTCAGATATCTAGATGTTTCTCTTCTTCTCTGCTTTCTGCTGGTGGAGCCTGGGTTTTTTATGGGCACAGGATGGGGGGCAGAGCAGGCTATAGGTGGTTTTGGAAAAGGCAACATTCAAGTGAGGAAACAGGAATACATGTTCTCAAATTGGACTGCAGTTCCAGGTTTGAGGGTGGGATCCTTGCCAGATCCTGCCTTCTTCTGCCCAGAATTTCCCTGCCTCCTGGCCTTATCACTACTAAGGCTGTCTAGTACTGAGAGGTGAAAATGTGCTAGCAGCCCTCGCTTGCTCTCGGCACCTCCTCGGCCTCAGCGTGCGGTTGAGGAGCCCTTCAGCCTGCAGCTGCACTGAGAGAGATCCTCTCTGGGATGGCCGAGGCTGGAGCCAGCTCCCTCTGCTTGCAGGGAGGTGTGGAGGGAGAGGCACAGGCCAGAACTGGGGCTGCCCGCGAAGCGCCTGGTCCCATCAACCGCCCAAGGGCTGAGGAGAGCAGGCACATGGCCGGGGACTGGCAGGCAGCTCTGCCTGTGGACCCGGCCCAGGATCCATTAGGCAAGTCAGCTGGGCTCCTGAGTTGGGTGGGGTCTTGGAGAACTTTTTTATCTAGCTGGAGTATTGTAAATGCACCAATCAGCACTCTGTGTCTAGGTAAAGGTTTGTAAACGCACCAATGAGTGCTCTGTGTCTAGCTAGTCTAGTGGGGGCTTGGAGAACTTTTATGTCTAGCCAGAGGATTGTAAATGCACCAATCAGCACCCTTTCAAAACGGACCAATCAGCTCTCTGTAAAATGGACCAATCAGCAGGATGTGGGTGGGGCCAGATAAGGGAATAAAAGCAGGCTACCCTGTTGGCGATCTCAGATGGCCTTCCACAATGTGGGAAGTATTTTTTTTAGCTCTTTGCAGTAAATCTTGCTGCCACTCACCCTTTGGGTCCATACTGCTTTTTTGAGCTGTAACACTAACCACAAAGGTTCACTCCTGAACGCAGTGAGACCACGAACCCACCAGAAGGAAGGAATTCCAGACACATCTGCACATCCGAAAGAACAAACTCCAGGCATACCATCTTTAAGACGAGGGTTCGCAGCTTCATTCTTAAAGTCAGCAAGACCAAGAACCCACCAATTCAGGACACAGTATCAAGCAACCCAAGTGAAATAAATTATATTATTGCTTAACAAGTATTCAGTTTCTGTCCCCAATGTGAAAGGAATGTATTTCCTTACCCAATTGATGTTGGACATGGCTGTGTGACTTGCTTTTTCTAATGGGATGATAGTGGAAATTATGTGAGTAGAATTTGAACTGTGTTTGTGTGATTTAACTTGGTCTCCTGCACTTTGATCTTTTTTCGTAAAGAGGATATGTCTCAGGTATGTTTAGGTTTAAGAAGGATGAGAAATGGGTGAACGTAGTTCACAGCTAGGAAACAGGCCTTATTGCTTGAGATTTATATCAGCTGAACTAATGTCAACCCACAGATGAGTAAGAAACAGATGCTTATTGGCAAACAGGGTGGTAAGTAGTTTGGTGTAAAAGTAATCACAGTTTTTGTCATTATAAGTAATGGTAAAAAGCACAATAACTTTTGCACCAACCTAATAGATGCCAATGAGTTTTTTTTTTTTTTTAATGCAAAGTTATTATGGGTAGAAACGACTCATACACCAAGGAATAAAAGCATTTCATGAATACACAAGGAGAAGAAAGAATTTTAAAAGTTATTTAATTATGAAACTATTGGTTTAACTGGTAAAATAGCTGTACAGGTGAAAGCTTTGTTACGCATGCAAAGACATCAATAAGGGAAGATTTTGAAAAGTAAAGCATCTAGTGAGAAAATATAAAAGGAAAATGACAAATATAGAAAAATCTTAGGGATTTTATTGGTGAAAGGAAGGAAAAAATGAGTGAAGCTTGAAGGGGTATTAGAAAAAAGTGTTTTTAAATTTGTTTCCTTTTTACTTTAAATGAATAAATGATCTAAATATATTTACATTTAGAAGAGAAATATCAATGAAGCAAGAGCCCTAAAATGCAAGGGAGGGAGATATTTACTGATTTCAAAAAAAGCTTTGGCTCAGCTGAGTTGTGAATGACTCTCTGCACAGAGTGAAAGCAAGGAAACAAACTTACTCTGAGACAGGAGAAAAAACAGTAAATTACAGATAAATTATAAAGACATAAGGAAGCTCTGACCACCTAGATATTGAAGACAAGATGTTGAAATGACAAGATTAATAGCAAACAAAGGCACTTGTGCTAGATGACCTATATTTGCCAACATGGGATAAGGAGATTGTATGATTGAATAACTTGGAGAAGAACACACACAACTTTTATTTTTACTTATTTTATTTATTATTATTATTATTATTTTGAGATGGGGTCTCGCTCTGTTGCCAGGCTGGAGTATAGTGGTGTGATCTCAGCTCACTGCAACCTCAGCCTACCAGGTTCAAGCAATTCTCCTACCTCAGCCTCCAAGTAGCAAGGACTACAGGTGTGCACCACCATGCCCAGCTAATTTTTATATGTTTAGTTAGAGACAGGGTTTATCCATGTTGGCCAGGATGGTCTCCATCTCTTGACCTAGTGATCGGCCTACTTCAGCCTCCCAGAGTTCTGGGATTACAGGCATGAGCCACAACACTTGGCCTGTGTCAATAACAAAGATGATAGTAACAAGAGCAAACTGTCTGAAAATTTGACATTATTTGTATTAGTGATATACAAACTCTTACTCTTGTTAAGATTCTAAAATGTGATCTTAATGGAAATTTAAGTATTCATTTGGGGCAAGCAATTCAATGTCTAGGGTCCATTTACTTCTGCTTTCCTGTTTTTAACATAGGGCAACTACAATTTCATCTTGAAGAAAAGAAAATCATAGATTTTATCAAATAACCTGATTTTTTACATGAATAAGATAACTATTTACTTTCTCATTAAAAATAAAGCATACTGAAACTGGACCCCTTCCTTATACCTTATACAAAAATTAACTCAAGATAAAGACTTAAACATAATACATAAAACCATAAAAACCCTAGGAGAAATCCTAGGCAATACCATCCAGGACATAGGCATGGGCAAAGACTGCATGACTAAAACACCAAAAGCAATGGCAACAAAGCCCAAATTGACATATGGGATCTAATTAAACTAAAGAGCTTCTGCACAGCAAAAAAACAGAAACCAAACAAACAAACATACAAAAACTATCATTAGAGTGAATAGGCAGCCTACAGAATAGGAGAAAATTTTTGCAATCCATCTGACAAAGGACTAATATCTGGAATCTACAAGGAACTTAAACAGATTTACAAGGAAAAAAACAATCCTATCAAAAAGTAAGTGAAGGATATGAACAGACACCTCTCAAAATAAATTTATGCAGGCAACAAGCATATGAAAAAAAATTCATCTTCACTGGTCATTAGAGAAATGCAAACCACAATGAGATACCATGTCATACCAGTTAGAATGGTGATCATTAAAACGTCAGGAAACAACAGATGCTGGAGAGGATGTGGAGAGCTAGGAATGCTTTTACACTGTTGGTGGGAATGTAAATTAGTTTAAACATTGTGGAAGACAGTGTGGCGATTCCTCAAGGATCTGGAACCAGAAATACCATTTGATCCAGCAATCCCATTACTGGGCATATACGCAAAGGATTAGAACTCATTCTACTATAAAGACACATGCACACGTATGTTTATTGCAGCACTGTTTACAATAGCAAAGATTTGGAACCGAACCAAATGCCCATCAATGTTAGACTGGATAAAGAAAATGTGGCACATATACACCATGGATTACTATGCGGCCATTAAAAAGGATGAGTTCATGTCCTTTGCGGGGGCATGTATGAAGCTGGAAACCATCAATCTCAGCAAACTAACACAGGAGCAGAAAACCAACACCGCATGTTCTCACTCATAAGTGGGAGTTGAACAATGAGAACACATGGACACAGGTAGGGGAAAATCACATACCAGGGTCTGTCAGGACTGGGGGGCAAGAGGAGGGATAGCATTAGGAGAAATACTTAATGTCAGTGGCAGGTTGATGGGTGCAGCAAACCACCGTGGCATGTGTATACCTATGTAACAAACCTGCACGTTCTGCACATGTATCCCAGAACTTAAAGTATTAAAAAAAAAAAAAAAAAAAGATGTTATTAACTCCTGGACTGGATTGCAGAGAAAACTGTAAATGTTTTAACACACTTGTGTTTCTACTGCCAAATTCCTGTTAGCTCATTAATTGCATTCCACATACACCTTTGCAAATGTTTGCCATATCGTCTGTTTATAAACATCTTAGATATGGCAATTTTTTTTTTAAAGTAAAGGATAGAGATAAAAACAAAATTCATATGAATTATACTAATTTATTTTTGAATTCTTATTTTTTGAGGGAATCATAAGTATAAATTTACTATATACCTAGTGGTGTATAGTGAAACTGTAGGCATAATGATAAAAGGAAATAACTTTATAGTGTTAAGCTTCAAACCCAAACCTCTAAATAAGAGGAAAGACTCAGATGCCTAAGAGATCAGGCAGATAATACAAATAAACGAAACAGGCAAGATGAGAGTACAAGTCTTGCCAAGAGAGGCAATCCCTACTTAACTCCAACTGATTGATCTCGTTTGAAAACACAAATCACAACTGCCAAACCTGATTGTTCAGGAGAAGCCAGAAATTCTAATGTTTTATGTGAAACCTCTAGATTTCTTATATGGGAGCACAATTTTCTTGAAAACACTGGGTAAGCTAAATAAAGCTGACCATCTATCAGTTTCAGTGCTGAGTTGTGCAAATGATGAATGGCATATCCCCTAATTGGGGTATTAGACTGCCACTCACCAGTCACAATTTGCAGTTGCAACAATGGCATCACCAGCTGTGTTATGCACACACTCCTGAGCCTTGGAGAACAACTAACTCTACAGGAAAAAGTGGAAGGCTCATCTAAGCCATTCTTGTTAGCTTTCATGACTAGTTGCTGGCCTACAGGCAATAAATTCCCAACTGCTCCTGCAAGAAGATTTTGGGGTCTGGGAGCCCTTTATCTGGTTCAGAAAGCAGGGCTGCTTCTCAAAGCACCTCCAAGTGCTGCACCTGTTCAGATGGCAGGCATTTCTGGTTACCAGCACCTGATGACTGACATATAGGAGCACGTACACACACCCAGGAGCTTGGTGCCCAACAGAGGGTACACTGGTTTCACAACATCATATACTCTGGGGATGATCCACTTAGCCACCACAATGATGTTGCTGACAGTGGCTGAAGTCTTCTTCTCAGCCTCTGAGCCCATTGTCATGGCAACAAGTTTTTCTCTCCAAGTGTGACAAATCTTCAAGATGACAATGCAGTGGGCCATGAGGCCCAAGGCATCCTAGATCCAGTCTTCATTATCCAGAATGGGCTCTATGCCGGGGTTGGTGATGACAACATCATCCAGTTCTAACTCAGAGAGCTCAGACTGGGTCTCCATGGCACCTAACAGACTCATAATGGACTTGGAATCATAGTGCTGCAGCAGGTCTCCTGGCCAGCGGTAGCGCTGCCCTCAAACACCACTCAGACTGCAAACAAAGCTAGAAAGATGGTAGCCAGCGTACTTATGGCAACAATCACCATGGCCTTCTTGCTTCCCGGTGGCTCCTGATTCAGTCTCGCTCATATCTTCCTCTTAGGCTAAATTTTCTCAACTTGTAGATGAGCAGCCCCACCGCGGTGGGAGCAAGCTATACTAATTTATTTTTTAAAGAAATGAAGAAGTATTTTTTACATACCACAAAATATAATACCTTCAATTATGTTTAAAACAATAAAACAAACGAAACTCTTAGATGAAAATGAGAAGTCCTAATGACAATATTATATTGTGGTGCTTACCCAATCACTAATCTTCTGCCCATATTGCAGATACTTTAAGGGGAAACAAAAAAAAAAAAAAAAAAAAAAAAAAAAAAAAAGTAGAAACAAATAACCAAAAAAAAAAAAAAAAGTAGATTTACTGCTGGCCATATGAAGAAATTCTATTTTCAATAAAGCAATATAATTCAGAAAAACTTTGTTGAGGACTAAAGTGAATAAGAACTTTGTAACCTTTACTTCTAGGAAACATTCCTCTTATTATCCATGTAAGTTATCTATAGGAAAAAGTATTTCTAGCATTTTTTTTTTTAAGTTTTGTTTGAAGCTTTGAAGTATTCCTTAATAATTTTTGTTTGGAGGGAAAAAGTAGACTATCTGACATATGCAATAGGCACAATTTTTAGTTTGCATGTGTTCTGATGTGATTTTTTCCCCTGAAAACACAGCTGTACGGGCATAGAACTCAGAATAAGTTAAATTAATCTCCTTATAAAAAATTTTAAGGTTCGGGCAGACAATCTGTTATAAGTTGTTCATGACTGTTTCTATGTGTTTCTGTTACCCATTTACAAATTTTTGTAAAAATTGAGGCCACTCTGCTCCATGTTCTCTAAGTTCTCTCTCAAGGAAAAAATAAATTCTACCTAAAACTAACCTAGAAAGTGTGTATATGTTCACACGTGTGTCCACATGGGGAAAAGTAGAGACTGTAGAAAATGTACACACTGACAGGAAGGGGTATTACTAGTGCTCTCTCAGAAATAAAGAATAAAATCAAGACCACTATGTTTTTTTCTTAATTTTAATATATCTTTTGAGTATTTGCACATAGTGACATTCTCATTAATTATGATTTCAGAATAATAATTCTGTATTTATTCTTCTATTATTTTTCTATTAGTTATTTGTTTCTCTCTAATGTATGTTGTACAGAGGTATGCTTATATAAACCTAAATATGTTAATGAGGTGATTAAGACATAATATAGACTATACTGTAAGACTGAAGTGTCTAGTCTAAATTACTTACTTTATGGTACAGCATAGGTCAAGTTTTCTGACTTTTTCTTCTGCCTATACACTATCCTATTTATTTAAATTTGTATAGTGACACAACTGACTTGAAAATTGGATGAATTTACTGTTTTCAAATAATAATACATCTATGAGAAGAAAAAACACAGAATTTGAAAGAACATAAATTGTATAACTTACACTTTGTCTTATTTAAGTATTTCTACTACATAGCAAGTAAATGATTTGAGTTTGATTTCGCTTTCTTAAACTGAAAGGAAAATGTACACATTTGAGTAATATATTATTGAAGCCTTAATAATATTAGGGAAATATCAAAACAGAACTATTTACAATTGTTACAATTGATGGATAATGTCTGACAAAATTATTTATTTTTTGACATAAATGTAGTTTGACTATTAATGAAGTTGTTAGGTAGCAATTTAGTAATGCATATAATATAATAACCAATAGATACACATTCCTATTTAAAGAAGGATGGAAATAAAGACAAAATAAAGAACTATGATCCACACTGGGAAACTGAAAACAGAAGCATATAATTAGATTAATTTAAATAGAGATTTTTGAGTTATATATTTCAGTTACAATCAAACTGATAGCTTAGTCCTTGCAGTTCTATAAAAGATGAATTAAGTCTAATATATGCAATTGTTTGTATGCTTGAAAATTAGTTACTGAAATTCTCAGGCCCTTTCTATAGTGTTACAAAGGTTTTCTTCTGATAGCGTATACTACTGGTTAATAAAAATTCACAGTAAATTCACTGAAAATATACCAATTTAAATTTTAACAATTTTGAAACATTCCACGCTAGATTCAAATGTATTCTTTCCATTCCTTTTTCATTACATGTTTGAAGAAATTTCTATGAATATTATCTTTTATAAAAATGATACTTAAATACATTACATATAAATAGAAATTATGTAGTTAAAAATGAAATTCTATTTTTGAATATTGAATCAACAACGAAGAAACTACTGACTTCCTAGAATATTTTAGATATATTCAAAATAAAATTCCATAAAGAGTGATTGAAGAAATAATTGAAATGTTAATTTCTTAAAACAGTCTTTACTCTTTTAGAGGTATTGCACGAACTCTATGACTCAGTGACAATAAAACTACTCTAAAGTATTTTTCCTAGAATCATTAAGGAGTATTGATTATAAAAGCTTCCCCAAAGTTGTTCCTCCCTTTGGCCCATTATCGTAATTGTTACTATTTTATCTTTTCTGTAGAGTCTTTCCTGGTAAGTCAAACATTTTCCTAACTGCTTTTAACATTATATTTATATTGCAAAATGAGTCCTGAGATATTTCTATATTTTCAAAATTGCAGTATTTATTAAGTGCATATGCTAGTTCTCACCACTGTGCCAGACACTGAGTCAAGGCTGTAGTATATAAGAGTGAGCAAAATCAGACAAGGGAAGCTTACTATTGAAGAAGACAGAAAATAATCACACAAAGAAACATAAAATAAAAACTCACAATAATTCCTGTAAAGAAAAATTGTATAAGAATCTGAGGGACTTGCCCTTTTCTGGGAAACAGAAGAATACAACTTATCATTTTATATTACCTTATGATTTTCATCATGTAGTCATTTTCATTTTATATTATCATGGTTTGCCTTTCAAATTATGTGTCACCCAAGTTGTGAAGAAACAATGTAATGTACTATTTTTTATTCATCCCTTTGAATCTAGGCACATAAAAGGTGTGTCTGATAGCTTATTACATGCATGAAGACCAATGGTTTTGTGATAGAAATCTTATAATCACTGTGATATAAAAAGTTTCTGGATGTGCATCTTTAAAAATCATAAAATAAAATACATTTCTTTAGCAAAACAGCCTAATCAAATATCATTGATATCAGTATTCCTTTCTTTTCCTAATTCAATATTCAGTTTTCTTTTTTTAAATGTGTGTTCTACTTTAGTAAAAGATCAAGTTTTGGGGGGTAAAATATAATTTATGATGTTATATAACAGTCCATTGTTAAGCAAAGTGCAACCACACTTTAACCTGGTAGAGAAAAACAATGGTAATTCATTATCCAATGATCATCACAAAACATTTCTCTGGAGCAAAATCTGGAAACATTCACCTCTCTTTTCCTAAAGCTGATTCAGCCACAAGGATGGCATCACAAGCTTGGCACTTGGCGTAATTTCATTTTCTGCTGTCACCATCTTGAAATGTTTAATAATTTCATCTTGGAACTTACGTTTTGCAAGTGAGGTCTGGTAAGTTTGATAGGACAATGCAACATGCCAGTGAGCAGTGCTGCTTCCTCTGTAGACAGCATGCCCATTTTCTTATGAACACAGAATTCTTGTGGATCCACAACATGAGGAGTTCAGGAAGACTCAGATCTACTACAAAGTCTGAGTGTTACATGAACCATCGAGTAACTATGATAAGGAAGGGGAGCACTGACATCATCAAGAGGCTACAGTTTCCATTTAAGCAATACTTGCTTTAACTGTGGAAAGAATGCAATGACATTCTATCATGAATAAAAAACTCTCTATATCCTTTATTTGTGTTACTCCTCTGTATTAACCAACCATGGATGCTCCAAGCCATAGTTCCTTTTCCTTATAGTTTTTCTTTAGTTTATCACTATGCTAAAGGTATAGAGGTTAGTAGCATGTGTGCCACTGAGAAGTGAAATAAAAACAATTGTGTTAGTTTGTGCAGTATTTCTACCATTCTGATAAGGATTTGATGTAATTTAGATATTTGTCCCTTCTAAACCTCATATTGAAATGTGATCTCCAATGCTGGAGATGGGGCCTGGTGGGAAGTTGTTGGGTCATGAAAGGGCTGGATGGGGCTGCATCCCTCATGAATGGCTTGGTACCCTCCCTACAGTAATGAATGTGTTTTCACTCTAATAGTTACCACGTGTCTGACTGTTTAAAAGAGCCTGGTATTTTTCTTGCTTCCTCTTTCCTTTTGCAACAGGTCTTTTCTTCCTTCACCTTGCTGCATAAGTAAAAGCTTCCTGAAGCCCTAACAGAGGTTGAGCAGATGTTGGTGCCATGCTTGTACAACCTGCAGAACTGTGAGCCAAAGAAACCTCTTTTCTTTTGAAGTAACTCAGTCTCAGGTAGCTCTTTATGGCAGTGAAAAACGGACTAATGCAGGATAAAATATGTGTTGTGGAATTTTGGTGATGCTACTTTCAAGTTAAAGGCCCTTATATTTGTATAGGAAATGGCATTGCACAATCGAAAATGAACAGTTTAGTCTATGTTCATATTTGAAAATTTTAATTCTTCTTTATTTAGAACAATAATAGCAATTTTAAAAATATCATGACAAGATGAGAGAAAAGCAATACAAAAAAGGAAAATGATTCATATTTTAGTAATTTTGTTTGACATGCAATTTTGATCTTGTTGCCTAGGATGGAGTGCAATGGCACGATCTTGGGTCACTGCAACCTCTGCCTCCCAGTTTCAAGCAACTCTCCTGCCTCAGGCTCCTGAGTAGCTGGGATTACAGATGCCTGCCACCATATCCCACTAATTTTTGTATTTTTAATTTTGTATTTTTAATTTTAACCATGTTGGCCAGGCTGGCCTCGAACTCCTGACCTCAGGTGGTCAACCTACTTCAGCCTCCCAAAGTGCTGGGAATACAGGCGTGAGACACCACGCCTGGCCAGTAATTTAACAGTACTTTTTTCTTCCGGTTTGAACAAGAGTGTCCTTTTTTTCACTCTACTGAGCTGGACCTCTATAGCCTCAGACAATCAAATACTCTTTTTTATCTTACAAGGTAGATGGGTTAGTCATACAACAATCATTTCAGTCACATCTCAGTAAATTTATGATAACCGTTATTTTGTTTTTGAAAACTAAAACTATTCACTCACAGTAAGAAATTAAAACTATGGTGTGATGCCATTTACTGGAGGAACTTGTAATATAGTAGTTTCAAATCTAAAAAAGAGACAAAGGTGAAAACTAAGGACAATTGTCTGTGTATACCAACCAAGGAAGGTAATTATTTTTATGAGTTATACTGCAGATTTTTCTTTAAAGACTAAAGTTTAGCAAAAATGATCCTGACCACATATAAAATGATTAAGGGACTAGTATCAAAATGTTTTTACCAGAAAGATCTGTTTAGGCATCTTAATCTCTAATCATATCAGACAGATTGCATGTCTACTAAAGTATTCAAATTTATTTTCTCTATATCCCAGTTGTGCCTATTGTTCTTTGCTAGGTAATTCCATTCAGAACCATTACTTTTCTGTACAACAGAAGTACCTAGAATAAAAATCTTGACTGCTTTCCTGAATAATATTTAAAAATTTCTATTTACCACAAAATTTTATAAAGACCTTAAAACAATACCGACATTCCTTCAAATTCTCAGAAAGTCTAAAATGCAATTTACACAAATGTTAGGGTCCTAGAATAACCCTATTAGGGTTCCTTCATCTATTTTGTAGGGACAGGGGAAATATAAACAATACTGTTGTTAGGAAAATAAGTGAATAGGAAATAATGTTTTTAAACTCTTATTTTATGTTAATAGTTGTTATACACATTAGGCTAAGGTGTTAATAATAATAATATATAAGAAACTCTTAGAACTCATTAGCAAAAAATCAAATCAATCAAAAATCTGGTGGGGGGTGTATTTCTAGGGAGAGGTAACTAAATGATAATTGCTAATAAAACTTACTGATTTCTTTTCCTAGTCTTAGGAATTTACTTTCTTCAAGCATTTAAAGTGTGAAGAGAAAGTATTCTTTCTCCTCCTCATCAGAACCCCTAACACAATCTACATGATTACAATACATTTACATAAAATACAGTTATGAGCAGTTCTAATACATTTCCTAAATCTTGAAATAGTTTATTGTATTGTTTCTACTATATTTCAAAATTATAAAAGAAAATATGAGAATGAATTATCTTTGTTTTATACTTCAGTATTAGGTCATGGAATCTACATAATGATCAAATGATTATTAGTTTTCTGTATTTCAAACACTCATTAAAAGCTTATATATTCTGTTCACCTTGGAGAATAGGTGATCTATGGAAGCAGAGCAAAATAGTTTCTGTGTCCATAACTTTTAATGCTAATCTTTATTTTAGTTTATTTTGGTACCTAAGCAAACCTATATTCTAGCATAATTAAGCAGAGGAGAGACCATAGAGCACCTACACCACAGAACAAAGTAGGGTGACGGCTCTACTCTGGTTGTCACTTCCCCTATGTCTATGAGACACATGCCTGTCATTGCACAGTGACTTTGAACATCCAGCTAAGAGTTCAGAGTCTGTCCAGAAAGAACACGTGAAATCATGTCCACTTTTTTTTTCATTATTAACTCATGAACAAGCCATATTCTGTTCATGGGAAATGGCTAATTCTAGTATAAATCCTAGTGAAGAAGAGGATTGATAAGCTCTATCATTTTTTCTATTTTAAGAATGCATGCCAATAAATTAATTATATTTAATGACACTCTGTGTGCAAAATGCCTACTTTTTTTAACATGTGGTGTGTGCAAATGGAGAAAACCCTACATGTTATCAATGATTTGAGTCTAGGTAGAAACCACCCATTACACATGACAAAGTTAAGCATGATTTGCAATTTGTAGCTTCAGGGCCTATATTGGAATCCACTAGGTCCTGCAATAATCTCTTCCTCTATTTTTTAATGTTTAAATTTATTTGAGGAGATTGTGCCAGGGGCTCTCATGAAAAGGAGAAAAATTACTTGCTCTTCATACTTTGAGGGCATGAATGAATGTCTCCAAGACTAGGGAAAAAAAGTCAGTTCTAAGTTCTGTGAGCAATTATAACTTGGTTACTTCACTCTAAAAATACCTCCCAGCTTTTTAATCGAGTATTTGGTTTTTGCTATTGACTTGTAGGAGTTTCTTACGTATTTTTAATATTACCTTCTTATCAAACATAGTCATGTACCACATAAATATGTTTTGGTGGTGCTACATATGTGACAAGATTAAGGTCTAACAAGATTATAATGGAACTGAAAATTCCTATAATCTAGTTAGGTGTTAGCCATCATAACATTGTAGTGTAAAGCATTATTCAAATATTTGTGGTGATAATGGTGTAAACAAACCTATAGGGTTACCAGTAATATATCCCATACAATTATGTACATAATACTTAATAGTGATAATAAACAACTATGGTACTGGTTTACTATCATATAGTTATATGTTGTTTTAGAGTGCATTCCTTCCACATATAAAAAACAATGTTAACTGTAAAATAGCCTCAGGCTGCTCCTTCAGGAGGTGTTACAGCAAAGGGACTGCTATAAAAATGATGACTTCATGCAGGTTATTGCCTCAAAGATGTTCGAGGGGGAAAAGATGTGGAGGTGGATGTCAGTGATATTCATGATCCTGACCCTGTGGAGGCCTAGGCTAAGGTGAGTGTCTTGAATTTTAACAAAAAAGTTTAAAAATCTGAAAAAATTAGAATAGGTTAATATTAAAAAGCGTATTTAATAAGGATATGAAGAAGGAAAATTGTTTTGTACAGCTAAATAATATTTTGTGTTTTAAACTAAGTGTCAATACAAGAGAGTCAAAAACTTAAAAATAACTAAAAAGCTTATAAAGATCTAGTATCTAGCATCTATAAGGAACTTAAAGAAATTTACAAGAAAACAACCCCATTAAAAAGTGAGCAAATGACATGAAGAGACATTTCTCAAAAGAAGACATACATGTACCACCAATCATATGAAAAAAGTCTCAACATCATTGGTCACTAGAGAAAAGCAAATTAAAACCACAATGAGATACCATCTCACATGAGTCAGAATGGCTATTACTAAAAAGTCAAAAACATAACATGCTGGTGAGGTAGTAGAAAAAAAGGAAAACTTATACACTGCTGGCGGGAGTGTAAATTAGTTCAGCCATTGTGAAAGACAGTGTGGCAATTTCTCAAAGACCTAAAGATAGAAATATTTGACACAGAAATCCCATTACTGGATATATACCCAAAATAATATAAATCATTCTATTATAAAGACACATGCACATGCATATGTTCATTGAAGGACTTTTCACAACAGTGAAGACATTGAACCTAAACACCCACCGATAATAGACTGGATAAATAAAATGTGGTACATATACACCACAGAATACTATTTAGCCATAAAAAAAAGAATGAGATCATATCCTTTGCAGGGACATGGATGGAGCTGGAGGTCATTATCCTTAGCAAACTAACACAGGAATAGAAAACCAAATACTGAATGTTTTGACTTATAAGTGGGAGCTAAATGATAAGAACACATAGACACATAGAGGGGGACAACACACACTGGGGCCTTTTGGAGGGTGGAGATTGGGAGGAGGGAGAAGATCAGAAAAAATAACAAATGGGTACTACTAGGCTTAATATCTGAGTGATGAAATAATCTGTACAACAAACCCCCATGACACAAGTTTACCTCTGTAACAAACTTGCATTTGTCCCTCTGAACTCAAAATACAAGTTTAAAAATATAAAAATAAATTACAGTAAGCTAAGGTTAATTTATTATTAAAGAATGATATGTAATGTTTTTTCTAAATTTATTGTAGCCTAAGTTCACAGTATTTATAAAGTTTATAGTAGTGTACAATAATGTCTTTCATGTTCACTCATCACTCACTGACTGACTCATCTGAGCCATTTCCAGTCCTTCAGTCTCTAGTTATGGTAAGCATCATACACAAGTATATCATTTTTTATCTTTTAAACCTATTTTTACTGTGCCTTTTCTATGTTTAGATAAACAAGTGCCATTGCATTACAATTGTCTGTACTATTCAGTGCAGTAACATGCAGTATAGGTTGTAGTCTAGTACAATACACTAGATGTACCATATGTAGCCTAGGTGTGTAGTAGACTATGGCATCTAGATTTGTATAGCTACATTCTGTGATGTTTGCACAATGAAATCGCCTAACAGTGCATTTTCTAAAACCTATCCCTGTCATTAAGGGATAGATGGTTATATATGATTCACAAATATTTTCTCCCATTCCATAAGTAATCTTTTCATTTTGTTGATAGATTTTTTTAAAACAGTTTTTCTATTGTTGATATATAATCGATGTACATAGTTTTAGGGTATATATGGTAACTTAATACAATATACCTGGTAGGATGGTCATTATTTAAAAAAAAAAATGTTTTGGTGAGAATGAGGAGAAGAAGGAACACTGGTATACTGTTGGCAGGAATGTAAATTGGAACAACCATTAGGAAAATGATGTGGAGGTTTAAATTATGAATTCTTTATGATCTAGCAATTTCACTGTTGAGTATTTATTTACCCAAAGAAATTGAAACCAGAATCTCAAAGAGATCCTGCATCCCCATATTCACTGCAGCATTTTTTACAATAGCCAAGATGTGGAAACAACCTAAATGTCCATCAACTCATGAATGGATATAGAAATGTGGTGTATAGGCCGGGTGTGGTGGCTCACACCTGTAATCCCAACACTTTGGGAGGCCGAGGCGGCTGGATCACCAGGTCAGGAGATCGAGACCACGGTGAAACCCCTTCTCTACTAAAATTACAAAAAATTAGCTGGGTGTGGTGGCGGGCGCCTGTAGTTCCAGCTACCCGGGAGGCTGAGGCAGGAGAACAGCGTGAAACAGGGAGGCGGAGCTTGCAGTGAGTCGAGATCGTGCCACTGCACTCCAGCCTAGGCGACAGAGCGAGACTCCGTCTCAAAAAAAAAGAGAAAGAAATGTGGTATGTATATATATAATCTTATTTAGCCGTAAAAAAAAGAAGGAAATGCTGACATTTGTGACACCATGAATGGACCTGGAGAACATGATGCCAAGTGAAATAAGTCAGACATAAGCCAAATACTGTGTGATCTCACTTACAAATAAAATCTAAAATAGTCAAACTTACAGACACAGAGAGTAGAAAGGTAGCTGACAGTGCCTGGGGGAGGGGGGAAATAAGATGATGGGCAAAAGCTAAAAGGGTTCAGTTACTCAAGATAAGCTCTGGAGATCCACCACAGAGCATATTGCCTATAGTTTATACTGAATTGTATATGTGTATACTTCACTTATACTTGCTCGTTTACCTTGTACTTTTATGTTATGGACAAGAGGCAACTTGTCCTATAGTAGGTTTGGTTTCAGACCACCACAATTAAGTGAATATAGCAATAAAGTAAGTCACAGAAATTATTGGTTTCCCAATGCATATATAATTATGTTCATACTATATTGTAGCCTATTGTGCAATAGCATTAAATAACAATGCACATATGTTAAAATGTTTTATTTCTAGTTCTAATGTTAATCCAAGCCTTTGATGAGGCATAATTTTTTCGCTAGTGGAGAGTCTTGCCTTGATGCTTATTGCTGCTGACTGATCAGGATGTGGTGGTTGCTGAAGGTTGGGGTGGCTGGAGCAATTTCTTAAAATAAGACAACAGTGAAGTTTGCTGCATCAATCAACTCGTCCTTTCATGAAAGATTTCTTTATATCACAAGATGCTGTTTGACAGCATTTTACCCACAATAGAACTCTCAAAATTAGAGTTTATCCTCTCAAACCCTACCACTGTTTTATCAACTAAGTCTTTGTAATCCAGATCTTTTATTTTGTCATTTCAACAACATTCACAGCATCTTCACAAAGAGTAAGTTTCATCTCAGAAAACCACTTTCTGTGCACATCCACAAGAAACATTCATTAAAGTTTTTATCATGAGATGGCAGCAATTTATTCACATCTTTAGGCTCCACTTCTAATTCTAGTTCTGTTGCTATTTCCATTGCATCTTTATAAAGTTCCATCCTCCACTGAAGTCTTGAACCTCTCGAAATCAGACATGAGGGTTTGAATCAGCTTCTTCCAAACTTTTATTAATGCTGATATTTTGACCTCCTTCCATGAATTTTGAATTTTTTTATTATTCTTATTTTTTATTTTATTTTGAGACGGAGTCTCTCTCGCTCTGTCACCCAGCCTAGAGTGCAGTGGCACAATCTCGGCTCACTGCAAGCTCCGCCTCCCGGGTTCAGGCAGTTCTCCCGCCTCAGCCTCTGGAGTAGCCTGGGACTACAGGCGCCCGCCACCACGCCCGGCTGATTTTTTGTATTTTTAGTAGAGACAGGGTTTCACCGTGTTAGCCAGGATGGTCTGGATCTCCTGACCTCGTGATCCACCCTTCTCAGCCTCCCAAAGTGCTGAGATTATAGGCGTGAGCCACCATGCCCAGCCATGAATGTTCTTAATGACATCTAGAATGGTGAATCCTTTTCAGAAGATTTTTGATTGACTTTGTCTAGATCTATCAGAGAAATCACTGTCTATGACAGCTGCAGCCTTATGAAATGTATTTATTAAACAATAATACTTGAATGCCAAAATTACTCCTTGATCCATGGACTGCAGATGGGAAGTTAAGTTAACAGGTATGTGAACATTAATCTCCTTGTACATCTCCATCAGAGCTCCTGGGTGACCAGGTACCCTGTCAGTAATATTTTTATTATTATTATTTTTTCTGCTCAGTAAGTCTGAAAAACAGACAACATATTCAGTAAGCAACCTGTAAACAAATGTGCTATCATCCACACTTTGTTCCATTCATAGAGCATAAGCAAAGTAGATTTAGCATAATTCTTAAGGGCCTTACAATTTTTTGAATGGTAAATTAGCATTGGCTTCAACTAAAAGTCACTAGCTGCATCAGTCCCTAACAAGAGGCAACTTGTCCTCTGAAGCTTTGAAGCCAGGGACTGAATTCTCTCTATCAATGAATGTCCTAGATGGCATCTTCTAAGAAAAAGGCTATTTTATCTACATTGCAAATCTGTTATTTGGCTAATGACTTATGTTAGCTAGATCTTCTAGATAACTTGCTGCAGCTTCTACATCAGCACTTGCTCCTTCACCTTGTACTTTTATGTTATGGAAATAGCTTTTTAAAAAAATGAAACATCATGAAGCAACCCCTGCTGGCTTCAGATTTTTCTTCTTCAGCTTCCTCACCTCTTTCAGCCTTCACAGAATTGAAGAGAGAGAGTCAGGGTCTTGCTCTGGATTAGATTTTTGGCTAAAGAGAATGTCATACCTGGTTTGATCTTCTATCCAGATCTCTGAAACTTTCTTCCTAGGAGCAATAAGGCTGTTTCTGTTTCTACTATTTACATGTTCACTGGAGTACCACTTTTAATTTTCTTCAAATATTTTTTTCTTGGTATTCAAAATCTGGCTTACTATTTGGTGCAAGAGGCTCAGATTTCAGCCTGTCTTGACTTTCTACATGCCTTCCTCACTAGGCTTAGCCATTTCTAACTTTTGAGTTTAAGTGAGAGACATGTAACTCTTTCTTTCACTTAAAAACTTAGATGTCAATATAGGGTTATTACTTGGCTTAATTTTAATATTTTTATGTTTCACCAAATAGATTTGAGGAGAGGAGAGAGATAGAGAAGAGCAAGTTTGTGGAGTAGTCAGAACACACATATTTACTGATTGTTTGCCATCTTATGTAGATGTGACTTATGGCCCACTCAAAACAATTACAATAGCAGCATCAAAGATCACCATCATAGATCACTGTAACAGATTTAATAGCAATGAAAAAATTTAAAATATAGTGATAATTACCAAAAAGTGACATGGAAACACAAAATGAGCGCCTACTACTGCAGAAATGGTGTCAATAAAGTTGGTCAAAACAGGGTGCAAAATACTTCACTGTCTTGAAGTGTAATATGATGAGGTTTGACTGTACTTAAAACTGATGGAGAGAGTAGAATTTATGTTAAATGTTCTTCACATTACACACAAGTAATAATAAAGGAGGCAGCAGAAAACTTTGGGAAATGACGGATGTGGTTGTGGCCTTGATGGTACTGATGGTTTCACAGGTGCATACTTATTCTCAAACTTATTGAGTTGTAAACATTAAGTATGTACAATTGTTTACATGTCAATCGTATTTAAATAAGACAATTTTAACGATAAAAAATAAACCCTCCCCTGAGAGTTTCAGGATCTCAGAGGGAATGGCTCCATGATGCACACCGGGAGCTTAATGGTGTGCATTCATTCAGTTTTTCAGTTTTGTCAAAGCTTCTCACATTATGAGGCAAGTATGAAAGCCAGAAAATCACAGGTGATAAAGGAATTAGGTTAACTGCAAATAAGAAAATTTAGTAGTGAATATGGAAGACTTAAGATTAAAGGATTTAGTCTCTTTCCTCCCATATTGTGCTGTCTTCTAAGATCTATTTCTTTGTCTGAGGACAGAGTAAACATCTAAAAATGACCTCATTTGAATTATCTTCTAGTGAAATGAGATGGAAACTGAGGTAAGATTCAAGCAGAAACAAAATGAACAAATGTGATAAACTTAAGTTTATGGCATAAGACTAATATCTGCTATAAAAGTTCATTTTAAAGATTTATTTGTTTTATAGAAATAAGTCTATAATTTTCTTGAACCTTACTGGTAGTGCCTACAGAACCATGGGGTAATTTCATAAATATGGCATGTGTAGGTGACAACAGACAAAAGGCACCAGGCCCAATCTAAAATGCGTGCTAATTTCACATCTCTGAAAACCACATAATTGCTATAATTATGTAAATGAAAGTCTATATTTGGCAAGTTTCCATATAAATGTTATTGGTTATAGAAATAGTAAATTAAGATTTACTGTCAATTTTCAATTTTTTTATAATGGTAAAGAGCATTCTTAACTATTGGTATTTTTTAAAGTTATCATCACAAAATGGTCTATGAAAAGCAGTTCTGACTGCTTTTCAAAGTATTTGTAGTTATTTTACAGTAAAAGAGATTTTTCATCTCATGAGATCAAACAGCATGGAAATAACTTAGGATATTTGTGAAAAGTAAGAGTGTTATAAATTCATTGATTTAAATATCCAAAGTTCTGGAGAAGTCACTTGAATTTTTTTTGTTTATTTATTGGAAATACTATTACATTACATAGGGTTAGAATATTTAGAATTGTTACAAAACAGTGTCAGAAAATAATTGATAATCTTAAAGTTTTAATAACTAACTGTGTTGATATAAATGCCAGATTGTTTAACTTTTAGTCTACTTCCACAAATTCTGATACTGGTTGCACACAGCATCGGAAGTGTACTGTGGTTGCCATATTGGCTATGAACATGTGAGAGGAGTCTTAGAAAATGTCTAGAATAACTTAAAAGAAACAAACAAAGCACGATACCAAATTAAGAAGGGGGATATGATACCAAAGTATTGCTCTTCTGTAGATGAAATATAAGTGGCTATCATACTTTAGTGATTTCTACATTACTCTAAAAATAGAGGATATTATCATATCATTTTCTATTTCTGGCATAAGATAATTCTATAATACATAGATGATTCTTTGTCAAATTTGGTATACATTCTCTACAACCGTGTCTTTACATGGTACTAAAATATAGATGAAACATGTGGCTTAATTGGCAATCTTGGCCCAAATTAAACTATTATGAAGAATCTTATTTTCTAATATTAAAAACACACACACACATATTTTGCCATTCATTAAGCTTTAGAAACAACACAGTTTTTAAGCAAATCACCTAGTAGCATTATTGAATCAATGCCAGTTGGTAAAGAAATCAGAAAATGAGTCGAAAACCACTGGGTCTCCACACCACTAATCTATAAATTCAATTTTCCAGTTAAAAGAGACTTAAATCCCAAATGGGATAAGACTTGGAGTGAGAAGCAGATGCTGCTTGTTTTGTGCTTCTTAGCCAATACAGAATCTCCAGAGGCTATATTCAAGAGACACAATCAAGGCATCTTATCACCTGCCCAATGTTAGTTTATTCTAGACATTTTCTAAGACTCCCCTCATATGTTCCTAGCCAATATGGTAACTACAGTACAGTTTCTATGTCTGTACTCAACCAGTATCATAATTTATGGAAGTAAACTAAAAGTTAAACAATCTGGCATTTATATTAACACAATTAGTTATTAAAATTTTAATTTAGTGAAGGTTGAGCTAAAAACATGTATGTGTACCAAAATGCATGCACATTATATATGCAGATTAAAAGTAATGCTAGTTTTAGAGTGTACACAATGACAAAACAGTTCCCTTTTAGGAAGAAATAAAATAGGATTGAGAAATTTTTATCTCAGGCACATTTATTTTAAATTTAAAAAGTAGACAAAGAATAATCACTTTAGTCATGTGAATTGCTAAAAAAGATTGACAAAAATTGCATACTAAAAACTCTTAAACATCATTTCCAGATATATTGGAAAGATTTTTCTTCTCAGTATTGCCAAATTGTTTGAAATAGATGTTTATTATTAAAAACTCTGGAACAGATATGAAAAACTTCCTATGTGTACTTTCTTACTTCTTTAAAACTCTCATAAGCAGCATGAGGGGAAACGGTGCATCATGCACCCTACAGCCCTTCTTTGTCCTAATGAGAAACAGAGTATACTCATCATATTTGATAACATTTTCACACAATTTCAAAAAGTAAACTGTTTCATTTTTTTCTTTGAAACATTTCTAAAAATACTTCAATTTAGTTTTCCTAAAAAATTCTGAAAAAAATTCTCTAAGATTCGCAATGGCTGCTCTGAGATATGTGTAATAAAAATGCATGTAATTCATAAGATGATAAGAAAACCAGGATTTTAAAAGTCGGTACATAAATGTCAATATACAAAACAGCAGTCATTTATGGGCTTAGTAGGTGAATAGAGACTTAAAATGTGCAAAATAAAAAATACAGTTTGTTAATTAATATTTAACTATTTTATTAAAGTGAAATTTATAAAACAAAATTTAGCCATTTTGCACTGTAAAATTCAGTGGCATTTGGTATTTCACAATATTGTACAACCATCACCTCTATCGAGGTTCCAAAATATTTTTATAACTTCCAAAAATATACTTTGTTCATTAAACAGTTACTTAAGCAAGAATATTTTAAAACTTCTTAGCCACTGTAATCCAGAAAAATGGTACCACTGTGTATAAAAATAAGCAGTTACTTAAGTAATAATATTTTAAAACTTATTGGCCACTGTAATCCAGAAAAATGGTACCATTATGTCCAAAAATTCAGAAGGGGAAAATTTCATATGGTTTTTGAAATCTTATAAAGGTTCTCCATTGGCAAGCATTATAGCTTTTGTTTTGTTTTATTTATCTGGAATAAAATTTGAAAGCAGCTCTAAGTGGAGAGAAGAATCAAATTTGATTCTCTTGAATAAAGTAGAGGGATATATATTATACATTCGATCTCATTCCATTTCATTGCAAGAATCACACATATCCTTAGGAAGTTCTTGAGTAGTAGCCTCCAAAGGATAGAGTTTTTTACCTTTACCTTAGGGAAAGCAGAACATGCACTGCTGGGATATAAGAAGAAAACATTGAAACTTTTATTTCTCATACTTCAAATTTTTATTTGAGGCATTGCTATATTTTGACTAGCAACAACCCAAATAAAAATCTAAAAGTATGAAAAATAGAAGTTGAATATCGTTACAATGGCAATTAAATTTCAACATGAGTTTCAACCAAAAAACTCATGTTGAAATTTAATTGCCATTGTAACAATATTAAGAGGTGTGACTATTAAGTTATGTTTAGGCCATAAGGGTTCCATCCTCCTAAGTGTATTAATACTATTGTCAAGGTTCATCATCTCAAGAATGATTTCCTTATGAAAGGAAGAGTTTTTCACCCCTACTTTGCCTTCTCTTTGCCCTTTTGCCATGAGATAATGTAGCAAGAAGACCCTTGCCAGATGCTAGCCCCTTGATATTGGACTTCCTAGCCTCCAGAACCATGAGCCAATACATTTGTATTCATTAAAAAGAATAACACATCTGTGGTAGTCGGTTATAACATCATAAATAGACTAAGGTATAATTTTTAAACGTTTACAATGTAACAGTAGAGTAATACATTTATGTGTTTTTAAAACCAAAACAAGTCATAGGAGAACATGAATAAGGAATTTAGGAATCACTGGATGTCTAGTATCCGTCATGTTGTTTCATGTTGATACCTCTTAAGCATTTTGAATCAGCTCCATCACAAGGTCTATTTTTAGAAATTTCCATACAGACTGTATATAGGCTGATGTGCTTTTGTGAAGGACAAAGCAACTTTGTCAGTTCATCCATCACTAATAATCCTGATACTCAAAATCCTCCTGTAGGTTGTCCAATGCCCTTTGGCATAGTCATAATTACACATGCAATTTTACTGATTATAAGAGGTTGGAAAACTTAATCATTTCAATTTGCTATGGCTGATTAATTCTGCTATGGTCTATGGTATTGAAAACAGAAGAGTTCTCAGAAGATTTCTGGCTGCTAAGAGCTTTCTTGCCTGTAGCTGTCTTCCTCAAAGCAACAGCTTGGGGAATATAAATTTTCTACTACTGCAACCACTCTGCAGCTCACCCCTCTGTAACCATTCTCCAGCCAGAACAACAGTTAGAGTAACACACTTTTAGGTTACTTTTTGTGAGTGTAAACTTATAACTGGATGAGGAAAAGCAAGTAAAACTACTTTGTAATTTTTGCTAAGGATCAATGGGTTATATAATCTAGGTCTAGAGTAAATTTTAACTACTGTTAATTTACAGAGAAGGCTTTCCCATAGTCATTCCCATTAGTCCAATGCTGATTTGAAATATTTTCTCTTCTCTGCATTTTTCTTTCTGATAACTCTTATGTTGGCATCATTTTTGGCCTTGTAGTTCTGTAATCCCAGAATCTTTGTTTATTTGTTTGTTTGTTTTTGTTTTGAGATGGAATCTCACTCTGTCCCAGGCCGGAATTCAGTGGAGCGATCTCCGCTCACTGCAACCTCCACCTCCCAGGTCCTGGTTCAAGCAATTCTCCTGCTACAGCCTCTGAAGTAGCTGGGATTACAGGCACACACCACCATGCCCGGCTAATTTTTTTATTTTTAGTAGAGACTGGGTTTCACCATGTTGGCCAGGCTGGTCTTGAACTCCTAACCTCATGATCTGCCCGCCACAGCCTCCCAAAGTGCTGTGATTACAGTCATGAGCCATCGTGCCCAGCCCTAGACTCATTTAATAGCTCCTTCATTTCTCTCTCTGATCTGTTTGAGCCATTAGTGTGCCTAGGAGAAAGACAGCACATTCAGAGACTTACATTGAAAAGTCTAGTTCTTTATACTTCTGCTTTAGGATTTGTGCACAGAATTAGAATGATCTTCTTCTTTATCTTTTACAAAGTCTCTCAAAAAAGGAATACATGATTGGGAGTAGGATAATTGCATTTGTCACTTAAATTAAAATTCTATTTTCATGCCTGCTGATGAACATACACTTTGTCAGCTGATGGTTATTTCTCTTCGATGTTTTTCACATAATATTTATTTCCAATATCTGACATTTATACCAACTAAGGTAGTCCCAAATAAATGTCATCAAGGATACAGTACTGCTAAGAGTGTGTAGAATATGGATTGCTACACAGTGACTACTGGATTAGCAGTTAAATTACATTGTGTGATACCTACAAAGCAACATTATTCAGGGTAACTTTTTTTCTTGTGCTACATATTTAAAGACATGTGATTCATCAGGAAATATAATAAACATAATAATAAACACATATCAACACATTTCAAAGATGGTGGCATTCCAGCTACTACAAGTAGGAAAGTTATAGAGCAGTGCTCCCCAAACTTTTTTGACACCAGCGACCAGATTTGTGGAATACAATTTTTCCACAGACAGGGTGAGGAGGAACAGTTTTGGCATGAAACTGTTTCACCTGAGATCGGGCATTAGATTCTCATAAGGAGCTGCAACCAACATCTCTTGTATGCACAGTTCACAATAGGGTTTGGACTCCTATTAGAATCTAAGACATTAGCATTAATTGGCATTTGTATCTCAATATCATCTATATTCTAAACATCTAACCTAAAGAAAGTTTAATTTGCTTTTAAAAAATATCTCATTTATCATTGTGTTCCCAGAAGGAAGGGTACCTGTGGATGCTATGGAGCTAGAAAAGACAGTGATTGAGAAAACACAGTAGAATCTGAAGCTTCTATATATTATAATTAACCAAGTGGCCTTGGGAAGAGGAGATCAAAGTATAAAAGAGCGAAAGAATGGTAGTATGTACAACGTCGCATACTTTTTTAAATTTTTTATTTTTTTTATTTTTTTATGGGACAGAGTCTCACTCTGTTGCCCAGGCTGGAGTGCAGTGGCATGATCTCGACTCACTGCAACCTCCACCTCCCAGGTTCAAGCGACCTGCCCCAGCCTCCTGAGTAGCTGGGATTACAGAGGTGCACCACAATGCTCAGCTAATTTTTGCATTTTTTGGAGAGATGGAGTTTCACCATGTTGGCCAGGCTAGTCTCGAACTCCTGACCTCAGGTGATCCACCCGCCTTGGCCTGACAAAGTGCTGGGATTACAGGCGTGAGCCACCATGCCCAGCCTAATGCCAGATATTTAACTTTGCTCCAAAGATTCAGGTTTGGAAGCATGTAGAAAACTGTAATTTCATAATTTAAAAAATATGGTATACAAGATATTTTCTGAGCAAGTATATTAAACCCTAGTTCTTATCAAAATGAAAATGAGATTTACAATTACATTAATAAAAATTGTAATAGACTATTGATGTAGATTATACATTTTGTACACCATTTGATTACCTAGCTCTATGCTTTCTATAATATCTGATTTATTTAAGACCTTGTTACAACACTCAAAATTTTTTACAAGTCTATGCCTTCTAATATCAAAGAACGTGGACTTTAGAACTACTTAGATTTTTTTGTCGAGTCAGATTAGGACCCAATTGTTTAAGGCATAACTAAGTAAAAAAAAAATGGTTAATTACTTACATTTGAAAATTTATCATATGTCAAACACTGAGCAAAGTATAGGTCACATACTTGGGTTCTTAGTGTTCATAAAACCATATGAACTTGTTCTGCTGCTTCTACAGGTTGAAGAATTCAACGATTATTCTTAAAAAAAAACATTTCAGCAAGTCTTACTAAATTAGAAAATAGAAATCTTTAAAACAGACTGCAGAAATTTGATTCTGTTAAACAGATACTATCAAAAACTAAAAAGCAGATTTGAACAACTTAGACTAGAAACTATGAATAGGAATTGATAGCCCAGGCTCCCTACTCTGGAGTCCACAGTCACAGTCACTGTGCCATTGTGCATTTTTTTATACACATTTTGATTTTTAATATTTGAGTAAATGCTGGCATTTAGGAAGTTAGAGGCTAGCACTTAATATAACAAATATTTTAATATTGCTAACAATCAAATTGCTTATAGTAATGTGTTACTTATGTCTTCTAATATTATTAGAAGTATTATAATTTCTAATATATTGTTAGAGTTGTGTTTCATTATAAAATTATATTTTATTTTGTTATTTGGGATTAATTTGACTACAGAAAATAAGCAATTCATCTTTGGTTTATTTTGCAAAACTCCACTTTTTGTGTGAACATAGTATCTCTTACAAAAAGATTCCAAAGTGATACTTTATTATCTAGTTATTTTTAAAGCTATATTTTGGGACTATTTTGCTGAAATCCAAAATTATAATAAAATAGAGTCCAAAAGAAGTACTTTAGGTCAGCTTCACTGTCACCCAGGTGTCAAACGATAAATTTCTAGATTCTTCCATTGGACATAGATCTAAGAAGTAATATGATTAGTTAGACTGAGAATAAAGAATAAATGAAAAATGATAAAACCATGGCTTTGAGTTTAGAGCACTGATAGTAGTAATTTTATAGCAAATAAGAGGAAAAAAAGTAAAAAGAAAATGCATTCTTTTTCTGAAATATTACAGAGGAGCTAAATGGTAGATAATTTTTTTTTTTTTTTTTTTACTGTAATATGTCATCCAAAGAAAACTACTTTAGAAAAAAAAATAAAAGATAAGAGCTAAGGTTATACATTTGAATATGATCTGCATAAAGCTGGATAGATCAGCTTAAAATTACAATTTTAAATAAGGCATAGTAGCATAAGAAGAATTTCTAGGTTATTTAAATTTACATTTAATTTTTTTTTTTTCTTCTACGATGTTGGATTGGAGGCTTTTAGAGCATCTCATCCACTTGTAAAGAGTAAGATAATGCACAGAGACTAATACTGTGAGAATATATAGAAGGTATATGGGAATTCACTAGAAACACAAAGGACACTTCAGATTTTAGACAAGAGAAGGTGGGCAATCAGCATGCATGGAGGCATTCGACCAAGAAAAGTAGGAACCCCAGTACCTGAGAGGGGCAGAGTCCCCCTGCGCTGCCCCTCTTCCCATGCAGAGAACTTGGTGCAGCAGCACTGTCTCTGCTCCACACTCTGACAAACTCCGAGGCACTTGGAACACCTATTCTTCTAGATTAGGAGTTTAGACCCCTCGTTTGCTGTGTAGAGAACTTGACGCAGTGGCAGTTTTCATGCTGCAAGCCTGGGCATATCTCCTGCCTTTGGTGCACCTGCTAACCTGGATTAGGAGCTTGAGTTGCCCCTCCCTTCCCATGCAAAGACCTTGTTGCAGCAGTATTTTCTCCACTCCTTGCCTGGGCAGAGTTTTTCCAGGCATATGGCACATTGGCTCCCCTGGTTTTGGAACTTAAGCTGCCCCACCCCTCCCATGCAGAGGAGTTGGTGAAGTGGTGCTCTTTCACTCCACACTTAGATATATCTCCAAGCATTTGAAACAACTACACTTCTAGGTTAGGAGTCCAGGTTACCGCTTTCTTCCCATGCAAAGAACTTAGAGGAGTGGAGTTTTCTCTACTCCACGCTCGGGCACAATTCTGGGTGCTGAATGGCTGCCCCCAGACTCCTTGTCGGAGCTGGTGCTTGCACCTGCCTTTGAGATACCTGTAGGTGGATCTGCCTGATCCAGCTCCAGGCAGCTTTGTCCCCTACTCTGGGACTGAGCATAGAGACCATTCCACAGGGCATAGCACAGACCAGCCCATTGCCCGAGGAAACTGAGCTTCTCGTGGTTAACAAAGATCATTCATATACCCATCTCTTTCAGTCATTGTTGTCTCCTATCTGTAAACACCACCTATTTGTCTGGAGGTGGAACTGCACAACCTAATAGAAAATCTGCTGACAAGAGTGCTCAGACCTGAGGAACAAGATAAACTTGTTGAAACCTCTGCCATCACAGCCCCATGTGTGGCAGCAAGTCTGCTCACACTCCCAGTACATCACTACTACAACTAGGATTTGAGAAAGTCACCACACAAGGCTATCTATAACCAAGGAACTTATACTGAATCTTTGCCATTGAAAGCATCCAGAACCAAAGCCAAAGAACCCTGCACAACATACATTATAATCACATCCTCAAAGATTTGACACATTAAGAAAAAAATTAAAAATAAGCAGAGACAGATTTTCTAGATGAGAAGAAAACAGATAAACAATTCTGGACCTATGAAAACAAACAAACAAACAAACAAACAGTATTACAAGCCCTCAAAGATTACACTAACTCTTCAGCAATGGATCCTAACCAAAATTAAATTTTTGAAATACTAGATAAAAATTCAAAATAGTGATTTTAAAGAAACTCAGTGAGATCCAAGAGAAAGTTAAAACTAACACAAATAAATCAGAAAAAGGATGACTCAGAATATGAAATAAAAATCCACTGAAACGACAGCTTTTTCTAAAAAAAAAAAAAAAAAAAAAAAAATTTTAGAAGAAAAAAAATCATTGAAGGAATTACAAAATATAGTTGAAAACCTTAACAACAGACTAGACCAAGCAGAAGAAAGAATTTCAGATCTTGAAGACAGATCCTTTGAATTAAATCAGTCAGACAAAAATAAAGAAGAATATTAAAATATAGACACTGGATTCAAAAAATATGTGATTATGTCAAGTGTTCAATCTTATGAGTCATAGGTATTCCTGAGGGTAAAAAAGAGTAAAAATATTGGTCTTTTTATTTGAGGGAATGATTGAGGAAATCTACCTTAGTCTTGCTAAATATTTAAATATCCAGACACAAGAAACTCAGAGAACTCCAGGAAGAGGCATTGCAAGATGGATTTCACCAAGACATATAGTTATCAGATAATCCAAAGTCAACATGAAGGAAAAAAAAATACTAAAAACAGCATGAGAAAAGTGTCTAATCACCTCTAAAGAACATCTCATCAGATGAAGTGTATTTCTCAATTGATACCACGGAATACCGAGGATCATCGAAGACTACTAGAACAGCTGCATACTCACAAATTTAAAAACCTAAAGAAAATGGATACATTCCTGGAAATACACAACCCTATAAACCAGAAGAGACTGTGGCCCTATGTTCAGTCTTCTTGAAGGAAAAAAAAAAAAAAACTATCAGACATGTATTTTGTATACTGCTAAACAAGGCTTAATACATGAAGGAGAAATAGTCTTTTTCAGACAAACAAATGCTAAGGAAATTCATCACTACTAGACTGGTCCCACAAGAATTCCTCAAAGGAGTTCAAACATAGAGATAAAAGGGTGATACTTGCCATCAGAAAAACACACAGAAGTATGTAACTCACAGGTCTTATAAAACAAGTATAGAATCAAGACTTCAAAGCAACTAGGTAACAATTAACACTATGACAGGAACAGACTCACATATCAATATCACATATCAATCATGTTAATATTGGTACATAAATGTACCAAGTGTTCACTTAAAAGATAGAGATTGGTTTAATGGAAAACAGCGACAACAACAACAAAACAAACAAACAAAAAAAACAAAAATAGGGTTCAACCAAATGCTGCTTTCAAGAAACGCACTTAGCTGATAAAGACATTTTTAGACTGAAGATACAGGTATCTCATGCCAACGGAAACCAAAAGAGAACAAGAATAGCTACACTTACATCAGACAGAACAGACTTTATACCAAAAACAGAAAGAAAAAAAAAAAAAAAAAGGAGGTCATCAGATAATGATGGGTTCAATTCAATAAAAAGAAAGTAAAACAATTCTAAATATATATCCACCCATCACCAGAGCACCCAGATTCATAAAACAAATGCTACTAGACATGAGAAAAGAGATAGACAGCAATACAATACTAGTGAGGTACTTCAATACCACTAACAGCACTAGATAGATCACTGAAATAAAACAAAGAGACACTAAACTTAAACTGGACTCCATACCAATGAACCTAACAGATATCTACAGAATATGTTACCCAATAATCACAGAATATATATTCTTCTCACGAGTGCATAAAACATTCTCCAAAAGATACCATATTTTAGGCCACCAAACAAGTCTCAATGAATTTGGAAGAATTAAAATCACATCAAATATCTTTCTTAACCTTAGCGGAATAAAAGTAGAAATCATTTCCAAAAGGAACTCTGAAAACTATACAAATACAAGGAAATTAAACAATCTGTTCCTGAATGATCTTTGGGTACATGATGAAATTAATTTGGAAATTAAAACATATCTTGAAAACATGAAAATGGAAACACAACATAGCCAGACTTCTGGGATACAGCAAAAACAGTGCCAAGAGGGTATTTGTATTGTGTGAAATGCTTACATCAAAAAGATACAAAGTTCAAAAATTAACAACATATCATCACACCTCTATAAATGAGACTACTATAAATGGCTATATATTCACAACTTAGAAAATCTAAAGGAAATGAATAATTTCCTGAAAACATACAACTTCCCAATATTGAACCAGGAAGAAACAGAAATCTTAAACAGACCAATATAAAGTAGTGAAATAGAATTAGTAATTTAAACACATCTCTGAAAAACCCAGTCTGAAATTCTTATGTAACCAAAACAGAGAAAAACCCAGAGTCAGATTCACAGCTGAATGCCACCAGACATACAAAGAGAATTTGGACTGATCCTACTGAAACTATTCCAAAAAGTTGAATAGGAGGGATTCCTCCTACCTCATTCTATGAAGCCAGTGTCAGCCGGATACTGTTGCCAGGCAAGTATGCAACAGAAAAGAAAACTACAAGCCAATATAACTGATGAATATAGATACAAAAATCTTCAACAAAATACTAGTAAACCAAATTCAGTAGTACATTATAAAAAATACACCAAAATCAAGTGGGTTTTATCCCAGTTACAGAAAGATAGTTCAACATATGCAAATCAATAAATGTAATTTGCTACATAAACATTTGATAAAAAGCATCTAATGAAATTCAGAATCCCTTTATGATAAAAACTCTCAACAACTAAGCTTGAAGTAAGATATCTCAAAAGTATAAAAGCCATGTATCGCAAAGCCATAGCCAACATCATACTGAATGGAAAAAAGTTAAAAACAGTCCCCCTCAGATACTGGAGCAAGACATGGATTCCTACTTTCACCACTACTATTCAACATAATAATGGAAGTCCTTGCCAGATCAATCAGGCAAGAGAAAGAAATAAAAGGCATCCAAACAGGAAACAAGGAAGTCAAATTAGCTCTGTTTACTGACTGTTGATCTTATAATTAGGAAACCCTAAAGATTACTCCTGAAGACTCCTAGATTTGATAAATGATATCAGTAAAGTTACAGGATAAAAAATCAACATACAAAAGTCAGTAGCATTTCTATACATCAATAACAAACAAGTTGAGAATCAAATAAAGACCTCAGTTCCATTCATAAAACCTATAAAAACCTATGGAAAATATTCTATGAATACATTTAACCAAGGAGGTGAGAGATCTCTACAAGAAAATGTACAAAAACACTGATGAAAGAAATTATAGATGACACAAGCAAATTGAAAAACACCTCTTGCTCATGGATTGGAAGAAATCCCAAAGCAATCTATAGATTCAATGTAATTCCTGTCAAAATTCCATTATTGATTTTCATGGAATTGAAATTTTCAAGAAAGTCCTGAAATTCTTATGGAACCAAGACAGAGCCTAAATAGCAAAAGCTATTCTAAACAAAAAGAAGAAAGCTTGAGAAAACACACATACGTACACACACACACACACGGAATACTATTCAGCCAGAAAAATAAAGAAATCATGTCTTTTGCAGCAGAATGGATGGAATGGGAGGACATTATCCTAAGCAAGATCATTCATAAACAGAATGTCAAATACTACATGTTCTCACTTGTAAGTTGGAGCTAAATAATGTGTACACAAGGGCATAGGGAGTGGAATAATAGACACTGGGAACTCACAACAGTGGGAGGGTGACGGGGGTGAGGGATGAGAAATTGCCTAATGGGCACAATATACATTATTCAGGTGATTATTACACCCAAGGCCCAGACTTCCATACAGTATAATATGTCCATGTAATAAAGCTGCACTTATAACCTTTAAATCTATAAAAAATAAAAAATAAATTTATAGTTCATTTGTGTATAATGCACTTTGTGAATCTATAAGTTAATACAAATTTTATAAAAGTACATTCAAACCCATATCAAAATAATCACTTACACTGAGACTTGTTCTATTTGAAATTCTTCTCTAGCAAATCATTAGCAAATTGTTAAATATTTTTTTGACTCCAAACAGATATAAGAATATATTCTATCATAATACATGTATACACTGACCCTGAAAATTCTGTAGGTATTCAACGTTTCATATTTGTTATTTTATGTGAAAATTTTGTTTCCCAATTTGCTTTAAAGTCAAATTCCATATGATTATTTTGAAACTTCTTGGATTCTAGATTTACTTTATGGCAATATTTAAAGCCTGTAGCAGTAGAAAAACTGAACTCCAAACGATTAAAACATTAACTTTCCATTTAACATAAGTTTGTAGGCATCTACTCATTTTTAGTCTGAGACTTTTATTTGAATAAGGATTTTGCTTTTTTAAGCATTAGATGGACATAAAATATGAATGGGAATGGAACTGTGGCAGAATTCAAGCCATAATGCCTTATAGCCTGGTTTCAGATACGTTAGATATAAGATTATTTCCTCAAATTTAAGGTGTGCTGATTTATCAAGCATAGTTGTGACATTTTTATAATCACATCTGTAAGTTTTAAATAACCTTTCATGTTTTAAAGGACAAGGATGATTATATATCTCCAACTTGTCTTTAATTTTAGTTGAAAATAGAACCTTATTAAAATTGGAGCATTATACATGTAAAATCACTACAAACTGAGTGTCCTTATATTCAGCACAGAATACATCTTAGATGAAGTTCACAATAAAACATTCTTACATGAACTTTTCTCTTGTTATGAATTATATGTAAGTGTAGAAATAGTCCTGAAAATTTTCTCATGAAACAGACAATTTTAAAATAACAATAACAAATCAAAGTCAAAAAATTTTCTGAATTTAAAAATACAAAAAGTTTTTTTTGTTTTGTTTTGTTTTAACAGATGTGATGCTCCCTGATTAAGTTTTCTAGGGAGAAAGAAAATTTTAATAGCTTCACTTTGGCCTTAGGCTCATTTATATCCCTTCTTTGAGACTTGGTAGATGGATCTTCACATATACATACAGACCCCAAACTAATATCTGATTTATAAAATAAAAAATTCTTAGGGTGACATTGAAGGTACTCTATTACCTGTCTTCAATGTATTTTTCTACCCTTACCTGTTCTTATTCACATTTCAAACATGGCTGAAAGTCTGTTTTCTAAGATATACTCTGTTATGACCTGATGTTTTTGTCTGTAAGGAATGTGCTTCCTTATCATCCCCCAATAGAGGAGTCCTTCTCCAACCTGAAAAGTTAGCCCTGTTGATTTCTCCCTGACTGTCAGGAAAATTGACTAATTTTCTTCACTGCTCCCACATGTCTTGTTCACACTTCGATTATAACACTTACTGCACTGCCTTGGAATTATCTCTTACCATAACTTTCTTTATGAAAAGACTAAATATTTTGTGGCAAAAGACTCATGCATTTTTTATTTCCAGCATATTGAGGAGTGGCTTATTAAATACACAAGAATATTTTGACTGTGTGAGTGAATAGTAGAATATTTACATTTTGGTAGAAAAACTATGCTATAATGTCTTAATTTGTATTATTTAAAATGTATGTATCCCCTTAACCAATGGTTTTATCCCAATACCCTAACTGAGAAAGAATGAATATCATATGTCTCTATCAATCAGTAAATAAGTGGGTTTTATGTCTTCTCACTCCACCTGTTTTGTTCCTTCTTTTACTGCACAGCTACGTCTACAAAAGACTAACTTCTTAACATGTTAAACACAGACATGCCTCATCTAGTACACACAAGTTATTTGTTGAGTGTCAGTCTTGTGCTTTGTTCTTTGCTCCAACAGTTCATTGATAGGCATCCTGGGAGAAAAAAAAAAAAAAAAAAAAAAAAAAAAAAAAAAAAAAAAAAAAAAAAAAAAACCTTTGGAAGCCTGGAAGCCTGGATATTCTTGCATTTACCTCACTAGCCACTATACTCTCCTCTAAATAAATTAAAACTTCTGTATCTTGGATAAAAAGCAGACTAATACAACTTGATTACAATGCAGGGGTAAATGACAATATCAAAATATAAGAAGATTATTGGATTTTGTCAGTAAAATTGAAATCTATCACAATTGGGGTACTACTGCTTGGATAGACTGGAACTTGGGTGTTTGGTTTCTTTCGAATAGAGACATGACTAGACTCCACTCTACAAAGGAGTTTATGAAATCCTCTCTTAGTAGCAAATTGAGGAAACAGAACTTGTATCCAGTCCATGCTACAATTATTGTACCTATAGAAATCCAGCAGTGGAATTACTTTTCTCCTTTTAATTTAGGGACAAAACCCCAGTTTTATCATTCCCTCCAGTGCAGTTTGGGTGAGAAAATGTCAGTACACATCACATCTCTTTTGACAACAGATTTCTTTTCTTTCATCAACACCCAGCTAGGAGAATAATGGGAGATGGAGCTAAAGTCTACTTTTGTTTTATTAAATAGGGAGTCTACCCTTTGGGCAAAGAGTAATCAATTTGGATGGGGAGAAAAGATAAAACCCTATCACCAATGATACTAGAAAATTAGTCTTGGCTGGGTGCAGTGGCTCACGCCTATAATCCCAGCACTTTGAGAGGCTGAGGCCAGCAGATCACGAGGTCAGGAGATCAAGACCATCCTGGCTAACATGGTGAAACCCCATCTCTACTAAAAAATACAAAAAAAAGTTAGCTGGGCGTGGTGGTGGGCACCAGTAGTACCAGCTACTCAGGAGGCTGAGGCAAGAGAATGACATGAACCTGGGAGGTGGAGCTTGCAGTGAGCCGAGATCACCCCACTGCACCCCAGTCTGGGTGACTGAGTGAGAATCCATCTCAAAAAAAAAAAAAAAAAAAAAAAAAAAAAGAAGAAAGAAAAGAGAAGGGAAGGAAGGGGAGGGGAGGAGAGGGATCTTAAGTTGTAATGAGATAATGGGTAGCTATCAAGAGATACAGGATTTGGGGCTAGGTGATACTTGTTTCAACCAAGACATTCCTTTTGACTCATCTGATTATTGTAGAGTGAAATCAGCTCATGGATTTCGTGACATGATACACTACTTATCACTTAGTCTATTTTTACAAAGTCCAATTAATAACTTATTTTTAGGCATTTGTAAATATAACTTTATTTACACAATTTTACTTGAAAGTAATTCTGTAGTAAATTTGCCTACTGTTCTAATGAAAATAATATGTCCATATAAAACAACTTGTATAAGCAAAATCATCCTATTTTTAGGCAAATAAAACTAATAATTTAATTACACTTATGCTCTTATTTCAAGGTGTAATCAGTTGTACTATAAGCACAGAATTAACATTGAGAGGTTAAAAATGAACTAGAAGTTCTACAAATATTTCTAAAGATAAAGATAAAAATATATTTAAAATCAAAATAAAGGAGGATTTAATCATCTAATAATCCACAAATGATTGCAGGAATTCACTTTTTCTGAATTATTTTTAATAAGAACAGTCAAGAGAAAATATCAACAATTAGCGAAGAGTAAAACCTTCAAAAGAAATTTTGAAAATAAAAACTAATAGTTCACTTTATAAAATGAATAGCATCTAACAAGACAACATGTTACCGCTTATTACTACCATGGAAAACACCCATATATATTAATGCTCAAATAGTCAAAAATGGTCAAAATTGTCTCATTAGAATATTTAAACTTTTGTACAATATTTGAGGCAAAAAAATGTTTTTAGCACAGAAATGGACTATACATTTTCCTGGATTTACCTTTGCTATACTAATCCTACATTTGTGTACTGTTATTAAAGTTTCCAATTATATTTTTAAAATATATTTTACACTTGTTAGAGTGCTGAGTACAAACTTTCTAAACTAGGATAGTTTGGTACAGCCCACAGTCCCTTCTTCCTTCTCACCCGAAATGGTTCTACAGTTTTTTGATCTTTCCCCCATCAGCATCTGTACTTTTCCACTCTCTCTTTTCCACTTTCCTTTACAACTTCTGCATGCCATACAGATTCTCCTCTCTTTGACACTCCAGGCTGGTGAGGATTTTCAGATATTGTCTTGTATATAGAGTGACCAGCTATCCAGGCTTAACTAATATGTTCCTGGTTTTAGCTCTGTAAGTTCTGTGTCCCAGAAACCCCTCAGTCCTAGACACACCAGGAGGGTTGGTCAACATCATAGCTTCTGATGTAATGCTGCCATAGAGTAGAAATGGCATCAAGCTAGGTTAAGGCAGAAAGAGAGAGAGTGAGTCTGAGGAAGTCGGCTTCTACCCAGTCCCCTTTCCTTTAGGTTGCTATGAGAAATGACATGAGTTGAGATATTTCTCATGGTCATGGCAAAGAAAGTTGAGAACCAAGGGCCAGTGTGCCCTCCCAGAGGCTTTGGATTCACCAAGGAGACCTATAAACAGAATCTTTTGTGCAGGACAGTCTTGAATATTCATCAGTGGATCAAAACTGTCTTTAATTGCAGCCTGTCAGTTGAAAGTGATGAACAGGTCAAGTTCAAAGTGCATTCATAAGGCCAAGAGAGAGGGCTGACATTCATCCAGCCACGGATGCTTCAGTGGGAACCCTATAAAGTCAGAGGCTGGCTCAGATAACTGGTAAGATGAGACATACTGAAAGAGGCTGGTGGTACCAGTGAGGAATTGAGAACACTTCTGAACCTAGCCATTGTCTCCAATTCTTTGATGTAACTTTCTAGGAGAAGGAGCAGGAAGGAAGGAGGAGAGCATGGTTTTTGAGAACTTTTACTAAGAAATTGCTTTAAATGACAAAGAAGTAACTGAACATTTTTCTGTCACATTTTTCTACCATCAGTGAATTCGGGGGTTTCCTAACTCTACTTGAATTCAGTTAGAACTATTTGCACAAGTGGGTTGAGACCTAACAACTTAAAGCCATTGCAATATTCTCCAGAAAATTGGAAACTCACGTCTCAGGAGAGATTTATGTGGAGAAGTGAGGGATAAAAGACATTTACTTTCTCAGTCAAGTGTAGAGAATCAGACTGTTTGAAGATTAATCCTGAATCCTGATTATCAGTTAGAATTTACTTATAACTTTTCTTTCCCTGAGAAACTGAGTCGGTTTATCTATGTTTGATTCACCAACTGTAAACAATGTATATAATATCTATGCCCTCATAAGCTTTTTGTGAAGATTATCAGATAATGTACATTTGAAGTATACATTAAGTGCTCAGCAAAAAGGGTATTAATGTTGTTATGATTAGTATTATTTTATTTATTTATTTATTTATTTATTTATTTATTTATTTATTTTTTGAGATGGAGTCTCACTCTGTGGCCAGGCTGGAGTGCAGTGGCATGATCTTGGCTCATTGCAACCTCTGCCTCCCGGGTTTAAGTGATTCTCCTGCCTCAGCCTCCCGAGTAGCTGGGACTACAGGCGCATGCCACCATGCCCACCTAATTTTTGAATGTTTAGTAGAGATGGAGTTTTACCATGTTGGCCAGGATGGTTTCTATTTATTGACTTTGTGATTCGCCTGCCTCGGCCTCTCAAAGTGGTGGGATTACAGGCGTGAGTCACCACACCTGGCCGATTAATATTATTTTAAATTCCTCAAGGGCTAAAGAACAAATAGAAAAGATAAGCACAGATAGGACATAATATATAGATGTATAAAATATCACTTTTCCACATATAATATGATTTATAGATAACATATGAACAGGTAAAAATTGCCTTTTGGGGGAGAAAAAGAGAAATGTCAGTCAAGGGTATAAAGTTTCAATTCAATAGGAGAAAATATTTTTAGTGATCTGCACAGCAAAGTGATTATATTTAATAATAATGAATGAATGATAGTGTTGTATATTTCAAAATTATTAAAAGAGTGGATTTTAAATGTTTTTACCACAAAGAAATGATAAGTATCTGAGGTGTTATACATGTAAATTAGCTGATTTAATCATTCCATAATTTATACATGTAACTAAACATATTGTACTCCATAGACCATATAAAATTAATAGCCAATTAAAAATTAAAATATAATTTTAAAAATGACTTTGTAATGGTTGTCATGATTGACTGCTAAAAAAAATAATGAACAACCTCACTTAAGAAGTTGCAGAAGGTAAAAGCTAACTACTATATTTTTCTGCACTATTCACTCATTAGGGACTCTATTCACTGATTACCTGCACAGTCATCTGCTGGAGTATGATCTTAAGTCACAGAGTCCCTGAAAACCCCACTTGGAGCAAATATCAGTTGCTTGTTATGTTTCTCTGAAGAGCAACATGAGAGTGATGTAATAGGAAACTGGGGCTTATTCTTTTGCCTCTGTTGACGGTAAGAAATGATTAATTTCTGTAAAAAAATCATCCTTTGTTTTTTTTGTTGTATTTCTTGCTTTCTCTATACAGAGAAGAGCACATATATGCAGATGGTTCCAAAATTATTTATGATGTATTTTTACATCATGTTTGAGAATGTAAACACACACACACATACACACACTCACAACCATGGTGCTCACCCCTCATCGATAGGAAAGTGTTTAAAATTTATTTGGTATTTGGGTCCTTTTCTTTACAATAGTGATTATACTGTTTTATACACCACTATGTTATTGTCTTGAAAGAAAACAAGCATTTATAGTGTATTGATTTTAGCAAATTTATCTCTAGTTTACTTTAGGTTTGTTTGCTCTAATTTTGAAATGGAGTTTATTTCATAAAATACTCTGTGGAATGGCAAGTTGGAAATATATTCCCCGTGCAAGTGTATTAATAAAGTTATTGAAAGTAACTTGCTATAAAACCAAACTTTCTGAATGGAAATTATGAACACAATATAAAACAGGATCCTGGATTGCTTATCATGGTAATTCTTTAACAAACCTTCAGTGCTTCTTTTATTTTGAAAAAATATAAATATTTAATTTAATGTTAAATATTACCACAGGAATAAATGCAAAAGCAATAAAGTTAAATTTTAAGGAACTACCTTTATGGGAGTATCAGTCTGTTTTCACTGTGCTATAAAAGAACTACTTGAGAGTGGGTATTTTATGAAGAAAAGAAGTTTAACTCACTAACTGTTCTATAAGCTTAACAGGAAGCATGACTGGGAGGACTGAGGAAACTTACAATCATGACAGAAGGCAAAAGGGAAGCAAGCACCTTCTTCATATTGTGGGTGGAGAGAGAGACAGGTCAAGGGGCGATGTGCCACACACCTTTAAATCATGAGATCTCATGAGAACTCACTCACTATCATAAAAACAGCAAGGGGCAAGTCCTCATGATCCAATCACCTCCCACCAGGCCCTTTCCACAACACTAAAAATTCCAACTGGAGTTGAGATTTTGGTGGGAACATAGAGCCAAACCATATTATTCCAACCCTGGCCCCTCCAAATCTCATGTCCTGACATTTCAAAATACAATCAAGCCATTCCAACAGTCCCCCAATCTTAACTTATTCCAGTATAAACTCGAAAGTCCAAATCCAAAGTCTCATTAGATAAGACAAATCCCTTCCACCTATGAGCCTATAAAATCAAAAACAAGTTAGTTACTTCCAAGATACAATGGGGATATACAAATTGGGTAAATCCTCCCAACTTGAAAGGGAGAAACTGGCCAAAACAAAGGCCCATGCAAGTCCAAAACCCAGTTAGGCAGTCATTAAATATTAAAGGACCAAAATAATGTCCTCTGACTCTATGTCTCACATCCAGGGCACACCAGTGCAAGAGGTAATCTCCCAAGGCCTTGAGAAGCTCCTCTCCTGTGGCTCTGCAGGGTACAGCCCCGCTGACTGCTTTCATGGTCTGGCATTGAGGGCCTGAGGCTTTTCCAGGCACACTGTGCAAGCTGTTGGTGGATCTACCATTCTAGGGTGTGGAGAATGATGGCCCTGTTCTCACAGTTCCACTAGGCAATGGCTCAGTGGGGACACTATGTGGGGGCTCCAACCACAAATTTCCCTTCTGCACTGCCCTAGTAGAGGTTCTCCATGAGGGCTCTGCTTTGCAGCTGACTTCTGCCTAGAAATCCAGGCATTTCCAAACATCTTCTGAAATCTAGGCAGGAGTTCCAAAACCTCAATTCTTGGATTCTGTGCATCTGCTGGCCCAACACCATGTGGAAGTGCCAAGGCTTGGGGCTTGCACCCTTTGAAGCCACAGACTGAGATGTATGTTTTCCCTTTTTAGCTGTGGCTGAAGCTGAAGCAGCTGTGATGCAGAGTGCCATGTCTCGTGGCAGCACAGGGCAATGGGGCCCTGGGTCCAGCCCACAAAACCAATTTTCCTTTAGGCCTCCAGGCCTGTGATGGGAGGGATTGCCATGAATGTCTCTGAAATGCCCTGGAGGCATTTTTCCTATTGTGTTGGCTATTAACATTTTGCCTGTCTTTACTTATGCAAATTTATACAGCAGGCTTAAATTTCTCCCCAGGAAATGGGGTTTTCTTTTCTACTCCATTGTCAGGCTGCATATTTTCCAAAGTTTTATGCACTGTTTCGTTTGTTGTTGTTGTTGTTGTTGTTGTTATTTTTTTTAGACATAGTTTTGTATTTGTTACCCAGGCTGGAGTGAAATAGTGTGATCTTGGCTCAATGCAACCTCTGGCTCCTAGGTTCAAGTGATTCTCCTGCCTTAGCATCCCAAGTAGCTAGGATTACAGGCATGAACCACCATGCCCAGCTAATTTTGTATTTTAATAGAGACATGGTATCTCCATGTTGGTCAGGCTGGTCTCAAACTGCTGACCTCAGGTGTTCTACCTACCTCAGTCTCCCAAAGTGCTGGGATTACAGGTGTGAGCCACCATGCCTGGTCCTTCCTTCATTTAAATATAAGTTCAAATTTCAGATAATCTCTTTTTTCACACATATGAGCATATACTTTTAGAAACATCCAGGTCCAATCTTAAATGGTTTGCTGCTTAGAAATTTCTTCTGCCAGATACCCTGAATCATTTCTCTCAGGCTCAAAGTTCCACAGATCTCTAGGGCAGGGGAAAAATGGCATCAGTCTCTTTGCTGAAGCACAGCAATAATAACCTTTGATCCAGTTCCCAGTAACTTCCTCATCTCTATCTGAGAACACCTCAGCTTGGACTTCATTGTCCACATCACTGATTTGTTTTTCTAAGACCACCAGAGTGGGCACAAAAGAACCAGCAAGTAGGCAAGGGTAGGAGCAAAACTGCAAATTTATTTTTGGTCACCTAGCTTCAGGGAAGAAGGTGGGTAGGGAGAGGTCTGTCGGCCTCCGGCAAAGGAGGCCAAGAGAGTCGCCCTGTGGAGCTCTCGGATGGAGTTCCTAATGCAGTCCCGACAGGAGTGGGGGGCTGGGAAGTCCGCACTGCGCGTCTGCCCGGAGCGGCTTTTCTAGGAGTGGGAGGGCAATAGGCGGGGAACGGGCATGTGTGGGGGGGTGTTCCATAGGTGCGGCCAGGTAAATCTTGGTCTCCTCGGATTGACGTCACCTGGCGCATTCCCGGTTGGTCTGCACCTTCCGGGGCGCCGGCTGCATTTTCACGCGTGTGGGAAAAGTTGGTGATGAAGAACCCGGAAGTGCACCATCTTACCTCCCTTCGTCCAAACAATCACTATCAGCATTTTGGTCAAAGCCATGACACAAATCTCTAAGAAGTTACAAGCTTACCTGCCTTTTTCTGTCTCCTTCTGAACCCTCCAAATTGTTCCAGCTTCTGCCTGTTCCCCAATTCCAAAGTCACTTTCACATTTTCAGTATCTTTATAGCAGTGCCCTATTCTTTTGGTACCAATTTTCTATATTAGTCTGTTTTCACACTGCAATAAAGAACTAACTAGGCTGGGTAACTTATGAAGAAAACAGTTTCATTGAATTGCAGTTCCTCAGGCATAACAGGAAGCATGATTGGGAGGACTCAGAAAACTTACAATCATGCTACAAGGCAAAGGTGAAGCAAGCATCTTCACATGGTGGCAAGAGAGAAGGAAAGAGTGAGGGAGGAAGTGCCACACACTTTTAAACTATCAGATCTCATGAGAACTTACTATCACGAGAACAGCATGAAGGAAATCTGACCCCATGATCCAGTCACCTCCCACCAGGTCCCTCCTCCAATTCTAAGGATTACAACTTGAGATGAGATTCTGGTAGGGACACAGAGCCAAAAATCTATATCAATAGGTATATTTCAGATTTAATACATTCTGAAAATATTTAGTACCATACCTTCAGCTTGTCTTTATTGAACTGTTGGCACTCTATTTTCAAGTAATTAGGGCCAAAAAATATTAGCTAGGTTACGGGAAAAAATGAAATCCCATTTTTTTTTTTTTTGTAAAAAATATTTGTATCACCTTCATTCTTAAGAATTCAAATGTAGTCTAGCATAAAACCAAGAATACTAGAAAGGCAAAAGGTAGAAGGTATACCCTCCCCTCTCTCATCATCTCCTCCCCAGTCCTAGTAACTTAAGGTAACACTAAGTTTTATATGTGTGTTTGCCTGACTGCTTTCCTTTCTTCTTCTCTTTCTTTTTTTTTTCTTTTCTCCATTTCCTTCCTCCTTCCCACCCTTCTCTTCTCTTTTCCTCTTTTCTTTTCTTTCTTTCTTTCCTTTTCCTTTTCTTCTTATCAGATGGAGCCTTGCTCAGTGAACCAGGCTGGAGTGCAGTGGTGCAATCTCAGCTCACTGCAAACTCTGCCTCCCAGGTTTAAGTGATTCTCTTGCCTCAGCCTCTCCTGAGTAGCTGGGACTACAGTCACATGTCATCATACCCAGCTAATTCTTTGTATTTTTAGCAGAGATGGGGTTTCACCATATTTGCCAGGATGGTCTCAAACTCCTGACCTCAGGGGATCCACGTGCCTCAACCTCCCAAAGTGCTGGGATTACAGGCATGAACCACTGCACCAGCCCCTCCCCTCCCCTCTCTTCCCCTCCCCTCCCCTGCCCTGCCCTGCTCTTCCCTTCCCTTCTCCCTTCTCTTCTCTCTTCTCTCCTTCCTTCCTTCCTTCCTTTCCTTTCTTCCTTTTTTCCTTCCTTCTTTCCTTTTCTCTTTCTCTCTCTTTCTTTCTCTCTCTCTCTCTCTTTCTTTCTTTCTTTCTTTCTTTCTTTCTTTCTTTCTTTCTTTCTTTCTTTCTTTCTTTCTTTCTTTCTTTCTTTCTTCTTCTTCTTTCTTGCCTTTCTTTCTTTATTGCTTTTATTCTTGCCTTTCTTACTTTTCTTTTCTCTTCTCTTTTCTTTTTCCTTCCTTCCTTCCTTCCTTCCTTCCTTCCTTCCTTCCTTCCTTCCTTCCTTCCTTCCTTCCTTCTTCCTTCCTTCCTCCTTCCCTTCCCTTCCCTTTGCTTCCCTTCCCTTCTCTTCTTTTCTCTTTCTCTCTCCTTTATTCTTTCTTTCTCTATTTTTTTATATTTTTTATGAAAATATATCCAACAAACCGAGCACAGTGGCTCATGCCTGTAGTCCCAGAACTTTGGGAGGCTGAGGCGAGTGGATCAAAAGTTCAGGAGTTTGAGACCAGCCTGACCAACATGGTGAAAGTCTGTCTCTACTAATAATACAAAAAGTAGATGGGCATAGTGATGGGTGCCTATAATCCCAGGTCCTCAGGAGGCTGAGGCAGGAGAATCACTTGAATCTGAGAGGTGGAGGTTGCAGTGAGCTGAGATCAAGCCATTGCACTCCAGCCTGGGTGACAGAGTGAGACTCCATCTCAAAAGAAAAAAAAAAAAAAAAAAAAATATATATATATATATATATGTATATATGTGTGTGTGTGTGTATATGTGTGTGTGTGTGTGTGTGTATATCCCCAACAAATTGTTCACTGTGCCCTTCCACTGAGAAACAAATATGAGATGATTTCACATATAAACTTAAAGTCAAATGTATTTATTATTTTCTAAGTCTAATACATACTTAACACGTAATCCTCTCAACAGAATTTGAGTATTTTATTATTTTGTGACAATAATTTGTTATTTCTCACCTTAAAGGATGCTGAGGAGAGCAAAAGAATAATTTGTTTGGCCGGGAGCGTAATCCCAGCACTTTGGGAGGCCGAGGCGGGCGGATCACGAGGTCAGGAGATCGAGACCATCCTGGCTAACAAGGTGAAACCCCATCTCTACTACAAATACAACAAATTAGCCAGGCGTGGTGGCAGGTGCCTATAGTCTCAGGTACTCGGGAGGCTGAGGCAGGAGAATGGCATGACCCCAGGAGGCAGAGCTTGCAGTGAGCCGAGATGGTGCCACTGCATTCCAGCCTGGGCAACAGAGCGAGACTCCGTCTCAAACAAACAAACAAACAAACTATATATATATATAGTTTATAGTGAAAAAGCATAGGTTCAGTACAGTCAGTAAAAGAAAAACTGAAAAGAAGTTAATTATTTTAAGTCTACAGATGATTCAAAGTTCTGAAGACAAATCAAATACGATAGTTGGAAATTTTATCTGTGATGATATCAGTGGGGTTATCACTTTATATTCACATGAGCTATATAGATTTTTACTCTACAATCAAATGAAGGTAATTTTTTTTCCTTTTTCTGTAAGTTTTTATAACTTAATTTAATTTTTAATTGACCTGTACTAATTGTACATATTTATTATGTACTATTGATGTTTTATTGTATATAATATATAGTGATCACATCAGGGTAATTAGCATGTTCATCATCTCATACATTTATTACATCTTTGTATTGGGATATTTTAATATTCTCCTCTAGCTAGTTGAAACTATATAAGATATTACTGCTAATTATAGTCACTCTGCAGTGCTACAGAATGCTAAAACTTTTTCCTCTTTTCTAGCTGTAATTTTGTATATCTCTCTCCATCTTCTCTTTCCCCATACCCTTTCCAGCTTCTAGTATTCTTTGTTCTATTTTTTTACTTTTATAATATCTATTTTTTGTTTGCATCCATATATGTATGAGAACATGAGATAGATAACTTTGTTTCTGGCTTATTACACTTAACATAATGTCCTCCAGTTCTTTCCATATTGACACAAATAACAAAATTTCATTATTTAGTATGGCTAAATAGTATGTAATTGTTTATATATACCATATTGTCTTTATTCATTCATCTGTTGTTGGATACCTAGGTTGATTTCATATCTTGGCTGTTGTGGATAGTGCTGCAATAAACATGGGGTACAGATAATGTCTTTGATATACTAATTTTTTTTACTTTTGGTAAATGCCCAAAGTGGGATTGCTGGATCATGTGTTAGTTCTAGTCATAGTTTTTTGAGGAACCTCCATATTTTTCTCCATAGTGACTACACTACTTTACATTTCTGCCAAGGGTGTATGAGCTTCCCCTGTTTTTGCATCCTTGCCATCATTTGTTTTTTTTGTATGTGTGTTTTTGATAGTAGCCACCCTAACTGGGGTGAGATAATACCTTACTGTGATTTTGATTGGCATTTCCCGTATGATAAATTGTGTTATTTGATGAGTAAATTATCAGTTGAAACATTCTAATATTCCCAATATTAACATGAAATAAAATTTAAATTAACATAGAAGATTGAAAAATAACAAAATAACTATGTATGAAACTTTTCTGTTTGATTCACGTATTTCAATATATTTCAGAATAATCATGAGTAGAGATATTTAAAAGTATTCTGCTGTAAATTCACATCAAAATTCTGCAAAGTATTTCTTTATTAAAAATAAAATAAAACACTTTGAGAAATTCCCTTTTTTAAATAGAAAATATAAAAACCATGATGATAATAAAAATGATTTTTAATATTGCCTTCATGTGTATATTTAGCAAGAGGAATACTCACACAAGATGGACGGGGTGATGAAACTGCATTCTATTTTATGAGAAATTTAAAATGGTTGAATCAGAGTCTGATGGTATGCTTTAGTCCTTCTGAAAAGTCTATTACTTTTCTGGTCTTTAAAGAAAATTACTGGCAAGGAATTCTTTATATAGGGGTCACCCTATAAAAGAATGAACCATTTCCCTTAAATGTGTCCCTGGTCATATCAGAAAGTTTTATTACCACTTCAGGGTAGCTCTCTGATAAATTGATAAAGACATATTTAACTGAATTTGCAACCACAATATGAGCACTTTGGTGATAAAGTTACCAAAGTAAAGCTTTCTTATGATGTGCTTTGGAGTTTGAGGAAAATCAATTTTCCATGAACCCCCTGAATGAGCAAAGCCTTGACTGTTAGATCATCCCTTATCACAAAAAGGGCAGGCTGTTTATAATCATATCTTGTACCCTGCCATTATTCATGTCTGTGAAGGCAGCAGGAGATCATGAGACACTCAGTGGGGCCACGGCAAGGAAAAGTCTACATATCTTACATTGATGATGGTGGCAGGAAAAGTGTTGCCAATTGTGTATGAATGGAGCTATATCCTGTTGCTTCCTTGAGTCACCTAATGCCTTGTTTACTGCACTCTAAGCCAGTGCCAGGTAGTCACTTTCATATTAAGACAAAATAGATCTAATTATGTAGGTAGAAAATAAGAACCTACATTACTTTTTTATCATACTTATATGACAACTACATAGCGTAATGGGACAGCAACTAAACAAGGTGTGCCTCATTCTGTTATTACAGGTCTAAATCATTTCTTTTTAGGTTTGTAGATGTTCTGCAGATACCAGATGAACTGTGTGTTCTTATGTAAATGAGTATTTAGTATTATTTTTACTCTAAAGCATGTCTAACTCTGCTGTCCTAGCTCAAAAGCAGCCACAGAAAGAAATAAATGAGCATAGCTGTATTTGAATACAATTTTATTTACAGACACTGAAGTTTAAATTTTATATAATTTTAACATATTAAATATGATTCTTATTTGTTTTAAAATTTTAAATCATAAATTTAAAATTGCTTTCCCATTACACTATGTAATAACTATTGTTAGCTCATGGTCAGCACAAAAATGAGTGTCCAGATGGATTTGGCCTACATAGTTCCCATCTGTGTAATAGCCAATTTAGTGACTACAGACACATGTAGTAAATAAATAACCAGGTGATTTAAACATTGTTTTAAAAATGCTAAGATTAAAAAGGGCAGGATATGATTGGATCACCTAAAAAATATACCCAGCTTGATCTTACAGAACCATGAAATTCTTCCTGAAGGAGATGAAAAACTGAGGTAGGAAGGATGGAAAGAAAGTATCCAGCTGAACATGGGAATACGGTGTCAAGCTAAAGGGCCAGCATTGGTGGAGTTAAGGAGAGCAAGAGATAGCAAAGCAAGTTTAAGAAACTAAAAGTATTAAAGAAGAGCTAAAGTAATATTGTCAAGACTATATGCACTTTTTAAATATAAGTTTCTGTTTCAGATATATATATATACACACACATATAGATGTAAATATACATAAATATAAATATTCATATATTATTGTTGGTAGAAATAATTTTTCTTACTTTTATCCTTATATTCCTTTATATAAGTTTGACAATGACTTCAACAACAGAAATTGCTTGTCTCTCAATCTTTGTTTTACTGCTTAGTAGATTCTAGAAATATTTTCTTATTACCAAGGAGTAGGAAAGCATACCACTGAAGTTTGAGAGATTGTTTTGGACCAGTCTCTATTAATATTTTCTTTTGACTACCTCTTAAAATAATTATCAAGCACATTTCAGGTGGAAAGGATATGTATATACAAACAGGAATAGAAACAGTTTGTAAAGAAATTAAAAGTTATTATTTTAAAGAAATTATATCAAATTCTATTTTTTTTTTCTTTGCTCCACTGATAAATAGAACATGGAAAGCTATATAGGTATGATTACTTCAAATAGTTGTATTCAGAAAAGACAAACAAGTTATTCTCAGAGTAGTGGTGGTGAACACTAATTGTTTTAAAAACAATTCCAAGAGGATTTATCCCATAGGAAAATGGGTTAACTCACCAGTGTACTTTCATAGAAATTGTAGACATATTGACCCACAATGGTTGCCAGTGCTTCTGAGGTTCATTGTTGCACTAAATTTCCTTTAAACTCGATCGTCAAAACTAGGTGCAGCTTTATAGTAGGTGAGTATGGGAAGACTTTGAAGGTAAGCAATACCACAATCAAAGCGCTCTTTAAAATGCATCATATTTCTAAGTGAATTATTATTATTAGTAGTAGTGTTTATAAAGGAACCTCAAATGAGCCTCTGCATTTACAAACAGAAGGTTTAGTTTGCACAAAGCATTTTAAAAATATTAGTCTGTGACATTAGAGCCCATCTTTGTAGGTTACTTCCTTTTATAGCATAGAAGAAATTTACTTAGACTCAAGTTTGTACATTCTTAGAAACTCAGAATTCTGAGGAATAAATGCTTCTTTAATCAAGAGGGATATAATATATTGCAATTCAAGTAAGTCCAAATTGCCAAATACAATTGTTTTAACTGAGCCCTTGTCTGTTTGAATTTTCCTTGATATTTAACACTGATGAGTACCAGTTCCTCTTCTGAGACTTGCTTTTCCTTTGATTCCAGGACGTCTCTCATTCCATAATCTCATTCTCTTTAAAAACTATTCAAATTCTTCACTTTTCCCCCATACTCTCTCTCTCTCTCTGTGTGTGTGTGTGTGTGTGTGTGTGTGTGTGTATATACACATATATATATATAATTTCTCAAACTTTCTCTATATTCTTATATACAGTATTATTTTCTAGTCTTAAATTTCTTATGTATCTATAGTTCAGTCCCCTTTCTTATTCCTAGTGTTTGTGATTCTCCTCTTTCTGAATTGCCAAATATTTGCCTATTTTATGAGACTTTTCAAATAACTATCTTGTGTTTTTTGTTGATCAAATCTACACTTCTGTCATTACTTTATATGTTGATGGTTCTGTATTATTTCATATTGATTTTGATTTCTATTTTACTTAGGAATGCTCTCTCTACTTATTTTGGAATTATGTTGTTGTTCTTATTTTTCTTTAGCTTACTTGCTTTAATGTATCCATTATAAATTGCTATGAAGTTTTACTGCATACATTTCACGTTACACATTTTTCTTTGTACTACTCTGTATCACAGTTTTTAGTATGTAGGGCTTCATTGCAATTCATTCCTAAACAGCTTATAACTTCTGTTTTGACTTCATTTTCATCTTAGGAATTCTGTCAGCTGCTTTCATTTTAGTTTGTTGTTAATTTCATTTTTTGATTGTTTTGTGGTCCGTCAATATGGTCCAAAAGACTTCTGCCTTACAGAATTTACTGATTATCTTGTGCTTTCATACATGGTCATTTTGCTCTGAGTTCATTCATGTTTTAAAAGAAGGCTCCCTTTTTGTCTGCTGTATGCAATGTTCTAAATGTAAGAACTAGTCAGCTCACTGCATTATGCAAATATTCTATGTCCTTATTTTTTTAATCTAATCTATCTTTTGTATTCAGAGATAATTTCCTATTTGATTGTATTTTAAACATTTTTTTCACCTCTCATGTAAATAGATACTGCTCTATTGTTTTTCAAAATGTTAATATTAGAAGAAATATCCTGTTTCATTTAGTAGTTTTTTCACATGGAATCCTTCTTTTTTTTGGCATTTTCCCGTTATTTTTGACCAACAATTAATTTTATAAAAATATATTTGTATTCATGTTTTTTGAGAATGATTGGTGTTTTATATTCCAGGCTAACTAATCTGTTTTTATCATTAAAAGACATATTTTACTTCAGGGAATACATTTGGGTGTAAACTTTCATACATTCTCTCCTATGTCAGCTGTCCTGTTTAGCATGGTCTTCATCTTCCATATTGGTTGTTTTTCAAAAGTTTGTGAACATGGTTGTTTAATTAGTTTTGAGTATGAGTATCTGTTGATTTGTGTAAGTAGCTGTATCAGCTTTTCTTTTGAATTTTTGTAGTTACATAGTTTTTGTATATATTTATGGGGTACATGGGATATTTTAATACAGACATACAATGCCTTATAATCACATTAGGGTGGGCCGGGCGTGGTGGCTCACGCTTGTAATCCCAGCACTTTGGGAAGCAGAGGTGGGCGGATCACCAGGTCAGGATATCGAGACCATCCTGGCTAACATGGTGAAACTCCATCTCTACTAAAAGTACAAAAAATTTTACGGATGTGGTGGTGGGTGCCTGTAGTCCCAGCTACTTGGGAGGCTGAGGCAGGAGAATGAGATGAACCTGGGAGGCAGTGTTTGCAGTGAGCAGAGATGGCATCACTGTGCTCTAGCCTGGGCCACAGAGTGAGACTCTGTCTGAAAAAATAAATAAATAAATAAATAAATAAATAAATAAATAAATAAAAATAATCACATCAGGGTGAATGGGAGGGATATCCATCACCTCAAGTATTTATTCTTTCTTTGTGTTACAGACAATTCAATTATATTCTTTTAGTTATTTTAAAATCTACAATAAATTACTGTTGATTGTAGCCACCCTGTTGTGCTATCAAATACTAGATCTTATTATTTCTATCTCAGTATATTTTTGTACCCATTAACTATCCTTACATACCCTGCCTCCTACACTACCCTTCCCAGTCTTTGGCAATCATTATTCTACTCTCTATCTCCATGAGTTCACTTGTTTTAATTTTTATCTCCCACAAATAAGTGAGAACATGTGAAATTTGTCTTTCTTTGCCTGGGTTATGTCACTTAACATTATGTCTTTTAGTTTCATACACGTTGTTGCAAATATATCTTTGCTTTGTGAGTATGTGGTTCTTCCCAGGATACCTGTGTCCTAACTAGGAAGGTTTCCACAAACTTCTTCTACATGGATATGGCATAGTTCATTAGGTTATATGGATACAGAAAGAGGAAGAGTGACATATCCTTTCTCAACTTTTCTTTTCCACTTTTAAATTCAGGGGCATTTGGACGGGTCCGTTACATGGATAATTTGCACGTCACAAAGATTTGGTGTACAGATTATTTCTTCTCCCACGTTTTCAGAATAGTACTCAATAGGTAGTTTTTCAATCTTCACCCTACTAGCACTTTCCGCCCTCAAGTAGTCCCTGGTGTCTGTTGGTACTTTCTTTGTTTTCATATGTAATCAATGTTTAATCCCCACTTACAAGTGAGAACATATGGTATTTGGTTTTCTGTTACTGAGTTAGTTTGCTTAGGATAATGGCTTCTAGCTCCATCCATGTTGCTGCAAAGGGCATGATCTCATTCTTTTTCATGGCTGCATGATATTCCATAGTATATAAGTACCACATTTTCTCAATTCAGTCTACCAGTGATGAGCATTTAGGTTGGTTCTATGTTTTTGCTATTGTGAATATTGCTGCAATGAATATACATGTGCATGTGTCTTTATGGTAGAATGATTTATATTATTTGGGTTATATACCCAATAATGGGATTGCTGGGCTGAATGGTAATTCTGTTTTAAGTTCTCTGAGAAATTGCCAGACGACATTCTACAATGGGTGAACTAAATTACATTTCCACCAGTGGTGTATAAGCATTAACTTTTCTCTACAGTCTTACCAGAATCTGTTATTTTGGACTCCTTAGTAATAGTCTTTCTGACTGTTGTGAGATGGTATCTCGTTGTGGTTTTGATTTGCACTTCTCTAATGATTAGGGATGTTGAGTATTTTTTCGTATGTTTGTTGGCCACCTATATGTCATCTTTTGAAAAGTGTCTGTTCATGTCATTTGCCCACTTTGTAATGCAGTTGTTTGTTTTTCCTTGCAAATTTCAAGTTTTCAAATATTTTCTCCCATTCTGTTGGATGTCTGTTTACTCTGTTGATTGTTTCTTTTACTGTGCAGAAGCTCTTTAGTTTAATTAGGTCTCATTTGTCAACTTTCGTTTTTGTTGAAATTGCTGTTGGCATCTTCATCATGAAAAATTTGCCAGATGCTAAGTCCAGATAATGAGGTCTTTACTGTAAAACTGGAGCATTTTTGTTTACTTCTGTCAAAGTCCTTATGAATTACCTTTTATTATTACACACACTTATGCATTTTGTTTTATAACAATACAGAACACCAAATACACAAAAACTCTAGATTCTACCCACATGATCCTGCTTGCACTTCTGAGGTTTTCCCAGGGTTAATTTTTGGGGAGAGATAGGGGAAACTGAAGATAATTGTTCAAGATGTCTTCTCTTGTCTTTCCTTATAATCCCTCTTCTTTTATGGAATAAGGGAGGGGAAACAGCAGGAAAATGTTAACATAAGCCCATGGTTGTAACTGCAAAGGCTTGTGATTGGTATTTTTTAATGTTAACTTGCAGATTTATCTCCGCTTAATCTGGGAGCACACCTAGACCTGCATAGGGAAGGAAAAGCATAAAGGTACCTGCTATCACCATGCATCTGCTTAGTGTGGAGTAGATTTTAGCATTAGCTCACCATTTACCTCCATATACCAGTTTCTCAATTTAGCAACGGGTCCTATGCGGATCTTTGGCTTAAGTTAGTTACTAGCCAGTACAAGGACTTCATTTTCTGTCCTTGAACCTCAGTCTGTTATGTATAAATTACAGTTCCTAAAATTGAATCGCCTGATAACATGTGCCTGCTGCTTAAGTCTCAGTCAGCCCTAATCTGGCCAATCAGATAGAGTCAAAATTCCTCATCTTGGTTTGAAACTTCCCACTGTAAAATTTGCTTTTCTCAGACTAAATTTTGGGTCCATCTTTCCCTGCAACTATCTCCTTTCCTAAATGTATGACCCCTTATCTGACACGTTGCCTTTTTCTGATACTTGGTGGGCTTAAATCGAATTCTTGCTTCTGGCACTAAATTAGAGTGTTGTAAAATATTTGTGCTTGCAACTATTTCATGTTTATCTCACAGACTCATTTTTGACACTAGGGAAGGGTATATCTAGTGCTATTAGATAAGTAAATAGCCTGTAAATAGGGAGTGCAAACTCAAATGCCTAGATCTGTCCATGACAGATAATGTAAACAAGTGAAACCCTCCTGGGATAAAACAGCAGGAGGTGGTAACTGCTGAAAACCTTAAGACTGTCTAAAGACATTCCAAATCAAATTATTTCTAAAAATCAGTAAAATGTGAGTCAACAAACAGACCAAACAAGTGTGGTCTGCACTGCCACCTTGAGTGACTCCTCTAAACCAAATAGACTTCTGCTCACCCCTGCAATGCCACATCCAGCCATTAGGTAACTTCTTGTTTGCCTCCCATAAAGCCTATTCATATAGTTAATTTTTGACATGCTTTCACCTGAATAAAATTATCCGGAGGCAATAGGATAGAAGACAAACCTTGGTTCAAACCCCAACTTTGTCATTTAAAACTGAACCATGCAGGGCAAGTTATTAACTTTTAGGAGCTTCAGTGTTCTCTTTTACAAAATGAGCATAAAAATGTATGCAATAAATTATTGTTGGGAAGATTCAAGATAATCTAAGAAAGAGATTATAGGGAAAAAATCAAATATTTCATGTTAATACTCTTTTCTGTCATGCATGTTCTCCAAATATTGATGTTTTTCTCTAGGCCACAAAATCTTCTTAAGAGTAATCCTACTCATAGCAGTTGGAAGTCAGGACCACAGTATTTTTGGTAGACAAACATTTACAATCTATTATAAAAATTTCCAATATCATTTTTGTTTTTATTTGGAAATATCTTCATGAATTCCTATTGAAAATTCAAAACATCACAAATATGTAGAAAAGGGGATAAACATCAAGGTAGTACAATATATCTCATTTTTTCGTTAAATCAAAATTTTAAAATATAACTGCTAGTTGTTTTGTGTTTTGTTTCCTTTTAGACTTATCTCTCAGTAATGATGATGCTTCAAAAGAATATATCTATATCAGGTTCTATCTCCACACACCCTTTACTATTATCAACTTGTAAAATGTATCAGCCAAACAGGACCTGCTGTAGGATTGCTGTTGTCTATAAAAATGTAGAAAGCACTACATCAAAACGGGCTGCTGAAAAACTAAAAATCAAATATCATACAAATCACTCAGCTGCCTGGGCTTAGAAAGAGAGCATTTGAAAGCTCATATATGGACTGATATTGCCAATTGACATACTCGGTTGTTTTAAGCAAACCTTTTAAAAATTCATTGCTTGAGCAGATCGAGCAAACTTGTTTTTTCTGGCCAGATATGCTTTTCCTATTTCCCTGGCTCATGCAGTTTCATAGGATGAGTTTTAAATTACTCAGGAAATAGCTATAGGTTATCCTATTTACATCATAAAAGATAAACTGACAGAACGGCAGGGTTTATGCCAATCTATAACACCACACAAAGATTTTTCACTGTGATGCAGGTTTTATAAGGAACCATTTAAAAACATATATAGGAAAAATATAATCCTTTATATGCTATTTAAATATGTTCTCTGGCTATCTGAAAGGGTTTCCATTCTTTGAAGGAAAAATTCTATTCCCCTTTTTTGCTGACTATTGCTGTTTGTGTGTAGTTATATGAAATTATCAGAAATATTAAGGCTATCTATATTATATTTAAAGTGGGACTTTTCTGAGGTCATCACATGTCTCATCATTAGCCTTTCACACATATTTCAAATAAAAATGTAATTATATTAGTAATAATGCTTTTGGTGCTTAGGAAATGAAAACTCTTGCCACACTGTCCAGTTGGTATCTTAGACTAAAATAGTTCACACGTGTTGAAAATGTCTTCCTATGCTTCATTAGCTTACTAAGTCAGACGGGAACATTTCTGTCATTGGGATCTTTGCTAGATTTCTGATGTTATGTTAGTCTATTCTCACGCTGCTATAAGGACATTCCCGAGACTAGGAAATGTATAAAGGAAAGAGGTTTAATTGACTCGCAGTTCAGCATGGCTGTGGAGGTCTCAGGAAACTTACAGTCATGGCAGAAGACCCCTCTTCATAGGACAGAAGGAGAGAGAATGAGAGCCCAGGGAAGGGGAAAGCCCCTTTTTAAACCATCACATCTTATGATAACTAACTCACTATCATGAGAACAAATGGGGGGAACCCCCATGATTCAATTACAATCAAGAACTACAATTCAAGATGAGATTTGTGTGGGGCACAGCTAAACCATATCAGATGTTACCTAATTATGCAGTAGACTGGGATATAAAAAGACAAGGCAGACTGTTGTATTAAGTGGAAACTCTAGTTTATAGATATTAACATGATTTTAGGTATTATTCTTTATAGCTTAGAGTCTCAAAGCACTTGATAAATAATGACCCTAATTTAGTGGTGAACATGCTATTGGAGTGTTGAATCCATTAAAGTTAAATAAACAAAAGAAAGAAATGGCATCTAAAAGGATAAAAAAATAAGGTACTTAAGGCTGTACACCTATTTTTCTGTGTTTATGGTGCCTTAAATATCACCCTCTGACCAAGAAGTAATGAACAGGTTTGGGGCTTTTCTTAAATGTGTTTTATACTGGCTTTATTGCTAATATATTGATTAGTTTCCTAATGAGATCACAGCAAAGTTGTTACTTCTAAATAAAAGCTTTGCCACAAAGGTTGCAAGTAATGAACACTATAAACTATATGTAATAAAATGCTTGCAGTAGTCATCCTTTGGTTCATATATAAGGTATTCTGGAGAAATAAAAAACTTTCATGAATTTATTTTATACTTTTTCCAGAAATTCTAAATGCTAACAACAACAAACTATTTTAATCTGAGGAAATTGCCATGAACTTGAAAATAATCTAAACACCTTAAAGGAATTAATTTAAAAAAGAGTTGTGTACTTACTCAATTCCAGTAGACAATATTCAAGTATCATAGATATATTAATTAAGAATATGAATGTTTAAGGATATTTTTTAAGTTTCAGTGAGATTCCAACCCAATTAAACAACAAATACATGTTTCCCTTTTAAATTATCTAGTTGACTTAATCTATTGCTTTTAGAAAGGGGTTGTTAGAAGTAATACAATAGTGACGAATACCTCAAGGTTTCATTACTGCTAAAAATCCAGAATGTGTTTACATATTCTCAGATGCCAGAAGAACTTGGACAGAAGTGAATTCCTTCATGATTGGTGAATAATTTTTTCTTGCCTTGACTGGTAATTGTCTGAATCTTCTAGTAATGAACTTACTACTTGTTTTGAAGTTGAGAATATTAACACTCATGAAGAGAAAAGGAGAAGAGACACATCTGAATTGAGCTTCAAGGTATTAAATAAAATGTTGCTTGTCCAACATCCAAAGAAATCTGCAAAATCTTAGGCTCCAAGTACTGGTGGTCTAAAATGAAAATAATCCAAGAAATCCATCAGGGTTATACAGACAACAGCGGAAGACAGTCTGCCCTTGGACATTTTTTTTTTTCTTCTTTTGTCACACAGGTCTAGCCAGCAATAATGGAATACAACTAAGAGAGCTTCTTGTTCGTTGGCTGCTTCTCTCTGAGAATTTAAACATGAGTCTCTCACTAAAAAGTGTGGCTTGGTCAAGAGAATGACAGATAACCAGCAAATGAGATAACATATTTTCAAAACACATTAACTGATAATGAACTGGTATTCAAAATATACAAAAACTCTTAAAAACCACCACCACCAACAAAAACAACATTGCATCATGAGCAATAGATCCTAATAAATGCTTCACCAGATAAGATATGCAGATGGCCAATAAGCATATGTAGCTATCCACATGATTTCTTAACATCCAACTACAAAAACAAAATTACATTACAAGCAAAAGATCCTAGTAGATGCTTCACCAAATAAGATGTCAGATGGCAAATAAACATATGTAGTTATCCACGCTATTTGTTATCAGAGAATTGCAAATTAAAACGTCACTATGTCACCTATTAGAATGGGTAAAACACAAAACACTGACAACACCAAATACTGTCAAGTATGTGGAGCAACGTGAACTCTCATTCATTTCTGGTGAAAATGCAAAAATGATACAACCACTTTGAAAGACAGTTTGGCAGTTTCTTACAAAACTAAACATATTCTTACCATATAATCCAGCAAGTACAGTCTTTGGAATTTACCAAAGTAAATTGAAAATTTGTGTACACTCAAAAACCTGCCAAAAATATGTGTAGTAGGTTTGTTTCTAATTGCCAAAACTTGGAATTAAGTAAAATATTCTTCAGTGGGTAAATGAATAAATGAACTGAAGTATATCCATACAATGGAATATGTTTCAGGGATGAAAAAATGAGCTACCTAACCACAAAAATGACATGGAGGACACTTAGACCCATATAGCTAAGTGAGGAAAACAATCTGAAAAGCTTATATAATGTGTATAATGTATGTTTCGTACTCTATGACATTCTGGAAAAGAAAAGAAAAAACATGGAGACTATAAAAAGATCAGCATTTGCCAGGAGTTGGGTTGGGGGAAGGGAAGAATAGAGGAAGCATAGGATTTTTAGGGCAGTTAAAATATTCTGTATAATTCTGTAATGGTGGATGCATGCCATTGTACGTTTGTCATAACTATTGAATGTACAACACAGCAAATGAACTCTAATGTAAAACATGGACTTTGGTTAACAATAATATATCAAAATTAGCTTATCAATTATGTGTCCCATGAATGCAAGATGTTGGTAAAAGAGGAAACTGGGGTGGAAGGAGGGGTGTGTTTATAGAAACTCTCCCCACTTTTCACTCAATATTTCTGTAAACCTAAAACTGCTCAAAAACATAAGATCTATAAATTCAACATTATTTTAAAATGCTGTTTGATAGAGGAGTGATAAAAGGGAGTGGCTGGAACTTGTTTAGTAATTACTAGTGCTCTCCTGCCTGGGGATCACCTCTCTCCAAGGGCCACCATAAATGCTAACTTATATAAATGATGTTCACTAGATTTATGCAATACTTAACTACAAAAATATATGAAATAACATCTTAATCTTTTCTTAAACTTAAGAATGAATACAATCCAGGGCTTGGTTTTTGGTGCTTTTTGAACATAGAGACTAGAGGTTAATATCTCCATGTGAACATGAGCTTAAATAAGTAGATATCTGGGAGAGATTACTAATATAAAGGAAAAACGACATATACTAAATGAAGCAGATTTTAAATGAAAGGATTAAAAATAATCATGTTATTTAGCCTTATGTATCTAAAGGAAGACACTAATAATAAGAGGCTGAAATAAGATTTTATTTAAACGTGGATTTTTGGCATATGGAAAATATAATGATTGAAGAAAAGAAAATAATAGACGGAATTTTTAAACATCAGGATTATTACTACTGAAGAAAGAATTATGGATGGAGCTGTAGGCCATTAATCTAAATGAAATAACTCAGAAACAGAAAATCAAATACTACACATTCTCACTTATAAGCAGGAGCTAAACAATGGGCACACATGGACATAAAGATGGGGAAATAACAGACACTGGGGACTCCAGAAGGGGAGAGAGAAGGAGGGGGTTGAAGGTTGAACAATTATCTATTGGGTACAATGTTCATTATTTGGGTGATGGATGCACTAGAAGCCAAAACTCACCATAATGCAATATATCCGCATAACAAACTTGAACACATATCCCCTAATCCATAATAATAATAAAACAATCCTGCAATGACAGGCAAGAAATAAATGAATTCATCTGGCATATCTGGATTCCTGTGACTCAAGTGAAGACTGAAATTTATAAAATAATTATTAAGTCTTGCCAAAAAAATTCTTTAAAAAATGATTCTATAGAGGAATTCACCATTTTTGGATTTTCTTTCACCTGTGTCTTGGAGTTATTTTCTAAGAAGAAATTCACAGGGAAAGGAATGAACATGTATATACTTCTCAAATAACAATCTAATGTGGGAAATTAAGAAATAAAAATAAGGGGATGAGGTTTACGTTTCTTTACGCCACAGTTGATTTGTAAAATTAACATGTTTTATATTCATGTAATCTATCGATTCTAGGGCAGAGATGGTACTCAAGACTCAAGGTGTTAGAATCCTTGTCTGTCACACGGACAAATTCTTACCAAGAGAGGACAGGAAGTGCCTGCAGGGTGGAGTTGCCAAACTTAGCAAATAAAAATAGAGGATACCCAGTTAAATGTGAATTTCAGGTAAATAATGAACCTTTTTTAGAACAGGCATTTCCCAAATATTGCATGTGTTTTTTGTACTAAGTTAGCCCACCGCAGACCTACTGAATCAGAATTTGTGGGGAAAGGGACTAAGGCATCTAGTTTGTATAAAAATTCGTCAGTAATTCTAATAGGCAGCCAAAGTTGAGGCTCACTGTGTTTAATGATTATTTATCAATCAAACCTCCTATAAGATATATGAAATGACATTTATGAGGCCATGACCACACAACAAATCCAGATATGGATAAACCTCAGCCCATGGGCATCATGTTGACTATGATATTCTGCGTTGGTTGAGGACTGCTATCAAGTTTTCAATTTTATCCTGGTTTTCTTTTTCATACATTGGAGAACAAGCTACAAGCCCCACTACCCCAATAATTTCCTCATTTTCAAAGTCATCAGGGAATGTGTGCACAAATAAAAATAATGCCTGCTATAAAACTGTTTAACTACTGTGTGAAAAATTGAATTTCCAATATAATGCATATTATGTTTCATCTCATAAAACATGAAATGGTTGAAGATGCTAAATATGGCACAGTGGATAGGAAATTGATTATATCAGGGAATCTAGTCATCTGTTTCCTGGCTATGCCATTTAACTTCTTTGGGCCTCAATTTCTTCACCAGTAAAACTCATGTTTTTCTTGTTCACTGCCCACTTTTAAAATTCTGTAAGATTTAGTGTTTACAATGCCTCTTGGAGACACTAAGGTTCGTATTCATAAGTTATTAGAAGGTCAGTGTCTTCTGCCTATTGTTATTAGAGACATATGTTTTAATAAGAATGTTGTAGAAAAAATATAAGAATGTTGTAGAAAAAATAGATTATCATCTGTATTTATGCCCTATACTTGTCATTGAATTCAAGTATATTGCATTGAATTCTTACATGCAATTCAATGTAGATTACAAATTTGCAGTATATAGTTGATAATCACACTGTGAACCCTCCAGGATATTGAAACTCTATTTTAGAGGAAACAAATGTGTCTTGCTTTAAGCTTACTTGCAGAAATAATCAATACCCTATTTAGGGTCATGAAGCAGGGACAACAAAATGTTCATGACTATTAATTGAGATTTAGCTTGCACAATGAACACAGAAACATCTCTCTGATACTGCCCATCTTTGAGGGACTGACACTAAAGTAAGGCTTTCCTTTAAATAATACTTAATAGACTAATATACTCTTTTTCCTTCTAATTTTTAAGCTAGGATAAGTGCATTCCACATTAACAAACTGTTCTCTTTAAAAAACTTAACTGCATACGGTGGTGATGGATGATTACTTTTCTTCATTTCAAATTTATTGGGTCTATCTCCTAGTTTATACATATGTTTTAAGCAATGCATCTGATTATATTAATCTCAAGATGAAATAAATGTTCCATTAAAGTCTGTATGTAAAAGAATAGTTGTAAAGTTATGAAAATAGGCTAGTTCTCAATTACATATAATTTTTGTTCACCATTAAGTAATTTATCACTGGTTCATTATAGCCTACTTGTATATTTCGTATTTATGATTCAAGTACATTACATTAGTCCTTTCTAATCTGGAGGTTGGCTTTCCATAGTTTAAATTACACACGGTCAGCCATTTTCTCAAAATATTAAATAAAATTTCCAGAAATAAGCAATTCATAACTTTTAAGTTGCATGCCATTCTTAGTAGTGTGATGAAATCGTGCACTGTCCTGCTTGGTCCTGTCTGGGATGTGAATCATCCTTTTGTCCAATGTATCCACACTGTAGGCACTACCCACCCATTAGTCACATAGCAGCCATCTTGGTCATTGGATTGACTGTCATGGTATCACAGCGCTTGTGTCCAAGTAACCCTTATTTCAGTTTTATTACAGAATATTGTTATGATTGTTGTATTTCATTACTAGCTATTATTGTTATTCTCTTACTATGCCTAATTTATGAACTAGACCTTATCATATGTGTATATATATATATATATAGGAGAAAAATATAATATAATTAAGTTTCAGTACTATCCATGGCCTTCAGTTATCTGCTAAGTGTCTTACTGCCATGGAGAAGGCCAAACTACTCTACTGCATTCAATTTATATCTTCATTATGTGCTAAATGAAAATTATTATTATTATTTTTTTTGAGATGGAGTCTCCCTCTGTCGCCCAGACTGGAATGCAGTGGCGCCATCTCGGCTCACTGCAAGCTCCGCCTCCCGGGTTCACGCCATTCTCCTGTGTCAACCTCCAGAGTAGCTGGGACTACAGGCGCCCACCACCACGCCCAGTTAATTTTTTGTATTTTTAGTAGAGACGCGGTTTCACGGTGTTAGCCAGGATGGTCTCGATCTCCTGACTTCGTGATCCACCCACCTCGGCCTCCCAAGGAAAATTAATTTTAAGAAATGTCATATAAAATTATATTCACGTTCTCTTATGTGGCTTTGTATATCTAAAATTATTGTAAATATTGTGCTGATACACAAATACAAATTGTAAAATGTGTCCTATGTAAATAAAGATGGAAATCAGAATTCAGCAATATTACAATGGCTATGCCATTTAAAAATACACATGTATAGTCAATGAATACAATTTTTTAAATGCTATATTTTTTTAGCCAAAGCTTTTGTCTTTCATTTGAGAACTTAAAGACTGTCAACAAATTTCAAAGTCTTTAATCATCCAAAGTTGTTTTTTTTTTTTTTTTTTTTTTTTTTAACATTCCAAAGTATTAAATATTCCAAAAGTAGATTTGAACTTTCTTTACCCCAACTCTGCTTTAGGAACCCAAGTTTGGTCAATGATTCCCAAAACTGAAAATTATTTTAGAAGCAGAAACTCTTCTTTGAGATAAAATTTTTTTAACAAAAATGTAATCAAAATATTACTTTTAAATGTTATCTGGAGAGGAGAATATGGTATGTTCATTATAGAGTTTATGTACATATATTGAAGCTTACCATAAACTTTGCTTTTATTTGGTGATAATTATTATATGTGTTTAACATTAACTATCCCAACACTTATTTTTATAATTCTTAATATTATTTGTGATATCTTTCTAATCAATATTTTTTAGTTTTACCTATTTTTGTTGCATTGCCTTGGTTTTCTTTTTTGTTTCTAGTAAATTTATATTTATTGTTTATTTTTTTAAATTTCCTTCCTTCTACTATCTTTAAAGTAATTGTTTTTTCCTAATTTTTAAATTATTAGTGTAGTTTTATATGCTTCATATATATGTGCATGATATAAGATGCATTTCCTATAATTCGATTTTTATTTTGTTAAGCTTTATTAAGATTTTTTAAACCTTTTTATTTGGTCACAAACTCTAACATTATTGCACTGTGAACAGGTAATAAGGTCTGCTAGCTATCTTGCTTATTATATTCCCCCTTTACTGGAATTTAAGATGTCTGAGGGCAGGATTTTTTGACTGCTTTACTCATTGTTATGTCCTCTGAACCAGAAGAAAGCCTGGCACATCATAAACCTCAATAATTACTCGTTGAGTAAATTATTTCATTCTAGAGGCTTTAGCTATCTTAGACCAATTTTTATATTACTTTTTTTTTCTTGCATTTCTATAACAAATGAAAGTGTAAATTCAAGCCATCAACCACTTTTCACACAGACTGACATTTTCAAATTCTGAGTTTTTTTTCACCTCCACTTACTACTTGTGTTGGATAGAAAGTTCTCTTAATATCAGTATTACTTTGTTCTGATATGCAAAGCGGCTGTAGGTCTCCAGTTCACAGACTGTATAACCCTTAGATCAGTTGTATTCAGGGCCCATTTTCTGCTCTCTGACTTGGGAGAACACAAGATGTCTTCTGTTTCTGTAATAGTCATTAAAATCCTGTCCCAAGCTGGACATGGTGGTTTTTGCCTACCGTTCCAGTTACTTGGGAGACAGAGCTGAGAGAAACTCCTGAACCCAGGAGTATGAGACCAACCTGGGCAACATAACACCTCTATTTCTAAAAAAAAACAAATAAAAATAAATCCTAAACTGCAATTTCTGGAAAATGTTCTAATGCATATTTAAGCCTGTTACTACTTCAGTTGCCAGTGTTTCCGCTAAAATATACAATCTGTCTTTAATTTCCTTTTTATTTCTAGTCCTAGGGATTTCTATTTCTTTCTTTTGAGCTTAGTTAAGTTTTAAAATTTTCCTTATCATGTTTTATCTAGCATTTTTATGTGTTTGCACTAATCAATCTTGTTTAAATCTCACAGTCTTTAAGTCTTGATTTAAAATGAATATAGCCAAATCTTGCTGGACTAAAACTGTTTCATTTCTTTGAGAAAATGTGAACAAATTAAAAGGTCATTTTCTGAAAGCAGCCATAATTTTCTTATTTCAGAATTCCTACAGCTCTTTGTTAGACAAAAAGATTGAGCACCACCAGGTCAGAATTTCTCATCTTAAACATATGCTTCCTTATTCTCATGAAAACACTCTGTCTTTGTCCAAAGAGATTGTTCTTAGGATCCGAAAATAAACATGTTTCACCTTCTGAAACATATTTACAGTCTCAATAATGAACATCATGTAATAATGTCATAACCTGATAACTACCAGTATAGCCAAAACCAAGATTATTTATTCAATAAATATTTGTTGCACTTTGATTATTTGTCAAGCACTATTTGTTATGATGTATTATGCTAGGTGCTGGAGGTATACATTTAAATAAAGTAGATAAAGTCCCTGTCATGATAGATCTTATTTTCTGATAGGGAAAACTGTCAAGAATAGCAAATCCAGGTTAACCCAGACCCAACTGAATCTTTCAAAATGTCAGTAAATACTTCTGATTTTCCTCCTTTGTACCAGTGTGGCAATGACCAACAAAATAAGAATTCCTATTGTGTATATCTTATAGTCAAGTAGGGAATAATGGCACTAAAATCCTGCAAAGAATTAAGTAAATAATTCTAACTGTTCAAGGTATAGGCTGAGAGAAAAATGGAGTGTTTTAGAAATTCTAGCAGAATATAACCCGGGTTTTACAATGAGCCCATCTAGCTTACCTAGACTGAGTTTTGACCTTGAGACTTGGTAGTCTTTACTGGTTATACTTCCTTTTTTTTTTTTTTTTTTTTTTTTGGTTTTAAGAAGCAGAGGGTTTAATAGGCAAAAAGGGGCAAGAAGGAAGGAAAAAGCTCCCCTGTACAGAGAGAGAGGGTTGTGTGCTCCAAACAGAACCCCAAGTGGGGGGGGAAACCAGCCAGTTGTATATATAGAAGCTGGAAGAGGCAGTGTCTGATTCGCACAGAGCTCAAGGGATTGGTTTGATCAGGCATGTCATTCACCTAGCCAGCGAAAAAGCTGGTCCTCCCACTCCAGTCTTTTAATATGCAAATGAGGGCACCATGATGTTCTACACACATGGGGATCTGGGGGCAGTCATGTTGCCAGCAACATGTGGGGCAAGGGCACTGGTTCTATTTTTTATCATGTTATTCATTCTATCTCTCTTGACCACCATACTGTGGTCCCCACTGGATCATATTAGGTAATTTCTAATTACTGATGTTGATTCTCAGTTAGTCTAGGTTTACCTCTCAGAGCATCTAGTCCAAGTGTTATCTGTAAATCTTACACCCTTCTTCAAAACTTAATTGTCTCTCAACATGATTTTATAAAAAAATTATTCTTTTCCCAAGGGACCTGACCTTGGCATGGCAGACTGTTCCTTGGTTAGAATTTTAGCCTTCTTTGGAGCTACTCTAGTGATAAATCCTGGGGCTGGCACTCAGCTTTCTCTGACCTCACTCTGAGGAGATGAGGCCCTTTTCACATGCTGCCAAGATAGTTTGCTGACTTTCACTCTTGGCTTTCAATTACTTGTTAACCACCCTTAGCATTTTGTTATCCTTTTTCTAGAGGTCAATATCCTTTTCTAGTTTGGCAATAGCATGCAATCCAATTGCTCTTGAAGCTACTATTTCCCTCACGCTTTTCAACATCAAACCAGTTAGTAGATTCCTCTTTCACTGATATACCATCCCAATTCACCACCAGTGAAAGTTGCATGATTTTATGACTCCCTCGTGCCAGTAGAATCTAGTGTTCATGTGCTCAGTAGTGCCTTCCTCATTGACAGCTAGGCAATGAGAGGTCTAGCTTAAAGAGTAGTTTTATCACTTGCATTTTCAGAAAACCTCCTGACATAAATTACCATATTTTGGATTCATTATTTGATTCCTATACATGATTGATTGTTTGGGTGGTATAAAATTTGAAAGACATTTTCCCTAAAGTTTTGCAGGCATTGTTCCCTTGACTTATGACTTCCGATATTATACTTGAGAATTTTTACTTACCCTTTGCATATTATTTTTTAAAACTTTGTTGGAGAATTTTTGTTTTTTCTCTATCTTGAAATGCTCAGAAAATATTTTCTGTTTTCATTTGAAAATTTGAAATGGTCTCATATTATTTTGATTTTTTCCAGGCCTTTGTTGAGTCTTTCACAGTCTAAAAATCAATGAACTTTAGTTTCAGGAAACAATAATGAATTATTCCTTTTTACTTCCTTTTTCCTGTTATATCTTTCTGAAATATTAAGAAACAGATGTAAACTAATAATATGTCTATATATTACTTATAGATAATAATACATATATACAACATTTTATAATATATATAAAAAGTATAAATATTTTATTAATTTTCTCATCTTCTCATTTTACTTCTGTGTGGCTTTACTTTGGGGGAGAACTTGCTTTCTGGGAAATCTGCTTAATTTTATACTGCAAGCTTTCTCTTTAATTTTCAATTTTTTCCTAATTTTTCCGTTTAGAGAAGCTCTTTTTCTGTATCTGGATTTCCTTTTTACATCATGTCCCTTTGTAACTGTTGTTTTTAAATAGGCAAATATGCTGCTTGTCTATCTGAGTATAATAATTATGTTTTTGAAGACTTTTTTCTATTTCCTACATTGCTTACAATTTCTCTCTCTTTAATGTTTCTGAGGTTTTTTGTTTGTTTGTTTTAAGTGTTAGGAGATTTATCCAGAGATCTAACAATCCCAATCTGTCTGCTCATACTTAAGATTAAGAAACTAAATATAAGATTGGAAGTTATTTAGGCATTTACAGAATTTTAAGGATCTGGTACAGATTAAGGTGACTAAGGAGGGATCTGGCTGTTTCAGTAATGCCTCCGACTTTTCATTTTTCTTTCCCTGAGGTGGGGGGACTGGTCCTACCTACGGCCTGGAAATTAGAAGCTTGAGTGACTGTGATCTGGCAGCTGAGTAGGAAGAGAGGTGTGGACCTTCAACACTCAGTGTGTAGACCTCTATTAACCCCAATTTCAACATGGCACTCCCACCTCTAGTGGTGCCTATTGTTCAAAATTGCAAATTCCTTCCATTTTAACATTTCCAGAGAAAAACTTTTCAAAATGCTTCTTAGGTGTCCATGTGTATGTTTGTTGCATGAGACGTGGTAGAGGGGATAACAATGCTTGGAATGGAGAGTGTGTCTGGGGGTCCAAATGCCTCTAACACTGATATTCAAGTGACTTCCTGTTTCAGTCCATCCACAACCTGGCCTTAACAGGCAGCAAGTGCCTCCAGTTCTCCATCTTTTAAAGAGTTCTTCAATGGCAGTTTCATTGCTTCTTAATTTCTTTCCCTGTTGTCACTTACTTCCCTTGTCTGCAAACTAAATTACAAATGGGCATTTTTAATCACTTAATTAACATCTTTTCTCTTGTGACTTCCTGTCTTTGTCTCTTCTTCGCTTTATGGAATTATGTTTTTAAGAAATATTGTAATTGTTATTTTGTAGTGTTTGTGGAGTTTGTAGTGGTAAAGATGTGTTTAAACTACTACTTGTAACTCAAACCCTAAGTCACCTCAATAAGGTCATTGCAATTGTCAGCCTCTCATTCAGCACCCCCATCCAGTTATTCAACAACTTATTCAATTCAAACACTGCAATATATCTCCAGTCAGCCCAATAATCTCCATTCCCTATGCTACTATACAATAGCAAGCCACTATAGTATCTGACCTAAGTTAAAATTCCTATCTTATCCTATTCTATTTTCAACTGAAACAAATGTATTTATCTTCCTAAAATACAAAGATGACTGTTATTTCCTTCTTACAAGATTTTTAACAATTTTTCTAATTCCTAAGAGTATTTTCTAAACTGCTTAGTAACGTACACAAACTTGAGACCCTGACTCTCAGCTGTCTCTCTTTGTGCCTGGCTTACATTCAATTTATGATACATCCTTCTGCCTTTCTTAACCAGAGGAACACGAACGTGGGGCGAAGCATGCACACACACTTTCTCTCACATACACACATGCTAACATGTTCCATCAATATTCATGTACTTGCAAGTCTATAAACATGCAAGATTTTTTTTTATACTGGACTACCAACCACCAAATCCTCCATTAAAATCATGTCTTTCTTCATATTTTTAATATCATAGTTTAGCTGTAACCCATACCAAGGTGCCCTTCCTGGTTCTGTGTTAGACAATATGTTCACATAATACCTTCTATTTGCCCCAAATTATCATTATCACATTATTTCAAATTCTCTTTCTCCATCCCCTGTACACCACCTCCTGTGCTCTAACCTCAAGACTGTAAGCCTTTTTTTATTTTTTAAGACCACTAGCTCTTTAAAGAATCCTTGTGTATTTTCCTGTATTTAATTTTAATTTCTGATATACTACATGGCACAGCAGATGCTCAGTAAGTATCTCATAAGCCAGCATCCAATGACTACTACAAGGAAAGATGGGTTTCTAAAGTTGTATGATATATATATAAATGTCAGAAAGCTAGGGGAATATGAATAATCTTTGTTATAACTAGTTTGTGGCGGGAAGCAATATATCATTAGATTTCTTCTTCTTTTTTTTACAAAGAAGATAGAACAAATAAATCCTTATAAAAACAGCCAATAAATCATTTATCATCACATTGATTTTCTCACTAGATTTTTTTTTTTTTTTAAGAAAAAGTTTATTTGCTGGAAGAAACTAACAGGAATCTTTTTTGCTTTGCTTTTGTCAGTAAAAACAAGTGAAAAGAAAAGAATAGGCTGTTTGTTTATAGTCACCAAAAAGACTGCAAAAAAATGACAGAAAGTAGGGAATTAGGTCTTTAAATATCTTTTCAAATACTGGACTGGAGTAGAATGGATCTATGAATACCAAACCTCAGCGGCATGCAATTTACACGTCATAAATCTGCACATATATTCCCTGAAACTAAAAGTTGAAAAACAAATAAAGTATGGTAATTATTTATAGCATTTGAATGATGACCAGATCAAAGATGAATTAGGAATTCAATTAGTTCAATCATAAGACATGAAGGAAAAATATGTGCATCTAACAATTAGCAATCACCAGATAAGATACAGAAAAAAAAATAAACTTTTTATGACTATTTTTGTTTCAAATAAGTGACTGAAAAGAAATAAATTCAGTGGGATTTTTCCAATAAAAGTTTTATGGCACTAAAACCAAGACAAATTGCAATAGAACTTTCATTGTAGATTTTAAATAAGAGTAAAATCATCCTACTTTGATTTCATTAAGGCCAAATGTAGACAAAGGAAATAAGAACAAGATCACATTTTATTCTCATCTGTTTCTTACTTCGGTGTAAGGCTTAAGTTGTATAAGTGTTATCATTCCAAAGATACAATTGCTGGTATGTATTTGAAAGGCAAAGTAAGAACAAGGTGGCACATTATAGAGAAGCATTATTTTTTCTTCTTCTTATTTTTATTTATTTACTTATTTTGCATTTTTTCTTAATAGAAGAAGAATGAAAATGCAGGAAAAAATTTCCTCTCTACATGATTTTAAAACATCTTGCAAATTATACTTTCGAGTTCATTTGCAAAATTATGAACAATATTTAACATGCAGTTTCTCACATGCTGAAAACATCAGTTTTTACTTAATCTCCTTACACTGTTTTTTTCTTCCTTCCTATAGATAAAAGCCTAAAGTAGGTTTACATGGATTACAGCTGTTCTCATTCTCCTTTCATCATAGCTCATTGTTCTGCATAATGTACATAAAATAAGTATAATATATCAAATCCATTTTGTCCTCAGATCAGAACAAGTATTTAACTTTCACAAGTTCTGTAAAAGTTTGCAAATTTCAGTCAGCAAGACAAAAAAATATATACATTCTAATGACTTTTAATTTGGTAAATAAATGTTAAAATTAATACATGTGCACACACACATACACATATATTAGGTGTTTGTTCATTAAGACCTAAAATTTGCCATTTATGCACTATTTTATTCACATAGAAAGGGCATCAAGCACAAGGTACCATAAAGTTGTTTAACTTCTCCTTAACTGGGAAAAGTAAACTCAAAATATCTAAAAGGCAACTTTATGACAGAATAGACATCTACTACAAAAGCAACATTTTCATGAGTATTTAAAATATTTAAAATTGTATCTACATTTTAGTAGCTATTTGGACAGGAATGTGTAACCAAAGAGAAAACTTAGAGAAAGGCAGCATGCAACGTTGAATCAGTGATGAATTAATTGTTGACAGCAACTACAACCATTTTTTTTTATTGTTTTGCAGTTAAAAATGTTTTAAACATGTGTAAAAAATGTAAACTAATAAATACGAATTGCTTTAAATACCTAATTCAATGTTTCTTAAGCTTGAGATATATATTAAAGGAAGAATTATGCTATGCTCCACAATATTGCATTGAATTATTTCTAGAATGTCATTTAAATAAGAATATACATCAAACATGGCATTAATCCTATATATGTATAGTTTTTATAGAACCATATGACTGGAAATTCATAATTATATGGAAGCATAATTTTTTATGCATATTTCAAAATTGATGTATGAAAGTCATTTAGCTAATTAATGAGTCAGAATCTCTTCCTACATTTGCATTGCTACTTGTCACTCTATGACTTTAGAAAGAAAGCCACCTCCTAGTACTAGTTATGAGAACAGATGGAATATGAAGAGTCCAAAAAGAAATGATTCTTTACTGGATATTTTCAATCACTATGTAAATGGCTTAATCTTTTTATTTATTGATATAAAAGAATAAATTCCAATTGTAGCTAATTTTAGCTATATTCTACTACATGTTTTGCATAAATTATATGCTATAAAATAGTTGAAAATCAAAAATTTAAGAATTTGATAGCTAAAGTATCACAAAATTTAAAAAATTAAGTATGATCTGAGAGGAAGAGTACTGTGCAGTCCTTAGGAATGCCCTAATGTCAAGGATCTTAAGTAATAGTAGGGAATGTAAAAACATTGAGTTCTATTAGTAGATGAATAAATGCTCAAATGCATATTCGATAATTTTGCCTAAATGTGGCTTTAATACACAGTTGTAAATTTGCTGTTGCAGTTGTAACTAGATCACATGCTAGACCTGATCAAAAATGCATTAAGTGTTGTAGCTACCTGTTCTTATTTACAGTTTCAAATTCAACGGCTTGAGTTTCAGGAATAGATATTCCAGTGAATATCATTGCTCATAGTTGATGTCCAAACACTATAATACATTTCCTCTTCTTCATCTGTTTTATTACATAAGTTGAAATTTAAGAAAATGCTTACAAATGTCTTTATGAACAATTGTTTTTCCATCTATTTTTTTCTGTTTGTTTTGTGGTAAGAATATTTCACATGAGCTATACTCTCTTAGCAAATTTTTAAGCATACAGCCCAGTATTTTAAAGCACACAATATTTTTAACTCTAAGCACAATGTTTCAAGATCTCTAGAACTTATTTATTTTGCATAACAAAAACTTTATTCCCATTGAATAGCAGCTCCTCATTTTTTCCCTGCCCCAGGCCCTGGTTAATCAACCATTCTACTCTCTGTTTCTACAAGTTTGACGATTTTGGAAACCTCATATAAGTGAAATCATAAAATATTTGTTGTTCTGTGATTTGCTTATTTCACTTAGCATAACGTCCTCAAAAGTTCATCCATCTTGCAACATATGGCAGCTATCCCACTTCAGGGTATTTAAACAAAGGAATTGAAATTAGGATCTCAAAGACAATTTTTTACCTTCATGTCCATTGCAGCATTATTCATAATAGCCAAGCTGTGGAAACAATCTAAATGTCTGATATGGTTTGGCTCTATGTCCTCACTAAAATCTCATATTGAATTGTAACTCCCAATGTTGGAGGAGGGGCCTGGTGGGAGGTGACTGAATCATGGGGGCAGACTTCTCCCTTGTTATCATCGTGATAGAGTTTTCACAATATCTGGTTGTTTGAAAGTGTGGAGCACCTCCCCCTTCTCTCTCTCTCTCTCCTTCCCACTATATGAATATGTGCTTGCTTCTCCTTTGCCTTCTGCAGTGATTGTAAGTTTCCTGTGGCCTCCCCAGAAGCAGAGGCCTGACCAGAGACAATTAAACTTCTTGTCTTTATAAATTCCCCAGTCTCTGGTATGTCTTTATAGTAGTATGAGAATGGACTAAGACAGTGTTCATCAACAAATGAATTTTAAAATGTGGCATATACATACATAATCAGCTTTTAAAAAGGAGAAAATCCTGCCATATGTGGCCATTGTTTTTTATTCCTTGAAATGGGACAATTTAAATAACCAATTCCCATTACTATGATTTTCTGAAAAAAAAATCACAGGATACATAATTGAGATACAGACTTCTATTGTACCCCACCAACCACCCACACACATGCACACTGCCCAGTGCTAAGCATTTATTATATTCTGTGTCTTGGACATTTATACTACAGGGATAGAAATAGACATTTCCAACTGGGTGCACTGGCTCACGCCTGTAATTCCAGCACTTTGGAAGGCCGAGGCAGGTGAATCACCTAAGGTCAGGAGTTCGAGACCAGCTTGTCCAACATGGTGAAACCCTGTCTCTACCCAAAATTAAAAAATTAGCTGGGTGTGGTGGCAGATGCCTGTAATCCCAGCTAGTCATAAGGCTGAGGCTGGAGAATTGCTTGAACCCGGGAGGTGGAGGTTGCAGTGAGCCGAAATCACGTCATTGTATTCCAGCATGGGTAACAAGAACGAAACTCCGTCTCAACAAAATATAAAAATTTAAAAAAAAAGTAGACATTGCCTTTTATTTTGAAATTATACATGATATTTGTGTTTCCTCTAAGTAGATAAAGCAAGCAAATATCATTGAAGAAAAGCAAGATGAAGGGGGTGGTTGAAGATAGAGAGGAAGTAGATATCCCGAGTATGAGAGAAGGAACACCATTCTTGGTTGGAGAAGATACCTATAATTGTTTTTAGTAGGATTGTTTTATATTTCCACATATCATGCCACATTTTTATGCAGTATGAAATTTTGAGGACTGCTATTGGGTACTTCATGGAATTGAATTCTGAGGACCAAAGTCTTGAACTTCTTCATGATTAATCTCTGCATCCAGGATTGGCATCAAACTTTGTGACGTTTCATGCTCAAGGGACCGTGTAAACATAGGTGAAATACCTGGAATGACCAGAATATTGTTTCCTGATTGTTCTTGATTTAATACAATTTTTGACACTTTTAATAAATTTCAGTGGGCAGGTAAACTCAATGGCTGGAATTTAGTATCCCCTAGTGAGCTGTGACAGAATTTTAGATTAGATTCAATTTGATTTGGAGAAAAATAAACAAAGAGTGGTACTTTTTACAAACACATACATGCTCAGATCTGCTATATGTGAGGACCTCATCCAGATGTGTGCAGAGGCTTTACTGAGGGTTTATGCATTGTAGAATGATAGCAATCTACAGAAATGGAGTGAGATGCTTTTGAGACAAGAGTGTTGACCCAGTTGCAGGACTTTCATACATGGGTAAGTCTACACTGAGAAGTAACTACTGATTTGGAGTGCAGCACTAACCTATGCTGAAACTAAGCTGATTAAAAACTGCTTATGCATGAAACAAAATAAAAAAGCATACATCTGGATGTTGAAGCAGTACTGAAATAAAGAAGACAATGCTTCCGAAAATCCAACCTATATCCAACTCACATCATTATTTATTGATACTTGTCCCACAATAGAAGGTTATTCTTTTAACATGGAAGTAAACTATCTCTGGAATCCTTTAGTGCCCCAAATTTATATGTAGCTACTGGAATGGACCATACTTTAAGAGACTTACAGGTTTACTGATGAAAGGGGTTGTAGAATAAATAGTGAGGAGAGAAACGTCTGACCAATTGCTTTTCTTCTACTACTACTTCCAGGAAGAAAAGACTAGCAGTGTGTTTTAATAACCCATTAAGGGGAGATGATATAAGACAGTCCTGTGGGAGTAGGAGACAGGAGTTAGAGATTTAGTAGGGGAATCAACCACTTAAAAATTTTTTAGCATGAATCCCAAGTTATTTGACATATAGTTGAGTTTAAGGCTCTGAAAATAATGGATACTGGCTTCTAATTCCTCCAATTCTGCTGGAGAAACAGCAGAACCACAGGGAGAATATCAGACCGATACACACAGAGGCTGTATTCTGAGGTATCCGAACTTCCATGTTTGGTCAAGTACTGTACATTGAGCCAGAAAGAGCAGAGCTGACTTTCCTCAAATTAATGATGTGGAGTTGAATATGAAAATTTCTATTAAAATAAAGAGTTGCTCTTTTGCATATCCTAGACACCATTTAAACCTCTGGTATTTTTGTATGACACAAAGATGTGTGAGGGATACCAAAACATATTACAGAAGTTCAATTTTACACGATTCTTGTAATTTGGGGCTTAGGGATAATTTAGAGAAATTAAGCAATGTAGATTATTTTTCACTGGGCTGTGGTGAAGGAAAACTTACATTAGTTATATTTTCATCATGAGTGCTTCCCATAGTAGTCACAAACACATCCATTTCTCCAATATATTGCAGAATTTCAAATAAGGAGAAAAATCTGATGGATTTCAGCTCCTGCCTATCATATTCTAATCAGGTTAATCAATATCAGCCAGTTCTACCTTCAAAATACCAAATGTTGGGACATATGCTATGCAGAATTTGGCAGCGAACAATTGGCCAACAAAAATAAGTAATGGGATCAGATGTGAGGAAAGAAAGAAAAATAAGTATGATAGTAAGAATACTCGTACTCTTTCAGAGGTAAGGCAGAAGAATTAAACATTAAAGGCACAGCAGGGATTGACAGAGAAAAAAAAGTTGACATTCAGGGAAGGTTCTCAAGTCAAAGATGTGAGATTATTGTTCACAGACACTTTATGCCTGAACAGTTTATTGTCTAAATACATTTTCATGTACCAATAGGTTTGAAATTAAATGGGTGAATTTTCTGAGAAATCTTTAATTTTCCCAGTATTGATGTCTTTCCAAAGCATACTATTATTATGTTTTAAAATAAATGATAAAAAGGGTATATTTAATACCTCATACATTATATCTCACCTTATTGACCAATTGCCAAATAAAACTTATCTCCATTTTTACTGAGTTTAGGATTATACTTATAAAATAAAGGTGACTATAAAAATATGTTTTCATTTCCCATAAATACTTCTGATAAGACATTTAAAACAGGTTAAAACCACAGTGCTTGGATAAAAGTGCTTGAATCTCCTAATCCTCCATGTAAATCTTAAATAAGCAATATACCCGTGAGATCTTTAAATCCACAAATGCAAACTGTCTATTCATGTTGCCAGTAAGCCAGATGGCATTCAAACTTAAAAAAAAAAAAAAAAAGAAGAAGAGCTTCCTCAATACCCAGGAAACACCTGCTTGCTCCAATTATTAGGTTTTCAAAAGAAACACTAAGCAAAGGAAGCTATTTAATATCTCATATATTATATAAATTTTATGGATAAACCAAGGTATATATACATATATGAAAACCATTATTTTCTTCATTATATTCTTTATATTCGTATTGATATAAAGTAACAAATAATTATTAAGTAAAAAATTCAGAAGCGGATCACATTTTTCTAAAGGAATCAGAGAGAAATTATCTCACACCTACATATGCCTGCACAGTATTTGACTTGGAATGATACAAAAGTCTTTAATTCATCAATTACACTATCAATTTGACTCATATCTCCTTCAAGATTTTCAAGGTTGCTTATCTTCTTTTTCATAAAGATATTAAAACATACTTAATGGCTTGGTGAATAATTTTAATCCATAGGGATATAAGCTTAGGAGATACCAAAATATTTGTTTAAAAATAGGCTATTTATGGATCTACAGAGTCCTCCCCATATGTTTTAAGTTACATTAAGCTTTTAATTCTTGAAATGTGATTCATCTGAATAAAACTAAAAAGAAAGAAAGCATATGTGACAGATGTCATGTTATCCATGTAGTTCTGTGGATATTAATTCTAAAATTGACTGTGTTCCTAAGTTTAGAGACCTGGTTTGAAGATTCATTCTGCCTGTTTGTTTTGTTTTATTTTGTTTTGTTTTGTTTTGTTCTTTTGCATCGTTAGCTTAAAACCATTGAGTTAACAACTCCTGGTGAGTTGAACTCCTCATCTGCAGCCTAAGTGGAAGACAGCCTCAGTCTCCGTCCTTCCATAACTCTCTTCCCACTTGGACAGGAGATGATGATCATTGCATAAATGCTCAGGATATGTTTGCATTTGAATCCACATAATTACCCCAGCCTAATTAAAGTAGTAATCATAGACTTTTCATTCTACTCCCACATTTAATCAGTAGCAGAATATTGTATTTTTGCCTTCCAGATTTTCCCTGGATCCTACCCTGTTTTCTCCCATTATACTGCTTTTGCTGGACTCACATTCCCCTCACCTTGATCATTGCAGTACTTGGTACTTTGTCTCTTTAACCAGATAAATGTCTCCCAAAAATTATTTTTCTAAAATACAAATTTGACCATTTAACTCCCTTACTTACAAACTTTGAAAGTTACAGACTTCGAAAGAACCCTATCTCATTGTTTATAGAATCAATTTCATCAGTTCAATAAGCATCTTTTACAAGTTTCTGTAAGGTCGGACTCCATCCTACCCTGCAAATCCTATTTTGTTTTACCTCTACTATTTTTCTTTTATTTAAATGATGATTGCTTGTAATCCATCAAATCTCATCTTTCTTTACTTCCATTTTTTATTCTTATGCTTTGCTACCAAATATATCAATGTGATGAGTTCAACCTTTGAGATTGAGGTCAAAGCATACTTCCTGTTGAAGCCTTATACAATGTCTCAAAATAGAGTAGGTTTAATTTTTATTTTTTCACTGAAACTTGATGCATTTGTAGTGTGTCGCTCTTACATACTCTTTTACATTTGTTTACACACTAAAATATTGTAAGCTTATTCATTTAAGACATTTTATCTAATGTATTCATATGCCTTTAGCATATGTCAGGTTGAAAGCATCTAACAAATATTAAGTAAATAGTTAATTTAAAAAATGATCTATGTAGAGTAGACCATATATGATGCAATATATACCTGTGCAATTCTGAATATGATATATATTATATATATCTATAGCATATATAAGTACATATATACTTAACACATTTATATCTATGTGTGTATCTCTCTATCTCAAATAAAAAATGTTATAGAAGCCAAAAGAAAACATTTGTAGTTTTAAAATTTTTCACGTATTTAAGTATCTGAATACCTACATAAAGTATAATTGGATAATTTAATCTACATTTTTTTGAGAGTAAGCAAAGCGAATGTCTTTCTATTTCTATAGAAATGGGAAATACTAACAATATTCTCTGACTGTCTTTCTTTGTCTCTCTATAATATACATGCTTACACACAAATACACAAATACATTGATCTTTCAAGTTAAAAACACTCAAAATATAATCCTTTTTATCTTCCAAAATATCACTCTCAGGTTTATAGTTCTGCTGAACTGAAAAATTTTGCAAGAAGCTTGGAAAACTTTTATGGATAAAGAGAAATCAAAATCCTGCTTTTAAAATTGGAAAGCAAGAAGAGTTTTCAGCTATATAAATTGGTCTACAAAAGGTATTGCTAAAGAACTAAAGTATGCTGTAAATGTACAGATGCCCTGACCTGTGGAGATACAGTAATTCCACTGACAATAAGAAGCATGAGAATTTTTTTTTTCTTTCCTTACTGCCCAATGTCTTTGATGAAAAAGTACTATCAACCTAGACTACAGAATGTGGCATTAAAGTTTAATTCTCTTCAATCAGGTAGGCAGAGATCAAATTCTGACACTGGCTTTTATTGTGGAAGAGTTAGAACTTTCTGAAAATCTCTTTTAAACCTTTGAAGCAAACCAAAAATGTTATGAGAGCCAAAAGAAAACATATGCAGTTTTTTTTTTCACATATTCAAATATCTCCACACCTACATAAGGAAAGTATAACCAGAGAATTTAATCTATTTTTTTCTAGGGGAAAGATTTTTGTTTTTTGTTTTGTTTTGTTTTTTTTTAAAGTTTAGTCTTGCCCCTTATTTAACTCTTTAGATTCCTGTCCTGTTTTTGCATTAACACAATTGTATAAGTAGGCTGTCCTATAAATGAAAACATTAACATCAGAAAAGTAAAATACCATATAATTCCATACACTGACATTAGCTTTATTACTTTTTTACTTAAATAATAAAAATAAATAATCATATTGATAGAAAGCTTTTTGTTTTCAATGTGAATATGACTTATGCAGTGTAGCTAAAATTTGAAAATCTAGCTGCAAGCATGGGTTACATTTTTGAAAACAATGAACAAAAGGATCTGAATTTTGAACATTTTTTCTACAATTGCACATGTCAGATTAATCTGCCATAATAGAAACACACATTAAGCACAATAAAGTATTTATCAATGTTCAAAATTAGTATTCCTTTTACCCCCCTCTCATCTGAATGAACTGTCTTTCTAAATAATGAGAAATTTATCTCGTTGTTTCTTTTAACTAATTCTACTACAATTTTTATAACTTTACAGTTCTGAGAAATACATCCTTACTTTCAAAATGGCATTATTTCCATAAAACATCTGAATGTTTTTAAAAAATCATCATTTTAGGGCCAGTCATAAGTTTAAAAGATTGAAAAATAGCACATGCACATTTGTAGAAGTCAAATGTTATTTTTTTATATAGGGCAAGCATTAAGCACTAAAAATAATTTAACAAAGATCTACTTTTGAAGAAAAAATAAGTGTTTATATTGTTCTCACCACTGATAACTCAAATACAGACTAAAAACCACACCATTCTAAAAAGAATTGCTAAATTATATACACAGAAAAAAACGTATTTTTATCAATTCATTCAAATAATATACTATACAGATTATAGAGACATGCAAATCAAAACCACAATGAGATACCATCTCACGCCAGTTAGAATGGCAATCATTAAAAAATCAGGAAACAACAGGTGCTGGAAAGGATGTGGAGAAATAGGAACATTTTACATTGTTGGTGGGACTATAAACTAGTTCAACCATTGTGGAAGACAGTGTGGCAATTCCTCAAGGATCTAGAACTAGAAATACCATTTGACCCAGTCATCCCATTACTTGGTATATATGCAAAGGATTATAAATCATGCTGCTATAAAGACACATGCACACGTATGTTTATTGTGGCACTATTTACAATAGCAAAGACTTGGAAGCAACCCAGATGTCCATCAGTGACAGACTGGATTAAGAAAATGTGGCACATATACACTATGGGATACTATGCAGTCATAAAACAGGATGAGTTCGTGTCCTTTGTAGGGACATAGATGTAGCTGGAAACCATCATTCTCAGCAAACTATCGCAAGAACAGAAAACCAAACACTGTATATTCTCACTCATAGGTGGGAACTGAACAATGAGATCACTTGGACACAGGAAGGGGAACATCACACACTGGGGCCTACTGTGGGGAGGGGGGAGTGGGGAGGGATAGCATTAGGAGATATACCTAATGTAAATGATGAGTTAAGGGGTGCAGCACAGCAACATGGCACATGTATACATATGTAACAAACCTGCACGTTGTGCACATGTACCCTAGAATTTAAAGTATAATTAAAAAAAAAAAAAAAAAAGGTGTGGAATGTTTCACATTTAAAGTTACTTACGTATAATTTAACATGTTTTTGTATCCACTTTTTAAAAGAAGAAAAGGCTGCTGAAATTGTTATATACTCTGGGTTGATGATAACTGACTCTCTAAATTTCTACCTTTGTTGATTAATTGAACATTTTACAGATATTTAGCCATTATGTGTTTTTCCAATTCTTTTAAATGTATTTTATTAAAATTCTTTTATTTAAAATGAAAAGGCTAATAGGTGTGTCAGAATTATATCAAAGAGTAAAAGAGTATAAAGAAGAGAGAAAATCATATGATAATTTTATTCTAATTATTTCATAATCACCTATACCATAGATTGGCAAGCCAGGCTTCATGAGGAGAAAGAAGGAAGTGGAAAGGATAGAAAGAAATGTGCCATACCTGTCTCAACTAGTTGCTGAGGAGAGATTCTCCAAACAAGTTTATCTTTGCCAATTTATCTTTTCCTGCCTCATGAAGTTCCCTGCCACATTCTGATTAACACGGGATTAACATTCTGATTTCACACTACTAATTTATCTAAAGTGTTGGTGCAAAATTAGTGTAGACCATGCTATTTAATAAATGAGACTAATTTGTTATGAGAGTTATAATAAATGTCTTTTTAATTTTTTTATTTATTATTTATTTATTATTATTTTTTGAGACAGAGTTTTGCTATGTCGCTCAGGCTGGAGTGCAGTGGCGCGATATCGGCTCACTGCAAGCTCCGCCTCCTGGGTTCATGCCATTCTCCTGCCTCGGCCTCCTAAGTAGCTGGGACTACAGGCACCCGCCACCATGCCAGGCTAATTTTTTAAAAAATTTTTAGTAGAAATGGAGTTTCACCGTATTAGCCAGGATGGTCTCGAACTCCTGACCTCGTGATCTGCCTGCCTCAGCCTCTCAAAGTGCTAGGATTACAGGAGTGAGCCACCGCGTCCGGCCGAGTTATAAAAAATTTCTAAGTTTCCTAAACAGTAACTAAACAAGATTTTTGAATGTGTAATTCTTTCTGTTCCAGTACCCTTGCTCTTTCCTGGTAACCTTCTCTTATCAAATGAAGCAGACCTATAAATACTGTAAATGGCTGCCACCAAAACAAAAAAACAAAATGAACTTAATTTTATATTATCCTAATTCATAACATTCTTTTAAATTGATACTTCTTCATTCATATTTCATCTTTTCACGCTACTAATTTATCTAAAGTGTTAATGCAAAATTAAAATATGCAGGTAAGTTATTTTTAGCATCATCCCTTCTCTGTTTATTCTCTATTAATAACTATCTAAAGATGAAAGTTATCAGTGAGTTCCCTGGTTAAAATCAGTTATTTGCTAGTTTGATTCATGTAAAGAGATTTTATGTATCATCTATCTATGCGTCTAATCATCTGTCTATCATTTATCATCTATTTATCTCTTAATAGACATCTGCTGAGACTAGATTGATTTGCCACAATTATTTGGCTAAACTGATGGTAGCCACAAGCCCTCTGGAGTGGCTGCTGTGAAGACACCAGCTGCTGTGGTGGAGTGGGCAGCTCCAGGCGCTGGCACAAATGCCGGCTCCATGCAAGGCTACAGCTGGACTAGATGTACTGCACGTAGCTCCCACTGCAGGCACCCACATCTGGACGAGGGGAATGCAGTGGTTCCCAAAAGCTTGGAGATGTCATGTGGTTCTCAGAAGCTTGGAGAGGAGCTTCATTGAGCAGTAGAACAGCACTTAGGAGACCCGAAGTGGGTAGTTCCTTTCTGCAGGAGACCCAGAACGGGTAGCTACTTTCCAGCTCTCTGCAGAGAGGAAATCTCGAGTGGGTAGCTCCTTTTCATAGGCAGGTTGTCCCTACAAGTCAAGGAGACTCAAATTAGGTAGCTCTTTTCCCCAGCTGGTCGTCCAGATGTCTCTCTGAGTCTGGTTGAGTAGGGGGACTGAAGGTGTGTGGCGGGGGTGGTTTATAGGCTTCAGAAGGGAGGAAGTGTGTGCTGATTGGCCGTGGCTGCGTCTGGAAAAAGCACCATGAGTTCTAAATCCCGCAGTAGACTCCACCCAGAACTGACAGTCTGGCCCCATGCTTCAGGGCTTCCCTGGCTTGAAGGTGGGGCATCAATGGGGACCCACCCCTTTCTGCCCAGGAACCTGTCTGCCTTCTGCCACCATCAATCCTGTTGTCCAAGGCACTCAGGCTATTCTTATGGAGGGGCATCTGCGGGTCCACAGGGAGCCACCCTCAGCATCCCCTTGGCCTCCCTCCTGTGCTTGTCAGCACCCAAAGTCTGGAGGGGGCCAAGGTGGCAGAGGGCTGGCATGTCAGCATAACCCCAAGCATGGGCACACCTGGCTGGTCCTGACAGCATCTAGGCTTGGCCTGAGTCTTGCTCCAAAATTGGAGCAGGTGCCAGGATTGGGGAGAGTCCATGCAGCAAGAGCATGTACTTCCAACACTGTGGGGCCATGGGGTGGGTTTCCCAGGGCCCCCAGAGCACAGGGATGCCTGGGTTCACAGCCATGGCTGGGTGGCTGCAGCTGCGCCCGGGAGGGCAGGGCTCTCACCCAACGAACTTGGAAGGGGGCGTGGTTCCTGCCTGCTCTGTGGAGGGTAACCCTGGCTGTGCCTCACCTACTGCAGCTAGTGTCTTTGCAGTGGCTGGTCCAGATGGGCCACACCTATAATTAAAATTATCTGGAGGTATGTAATTTATTACAGTAAACTTGTTATTGATTAAAGGCATCACATTTTGCATTGAGACAGCCATTTGATATTTATCAGTTAAAATAATTTGAACTCTTTCTCTAGAAAATCCAGTATACTTGGTATAAGTTGTTTAGTATTATTAAAGATTAACTTTGATAGGAATTAGTAAAGTGGTATAGCAATTAATAGTAAAGATAGTAGAACTGGACATCAATATTTACTTATTTTCACACTCTAGTAAATTAAAAGAAGTGTGACATATAACAATTCACTTTTATTCTTACCAAAATTTAAATGGTGAAACATTTTTTAATATTTCTCTATCTTGCCGCAGAAAACCACCAAACTCATTAACTGTCTGGTAATTATGCCAAATAAGCTATCATAAAACCATAATTATTAATGTCACAACTCTCTTTAATATGGTTAAATTGTTTACTTTTTTTCCTTCATTTTTCCTTTTGATTTCAAGAAATACAGAATTGTAATTAGTCATGTCTGATCCTATGGATCATATATGCTCCTCTTTGGCTCTTGGACTCTGATGATATAGTAAAGCAACCTATGTTTGATAAAGGTATTTTAAACAATAGAAAATTATTTCTACTTCATCAAAGGAAAGGAATTTGAATATATCTGTGTATTTGTTTGTGAAACAATCACAAATATATTTTAATATACACAAAAAATTCACATATTTATGATTAGAGACTAAAACTAATTTGTAATTTTGAATGGACATAATCATCCTATTAAAATATATCACATACATATTTTATTCTGCTAAAATCTATTTATAAGAACTTCTGAAGGAAATACAGGTACAGCTATGATTTCTCAATTTCCAAATTCCAGCTGCAATGATTTTTTTGTACATAGTAGTTTTCCAAGAAATATTTGCTGAATTAAGTTATAAAATAATTAGATGAAAAATGAAATTAACTTTTTAAATTTTTAATCTTATTTTGAAATCAATTAGTTGCCTAAAAAAATACAGCAGTTGCCAATTTTCAGTGTAATTTTATGTGGAAATCAAATACTCTTTAATGTAAATTCATTTGGTGAATTAAATGAGTAGTCTCATTTTATTTTCTACTTATGGTAATAAAGTGACCTTAATTGTATCCCCAAATGGAATAAACAGATGTATGTTTAAAATTGAACTTGATGCTGTTGGGCAAACACTGTTTGTGTTTTATAGAATAAAATCTATTATATTGAATGCACAGGCTTTTTCTGTTACTTGCTTAAATTTTTGATTGAACATGTGATCACTAACTGTGGTTTACCATCACAGTTAGTATAGCTGACATTGATTTTATCTAGAAAATAATCTAGATTTACCTTTCAAGAGTAATAATTTGATCATAAATTATTGCCAGGTATTTTGAAAGGCAAACTATAATAAATTCTCACTACTCAAAATATATTTTTATTTATTTATCTATGAAATGACTAAGAAAAGTAGAAATCATAACAGGACTAAAAAGGAAATGTGTATAAGGTATTATATTCAAAATCAGTTCCAAAGGTTATGCAAAAGCTGGAAATACGCAAATTTTAATGCAATTCTAATTTATTATTTTATAATAATATTTATTCAGTAAAATTATATTTTAGATTGATTCAATTTGTTAATAATATTTGAAAAATCTGTTAAGTATTGCAAAAGTTCTGATTTGGAGAACTAAAGTACAAAAATACGTAATTTAAAAAATACTAAGGAAATTTGAAATTCTTGTAATTTTATTTAAAACATGAACAAAGAAAAATATTCAGTAAGTAATTATAAGGGTTGTGATAGTTTAGGACGTCATCAGAAAAATATTTCATTATTATGAAATGAAATTATAAAAAAATCTTACATGTGAATATAGGAAAAGGCTTACTAATTTGATGGATACAATATAATTTTAAAATTACAACATAATTACTAATAAGAATTATTTATATTAAAAAATTAAAATAGGTTGATGTTTTAAATTTGAATCTCTCCATATTGTGAAGTAATAATTTAGTCATAAATTTAGAGTATTACATGTTCCATCTTTTATTTTTGAAAACATAATCTCTATTTAATAAAATGTCACCTAAACTACGGCTGTTAAAATACCAACATCTTTTTCCAAGTTGTAAAACTAATTAACTTCAAGCTAAGTTGGTTAATGAGAGTTGAAAATGGAATAGTGTACAATCAATATCCCTACCCTGTAACCATGATAAGTTACCTAACTTCTCTTAGCCTTTATTTTGGAGTTTTTTATCTAAGCATATAAGAAAATAGCATCTGTCCTTCCTCTATATGATACTAGTATGGATTACTTCTCTCAAATAGTTTATTTAACAATATCATAGGATATTGTGGTCCCTAAGAATATATAATTAAAAATAATTCACTTTTACTGATTTTCCTGCCATCTTTTTAAAAAGAAACTTGAAACTGTGAGGAATCAAATATTAAAGCTTACTAATCTTTTAACATATAATTACTGTGAATTAATTATGCTCATTTCACGGTAGAAAGAGTAATAAAGCTTAAGTAAATACTAAGGACAAGAACATGAAACACTTCAAAAATATGGAGATAATGACCAAGGAGAATCAAATCTGGGAATAAATCATATAAGATTAAAGGGAAATTTGGAGCTGGACGGTGGGAAAGTTGTGGGGATGGATGAGGCAAAGGCAGAGAGCACTATGGAAAAAAAAAAATGCCTGGAATGGGGTTTAACATATTAAAAACAAACCAACTATCTTTGTGTCTCAGTGCTTTGTTTTATAAATTATTTCCAAAAAAAATAAAAAAAATAAAAATAAAATAAATAAAAAAATAAATAAATTATTTCCTAAATTCTGTGTATTCTACAGATTGAAAAAAGTTATATATAATGTTTTTGCTTATTTCTGTAGTCCTCTGCTGTGTGAGTCTAATTTGAATTTTAGTGTAATTTCAACATAGTTTTTATAGTTTAATAAAACTTACATGCATTAAAATGCTATTAAAGTGTTACACATGGTTAATAATACTTATGGATTTCTGAAAGCAGCCATTATTACACTGAACAAAGTCATTAATGTCTTTAAACTTTGCACCAGGAAATAAAATACAATGTAGATGTTTAACTGCAAGGAGAATAGTCATGATATCTGACTATAAATATTTCTTCTCTTTTTACCATATATTTTTTTCTCTTGCATTTCATATTTCAAATAAAATATACTATAATAAAAATAAATGAGCAATGCATTGAATTCTGGTATTGACTTTCCCAATAACAAAAACTCTTATTTTGTTTTGATTCTGACTTCAGTTTTGATGATTGACAGAGTACAAACCTCTTTAGGCCTTTGCCTTGTCACCTATGTAATAACTAGGACACTTAAGGTAATCTCTATAATCTCCCTCAGCCCTAAAACTCAATTGAGTTTACAACTAGAAATGAAATCATCAGGTATTATATTTTCTGTACAAAAACATTTTCAATTATTTTAAATTACATATAGTTTGAGAATGGCAAAGACTTTGAAAATCTTATCTATTATTTGTCATGTAACTTTTCTCTACTTCAGATGTGCATATTATTAGATTGGCATTTCTTCATTAAGTAATATAAAGTCAATCACTTAAATGTTTGGATTGTCTAAAACATACATTACTAAAAATAAGTTTAGGTGTTTAAAATGTCCGTTCACTTCTCTATAAATCACCTGAAGTATAGTTACAGAATGATATGTTACTGTACATCTAACATCTAAGTAACTGTTTATCTAAAAGAAATACTAGCTTATTTTGCTTGAAACAGTTAGCTTTTATTTTATTTCAGTATGCAAAGCAATACTGCCTATTTATTTGTCCACAGTAATAAGGAGACTAACTATATGTCAGTGGTTCATTCATTTTACTATCTAGAGTCACTTTCCAAACAGTCAGGCTTAAGTCCTTCCTTCCCTTCCTTCCTCCCTCCCTCCTTCCCTCCTTTTTTTACTTCCTTCCTCCCTCCCTCCTTTCTTTACTACTTTCCTTCCTCCCTCCTTCCTTCCTCTCTCCTTCCTTCCTCCCTTCCCTTCTCTTCTTCCCTTCCTTTCTTTCCTTCCCTTCTTCCCTTCCCTTCCCTACCCTTCCCTTCCCTTCCCTTCTCTTCCCTTCTCTTCCCTTCCTTTCCTGTTTAAAGAATCTACCTATGATCATTATATAGCACACTAAGGATTTACAGTATGAAACATGCTTTGGAAAAATTATATTTTCAACTAGCACACTGAAGCAATGGGACACTGACGTAGACAATGTCATAAGGTAGCAACATCAGAGTGTATCACATTAAATTAGCATTTTATGGCAACAGTTCAATTAGGCTTATAGCTTTCATTGAACTTTAAAACTTTTTTATAGTTACATAACAACAATAAATATAATGGGTTTATAGCTAGCTTTATATTTGTATATGTCAAATACATAATTTAACTGAGACAACATGAGGTATATTTTGCTTTGAAAGGACTCCATATATAAATCAACTTATAAATGTACAAATCTGTTGCATAGAAAATAAATTCCTAACAGGTTCAGTGGCTCTAAATGTGCCTGAGAATATTAGACAAGACCATTGAACTCAAAGTGTAAAAAGTTATATCTAATCCAGGTTTCTTGGTAATTTTTTTCTTTCTTCATCAAAATAAAACTCTTCTGTATGTATATCTGTGCTAACTACCATAACAAATGTATCCTTGCCAAAAAACAAAAAATCTACCTATCTTTCAAAATTTAGTTACTGCATCAGGAAGTTTTTTTTTTTTTTTCATATGAATACTAGCTATCTTAATTATATACCATTGTCTTAGTTCTAAAATAATTTAAAATAATAAAATGTTTTCATGAGAGAAATCAGCAATGAACAAAGTGTAAATCTGATACACCTCTGACCTGGAGAGGTCCAATACTCAAAATTTAATAGTAGAGGAAGATTATTAGACTCACATTTGTGCAGTAATTTGATCCTTAGACCCTGGCAACCACAACACATGTAGTAAAAATAGGCTTTCATAGGTGTTCCTGTGTATTATTAATGCTTGCCTCTGCCCAGACATTTAATGGTTCATCCTTATCATTTAAAAATAGTCTAGGAGACACAGAAATAATTCAAAAACTAAGAATCTGGCAAATAGAGTTAGGATATGAAAGTGGTCTTCTGATATATCTGCGTAGCGACAATGAAGATCGACAAAGCAGGGATATAAAATGATAGAAACTGACACTCTGAGTCACCTTAATTCTGTAACAATAAAAAGATGAGTTCAGCTATATGAGCTTTGAAAAAATGTCATTCTTGGAATAAACTACTTTATAAACAGAAGATAATAATATGGCTTTTTAAGTGAGTGTTACATTTACAATGAATGAAAATGATGAAAAATTAAGGAGCATTAAAAAATAAAAGAGACTAAAATAAGAAAATTTCAGAAAAACTGTATAAAAGTTTGAGAAGTAAACAAAAATGTGAGAAAGAACAAAAATATAAAGATTGAAAAAAGTGAAATACACGAAGGACAGAGTTTTAAGTTGTGTTATTCACAATAGCAAGGATATAGAATCAACCTAGGTGCCCATCAAGAGTGGATCGAAAAAAGAAAATGTGATACATATACACCATAGAGTACTATGCAGCCATAATGAAATTATGCCCTTTGCAGAAACATGAGTGGAGTTGGAAGCCATGATCCTAAATGACCTAACACAAGAATAGAAAACCAAACACCATACATTCTCCATGTAAGTGGGAGCTAAACATTGAATACACATGATCATAAAGATGGGAACAACAGACAATGGGGATGACTAAATGCAGAAGGGAGAAAAGGGGACATAGGCTTGTGGCCTAGGTGATGGGATTTTTGGGATCCCAAGTCTCAGCATCAAGTAATTTACCCCTGTAACATACCTGTATATGTGTTGTTTAGTCTATAATAAAAGTTGAAAATTTTAAAAAAGGAAATAAAAAAATTTCATCAAAGAAACTTTTGTAATGTGTGATATACAATATGTAAGCAATATTGCCACCCAAAGTAGAATGCAGAATGAGTGAATCAGTATCAATCTGCATAAGAAAAATAGAATAATAATTTTAAAAAATTCTCCCGACTTGAAAAAATAAATAAGAAAAACGTATGACACCACTTATTTTGAATAAACACTTAAAACTCCAGAAATAAAAACAGAAGGGAATTAAATTATAAGTTCTCTATATGTCAGTCATTGGAATAAATATTTTCTATGTGGTTTTTAATTAAATAAAAGTCATGTTAACTTTTGTGAAAGAAGTGAATCAACTGAATTTATAACATACAGCATTCAGGAAAATAGACCACTCCTTGGTTTCATTTTTGCAATGATGGAGATGAAAGCAAACTCACAGCATTTACTATATCATCCTCAGTCAAAGATAAGATCTAAGAAATTTACATTTCACCAAGTTAAAATTAATATGTGAATCTTATAACATGGCAAAATATTTTAGGTTGGGAATTAAACAAATTACAGGCAATTTAAAAGGGTAGTGCAGTCTTTATCTTTTTTGTTTGTTTAATATCATTCAGTGTTAAACTTCAATTGGAAAAAAATTCTAAAATAATTATAAGAATAAGCCTATGGAATATTCTGCAGGTCATTAAAAGCTGAAATATTTTAATAAAATAGTTTTCCTCGCAAGTAAGACCTCAGGATAAATACCCTTAAGGTGCAAAGTTATAAAGTTGAGTAATTTTCCCAATTAAAGTCAACAAACCTTAGCAAACTCATCAACAAACCAGCAACAGGAATGAAGACATTAACTTTTACTATGATTGGCATCAACACTGAAGCAAAAATAGTATAAAGATAATAACAACAAAATATTTTACCAGGTTTTTAACAGTGACCTGATTCTTTTTAATTAAATTTAGAGAACACAAAATAGGACTCAGAACAATAAGTTCAATTTCCTTTTCTAAATATCAAATAATAATTTTATTATGATTTTACATAAACATATTATAGATTAACCCTTAACCCATGAAAAAATCTGATAATTTAACTTGAAAAGCACTACCTCCTAGAATATGAGTTTTCTTTGGTAAGTAAACTATTGAAGGACTGTGTTGACTTGGCACCAACTGTAGCATGGAGTCTCAATAGGAACTGCACTTCCCAAGGCTTTACCATTGACAGATCTTCAGGGGATTTTAAACACATTGAATCAGCAATGATAATTTTGGAGACAGATGACTCATATTTAAATACAATTTGAATAACTTTATAGCAGTAATGAATGCCCATGCTTGTCCCTGGGAAATATGCCAAGAAAAAAAGCAGGCATCTTTAATATGAATTCCACTGGCTTCATGCTGTAAAAAAAAAAAAAAATGAACCTAGCTAGCCCATAAATAACTTTTCCCTAAAAGGAATATTTATAAAGGAGCTTGCTATGGTTTAGATGTCCACACCAAAACTCGTGTTGGAACCTTAATTCCTAGTGCAGCAATGTTGGGAGGTGGTGCCTTACACAGTGAATAGACCTTTAAAATAGATTAAAGTCTTTCTCATGAGACTGGATTCATTCTCTCAAGAAGGGATTCGTTCTGGTTAAAGTGGGTATCAGAAAGCAAGGATGCCTCTCCTGTTTTGTCCTTTTTACATTTCAGCTTCCACATTCACATCTCTGCCATCCTACGGTGCAGCATGAAACCCTCACCAGAAGCCAAACAGATGCCTATGCCATGCTCTTGGACTTTTCAGCCACTTGAAGCATAAGCCAAATAAACCTCTTTTCTAGTCTCTGTTATTCTGTCATAGCAACACTAAATGGACTAAGAGCTCTTACAGTGCTTGATTTAACAAATACTAACAGATCGTAAAAATATACATTGTAGGTTTATGTTTACTTATTTTGATAATCAATTTTTTTATTGAACAAAATGTATTTCCATTAATTGAATTCTGATTTTTAACACTGTATCCATCAGAAATACATGTTCAATTTATGATTAATGATTTAGTCCAGGAAATTATTAGGTTATAACCCTGATAATCCTTGCAGGGGTCATTTTAATAATTTTGTTTTATATAATTTCCATTTGTATAAAAAACATGTTTACTATATTTTATCAAACTACAAAAGTACAATAAACAGAAAGCATGTTCAAAACACAAGATACGAGAAAGAAGGATTTAAAATACACACACAGGTACACACACATGTCTGGCACATGTGTATAGCAAACAAAAATGGCATGTTAGGCAATGTGTAATAACTAATATCTATGTCATAGTAATAAATAAACATGGTTTGCCTATGCTAAATGTAAGTTAATATTCTTGAACTCATATGAAATTAGCATCTATGTGTGTCTTACTAGAGATATACACCAAAAAAAATGATACAGTAGATATCAAAATATAAAAATAGGCAAAACACTCCCTAGATATTGAACATAGAAAATAGGGAAGTGACAGTACTGTAGAGAAGACAGAATTTATTAGTGTCTTAAAAAGAAATAATAAAATATAGAAATGATAAGTATACTTTACTAGGAAATAACTATATATCAAGATATACATGGCAAGCCTGTCAGTAATTTAAGATATATGACAGAAATATAGTTCAAAAATTTTAACTTAACATCATCCTGGCACAAATGAGACTGAAAGGAGGTAAAGTATGTGTGTATATTTTTTAATACCTGGGTTCAGTTATTATTTTACAAGTTGAACAGATAGTGACTAAATTCTCAAATGACCAATCAATGGAATATATTATATAATCAGAAATAACAAAGGAAAAAAAATTCATCTCCTAAAAAGTTAAAAACTATACTTTTAAAAAGTGGTTTAAAAATATAGTGATAGAATAATTTGCTTTTATAACTCAAATAAAATTTTTATAACTTATTAAGATCTCAAGAGATAGGCATAGTAGTAACAGAAATGAATCTCTGGCTAGGAATTATGCTATAAATGTGAAATATTAACACATCATTCATTTGGTATAAAATATTCGAGAAAAAGAATAAAAACCCACTTTGAGAAAGGAGAAGAGATAAAAACAATTATAAAATGAGGGATGATTTAACTGGGAAAGCAAAACATGGGTGTGATATGAATGTATGATATTTGGAAAATATAAGCAATGCCATTTTGTAACTGTTATTTTCTAAGTTGTGCATATATATATATATATATATATATGAGATAAAATCTTACTTGAAAACTTAGTATTTATATTGCAGAGTGCATTACTAGTGGGATGTTTATAAGCACTCCTAAATATACATTTACTTACTTGTGGGTAAATAAATACTGACCTGCAGTCAAAAGTGTGTCCAGGGCCATCAACACAAATCCCTCCATTAAGACAGATGACTGAATTAAGTTCAGGCTCAGCACAATTATCAATGCTTTTTTCACAGTATGCCCCAGTGTATCCACGTGGGCAAATGCAAATAAATCCATGTGCTGACTTCTCACAGAAGCCTTCATTCATACAAGGCATGGATGTGCAGTCCTAGATTAAGAAATAGATAATCAAATTTGATTATTAGTATAAGGCTGACCATTTTAATAAAATTATATTTTTATTTAAATGTAATCTAAAAAACTGATGTGCAAGTTTGTTTGACATTTCCTTCCTCTGTTAATTGAAATATATGTTTATAATAGTGGGTTTTATTTTTTTACCTTTTATTACCAGAAAGACTCTGTCAAATATTCTATTGCTGATTTACCAAGAAAAAAATCATTATTAATCTTTATAAAAACATGTACCATGTCAGAGAACTGTCCCTGCCCCCAATAATGGTGCTAAAGCAAATTTCCTCTGCAGATAATAACAGAATTCACTAGCCCTTAGTGTCTATCATACCTCTGAGTTTTCCCCAAACAGCCCCAGTTCAACTCTGCTCTCCTAGGGTAATGATTAATAGTATTTCCATGAAATTTCAAAGGATTTCTGGGCTTGATCACATACTTAGAACAAACACTTCACAATGGATTTATGTCCATGTAAAATACCTAAATCTCCTGTAATAGCTGAAGTTTGAATCCAGTCATAATCTTTTAATTACCTACTTTTTCCCACGCATTTGTCCAAATGTATGTCCAGCATTACTGACACCTATAGCTGCAGAAGTGCAAATGTCTTGTAGAGTTAGAAGATTCTGGATAATACCTATTACTTTTTATGCTTAAAAATATTTTAAAATTTCTCATAGTTTTACTTACTTATTCAACAAATGGTATTTTATTTATTGTAACTACATTGATGCGCAAAATGGTGATAATATCACCCACCTCATATGGGGTGCTATGAGACTTAAATAAAATAATGGCACTGTGTCTTAAACATCATATGTGATCAGTAAATATTATCTTTCTTTCTTCTCCACTCTGAAGGCCAAAGGCTCAGTCAGCCTCTATTTCAATCTTTTGGCACTTAATTTGAACAAGAAATATGTTTCTCTGCATATTTAGCTTCTACCATATCATACCATATGCTTTTAAGTTTACAGTTTAGGGTGTGTGTATATATATATATATATATATATATATATATATATATATATACACACACACACATTGTAGAAAACACATGTCATAATACCACAAACATGGTATAACATTATTTTTCATAATGTAAACTGAAAAGATTTGCACCCATAATTCTGAGAAATAATTTATGGAAAGTTATGACATCATTGGTAAAACTGATTATTTTCAATGAGTTATCTAAAGATATCTTAATGAACCTAAACTAACTTGAATCATTTTGCACTCTAGGTCTTGAGTTCTTACATTCTCAAGGATAATTGCAAATGCAAATATAAGATACTTCCTCAGCATTTTACCTTGAAAAGTGATAATTTTCTAGAATTATTATTCATTAATTGACACCTATGCTTACAAATATTTAGTGACTTTTAAAAAGTGTTAACAACAGAAACTCATACTGACAAGACTATTATGGAAGCCATTGCATTAATATCATTTATCCACTGGAAAATTAGATGATGTTAAAAATAATCTGTGAGATTAATTAGTGTCATCTTCAATTAGAAATGAATTGTGCACCTCAGTATAATATTCCAGTCATGCCTGGAACTTAGATAGTAATCTTGTACACCCCACCCCCCACAAGTGATAGAACTAAGTATGTTTTTGTAAACAAATGCTATGATATTTGTTCCACTTTTGCTTAAAATGTGAACTTGTTAAGAAAAACCAAGGGCACATAGTAGACTATCCTGTAGGTATTGCAGTTTTATTTATGGAATAGAAAAGCAGAATTCCACAGGGAGTGTCGTGGAAACATGTTTCTCCCTTAGCTCTATTTCTAGATATGTATGGAATGACTTATTAGAAAACATTACATAAACTAATTGAATTGTATCTACCATGGGAAGACAGGGATAGTTTTTAGACTGCCAAAAGTTCTGTCTCCAGGGTTTCAAGAATCTTTTACTAAATTAATTAGAAAGCTTAATGGGAAATACAAAGGCAATTTCTTTTTAGAAGAAATCAAATTGTCATTTAAAGTTCTTGATCTTTCCTGGTTTAAAAATTTAAAAGGATGCCTTTCCTTTTGTTCATCATCATTTATATTGCTTTGCTATATTCTATTTAATATAATAAAGTGCTTTCCCAAAGAGTTCACTAAAGTAATTTCAGAAAATAAAATATATAAAAGGTTGAGTATTTAGAGAAAGAGATGGAAGCCGGGAGGAATCCTGCAGACCAGGGCAATCTAGACAACTGAGCTTGACCCCAGTGATATATTCATTCAACTTGTACTGAAAATATTATGCCAGGAAATGCACAGGAGCATGAAAGGAACAGGGCAGTGATATATTCATTGTGAAATTCTTAGGGCAAAGTACTAACTGGGCTAGTAAATGTGACAGTTATCTCACTGACTCAGATAGTTGTGTTCTTTCTGAGGGATGTGGTTTAGATCCACAGGGTTGTCCTGTGATCTCTGAACTTCCTAGAAAAGGAAGTTACCCAGTGTCATCTTTAGCATAACACTTCTCTCATGGCATCACGTTTCATTTTTTAGCATTGGTGTTTTGGGTAGCGGAACACTTTTCTCAATTAAGATCTTGGAGAAAGGAAAACAGATACAGAGAGAACTACTATTTTAAGAGTGGGAACAGAACAAGGTACTTACTAAGTCCCTACCATTCCCTCTGCAAAGGGGGGGTTAACCTTCACAGAATCCTGTGAACTTTGTCCAGTTCTGAATAAAAACTGCTAGTGCAGTCAAGTGTTTTTAAATGTGTATATTCAAAATCTCATTAATTCTGTGGGTTTTTACTTTGCAAGCTGCAGGGTTGGGCAATCCAAAAGACTGAGAACACGTCAATTAGATGTAACTATGGAATCTGTAGCATTGTAAGTGACACGTGGTTGCTGCTGGTAGTCAAAAGAGGCTGGAAAAGTAAATGCAACTTCTCTTACCCCTACTTGTTTTACTCTTCTGATCCAGGTTTGGACTCACTTTTGCATGAGTATTCATAGGCTTACCCTAACTTAGAGATTCAAGATTTAGGGAGGAGGGCAAATAGTGGAAGAGCTAGAGGACAAATACCTAGAGAGCATCGTGGCATTTATTTAAACAAAGGATGCATATACCAAGAAGTAATATTCACATTTTGCCAGAACAAATACATAAGAAAATATTTCTAATAAACACACAAGTACGGTAGGGCACACACAAACGAATGCGCAAGAGGGGGTCTTAAAATTAGTGCTGATTATTTTCTGCTATAAAACAGCATAGAATGAACTCAAACTTCTGCACCTAAAACACAGAAAGAATTTTAAGAGCAATAAACTGTCTTAAATATCCAAAAAAGGGTACTGATTGAATATGGTACTTCCACACAATAGAATACTAATAAGAAGAAAGTAGAATATATGGTAGTATAGAATATATATATATATATATATATATAACATAATATAATATATATTTTATATATATATATAATTAGAATAATCTGTGGTTGATTAAGTGAAAAAGCAAGGTACTCTGTGTGTGTGTATTGAATGTTCTCATTTTGCAAGATCTTGTTTATTTTAAGGATTTGTTTCTAATTAAAGGATAGTGATATTCTCTAAAATAATTTGTAGGAAAAAGCTAAACATTTGTTGAGGGGGATGAACTCAAACTCAAAACTCAAACCCTCTCCTGGAAAGCATTCTGATGGTTCAATCATTTAATTTCAAATAAAAAGAATGAGAAAAACTTGTTAAATAAGTCCCTTTTAAACCTGTCAAAAATCACAGAACCTTTAGAGTTCTGTAATAAAGTAAATTTGGATAGATGAAAATAATTTTCTGAATGCCAGAATCCACTATGTACTAGTGAAAGAATAACAAAAAATAGAAAAACATACATGATACACATGGCAGACAAAATGTAAGTTATATTAAATTAAAAGCTCATAAATTACAGTTCACACTCAGAGAAACACAAATACATGCACTCGTGTGCGTACTCAGTTTTTTACATGCAGGAGACGCATGTGCAGCCTTGTTACATGGGTGTATGGCACTTAGGTAGTGAGCATAGTAAACAATAGGTCATTTTTTTGAACCATTCTCCTCTCCTTTCCTCTACCTTCTTCTAGTCCACAGTGTCTATTATTCCCATATTTATCTCCACAGTTGTTGAATGTTTAGCTCCCACTTATAAGTGAGAATATATGGTATTTTCTTTTTTCTGTTCCTACATTAATTACTTTAGTTTTATGGCCTCCAGCTGCATCCATGTTGCTGTGAAGGACATGATTATTTTTTTATCACTCTGTAGTTTTCCATGGTGTATATGTACCATATTTTCTTTATCCAATCCACCACTGATGGTCACTTATGTTGATTCCATGTCTTTGCTATTTATACACAGTTCTTTAATTCTTTCCTTTTATTTAGAGAACTTACATGAGTCCTTACTTTATATTAAGTCTGGTCATAACAATATATTCACTAGGAGTTAAAGCACACATTCTTTTATTTCTACTTCATCTAAGAAAGTCATGATATTTTAAATTCTGCAGTTAGTTTTTTTTCCATTTTAGTTCATAACATATTTATAATTTGATATCTTAAAAATAATACTGCTTCCATGTACATACACACGGTGCATGAGGAAGTCTTATCAAACTCGAAAGAAAAATATCTGCTTTCTATGCTGCCCTTCTCACTTTTCTTTTCTGTTTGTGTGTGCACATCCAGAACTTAAATTACATTTTATTTCACTAGTCGTGGCATATGTTCTCTCCCCAGGCATGCGTTTGCTTTTCTCCAGCATTAATTATAATTTTTAAAGCTTCCCTCTAATTGTCACTTGGACAAAAAACAAAACAAAGTGCTTTAGGTTTCTCTAGAGAAACAGGATGAATAGGATAGATGTATATATGAAAGGGAGTTTATTAAGGAGTACTGACTCACACTATCACAAGGTGAAGTCCCACAATAGGCCGTCTGCAAGGTGAGGAGCAAGGAAGCCAGTCTGAGTCCCAAAACCTTAAAAATAGGGAAGCTGACAGAGCAGCCTTCCATCTGTGGCTGAAGACCCGAAAGCCCCTGACAAACCATTGGTGGAAGTACAAGGGCCCAAAAGCTGAAGAACTCAGAGTCAAATGTTTGAGGGCAGGAAGCATCCAGCATGGGACAAAAACGGAGGCTGGAAGACTCAGCCGGTCTAGTTCTTCCACATTCTTCTGCCTGCTTTACTCTAGCCTAGCTGGCAGCTGATAAGATTGTGCCCACTCAAATTGAGGGTGGGTCTGTCTTTCCCAGTTCACAGACTCAAATATTAATCTCCTTTGGCAACACTCTCACAGACACACTCGGGAATAATACTTTGCATCCTTCTGTCCAATGAAGTTGACACTCAATATTAACCATCACAGCAATTTTGCTTGTGTTGTTGCCCATCCAGCCCTAACATAAACTATATTTTTTCCATTCCTAAAGAACTTCACATATAACACCTTGCCCTATATTGACTCAAGTGCACTTTTCAGTTAGTACTGCCTATCTTTCTCCATTTCTCTTGCGTCTTTAGCCTTGAAAAACAGTTCATGAATCTCCTTCAGAGTGTGTTATCTAAGTATTGTACCATAGAGAAAGTTAAAATAAATAGGTCAGCTAGTAAGTAAGATAGAGATACAGCATTAGAGAGAGAGATGTAGATCACTTTCTATGTGGAGCTGGTGAAGTAGGAAGTATATCTAATGATTATTATATCTCAATTTCTTATAGACATTCAATATCTAAGATTTACAGAATGAGCAAAATTACATGTAGAGTACACTTAATGCATTGGTGGAACATGACAAGATTTTTACAAAATTATTAAGCTATAATAATTATTCTAGATGGTACTAGTACAAATGAGATAAAAAGTAAAGAAACAGAATAGTCCAAAAACTAACCTATATATAGAAGTCTACTATATGAAAAGCAAAGCATTCCAAATCGAGAAAGAATTAAGAGATCCTTTGATAAAATTTCTTGGAAAAAATCGTTATGCTTAAAAGAAACCATTAAGTTAGATTTCTAGTTTTTATCAATCATAACATATTCACTATGAGTTAAAGCACTAAAAGTATCATGAATTCTATAATTGTAGTTAATGAGAATATAAAAATATATTTAAGATATTACAGTGTGAAGGATTTCTTTGGAGAGTGGCAAAGCCCATTTAGGAAGAAAAAGGTAAAGACAAATATGAAACTCTCACAATTCAAAAGCTGTATAAAGTAAGGATGTCCCGACTTTATAAAAGATTTGCATTTTTTCAGAACCTAGTAGGTTTTATCTATAATTTAAAATAATATATACAAATCAAAAAGTAAAGGGCAAGTAAGCAAAAAGAAAAAGGGCTATAAGTAGGCAAGGCACAAAGAACTACAAATGGCAAAAAATAGTATAGAAAGGTGTTCAATCTTGATAGTAACCTAGGAAAATGTAAATTAAAATAATGACAAACTGTATTTTCCTCATGAAGTTAGTCAACACTTTGTAAAAAGTGATTTCATTTAATAGGATATAGGTAAGCCGGTGTGCTTGTACTCTCATCAGGTAAACATGGTCTTCAATGTTTATTTGGAATACTTTATAGCTATTAAAAAGAATGAAGCAGGACTCTTTGCATTTTAATGGAATATTTCTAATATATACTTCTAAGACAAAAATATCATTGAGTATAATGAATTTGCTCTTATGCTAAAATAACAATATTAGGAAAAAATCTAGAAGCACTTAAGTAGAATTTTAACAATTGCTCTCATAATATTGGCTGTATATGTACGTATGCATATGGTATATGTATGCATGTATGTATGCATATGGTATATGCATACATACATACATATGTCAACAATGTCTATTTACTGATATTTTAATTCAAAACAAAGAATATGATATTTGTACTATCAAGAAATATGGTGTTAGTGATTACTTCAGGCAATATTCGTGGTAATGCAAACAGGACGTATGGTTCATTCATTCTCTACCAGGGAATTGATTTATTACATTTCCTTTTCCACATCAAGAATGGCTTTCACAATCCAGAACAAAATAAACACAATATCAACAGATAATTATGCTTTTTAAAACTGTGTCAGAAAATGTGCTAATTGTTTTACATGCATTACCTCATTTAATTCTTGCAATAACCTGAGGTAGTTACTGTGATTACTTTATTGAATAGTCAAAACATAATTTTAAAATAAATGTAATTTGAGAACACACAGTAGGTAAGTAGCAACACAGAGTTTCAATCCTGTTTCTCATTTAACTACTCCATCACCCGTCTCTGAAAGGGCCACTTACTGAATAGCTACCGTGTTTCATGAGCATTCTCACACATGACCCTGTGATGTCAGAACTAGTATAGCTATGCTTTACTGACTAGGGAGAGAGACACAAAGAGTGTAATAAAATACCCATGGTTTCACAATGACAAAAGCTTTTAGTTTGTATGCTTCCTCCCTTTACTATGTTATTGTCAATCAAAAATGATTTGGAAGAACTCCTGAGGATTCCAAAAGGCTCACAAGATTCTCATCTACCAAGAACGGTCACAATCTTCAGTCAACCAACATTTCTCAACAAATGAGGCATCCCATATAAAATACCATATGTCAATCACACCACATGCGACTCCTGAAGATTGAAAGACATATCTTGAGAATAATAAAGGTGTTGCCCACTTCTTGATATATACATCCAGTATTTATATTCTCCTTGTGATATCTAAATTAATTGAATCCTATGTCATTCCTACATATCCACAGATACCTCTGTCTCCTAAGACCAGAGAGGAGGAGGCAGATGGTAAAATTTAAGCCATCTGAGCAATTGTTGATAATGGATACTTCTAGGATTTAGTTTGGTGGGGCAGTCGGTGGGAGGGAGGGGAATTGTGGAATTTTGTAACAACAAAAGACAAAGAAGGAAAAGGTGGGAAAAAAAAAAAGCCATGATTTGTAGTTTTGTTTGGAGCAGCCAAAGAATTACACAGAGGAAAGATGAGAGAACGTAAAATCATCAACAACTGTGAAAGAAATGACTTCGAAACCTACAGCAAGCAATTTGATTTTTCTTTTAAATTAAAATTTTTTGTCATATAACTTTAATAAAATTATAAGACTTACATTAATTTTGTTCTTACATTGTATGCTAGTCCCATCTGCATCACATGAACATGGATATTCATTACTAAGTTCTGTGCACCTGAAACACAGAATTAGAATTAAATTTTCAAATAAGTAGATGTTAAAGCATAACTTCAAGGGAGTTTCACCATTTAAACTTTTCTTTCCTAGTTCAGGTGAAAAAAGCACTCCCATGAGCAATACAAAGCAGAGTTTATTCCTGGGTTTCTTATCCTTGAAGGTGACTGGACTGAAAAAGTGGATCAATTTTCATTTTTGCCATTTTCCCCATGGCAATGAAAAGAACGAACAGTTTTAAAAGATGAAAAGTATGTCTAGGGCTTATGTGAGAAACTGAAGTTAGCTATGGCCAGGCTGCATTGCAATGAGCTGCCAACCTTCTTTCTCCCTTCCCTGCTTACAAAGTAGGTGGCAGGATTAGAAAAGAAAAGTAACGCAGAAGCAAGCAACATGGTTCATCTGTGATATATTCTTCTTTGCCACCTGCATCTCCTAGAAATACCTTCACTCTAGATGTGTATTAACCAATATTTTATCCATGATCAGAGGAGTTATTACACAGATTCATAGAGTCATAAAATACTTTTCATACACATAGGGATGAAAGAACCAGTTTATTTAGGAACATTTTAAACACCAAGTGTATGGTATTCTCTCTCCATAGAGCAAATGATAGAATGTCTCATCATCTTACCTGCTAGCTCTATTAACATGAGCAGTTACCTTTAAGTATATTAAAGTCTAATTAATCCACATTTATAGAAAATTAATTTATGCTAATGAACAGAAATAAAAGAAGGGCAGAGATAATGTATCAGTACATTGCATTAGCTAAAACTGGCAACATCTGTCATATTAAATGTACTTAGCTCTTGTTTTATGAAACAGCATAATTAAAATTATCTTTATCAACTTTCCCTTGACAATAAGCCTTAAATATTGTGTTAAATATACTTTCATAAAGCTAATAATCAAAAAAAATAAAAATAGCTACCTTCCATGTAGACAAGGATTTGAAAGGCAATCATTTGCATTTGTTTCACAGTGTGTTCCAAAAAACCCACTCTTGCACTCACAGGTATAATGATTGATACCATCAATACAAACTCCATCATGGAGACAGGGCTCTGATAGGCATTCATCTAGATTTATTTCACAATTGATGCCTGTGTGGGAACAGACAAGGCAAAACATGGAACCATTTAAATACAAAACTCACAAGTTTGTTCATTATGGTAAACATCCCCAAGAAACAAAGACTTCTCGCTATAATGATAACTTGATATTTGGTAGCAAAATAAAGCATTTTCCAAGGTTGAATATATTAGGTCTGTGAACATCCAGATTACTAATTTAATGTGAATGACAAAAACAAAGCACAAGCTTAATATACTGAAGAGATTGTTTTTATTGTAATGTTTGTTGAGAATATTAGTGAAGTAATGAATTATATCAAGTTGTCACTGTGAATACTAATTTATAATTTTTTTTTGTAATGGTGTTTGAGAGTCAAACATTTATTACCTACAAGAATTAAGAATAAGTTTGAAGTTTTCTTTTCTTTTCTTTTTTTTTTTCTTTTGTTGTTGAGACGGAGTCTCGCTCTGTCGCCCAGGCTGGAGTGCAGTGGCTGGATCTCAGCTTACTGCAAGCTCTGCCTCCCAGGTTTACTCCATTCTCCTGCCTCAGCCTCCCAAGTAGCTGGGACTACAGGCACCCGCCACCTTGCCCGGCTAGTTTTTTGCATTTTTTTTTTTTTTAGTAGAGATGGGGTTTCACTGTGTTAGCCAGGATGGTCTCGATCTCCTGACCTCGTGATCCGCCCGTCTCGGCCTCCCAAAGTGCTGGGATTACAGGCTTGAGCCACCGCGCCCGGCCGAGTTTGAAGTTTTCTAAATTTGGCTTTAGTGAATCCATTAATGGGCTCTCTGAGATTTCTAAATGAAATCTAAGTTTGACTAAATACCTGGGATTTTCAAAGGCCAAGTAGCGAATATTTTTAAGGACCTACCAGGAACCACCTCTATGCTCAGCTAGAGGTACCAAACCAAAAAATAAACTTCCTGTTAACCCAAAAACGTTGTTAGGGAGGCAACAATTTACAGATAGAAAACATCTAGATAATAACATAAGCAGAGCTTAATAGAAAGCAAGATTGTGTTTCGTATGTTTGAAATATCTGGAAAGAGCACAGAACCATTGTAGAATTGTTAGAATAATTTATTTGCCCATTATATCCATTACTAGCAAGCGTCTACTAATAAAAACTAGCATTGATTGAGCACTTATTGGTGTGCCCTGCCCTTAAGGCTTCCTGCACATTATCTTAGCAAATGCTCATCAAACCAATAAGCAGATCTCATTAACCTTAACTCACTGGTGAGTATTCAGAGTGTAAGTAAAACTTCCAGGCCACACAAGCCATAACAGCAAACAAGAATTTAAATCATGTTTCCTGTGACTTGTGCTTCTGATCATTACTTTAAATTACCTACCCTGCAGCTACTCTGTTATGTGCATAAGTTGCTATGCTGAGTAATACCGTAGATACCATTTGGAAAACATGGTTCTTGTAGCCAATACATAATACCTAGTTGTAAAAAGAGATAAGTAATAAGCTTCTTATGATGAAGAAGACAATGAAAATAGCTGACGTGGGGATCTTACTATGTGCCAGACACACTAATTTCAGAGGTTCATAACACAGTTTTATTTCCCACTCACTCTCCATTATTAGAGTGAGTTACCGATCCTCTTTACATTAACTTCACGTTGAGACCAATGTTAATGAATCATGCTCTATCTGGGACATTGACATCTGTGTTTAAGAGGAAAAAAGATACTTCTCTTTCATGTTGGGCTTGGTCATATGACATAAAATATAGGTGACTCTTAAGTCTTTCACCTACAAATCAAGTTATACGACTAAGTCCAACAGAAATGGAATGGGAAAGAATGTTTCTCCCCCAGGAAAGGGCAGATATTTGTAACAATAAAATTTAGTACAAGCATAATCAATCAAGTTTCCCACTTGTAAATGAGTTACTTATTGGTACATCATAGGTTTATTGGGATGATAGAGTATAGGCATGCACCAAAAACAACCTAGCCAAGGTCTGATACATGTTTAACATTTTATTACTTTCAGGTTCTTGATAAAAATATCACAACCACATTACATTTAATTAGTGATTTGGGCAGTTCCAAAGACACCACCATTCCAATTAGGAAGATAAGTGAAAAGTCTCTGTATCACTATGTAGAGTGTTGGCAGAGTCAGTGCTGAAATTTTCAGTTAAAAAAAGATAGATGGTCAATCTATAACAAAAGTGTGGGGGCAGAGACAGAAAGTGTTAAAAGAGTTTGGGACAGGATGCATCCAGCAATGTTGGGAGATGAGGAGATTTGACAAAAGACACTCCACTCTGTTGTTGAAATGTTCTCTCCATAAAAGGCAAACATGTCTCAATTTAGCTAGAGATAGCATCATCAAGATTATATTAGGATCTTTTGTTCCTAATGTTTTATTCATTAATTAAAATTGTGGTTATAATTTGACTTTCTAAGTAGCCTCCAAAGAGGATAAGAATGGAATAACTAGCCAACGTGAACATTTTGGTCTCTATAAACCATTCTCATTTTTAACATTATAGTCCTTCAGATTCATACATATCAAAGTCCTCTTTACCTTTCTAACTTCATCTTATTTTAATCTCACCCTTGACTAGTCCACTTTACTTACATTGATCTCCTTATGTTTTCTCAAAAGTTTTAGGCATGCTGTTCTTATAAGACCTTTGCACTTTTATTCCCTTCCCAAGAAATCTCTTCCAAATATTTCACAATCTACATCTTCTTCAGGTTTTTACTCAAATGTCACTATCTCAATGAGGACTATTCAACCACACGATACAAAATTCATTTTTGTCTTAATCCACAATCGCTATTATCCCGTTTTATGTTTTCCTCCTATAACAAGTAATCTCCTTCTAGCATTCCATAAGATTTATTCATATTATTTTTCATTTTGTCTGTCTTTCTCCATGACAAGCTTAGCTTCATAGAGGCATAGATTTTGTCTGTCTCATTCAAACTGCATACAGTCAAATATTTGTTAAAAAATAAATCCTTGTCATATATGTGTGTATGGGTTTATGTGTGCATGCTTTTGTATTTTGTTTTACAGATTTCTGTTATTTTCTCAGAAATCCCAGCCTCTTCTCAACCACGAACAAAGCAGTTCTTGAGAATCTGGGGAAACTGTTAGTCCTTTCAAAAGTGAGAGTCAGAATCCAATGAGGTGATGGTGATGCCTCTGAGGCGCATAACAAAAAGAGTGTGCAGCCAACGGGAAATATTTAATGGGACCCCTGCTTTTTCCCACCTTCAAACAAAGATATGTTCATGTGTGAAAAAAGACACACAGTTGTGGAGGGTCTTGGAATTTGGTTCACAATGATCTCCCACAAATAATTACCAACCTATCCAAACTCTAAGTTATTCATCTGTAAACTATGAATAAAAATATCTCTACTGTAGCATAGTAGCGAGATGTTCATAATTATGCATATATATATATAAAACAATACATATGCTACCTGATTATTATTACAACAAAATTGTTTATCTTCATAGGATAACAATGCTTTGACATAGCACATCTAAAAAAATAGTATTTATTAGACATGATCAAAGCCTTGGCTGAAGTGTCAGTCTCAGTTTTTTGCCTACATTGCTTCATATACCAGGTATTTCTTACTAGTCATTAATTTATCTAATGCATATTTATGTGTTAGTCATAGTTCTAGACTCCTTGCATAGTTCCCTTGACCTGGCATTCATCACTGTCACCTCCATCACAGCATAGCAGATGATTTTCACAAAATCTAATGATTTCATTACATTTGACAAAAGAGCCATGATACATTTTTTTTCTTTTTTTTATTTTGTTATGTCTAACATATTGTTCTTTCCACCTACCCGCCTGCCTGCTTTGGAGCTACAACAATAGTCTATGTTTGAAATAATTTTCAGTTTGTGGTTTTAAAGTTTTTGATTTCATTCATAAAGCAGGCAATTCTTTTTTTAAGCAGAGTGGAAGGTTACCTGTGATATTTGAGGTTTTTTCTATGATCCCACTTATGTGAAAATCCTCTTTACTAGTCCGTCTCAACATTGCCTCCAGAGTGAATATTTTCACATTGGAAATTACACAATCCTTTTGGAATCAAGCCATTTAAGTTCATAAACTGACAGGTTTGATCAGCAAAATATTTTCATGCATCAACAATATTATAATAGAAATTATATATATATTCATATATATGATTATACACATATATACATATATATATGTCAATCAGTTGTCTTTTTTCAGACTGTGTTTTTTTTTTTTTTCTTACTTTCTCTTCATTCCCTTTTTACCCAACTTCTTCCCATTGGTCAGCGTTACATATTCAGATAAGTTTTTCAAAATCACTGTCCTGATTCTTAATTTTTTTCATTTCACATATGAGAACCTTGAAACATCCTTTATGAACTCTCCATTGCCCCCAGAAATAAATGTAGTCTCCCTCGCCTAAAACCAAATTCTCTGTTCCAATCTTTCCTTACTTGTCGCTGCTCTGACTGATATTATCAACTACTCTCATCTCCTGGTTTATAAACCTGATTGAATAATACAATCAACTGTGGAGTTTTTAAAAATACAAAATCTCAAATCTGAATCGCTGAGAAACAGGACTGAAAAGCTATATTTTTAAAAATCTCTCTAGATGATGGTAAATCATAGCTAAGGACCGCTGCTTTTTTTATCAAACTGGCTTAAAATTAAACATTCTCTATATTTTCTCATATCCGTGTTAGCTCCTGATAGTTCTGCCTGAAGTGTCATTTCCACATCTCTGTTTGCAATCTGTTTTTTTATTTGAGGTCCTACAAAATTCTAGTTAATTTGAAATATTCCTTTCGATGTCTCCCAATGCATATCAGCTAATATCATTTATCAGAGTCTCCTTGGAGTTTATTTATTTGAATGATTGTCTTATCTTCAAAACTTCATTACTAGTTATTTGAGCCAGGGATCATACCTATTTATTTTTACTTCATGAAAATGCCAAATACAAAACTTTTCATGTAGTAAATGATCAAAATAGTCTGCTTAACTACTACTGAATACATTCAAATTGTGATAACATTTTGAAAATGACTAAAATTTACATAACGGCATGATATTTACAAAGGACATAATCAAGTTAATACAGGCATATGATAATTGCATAATTTATGGACTTAAGAATCAATGACTTTAAAAATTCAAATTCATATTTCTAAACTTTTTGAATTACAAAATTAAAAAATATCATAAGAGCTCCAAAAGCAAAATGAGAGTTTTGTAAAGGTTTCTTATTATGAACAATATTTAAATTAAAAACAAACAATTTTAACTGTCATATAAAAGATTTCCAGATAGGCAGTCCAGCAAATGCTATTCTATGAGAAATAAACTAAGCAAACATGCAACCTTAGTGTTTAAAGGTATGTCAATCAAAAATTATGAGATGTACAAAAAAATCCAGAAACAACAAAAAGTGGATAGAATAAGGATAAAGTTGACAGAGAGATTAAAATGATCAGAGAAGGAATTTAAAATATCTATTTAAAAAATGATTGATATGTTAAAATATATCATAAAAGGTGGACAGATGACTGAATCAATGAGGAATATCAAAAGAGATGGAAACTATAAAAATATTCAAATTTAAATGCTGGGAAAATAATAGTTACAAGATGAAGAATTAATTTAATGAGCTTATCAGTGGACTGGACATAGGAAAGAACCAATGAACTTGAAGATAAGGAAGTATAAATTAAGCAAAAGGAAACCGTTGGAGGTGAAAAGATTAAGAAAACAGAAAAGAGCTTCTAAGAGATGTAGAATAATATTGAAGGTTCTAACTGACTTGCAACTGGAATCCCTAAAGTAAAAGGGAGAGATAGTATAATAGGATAAATATTTAAAGAGATAATGGACATGAATTTTACTAATTAATGGAACTCTGTAGCAGTTTCAGACAGTGTACAAGCTATTTTGCTGTTTGGCCCATATATCTTAGAAGCCTAGTCTATGGTATTAAAGATATATGTAGTGGAAAATATGATGCATACTCTTTATAGTAGTGCCAGAGGAAGAATCATAGACCGAGACTCTAGACCAAAACTAAGACATATGTAGCAGAGAATTATCCTGAAATTCAGAAATTGTTTCTGGCATAAGTCTGGGTAAGTGGTTAAGATGAAACATCTGACCATGAGACATCAAGTATCCATGAGTACAGGACTTCCAACGCATTTGGCAAGGCCAGTAGCAACCTACAGTAGGTAGAACATCAGGAATTGTGTATGAATATGCCAGAGATCACAGATAGTTGCACTCTTAAGTTATGTACTTCTGTCACAAAAGAAACTCATCCTAAGTTCATACTATTTCTGTATGGGCCTCCCTGGTGGCCATCTGAAGGAAAAATAAAAAGTCTGAGCTTGGTTTATGGACGGGTTGACTTGGCATATGGGTATAAACTGGAAACAGACTGCTGCTTCCTTAAAGCCTTATTAAGAGGTTGCCTAAGAAGATAAAGCAAAAGGGAAATCCTTCTGATGGGCAGATCTTCAGTCACATGACGTGGTCATAATCTTCGGGTGGAAATAGCCCAAGATAAGAATACGCATGGAGTTTTAGGTAGTGGCAAATGACATGGCTGGACTGGAAGGTAAAATATGAGACCATCTGGGTCAGGGAAATATGAGAAAGAGGCATATACTGGACTAATAGGAGTGGGTATGAAGTGTGAAGTTCTCTGCAATGCATGTTAATGAAGAAGAGGCATTAAATAACCATACAGAAAGAACTCAGCCAGAACTCAACATCTGTCCTTCTCTGGCATCAACCACCACAATAGTGGTACAACAGGCATGAACAGAGTAGCTTGAGTGGCTTCCCTCAGATATCCAATCTTCCAGGAACAGAGAGCACAGCCACTACATACTTAATGGTCAGCCTTTCTTATTTCTTCTGCCAATAGGTGTTTGGCCAGCATTACTACTCAAGGGCTTATGTAATGTTGATCCATCAATATGAGAGCTCTCATAAAATCTCATTGGACCAAGGAAGCTACTTTACAGCAAAACATGGTAGCAATCAGATAACAATGGATCTGTTGGTTTTATGATGTAGCACATCAACCAAAAACTACTAGGTGTAACTGAGATGCCAGTTTGGAGATGAGAGATTTTGGGGATGGAATACCATCTTACAGAATGCAGTATGCACTCTACATCAATAATCATTATATGATGCTTTGTTCCCAACAGATATAATATATGGAATTGGGAAACAGGGGGTAAAAGTGAGTGGATCATGTGACATCCTTCTTTGTGAACAATTGAGAAATTTGTGCTTTGCATTCCTGAAAATATAGGCTCCACTAAACTAGAGGCACTGATTACCAGGGGAGAGATCCTTGTGCTAGAGAATACCACTAGAATTCCTTTTTGAAATGTATGGTTGTTATAGGCTCTTTGTGCTAAGAAACTATCAGTCAAGGAAAGAAGTTTCTTATTATGATAGGGACTGAAATGTTTGTGATCCCTCCAAATTCACATGTTGAAATCCTCATCCCTAAAGTGATTAGGTCATAAGGGCACAGGCCTCATCAATGGAATTAGTGCCCTTATAGAATAGGCCCGAGGAAACTTCCCCCATGTGAGAACATGGCTAGAAGGTACAATCTATGTACCAGAAAATGACCTTCACTGGACACCAAATCTGTTGCCACCTCGATCTTGGACTTCTCAGCCTCTAGACCTATAAGAAATAAATTTCTGTTATTTATAAGTTACTCAGCCTATGGGATTTTGTGATAGAAGCTCCAATGGACTAAGATACAAGGGTAAGTGCTGCTGATAATGTGGAAGGGGGAAGTAGGATGCTGTTATAAAGTAGGGACAAGGATAAAAATATGTGGCATTAAGGTGATCTACTGAGCAGAGTCTTCATTGTCATTCATGAACAAACAAAAAAGTCACAGCCTTACTAGGAGATCAACTCTCAGGCATGAGTTTCTAGATTAATTCATCGGGTAATCCAGTAGGCCAGCATATTTTCTATCCAAAGATGAGGGTAATATAATTTGCACAGGAGAGGAGAAAGAGAAGTATCAGAAGCTTAGTACCAAGGTCAACTTTGGTGAAAGAAACTGGAGTTCTTCCCAGTAATCCCTGAAAGTGATCTTGTCCATTTACCCAGGAAGAGGCAAATTAGAATTTTGGGTATCTGTTTCGAGATTAGGTGTACTTATTTTAGAAAGTAGGCAGATCTGAGCAGCACAAAGGGTTGACTATAGTAGATAAAGTAATGAGCATTCCACGTCCCCATTCAGAACAGTAGCAGCAGAACCTCCACAGGTAGAGGAGTTTCCTACCAAATTCAGAGTGAAATTTTCCCCCAGGAATTGAACATCACAGGGCCAAAGGGGTCTGCCTTGCCCAAGTTTAGGCCTCCCCTCTGCTGTGCAATGAGTGAAGGCGACTCAGTATGGATCAACTATGAAGGGGCCATCCCCATTTCATAATTCCTGGAGGGGTCAACTGAGGCTTCTGTTATAACTACAACTTAGCTCACCATCTTGCTTTCCCAGTCCTACTTCTCTTTACCCTCACAGGCATTACTGTTGAAAGTAGTCACTGATAACCCACCTACATGTAAATTTCAGTCTCTTTCTTAGGAAGCCTAACCTATGAAAAAGTTCCCTGGAAATTAATCTTTTCCATAGGAACACTTTTAAAATATTTTTTTCAAAAAACTTAAAAAAATATTGAAAGTGTATGAAGTAGTTACTAGGAAAACGTATATCATTAATAAATATATTGGCAGTATATATCAAGCACTGGATTAAACCAGCACAGATTTGGCATTTGATTGACAATCATTTGCTAATATTCCCATTGTTTGGAAAGAATTTATTAGAATATTATATCTGTTTTCAAAAGCTCTCCAAGGAACTTTTACTCACGCTTTATTTTCCTGTCTATAAATATCCCAGGTTTGGACAGAGGCTTTTAAAATTCATTACGGTAGTCCTTAAAGGTTTGAAAAAGGACAAGTATCAATAAATATTTGATGATAAAAATGATGATGATAATGATGTTCATTTAAATCTTATTTCTCCTTATACTTTCCTACATCATTTATGAAAAGAACAGGAGCAATTCACAATTAAATGATGTCTTCTCTCCTAGACTTTGTTACCACAGGAATGTGGCCAGATGTTACAAGACTTCACAGTTTACTGTAAAAGTCATAAAAACAATTACTATGTCATTATAAAAAACTTTTAAAGAAGACATTCAAAATATCCTTCACAAAATTGCTAAGACAAGCAAAAACAATATTCTGATTAATATTAGTTACTCATTGTTTTTAGATCACTCTAAATGAGTGAGTCAAGAGAGCTATGTGAAATGAGGCACGTGTTTAATTAGGCAACTATGTTGAGAGCTTTGGAAAGTGAGAAGTTGTTCAAGGTGAAGATATGCAGAATATATCTAAGTACAAACAGGCATATGAGGACTGATTAAAAATGAAAGACATTAGACAATAGAAGTAACAGTTTATAGATGAGTATGACTTCTGTTCTAATGAATAATTACTTATTACTTGAGGACCCTGTGTATTAACTCTGATTAACATGTTAAAATATTATCAAAACTTATGAACTTCACATATTCATATGCATGTACATGGCTATAATTTATCAACTAACATAAATACTAATACAATCAGGAAATTTTACTTCAAACAAATGATTCTAACCCTTGCTAATATAATGCAGAAAATAGCTCATTATTTAAAGTACTGTTTAGTTCCTAGGTTCTGTTATGATTAAAATAAACTCTGCATGATTCTATTTGTATGAGGTATCTAGTCATCAAATGTATAGACACAGAATAGAATGGTGGTTTCTAGAGTGTGGGAGTGGGAGAAAATGGGTAGTTGTTCAATGGGCATAACATTTCATTTATGCAAGATGAATAATTTCTAGAGATAAGCTATTAAGTATAGTACCTATAGTTACCAATATAGTATTGTTTACTTTAGAATATTAGGATAGGTTGCATGTTAAATGTTCTTACCACAAACACACACACACACACACACACACACAAAGAATATTAGAAAATTTTAGAAGGTGGGATTACAGGCTTGAGCCACCGCGCCCGGCCAATCCCAGCACTTTGGGAGGCCGAGACGGGCGGATCACAAGGTCAGGAGATCGAGACCATCCTGGCTAACACGGTGAAACCCCATCTCTACTAAAAAAAAAAAAAAAAAAAAAAAAAAAAAGCTACAAAAAATTAGCGGGGCGAGGTGGCGGGCGCCTGTAGTCCCAGCTACTCGGGAGGCTGAGGCGAGAGAATGGTGTAAACCCAGGAGGCGGAGCTTGCAGTGAGCTGAGATCCGGCCACTGCACTCCAGCCTGGGCGACAGAGCAAGACTCCGTCTCAAAGAAAAGAAAATTTTAGAAGGTGATGAATATGTTTATTATCTTGATTTTGGTAATAGTATCATGGATATATACATATGTCAAAATTAGTCGAGATGCATATATTAAATGTGTGTAGCGTTTTTGGATATCCATTGTATCTCACGAAGCTACAAATGAAGTCTTATTAACCATATATACTATAATGATTTCTATCTCATAGGGCTAATGTGAGGATTAAATGTGTCTACACAAAGTTATTGCAATCAAAATATTTCAAAGGACACTATTTAGAGACAATTGCTCTAAGCTTGTCTGAATGAGTGCCTTAAATATTCTTATGTGCATCATTGAGCCCCAACAGTAGACCCTGCCACATTCCCCATTCCAACTCATAAGAATGAGAATTGAGATCATTAGGATTAATTTTATGGCTTATTACATATAAACATTGATGCATATAACTCTATTTCTGAGTATGCATACCTTATTTGTTATACTTCAATACCACAATACCATTTCACTTATATGTACATCAGAATCGTTACATGGTAAAGTATTTCAGTAGGACTACACTGAATAAGATTAAAAATCAGCTTGCCATCAAAACGATTCTTTAAATGAATAATGATTTCATAAAAATATTTGGTTGTAGGTAACCTGTGTGTAGCTAGAAAAACATTTTAATCATGCTTAAAATGTGAATTTTAGGACAATTTTGCTTCATATAAAGAAGGCTAATAATCAGTGGGATATACCGGCATGACTAGTGTAAAAATATTGAAATGTTCTGTAACTAGCCATTGGATGTTGCTGTTGCTCACCCTTCTTAGCAGCCCCAACATTTCTTCTGCGACTATCCAGACTGTATGAGTCATCAAGTGAGGCATAGGAACATGAGGTTATACATAGGTCAAAACAATCATTACATAATTTTATTATTACCTCTGAAGATGAATATAACAATAAAAATGTTTCTCATATCAGTGAGCTCATGTTTAAATTTTTTGAATCAAAGTAGCTTGTAATTTTTTGTATTTTATAACAATTAGAAATGAAATAGCCTTTAATTGCCATTATTTGTTAAAATTATACTTCTACCTAAGGAGAATACATCATAAGCACTGAAATCTTTCTTTTATAATTAAAAAAAAAAAGTAACATTGAATGGCCTAAAATTATGTTATTAGAAGATAACAAATGGAATCACTTTTACAGAATCCTGGGGCTTTGAACAAAATTTGGGACATTTTACAATGTATGTTTCTCTTATTTCTGACAACTCTACCAAGTAACCGGAGATCAACGAAAAACTCTAATTTTAATTCTTCATTTGACTGGGTTCCAAACCAGGGTCTTGATGAAATTTAAGGATTTTGTTTATCCCCTCCAGGTTAGGCACAGCCACATTCTGACATAAAGATTGATTTAGGTTCAATGAGTCAATCGAACACATTCAAGAAAAACCCTTTGAGAAAACAAAGCAGACCTAGCAGTCACTGAGACCAAGCTGTGAGCCAGAACACTCAGAGCAGAAAATAAATGGTCTTTATTAGAACCAAGAAGCGATCTGAAACTTATACAATTTTGGAAGTATTCTTTAATTTAAAAAACACTCAGGATTACAAATATAAAATAAGGCACGATATGTTAGAACAATCCCTTCTATGTAAAGAGGTTACACTTTAAACATATTAACTTCATAGTAAATTCATTTCTAGTCGATCTTATTTTTAATTCAGAGCTGCATGAAAAATGGAAAATTTTGAAATTAATATAATTTCAACTCTTCTCCATATGACTAATTCCATAATTTACTTAAGTAGGAAGCACACTTTAAAGACTAAGTTAATTTTGTCAGAGAAGTAAAAATTCATGATTAAAAATATCCAATGACCTAGTTAATTTGAGATTTAATTTTCCAAAATTAAGAAAACATCTTATTGGAGGTGCTTGCTTTAATCCTTAAATCAATAGCATAACATTTTACTTATTCAAAGGTATAGACAATGGCTTATAAGCTGCACCTAATTCATAGTTTGATAAAAGAATATTGTTTCTAGAGTGTCATTTTAAAAATAATAAATTTCTATAATGTTTAATTTTAAAGACCAGTTGAAATAAAATGTTAAGTGATAATTACAGGACTTTCTATACTGTGTGTTTTGATTAACAAACACAATTCTTAGTTGCTAATTTGATTTATGCAAAAACCAACCTCTTAACTTGATGTTAACCACAGGAAATAGATAAGGCAAACTGACGGTTGTACTACTGAGAGACAGTCCAATATCAAATAATAGCGAAAATAAGTTTTGAAGTAACATCTTCTGATTTAAAATGAGTAGCCCAATGTGTGTTATGCAGAAGTCAAAGAAGTTTAAAGATGTAAAGTTATAGTTTCGTACTAGTAAATGTTTAACTGGCTCCTGGAAGAAAAAAAATCAGGAAGCAAGTGCGTATTTATAACATAGTTTAATTCCCTGATGCAGTACTCCCATATTTTTTTATTTCAATGTCCCAAAATTATGTCTACAAACTCACAAAGTTTATAAAAATTAATATTCAGCTCTCATGAGCACTATTAGCTTTCCCCATCACACCACTGGATAGGTACATTCCTAAGTATTAATTTGGGGTTGAGCAGAGTATTAGAGAACTAGAAACATGTGCATAATAGGGATGGAGAAAGGCAATAGAGGTTGTTGTTGAGGGAGCTGTTGAAATTACAGGAGAAAGTATGTAGTGTGTGTCTGCATGTGTGTGTAGCAGACAATTCCTCACAATGTTATAGAATAATACAGTCACTAATTAGCATAATGTGGCTGAGAAAAAAAAAACTTGGGGCAAGATTTTAATTACAAGATGACAATAAAATTATTTTATTATCAACACTCACTGAATCTTATGTACTAGATAAGCACTGGTGATGAAAGCATGGCACCAGACTTAGATACCAGTTGTGTCCTTATTTTACATAGCAAAGATGGCCACAGGATAATATACAACCTCTTGAAGATCAAGCTATTGTTAACTGGGTTAATAGATCTGGGTTTTGACACAGAGAGTCAATTATGAGAGTATTCACTGCTAAACATTTGAATCAATTGTGTATATATTATAACAAATTTAAATTTTATTCTATAAAAATAGAATGAAACAACATTGAAAACTATGTGCCAAGGCTAGAGACAATGAGTGAAGTAATGTGGGAGTATTATCAGTTCAGCTGTGAATCGGTAAGACCTAAATTATGATGATGATAATAGCAATAAAAATAAGTGATGTATAAAAGACATCTCTACTTCTTTTGGGCTAATGGTCAAATGCCTCCCCTTCCTCCATTTTTATTGTAAAAATATATTAAAATGTTTTAAGTTGAGAAAATAAAAGCAAACAAAAATAACCTCTCAAATCTCATAATTGTAATATTTTATGTTTTAATTTTTTCCATATGCCTCCATACATACATACATACGTTGGCACTTTCTCAATGTAAAATATAAATACTTAATTATAACGTGTCATTTTTTTTTTCATTTGGTGACATGGTCTTCAGTCATACCATTTCAATTATTGCAAAATATATACATTTTTCTATGAGGAATATGTATCATAAATATTATGATTTATTTTATGTATGTACATACACTATAAATATATGGCAATGTATTCTTCCATGAAGAATGTATACAATAATCTATTTAACTATTATCAAAATAATGGTCATTTATTTCAACATTTCACCAATATAAATAATGAAGATCTTTATACATACACACACATATATTTTTGGGGGTTATCTCTGTAGACAATTTATGCAGGGAAATATTTCTTCTAGGCAAAATTTTCATTTCAAATGAGTATTTTAGCTCACTAGTGTTTACCTCACTAGCAGGCAGTAACATGCATATTAAAACAGTGAAGCATAATTTTTACAATATTTTAATTAAAAAATCATTAAAAATTTCTATTAAAAATAGCAATATCCAGTAGTGATGACCATGTAGTCAAATGAGCACATGCTTACAATCTCGATTGGTCTAAAATTTGTAAAAACTTGTCAAAATGTAGAAAATGTCATAATTTAGAGAGCAATTTAGGGAAATGCTGTAAATAATCTCTTCAAATATGATAAAAGACAAATATAATAAAAATTTCACAGATTTCTGTGAAATTTCACTTTAGAAATGTGCTTAAAAAGATGATTATTTCAGTGGTTTAAAAAAAGTGAGAAATTGGAAAATATATAAATGTATAAACTAGAGACTCATTAATTATAGTATATCCTCTTGATGAAAAGTTTGGCCATTATTATAAAAATGCTGTGGAAATTTAATGAATGGCATGGGGGATTTCCAGAACACACTGTTACTAAATAAGAATTCATGTGATCAAATCCTATGAACTGCATAAAACTAATAATAAATCCATCTTTAACATGTTATAGCACTATACAATTGTTATTGTTCACTTTTTGTGGTAGGCATTTTGTAATCTTTACTTTTTTTGTTTTTCTGCAATTTCCATTTTTCTATCTTGCACATGTATGGTATTTATTTATTTATTTATTTATTTATTTATTTATTTATTTATTTTGAGACGGAGTCTCGCTCTGTCGCCCAGGCTGGAGTGCAGTGGCCGGATCTCAGCTCACTGCAAGCTCCGCCTCCCGGGTTTACGCCATTCTCCTGCCTCAGCCTCCCAAGTAGCTGGGACTACAGGCGCCCGCCACCTCGCCCGGCTAGTTTTTTGTGTTTTTTAGTAGAGACAGGGTTTCACTGTGTTAGCCAGGATGGTCTCGATCTTCTGACCTGGTGATCCGCCCGTCTCGGCCTCCCAAAGTGCTGGGATTACAGGCTTGAGCCACCGCGCCCGGCCCCATGTATGGTTTTTAATGAGAAAATTATATTTTAATGTGTGAGACTCTAGATGCTTAAAAAGCACTTAATGATATTTGACATCTCTTCATAATAAAAATCCTCAATAAGCTAGGCATAGAAGAAACACACTTCAGCAAAATAAAGGCCATATATGACAAAGCCATAGTTAACAACATATGAAAGGGGGGAAAATTGAAATCCTTTCCCCTAAGAACTGAAACAAGATGAGGATGTCCACTTTCACCACTCCTATTCAAAATAGTACTGACAGTTCTAGTCAGAGCAATTTGGTAAGAGAAAGAAATAGAAAGTATCAAAATGAAAAAAGAGTAAGTCGAATTGTCATATATATATATATATATATATATATATATATATATATATATGAGTCCACCAAAAAAACTTTTGGAACCAACATATGAGTTTAGTACACTGCTGCAGGATACAAAATCAACTTAAAAAAATCAGTAGCATTTCTATATGCAAACAGCAAACTATCTGAAAAAGAATAGACATTGAAGACTAGGAAGGGTGGGAGAGTGGGAGGAGAGTGAGGGATAAGAAATTATGCAATGAGAACAATGTACACTATTCAAATGATGACTACACTAAAAGTACAGACTTCACCACTATGCAATGTATGCAATAATAGAACTGCACTGATATCCCCTGCATTTACATGAACTTTTTAAAAAGAAAAAACAATGAATATTTTTGTGTCCTTTATATATAACCAATTTGTTTTAAAAGAATCACACTGATTCTTACAGTAATGTTACTATTTCTGCTTCTTTTGTTCAAATATATTAATATATTATTGCTTAGTCTTTTATTTTTAGTGTTCCTGTGCCATTTAGTTTTATATGTGTTTCATAAATATAGCATAGTTTGGGATTTGGCTCTGAATCTGTTCCAATAGACTTTGACTTTTAGAGAGCAATTTAAAGACATTTATGCATGTTTGGGATTTATTATGTCTAGCCTTGCATCTGACAGACTTTCTTTAATTTTTAAAAACAATTTATCTCTTTCACTCCCCTCTCCTCCACATTCTTTCTCTTTCTCACTTTTGCTCTCTCATTTTTATTTTTTCTGTTCAATTCTTTCACTAATGTGGGCACTCCCTGAAGGCAAGGACTTTATCTTTGTGCCAAACACATGTACAAAACACTACAATTTCTGAATGAATAAATAATTCTATAGCTTAAAATTCAAATAGCTAATTGTCAATTCTGTCATACAGAATTATCTTATACTTTACTTAAATTCACATGAAATGACTGAATATTGATATAATTTAAATTATATTTTTAGAAACATAAAAATCAAATACAGAACTTTATATTAAGCACTGTTGTTTCATTTTATCCATCTATATATCACTTAAATTTTTGTCTGCAACTCATGTCATTTTCCAAAAAAATATTACTTTACCTTGTACTATTTCAGAAATATGAAAATAATTAAATTTTCACCCATAATACTAGTGATCTTTTTTATTTAGTAATCTATTTACTTGTATCAATAACTGCACTAAGACTTAACCTAGCAGGGTTTTTTTTGTTTGTTTGTTTTTGTTTTTGTTTTTTTTTTTGACTATAACATTCAAACTGAAGTATTCCCTTTCTTGTTTAGGCTGGTAGTGTTTTTAACATATTTCATGGGTTTTATTTTGCAGGAAAGAAAGCCTCTGAGCTAATGTGTCCTCTGAGACCATAAATCTGAGAATACCTTTTTGTGGCTTTCTCAGAATATGACAGTTTGGATCCTGTCTTTTTGACACCATGAGTTAAGTGATTCCCACGTCACTGTTAAATCAATTGTTGAAAAAGAGGAGAAAACATAAAGACATGGTGTTTTTAACTCTTCTGAAATGGTTCCAGTCAAAAGAAATTCTGAGCAAGCTGATGATATAATAGGTTCCCCTATCTTATCCAATTTCTTATTGGAATAAAATTAAATTGATGAGCCCAAAGATTGAGAACTGACTTATCAGATCAAGAAAATAAGATATATTTTGCCAAACTTAATGCTGATGTGCAATGCTTTTTACATTAATTCCTAGTGTCTGAAGACTCAGGACCAGAAGTTTATAAGGCTAGCATTTCAAGTGATATCTGGGTTCTCTATATATTCTTTTGCCTAAGGATGCTGGTTAAATGAGAGTAAAACAGTACACACGGCATTTGCAGGCTTGCCAATCTGATTGAAATTTCTGTCATTAAATATTTTCATTTGGAAATTAAATGTTTTGTTAGACTAAATGATATGTAACAATATGGCTATAATATAGTGAGTCTTCCTCTCTTTCTGTTTCTCTACACACACACACACGCACACACACACAGAGCTATTATTTGATAATGTATATCAAATTACTACTTATGTGATTTTATTTTATTAAATAAATGCTATCAGAATTAGTAGATGTTATCTTTCCATAATTTTTATGTGGATTAATTAAAAATAAACTTCCTGTGGATTTGTAGAACTGAAATTCATTCACTTTGTTTCCTTATGCTCAACTTACAACATTTTTGTTTAATGCTTGACTTGGTTAGTGTTAACTCAACACCTATGATACATTTTTTTGCATTTTAAAATGAACCCTAAGCAACTAGGAGGAGCTGCAGCTCCATGATAAATTGTAATCTGTACTGAGAGTTCAATATTAAGAAACAGTTTAGAAAAATATGTGACATATAGAATTTAAGGTGCAGGCTTAATTTTACCTACTTCTCAACTCTTACCAATTATATATTCTATTCATAACACAAATTCTGTCATTATTCTTGATGATTAACATCTTGTAATTAAAAACATTTTGCTATACTTTTGATATCTGGCCTTATTTCTGCTGCATTGATCCAATGCATTCATATTGAATTAATTTTTGCTTGAGCAGTTCACTATAAATACAATGAAAATCCATTACTTCATTTTGAAAAGCTAGATTGGATACATAAATTTCATTAGTCATTAGATAATTATCAATTCCACAGGTAATTTTTATAGATCCAACCAGATACATAATAATTTTTATTAAAAATTTACTATAACAAAAATACCCCAAATTTCATTACATGGTCTTTCAGATTTTGTGTACTGTGACTCTAATACATTTTATTTCTGTATAGCAGTAAGACACTGATTCAAAATAATTTTTAACATATAGAGTTGTATTTAATATGCTTAAAAGCTTAGACTATGAAGCAAGTTTTCCCTTTTTTTCTCCTAATATATAATGTCTTAGTCTGTTTGTACTGCTATAATGGTATCTTAAGCCTAGTTGATTATTACATAAAGTAAATTTATTTCTCCCAATTCTGGAGGTTATAAAGCCCAAGATCAAGGTGCTGACAGATTTGGTGCCTGGTAAATGCTGCTCTGTATTTTCAAGATGATGCCTTGTTGCTGCATCCTAGAGAGGGGAAGAACTCTGTGTTCTCACATAATAGAAGGGATGGAAGGGCAAATAAGAAAGGCCTACCTTCCAGCCCTTTCATAAGGCACTAACTCATTCATGAGGGCAGAGCCCTCATGATTTAATCACTTCCCCCCAAATCACCACAATGGAGATTAAGTTTTAACACATGAATTTTGGGGGACATTCAGACTACAGCATATGCATATGGACATATGTGTACATGTAAGATCATTCTAAGTAGGGCACTTTAATTTTACTCATGTGATGTGTAACACTATATAGTTGTGGTTATGAGCTCAAATATGGAGTCAAGTAAACCTGATTAAGAACTTGGCTTTTGCTACTTATTAGTTCATGTGACCTTAATTTCGCTACAACAAATCCATAAAGCAGTCATAATATCTACTTTACATATTATTGCTATAAGACTAATTGTCATGATGTTTAAAATGGTCACTCACTGTTATTATTATCTAGGAATGTGGTAAGTAAAGATAATTGATGTCCCAACTTGGAACATGTGCAATAAAATTAACCCATAAAAAGTGAAATAATAAAAATGTAACTTGTGGTCTATGATTTCTGAGTGTTCTGCAATTCTAATAGAGGATTATATGAAAATTAACAATAAAAGACAGGATTTGAGAATTTCTTCTTCTTTACATTTGAATTAATGTGTTGATTCCCAGCTAACAAGCCAAGTGATGGGAAGAGAATATTTTAGATTCCTTCATATCCACGTTTTCAATTTCCTAGGGAAAGATGGCACAGGACTTCCAAGCTAATGGATTGCCCTTAAATTTATGATTAGTTTGTTGTGGATAACACAGAACCCTCATTGTTCTTTTTGAACTAAAGGTAAATCCATAGGGTATAGAATCATAAAGCCCCTGGTATCAAATATTTTACTATAAGAAAAAAGAATGTAGATGGTAACAAGTGTTAACTGATTGCTTAAATGATTTGTTTTATAATTGACCTTACCCCATTAAATATGATCGTTTTCACTATAATTTAGAACTGTGCTGCCCAATACTACAATTGTTCAGCACACATATAGATACTTAAATTTAATTAAAAGCAAATTGAATTTAAAATTCAGTTATTTCATCAGACTAACCATTTCAACTGGTCAATGGACAAAGAACTACAAAGCACACAACAGAATATACCCATCATAACAGAAAGTTGTATTAGACAGCATTGATCAAGACCACTGTTCTTCAACCTTTATTTTTTCTTATTGCTCCTGTACATAGCCTTTTAAAATATTTTTTTCTAATCACTCCTCATCATCAAATTTTATAGCCAAATATATATGTTTTATGTACCTGTGTCTAATACATAAAAATAATAAGATCCAAGAAACTCTTGAGAATGCATGATGTAGACCTATAGAAAGAGAAAAGAATCAGTCCATAGATCAACACCATGAAGGGCAGAACAACACTTAATCACGTGTTAATGTTCAAAATGTCTATAAACCACTTATTAAATTTTACCTTCCTAAATATGCAAATAAATGTAATTACAATAAATATGTTGAGGTAAATTTAAAAGAATATTTAACTATATTACTGCATTACTTTATTAATATGCAAGTAAAATTACCATGAAATATTTTTCATGCCAAATGTAAAATAACAAGATTAGATCTGTGTTATCTTTCTACCATCTTCTTGTGAATATCTCAGGTACCAGGAAATGTGGTTGATACTGGGAAGGCTAAAGGAAATAGAATAGTTCTTGGTCAACAAATTTTAAAAGACTGGTGTAAAGATAAGGTAAGTGTCTAGATTTCCCAATTCCAAATCCAGAACTTTTTCTACTAAATTATATTGCTTTGATACATCAACAGGAATTGACAAAGTGATGTGCTGGGTCCAGTTAACACCCACTCTCAAGGGCCAACTGTAAAATGTTCAAAGGTTTTGGGAGACAATTGGTACTATCACATTGGTAGCTTAATATCAGCTATAGTCAAAATATGTGCTCCTTGGACGTGAGAAAGAAAACTATGAATCAGGGGTTTTAATTCACTGTCAGATAAATGATTGTTAATCATTTGCGAACACATCACTGTCAAACACCTTTAACAAAAGAACAAGAATAACTTCTCAGACCCAATTATCCTAATTCCACAGCCTTTCTTAAAACCCTGGAAATCAAGCAAGTGATGGAAATGTCAATAAGCCCAATTTCTTCATAAATTCCAGGAATAGATGGCTTCATCTATTAGAAAATCTACTGAAAACTCACCTTAAGTGAGATTTTAATGATGTTTGGTACCAAATATCATCCGTGTTTGCTCTATCTATTATTGTCTATCAGTAAAACTAATGTACAGGGCGTTAATGCTAACAGTGTTGGTTTAACAATGAACACTGCACTAAACTTCACGAAGATAAACAAATTTGTGAGGAGCACATAGTTTACATAAGGTCTGGAACAACTTTTCATGGTCTCGGCCAGCAACGTGACAGAAAAACAAAAGACATTGATCTGGCATGCCATTATATTTTTTTTCTGCTAAACCAATTTTCCAATAAGGTTACTGCTGATAATACTGGTTGATATGATTTGTCTGTGAGTCGCCCCCCCAAATCTCATCTTGAATTGTACTCCCATTAATTCTCACGTATTGTGGGAGGTACCAGTAGAGTGGGGCACTACTGAAAATATACCCAAAAATGTGGAAGCGACTTTGGAACTGGGTTTCAGGCAGAGGTTGGAACAATTTGGAGAGCTCAGAAGAGGACAGAAAAATGTGGGAAAGTTTGGAACCTTCTAGAGACTTGCTGATTGGCTTTGACAAAAATGGTGATAGTGATATGAACGTTAAGGTCCAGGCTGAGGTGGTCTCAGATGGAGATGAGGAACTTGTTGGCAACTGGAACAAAGGTGACTCTTGTTACATTTTAGCAAAGAGACTGGTGGTATTTTGTCCCTGCTCTAGAGATCTGTGGAACCTTTGAACTTGAGAGAGATGATTAAGGGTATCTGATGGAAGCAATTTCTAAGCAGCGAAACATTCAAGCAGTGAGTTGGGTGCTCTTAAAAGCACTCTGTTTTAAAAGGGAAAGAGAGCATAAAAGTTCAGAAAATTTGCAGCCTGCTGATGCAGAGAGTAAACCCCATTTTTTGAGGAGAAATTCAAGCTGGCTGCAAAAAATTTGCATAAGTAACAAGGAGCAGAATGTTAGTTCCCAAGACAATGGACAATGGAGAAATTATCTCCAGGGCATGTCATAGGTCTCATGGCCACCCCTCTCAACACAGGCTCAGAATCCTAGAAGGAAAAAATGGTTTCATGGGCTGGACCCAGGGTCCCCATGCTGGTGAAGCCTAGGGACTTGGTGTCATTTGTTCCATCTGGTCCAGCAGATGTATGGAAATGCCTGGATGCCCAGGGAAAAGCTTGTTGCAGTGATGGGGCCCTCATGGAGAACCTCTGCTAAGGTATTGTGGAAGGGAAATGTGGCATGGGAGCCCCCACACAGAGTCCCTACTGGGACACCACCTAGTAGAGCTGTCAGAAGAAAGCCACTGTCCTCCAGACCCCAGAATGTTAGATCCACTGACAGCTTGCACAGTGCACCTGGAAAAGCCTCAGACACTCAACGCCAGCCTGTGAAAGCAGCCAGGAGGCAGGCTATACCCTGCAAAGCCACAGGGGCAGAGCTGCCCAAGACAAAGTGAACGTATCTCTTGCATCTGCATGACCTGGATGTGAGACATGGAGTCAAAGGAGATCACTTTGGAGCTTTAGAATTTTACTGCCCCGCTGGATTTTGGACTTGCATGGACCTTGTAACTCCTTTGTTTTGGCCAATTTATCCCATTTGGAACAGCTGTCTTTACCCAATGCCTGTAACCCCCTTGTATCTAGGAAGTAACTAGCTTCCTTTTGATTTTACAGATTCATAGGCAGAAGGGACTTGCCTTGCTTCAGATAAGACTTTGGACTATGGACTATGGGTTAATGCTGAAATGAGTTAAGACTTTGGGAGACTGTTGGGAAGGCATGATTGATTTTGAAATGTGAGGACAAGGGCCTGGGGCGGAATGATATGATTTGGCTGTGTGTCCCCACCCAAATATCATCTTGAATTGTATTCCCATAATTCCCACGTGTTGTGGGAGGGACCGGTGGGAGATCACTGAATCATGGGGATGGTTTCTGCCATATTATTCTTGTGGCAGTGAATAAATCTCACAAGATTTGATGGTTTTCTTAGGGGTTTCTGTTTTTGCATCTTCCTCATTTTCTCTTGCTGCTGCCATGTAAGAGGTACCTTTCACCTCCTACCATGATTCTGAGGCCTTCCCAACCATGTGGAACTGTAAGTCCAATTAAACCTATATTTCTTCCCAGTCTCTGGTATGTTTTTATCAGCAGCATGAAAACAGACTAATACACTGGTGTTAATTGGTCTCTCCATATTAAGTGAATATTCTAGATTAGTATAAAATAATTTTGTGTATATTGTCTTTGTTTCTTAAATTTCTTTTTCTCAAAATAGCCTTTCTCACCCAGCACTATGATAAATGAGTGAGACTAGAACCATGTAATTTAGAGTTTTATGCTGTTTTTTTATTTTTTATTTTTTGAGTAGAAGCATAGATTCAGTGCTTGATACCCAATAATGAATTATTTCTGGAGGATTGCCTGAGCCCATGAGTTGGAGACCAGCCTGGGCAATATAGTAAGACCTGGTCCCTACACAAAAAATTAAAAATTAGATGATTATGGTGGTATGCAGCTGTGGTTCCAGCTACTCAGAAAGCTGAGGTGGGAGGATCGTTTGAGCCTAGGAGGCAGAGGTTGTAATGAGCCAACATAATACCACTACAATCCTTCCTGAGTGACAGAGAAAGCTCTTATCTCAAAAAAATAAAAAAAAAATTAAAAATTAAAAAAATATATAATTAGAATCCATTCTTGGTTCCTCCCCTTTGTGTATCCTAAACATGCTAAGTTTCCTTGATTCTAATATACACATCTTGGTCTCAGAATCTTTCTTCATCCTCCATGGTACATAAAATAATGGTGAATCCTATCATTGATAGCACATTACATTTGTTGAAATATAACTGATTTTATTCAAGTTTCTTTCAGCAACAAAAAAATCTGTTTCTTGCTGTCATCTTAGCCTACTCCTAGGCCTTTTTTCTCTCCCTGTTTCACTCTGTTCACTCCCAACTTCTTCAGGAATTTCTTGACTACACATCCTGTCTATATAGGTAACTCACGAAAATTCATTTGAAGTCATTTCTTTCTTCTACTCGTCAGATCTTCTTTTTGATGACTTACTTGAAATTCCATATTCTTTTACTACTTTTAAGTTTAAAATTAAGTTTTTCTCCATCACTCCTTCTAACCAACATCTAATTCTCCTGACTCAAAAAGTAAATTTCCCTCTTCCTTTTCTAAACTTTCCTCCCTATGTAAATTATCCAGGCTCAAAACTGTAGAGGTAAGTTCAATTTCTACTACTTTTATAAGTCTGCTGCTTTAGCTAACTTTTTTCCTTTCTGTTTTCACTGGCATAGGTCCAGACCAGGCCTTCATTTATATTTAAAATAATCTAAGAAACTCTTCTTTTGTTTTCTTCAACTTAACGTATGTTTCCAAATTTTTCAAATCAATCATCTTATAGAGGCAGTTCCTGTAAATCTACTTCCTAGCTCAGAGACTTTCAATAGTTCTCTGTTTATCCAAAGTAAAGTAGAATCCACATTTCTTATTTCTGATTAATACTGGAAAAGTAAGTCAAAACTTGTCCTACCAATAATGGGTTTTGTGGAAGGAAAACATAAAACAAAGTAATTATGTCAAGTCTTTCATTAAAACATTACAGTGTGAAAGAACAGCTTTAAAATGTGTATTCTGCAGGGAGATAACAGATTGGTAAAGGTCAGTCATAGTTCAGGTTATTCCTAGAATTGAATACTGTTCATGTTATCAGGAGTAATGGGAAACTGAGGCTCTATTAGTTACAGAATAGAAATAAGAGGCAGCCAGATCAAGGTTGTACTTTAGTAGCTTTAGGTTATATAATTCGAGTTTAGCAACAGAGGTGGAGAGAAACAAATGGGGTCTAAATTATTTCAAGGATTAGAAGAAAAAATTTAGTTTTACTGGGGCTGTCATTTGAAATCATAGTTGATATAGGATAGACAATATAATATTATTCTCAAAAGACATGCAAAGTCATTTCTTAGCTTTACTTTCAGCTATTATATATTCTCAAAGCAATTGTTAATTAACATTTCAGTATCTCATTGATTTTAATATTAAGGTAAATACATTGTATTAAGAATTGCTTGATGTGGTAATGCAGTGAATTTAGGGGAAGTATTTCATTATCTATATGCAACTATTATGAAATAATTATTGTTTTTTATTAGTTTACTCAAAAAGTAAAATAAGGCCACATAATTAATCATTGCATGTGTTCACTTGACTGGACCTCAGGGTGTTTAAATGTCTGGTTAACAACTATTTCTGGGTGTGTATGTGAAAGTGTTTACAGGTGAGAATTAACTTTCAAATCCATAAACTGAGTAAAGCATATTATCCTCCTCAATGTTAATGCACATCATCCAATATATTGAAGGCATGAACCAAACAAAAAGGCAAAGATAATTCTACCTGCCTGTCTGAAAGCTGGAACATTGATTTTCTCCTGCCTTGAGACTTGGACTTGGATTGCAACTTATGCCACTGGCTGTCCTGGTCTAGACTTCTCATTCTCTGTAATTGCATGAGATAATTCCTTGCAACACAGAATTCCCATCTCTCTCTCTCTGTATAAATATATGTATATGTGTGTGTGTATATATTTGTGTGTGTGTATGTGTGTATGTGTGTGTATCCTATTGGTTCTGTTTCTCAGAAGAACCCTGTCAAATACAGATTAAATGTTAATGCCAATCAAAAATGAATTTATTTACAACAATCCTAGTAAATATAGTTACTATACTTAAATGACTATAATGGTAAGCAAATATTCACTTAAGTAGTTAATATTAATTGTTTTGTATCTCATATCCTCATCTTTATCTTTTCAGCGGCACAGTTCAGAAAAGTCTGAGTAATCTATGAATTCTTACATGCTATATCCAATTTTTCTAAAATAATGTCTTGTAATTCCATCTCCATTTTCCTGGCAACTGCCTGAGCTCACCATTTCAATACAATCCAACAGTGTTTTAAAAAGACTTATCATGTCAACAATATCCTTTTTGGATTTACATTAACCCCTACCACATCTATTCATTTTCTAAAACAAACAAACAAACAAACAAAAAACATACTTTTTTCCCTAATAAATTCCAGTTATTTTCCCTTTTCCCAAGGGAAAATAAATCTTTATCACAGACAAGGCTCTTTGATTCTTGTTTACTTTCTTACCCTCACTGTGAACAATTTGGAGAGTGGAACCCTAATCACATCTATCAATGTTGATTGGAAAAGCCATGCTTGAAATATCACGGGTGCTTCTTTCCTACCTTCTCCAATTGTGACAATGTATTTTCCTTTGAATCTGAATATGGATGCCATTCTGTTTTTGAATATTTTTCTAATACAGTAGTATAGTTTATTTATTTATCTATAAATATGTTTGAATAGCTACCACATTGGATCTACTTATTTATTTTTAAGATTCTGAGATCATTACAACCCTCTGTCTACTGCCCTAGCTCCTGAACAAATGCTGATCTCCTTCTCTTTAACATATGTGGAGAAAATGATTTTGATTATGACAGCTTTCAATAGATAATTGAGTGATTGGCTCATGTAACTTTCCCTCTTTCCTTCAAATTTTGTCTTTTATTTTTTCAGTCTTTAAGAATAATCTTCTTTTATAATTTCTAATAACAAAATTATGCTTTAATCATTTAAAAACCAAATGTTTATATATATTTCCATAGTTCCTCTTGAATTGCAGAGTAGGTAAACAGCAATCATGCAGAAATTTGAAAAATGCATATGAATTAAAACTGTTTTGATAGTAAAGCTAGTGAAAAGCAAGAGGCCCTTCTGGGGAAGTTTTCTGTTAACTGCATTGCTAGGGCATTGAACAGAGAGATTGATAATGACAGGGTGATGTTTTCAAACAATCAACTGACACAAGAGACAAAAGTATGACATATAGTTTGTTTCCAATGAGAATGGGAGGGGCAGTATAGCAGATCAGGTGGATGAGCTGAAGGATAAATGTCTTAGTTGTACTGAACAAGAGAATGCAGCTGGTGCAAATAGCATGGTCTGAGTAATAATAGTACACAGAACAAGTGTAGGAAAGAATGATAAATTTAGAGATTGTCACCATGGATCAGAATATGACTCCATCTAGTGTTAAATTATTCCTATGGCAATAACCAATATTTAATGTTCCAAAGGAAGATGAAAACTCACAGACTGTGCCTAGGCAATTTATTCAATGTTATTTATCAGATGAGAAATTTCTATATCAGTCCTATATGAAATTGTTGAACAACTTGAATTATGCAGTTTGAATATCCTAATATTTTTCTGCTGGCAGAACCGTACATCATATTGATGAGCATAAAGGTAGTGAAGCTTTTAAAATAATCCCTAAATAATCCCTCCACACTATTCTATTCTCATTTACCATCAAAATACAATGGTTATTCACAGCTAGTGCAATATATATACCATTTGAATGCATTTTGATATCAAGCTTGGGTCACAATACATTTAAAAACATGTTAAAGAGAAAATGCTTTAGCATTCCTGTAGCCAATACAATACTAGCCCGCTTTACAGAATGTTCATGTTTATTTACTTTATGTTTCTACATTTATAATTTTTAATTAATATAATTTTAAAAATCTCTGAGATTCTTAGAAATATCCAGTTGGTTATATAACACAATTCTACTAAAATAAATAAAAGTAGATTTTATTAGAATTATAGTCAGAGGTAATGGAGTGAAAAAAAAAATTGAGATTTGAAGCTAGAAATGTCTTGGGCTTTAGTCTTTCTGTTGTCACATTTTAGATGAAAAATATTTGTGGAGTCACCTATCCTTCAGTAGATTTCAATTTCTGCATATTTAAGCATATTTAACAGCTAAAACATCATCAGTTTATTAGCTCACAGTTTTACGTATTAGAAATGTAAGTGGGCTTGATTGTTTTTCTCCTAAGCGTCTTACCAGACTAAAATTAGTTGTTGGCCAGACAGATCTTGTCTGGAGGCTCTGAGGAGGAATTTGTTATGAGCTTATTCAAGTTGTGGATAGAATCCAGTTCCTTACATGTAGATTGAACATGCATATTTCCTTGCTGGGTGTTAATCACAGGTTACTCTTTGTTGCTAGAGGCAACCTGTGTGCCTTCTCATGTACTGCCCCCCATCTTTAATACCATCAAACAAAGACTTCCCCCTATGTTCACCAGCTGGACAAAATTTTCTGCTAAAAAAAAAAAAGGTATGTGATTAGATTAGGTCCAGCCAGAGGAGCCTCTTTTTTATATAACAATTTAATGTAATCATGGGAGTTATATCTCATCATATTAGTAGGTTTCACTCACACTCACAGGGAGAAGACTACACAAAGGCAATATTTATGGCAAGTCATTCCTACACTTTTGCTTATTACAGGAGCCAATTTTTTATCTGAAAAATCCTGAGATTAATTATGTCTTCCATGAACAGTTGTTGGCAATAGTAGAAGAGCTAATGTTTAGAATCACTTGCCACATCATAAACAGTGAAATTACTAATTGTTCTGATGAACATTTGACCCTCATGGATGCATATTTTATTTATAAACAAGAGTGTATGTTAGAACATTCTTTCTATATTAACTCTAAATCTATCTCCTTATAATTTCCCCCAGACTTTGAAGTCAAGCAGATAATATGTAATCTCTAATCCATGTTTATTCACTCTGTGGCATTGGTCCAGCATTTATAGAAACTCCATTTCATGTAAGGCACTCAGTGCTGGGGATCAGTGAACCAAAATACATGCCCCCCGTAATCTCAGAGGGTCCTCCTTAGAAGACGTAACTTGAAATGAGATATTGTAGAAGTTAATTAGGTGAATGGGGAAAGAATGAGCCTTTCAGAAATAAGCATAGGGATATTAGAAAGAGAAATAAGACAGCAGGAGGAAAAAAACAGCTAGAAGACTGAAAATTATTAGAAAAGTGTATAGTATTAGATAGGAAAAGTAAGGCAGAACTTGTTACAGGTAGATGAGAGAGTGGGGGGGATACAGAAAGAGAGAGAGAGAGAAGACAGTAATTGAAAGTCACTAAAGTTTTTTAAGCATGAAGGTAACATAATGGACATTAATTGTGAGAATACAATTATTCTATTTACTATGCAGATGAAGGCAAATTAGTTCAAAAGTAATTAAGAAGACTTATCAGATAGAATATTAGACTAGTTTTGTGATGATAGAGATAGACATGATTTATTTTGAAATAGCTGGATGACGACCAACATAACTTTATCATAAATGTAATATAGTAGGGAAGAATCAATGGATATTAGAAATTTCTTTAAGATACCTACTTGGCATATGTTGATAATTTGTGTATCATTAATTGTTTTAAGTCTAAAACCCAGCAATTTAAACTTGTGTGCATTGTGATGGTTTGGCAATATTTAAAAGGAGATGTCAATTAGTCTATTTAACAAGGTCTGGCATTTAGAGTGGAGCAGAAACTTGAGAAAATAACATGGAAGCGACTGCACATAGATGAAATGGAGCTGCCACCATTCGTGGAGAACGTGGAGTCTCAGAAGTCACCAAAGAGGGTTCAGAGTTCTGAACATCAAGCCAGAAAGAATTACTTCCTATGACTTGAGGCAATAGAGTTTTCCTTGATGACATTTGGACTTGCTGAAGGCCAGTGGCTCCTTTGTTTCATGGTTTTTGTTTGTTTGTTTTTGTTTTGTTTTGTTTTTTTAATAAGGACATCCATGCCTATCCCACCATAAAATGTCAGAAGAAAATAACGTATGTTCTAGCATCAAAGGTTCACACATGGAGAGAAATTTTGCCAGAGTATCGTTCATACCTGATTTAGATGACTTAGGTAATACTTTGGACTTATTGATTTGATGTTATTTAGATTAAATTGTAGACTTACAGTTGGTGTTAAAATGGATTAAACTTCAACCTAAATGTCCATGAATAATAAACTGGATAAAGAAAACAGAGTACATATACACCGTGGAATACTAGGCAGCCATAAAAAAAGAATGAGATCATATCCTTTTCTGGGACATGGATAGAAGTGGAGGTCATTAACCTTAGAAAACTAACACAGCAACAGAAAATCAATTTTGCATGTTATTACTTGTAAGTGGAAGCTAAATGATGAGAACACATGGACACATACACGTGAATGATACACACTATGGCTTTCCAGAGGGTGGAGGGTGGGAGAAGGGAGAGTATCAGGAAAAACAACTAATGACTACTAGGCTTAATACCGGGGTGATCTGTACAAGAAATCCCCATGAAAAAGTTTACAGGTGTGACAAACCTGCAAATTTACCCCTGAACATAAAATAAAAGTTTAAAACAAGATTTGTGGATTATTGGGGTAAAGTACATTTATATTGCTTGTGGAAAGATCCTGATTTTAGGGTAGCCACAAGGTAGACAGTAGTGGGTCGAATAGTGTCCTCCAAAACTTGTCCATCAAGAGCCTGTGATTGTTCGTTTTCACAGTTTCATGCCGTGATTATTAGTACTGAGAGTCAACTTGATTGATTGAAGGATGTAAGGTATTGATCCTGGGTGTGTCTATGAGGGTGTTAGCAGAGGAGATTAACATTTGAGTCAGTGTGCTGGGAAAGGCAGACCACCCTTAATCTGGGTAGGCACCATCTAATCAGCTGCCAGTTTGGCCAGGATATAAAGCAAGCAAAAAAATGTAAAAAGGCTATACTGTCTTAGCCTCTCAGCCTACATCTTTCTCAGATGCTGGATGTTTTCTGCTTTCAAACATCAGTCTCCGGGTTCCTCAGCTTTGGGACTCGGACTGGCTTCCTTGCTCCTCAACTTGCAGACGGCCTATTGTGGGACCTTGTGATCTTGTGAGTTAATACCACTTAATAAAGTCTCCTTTACATACATATGACTAATACACATGTCTACCATAAACCCATGAATGTAAACTTATTTGAAAATTGAATGTTTGTAGATGTAATAAAGTTAACATGAGGTTATACTGAAATAAGATCACTCATAAGTCCATTGACTGATGTCTTTATAAGAAGATGGGTGAAGACGTGGATACATAGATACAGGGAGAAACGGCAAACGTACATGGAAGCAACAATTACAATAACATGTGCAAACCAAGGAACACCAAGGTTTGCTGGCACCCACCAGAAGCGAGGAGAGAGTCATGGAACAGAGTCTTCTCTAGACCCTTCAGAGGGAGCGTGGTCCTTCTGAAACCTTGTTTTTACACTTGTACCTACCAGAACGGTAAGAAAACACATTTCCATTGTTTTAAATTGCCCAGTTTCAACAGCCTTAGGACATTAACTCAGAAAATATAGGAAAACATAAGGCAGACCTATAGTGATAAATGAGAAGATTTTTTTTCTTGCCTTTTGTTCACACTACGAAATTAGAGAGACTCAAGGTGTTGTATGATCAATGTGTAGAGTTCAGTTGATTAAATATAGATGTCTCTTCTAAAGATCCTTTCATATAAATAATAATGTATTATGAGCTTTAAAACTTACATAGAAATAAAACACGACAATGATAGCGCAAAAATGGGAGAGAAGAAACAGAAGTATACTCTTGTAAAGTCCTTATCTTATGTGACGTGTGTACTAATGACAGTACACTGTGTAACTGTGTCATTTATTTGACATAAATATCAAATATTTGCAGTATGCTAAACAAAAGGGAAGGTAGAAAGTCTATGTGCCATTAGATAATTTTGTGTCCAGGGCTTTCTTTTTCCATGCAGAATACCAGGTTTCCAAACTTCACAGCTGACTATCAGAAGCTTTTGTTATACTTTTTTTGTTCAAATTTGCCTCAACCAATTGAGAATATTTTGCAAGTACAAATTTTAATAATTACCACCAGGATTAATTTGGGT